>NW_026087499.1:1211572-2423144 GCF_022539395.1 Myiozetetes cayanensis | reverse complement strand
CACTGAAGTGCCAGGGAAACGTTGCAAGCAGCTGACCCCGAACAGAAACCAAACTACCGCGGGCGAGGGTTTGTGCCAAATGTCCTCCCGGGGATGAAGTGCTGGAGGTGACACCCCTGTTGTAGGAACTCCTCTGCAATGCACTATTCCAGCTCTGGGGGCTCCTTTCTCTCCTGCAGGTGCTGTGTTTGAAATCTGTAAAGAATCTGCCTTTCTTTGGAACTCTCTCTGTCCTTGGCGAGCTCTCCCTCCCCGTGTTGTGACAGTGTCCCTGTGTCCCCAGGGCTGACTGGCTCCACAAAATCCCGGGAATGCTCCAGGCTGTGGACTTGAGGAAGGGAGCCACTTGTGAGTGGGAACACTGGAGTGCCACTGCTTTAACAGCACAACAATAATTAACGTGCAGAATCCTTGGGAAGCAGGAAATGATGCCTGTGGAGCATCCTGTGCCACAGCTGACCCTGGGGTTTAACCGTGACTATTGACCCACCCTCCTGCCACTGCTGCTCCTGGTGCTTTGGAAGGCCATGCTCAATATGGGTCCAATCCCAAGGGTGGGAATTTCTTGGGGGGGAAGTTTTTCTCGATTGGGTTCAGCTCAATCCTGGGATAAGGAGCTGTTTGCTGGGGCTTTGCAGCTGAGAGGCTGCACAGTCTGTCCCCTGCTGGCTGGGCCACCTGGGAGAGCAAAATTCCTGTCAGGCACGTCAGTGAGGGGTGGGATGAACTGGAGAGGTCAGGGGGACTCCTGCCAATGCAATAAGGGCTTTCTTTGGTCAGGCCCTTCACTAACACACCTGAAATCTGCAGGCCAGCACCTTAGGACAGAGCTCAGCAGGGATTTCCTTCTTCAAACACCAGCCTAAAACCCCCACACACCCTGGATATTGTCCCTGCCCTCTCTGTGTGCCTGAGGAGTCGCTCCCTCAGGGAATTAGAGGAGCTGTAAAATCACTTTTTTTCCTGCCTAGATTCTCCTTCCCCAGTTCTTTTCCTGGCAGGGGTGACTCTGTTGCCATGTGAACCCATACTGGGCATACTGGGACGGGCCTGAGAGTGGGTGACTGGGAAAATCAGTGGGAAAAAAAGAGGTTGCTGAAGTGGTGGAAGTGTCACTGTCACCTTCTGTGAATTCTATCTATGCATCCCCACCTACCTGTGTTGCTGTTGCCTCTTTTGGTTGAGCTGCCACTCCACTCTGGCTCTGTGCTCCTAAAATAAATCCTTTGGAAGCTTTTCCTCAGCATCCACTGGCAGGAATGAGGAACTGGAACAGTTGGTTCTCCTTTTTTCAGGAAAATGAGGATAAAACTGCCTTGATCTGACAGTGTCACCCATATGGAGGGCCCAGAACTTGTGTCATCCACATTCCCTCTTCTCTGGGGTTAAAAGCTTCTTCAAAGAGGACAACTGGGATGGGAGGAGATAAATTTATCTCCTTGAGTAGAGCCATTTTCTGGAAGTTGCAGTGCAGTTGTATTTTTGCTCCCTCACAGGTGGTGAGATCCTTGTAAAAATCTACAGGGGCTTTAAAAAGAAAATCATGAAGAGGTTCCTGTGCCAAAAACAACCAAACAAACAACAAAAAAACCCTGAAACTTCACATTGATGATAAATAAAATTATTGATCTACCAGACAGGCAATGCCAGTTTTCAGCTTTCCAGGGGAAATGTGCTTTATTTGGGATGCTCCCAAGCTCCTGAGCTTCGGGAGGTGGCACTTTCGTCGCTCTCACTTCCATGTCTTTTTGTCTTCGTGCTGCTGAGATTTTTCCCACAGGCAGAAATCATGTCTGGAGCTTTTCCCTGAGCTGACTTGCTGAGTGTGTTCCTGACTGCTGAGGAAAAGGAGTAACTATGCAAATAAATGCCAAGAAACTGCACCTTTGGAAAGCAGGGAGTTTGTATTTGTGACCCTGTCCGTGGCAGTGCATTCTTGTGTTGCTCAGTTGCTAATATATTGTCCTTTTTTTGACCCAGAAATTACTGAAGGATCAGGTCACTGGAGTGTCTGAACCCTCTTGATCCCTCGAGTGCACGTTGTAACTTGGTTTAATGTCCAGTATCTAAAGCTCTAACTCTGTGCAGTCGAGTTTTTCTCGGTGACAACACCTCTCTCACACCCAGCAGACTTTTAACTACAGCAGAGATTTGTACTATTTTCTGTGTTTCTGGTTTTGTTGCTGTCTAACCCAGTGAATTCCTGGTCTAAGCAGTTTGTTTGCACTGTCAAATTAAATATCTTAACGTGGTGGTTTGGTCCCCCCCTCCCCATCTCCCTTGAAGATAATAATGCACACCTAGATATGTTTTAAAAAAAAAAAAATTTGGCTTTAACGATCCCTGATATTTAATGTATTTGTATATTTTTTAACTGTGTGCCAAAATAAACATATTTGAGCTTTCTTTTTCTTTTAATTTTAGTGGCTGTGGGGCTCATTCATGTGTTTCCTTTTCAAGCAGGGAATGAAGGGAGCAACATTAGCACCCGCAGCAGATCGTGGTTGCAGCTCATCTGGCTTGTTACTTCCACCAGAAACTGAAGCTAAAATAAACAAGGAAAAACAGTTTGGTGACTGTTCCTGCCCAGTTTCACATTGGGACAGTCAGGCTGTGTTGGAGAAATCGTATTTTCACACCCTTAAAAATCCTAAAAAAGCCTTACCTGTAGGAGCTCTTTTTGGCAGAGAATGTGCCTTTGGTGGATGACAGTTTTCAGATGAGTTTAAGTTCTCTTCAGTCTCCTTCAGGGAGCAGGAGGAGCAGGAAAACTCAGGGACAAAGGTGGCAGGAATTGAGATAATCGGGACCATTTCTTCGTGATTGAAATGAAGATGATGGCCTGGGGTTTGGGAAGGTTGGACATCATCCCCCCCACCTCATCTCTGCTTCATTTTTAAAAGGGATTTATTTTTATTTTTCCTCTCCTTTCCTTTCCCTCCCTGGGAATTTGGGACTTCCTGCAAACGTATCCCAGGTTCTTCCCTCCCGTGGCCAAAAGGATCCAGACACCGAGGGCAGAAGGCAGGGAAGTGGGGGATGATGCTCTGAAACACCCATGGTTAAACTCAGCAGCCTTTTTCTCCCTCCCAAACTCCCTGATTTAGGTGGAAAAGCCTGCCTGGAATGGGCTGATGAGGAAGGACAAGCCCAAAGCTGCCCTCTGTGCACAGTCACTGTCAGAGCCTCATCCCAGCAGGAACGGGCTTGGAAAACGATCCCAGGGGGATGAGGAGGCTTAAAATGGGCTCTGAGCACCAAGGTGGAACAGCCTTTGGAGGAGGAGGAGGAGGAGCTGAGTGTCCTTGTCATCAGTCAAGGAGCTGGCAGAGCTGGCAGTGGATGTGCCCCCAGCGGGGAGCAATTTTTGAGGCCGCATTTTGCACACCCGAGCAGAGCTGCTCCCTCATCTGCACCTCAAGGTGAGTGCTCTGACAGTCACTCCTCAAGATTATGAAGTCTAAAAGCTCAGTCAAATCTCTTCCCCAGCTCCAGGCCCTCCGAAATTGTGACACACACACACACTCTGAAACGTTTTTGGGGATGAAATGCGTGAGTTTGGCCAGACTGAGGGCTGAAGCTTTTGAGCAAACATCGTGACTCGGGTTCCAACCTCCCCTCCCCGAGGGATTAATAATCAAAGTTCACAGCAACTTGTGTTCTCAACTTCTCTCTTGTGTCTTCCTTTGCAGGGTGGTTTATTTTTTTCCCCCCTGTTTTTCTTCCCCTGCCTCCGTTAACAGGGATCTCTGCTTGGAAATACACCTGGGATTATGGGGCCAAACCTAATTTCTTGAGAGATTTGAAAGTTCCGCAGTTCCACAGGATGTGATCTAAGAGAATGGGAGAGCAGGAGAGAATCCTAAACTGCTAAAAAAAAAAAACAAACCCTTGAGGCTGTCTCAGCTCCTTGAGATTTGTGGATAAGTGGCAGGGGGGATTGGATGCAGTGGTCACTGGCTCCTGCCAGAGCTCAAGAAGTGTTTGGACAGGGCAGGATTGTTGTGCCAGGAGCTGGATTTTGATCCCTGTGCGTTCCTTCCAGCTCAGGCTGATTGCTTGAAATGCTGTGTGTGACCTTGCAACCAATTCCTTGCCCCCAGAATTAATTTATTTGTCGTTTTTAGTGCTTTCAAATCGAACAACTCGTTTCAGACACACCCCAGGGCTCAAGGGTCTTGCACCCCCTCTTTGCTCCCCAAGGCTGTGAGCGAGCTCTGCTGAAATATCTGAAGCTGCTTTGCATTTCTGTCATTTATTTTTAATGCTCCCTCGGCGAGGAAGGGGGGCCAGGGGTGGGGAAATTGAAATGATAAAGTGTTTATTATCACTTTAATGGCCTTGACATATTTTTTATTGCCACCAGATTGGAGGCCCCGGCGTTCTGATAATTGTGCTTCCCGTTTCAGAGCCTGGTGATTTATGGCCCTCAGGAAAGGAGTGTGCAAAAGTGGGTTTAGATGATGGTTTCAGCAGGATGGGCTGCAGCTCTGAGGGGTTTGCTCCAAGTGATTGGATTTTTTTTCTCTCCCCACCCTGTTCTGGATTGGGAGGGGTTGGGTTTAGATGTGTCCCCCTGATTTTGTGATGGAGGTTGGTTATAAAATTTTTATATATTAAATATATTTTTATATTTATATATTTTAAATAAATATATATATCACAGAATTATGGAATGGTTTGGGTTGGAAGGGACTTTAAAGATCATCCACCCTTCCACACCTTCCACTATCCCAGCCTGCTCCGAGCCCTGTCCAACCTGGCCTAAATACAAATATATATGTATTTTTATATCTATATATATGCACACAGACACACACACAGAGTGGAACTAATTTTAAATGCTGCTCAAACTCTTTTTCTTTTTTTTTTTTTTAATTTTTTTTAGAGCTTGAAACAGCTCCAGGAACGTTTTGAGCAGTAATTGCACTGCAGATAATTCAGGAATAAGTTAACTACGGGGAAGGCATCTTGTTGGCATATGCAATGTGATAGATTACATAAGGAACTGCTGGTTTGGAACGTTTTGGGAAATGAGCTGGGAGTGGGAAGGTTCAGGACCTCTCTTGACTTGAGGGCACTTGTGATCAGCTCTGCCTGCCACGAGGGGGAAACGCTTCTCATTCAGCAGCCGCTGCCAAGTCACACCAAGCCCAAAATCATTCCTGGCTGCTGCAAAATGTGGGTTTGGCAGCCACTTCCCAGCACGGGGCTGGCCGTGGCCATCCAGAACTGGGAATTCTGGCGATGGGGTGGATTTTCCAGAGCGGTTCTGCTGCTGCTGCCCTCCCTGCAGAGCTGCAGTCGAGGGTGATCCGCATCATTTCCCAGCACCACGACCCCTTTCTGGGTGAAAATGGAGCTGGAAAAAACAAAACAAAACAAAACAAAAACATCAAAACCAAAATAATTAAAAAAAAAAAAAAAAAAGGCAGGGAAAATTTCAAATTGAAGTGATGAATCCTCCAAAAAGCTGCCAGTGGGTGGCCCCAGGAAAATGATTCCTAAACCCCTCCAAAATTGCCTGTCTTTTGGGTTTGAACCTCTCTGCTGGGGTGTTTTCTTTGTGCCGTTCTGGCTTCACCAAGCTCAATTATTCCTGCCCTCAACGAGCCCCGGGGCTTTCCCAGTGCCGGGAAAGCACATCCTGCCGACTGTAAACCTTTTAAAACGTATTTATTTTGGCAATCCTCGGCCTGGAAGGGCTGTGATTTTTGCAGTTGGGCTTGGTGTTTCACGTAACCAGGAAGACAGGTTTTAGCACAATAAAAAAGGAGTGATGTTTTCTTAAGAAAAACATCCCTGGGATGTTCGGTCAGCCTGGGGCTGATCAGGGTTTTCCTGCTGGAAAATAAGGTTTTCCTGCTGGAAAATAAGGTTTTCCTGCTGGAAAATAAGGTTTTCCTGGTGGAAATCTAAGTCTGGCTTACAGAAAATACAGGTCTAATTCCTTGACTAGGCTGGACGTTCTCGACCTTGGAGGTGGAAAGTGAGTAAAAATATTTAAAAGGGGGGAAATGCTGCAAATTTATGACTGCAGGAGAGTTTACTTTGGGTTTTCTCTTATTTTGGGGAGGCAGAAATAGCTGAATTCCCCATTCCCAGGAGCTCCCAGAGATTCCCCCCCTGTGGAAATAAGAGGTACCAGGGCCCTGCTGGCTCCATCTCTGTGTTCTGGTGATCCAGGATCAGATATATTGGATTTTATTATCCCCTGGAAGGCACAAACCTCTGCTCAGTCCACTGGCAGCTCTGCCATTCTTCCCAGCCTGCCAATCAAGCAGCTGTAAATGAGCATCCATTGTTAATTACTTTTACCCCAATTTCCAAGGAGGATGGCAAAGATTCTACCTCAGTTAATTGCCTGATAGATTTGGGTGTGCTCTGAACCACACACTGCTGAAAACCTTTGGGGCACTGGCTTTTTTTTCTTTCCCTTTATTTAAGGATAATTAAAAAAAACCAAACTTAATTCAACTGCAGTACAATTTAACAAAAAAAAAAAATTCACTTAAAAAAAAAATAAATTAACTACCTGGAGAAACCAAGAAATTCCAAATTGAATTGCTCCAGCCTAAGTGCTCCATTGTAGTTCTGCTCTCGTGATGTGGGAGACTTTATAATTGTTATCTCTTGAGAGGCATCAGCTTAAATCTGCTCTCAACAATAATCTTCCTCTTTTTTTTTTTTATATGTGTGTGTGCTGTATCAGTTCAGTTTTATCATTTTTTAACAGGGCTGAGCAGGTTTAAACCTTGAATGATTCCTTTGGGAACAGAAAGGCAGGGAATGGGATCAGCTGCAGACTGAGAGTGTCACGAGCCCCTGGGACATTTCATGGACTCATGGAATGGTTTGGCTTGGAAGGGACCTTAAAGCCCATCCCATTCCAACCTCCCAGGTTGCTCCAACCTGGCCTTGGACACTCCCAGGGCTGGGGCAGCCACAGCACAACCTGTGCCAGGGCCTCCCCACCCTCCCAGGGAAGGATTTATTCCCAATATCCCATCCAACTAACTAAAGTTTAGATTAGAAATTAGGCTTAGATTAGATATTAGGAAGGAAGTCTTTGCTCTGAGGGTGCTTTCCTGCACAAAGCAGTTCCCGCTGCCCCAGACACTGCCTGATTATTCTGATTATTCCTGCTCTTACCAGCATCCCAGTAAATCCTGTTTGCAGACAAGGCAGATATCACTGCTGGGCCATTTTTTACAGCTCTTTATTGCTGGGTGACACAAAGTCCAGGGCCATGACCTTTGGAAAGCTCTCACTCTCCCCTAAAGGAATTCCATGAGCAAATCACTGGCTTTTCTTGCTGATTATTGCAGGGAACAAGTCCCCCTGCCTGATATTTTTTGGCACAGCTTCCCACCCAGCCCGGTGTCAGTCTGTCACTTGATCTGTGTGCCCCCAAAAGTTTGATCCTATTTAAAATCTTGCTACTGGGGGCTTGCACCTCCTTCAAAACCCACTAGGAGCAAATGTTTTTAAGGTGTGTTTTAAGAAAAATCATCACTCCTGCCAGCTACAAGATCCCCTTTAAGCCTTTCATCCTCTCTCTGTGATCTCTGTGCTCTGCTTAAAAAAAAAAAAAGAAGAAAAAAAAGAAAAAGCACCTTTTAAAGACGAGGAGGTGGGTGAGGATTCTGCTTCTCCAAAACAAAACTTGGAGGAGTAAATTGAAAAAAATTTAATAATAATAATAATAATAATAACAAAATGGAGGTGGATGCTTCCTGCAGGGGAAGTTCCTGCTTCTTGTGCAGGTCAGACCTTTGTGTGGTGTGATAAAATCACCCCACGTGCAGCTCAGAGCTGCTCCTGCCGGCAAATGCCCTCACTCCTGGCTGCTTTTTAAGCAGCTCCTCTTGCTTCAAGGAGCCCAAATCAGCCTGAAAACAAGTTTTACAGCCAAGATGGCAGAGATGGCTGGAGATGCTTGTTCTTGTTGACGTTCTAACCACTTCATTTTTTTTTTTTTTTTTTTTAATTTTACTGCCCCGGGTTCCTGAATGAATTTTCTTTAACGATGATGGCTCGGGGAGATAAGCCCTCGATTTTATAACCCTGACTCAGAGTAGCAAACACGAAGCTGGTTCTGGCCAGCATGGGGGACAGGACCTGTCCTGGTGCAGCCAAGTCACGTTCCAGCCAGATCTGCAGCTTTTGGGCTCTGGGAATGGTTTTCCTCAGGGGAAAAGTGGGGGGGTTTGTGTCTCCATTTGCAGCTAAAAGGGAAGGACCTGCCTTATATTCGCTTTCCTGGGAGGAAAACCGGGATCTTTGGGCGTGGAAAAGCTGAGATGTGTGCGAGAAGTGGAGTCTGGTGATGGTTCTTTACACCTCTGAGTATTTATTAGTAGGGTTGTGGTGTCTCTCTGTTTTTTAAGGTGAAAGCTGAGAGCAGATTTTGGAATTTACTGCAGCAGGGAGCTGCACTGCTGTGGCAGGCAGGGTGTTGAGGATTTCCTGAGGTGTGTTTTCTCTTCCTTAGGCTCCTGGTGCCCTCCATCAGGCCATGGAAAAGAGCTAATTCCCGTTTTTCCAGGGCATGAGGCGTTTTATCCACGCTGGCCCATCCTCACCGCTTTGATTGCCACTGTCTGCTCTGCAGAGGATGAGTTGTGTGCTGAGGGGCTTTGTCCTGCCTGGTGTCCTGGGGAATCAGGAGCAATCCAGAGGGTTTTCCGAGGCAGCTCCCCCCATAGGAGCTGATCCCTCTGCAATCAGCGCAGCAGCATCGCAGGGAAGGGGCTGCTCCCCCTGCGATATTCCCTCTGCTCCTCCACCCCTTCCCCTTGTCCTCCTGGACAGATTGGAGCTGATTTCTGCTTCCCAAGGCTATGCTTTTCCCGGGAGGCGGCAGGGAGGGCTGGGGGTTGTGTTTGTGTGAGGGAAGAAAGGCCAGGCTGTTCCTGTGGACAAAGCTGGCTTTGTGCTGCTGCTCCAAACATCCCCCGGTCAGAGCTGCTTCCAGGAGCAGTTTGGCCTCCAGGGAAAGGAGGAGGCAGCCCCTGCTTGCCCGGAGAAGCCGTGGCTGCCCCAGCCCTGGGAGTGTCCAAGGTCAACAAGCTGGGACAGTGGAAGATGTCCCTGCCCATGGCACGGGGTGGCACTGGATGAGCTTTATGGTCCCTTCCAACCCAAACCATTCCATGATCCTGCAGGTCAGCTATCCAAGGGTTTTCCTCTCAAAGAACAGCCAGGCAGCTTCAGTAGTTTTCATCCATTAGTGCAAGCTTTATATTATATATAACTATATCTATGTCCCTCTCTCTCTCTCTCTCTCCATATATATACATATTCTCCTCTGGAGGAGCAAATCCAATGTTCTCAGAGGCTCTGGGGAAGGAATCAAAGCCATTCAGCCCTTCCCTCACATCCTTAGTTGTGCTTCTTCTAACACCACCAACACCTGTTGGACGCGCAGAACTCTTGGAGAAGCTTTCCCAGCTTTCTGTGTTTCCATAAGGTTGTTTTTCCTCCTTCCCTCCACCCCTCAGTGATGCTGAAAACACCCAGCGTTGTTCTGAGGGGGTTCTGGTGGGGTTTTGGTACCCCAAAGGGAGCCCTGGGGTGTGTGTAACCCGCAGATCCCGTGGCAGGTGCCAGACCAGCATTCCTTAAAATCCTGCTCCTCCTCAGAGCCATTTCCAGGGCGCTCGGCGGTGGGTGGGTGACACCTTGTGGTGCCTGGAATTGTCTCTGGAATTAGAGTTTTCCACCTTCAGAGCAAACTCTGGACCAGCCCAGGCTCCTCTGTGAGCAGCTGGGACACCCCAGTGACTTTGCCACCCAAATTTCACCTCCTGGCTGCAGTGGGAGCAGCCGGTGGAGGTTTTACCCCTGTTAAAAACAAAGGAAATCCTGTTTTGGGATGTGCTGGGTGAACTCCAGGGCTGGGTCTTTGCCCAGCACAAAGTCCAAGATCGCATTTTTAATCAGGAACCCGTTCAGCAGAAATATTTGACATTTTAATTGGCTTGCTCGGGAGTAATTTTGAATAAGTAGACCCCCAGATATGAAATAACAGATAACAGGGGTTGCTTTACTTTTCATTACAGATTATTCCCTCCTTCTACAGTACAATTTCAGGATGAAAATTTATTTCTGATGAAGAGAGGCTGGTAAATAGAATCTCATTATCTGTCACGATGAGAGGAGAAGGGCTTTGTGTCGAACAGGGAAGGGAAAAAGCCCTAAATGTTGCATTTCATTTTACTTTGCAACCTGTCAGAAAAAAATCCTCTGCCTCATGAGAAATCCTCAATTGGAAAATATAACAAAGGGCACAAGTGGGGGAGATAATATTGGAAAATCTAATTCAAAGCATGTGCTGCCCTCAGATAACGCAGCAAGAGCCAATCTGGGGCTGCAGGTAAATATATTCTTGCAGGAGGTTCTGAGCTGAGGGGTGATTAAGATGAACAGAGCGTGTAATTTCATGAATTATCCACATTCCCACTCCAGCTTCCACAGGGAGAGAGAGCCCTTTATCTAATTCCAGGAGGGAGACACAAGGGTCTCAACACCTTCCTCATCTCCAGGGTCGGATTTTATTGAAGCAAGTTGGATGGTTTGGAGGCTTCTAAATTTTGGGAGGGCCCTGGAAGTCTGGCTGGGGGTGGGGGGGTAGGTGGGAGAATCTCCAGAAGGTTACCTGTGGATCTTCTCCTTGGTGGGAATTTTGCAGGATATCAAACAGTTAATTAAATGGGGGCTCTCCCAATTCATCACCTAAATGGTTAAGGACACCCCTTCCACTGCCTGGGCATTTATGGAGAGCAGGAACAAGGTATTTATTGCTCTGCCTCAAAACCAAGAGCAAGAAATTCAGGTCTTGGCCTGGATTTGACAGTTCATTTGTCTTTGTTACAGGGTGAAAGCAGCTGCATCTTGGAAGCCAAAGCTCAGCCCAGATAAGAAAGTCTTTGACCTCCAGACTCATCCACAGTTGTCAGGATTGAATGGTTTGGTAGAGCCTGGTTATTGAACACCTGGTGGGTTCATGGAAAACACACACATGCATATAAATATACTGTGTTTAGGATGGGATGCCAGCACTTATTGGCAGGGAATATTGAATTCATTATTTATAAAGAATTTTACTCCTTTGAATCCCATTTCCACTTCCAGGAAGCATCAGCACTGATTCTGGAAGAAATGGAGTTAAATAACCTGAACTAGTGGGGGACTTTCTCCTGAAATATTTCTCATTTCAGGGCCATGTAATGTATAAAACTGCTCAGAAAAAGCAAAAGGAAGCCCTGCCCACCTCAGCACTGCAAACCCCATTTCACTGCTCTTCCCTTAATCCCACAGACACCATTCCTGAAGGAATTCTCCCCCTCTGCAGCTGGATAACAGTGGATTTTTTCCTCTATTTTGGTGCAAATCCTGTGTTTCTCCAACCCTGTCCTAATCCCAGGAGCTGCACTTGATCCTCAGGGATCCCTCCCAACTCAGGATATTCCATAACAGACTTTTCCTTCCACCAGCTCTCCCTCTGCCTTGAACACTTGGGTTTCCCACTCTGACAAGTCTCCCCCCTCCTCCTTTTTTTTCCCTTATTTTCCTTTCAGGATTTCTCCTCCCTCCCCAGTGTCTGGGCAGTGCAAATCCAAGGATTCCTGGTGCTGTGGCCGCTTGAGGGGGGTAGAAGGCAAGGCACAGCCCTCCTCCTGCCCTCCAGGAACAATTCCCAGCAGAGCAGTGGAGTGTCAATGGCAGGAATTGGTAATTCCAGGACTCACTTGGTCAAGTTTCTGAGCGTCAGGAAACTTGGTGGGTGGTGGCAAACACAGACTGGTGCGATTTGTCAATGAATAAAATAATCTCAGCGAGAGAAACGAGGCCGGGTTTTCTGCAGAGAGGTTAATTTTCGGCTTGCAGCGTTAACCATCGCTGGAAAGCGAAACAAAGGACCCCAAATCCCTTCTCTGAGGGGGTCACACCTGCAGTTCAGTCCCAGCACAGCCAATTCTCCACCCACCAGTTCGCTTCGAGCTGGTGCTTCGGTTCCTGCTGCCCACCTGAAAGCTCCAGGAGACTCCACAGGGGCGGTTCAGTTTGGTGCCTGAGGAGTCCAATCATTAATCAAAGAAATAAAAATAAAAATAAAATTATCACTCAGAAATACTGATTGAACTCGGACACGGACACGGGTGGGAGGAGCGCGCCGAGCTCTCCATCCCCGTGGGGAGCTTTGGGATGTGTCAGGGCCGTCAAACCAGCGGAGAAGTTGTGTTATAACCCCACTTTCAGGTCAATCAATTATCTCCCCTACCCCTGCAAGGCTCGTTTGAACCCACCCCCCCTCCCCGTTAATGAGCTTTTTGCAAAGCAAGTTCGTTAACGCCGCCTGCCAGCCCGGCCTTTAACGAGCCCTTTCCCAACCCCTCCTATCTTATCTGGGGCTCCATAAGCACAAAACGTTCCTGCGAGACGTCGCTGTAAAAAATAAAAAAAAAATAATAAAAATCAAATGGCGTTTTATTGATGCGTCTCCGCCGCGGTTTGGGGGTGTCTGTTTGCTTTGAGCTGAGCAAACACCGCCCTGAGGTTTTCCTGTGACTGGGAAACTGCTGGGGAAAAGATCCTTTTCTTTTCTTTTCTTTTCTTTTCTTTTCTTAAAAAAAAAGTGAGGGGACGTGACCAGTTGACTTCGACATCAACCTGTCGTTGAACTGCGTGAGGTTGTTGTTTGTTCTGAGCGCTAATTTTAACTGAAATTAAGATTTTTTTGATTGTTTTTTGCTTTTCCTTCCTCTCAGGAGTGCATTAAAACTACCGGGTTGCTGTTGCTTTACACAGCGGGTTTGTGGCCTGTGATTCCAACCGTGAGCTGGTGGTGAAGTCAAGTCCTTGGGTCCTGTTTTATTGGGTTGGAATTGGACGCCTTAACAATCATCTTCATCAGCTTCTAAAACTCACCAAATTGAGTCTTAGAGGTTTCCTTTTAAGAGCCAGTTTTAGGCAACCATCTCATTCCACAGGTTGCTCCAGCCTGGCCTTGAACCAGGTTGGCTTACAGGTCGAAAATGACTTTTACACATGTCAATTATATGGCTTTTCCAGCGGGAAGATTCCCATTTTGTAGCCCGGCCTCTGGGTCTTGAATACGAGGAAACGAATCTCTCGTAATTCCCCTCGGAAGGGCGATTTCCAATTCCTTCATATCCAGGAAAAAACAAAACAAAACAAACCAAACCAAAACAAAAACACTCAAAAATAATAATAAAAAAATAAAAATAAAAACCCCCAAACCAAACAAGCAGAAAAAAAAAAAACCCAAAAAAAAAAGCCACGAGGCGTTTGTCCTTCCCCACGTGCGTGGGTGGGGAAGCTGCGACTTTGAACCCGCTGTTGCTTAGCGATCGTTTCCAATCGCCGGGGGCAGCACCTGCTGCAGGAAAAGAGGGCAGGAAAATAAAACACCTGCGGTGTCCCCGAGCTGGCCCTGCCCGGCTCGGATCTTCTGCAGGGCTTTTGTTTCGGTGCCCGCGGTTAATTCATCGCCACCCGAAAAACAGCCCCTTCTTGTGAGGGTGGCTTTGAAGTCGTTCCTGCCACGAAATAGCTTTTTAAATGGATAAAACTCTGTCCACGGGCTCGGATTTTGTTGCTCCTGCAGCTGAGATGGGAATTATTTATTTCTCTGAACGCTTCGGTTTTATTTGTGCTTCCATCAAATCCCGTTTCGATGAGTTATTTGCAGCGGTGAGGGCTCTGAAAATAATGTTTCCCATCTCTTCTTGGGCTGGATGGAGTGTTTTGGGGGATGTATTAATTCCTTTTCCAGAATCACAGAATGGTTTGGGTTGGAAAAGCCCTCAAAGCTTCACCAAGTCCAACCATTTCACTGCCACTAACCCAGTTCCTGCTGCATCATCCTGGAAAATTCCACATTTGTCCCATTCTGTGTGGGGTTTTGTTGGGAGAATAAACATTTCTTAGCAGGAGGAGGGTAAAATGTACTCGAGGCCAAAAAATGGGGGGGTGATGACAGAGGTTCCTAAAGCCTTGAGTGAAATATTCCACGGAATATTCCATTTTATGGGGCATCACATGGGGTTGGGGTTGTTTGCTGGGAGGCTTCATCCCCCTGGAAGGAGGAAAACATCACTTGGAAACAGTGGAGGTGATCACAGTGGATAAAATAATAATAAAGTTTGTGAGAATTGCTAAAAATATCAATAAAGTTGGTCAAATTGCTAAAAATAACAATGAAGATGATCAGAATGGATAAAATATCAATAAAGTTGATCAAAATTGCTACAAATAATAATAAAGGCGATTGTTAAAGATAACAATGAAGGTGATCAAATTGCTGAAAATAACAATAAAGGTGAACAGGATTGCTAAAAATAACCATGAAGGGGATCAGAATGGCTAAAAGTAACAATAAAGGTGGCCAGGATTGCTAAAAATAACAATAAAGCTGATCTAAATTCCTCACGAGTGCTGTTTCAGCACTTCTGAAGGGGTTTAGGCTGTGCTAGGCCAGGAAAATTTATCTAGATACTAAAACAAAGGAAAAAATGAACTGGGAAATCACACAATCCACAACTCCTGGAAGGCACAGCCTCCCAACTGTGTGCTGATTTCCCCAGAAAAGTTCTCAGTGCCACCCCATCCCCCTCATTCCCTCCATCCCAGGGCAGAATTTTAATTTTCCTCCTCAACCAAAAAAAATTCTTTTCCCAGGAAATAAAGAAAGAAATAAAGAAAGAAATAAAGAAAGAAATAATAAATAAACAACCCCCGATCCAGCAGACTCTGTGTGTGTGAGAGAGAGAGCCCCTGGTTTTCCTCCCGGGGAGCTGAAGTTAAAAATTATTCAATGTAAAAATTCCTGGCCTGTGAAGCAGAGGCTCTGGACTGTACCAGGCAAAGATTTTCACCAGCATTCCCTCGCTTAGCCAAGGCTGAGATAACAGGCACTTGGTGGAATAAATCTGCACTTCCCAGATTCCATCTTCCACCTTGGTTTTTTTTTTCTCCCCTCGCTTCCCAGCTCCCGGTTGATGTTTTTTTTCCTTTTCTCCAGGACAGCAGGGGCAGGGGATGCTGTTTTAGGGTGTTTTCTTCGCCTTTGGATGCCGAGGAGGATGGCAGAGAACAAGTAAGTGGTTGGGCTTTCTCCTCTCTCAGGGCAGGAGTTTCTGGAGGGGCAGTTGGGTTGTGCTCTGCAGCGGTTGGGATGCACTTTTCCAAGTGGTTCAGGGGGGGGAAATTGAATTTCGAGGCATTCAAGGTGAATTATCGCAGCTCCGTGACTTCTGGAGGTGCTGATTAATGACAGAGCGATTCCATTTGCTGACCTGTGCCTTAAAAAAAGTACCTGCAAGCCGCTTTCTGGTGATTCCCCAAAAATGCTCAGCCATGGAGATGACTCCTTGAGAGGCAGGAGGGGGAATCACCCTTGGGAAAAATAAATAAATAAATAAACCCAAGCCACTCACTTTCTAATGTATTTATATTTTTGGAACCCCGGGGATGGGGTAGTGATTGATATTGGAATCACAGCCTGGCTGTTTTCCTGGGGATGGGAACTTCCACGGCTGGATTATTCCAGCCACCAGCCTGTGAAAGCATTTCCTGCTGGGAAGGCTCCTGGAGCTCTTGGGAAGTGGGAGCAGGAGATTTACACCCCAAATTTCTGCTCTCCCTGGTGAGAACAGGGCTAAAAAAAAAAAAAACCCAAAAACCAAAAAAAAAAGTGTTGCTGGAGAGAGGGAATCTTTATTAAAATCTGTATTAATCTTTGTTAAAGTGGAGAGATAACACCCAGCTGAGACTGTGTCTCCCCAGCACTGGGGGTTATGTGATTTCCCATCGTTGTTAGGTTGTTAGTAGATGGTTTCCCCACGTTCTTTGATTACGTGAGTTTTTAAGCAGAGGTAAAATGCGTGGAAAAGTTAAGCTGTAGGAGAGTTTCCAGCCTGCTGCCTGAAAATGAACCAGGGAATAATAATTAGGTACTATTTCTTTAATTTTTTTAGGATGCTTTCTATATCTGACAGCCCAAAAAAGGAAGGGAGATAATTGTTTATTTTTATATTGCCAAACTAGATTTTTCAGGTTAAATTCTGGTTAATTCCACAGCAGAATAAGCAGGAGATAAATATGAGTTTGGGCTTGAAGTGCAGTAATTGCAAAGAGCACAGCAGCAGAGGGGCTTCCTCTGGATCCCCAGCAGGGCCCAGGACGCTCTCAAAGGAGCCAGGACTGTGAAAGAACTATTTATTTACTGCTACCTGGGTTAATTTTTAATGTGGCAATGTATAAAAAATGATGCCCTGCACTTGCAGGACTCCCTGAATTTCCATCCTTTCCTGTCTCCTCTCCCAGGCTGTGTCCAGGTTATTTCCAGGCAGGCTGTGCCACAACCTGCCCTCAGGTGTCCTGACCTTGCTGTGGCCTCCACTTGAACCAGGCTGGTGATAAAATAGCCTCAATTATCTGTCTGCACTGTGACATCAGGGACCTCTGCATGGCCAGGGCCAAAGTCCTGCTGCAGGGAAGAAAACTTCGCTTTTTTGGCCTCCTAAAGTTTTCTGAAGTGGTCAGATAAGATGATCCCTTTCTATTCTAAGTTGTATGTTATATATGTTTATTTTTATATATATGGGATGTAACAATAAATATTCCCAAAGAACAGTGGATACAAAGACAGAAAAGCTCTGACCCACTTCCCTGGAATTTGGATCAGGATTTGGGTTTGGATCAGGATTTTTATTGATATCTACTATCACTTTGCTAACAAACAAACAAACAAACAAAAAACACAAAAAAAAAGAAAAAAAAAGAAAGTGTTTTGTTTTCATTTTGGCTGAAGGGAAAAGGAGAATTATTGCTAATGATTGACAGGGCACTGAGGGGGAAAATGGGAACACGTTGGAAAGGAATGTTTTCTGGGAGAAATCCCACTCAGGAGCTTTCTGACCTTGCTGGGGGTGCAGGGGGGTTGCATTTGGGACCCCCAAACCAGCAGCAAAGCTGGAGCCAAGGACAGGATCTCCTGATCCAACAGGACAATCCACAGGGCAGAAATGATCCCTGGTCCTCCCTCCTGCTGCTGGAGAGCCCTGCTGTGTGAATTCCTCACAAACACCCCTCAGCTCTTTCTTCCCTGATTATTTGGGGTTTCTCACCTTTTTGATATTTTGCCATTAAAATTCAGCCCTAGGGCTCTGGGTTTGGTTTGGTTTTATGGTGTTTTCTCCTCCCCCAGTGCAGAGTTTGCCTCTTTGTGCCCAGAGCAGGTTGAATATTTGTCAGAGCTCCTCCTGGCAAAAGGCAAATCAGCAGTGGGGACACGGGAATTGCAGCTGGAAGGAGCAGTTGGGATGTTTAAAGGTGATGTTGGTGTCTGTTCTCTCCATCTGGAACACAGATGAAAAGAAAAAGGAGAATATATGTTGTGTGAGAGGGAATTTGCTGTGAGATTAATCTGATCATAAACCAAAATAACAAGGAATCAAAATGAGAAAGGGGATGCCCAGACAGGGAAGTTTTAGTAGTTCTACTGTGAAATATTGTTTTATCAACAGGGGAAAGGCCTGTTTTGCAAAGGGTTGCAACAGCAGCGAAAGTAACTTTAATCTGCACCCAAGTCATTAAAAGCCAGAATGGTTGTTTGGTGTTCCAGGCTCAAGGGATATAATGAAGAACGAGGTGTAAGGTCATTTTTGCTTCTCAGATCTAGGAAAATGTAATGGGATGGAGTTTGTAATTAGGAAGAAAACCCCACATTATTCCCTGTCTGTGAGCACCTGCCTGGGTCATGTAAACTCTTTATGTGACTCCACGTGTTACCTGTTTCTGCAGTGTCTCATCAGCCTTTTGGAGGAATTGCCTGCTCAGAATGTGAACAAACTCTTTATAAAGTTTATCTCTTTATAGAGATGCTCCATCCTTGAGAGAGGGGAGAAAAATGGTAAAAATTAGGATGCCAAGGGGCCAAGCTTGGACCTTTCTGTTATTGGGAGAGCTGGAAGGCAGAAATATTTAATTAACATGTGGATTGTATGTTATAACACGTGTATTGTTCTCTCTGGATCAAACAGGGCAGGATGAAAGTAATTGTGTGCACACAGATTTTTCTGGAATTACCAGCTTGCACTGGCTCCCATTTGGGAACAACTTCCCTCTTCCAGGAAGTGCTGATGGCATCAAGGGTGTAAAGTTCTCCCTTTTGCATCTCTTGATCTGGACTTTAAGCACCCTGAGCTGTTCTGCTGCACCAATGGAATCGTTCCTTGCAGGAAAACCCTCCTGTTTTCCAAGTTTTAGGCAGATTGAGGGATGCTGCTCATGGAAACCCTGGGTTTGCAGGAGGAGATGGTGTTGAAACAACTGAATTGCCCCCTCTCAGTCTGCTCTGAATCAGAAATGCTTGTTCTGCATGTCAGCAAGGAGCATAAATTCAGGAAAACAAGATACTTGAAGCACTTTATTGATTCCCTGCAGCCCCTGGTGGAGCTTTGGATTCTCTCATCAGCACACAGACAAACCAGGCTTGGCTCAGGGCTCTGGGGAGAGGATGGAAATTTTTATTTTTGGAGCTGAAACAGGAAAAAAAAGAAAAGAAAGCATTTTCCATCTCTTCTTGCTCCCAGTTAGTCCATCCATGGGGAGAAGATCTGCAGGCCTTGGGGGGAAGAATCTGAGGTGTTGTGTGCTTTGATCAGGTCAGGAAGCTTCAACCAAGAGGGTTGGAAGTCTGAGATGTGTCAGAATTGCCCCAGAGATCATTTTAGAACTTGTTGTTCTCTTTCTCCAGCATCTATTTTTTTTGGTTTTTTTTTTTTTTTTGTTATCCCAACTCCAATTTTCCACAGGTTTTAACCCCCAGTCAATTAGTCCAAAGCAAAAGAGGCTTTGGCTCCAGAGCAAATGGGCCTGAAAGCTGCTGAGGGTGCTGGATATTTGCTGGATTTAGCAGCAGGATAAAGGATGTGCTGCAAAACCCCCAGGGAGAAAACAGGGAAGTGCTGGTGGGAATTTCTCCTCTGATTCTAAATGAAAACTCTTATTTCAGGGGAGCTGAGGGACCCCAGACTGTCTCAGCTCTGAAGTGGGGTGCTCATGCTAAAAGCAGAGATCAAGAGCCCTGGTGTGATGGAGCTGCTGGGAAGGTGTGGGCAGGGATCTGAACAGGTACAGGAGGGATATTTCTGCAGGAATCCTTTGCTAAAATTCCCTGGAATGAGAACAGAAGGCACAAATCTGCTCAGTTCCCTCCCAGTTCAGTGATATTTCAGTGTAGGTTTAAGGTTTACCCCCAGTTTCCCACAGAAAGCAGGAGAGGGAAGGCAGCTTTCCCACCATTCCTCATCTTTTCCCAGTCACTACTCCCAGGATACACACCTGGAATCTCCCCCTCTTTGGAGTTTCAGGCAATTCTCAGTTTACAGCTCAGCTCTGAAGACAGCACAGCGTTTAACCTTCTTGCCCTGATTAGGATGGAATGTTAATTAATTCTTATTCCCTCCTTAATGTCAAGTGCTGTTGCCTTGTGCAAAAGAGCAACAGGAACACAGTTCCAACCTGATGATAATGAGGTTCTTCAGATGGAACCTTTGATTTCACCACCCTGATAAATTCCCTGGATTTCTGTTAATATTCCAGCTCATTAGGTGCAGCTCTGATTTTTCCAGCCAGTTGCTTTGCTTGGAATGTATGTGCTAATAATAATGATCTTTTTGGTGGGTTGAGCTCTCAGATGAGTTAATCAGGGGCAGATTTATTCACTCCTGATGGTCCAAGAGGGCTTTGCCAACCTCGATAATTGATGATGTTACTGAGCTGATTGATAAGATTATTGATAATAATTCTGCGAGGTGAGAAAGAATCACCCAAGCTGAGTTTAGATTCAATCCTGGCCTTTGGTCCTTTGTTAATTAATCCAGTACAACCCCCTCAATAAATCCAGTCAGAGGAGTCACGACCAGTGGATTTAACTGAGAATTCCAGTGAGGGGTTAATGTGCTGTAGGTCAGTTTTTTTCCCCAGCTCAACCCAAAGTGCCAGTGGATCCGGTTCCAAAGCTTCCTCCAGTTCCTGCACAAGCCCTGATTAAACAGGAAAAACCTGTGAATTGTTGGCTTTGAGTCCTGGGCTGAGGACAGGCTGCACTTGAGTGTCTCAGGGTTTCACTTTGGTCTCTAAAGCTTCAGAGGAAAGGGGGGGGGGAAACACAAAAATCTGGGGCTTTCTAATAAAGGGGGGGAGATGTAATCTGTTTACAGCCTGCATTCTTCACGTTCCTTGAGAGTCTGCTGCTATAAAAACCTCAGTCCCACCTACAGCCCCAGTTCAGTGGAGCTGCAGAAAAGCCAAATCTTGCTCTAGAGGCAGATATGACATAATGGGTCTTATATTTAGACACCCAGCCCACCTAAACTGGGATTATTTAATGCTCTGAGCACATCCTGTGTTTCCTTCTGAGGGTGAGACAGGCAGGGAGCCACCTTAGTTCCAAAATGCTCCTTTCCCCTGGTAAAGAAAAGTGGCCTGGGATTTTTGGAATAGAAGCACATTGAGGGGGGGTTGTTGTTTTTTTTCTTCTTCTGTTTGAACGGGATGACTCAAACTTGGTGCAAATCCAAGGCAAAGAAAAGGTGCAGGGTGCCTGCCTGCTTAACTCCTGAGCTGCTGGGAACACCCTGAGTGCAGTTTGTTGTCCTGGTGGGCTTATCAGCACCTGCTTCCTTGGGTTTGCTTCCCTGGGGGTGCTTTTTTTTAGGATCTTCGGGTATTTCTGTTCAGGTCAGTTCTCTGGCATCAACCAGCAGTGGTGGATCAGGAGACATGGAGTGATTGTTCCTGCCATTGTTCACTTTTAAAGGCTGAAACAGAAGATTTGGAAATGGTTTTGGTGTGTGGGGAAGGGGCAGATCAACCTTCAGCTTGTCTGGAGCCAGGACTTTCCAGCCACCAATTTGGATCAGCCACCAAGTCCTTGGGAAGGGGGAGAAATAGGTTTAAAGGTTGGGATCTATATGGCTAATGAAATTTTAAATAGATCATTTCCTTTTTCAGTGAATTTTGCTTCTCCTGCTCCATTTGAGGGGTATCTGAAAGATCAAAAACCCCAAACAACCCAAACCTCTAAAATCCCTGTCACTTCAACTCCTTTGCTTTCAGAGTGTGTTTTGTCACGGGGGCAAAGAGATTAACTCCCACTTTCAGTGAAAGGACATAAATCACACACGTTTTCCTTGCCTTCCTGTGAGTATCTTCAATTTTTCTTTGGGAAATCAGTGGCTCTAATAATTATCATTGGAAATCAGGGTGCCCTTTGCATAACTCAACATTAACATCCTGTCAGGTGCCTCTGAAACACACCCTGTGTGTGTGTGTGTGGAAGAAAAGGCAGCAGAGCATCAGCAGCTGCCATCAGGGCTCATCTTGAGCTCAGGGGATCAGCATTTCCCAACCAAAAACCTGATTTCAATAGCGGGGAAGGGGCCTTGAACTGCAGCTTCTTCCTGTGCCTCTCAGCACCTCTGATTTCATTTGCAAATGAAGGCACGAGAGAGCTCTGCGGTGTTTGTTTGAATAATCAAATGCTTGGAAAAATACTCTGAGTAGAAGGGAGCAAATCCTCAAGGTGTTTAAAAAAAAAAAACAAAAGAAAAAACCAAAACAAACAAAAAAACCCCATAAAGAACTAAACAAAGTGAACCCCCCCTTGGATTCTGTGCAGCTCCAATCACCTTGTGTCAGTTGTGGCTTGTGATCATTTCTCCCTGTTGCCTGTCTTTGCCTTTCCCTGTCCCTTCACTGTTCCCTCACAGATCAAAAAGGGGTCTCACCACCCTGCAGGGTCTGAGATAAAGACACTTGTGCCCAAATCCTCACTGGAATTCCAGCCAGCTCCCAGTGGTGATCCCAGTCCCACCAGGGCAAGGGAAGGACCACTGAGCTGTGACCTGTTCCAACAGTTCTTCTGCTTCAGAGAGGCACAGAGAGCACGTTCTGAGCTGTTAATTAAGCTGAACAATCATTCTCTGTCTTTATCTTATTCCCCTCTTGACTCTCAGGGCTGGGAAAAGACCTGGTTGTTTTAAAAGCTGAGCCCCATCCCTGGGAGTGCCCAAGGCCAGCTGGACAGGGCTTGGACCAGGAAAGTGTCCCTGTCATGGAGTGAGATGATCTGTGAGGTCCCTTCCAACCCAAACCATCCCAGGAGGAGGATGGTGGGGATTGCTCAGAGCCACAGAGCTGGTTTTGGGCATCTTCCCTAAGCTGGGCCAGTGTTTTATCAGGCTGAGTAAGAAGGGGAGTGTTTAAAACAAGCCCTTTTGCTGCACCACTGCTGGAGGGAGTTCTTAGGAAGTGTTTTATCTGAGTGAGCGATATCTGAGGCTGCAGCACCGGGCAGGCTGTGCTCACACAGGGTTCCACCAGGCAGGAGCCTCTCACTGACAGCCCAGCAGTGAATTCCTGGGTGGCTGGGTGGGCAGGCTGGGTTTGTTTGTGCTCCACATCCACACTCCAAGCCCTGGGTTCACCCTTTGCCTGCATATTTTGGGCTGCAGGGCTCACACAGCGAGGTGGAGTTGGCCAAGGGTCACCAGGCAGGGAAGGTGCCACTCGAGGTGCTGGTGGGACATCTGGTAAAACAGGGGCAGTGGGCACGGCCCCCAGGCTGCCAGAGCTCCAGGAGTGTTTGGACAACACTCTCAGGGACAGGCTGGGATTGTTGGGGTGTCCTGAGGATGGACCCTTCCAGCTCAGGAGAGCCTGTGACTCTGGGACGGTGTCAGAGCCCCACGGAGGGGCTGGTGGGTGTCACTCAGCCCTGGCACAGCCCAGGACCAGAGTTTCCCCAGTGCAGCCGTACCTGGCACACCCTGCCCAGCCCAGTGAGCGCTGGGGAGAACACCCAGCCTGGCATGGGGGCACAGAGAGGGTGCAGAGATAAGCTGAGGGTTAATGAGTTACCCAGAGGTGACGTAACCGGCTGGGGCTGGATAAATGTCTCACCACAGACAGTCTGAGTGGAGATGCCTCCCAGAGCTCTTCAAACTCCCTGGAAGGTGTTTTTTGGGTATTTTTTGGAGGCTGTGAGCCCCGTTTTTTGTCGGTGACTCACGATGTTGTCACCTGATACTTCCTCCTTCACTGAGCTTTGCCAGCAAAGGGCCCATCCCACCTTCCAGCTGACATAAGATCCGTGCCTTTCCCACCCTGTGGAGGGGGTTTGGGGTGAAAGAATTGCTTGGAAAAAAAACAATAAAGGCCTGGAATCAAAAAAAAACCCACAAAAGGTCTGGAATCAATTCCATTTGCAAGCAAGGGCAGGAATGACCAGAAAGGTTTGGGAGCAGTTTGGGTGAGTGGTTCACAAGGAAGAGAATGAGGGGGAGATCAATCCCTTCCTCTTTTTTTTTTTTTCCCTCCCCCTTCAGGAAACAGAATCAGAGAATCACTGAATGGTTTTGGGTTGGAAGGGACCTGAAAAATCATCTTGTTTTTGGGGCTAATCCAGACATTCCTGTTTGGGGGGTTTTGCATCTCTGTGTGTCAAGATGATGCTGTTATGGAGGATGCAGGAATAGATAAGGGCTGAAGTTTTAATGGAAGAGGCAGGAATAGATAAGGATTAATGCTGTTAGAGAGGATTCAGGACTAAACTGGGCTGTCAGCCCTCTCCAGGCACAGGGGACTGTGACACAGAGTTCACCAGCACAGAATTTGGTGCCTCATGGGCAAGGTAAAAGATTTTTTTCCTTCACCTGCTCCCATGTGGAAACAGGGTGGAAAAAAGGACTCTCCATCAGCAGCTCTCCTATCCCAGCCCTAATACTCAGCACAGTGATGTAAAAAAGGGGGAAAAAAAAGAGAAATATTGCTACCATGGGCTTGTCCAAAGGCTTATTTTGCACAGAGAGCTGGGTAAGGCACAACCCAAACCCCCAGCCCTCACATCCTGTAACTTTTTTTTTTTTTTCCCCACAACATTCTTCTCGTTTCATCATTTACATCCCTCGGCTTCCATTTGTCATTTGTTTTGCTGCTTCTGTTCCCCCCCAGGTACCTCATCTCAAAGGAATGAGGCGTTTGGAGCCAACGCCTGGAGGCCCCCGCGGTGGTTAATTTGCTTTATGGCCCTTTTCTCCCAGCTCGTCCCCTCCTGTTTTCCACCAGCAGAAATTCCTCTTTTTTCTTTTTTTTTTTTCTTTTTTTTTTTTTTTCTCCTCTCATCTCGAGGAGCTGAAAACGAACCGAGAGCGACTCCCATCAATCAAGGTCATGTTCGCTCTCATTTCCCGGTGATTTAAGCGAGTCCCGTTCTCAGCGGTGATCAAAGAGATTTCAAGGCGTTTTTCGGGGGTTCCATCCCTGTATTTGAAGGGCAGTTCGGTTCCCAAACACTGCGGTATTTTCTTGCCTCGAGGGGTGACACCTCCCGGGTTATGGAGCTTTCCAGCTGAAATCATGGATGCTAGGGGAGAAAAAGGAATCAGGGAGTCCCAAAACTCATTTTTCCACGTCAGGGACTAAATTCAGAGAGTGAGACTTTTTTTTGGTTGTTTTTAAAGTCTGAAGTTGTGCAGTTAAATACATAAATGTCAGTGCAAGACAGCAAGCAGTGTCACATCTCTGTCTGTGCCTTCAGCCCCTTCCACCTCCCTGCCAGAACTTCCCTTCATTCACATCTCAGGGGGGGTCAGGGAGAAATATTTTTCCCCCAAAAGTCTTGCTTTGGGTTTAATTTGGATGGACTTCAACAACACAAGTCGACCTGTGGCCTCAAATACATCAAAAAAGAAATGAAAAAAAAAAAAGGAGCATAAAATGATTACAAAAGAACATTATGTGATTTATTGGCAGTAATTTCTGTGCTGGCTGAGCGTCCTGCAGTGGTTGTACCTATTTCCAGGTGGGTTTGGGCTCAGCAGCAGCTCCTCCCAGGGATTGCTCTGTCCTTTTGCCTCCTCTTCCGAGGAGATTTGAGTTGGCTCAGCCCTGGGACAGTTGATAATCCCGGCCTGCCTTTGTTTTGAACCAACATCATCCCCTTTGCTGCTTCCCCAGCCAAGGAACAGCATCACCTGTGGACGGACACAGCGAGAAAAACACACCCAAAACCTGCTGATCTGGGGGTTTGGCAGCAATCCTCTCGAGTCTGAGTATTTGATCCATTAAAAAATAGGGAGAGAGAGCGAATTCAGCCACAGTGAGGCATAAACAGTCATGCTCTAAATGATTAATAGAATAAAACTCTCTCCTGCAGCTCCAAACTGCAGATCAGCTCCTCTGCCACTCCCAGGGGGGATTTCATGCTCACCAATGAGCTACAGGTTAGAAGGGGGAAGTTTTGAACCCTTCCAGCTGATACAAATGCCAGGTTTTAGCCCTTTCAGCAACACAGAGTTCTGTGAGCAAAGAGCACAACCCCTTAACCTATTGGTGGTATTTATTTCTAAATTTGGTGCACCTACTGTAGGAGTGTTTGTAAGCACTAAAAATGCTTTGTAAACACAGAAAATGCTTACAAATAGTGCTGAAAATCACCAGATAATTGGAGTGAAACTGCCAGAAACCGATTTTTGTCCATCTGGGTGGCAAATATTTGCTTTGCCTCGCAGCTCTTCGGTTCTTTTAATCACAGTTATTTTCGTTCCAACGTCCCCCCGCTCTTCACATGCAACGAGGTGTCTCTTGAATTTCAATTTTCGGTGCATTCAAGCAGCTCAATAATTCCTGCCATCAGAGTTTTCCCAAAAGGATGGAGCTGGGAGGAGCAGCAGCAGGTTTGGAGCTGGTCTGGTGCAGCGAGCCAGGGCCAGGGTTATCGAGGCAGGGTTGTATCTCATAGTGACTCATCCAAGGAGCTTCCTGGCTCGGCCAACACCCTTTCCTACCAATGCCCTGGTGGGAAGGATGACTCAGAGCCTGCTCAGAGGCAGCTGCTGTGCTGGGAACGCTGCTGCTCCAGTGCCCTTTCCATAGGGGCTCCCCTGGAGGGTGCCAGGAGAGAGAGGGGACGTGTCGGGACTCGCTGGGTGCCTTCCAAAGAAGAGGTTGTTTGTTCAAGGATGGAGAGTAAACCAGGAAATTCGGAGTTGAGGACAGAGTTGAGTTTTTCCTGGTTTGAACTGCCCACCCCCCTCCCCAAAAAATACCTGGAGAAAAGGAGGATCAGGGGGGAACTTCTGGCTCTGCAACTCCTTGACTGGGGGGGTTTGGGCTTTGCTTCCAAGGAACAAGGGACAGGAGGAGAGGGAACGGCCCCAAGCTGTGCCAGGGGAGGGTCAGGTTGGACATCAGGAGGAAATTTCCTCGTGGAAAGGGTTGTTAAACATTGGAAGGGGCTGCCCAGGGAGGTGGTGGAATCCCCACCCCTGGAGGTGGACATGATCAGCTGCACAACCCTCGCTGCTCCAGGGCAAGGAAAGGGATGTGTTTTCCCTCCCTTACATTTTTTCTGTTCGTTCTTTTCCCAGATTTCTCTCCACCAGTCCCCACCAGATCCTTGCAGGGTTTGCTGTAAGCAAAGTTCTGTGGGATTTGCTTGTACCATCTGCTTTATTAACTTGGGAAATTAATGAAAAAATCAGATGTAAACAGGCTCTGTGTCTTAGCTTGGCTCACACATATAAACTGTTTGGTGCCACTTTACATCCCTGTTTTCCCGACTAGGGAATTTCTAGAGTTTCAGAACTGTTGCAGTGTTAACAGTGATTAGTTTTGGAACTAATTGTTGTCCTTGTTTATCTGCCTGCTCAGATCTAATTAAGGCAGAGGGGAAAATGCCCTCAAAAGACACACTTGCAGTCTGGGAAATATGATAATTCTTGTAAGCAATGACCAAAACTATTAACCTGAAATACTCCATGTTGGAGAGCAGATCCTTCATTAGGTGGAGATGTGAAAAAAGCTGCCCTGAATGGGGAGAGCAGTGGAATATTTGGTTTAATTGATACTTTCATGGGCTGAACTCTGAGCAGAGTTAAAAGCTCTGTGACCCAACTTCACCCAGAGACTGGTGTTTGCACATGTTCCTTCCCTGCCAGTGGTTTGGGTGTGATGTGTGAAACAATAAAGGCCTGGAATCAAAAAAAAAAGAAAAGAAAAAAAAAAAAAAAAAAATCTGGAATCAATTCCCTTTGCAAGCAAGGGCAGGACTGACCAGAAAGGTTTGGGAGCAGTTTGGGTGAGTGGTTCACAAGGAAGAGAATGGGGGGGGAGATCAATCCCTTCCCCTTTTTTTTTTCCTCCCCCTTCAGGAAACAGAATCAGAGAATCACTGAATGGTTTTGGGTTGGAAGGGACCTGAAAGATCATCTTGTTTGGGGGCTAAGCCAGACATTCCTGTTTGGGGGGTTTTGCATCTCTGTGTTCCCAGATGGTCCCTGTGAAACCTCCAAAAATCCCGAGGTGGTGGGGAGGTTTCACCACCCCGATTTCTTTGGTTGCTCTTAATATAAAACCTTTCCAGGACACTAAAAAAACAAGTTAAGACAACGTGTCTGGCTTCTTCTGAGAGCATGAATGTTTGATGGGCCACTGGAGCTCCCCACACACACCAAAAAGCAGAGCTGACCCCACCACTGAGGGCCTGCTGCAGCATCTGGTGAGAAAATCAGATGCCCCTGATGGCATGATCCAACTTCTCCAAGTAGTTCTCATGAGAAAAACCTCCCTCTGAGCAGGCAAAGCCCAGTCTGGAACAACAGCAGCAATGTGGGATGTTGTTTGGAGCTCAAAACAAAGTGATGGGGAAGTGGAGATTATTTGGTAGCTGAAAAAAATGGTGCTTTTCACTGCCTGGTTCAGCTCTGCCGTGGAGCTGTGTGGGTGATGGCCAGCATGTCCTGTTGCAGGGTTTAACATAAAGGAAATAAAGGAAATAAATAAAGGAAATAAAGGTTTATTTCCCAGAATCTCAGAATATTTGGCCTTGGAAGGGACCTCTGGAGTTCACCCCTGGGGCAGGTGACACAGAAACACATCCAGGTGGGGTTTAAATATCTCCAGAGAGACTTTAAAAACCATTATTTTATATAATATTTACATATCATTTAATATTCATATTTTGATATTCATTTTGTATTTTTATTATTTTGACACGAGGGTGTTGGTGACTCAAGCAACACCTTATTTAACTCCTTTATTGACCAAAGCTGCTGCTCTGCACACTTGCAGAGGCCGGGAATTTAATGCCCTGCCCATCTGTTTGGTGTAAAAGAAAAGCAAAACAGGTAAAACCCCATCCCAGAGCTGATGTGAAGCTCAGCCCTCCTGCCCTCCCCAGTAATCACGTTATTCACCAGGATGGAAAAAGGAGTTGGTGTTAATTCCCTCTATTATTCCCACACCTTGTAACCCTCCTGCCATTTCTTGGCCTTTGGAGACCAATTATTGGAGGTGTTGCCAGGGGTGGGAGATGGGGAGTGGGGCTGGAGGCAGCTCCTGGAGCCTGGCAAGGTGCAAAAACAGGGATTGACCCTTTGGGAGCCTTGGAGGATGGAAATGGGGGGAGCTGGGAAGTGTTGGGAACGGCCTGGGCTGAGTCTCATGTACCTGATATTATATGATATATTTTATATATTTTACATATTATATATATATCTTTTTATTGGAGGGTATTACAGGATATTCTATGATTTACAGGGTGGTGTCTGGGTGGGCCCTGCACTGACCCCAGAGAATTCAGGTTCCAGTTGATCTGTGCCCATGCAGGGAAGGATTGCCTGGTGTTTTCTCCCTTCCATGTGGTATTTTCCCTTTACAAGGCCCTGGACCCCCCCCAGTTGATTTGGTTTTTTTTTATTGCTGTACCATTTGGCATTCAAATACCTGCAGTCAGTGCAGCACTTGTGGCTCTCCTCATTTGAATTATCCACTCAAAGCTGATCTGCTTTGGAAATGTGCTTTTTCCTCCCTGGCTTGTTGGCTCTTTGGGGTCCAGAAGAGGTGATGGAGCTGCAGTTTTTGGTGCTGGAGTCGTCCATCACCCACAACTTACTGGGGAGGAAGCAGGAGTTGCTCCCAAAGACTGCAATTAACGTTCCAGCTTTTAAAATCTCATTTTAATCCTGTGTAGTTTTGTAAGGAGCTGGAGAACTGGATGTGTTCCTGCACATTTATAGCTGTGATTTTGGTCTTTTTTTTCGAGTCCTATGTCCTTTTAGTTCTTTTACTACTCCCTGAGGATGAGACCTGATACTCCTTGGCCTGGGGGTGCCCTCAACTTAAAACTGTGTGAGGCAGACACAGAGACACAATATCAGGTGGTGTTTTATTCCCATTTTACAGCTGCCTTGCTGACACTGCTCACAGGCTGCAGTCAGACCTCTGCCAGAGAGGAATCATCAGGATAATTGAGCAGCCATTCCAAATTTGGGGGGGGGGAGTTTTTCCACACTCCAGTGTGCAAAGCAGGTCTGGAAAAGGAGGAATAAACAAACTCCAGTGTGCAAAGCAGGACTGGAAAAGGGAAATAAATAAACTCCAGTGTGCAAAGCAGGACTGGAAAGCAGGAATGAATAAACTCCAGTGTGCAAAGCAGGACTGGAAAGCAGGAATGAATAAACTCCAGTGTGCAAAGCAGGACTGGAATCACCTCAGGCATTGATATCTCCTGGGTTTTTTGGTATATATTTTATATTCTATGTGGCTTTGGCACCTCCTGTGCCTGCCACCCCCTGCCACGTGGGATTTGCATGAGTAATTCCTGACTTTTGTTTCCCGAGCAGGTGGCCCCGACACACCCTGATCTTTGTTTTTCCCTTGAAGACAAGTTGGGGTCAAAGTCACGGCAGAGTCTTGACAAACTCCACGAAGTTCTGTCACCATCTGGGCTTGGTGTTCCAAACCCTCTGTGCCTGCCCCAGGAATTGTAAAGGAATTGTAGAGGAATTGTAAAGGAATTGTAAAGGAATTGTAAAGGAATTGTAGAGGAATTGTAAAGGCATTTTTGGGCTGAAGGAGCTGTGTGTGTTCTCTGGGACAATTCTGGCTGCCCCTCCTGGGCACTGAGCAGGAAAGCTGAGTTACTGCACACCCCAAAACAGCCTGGCTGGGAGATTGAGGGTGAGGGGGTGCAACAATCTGACCTCTGAGGTCCCTTCCGACCCAAACCATTCTGTAACTCTCTGATCAAACACATGAAAGGAAGCCTCACCTCAGCACGAAGCCTCCTTTCCTCGCCTGACTGAGGGTAATCAAACACCGGGTGTGTGTTCAGCCCAACCCAGAGGGATAATTCCTACAGGATAAAGCAGCACCTTTGCCTGTCTAATATACATTTTTTTCCCCCAGCCATACAGGGTTTTTCTTAGCAGTCAGTGCTAAATGCAGGGTGTTGGATCTGTTGTTTCAACGCTGTTTTCGTGGTTCACGGAGGGGTTTTTTGTTATTATTTATAAAAATAAATATATGGAATATATTTATTATTAAATAGAAATACATTTCTAAAAATAAATAAATAGAGTATCGATATAAAAATAAATAAATGGAATATCGATATAAAAATAAATAAATAGAATATCAGCATCAACATGGATAATGGAATACCAATGTCAACAAAAAAAAATCAATGGAATATCAATATCCATAAAAAATGAATGGAAGCAATAGAAAACCTCAAATTACTCATGTATACAAAAATATATATATAATGTACAGTATAAACTGTATAATATATATAAATGCAGATAATGTATATTTTATATATATATAAATATCAGTATCAAAATGTGCAAGTGACCTCTGTGTGCTCTGCTTTTTATTTTGTCATGATAGAACTGAACCTGCCTGGGAAGGATGGCCATGAGATGGGCAATTCCATATCATTGCAACCTTGGAGGAAGAAAAACATTTACCACACGTGAAGAAAATGTGAGTAACTGCAGAAAAATAGTGGGTTCTTGGAATCATGGGCTCCTGGAATGGTTTGGGCTGGAAGGGGCCTTAAAGCCCAGCTCATTTCACAGCAGGGATGACCTTCCACTGGGCCAGGATGCTCCAAGCCCTGTCCAACCTGGAGCAGTGGAACACAGAGAGTTTGGAATAGCAGTGGGGCAGATGGGCCAAAATATGGGAATATCCTCCATATGGCTGGAGCTGGGAATGAGAGGAAGCAGAAAAGGCTGAAATCAAGTCCCTGTTTCTCCAAAGGGTGTTTTGCTCTATAAAAAGGGCCAGGCTTTACAAGTTCCAGGTGCAATGTTTAGCAGAACAATGCAACACAAGCACCAAAAATCAGGAGACAATGAGCACCTTTAGAATTTGCTCTGCACTGAGGGGAGCGAATGAATCCCTGTGTGTGGTCCCAGGTGTGCTGGGAGAGGAAGGCTCAGCAAAGCCTTTTAACCTGGCAGAAAGGATGAAAGGGAAGTGTTGAGCAAGGCTGTGGCTCACGGCCTTAAATTCAATTTACGGCGAAGGAAGTGGCCAGGGGTGATTGTACCAGAGCAGGGGAGCTCTGGGTGGCTGAACACACCTTTCCCGAGGGCAGTGACAAAATACCTGCTGTCCTCAGCGTGAACAGGTTTGACTTCAGTAGCAAACACCACCTGAAGTGAGTCAGCTCTGAGATGGGCAGATTTTTTTTTCGGCCACTGATCCAAACCCTGCCTCTTTTATGATCTATTCCGGCCCTTGGAGCCTTCTGTGATCTGTTCTGGGTCCTGCACAGCAGGACTCTGCTCCCTCTGGGGTGCTGTAACCCTACTCTGGGTGCAATCTGCAGTCTACACGCTCTCAGGAGTGAAAATTGCCCCCATTGTTCTGGGCTTTGTGGGTGTTTACGCTGTAATTCACCGCCTCGATCTGCAGCAAACCTGTTTTTTGAGAGCAGACCTAATGCGGGGAGATTGTTCAAAAGGGAAGGTGTGTCTGGCTGATTAGCTGAGTTGAAGTCACCCGACCCTGAGCAAATAGTTCCTGACCTGAATTTGATGTGAGCTTTTATTGACTCAGGATAGAAACCCTCAGCTGGGGCTGCAGGAGCTGGGCTGGAACCACGGGCTCTCTTGGGGAAGGGGAGTTTTACACTGGGGCTGATTTAAGTCAGGTTTGGTGACTTTGCTGTGAGGTCACCTTCCCCTCTGTGGACTCACCACCCTGCTGGGTGCAGGGTTTGGGGAAGCAGCCCCACAAAAAGCTGTTCCAAGGCACGCTGGGAGGGGTGGGAGGAGGAAGAAGGTGCTCGCTGAGGTGTTACCTGGGCAGGTGACTCAGAGGAGGCCACGCCACGGGCTCTGCTCTCTGCAGAACCTGAGTGCTGACTCTCCTGTTCCTGCTCCCTGCTGGCACCGGGCCCTGGGGGAGTTCAGGGCTGGATCTGCTCTGTCACGCCATGGGAGGTGGGAGATCTGCTCCGCTGAGCGAGCCCGGGGGGTGTTCAGGTCGGAAGCCAGGGAGGAATCCTTGCCTGGCACAGGTTGGGCAGAGAAGCTGTGGCTGCTCCATTCCTGGAAGTGTCCAAGGTCAGGCTGGAGCAACCTGGGCTAGTGGAAGGTGTCCCTGCCCCTGACCTTCAAATGCAGCCTCCAACCCAACCCATTCCATGATTCCACTGGGATTGAACCCCTCCGAGTGTGTGGGCAGAGGTGTTGACAGTGCAACCCTGTTGCCCAAGAGGTTCTTGATTACATATCAAGCAGGTCTGGGGGGAAAGGGATCACTGTTGGCCCAATAAAATGATATGATTTGTGGGCGGGGAGAAGCAAACGAGATTAATGGTCAGAGGTTCTTTGGGCTGTGACAGCAGGAAAAGCTCTTGAGAGGCAAAGAACATGTAAACCAGTCCTCTTTCTCTCCTGGTTGTGATTGGAGCAGATTAAATTAGATGAGATCTTTGGGGTGGTCGTGCTCTAAGACAGAGTCTCAGGGCTGGTGGAATTTGCAGATTTGTGCTGCTAAAACAGGCACGGTCTCCTTTTGAGGAATGGTGTGTTCTGTGGGTGCTGCTGGACTGCTCAGCTCCAGGGCCACGAAATAATGCAAGAGAGCACTGCCAGGGACCTCACTGGGCTTGCATTCCTGACACATTCCACGGGTGGATTAGCTCCCAGAGCTTCCCAAAGCAGCCCAGAACCTCACTGCATTCCAGAAAGCATCACCTGAAGAACACAGGTCTGTGTGAGGGTGAACTGTGAAGAGGAAGACAACGGGAACCAAAGGTGCCTGCCAAGGGACAAGTGTTGAACAGGATGGAGCCATTGACACCTCGCCTGCCACAGCCACTCCATTGCCATGGCTGGGACACAGGAGCAGTTGCTGGGCCTGTCTGACTGTGCTGGAGATTAGCAGGGCAGGGAAACACCTGCTGCCACTTCACTGATCCAAGAGGAAACAAAGGGCAGGCAAGGCAGGGCCCGAACAACCCGGGATTGGGTGAAAACTAATCCTCACCTTCAGATTGGCAGTTGGCAGCCAGAACCCTCAATTTAAAGCAGCTGAGAGTCCCAACTCTTTAGATCTAAAACCTGGCTGCCACCAAGATGAAAGGCTTTGTTCCACACACCTCCCCCCTTTTTCTTTTCGCTCACCTGTGTCCAAAGGGGAAGCAGGCAGGTGGGAATTCAGCAATCCCAGATGCTGCTCTGTGGGACAGGCAGGGAGGAGGGACAGACTCCTCAGCCAGAAGGAAAGGGCAGAAACTTTCTGCTCATTGTTTAGGAGCTCAAAAAAACCCCTTGGGAGCTTAAAATCCCCCCCTGGTTTTACCCCAGAGGAGGATGGATGAACAGGACTCATGACCACAGCAAGGGCTTCAGTTCAAATGTGGGATTGAAATCCTTGGAAAGAATGGAATGGGGGGCTTTCAGTGAGGGGCTGGGGCTCAGCATCTCTGCAAAGCAAGGTCTCCAGGGAGGGGTTTTAACTTGGAGGCTCAAAATTATGTGCTGGGTCCAAGATCATTTAAAAATGTGCTCGTTCAGGAATGTGATTTAGCACCATTTAAGGACAGTGACATCAGGCTCTTCTTTGCCCTCTGTTTGCTTTGGAACAGGGACAGTTCTTCCAGCTGAAAACAAGAGATACACAACCCTGCCAACCTCCAGGGATGGGGGGAAATGGGATGCTGAGGGCTCTCCTGGGGCTCCTCAACACTGTGTTGCTGTGGTTTGTGTGTGTGATCTCATCTTTCACTTGTGCTCTGAGGTCTGGCAGCTTGGCTGGGCCGGCCTTGAGAGACTTCAGGTTATTAAATATTGAGGTTAATTTTGAAGGTTCTAAGGTGATAAAACTTTCTGTGTGCAGATAAACCCCGAACAGGCTGGTTTGCCTTTCAGCAGCTCCAGGGGTTGAGCACAGAGGTGGGAGGATGAGGGAGGTTTGAGGTGATGCAGAAGTGATGCCAGAGGGGAAACCCCTGGGATGAGAGGAAGAAACACCTCTGTGGGTCTGCACTGCTCTGACCCCTTCCTGGGAACAAAGAATTGGGATATTGGATCAGACACCCCAGTGGGTTTCAATAACCACAAAAATGAGCATTTTTTGGTAGGAAGTGTAATAAGTCACACATTAATCTTTGCAAAGATGAACAAATAACATAATCAGGTCTCCAAGGGGCTCTTTAAAGTGCAGAGCCTGCCCCTTCAGCACAAACACATCGTTGCCAGGAATGAAACCTCTGGGTTGATGTTCCAAGATCAGAAAGCCCTTGAGAATTCTCATCTCTGCAAACACCAGAAAAAGATCTGGTTACTATTTCTTTATTGGAAGAGAAAACTCAAGTGACCAGATGCTGATAAGGCACAGGTAGGAGTTGGGTGGCTTAGTCATCTGCTGTGTTATGTACCCCATGAAACGCTGCTGCTGCTTAATGTTCCTGCTCTGTAAATCATTCATTGAAAGCTTGGGCACCCCTGAGGTCAGCCAGGATATTATTTATAATCTAAATATGTGACTTCAAGCAAATCCCTCCAGCTCTCCTCATCTCCCCATTCAACTCCTTGGATATAAAACAATTTACTTCTCCAAAATACTGTGGGTTAGGCTTGTCCCAGGCACAGATTTTGTGCCTTGGAGCTCCAGCTGCAGGAATTGGAGCTGAAAAGGAAGAGGCAGCTGCTCGGAAGCCCTGCTGGTCCTAGAACTGACCTGCCCAAAAACTGGGATCCCCTGGCAGGAGGAGTCAGTCTCACCCAACTAAAGGTTGCCAAGGCCTCCCTTGAGTTAGTTCTGAGGACAAGTTGTGTTTCAGGGGAATTCTTCTGCCAGCTGGGCCAATTAGCAGGATGATTTGTTGTTTCATGATGAGCTGCATCTTCCATGGGAAATACGAGCGTGTTTCCTTCATAACAAGCAGAAAACACCTAACTTGTTTTTCTATTTTTGTGGCACTGATGAGAACGTTCTGAGAGCTCCCTTGAAAGGGGGGGATTCCAAATCATTTAGAAAGCCACTGGTTTAATTATTTTTAAAATTCTTCTGTTTGAAATGTCCTGTTACTAAGCACACTCTCTGACTCTCTGAGTCACATTCTGGTTGACTGACCAACCAACTGGCTTTTAACGTGTCAGTTCAGCAGATTGGTTTGGAAACTGGAAAGTGGAATTTGGTTTGCAGCAGGAGAGTCTGGGAGGGGAGGGGGGTGATTTTAAAGGGAGTGAAGAACAACCCTGAACTCTTGGTTGCCCGTAGGCAAATGTCAAGGGTGTGGAGCTGGGGGTGGACAAGAAAAAGCTCTGGGGAGACCTTGGAGCCACTCTGAGTGCCTGAAGGGTTCACAGGAAGGCTGGAGAGGGCCTTTTTTGCAAGGACAAGGGGAATGGCTTTAAGCTGAGAGTAGATTTAGGCCAGGTACTGTGAACAAATCCTTCCCTGGGAGGCCCTGGCACAGGTTGCCCAGAGAAGCTGTGGCTGCTCCACCCCTGGAAGTGTCCAAGGCCAGGTTGGACAGGGCTTGGAGCAACCTGGGCTAGTGGAAGGTGTCCCTGCCCATGGCAGAGGGTTGGAATGAGATGAGCTTTAAGGTCCTGCTCTGAGTGCAGGGGGTTTGCATTTGGGACCACAAAACCAGCAGCAAAGCTGGAGCCAAGGACAGGATCTTCTGATCCAACAGGACAATCCATAGGGTAGAAGTGATCCCTGGTACATCCACTGCCTGCTGCTGTTGGAAAGCCAGGGAGCAATGAGAGACCTGTAAAATGGTGAGGAGGCCCTGGCACAGGTTGTGCTGTGGCTGCTCCATCCCTGGGAGCGCCCAAGGCCAGCCTGGAGCAACCTGCGACAGCAGAAGGTGTTGCTGCCCGTGGCAGGGGTGGAACTGGATGCTCTTCAAGGTCCCTTCCAACCCAACCATTCCACAACACACAGTTAGAGTTCAGAACCCCCCTGAGTGCTCTCTCAGTGCACGACCCAGCCTTTGTTAAGCCAGGGCAGGGCCCTGGCGGAGGCCGAGCCGGGCTCAGCAAAGCCGCAGCACGAGGCGGTTTCTCCGGGGCCGCTCCCCAAGGCCAGGACACACCTGTTGGGAGCCAGGGAGCCCCGGGATTGGCTGGGCAGGGAATGCACCTGCGCAGGGAGGGGTGAAGGGCTCCATGTAAGACGAGCCTTAGACGCTCGCCCGTCTCTCTCCTCAATCGCGGCTTAAACAAGCAACACGGCGGCGGCTGCGAAGGGAACCGCGCTCGGCCGAGCCCTTTCCTTTGGTTCTATTATTATTTTTTTATTTTTATTTTTAGTTTTTTTTCAAACTCCCAGTCATTAACACCGTGTGGCAGTGTGTTGTTTTTCCAGGTACGGTTGTATTTTTGCTCTCCGTTCGCTCGGTGTGACTTTTTGGCCGCCGAGCTCGTCTGTGCCAGGACGCGGAAGGTGAAAGGTCTCGCGTTGTCGCTCGTGCCATCCTTTTTCTAACCCATCTTGGAGGCTGCTCTTGGTTTGGGAGAAGGTGGTTGTGCTTCCAGCACTGAAGTGGCTTGGTGCTGGTGTGTGTTCTTGGTTCCTGGTAAGCCAGAGTGTCCAGGTGGGGGGGAAAAAGGGATTTACGTAGCGCGAAGAACGACTTATTAATGCCTTTCCTACTTGTCCATCGATATCCTCCTCTCCACTCAACTCTCTGCAGGGCTCTGTCCTCTTTTCTCTTCCTCCCTCTTTCCCCCCAGGTAGATTAAAGAGGGTTTTTGTTCCACAGATCAGGTTTTGTCTGCTCAGTTATGGGGGAGGGGGAGCTCGGCACATGAATTCAAACTGTTCATTTTACAACTGGCCAAACCAGTCAGGGCAGGTAAAAGCAGAACCAAGGAGCTGAATAGGAGGGAGTCGTGGGGGGAAAGCTGGTTTCACCCAGATGTCCTGGAGAGCTTAGAGGAAAAAAAAAGAAAGGGAAAAAAGAAAAGGGGGAATCTTTAAAAAACCTACATTGAAATTCAAAGAAAATGAATGTAAGATGAGCGTAAAATTTAAGAGGCCTCTCTCCAAAGGGAATATTTGTATTTAAAAGAGGGTTTACCAGCTTTGGTGCTGCCAGTGAGGATTGTAAATGCGAGTTTGCTGTCGGCTCCTTTTCAGTCTTTGAGTAACGATCCCCATGTTTCAATTAGTTTCTTAATTAACCAGCTTTCTGACGTGTTTTATTGCAACTGCGAAATTTTTGGGTTTTTTCCCTGCTGCTCTGGAGCCCAGACTTGGTGGCCCAGCCCAGGGTGCTGCCAGTGAAGGAGACAGATTTGGAACTTCTTTTCTCTTGTCCCAACCCAGGTGGGAGGCGAAGGGAAGGTCTTGCCCCGCCGGAGCTGCCGCTCTGCGCTCACGGCAGGAGGAGCCATTTTGGGTTGGTTTTGTTTATTCTTTTCTTACCTGAGGCTTTTTCTTTCCCCTTTTTTTTTGTTTGTTTTTTTTTTTTTCTTCATTTTTTTTAAGCCTTGCCTTCACCCTGGTGCTTCTCCCAGCCCTGACCTGGCACCGAAGCCAGAGGAGGGAGGACAAAACAAAGCGGTTTTTACCTCATTTTTTTTGGTTTTTTTCCAAATGTGAAGTTCTGGCTGTGGCTTGGAGGCATCCACCCTCCTGGAGGATGAGGAGGCACTTAAAAAAAGCCCCTTTCTCCCCTTTTTTGGGGTTGCTTTGGCGCTGGGAGGCGACGCCGGTGGGATAATTCGGGCGGGAGGCGTTTGGTAAGCGAGGCGGCTCCTCCTGCGATTCCCCTGCCCGGATCCAGGAAGAGGAATTTTGGAGACGCTCAGGGAGTCAGCAGAAAAAATGTTTGCTCGCTCCTTCCCTTCACCCCCTCGAGTGAAAACCACCTTCCAGAACGTTCGGCGGGGCGCAAAGCTGGAAATTATCCCGCATTTCGACCCCCAAAGAGTTTCAGGGCATTCCAACTTTTCCCGGGAGGCAAAGCTTGTCCCAGTCTAAAGGTTCTTGGATTTATTTAGTTTTAAGGCCTTTAATGACTCTCTCCTGAAGAGTTTTGCCAGGAATCCATGAAATAACACCAGTTTATCCCCCCACCTTGTTTTCAGTGAGCTGAATTCCTGATTTAGTTTTTTTCTTCCTCGTTTTTTTTCCTCGTAGTTGCAAACCTTTAAATTCAGGTGGCTTCGCTTTGATGAAAAATGTGATTTAAATGTTATTTGGCTTTATCCCAGACTCCTCTGTAGCAAAAGATCAGTCTCATGGCTCGATTCAAGCAGCATTAATGTAAGGAAATCACGTGCTGCTCCCTCTGCCCACAAACACCAAAATTATAAATTTATCAGCAGGACTAAAAGTTAAATTTGAAATTGGAAAATTCAGGAGTGGGTTCAGCCTTTTTAATTGATTTAATAACTTTAATTTTTCAGCTTATTTCAGCTTGCAAAGAGGGGTGGCTGAAGTGCCCTCACAGAGCTCGAGGTGTTACGTGATGACGCTTTTGGAAGCAGCTTTGCTTTGGGGGTGTCTAAATCACTCTCAGAATTCATCAATTATTAGCTATTATTAAGTATATTATTAGCTATTATTAAGTATATTATTAGCTATTATTAACTCTTGAAGTATTTTATTATTATAAATCATTACTGAATAAGAATTTGGGCTGTTAAGACAAATGTGGCACCTTCCAGGGTTCCCTGAGAGCTGGAGGTGACCCTAAATTCTGGATGCAGGGGCTAAATTCTTGTACTGGTTATACTGGGCAGTGCTGGTCTGGTGTCCCTGTGGAATATTAAATATTGGGCAGTGCAGTGAAGAAGTCTGAGCTGACCTGCTGACACAGTTTTATTGAGAGAATCAGAGCTTTAATAATTTTGGAAAAGGCCTCCAAGATCATCAGGCCCAACCTCTGAATACAATAATAAATAAAAATAAAATAAAGTTTTAAAAATATATATATATATTGCTGTAAAAAAAAAAAAATTGAGCAGCAGTTCTTTAATTCAGAAAAATCCTCCCTGAAACAACGCTTTGAATTCGCTCTGAATCGACGCACATGAAAATACTCCAATAATGCTGGTTTAAAAATCCTTTCAATATGATATTCATAAAACTTTGAACATTCTCCTCAGGCTTCCCCTCTGTGATGGTTTATTTAGGTGAGAAATAGGGTTTTCCTCATGCCCTTGGCCTAAAAAAAAACGCCCACAGAGAGAGGCAGAATTGATAATTCTCTACATTTTTAATAAGAAAGTAAAAACTTAAACCAGATTCAGAGCTGCAAAAAATGCAAACTGGCCATAAAATATACATGTGATCAGCTGTTCATCTGTCGGAGCTTTTGTTTGCAAAACAACTTAATTAGCAAGTTTTTACCTTCTTTTCTTCTTTTTTTTTTGGTGGGGGTGTCAGGGAAAAGCGATCCCAGGAAATTACATTTTTACACTTGGGATGCACATTTTTTCACTTTAATTTGGGGGGGAAGGTTTTTAACGGCTCTGCCCCAAAAATTAAGTGAAATAAGTGGGGTTTTAGGGGTTTATCTATCTCAGGTTGGGGAGGAACAATCACAGCTCAGTGAGGGGAGGGGGGGAGGATGTTGAGCTTTAAAAACCACAACTTGGTTTGCATCGACGCTTTTAAAGCTTTTATTCCCGTCCTTTCAAACTCCAGCTCGAGCTTTTTTTTATCTGATGGAGCTCAGAGATAGAAAAGGCTTAAGTTTCACCTGCTTTGTTCCTTTTCCTGCCCGTGACTCTTGGTTAAGGCTCAGCCCCTCCAGGTTTAACTAAACAAGTTATTTATTCCCCCCTTCTCCCCCTTTTTTTTTTTTTATTATTTTTGGAGCGGAATTTTTTCCCAGAGGGAGGGGAAAAATCGGACTTCTCAACATCTCAACATTCTCACTTTTCCTGAGGTTGAAGGGCTGGAATTTTAGGGGCGAGGAAAAGGAGGCAGGTGAGGAAGGAGAAGAAGGGAGGGGCAAGAAAAGTAATCCGGGTCCAAAGTTAATTAGAGGGTTGTTAAAATCAAAGTGGGGGATGAAGGGGGGGTTGATTGAAGTTCCTTGTTTTCCACCCCTCTCCAGTCGTTCTTTCCCTTCTCCCAAGGCCTGGCCACCGGTAAGGGTGGTGATGATTAACCAGGTGGTAACCTGGAGACCACTGGGCTGGGTTTATATCTGCTGGGTACCCGAGAGCCACAGGGAAACCTCACAAAAGGGTCCTGGGAACTGGATGGGAAATTTGGGGCGTTTTTCCACATTTTTTCATATTTTTTTTAATATATATTTCCCCGCATTTTTCATTTTTAAGATATATTTTTCATATTTTCCACATTTTCATAATTTTCATTTTCGTGGTTTTCATATTTTAATATTTTAATATTTTTCATATTTTCATACTTTTTATCTCTTCTCATATTTTTTTGTATTTTTTCGCGTTTTTTGGTGGTTTTCCCTTCTCATTTGGTGCCTGGATGTCTCCCCATGGTAAGGTCATGACCACCCTCTCCTGTGTTTCCCTTCTCCTCCTCCTAACTCTCTTTTTCTTCCCTTTTCCTCTTCCCTTCCCCCTTTTAAAAATCCTGCCCAAGACTAAAGTATATTTTCCCCTTTTTGGGGAGTAGAAAGGAGGTGGAAGGAAGGATTTCTTCATCAAATCTCCATCAAATTAATTGGCTTGGAGCTCTGATTTAATTTTTTTTATGATGTCTCCCAACTTGTCCTGCTCCAACCCCAAGAACTTGGTGTTATTTTCTCCAGACAAAGCCTTTAATTGCTTTGAATTGTGTGTTATTGCCAGAAATTCTAATTTCTTAGGCCTCTGGTGGGCAAGAATATTTCCCTGGCAGTGGAAATGTTGGATAATTTGCAATCTTTTTTCCTTTTTTTTTTTGCTCTTTGGTAAATACCACTAATTTGTGTGTTTGCTAAATATTAAATAAGTCTCACTGAAAAAAACCCTATAAATGAGCTGAGGTGGTTTATTAGGCCAGTGATGAGTGAGATTATATTTCTGTACTGAATTAGATAGAACCAGCTGAGCATTAAAAATCCAAATATCCAGAATTACTGGTGGGATTGAAACGAGGATTTGAGGAACGTGCGGATTAAAAGCGAGCGGTTCCATCTGACTTGGGGATGCTGCTTGACAAGATCCATCATTCATTTGTAGGGTATCCAATTAGGGTTTTTTTTTTAGGGGGGGATTCTTTCCTTGTAGTTTGTCGTTTCCAGCCCCTCCTTGGCTGGCAGGTGGCTCTGGGATGGGAATTAAAGAGGATTTGCTTTATTTCTGAGGGAAAACATTTCCCTCCTTTGTGACCCCATGGCAGCTCCTGTAGCAAAGCAGCAGAACTGGGGAAGTTCCTTCCGACCAAAGCGGAAATCAAAAGGCATTTTCAATAAAAACATCCCATAAAATGACCCTCAGCCCCTTTAAGCTGATTTTTATGGAGTTGTTTTCCTGCCTCGTGGTAAAATAAAAACAAAACCCAAACCGTTAATTCACTGGGCTCAGTTCTGTGATGATAAAAGCTCCATAAAAAGCTCTTTATTGGGTGTTGGGTATTTATAAAATCTCAGCAGAGCTCAAAGTGTGCTGGTGGTCTTTTTGCCTGCTAACACCAGCAGAAAATCATCACGTTTTTTGGCCCTAGGGCAGGTTTTCCTTAAATTCACTATCTGTAAGTCACTCCTGAAACTTGTTTTCTACAGAAAGTATCTCCCATGGTGCTAATGGGGGAAAAAGGATGACCCAGAGGCTCTTTCTGTTGTTTATGGTCTATTATTTGACAGCATTTCGGCAAACCAAACAGATTATCACTGCTATTTTAATGCATTAATTATTTTAAAGCCCTGTGAAGGGCCTAATTCTCTTTGAAAACCATTTCCCAGCGCTTTTTTTCCTGTTACAATGTTAGATTTTAACACTTTTATTCCGTTTTGTGGTGGTTTTTTTAAAAAGCCTCATTTTCCTTGCCCGGCCGATGTTGGATGGGCCTGTAAGTGAGACAAAGTTTGGAAAAAGTGAATTCTCCAGGCATTGTGAGGCTCAGTAATGATTAACACGGCACTGGGGCACAGGGATTGTTTGGCACAAGTGCATTACACAGCCCAGAAATATGTGCTGGGTAATTATTGGGGCACGTTCCCATTCCCAGCTTGGGCAGGAACCCCGTGCAGATGTGGGGGGGTTGGAGTTTTAGGAAGTTTTTTACTGTTGTTGGGGGTTTTTAGGGGGGTTTGTTAGGGGTTTTTTGCTGTTTTGGGAGGGTTTTTGGGGGATTTAACCTCAGGTACAGGTTGGAGGGGTTGACTCAACCTTAATTTGGCTCTCAGGGAAGTCAGTTCAGGACGAGGATCAGTGGCTGGGATGTAGCACTGAGACACTGGTGGAGGTGGTGGTTTTACTGGTGCTGTGGGTGATTTCTGGGGTGCTGACAACACTCTCTCATACTCTGTACTGGTGGAAAGAGCCCGTGTTTTCACAGGAAGCAGATTTGGAGGACGTGGTTGACGCCAGGCCCAAACCCCCAGGAGTTTTTGGGAGCACTTCCACTCCAGGGCTGGAGGGAGGACTCTGGTTGTGTTGTAACATCCCAGCATTGCCTTTCCAGAGCAATCCGTGCCCCGTGAGTCACTCCCTGCCCTGGGCAGACACCCCTGGCGTGGCCCTGACTTGCATTTTCTGCTGGCCCCGTGGGCAGGGGGGGCAGGAAGGAACTGGGCAAAGCTCCTCACCAGGTTGTGCCACATCGGGATCAGATCCAGGGAAGAATCTTTCCCAGTGAGGTGGGGAGACCCTGGCACAGGTTGCCCAGAGAAGCTGTGGCTGCCCCAGCCCTGGGAGTGTCCACCTGGTCTAGTGGAAGGTGTCCCTGCCCCTGCCAAGGGGTGGAATTCAATGTCCTTTACGATCCCTCCCAGCCCAAACCACTCCACGATTCTCTCACGTAGAAAACCAAAGAACAGACTGAAGGGAGTTTAATCCAGGCTGGGGCTTTTTTTTTTGGTGTCTTTATGCCTGAAGAGAATTGACTGATCCCAGTGAAATTCCTTTTGGAACAGGTGCATTCTCCAGCTCCTTCTCCTCCCCCCTCCCGGAGTGCTCACCTTTTGTTTGCAGTGCCGTGAGGAAAGATAAGGAGTGAAGGAGCTTTATTTTAGGATGGACAAGTGTGTTTCTCTCCAGGCTGCTGGGAAAGGGCCTGAACACCCGACCTGAGGGTCAGGGGCTGTCCTGGAGGACTGATGGAAAAAGGGGCCACTGCCCCTTCACTTGGGGGTTTGCCCCTTCTCATCTCACTTTTCATGGAAGAGACTTTGGCCTTCCAAGCAGCTCCAGTAGAAGGAAGGGCCTTTCTAGGGAGAGCTCAGAGCTGATGTGACCTCCAGGGATTTTCTCCGTCACAAAATCAGGAGGGTGAAAGAGGTTTTTTTAAGGAAAATGCCCCAAACGACTCCTAATTTTCCATCCCTTACAACTTTGCCTCTTGCAGAAAAGAACCTGTTGAAATGTGCCTTTATTTTAGGTGTTCTCCACCTCTGGTGAGCAGGAGGTGGGAGGTGGTTCCACCACTGCTTTGTACGTTCTGGACACAGAAAGAGGTGCCCCTGATGAATCACCTGGCAGATTTTGGCTTTTATACCTTTTAAATATTAGTTTGTGGCGTTTATGCACATTTTTTTTTGGCTTGAACATGTGACTGGGTCAGTGCAGCAGCTCTGAAACTGTTGAAAGGTCCCAATAACCATTCTAATAATAATAAAAAAAAACAGTTTAGGGAAAGATTCAGTGAGAGCCAAGAGGGGCAGGATTACTCCTGGAGGCTTTAGGGCAGAGCTTTGATTGTTTAGGTTGTATTTTAGGACAGTGTTTGTGGGTTTTTTTTTACATCATGCCCATTTACATCATGCACATTTTCATTTCATGGCTCCAGTCAGAATCTTGGTTTATTCCCCAAGTTGTTATGGTCAGTGGGTTATTATTTCCTGAGTTATTAACAGCTGAAGAGTTTTGCTCTAATTATGGCTAAGCATCATGGGGGGTTTTGTGAACTGCAGTCATTCCAGCACATTTTTATTCTCATTATTAATCAGATAACAGGGCTGGTTGCTAGGATTAAAACTGAGTTTAGCACAGCCTGGGGTTTCAGTGGTTTAGAAAGTCTCTGCTCTGCCCACTTTTCTTTCAGCTGCAGTTGTCACATCTAAGGGTACTTTAGACAAAGAGCTATTGTCTAATTCTCCTTCTTTTTGGCTTTATTCCACATTTTTGATGCAGGAAAGACACTTCCTGGTGTAACTCTGGAGCGTGTCTGTGTTCACTCCTTTAGTGGGACTGATGGGCTTCAGTCTTGTCATAAAAAGACCAAAAAAACCCCCACAAAATGCAAAAAGAACCCACTTCCAGGGGTTTTAGGGTGGAGTTTTTTTGCAGTGACCTATTTAGCTACTTGGAGAAGGTCAATGAAATGGAATTGAGGACTCAAAAATCAACAGTATTTGCATCCCAGTGCCATGGGAGGGGCAGGACATACATTAAAGGCTATTAAAAAACACATTAACAGGTGTTTGTGGCAGAACTCCTGTCATGGAACTTCTTTACATCAGGATTGGACTGAAATTTCTCTAAATTGGATCTCGAGGAGCTGTCAAATGACTCAGAATCACAGAATCCTCCAGGTGGGGAAAGAGCTCTGGGATCACAGTCCATCCTGGCATGACAGATACCTTAAACTGGGGGGGATTTTCACCAGATTTTCACCACTTCACCACATTTATCTGGAAAACAGGGATTTCCAGGGGGTTTTGGGGATGCCCTGGAAGGTGTTTGTCAGGTTATGAGTCTTCATTTCAAGGGTGTTAAATGCCCCAGCTGAGTTTCTCTGTGGTGAGAACATTTCTTCAGTTGCTCCAGAATCATTCAGAGTGTTTTTTTAATGTATCTGAGGTAAAAAATCAGTCCTAGAACCACAGGATATCCCAAACTGGGAGGGATCCCACAAGGACCATGGAGTCCAACTCCTGTGAGGGTTAAGAGACGTCGTGAAGTTGTGAGAGGCTCCAAAACCTTCTTAGCGTTGAAAGGCTCGCGATTTCTTCGTGCTCTGCAGAGATCCTGGGGGCTCCCCAGACATAAATCTGATTAAATGATGACTGAAGGAATCAGCAAACTGCCTTCTTAAAACCTAGATAAGGTTTAAATGGTCGGGGGTGCCGGGAGGTGTAACTGTAAATTGCATTTATTGGTAAGTGATGAATCTGAAGGTGTGTGGGGAGGTGGTGGGGGACAGGCAGGACTGTCTATACGTGCAGATATTTCTGGGATGACTTTTCAGGACACTGTTGCTTCTGCCTGTCCTACATGACCAGCATCTGAAAGCACAAAAAGTGCTGAAATCCACTCCCCCCCCCCCAAAAAAAAATGCTGAAATCCCAAAGGAGGGACAGCCACAGGCGGTATTTCCACTCCACCCCTCTTTTATTTCCCCTCCAAAACAGTCAGGGTTTTGTAGCTGGTGGGAGACCACGACTCTTGAGATTCCATTACCATCTTACTGGGCAGCATTGGATGTTTTCTGCTTTTCTAATACTGCCTGGTAATGATGATGATGGTGTTTCGTGCACAACGTGGGAAATTCAACTGCAAATTTGGAAAGCAGAGCTCAGTTGACCCCCCCCACCCCCCAAAGAAATCCCTGCTCGGCTCACAGGTCTCCCCAAGCACAGGTAAATTTAAAATGAAGTGCTTTGGGTGGCAGAATAACTAGATCTCACCTCCCAGCAATTATGGACTGATAAAATAACGTCAGAGCAAGCCTGGAAATAGAAAACCACAGGAAAAAAAAAAAAAGGCACGTTTTTCATCCTGAGAAACATTCAACGAAACATTTACATGTTTAGTGTTGTAGCAGCGAGACAATTGCAGGGATTCTGCTCCAAACGTGGGGTTTTATTTCCTTTTAAACACTGGGGGCTTTGCAGAGAGTAAAAGCAAATATTTTATTCCCTGTTTTTCTCTCGGAATCAAAATGTTCTTCCCGTCTCAGCCCAAGATCATTCAAGGAACAGAGCAGCCAAAACTGAAAGTGGAGCCTCCTTTTTTCCAGCTCTGCTGTTGTCACTCTCCCTTTCCTTCCCACAGCAAATCCTCCAGGCTGCTCCTCTCCAGTCCTGTGTGCTGACAGCAGGGTCATTTATTTTAAAAAACCCACGTTTTTGGTTTTATACAGATTTAATTTCACGTCCGTTTGTGGGGGAGAGAAACTCTTATTTTTTTGTGGGGGAAGAGGGAAGGAGGCTGAGCTCCCTTTCCTTTTGATTCCTTCGTTACTTCAGTGGACCAATATTGTGTATTTTAAAATATGATGGGCTTGATTCTTATTTTATGAGGGTTTTTTTTTCCCCCCCTCTAATTTTAGGAGTTAAAACCACCTTGAAAGAACTGCTCAGCCTAAAGGGATTAAAGAACTGCTCAGCCTAAAGGGGTTTAGTGGAAGTGAGAATTGTTGTTTTAAATGGGTCCTGGAGGCTTTTTGTTCTTTACCCAACAATTAAAACAATACAGGAATTGATCCTTTAATCAGATATTAAAGGCCCGGTAAATGAGGAATTCCAAAGAGGAGGCAAAGGGTGGTGTTGCTGTTTATTGGGTGTTTTTTATCTGCCACACAGGGCAGGTGTTCCAGGGGACCTGGCAGGTGTTGAGCACCAGCAGGTGACAACCAGTCCTGGCCCTGGAGGAAAGGGGGTTTTGTACAGGTTGGTTTGACCTGTAGAAAACCAAATATGTCTCTGTGTGTCTACATATATATATATATATAAAATAAGTTATTATTTTAATGTTTCTCCCAATTTGTACATATCTGTAAAATGATATATAATTATTTCTAGATTATATTTGTAATTTATATATAGCTATTTTTATAAGACCATGTGTAAACCCAAGAATAAAACCAAATATAAAAATACAGGGAAATATATATTAAAATATATATATAAATATATAAAAATACAGGGAAATACTAAAATATTAAAATAATATAAAATTATATACAAAATATATAAAATAGTTGAAATATAAAATATATTTTAACATATATATATATTAATATAGAGAGATAGAGGGTTATACACAGTTTTATACAGGTTGGTTTGACCTGTATAAAACAATATGTAAACCCAAAGTATCAACACAAATGTATTTTTAGTTTTTATATATAAAAATATGTGGCTATTTTCATTTTAGATTTTATTATTTTAATACTTCTCCCTACATTATATATATTTATTTTTATATATGTATGGTTTGACCTGTATAAAACATATATAAACCTAAATATATATATTTTTATATATATAAAAAAAGTGAAATACTGGACCCCCTCAGCCCCACAAGTACCTTGTGGCTGCAATAAATATTCCATGCAGTGCAACATCACCTGCATAGCAGAGCTCTTGGAGCTCCCTCACAGTGAGAGGCTTTTCCTAATCCAAGAGATAAGACAAATAATAATAATAATAATAAGGGATGAGGAGAGGGAGACAAACCAAATCACCCTGGGGATGCAGAGCCCTGGGGTAACACAGAGCTCTTTGTACAATTCTGATTTTTTTTTCCCCCCCTTCTCTGCTGCTTTTGAACCTCCCCTTCCTCTAAAAAACCCCCAGAGCAGATGTGCCTTATCACCTTTATCATTAATTAACATTCACTCTGCTTAATTATTGCCTCCCTGTGCACCTCAGCCTGCTGCCACTTCAATTTACACCCCGATTTGTCTCCAGGTGTACCTCAAAGCCAACACAAGAAAGTGCTTGCTGCAAAAACAACTCCCTGTGTTAATGCCAGGCCACCCTTGCCACCTTTTCCTGTGCCTTTTCCAGCACTGTTTCCTCTCCAAACCAATTTCCAGCGGTGTCTTCTTGGTTGAGGAGGCTCCGATCGGTATTTTTGGGGAAGCAAAAACGAGGAGGGAGTGACGAAACCCAGAAATAACCCCCCAAGAAACCTTGCTGCCTCTCCATCCTGCTGAAACAGAGCCTAACCTCACTTTTTTTATTTTAAATCTGCGTTAAATCAGCTTTTTTTTTCCTCCTCTTCCTTCAGCATTCCCGTTCAGTGAGCTGGTTGTGCTCCCACTGGTCTTTTTTTTTTAGTTTTTCTGGAACTCTGCCCCCTCCCTGAAGAAGGTGGATTGATTCCTGCAGCTGCTTGGATGGTCCGTGGTCCTCTGTGGGCATCTTACTAGACAGTGCTGGATTTGTTGGCTCTACTCTAACACTGTCTGGTAACGATGTTTAAAGGGCGAACCAAACACCAACAGACGCCTCGGGGAGGAGATTTCTGTGCCGCAATTTGGGCCCTGCCGGAGCGTTTGCAAACGGGGTAAGGATGCTGAGGGTGTCACAGGGTGTTTTTTTGGACACACAGATGGCTGTGAAGGTAAATCATTGCGGAGAAGCTGCTGAAACTTGAGGTTGTTGAGCAGACCAAAATCCATGTTTTCAGGGGTTTTGTTTCCTTCTCCCCAAGCTGTGGCTCGAGCTGGGCACGGGACACCGAGATTTCCCCGTGGCATTGCCATGCCTGGCTGGCAGAGGTGGTCCAGGGCAAGCCCCTGGTTGTAAAGGTCACTCTTCCCACTTACAGTTCAATTATCCCTCCACGGCTGAACGGCCCCTGAACTCCCAAGCTGCTCTCTGCTGAGGGAGCAGGTGGGTGAATGGCTCTGATCACCCACTCAAGGAACACAGGAATTCAAACCCAGGCAAGGAGCAGCTCCTGGGGGCTCACCCTGCTCTGCCCAGCCAGGTGGAGGGATGTTCAGAGCTGCTGCCTCCCAGGATTTGTTCCAAGCTGAGCCAGGAGCTCGTGGAGGTGAGCTCGTGGATGGATCAAGTTGGGATTAGAAGCTGGAAGTCCTTCAGGAAATAAGTTCTGCTCTCCAGTGACGTTGGAGGTTTAATTAAATAAGTTGCTTGGGGTGACAGAGGACTCACAGCCTGATTTGTCTGTGGAAGAGGAGAATCCATGTCAGGCCGGGTACAAGCTGAGATTCCACCTCCCACGTGGAATCCCAGAATCGCTGAGGTTGGAAAAGAGCTCCAGGATCACAGAGTTCCCCCCTGTGCCCCATCCCCACCTTGTCCCCCAGCCCAGAGCTCTGAGTGCCACGTCCAGCCCTTCCTTGGACACCTCCAGGGCTGGGCACTCCAAACCTCCCTGGGCAGCCCCTTCCATGAAGAAATTCCTGTCCAACCTCTGAAAGCCCATTAAAAACCCAAACCACTCCGTGTTTCTCTATAAATCTCTGTTTTATTCAATATTTTGCAGTAAAGTGGGTGCAGAATTCCTTGCCAAAATCAGGAGGTAATACAGAAATAGCAGGGAAAAAAAATAATTGGCATCTAATTTAAACTTAATTTTGATTACAAGGTGAAGAACTTGGAAGGATGTGACTGTGCCTGCTCTAAATCCACCTCCTGAGTCCCTGGAACAGGCTCAGCTCTCTGTTTGCCCTTGCAGGTTGTAAATTCTCAGGCAAACAGGAGAGAGGGAAGAAGCAGAAGAGAGTTCTTTGGTGATTAGTTACTGTGTTAATGAGTAACTGGTTCGGGAGGGATTGAGGAAATGATGTGAAATTCGAGTGACTCTGCAAATTGGCTTTTAACAAGCATTTAAATAAGAGGAATTGGAGCACACGCCTCCCTTCCCCCCATCTCTTTAAACAAAGCATGGGGGGGCCTAACCTTGGTGGAGCTGAGTAAATAAATAGTAAATCGTAAATTAAGAGAAAGAATAAATAGTAATTAAAAAAAAAAAAAAGAAAGAAAGGAAGAAAAGGAAAATGGAGATAACTGGAAATTATCCATGGCAGGCACAGAAATGGGGCCCTACAAAAAATGAAGACCAGGGAAATCCCCACCACCACCACCACCCTCCCCTTTATGATGTGTGCTTAGGAAAACATCCATCCCACCTCTCTCAGACACACAGAGTTTAGTCATGAGAGCTGGGGGCAACCCAGAAAAACTCCCTCCTGCCTCAGGATCTTTCCCTCCCCTTTCTCCTCCTGATTTTTATCTTCTTCAGGCCCATTTCCCGGCAGAGCCGGTTTCCAAGGGGCAGTGCTGGTGCTTGGGGTGGTTTAAGAGCTGTCCCATGCCTGGGCTGGGTCTCTAAAATAAAGGTGCCTCAGGGAGGGGAGTTTTAATATTGAGGAGGGAGAGCCTTTGGGGAGCAGCCCAAAGGAGCACCCAGGTGTTGTGGGAGCTGCAGCAGGACCGTGTCCCAGGGAGAGGATGGAGCTGGAGGTAAGTCCTTTGCAATATTTTAAAATTCCCGTCCCAGTGAGCTGGAAACAGCTGCGTTTCCATCCCTGAACTGCCTCGTAATCAGCAAGGAGGCCGAGTTAAATATTCACTGCTTATTGCTTTCCCTGCCCTTCCTTAACCCTGGATCCGGAGAAAGTCCTTGGCTGGCGGTGCTTCCCTCCTGGCCTGCTGATTGCTGTCTTACCAGGCAAAGTTAGATCTGGCTGTTGGTGTCTAATACTGTCTGGTAATGCCGTCAATCGCAGCGGCAAAACCTTCAATTCACCGCGACGGCAACCGAGCCCAAAACCGCCTTCAGCTGAAGAATCATGGGATGGGCTGAGCCCTCCTGCTGGGATTTGGGATGGAAAGCCTCCAGTGTGCTGGGTCTGTGTGTGTGTGTGTTGTGAACACCCAAATATATTCCATAATTCCTGGAGAAGTAGGAAGAGAGGCGGGAAAAGCCAGGGGAGGATGAGCCGGAGCGCCCGGCGCGTGCTGGGAGGTCAAGATGTGTTTGCTGCTCTTGCTTCCCTGAGAAATGAGGCTCCTGGGCTGCATCTCAGGAGCTCTTGGCCCTGTTACCACACTTGGCCTGAAGTTTGGTGGGTGCAAACATCACAGCTTTGAGGAAAACGTCCTAAATCTGAATCGGTTGAGCAGTTCCTCCTAAATCTGAGCAGTCCGGCCTAAATCTGAGCAGTGCATCCTAAATCTGAGCAGTCCGGCCTAAATCTGAATCTGAGCAGTCCATCCTCAATCTGAGCAGTCCATCCTCAATCTGAATCAGCTGAGCAGTCCATCCTAAATCTGAATAGCTGAGCATTCCATCCTAAATGTGAATAGCTGAGCAGTCCATCCCAAATCTTGCTGGATCTTCCCTTGTTGGACCTTCACCATTTCTATTTCTGCCTTCACGAGATGCCCAACAGGATATTCAAGAGGGTTTTTTTTTTTGCAGTTCTGGTGTTTTCCTGAAACAAAACAAATGTGACCTTTCAGCAGCTCTTTGCTGGTGATCTTTAAAAGAAGTGAAAACAAGAACTAAATGCCTTTTATTAAAACGTGTGCCTGGGTGAGTTGGTACTAAAAACCCCCTGTACAGCCAATTTTCAAGGGTAAATGTTTCTAAAACACCCTCAAAGAAGGCAGAGGGATGAAGAAGTTTCTCCAGTCACTGATGCTGAGTTCACACCTTCCTGGAATTATTGGGAGGAATATTCTGCTCTCGCTGTTTTTATCACTGGAATCCACCTGTGAGGATAAACATGGACACAAAGATGGTTTTCTCTGTAGAATTAGGAAGAAAAGCTTCAGTAGCTGCCACTGCACAGATCCCTTTTTATATTTTACAGCTATTTCATGTGCTGTTTCACTGCCTTAGAGCTGACAGTATTAATTTTAGGCATTTTAGTTTATATATAATAAAATAGTTGGAACATAACCCGGCTCTGAGTTGAATTTATTTCGAGGCAACACACATTTTGTAAGCAAATTGTTCTATTTATTTATATTTCATTTCACTTCCCTTTTATCTCAGACCTGATTTGATGGTGAAGATCCTGAAAAATAGCCACCAATGTTGTGTTTAAAGTTTTCAAAGGGAAATTCTTCCACCTGTGCCTTCCCAGGGAGGGACCAGGAGCAGGAAGTTGATGGGAACAGTCCCTAAAATGCCACCAGGATGCTGAACGCTGCTTAAAAATGGGATTTATGGGCTGCTCAAAAATACACAAAGGTTTTTCAGTCCAATTCTACTCCAGGCTGATGTTGCCAAAATCCCAGTGACCTTTTGTTGGCATTGAGTGCTGGGGTGAAGTGAGGGGGCTCTTTAGTGCAGGGGCTGGAACTGGGAGATGATAACTGAGTGTGGCAGAGGAAAAGCCAAGTCCTGGGAGTTCCCAAAACAGCTCCCAAATGCCTGGCCCTGGCAAAATAAAGGGTTAAGTTCACTGGGGTTAAATAAAAAATATCACAATAGGTCTCCCAGCAGCAGGGCTGGGTCCTGCAGGACATGATTGACAACAGGCAGGGAAATTTGGCTCCACCTGACGCTGCGAAGCAACAGGTTCAGTGCCAGTAACTGGAAAAAAAAAAAGCCTGGAAAAAAGCACTTATCCCATCAAACTCTGCTGAAACAGCTGCCTTTAGACTGTCGGAATATCAGCTTTCAGCCGGAATTCCTTCCCAAGAGCAGCCGGGCATCTTCCCTCTCCCCTTCCCGAGGCTGCAGGGGGAGCCTCCCGACTTGTTCCTGGGATTTCCTGGCTGGGGAATGGCCAGGCTCAGCTTCCTGCCTCAAATTTCTGCATCAGTAATGATGCAGAACATATATTTATTTATTATTAAAACACATGCTTATTTTTTTAAACATATGTTTATTTTTTTTCAAATAAATTTTCCGTGGTCTGATATTTGAATTTTGCCTATTTTTCCGTCTCACACACCTCGGATTTCAAGAGAATGCTCAGAAAAATTATAACCTTATTATTACATTTTCTATAGTGGAAAAACACAAACATATATATATATATATATATATTTCTTGATCTATTTTAGTCAAGGGACAGGTTTGTTACCCTTGTATTTCACATGGATCCCAAAAGTCCCACAGAAATATGGAACATAAATGGGCCTTTCCCATCAAAGCTTTCCAACTTTATACCCTTAAACGACAGACCTGATTGCCCCCAAAAATGACTCAAATATTTCTTGTGCAGCAAATCAAGCCCCAAAAACTCTTTGACATGAAAACTACCCCAGGTGAAGTCTCTATGTTGGTAGCACAGGATCTTTCCCATTTCTTTTCCAGGGAAAAAAAAAAATTGGTTTTTTTTTTTTTTGAGCCCAGGTTTCCAAGATAATAATAAAAAATAGAATAAAATTATTAAAATAATTAATTAAATAAGATAATACATATAATTAAATAATTTAAATAAAAACAATATTATAAATGATAAATATAATAAAATAATTTAATAATATAATAAATAATAAATATAATAATTATAAAGATAATAGTATAAGTATAATATTATAAATAATCATTATAATTAATAATTAATTTAATAATTAGTATGATATATTAAATAATAAATATTATAAATAAATAATAATATAAATAATAATTATAAACACCAAATAGCCACTTCAGGTCTCCTTCCTAGAGGTGTTCCCAGGAGTCTGAGAAGGCTGGAAAAGAAACAACTCTGGTTTTGGGTTCTTCTTCAAACCCAGGTTCTATCCAGTGCCAGTTTTTGACTAAATCAACCACTCGATGATGATGACAAATCGCTGTTTCTGCAGGGGCCTTTCCTCCCTCACATTTTTGTTCTTATTAGACCATTAATTTTGTGAGTGCAGTGAAAAGGGGTGGAAACAATGGGACCCTGGTTTGTGGTTTTTTTTTTCAGGCAGCTGCTGTTTCTATTAAAGGTAAAAATGTAAAGGTAAGAAGGTTGGTTTGTGTAATCATCTTTCCTGTCGCTCCTTCAGGTCCTGCAAGGCCACAGTCAGGTCCCCCAAAGCTTCTCCTCTCTAGGCTGAACAATCCCAACTCTCCCAACCTTTCCTCCATCCCTCTGATCCTCTTGGTGTCTCCTCTGGACTCTCTCCAGCAGCTCCACGTCCTTCCCGTGCTGTTCTCCCAGGGCTGGGGGCAGCTCTGCAGGGTGGAGATTCTCTGCCTGCAATCACCCAAACAGGTAATTCCTGGGCTGCTGACCCTGCAGGCTCCCTGGAGCCAAACAACTGGCAAAATCAGTCCTGATTTGGACCAAAACGTGGGGTTTGCAGGGAAGAAGTGGTTGGACCCTACCTGAGCTCTCATCTTGATTCCCAGTAGTGAGGAATGGCCTGTGCTCTGAAGAAGGAGGCTCCTGATTCCTTTGAAAAGTGCTGTTGGCATTGATTGCTCTGCCAGCATATCCCTGTGAGCTGTGCAGACATCCAGCTTTGATGATAAAGGCAAACAATTCCCAGGTTACATCACTCTGGTAATAAAAAGCAGTGGTGCTGTATGAAGGGCTCTTTGTGTTCTGACACCAACTTTGTGTATTCCCCGGTAAATATTAGTAAATCTTTAATTACCTCCCGCTCCCCAGGTCACACACAGTTCCTACTCCTCTTGGAAGGAGCTGCTGTGGCACTTCCAGCCTCTCCAAAGAGCTCCCTCTGCTGCCACTCACCTTAAAAAAAAGGTCTTGGAAAAGGGACAAAGAGCTTAGAGGCGTGGGAGGAGCAGGCTGGGAGCTTTGAATGGCCAGGGGCTGTGGTTGGTGGTGGAAATCCTGCTCCCCCTGGCGTGTTCTGCTCCTGGAAGGGAAGGTCAAGGTCTGGGTCACCCCCTCACAGCACCAGAGGGGGGATTTTGTTGCCCAGGTTGACCCGTGGCAGATCTGATGGTCCATCTGATGGGTCAGGAAAACTCCCAGTCCAAAGGAAAGGGAGGGTGTGCTTGGCAGAGGTGGGAGCAAGAAAGACTTTGGAGAGGATAAAAAGAAATGCCTGAAAAATCACTGCAGGGATTGGAAGGAAATGGATGTGGGCTCATGGTCGGGCAGCAAAGCAGGTTCTGTGCCAGGGATCTCTGCTGGACCTGGCAACTCCTCTCCCTGCCATCATTCCCAGACCAGAAGCTCCTCAGGGCTGTCTGATTGCAGCACCAAGCACCAAGGAGCCTTAATTTATGGAATTGGCTGACCCTGGTGTGCTCAAATACAACAATCATAGGATGCAGATGTGTTTTTTCAAGAGCCAGAATTCCTGTTTCTCCTCTTGGCTTCTGGAAGGACAATGAGACTGTTCTGGCTGATACCCCCAGACATCTCTTGTCACACAAAACTTGAGCTTTCCTTGCTCACCTCTACCTGAGATTTACTTCCAGCAAGGCCTTTCCTCAGCTGGAACTGTCCCTGGTGAAGGAGAATTAAAAGAAGCAGAAGGAAGGAACAGTTGGCTCCTAAAATATCCTAAAATGGGCGTGTCAGCCCATCCTGTTCAGTTGGAGTTTTACAGTGCCCATGGCAGGGCAGGTTATGTTGCTTCCTGCAGTGGCTGGGATTATCAGGGTGCCTCTTGTTTCCCTGGAATAGTTTGTTTGCTCAGTGGGAGAGCTTTCCACCCGGGAATTCAGGATCCCCTGGCACCAAGTGATGATAAACAAAGGGCAGGTGTTCATTAGCAGGGCAGAAATGATCCCAGTTCCTGCTGGGAGGAGGGAAACAAAATTCACTGGGGGGAGGGAGGGGGTGATAGGTCAGACTTCTGCAAGGTGGATTTGTTCTCATTCCCTTCCCACCCTTTCATGGATATTTCCCCATGGAACCAGCCTTTTTCCTACTGTGTTTCCAAAACACAAGTGGCAGCAGAGACAGCAGCACTGAGCAGGAGCAGCCTCTCAAGTGTCCCAGCCATGGAGCCAAGCCCAGCCCAGCTGCCCCACAAAGAAAAGGGACCTGCCTTTGCTTGAAAAGCCCCCATTTATTGACAAAATCCAGTGGAAGAGAGAAACCCTCCCCTTGGTTTCCTCTGGGGAACATCCCTCTCTGCCAGGTGTGCCCTCCTTTAGGAGAGCACGAGGCAGACAGACCCTGGAATGGGATTGAGTCCAAAAAAATCCTATGGCCATGACCTGGGAGACATCTCCCTGCCTGCAGCCACCAGTCCAGACAGATCCCACCTCCCAGTGCTTGGCCAGAGCCCTTGGATGATGGTGTGTGCAGTGTCCACCTGGGTCAGGCATGTTCTGATGGTGACAGGCAGGACATGAAGAGCTCCTTCCCCCTCCTAATCCTGGCTTCTTCCCAATTCCAGATGCCTGGATCGAGCCAGGGGGGGTGGGATGTCTGCCCTGCAAGCTGGTTCCCAGTTTCCCCCATCACAACCCCAATTTTCCCTGTGCTCTGTTCCCCACCCCCAGCACAGGCAGAGCTCGCTGCATGGGGGAAGATGAGACCGTTTGGAGGGTGGAAACTCCAACAGCCACGTTAATGAGGGGTTCAGAAACACCAGAGGCTCCCCAAAGCCTGAGTTTCACTGTGTTTACTGGTGTGTGCCTAATTAGGGAGATGGAGAAAACCCAAGGAAACACACCCAGGGAGGGATTGGTGGCCCCGTGGCAACCCTTTATCTGCAGGTGCCTCCCACAGGAGGGAAGACACAGAGTTTAATTCTGACAAAACAGGCAAACAGCTGAGGGACAGAGTGGGGGTGACAGTGCTGGTGATTAAAACGCAATCCTGGGCCCAGGCTCTGGTCCTGCATTAACAAATAAAGTCCATGTTAGGGAGCTCTGACCCCACTTTCAGTGGTCCCTTTCCTGCCTCACTCGGTCTCATGGTCCACTTTCTGTCTGATTCTGCCCCATGAAAATCATGGCAGGGCTTTAGATCTTCTCTTGTCCCGGAGGGGAGATGAGACTCGACTGCTTTGATTTCCTGCCCTCCTCCTGCCTCGCTGGACAAGGGAAGGGGAGGAATTATCTGAATCCCTCAGACTTCATTCCATCAGCCCTGAGCCCAGTGATGCATCAGTTCTCTCTCCATGACTCACTGGGGTGAATGTGGTGAGGACAGAGGGCACAACTCCCTTGGGTTGATTTTGGGGAACGCTGCACTTAAAAGCCAAATACAAAGAAAATTGTTAAAATGGGTTTTGGTTTAGAGAAAGCTCAGAAGAAAACCTGGCTGAGTTTCTCAGAGGACCAGAAACTTTTCAGCCAACTCCATGGCCTCTCTTTTCAGGCATTTCCACCCCAAACAGAGTGAAACAGCATCACCTGCTGTAACTCAGCAAAACTCTCCCAGTGGAGAAGTGTTGCCTGGTATCTAACCCAAACCTGCCCTCTGGCAGTGGGAAGTCATTCCCTGTGTCCTGTCCCTCCATCCCTTGTCCCCAGTCCCTCTCCAGCTCTCCTGGAGCCCCTTTAGGCACTGGAAGGGGCTCTAAGGTGTCCCTGGAGCCTTCTCTTCTCCAGGTGAACCTCCCCAGCTGTCCCAGCCTGGCTCCAGAGCAGAGGGGCTCCAGCCCTGATCCACATCCCAGATGATCCCTGGCTTTAAATCAGTGTGTGATGCCTCTAACACCACAGAGAATACACTGATTTACACTGGTTAAATATCCATCCTAGGATATCCATCCCTCACCATCCTGAATCATCAATAATCATCCACACAGATGTCAGAAGCAGCATCTCCAGGCTGACCGTTTAGCAGCAGCTCCTCCCAACAGAGGCTTTAAAAGCTGCACAAATTACACCTCAAACCTGCAAAGGGTGAATCAAACCCGGGCAAGGGGAGCCCCAAAAAAAGGGGAAGGTTTAAAAGCAGCGATCGAGGCTCTTGCAGGGCAGCCCAGCCCTCCCAAAGCACCCGAAACCACCCGGCGGGTTCTGCTGCTCCCAAAGGAGCAAGGAGCTCCAACACATCCCAAAAAAAAAGGGCAGTGGGAACAGCCAAGCCCATGAAAGAGTGGAATGAAGGCAGCAGGAGCGGGCAGGGCACCCAACAATGGGCCCCTTTGTCCGGGAGGGCACCGGGGGAGAGTCGATGGCACCGGCACAGGAACTGGTGCCTCTCAGGTTTCACTGGGAATTAATTGTCTTTTGCAACCTTGGCGTGCCAAAGCCCTGCCTGGGTAAACTTTAAGTGGAATAGAAGATCCAGTGTCAACCCCCGTTGTGGCAGCTCCTCCTCTGCTCCTTAAAGGCCTCGGCCATTCCGCCCCCCGTGTTTTCCACACGGAGAGAGGCCCCAAATCTGCTTTTTGGCAGGTGTTATCCCCAGGAATGGGGAGGGTTTCTGGACACTCAGCGGTCACAGAGTCCAGCTGGGAGCTGGGATGTCCATATTCCCACATTCCCATTCCTGGGAAGCAAGGATGGATTCCCTCTCCCTCCCTGTGACCCCAGTGGGATGTTCAGTCCCCCCCGCCCTGTGAGCTCCAGCAAAGACTCACACAATTAAACAAACTAAAATGGTTTTGGGGTGTTTTTTGCTCCTCAGCAGCAGAACAAAGCCCTGGCTCAGTCCTGCATTTCCTGCACAAAACCTCGGCGAGCTTTGAAGAGGAAAAAGGAACACTCAGGGAGGAGGAGAAGGAGCTTGCCAAGAAAAATGTGTGGAACTTCGCTGCCCTCTGTTGGCATCTGCAAAGCAGGTTTTCCTCTCCCGGATCTCCGAGGGGGGGGAAAAAGAAGGAAAAAATATTGTTGTGTTTGGCATGGAGGGGCTGGAGCGTGTCCAGGGAAGGGAAGGGAGATGGGGAAGGAGCTGGAGCAGCAGGAGAAGCTGAAGGAGCTGGAGAAAAGGAGGCTCAGGGGGGACCTTCTCACCCAGGGAGGAAGGAAGAGGGTCAGGTTGGACATCAGGAGGAATTTCCTCCTGGACAGGGTTGTTAAACATTGGAAGGGGCTGCCCAGGGGGAGTCCCCAGCCCTGGAGGGCTTCCAAAAACCCGTGGATGTGGCACTCTGGTGGTGAGCTCCGTGCTGGGTCAATGGTTGGACTCGATGATCCTGGAGGGCTTTTCCAACCTTAGTGATTCTGCAGATCATATTTATCTCTTTACTCACAGCAATAAAATTTAATGGAACGTTGTATTTCTAAATCCTCCCCATTTCTAAATTCTCCTTCACCCCTAAAAACTTTGGGGTATTTTTCAGGGATATCTCATTTTCTCTTCCAAAAAGAGATTCAAGAGCACAAAAAACTTTCAGACATTTCACTGAATGCCAACAATCCGAGGGGAGAAGCCCCTTTTTTTTTTTTTAACTCCCCAGCCCAGATCAACCTGCAATTTAAACAAAAACTCCCCACAAACTCTGAGATCTGAGCTAAAAATTCAGCCATGACGCTGTGGGAGCTCCCATTGAAGGGTTTCTTTGGGCCAAAAACTCCGGTTTTTCTCTGCAGGAAACACTTTGTCAGCCACAGTTTCCTGCTCGTTTTGTGGTGGGCAGCTGAAAATCTGCTGGAGGAAACGGCCAGGAAATGACAGAGCAGGTGGCAGAAAGGGAAAGGAGAGCAAGTGAAGAGCATCAGGTTCATCGACAAAAGGATTGGGTTGAAAATTCAGAGACAAGAAGGATTTGGTGTCAAATGCAGCGACAAAAGAATTGGGTCGAAAATTCTGTGACAGAAAGATTTGGGTGCAAATTCAATGACAAAAGAATTCGGTTGAAAATTCAATAAAAACAAGAATTTGGTTGCAAATTCAGTGACAAAAGAATTCAGTCACAAATTCAATGACAAAAGGATTTAGTGCAAATTCAATGACAGAAGAATTCGGTTGAAAATTCAGTAATAAAAAGGATTTGGTTGAAAATTCATTGACAAAAGGATTTGGGGTGAGGGGGAACGTTGCTGGAATAACCAGGGTTCTGTACCTGAGGGGAATGGATTGGAAAAGTAAAACTGAGGAATGACGGGACCACCTAAAGAATAAATCCCCCTTCCCAGATTATTGATTACATCTCACAGGTATTTTGTCGAATTTTCAGGTTTATTTCACCTTTACAAAAGGTCACAATCAGAAACCTTGCTGGAAACATGAAAAAAAAACAAGAAGAGTCCTCATAGAGCTGAGAACACCCAGGGCCAACACAGGGCAAGGAGGGGCTTTGCTCCCCAGTATTTCGATTTCTGAGTATAATAAATCCCCCCAGGGGAGCTGCTCACGGGGCAGAGAGAGAATTTTCAACTTTTTAAAATCAAAGTTATCCTATTTTAGTCATCCCAGTTCACCTCCAGAGTCTGCACGTTTCCCACTGCAAACGTGGAGGGGGAAAAAAAAGTCATTTTTAAAGTGATTTTCGCATAAGGAAAATTTGTCAGAAGGCAAAAAAATACATTGGAAGTGTTAATTATTATCTCAGGACATCCTTTTAGGGTTGAGAAATATCCCTGCTCCCAGTCCACGTGTCAGTCAAAATCAACACTCACAGGGAAGGTGGGAGATTAAAGCTGGGACTGGGCAGGAACTTTATAGGGAATAACTTTCGACACCTCATTTTTATAACCTTTTACACTTCATTTTCCCTTGCAGTTCCCCAAGTGGTTCCACCACATCTCTGGAGCTCCTGCAGCAATCCCACAGAGCCCTGCTGACCCCAGCCTGTCATTCCTCCTTGGAATAATCCCCTCTGGGGTGATTAACGGCAATTTCATTATCTGCCAGGATTTAATTAAGAAGGCCTGTCCTGTTTACATGATCTACAAGGAGGTGGCTGATGCTGGGGCCGTGCTGAGAAGAATTTATATACCCCTCGTGGGGAAGGCTGAAAAGTTATTTTTTGATGGTGAAAAGTCACTTTTGAAACTCGAAAGAGTCGGTTTTTGCCATGAAATTCAGGCAGAACAATTCATTTCCAGCTCGAGGAAATGGGAGGAGCACTAATCTAAAATTAAGAAAAAAAAAAAAAAGCTCTGGTTCTTTTTCTTCAGGGGCAGAGAAAAAAAAAAATCCATCAATGTTGGGATTTTCTCTGACTTCCATTGTCTTTTCCTGCTCTATAAACTCATTAAACCCAATGTTGGGCCTCATGTTTGGAAGAGTCCCTTTTGTAAACCAAATATTCCAGGCACAGGGATTGCTGGGAGGAGGGGGGGGCAGGAGAACAAGCATTGCTCCCTTCTGCTATCCCTGGTTTCCCTGCAAATCCTGTGGCTTCCCAAGGGAATTTCCATGCCCTGAGGCTGGGGCTGAGCAGCCCCTTCTGCTGGGATGGCAGGGCAGGAGAGGATGGGGTCAGTTGGGGTCAGAGATGGCAGTCAGGAGGGCAGTTTGGCAGGAGGGAAAAGCACTGTCAGTATAAAAGGATAGGAATATTCCTTATCCCTGTGCCTCAATCCCTTAATATGGGCATCAGGACTCGCTGTGGAAAAGGGAGAGGCTGGGAAAGCTGGGAGAGCGCCCTCAGGAACGAATGGCAGCATCAATGAGCAGGTTTTTGGGTCTCCCGATGCTTCCCCCACCCCACCCCACCCCCCATCCCATTCCTCCTTCCTTTCCTTCTGGCGAGCTCAGCTCCCCGTGGCCACGGCTCCCTGCGGTTTAGCTGATGTCGTTGGAGACTTTGAGGGACAGCATGGAGAGCTTCTCCTGAGCTGCTTTGTCCCCGTGCTCCTCCTCGGGGAATTGGATGCTGTGGCTCTCGTCCCCCTGGGGCAGGAGCTGCGGAGCCACCGGCGGCCTAGGGGAGTGATGGTCCACGTCTGCAGTGAGAGCAAGGACAGCAAACTGCACACACAGGAGTCTCCACACGCCTCCAGGGGGGTCCCCAACACAAGGGGAAGGACACAGGTGGCAGATTTGTGGGGTGGTTTGGGGTGGAAGGGGCGTTGGAGCCGCTCCGCACCTTCCATGGGCACAGGTTGCTCCAAGCTGGCCTGGGATGCTTCCAGAGGTGGGGAATCCTCTGGGCAATCCATTCCAGGGCCTCACCACCCTCCCAGGGAAAGGATTTTTTTTTTTTCCCAATATCCCATCTCACCCTGCCCTCTGTCAGTGGGGTCGGACCGGACAATCCCTTTTCCCACCCCAACCGTTCTGAGTGAAACTCAGCGATGCCCTGGGTAAATCCATGTTAATCCCATTTATCCAGCTCCATTTATATCCCACTCAGCCTCCTGAAGAGCCCACTTACCATCAGCTACGAAATATTTGCCCTTCAGTGTCCAGATGCAGAAGTGCAGGAGGAAGGTGAGCAGGATGAGCACGAACACGGCCACGGCCGTCAGGATGGCCAGGATGGTGGTGGACAGGGAGCTGGGGGGGAGGGCAGCTGCAATTAAAGAGATTGCATCAGAATTAAGGGGTTACGTGGCCAGAGTGTTGTTAAAGGAAAGGTATTTCAAGGAAATTTAGGGATTGATTTAGTTTGGGGCGGGGGGAGGAATAATTTCCCAAGGAAAGAGCGCGAGTTCCAAGTCAAGCGTGTGATGGAATAATAAAGAAAGGGAGGAAGGAGAAATGAAAGGGGGAAAGGGAAAGAAATCAGGAAAGGGACTGAAAAAAGAAAAGGAAGAAAAAAAAAAGGAAAAGGGAAAAGGAAAAGGAAATAAAGAAATGGAAATAGAAATTAGAAGTAGAAATAGAAATTAGAAAGAGAAATTAGAAAGAGAAAATAGAAATAGAAATAGAAATAGAAATAGAAATAGAAATAGAAATAGAAATAGAAATAGAAATAGAAATAGAAATAGAAATAGAAATAGAAATAGAAATAGAAATAGAAATAGAAGAATGAGCTGGGTTGGAAGGGACCCCCAGGGGTCACTGTGAGAGCTCTTCATGCAAACCCCTCCTGTCTCATCTCCTCCTTATCCAAGGTCTCTCCCACTTGTTCTGCCTCCTCTGTTTGGTTTTTTTGGAAGGATGGGGGTTCACTGTGTCCTACCCAGCACCTCACCAAGCCAGATTTTCCCCCCTGCTTTTTCCTCACAGGAGCTGAAAGCAGCAGCGTGTTTGCAGTTTGTCTCAGCAGAGCTGGGAATATTTTTGGATAATGAGCCCGGATCCGAGAGGCACCAATTCCCTGCAGGGACAAGGGGCTGGGAAAGGGCGGGAGCAGAGGAGCTGGGTGTCTGTGAGGTGCTCAGGACCCCCAAACCCTGCAGTTTGAGCCATGGTAAGTAAGACCTGGAATTCCAGTTCTGGGTGCCGTGGGCTCAGCCAAGGGAACCAAGCTGTGGTCTTCCTAAGAAAACCCAACATTTCAGTGGAAAACTCATAATCTGCCAAATAAATGTGCTCTATCCAAGAACCACCAGGCTTTTCTCTACCTGGGTCACCGGCAGAACTTTGGATCTTTGCCCAGGTCAACAATTCCAACCCGTGTTAAGATTCCAGGGAACACAGGTGGAATTCCCCAAATTCCCATTCCCCCCAAGGCCTGGGGGGGATAAAGAGGCAGCAAATCCCGCTGGAGAAAGGCAGGGAAAAGTTCCAGAGGAATTCTCAGAGGAAGAAATTCGGGGGGAGAAGGTACCTTGCTCCACATCTCGGGGAGAAGGAAGGAAGCCACACCTGGAGTTGTGGGTGCTGTTGCCTCGGCTGAGCGTCACAAACCCGGATCTCTCACAGCTGCAGGAAGGACCAGAGGCACTTTGAGAACATCCCTGTTTTCCCTTTGTTCCTCTCTTCCCTTCCCTTTCCTTTCATCCCCTTTACTCGTTTCCTTTAATCCCCTTTTACAGCAGGGCAGGTGAAGTTGTTGCTGTTCCCCAAGAAAAGCCACCTCACAGCTGCTTTAGGGGCCCATTTTCTTTACTCTTTCTTTCCAGGGATGTCCCTGATTGGAAAAATCTTTCCCTCAGTTTGAGCTGGACTTGGGAGCAAGTGGAAAACACAGTAGTTTGTCTGAAATTCTGATTTGAGGCTGACTATAAAACCTGAAGAGACATATCGTGTTTAACTTAAAAAGCTCATCAGTTAATCTCATTGGTGATCTTGTCCTTGATTCAGTTTTACTTTCCAATTACTAAATATTAAATTATATACAGAATTAACCTCTTTCTAGAAAACATTAAGTTACACATATTAAAATTATATATAATATTAAATTATACAAAACACCAAGTATATAAAACTATATATAATAATATAAATTATTGAGTAGTAAATATTTTGGGTTTATTTAAAATATTAACAGTTTATTGTTTATTATTATTATTATTAAAGCCTATTTTCAAAGCAGGGACATGTCAATAAATCCATACTCAGTCCAGTTCCTACACCAGCCATTCTTCACATCAGAATAAGTTCCCGTCCCACAGGGTTTGCATTTGAATATGAAATCTGTTTCTCCTGCAAGAAAAGAGAATGTGAAGGGTTAGTGCTCACAGCCTGGATGGAGAGGTGGAAAAAACCTGGATTAGAGCCTGAGGAATTCCCTCTGTGTCACGAACCAGCCCCTGGAGAGGCTCCTCAGCAGCTCTGGCCCCTTTTTGGAGAGCAGAGGTGCAGAGATCCTGATGGGACAGCTCAGGGAGGGCAGTTTAGAGCCCCCACAGACTAAAACAGGCTCCTCTGGGCTGTTCCAGGCTGGAAAGCAGCCCTGGAAGTCTGAGCACACGAGTGAGAGTCTGACATTTAGGATGGGAAGGGCTGGTTACAGAACAGGGAAGGAAGGGGGTTTGGCACAGAGGCCACAGCAGAAATGCCACTTCTGCCTGAGCCTCCCCAAACCAGGGGAGCTCAATAAGCATATTTAGGAATATTATCTCTATAAAAATAGATATTAGATATTATATTTTTGTATTATATTATATTAATCCTGTCAAAAGCCTAACAAGGCATCTTTTACACATATTCTACCCAGGGAAGTGGGAAAGGGCAGTGCCATTCCCAGGCTCAGGCAGACCCTTGCAGGGAGCTCTGCCTTGGTGCAGTTACCACTCCTGGTGAGCTCCTCTCCCTCAGCGCACTCTGGCACCTTCCTGCAGTACTGGCAGTTGTCATCCCCACATCTGTGGCCCTGGGGACACCTGCAGTCGTGGTCCTCAATGTCTTGGCACGGGTTGTTGCCTCCTGCCAAAAAAAAAAAAAGAGAAGAGTGAGCTTGGACTTGCCTTCCCACAGAGCCCACAGGTTCCCATCACCCCAGGGCTGACAGCGTGGGGAAAATGAGTTTTGTCATCGGTTTTGTCATGAATCCTGAAGCTGTGTGATGTTAAAGGGAAAAAAAAAAATCTGCATGGAAATGCTGCCTTGGTTCAGAGGTGGGATTAGAAACCCACAGAGAGCGGTGAAGATTATCTCCTGAGATTGGGGATGGAACGTACAGGATCACCAGGGGGCTGCCCACACCTTCCTGTGCCTGCTGCCCTCCCCTCACTGACCTTCAGAACTCCACTGAGTGTGGAGGGAGTGGAAACAGCCTGGGGGTGATTCTTTCTGACAGTCATCCCCTGTTCAGTCTCTGGCTGCCCCTGAGGGACAGCACTGAAGAGCAGAAGGATTGTCCCTGGGACCGTGGGAGGGGCCAGGAGAACCCTCTGCTGCTGCCTTAATTCGACTTAAAATGCCAGGGGAGTCACAATCAGGGGCACACACGATGGGTTGGGTTGAGAGGGACTGTGAAGATCATCTTGTTCCACCACTTTCCACCAGCCCAGGTTGCTCCAGCCTGGCCTTGGATACTCCCAGGGATGGGGCAGCCACAGCACAACCCCTGCCAGGACCTCCCCACCCTCCCAGGGAAGGATTCCTTCCCAATATCCCACCTAACCCTGCCCTCTACATGCACCACCACCTCACCACCACCCTGAGGTCAGGCAAGAACACAGGTGAGAACCAGTGATCAGCTGGGCTGTGCACTGTGGGATGAGCACAGGTGAGTGGCCACCACCCCAGGGAGCCTGTCCTGTGCCCAGGTACCCTCTGGGGGAAGAACCTCAGCCTGAGATCCAACCTGACCCTGCCCTGACACAGCTCCAGCTGCTCCCTGAGTCCTGTCACTGGTCACCAGAGCTGCCCTGGTGATGATCTAAGGCACATCCTTCATTTAGGGCTCAGAGGAAACTCTTCTCAGTTTGTTCTGCACATCCAGTTGCTCAAGACTCAAACAAACCACCCCTGACAAAGAGGACACTCCCGCCCCATTCCCTTACCTGCTTCCAAGTTGCATTTGGGGCAGCATTTCTCTGCATCTTTGCTGATGATTTTCCTCTCCCCATCCTGGCACTGCAGTGCCAGGCTCCGCTGTGCCCAGAGCCCCAGGCACAGCACCGGCAGCAGGAGAGCCGGAGAGCCCAGGGGCCCGAATTCCCTCATCCAGGGGGTCGTGTCTGGAGCAGACAAACCCAAAAACCACCCCGTGTCAGGGCTGGCCTGCCTGAGGGCTCCTTCCCCTGGCACTGCAGCAGGTGCTGGGCTTTTTGTGGCCTCGCTCTTCCTGCTTTTGGAGGGGCGGGGAAATGGTTTTATCCGCGTCACCAGCAGGGCTGAGCAGCACCAGGGACTCCCAGGGGAGAGGAGCAGGTGGAGGGCAAGGTGCACCCTGATTCTCTCCAGGGGGTTGCAGGTGGATGTACCACTGGGAATTAAAGCAGGTTGAGTCCTTGGGTGGATTTGGTGCAGCCAGGTTGTTTTGTTCATGGAATCGTGGAGTGTTTGGGTTAAAAGGGACCTTGAAGATCATCCAGTGCCACCCCCTGCCACGGGCAGGGACACCTTCCACTAGCCCAGGTTGCTCCAAGCCCCATCCAACCTGGCCTTGGACACTTCCAGGGATGGAGCAGCCACAGCTTCTCTGGGAATTCCATCCCAGCCCCTCACCACCCTCACAGCCAAGAATTTCTTCCTAACATCCAATCTACGATCCTAAACCTCCTCTCTGTCAGTTTGAAGCCATTCCCCCTTATCCTGGCACTCCAGGCCCTTGGAAATAGCCTCTCTCTCCTGTCAGCTCCCTTCAGGCACTGGAAGGCCACAGTCAGGTCACCCCAGGATGAACAATCCCAACTCTCCCAGCCTGGCAGGCTGGTGGTGCCAGGGCCATTCCCCTGGAGCTCAGCAGCAAACAACGACCACCAGAACAGCCTAAATACCCAAGAGCAACATGAATCTGAATTGTTTAGCCCAGTGTCACCCAGGGAACAACAGAGAAGGGACCTCTGAGGGCCCCCTGAACCCCTGGGCAGGTGGTACCCAAGGGGACCCCTCTCCTGGTGAGGGCTGCAGGCAGTTGGGCCCAGCTGGCACCTGGTGTTTATCAGAGCAGGAACTGATCATTTATTTATTTCTCTCTGTTTTGACTGTTGGGTTTTGGGTTTTTTTGGTTTTTTTCCCCCCAAAAAATTGCTCTGTACGTGTTTTTCACTCTTGTTCAAGCATTACAGTGGGGCACAGATACGGTCAGATGGTGGAACATTTACAGTCAGAGCACAGACAGTGGTTGCTCGAGCCAAGTCTAAACCTCCAGAGTCAGCAGTGACCTTTCAGAGGTAACCTGACTATCTGGCCTTAGAATCTTTGGTTTTTCTTTTTTAAAGCCAGCCTTACCTGTCTCTGCTGGAAGGTGACATTTCAGCTGTCAACCCCTTCAGAGACCCCAAAATCAGGGGTCCACTTCCCACCCCGACCTCCACAGGGGAAAGGACTCAGTTCCAGCCCCCCCTGTCCATCCCATACCTGGCTCAGGGCAAACTGAAGCTGAGACATCAATGCACATTGTGATGGAACAGGGAAAATGCTGCGCCAGGGGAGGGTCAGGTTGGACATCAGGAGGAATTTCCTCATGGAAAAGGTGGTCAAGCATTGCCCAGGGAGGTTTGGAGTCCCCACACGTGGAGGTGTCCAAGGAAGGGCTGGACGTGGCCCTCAGTGCTCTGGGCTGGGGGACAAGGTGGGGACAGGTCAGAATTTGGAATCAGTGATCCTGGAGGTCTTTTCCAACCCCAGTGGTTCTGTGATTCCCTGAACTGGCTGTGAATTCTGCTTTTGCCCACCTTCAGGACATGCAGCCGTGATCTAAACCCGTTGAAAACACACCAGGTTCCTTTTTGGCCCCTGGAGCCACGAGTTGCTGACCTGTCCAAAATGAGTCATCTTTTTTTTGAGGGGCAAGAAAACCCCCCCCACAAAAGCAAAAGAAAACCAAAATTAAAACTCAGCACAAACCACTTCTCACCCCCAAATTAGTTCTTGGGACTCCAGCAGCTTCACTGACACCGCTTGGCCTTCGCGTCAGCAGTGACAGAACTTTGTCACCAGAGAGAATATTTGGTTTCCTGACGCTGAGTTTTTGCTGATTACCCATAATGGGTGACCCAAGCAAAGCCTCCAGTTCTCCTCTAAGAGGCTGTTCACGTGAAATCTGCGCAATTGCTGAATGACTAATGAGCTCTGTTGGGCCCAAATGGCCTTGTGAGCTCCAGCTCATCGAGTGGAAAACTCCGTGAATACCTGCAGGATTCACGTCCAGCACTGACAGCTCACCCAGTGACACCCAAAGATTTAGGGGTGAAAAAAAAAAAAAAAAAGCTGGAGGGCACATGATTTATCTGCTGCCTGAAAGCAGGAGATAAAATTGTTGTGCTCCTTCCTTTTTTTTTCCCAGAAGTTCTGCTTTTAGGTCAACCTGGAGGCTTTGCAGTGGCAGGACTTGGGGGCTGCCAGACCTTGAGGTCTTCTTGCAGTGCCTGATTTGTCCCACAGGGAGGATCTCACCTGGCCCAGGTGAGATCAACGTGGCACAACCCTGGTGGGGTCATAAAACGAGTTAAATCCTCACCCAAACCCCTCAGGGCTTTACAGGGACCCCCTGGATCCTTCCCAAGGAACCTGCTCAGCAAGGTCACCTGTGCAAGGGGTCACCTCTCTGAGTTCCAAAAGTGGTGGATGAGCCCAGGGAGTAACAAAGTTGAATTCTCAGAGGGAAACTAAACCAGACAGAGGCAAAAAAAAAAAAAAAAAAAAACAAAACCCAGCCAGGCCTTGTGTTCCCTCCCCATCTCAACCCTGGTGTCTGTCTCTGACCTTTCCGAGGTCTCTCATGGCAAACCTGAGTCACTCTGAGGCTCCTCTGAAGCAGGGGGAGGATGTGAAGAGAAAAGGCAGGGAGATAAAGGACCTGGGGTAGCCACAGCAACAGAAACTCGTCAGAGATTGGCAGGGGGAAAACCGAGACGAAAAAGAAAAAAAAAAAAAAAAAAAAAAGAAAGAAAAAAGGCAAAGGAGGAAGTGAACGTGAAAAGCATAAAGTTATAGATCTAGGAGGGGGTTTTAGGTATTTTTAAAAATAATTGTAATCACTACTGTAACGTGAAATACATCTGGAACTGCCAAGTCTGAGAGGAGGGTTCAAGAACTGCAAGACCCAGCTCATTTTTTCCAGTGTGGCTCTCAAATACTGTCTGTTCTTGCCCCAAATGCTTCTCCAAAACTGAATGGCTGCTGTCTGGTCTTGCTCCAGTCCCTCTCCAAAGCTGAAGGCAGCACTGCAATAATGGGAAGGAAAAAAAAAAAAGCACCTTAATTTTAAACAAATATTTTTGATAAAACTCCAGGCAGAGAGAAAAAAATACTGTGGGTAGAAAGACAAGGGGACTTGGGGTTTTGTTTGGTTTTCCTCCCGGGTTTTTGGTAGCAATCCAAAACTCTGCTGCTCCCCACATTGAAGGGGCTGTAACTCGTGGGTAGTGCAGCTGAAAGGAAGTGGAATTATCCACGGGGAAAAATGGCATTATTCTCACTCAGAAATACAATTATCAGTCATTTTTAGAGGTGGTTCTTAAAACCATCAGGAGGCTGAGTTTTAGTGGCAACGTTCAGGCACAAAGCAGCCCAGCCCAGCATTACCAGCTCAGACTGGGGTGAAAAAAGCTCAAGTGTCTCTTGAGTGCCTGAAAAAAAGGGGAAATCTGAAAGGTTGAAAAACAGGAACTCACTTGGTGACAAGGCCTGCACCTCTGAGAAGGGAAAGTTTCATTTCTGGCAGTGGGAAGACGAGCGTGGGCAGAGGCAGCACCAAATCATTCACCGCTCTCTGCCTGTGTGCAGCCACTTCCTGGCATTTTTAGGGAGGACTGGACCAAAAAATCCAAGCAAGCTTTTCACAGAAGACTAACAATGGCAATTAAAAATAAAAACTGCTGTTCTTCCATTTCCAGGAAAATATCTGTGTTGTTTTAGTTAAACTGGCAACCCACCGGCACCCAAATCCTCAGCAAATCCAATCACAGATCCCACACTGCTTCGGCTTGGGAGGGAGCAGAAAGACAATCTCATTCCAACCTCCTTCCAACGCTGTAAATGCCTTCAATCCTATCAAATATTAAATATTTTGATGGGATTGCACAGCACAGGGATGGGATCCCAGCTCCAGGGCAGGGATTGTCTGTCCAGTGGAGCAAAGGCAGCTCGTCCCCAGCTCCCCCAGCAGGGCCAGCATCTGTTCTTTTCTCCAGGCAGAAAGGTTTTTGGGGAATCTCTGGCTGGGGGGAGGCTGTAGGAAGGCATGAGAACACTCTGTGCTGGGGCACCTTCGTGTGCAGCTGAGGCAGGAAACGGAGGGAGATTCCTGGAAGCAGCTGATGAGCCCACGGGACAGGAGGGGGGCCGATCTGCACTAGCAGCGCCTCTGCCACAGCAGCAGCTCTGTGGTGTGTTCCTGTGGGCTGCCCTTCTCATAACCCACAGCCCCACGTGGCTCAGGAGTCATCAGCACCTCGCTCACTCCCAGGGAAACGTGGTTCCTGCCCCGTGGGCCCCACGAGCTGCTGCCCACGGGCTGATGCTCATCTTCGGAGAACCCACGGGGGGTGTTCCCTGGAATCCCTCCTGGCGGTCACCCCCTGCCACCCCTGCCACCCCATCCCCTGCAGGGCCACGGGGCACGTTCAGAGACCTCTCCAGGGCTCTTGTGGAGGGGCTGAGCCCCCCACCACGACCCCTGTGGTCAGAGCTGCTGCCAGGCCAAGCCTGCAGGGCAAACGCTGCAGAGGAAGCCAAGGGCGAGGCAGGGGGAGAACTCAAAGCCCTGGCTGATCACTTGGTGATCACAGATCACCCAGGACAACTCCCAGCCCTACACAGACACCCCAACAATCCCACCCTGTCCCTCAGAGCCTTGTCCAAACCCTCCTGGAGCTCTGGCAGCCTGTTCAGTGCCAACCACCCTCTGAGGGAAGAACCTTTCCCTGAGATCCAACCCAAACCTCCCCCAACACAACTTCAGGGCACTCCTGGGCTCCTGTCCCTGCTCACACCGAGCTCCCTCCCGAGGAAGCTGCACCCTCCCTTCAGTCCCCTCTGCTCCAGGTTAATCCTGCTTCCCACAGGAATTCTGTGCTCCCAATCCCACACACCACACACCGTGCAGAGCTGCGACCACGCCTTTATTTCCCACAGGTGCCCCTTTGTATACAATACAAATGTTTCTATACACTGTATATGCACTCGCACACAGGAAACCCCTTGCTAAAGTCCACCATATGTATAACATATAAAGAAATTTACGTCTAAATACCCCTGGTATTCTTTGGAATACAATTTTCTGCTGCCTCTCCTGGCACCTGCTCGGGCGCTGTGGATCCCAAGCACCATTTCTGAGGGATTGTGTACGGAGGAGACGCATCTGAAATGCAAACCCCTCCTGAACTGTGGCACTCCCAGCTCTGCTGCCTCCTGAACCTTCCCACTGAGGCCTCTCAGGCACATCCAGAGCTGCTCCCAACAACACTCCCAGCTCCTCCCAGATTTTTCCGGATTTTTGAACTTGGATTGTTTAACTCCAGGCTGTTTAACCTGGGGCAGAACCTCAGGGAAATGAGGGTCAATTCACACGGTGTGTGGGGGGTTTAATGGCAGGGATGGAGGGCACTGCTCTGGTCTGGGGTGGGGGTTCCACTGACAGTGTGCTCAGGGGGGTCAGTTTGGAATTAAACAGCTGCACAGTTAAACACCTCCACAATTAAATAATCCCACAGTTAAACAGCTCCACAGTTAAATAATCCCACAGTTAAACACCTCCACAATTAAATAATCACACAGTTAAACAGCTCCACAGTTAAATAATCCCACAGTTAAACACCTCCACACAGCCACAGAACAGGCACCATCCCCTGGACCAACCCACGGGCTCAGAAATGCAGGAGACAGCAAAGGATGGGGAGTCAGTTCTTGATGAGGCTGGAATTGGAGTCCCCCTGTTCTTCCTGGATAGGAATTCGACAGCTCCTGTCCTCTGAGAGGCAGAGTTATAGAAGTTAATATGGAATCAAAAGAAATGTGGAATAAAAATGCTAAATAAAAATACCAAATAAAACCCAAATAAAAATAAATACTGAATAAAAATATATACTGGATAAAAAATACAACCTAAATAAAAATAAAAACTAAATAAAAAGAAATACTAAATAAAAACACTAACTAAAAAGACCAAAATTAAAAAACTAAATAAAAATAAATACCAAATAAAAATACCAACTAAAAACCCAAATAAAAATAAATACTAAATAAAAATAATAGAAAATAAATACTAAATAAGTAATAAATAACAACTAAATAAAAATAAATCCTAAATAAAAATAAATCCTAAATAAGTACCAAATAAAAATGAATACTAACTAAAAATAAATACTAACTAAAAATAAATACTAACTAAAAATAAATACTAACTAAAAATAAATACTAACTAAAAATAAATACTAACTAAAAATAAATACTAACTAAAAATAAATACTAAAAATGAATACCAAATAAAAATAAATACTGTAGGGTGGAAGGGGCAGGAAAAGGGAAGGCAGGGACTTGTCTGGTTTTGTGGATGATCATAAAAGGAGTGACATTTGGTGCTGGAAAACACCAGTGTAGGGATCAGGGAGGACCCGCTTTGCCCTGGATCTGTGGATGGAACCTGAGGCAGCTCTGGGTTATTAATTCTGAATATCAAATTAATCTCTTCTCAGTCACACCTTCCCTGTGTTTGCAGGAGACCCTTCAGGACAGTTCCCTTCTGCCTGGGCAAAAAAAAAAATTCCCATTTTACTCTTTAAAAAAGTCCATTCCTGATCCTGCCTGTGCTGAAGAGAATTCCCTGCAGGAAAATTGGAAGGGGGGAAAAACCAGACAGAGGTTTTAAAACACTGTGACCCTTCATCCCTCAGGATCAAACAGGGGCTAAAACCTCTGCAGGTGACACTTTCCACTCAGCCAGGCAGGTTTTAGAATGATTAATTATCCATTTTCCAGTAGGGGGGGCCCTGATTGTTCTTTTTCCCCCATATGTTTTTCCCTCCCTAAAAAAGGAACTCACTCTGATTGTTGCTTCCACGAGGCCTCCCCTTGGTGTCTTTTCTGGCTGCTTGGATGATCAGCAGGAGGATGGACATTCCACTCACCATGAGCAGGATCAGACAGAGCAGGAGAAGGGAGAGAGAGCCTGGGAAAAAAAAAAATCCAGAAAAATCCAGTTTGATTTCCCCTCCCAGGAAAAAAAAATCAGTGGGATTTCACCTCCCCAGGGAAAATCACCTCCCAGGTGGGATTTCACCTCCCAGGGGAGCAGTTTGAGGTGAAAATCCCTGCCCAGCTCTTGCCAACCAAGCCCAGCCCCCTCCTTACCCCAGTTGGTCTCTGTGGGGTCGTTGGGATCGGGGCAGATGGAAGGACCTTCCCCAGCTCGGGGTGGGGTGGAGGTCGTGCCAGTGGAGCTGTTATCCCTGTGGGAAGTGGTGAGGAGACTCCAGGCAGGGCTTGCAGTCCTAGGGGTCTCTGGCAGCAGGCCAGGACTGCCACAAACAGCATCCTGAGCCTCTGTCCCTGCTCGGAGGGTGCTTTTCCCAAGGCTGCTGCAGCTGGGAATAAATCAGCGGGATTTTTCAGGCACTTGCTGCAATAATGACTTTCTAAATTATACCCACGTGAGTGACCACCACAACCCTTGTTTGGTCAGCACAAGCTCGGGGTTTACCTTTCCTACAGCCCACAGATAACGTGGAGAACAACTAAGATGTGCAAGAATCAAAGTTACTACTGGGAAATCCTGCTGGGATTCCCTTACAGGTGACAGCCCTGAGGCAGCACAGCTGCACTTGGCCAGGGGGACCTTTTGGACAGAAACAAAGCATCCTGGGCTTCTGTCCCTGCTCAAAAAGGTGCTTTTCCCAAGGCTGCTGTGGCTGGGAATAAATCAGTGGGATTTTCCAAGTGATACCCACAGAACGTCACAATCCGTGTTTGATCAGCACAAACTCAGGGTTTATCTTTTCCAGAGTGCAGAGGTATATGGAGAACAACAAAGGTAATCAAAGTTATTACTGGAGAAACAATCCTACTGGGATTTTCTTAGAGGTGACAGCCCTGAGGCAGCACAGCTGCATTTGGCCAGGGGAACCTTTAGCACAGAAACAAAACATCCAGATCTTTAAAAAACCAAAAAAGGGTGAGAATTCTGTTGTTGGAGGTGAACACAGAAAGAGCCAAAGGTTTCAGCTCAGCACAGGCTGCTCGAGGCTCCTGAGAGCCACGAGGAACACGGTTTTCCCTGCACCCACTGCAGGTTTATCCTGCACACCCTGATTGGGGCGTCGACTGCGAAAGGTGGGAAGCCAGAACGGTGCTTGATACCTACTTGGTCCAAGGCTGACACTTCTCATTCCTTCCCAGGGAGAAAGTCCCCTCAGGACACGGTGAGCACACTGGAAAAAAGGGAATAAACCAGGCAGGGGGTGAGCTCAGTGAGCAACACGACTTGTGTGACAGCCACACAGCAATGACATTAATAACTTAACAACAGTCTGCCTTGCAGAACAGACCCAACAAAAAGCCTCTAAAAACCAGAGATTTTGGGGCAGAAGTAACACAGCACGCTCAGTGGTTCGTTTTAACCTGCAAGTGGCAGGATTTCCTGCTTTATCTGCTGGTAAATGATGGATATTACCAAGGAGAATGTTCACAGTTCTGGCAGGAACCACAGAGCAACAGTTTGAACAACTGCCCTGGCGGGGAGATCTCCGAGAGATAAAAGACAGAAAAAGCTTTTGACTGGAAATAATGAGAGGCAAATGACAGCAGCTGTTGCACTGGAAATCACCACCCCAGCCTGGTGTGGAGGCACGAGCTGGCAGAGCCTGGCACGTCCCTGACTCACCACTTCCCAGGGGCAGCCCGGCTGGCATGAACCCTGCCCGGCACACACACACCCTGTCCGAGGTCTTCTCGCACCTCTTCACCTCCACACTGCCCCGCTCTGCAAAAAAGGGATTAGAGAGGCAAGTGAGGGACAAGACACCGAGAGAGAACGAAGATGAACCCCCAGCGTGGGTGGAAACACCTGCAGGGAGTTTCTGACAGCCCTGAGGGGCACAGGTTTCCAGGCCCCATCCACCAGCACGGAGCAGGAGGGATCAGACACCGGGATAACATCGGGACAACCCAGACCGCGGGACGGAGGTGAGGAGGCAAAGACTGATTTTTCCCAAATTTTTGGGGAGGAAACCCCCCCTGTGCAGAGCCTTACTGGTGTTGCAGACTGTGCAGCTGCTGCAGAAGCTGTGGTGGTGATTGCTGCTGAAATACTCGTCCTGGCAGGGGCTGCACTCCGTGTCCGCCGTGGCCGTGCAGCGTTGCCTCATCCTCTCCCCTAAAACAGGCAGCAAAAAACAGCTTGGTAGCACCAAGGAAACCCTTTTTTCTTTCCCCATAAATTATAAATATATGTATTTATACACAAATAATGCGACTCGGCCCAAATGATCCCAGACTGGGACAAAAAAATTGTTGTTGCCTTCGTTTTGCCTCTCCATTTTCCCATCTGCAGGTGAAGGAGCATCATTCACCTGCTCACTCGAATTCTGTTTTACTGAGGGCTGGGTGGCAAAATGAAGATTATTAGAGAGCATAACACGTGCAATAAATGACATTTTTACTGTCTACACGTGGAAGAGGCTGTGAAGAAACGTTTCCCCTGCAGCAGCAGATTTTCTAACCATGCAAAAACCTGAGGTTTTTTTTTTTTTTTTCCAGTTTAAGGGGGAACAAAACGTGAGAGATAAAAGTGTTATCTGCTGCCCACAAAACGTGCCTTGTCTTACACTGAGTGCAGAAACACTCAGATTTTAAAGAGTTTTGAGCTGAAAGGCTGATTTTATCCCAATTAGCATCTCGGAGGATGAAACTCCTGCAGCAGTTCACACCCCATCCATCTTGGGGATAGAATTCATGATGAAAATAAGAAGTCAGGAGGGAAAACCAAGCTGTTTTTTTTTCCTGGCAAAAAAGGCTGAAATCCCTCCTGGAGACTTGTGGGTTGTGGAAAAAAAACTCGTTTAATTTCTACAAGAATAAAGGAAGAAACAAATACAGTCCCTGTCAAGTGACTTTGCTCATCTTTGTCTATGAATGGAGTATTTTTCCTTAAAAAAAAATAATCCACCTTGTTACACTGTGCTGATCATTATGATCCAAGAACATCGATTTATTCCCTTAAAAATCCCACCAGTAACATGAGTAACATAAACTCTGCTACAAAGGAAAAAGCTTTAAAAAAACATCTTTAGCAATAAAATAATTTTCATTATTAACTAAGACTTCTGAGGGGTTTATGTGATAAAGGACAGTAACATAAATGCCACAACTTTTTTTTTCTTTTTCAGATGATACTCCCAAAGTGAAAATGCCCTTGGCTGACACATTAGAAGACAGAAGAGTTAAAGACTAAAAGGAAGATTCCTACATTTTTTACGTTATAGGAAAAAAAAAAATCTTTCAGGAAAGCTCCTCACCAAATGCTTTTTCTATATCCTTCCTATATCCTTATATTATATCCTTTATATTTATATATTAAGGATATATCCTTAAATATATCCTTTATATTGAAGTATATCCTTGTACATCTTTAATTATACCCTTGTATATATTTAAGGATATCCTTGTACATCTTTAAGGATATCATTGCATATTTAACAATATCATTGTACATATTTAAGAATATCATTGTACATATTTAAGGATACCATTGCATATATTTAAGGATATCACTGTATATATTTAAGGATATTCTTGTACATATTTAAGGATATAATTGCATATATTTAAGGATATCATTGTATATATTTAAGAATATCATTGTACATATTTAAGGATATCATCGTACATATTTAAGGATATCATTGTATATATTTAAGGATATCACTGTATATATTTAAGGATACCACTGTATATATTTAAGGATATCCTAACATCCTTATTTAATTAATTTAATAAATATCGATTAATTTAATAAATATATTTAAGGATATCCTGAAACATTCCCAGAAAGCTGTTTTATGCCACCTCTGGCTCCCTAACAAGCAGATTTCCCCCCGAGCCCCCATCTGCAGTGACTTACCCGGGGCGCAGTCGCTGCAACATTTGTCCCGGAAAGGATATTGGTGTTCCCCACATTCCAACCCCCAGGAATGGCCAACAGCAACCAGCAGCAGCAAGAAAACAGCAGGAAAATCCCAACCTGCACCTGCCATAACCATGCCAGCAGAGTTTTCTGGGCTCTGGGAGATGTGATTGCAGAGCCCTGGGCCAGCAGGACAGGTTGATATGGCGGGGCTGGGGAATTCCCAGCCGGTGCTCCACGCCCCCTTCCTTCTTCCCACACTACCCTGAGCCTGCTTGGGGGGGTTTGGGTGGGTTTTTTTTTTTCTGCAGTTCATGACTGAAAAGATTCACAGGCAGGAAGGTAAGATGCTGAATTGCATTCTCAGGAGGTTTCTGTTTTAGCTCTCAAGGCCCCTCCAGGCGGGCGCTCTAAAGGAGCAGCAAAGCTCAGGCTGGGAATGGCTGGAAAAGCGGGAAAAGCTGGGATGGAGGAGGCTGAGCAGCTCCCCTGGCATTGCAGCTGTGCCCACACCCAGCACCGAGGTGCAGGAAGAAAAAAGAACAGTGGACACATGAAGAGTTAGTGAATTTGAATTTTTTAGTCTCCCAGAATTCGACTTGTTTGGTCAAGGAATGAAATTTTAGGTGTTCCCGAGACGGGAGCGGAAAGGCCGAGTGAGGATGTGCCATGGGGAGCAAACCTCTGATGTGGATTAATTTAGATTAAAAACAAAAAAACACAGCCAGGCTTCCCAAGTCACATCCAGGTGCAAAAGGAGGCTTGACTGGAACACCAGGAATTCTGGAATTGCAGTTTTCCTGCAGTGTCTGGGAGGGCTGGACAGCAACGTCACGGTGGATTTATCCGCAACTGCTGCTTCTCTTTCCTCTCCTCAACTTCTGGGAAGAGGCAAAACAGCAACTCTTTATCTACTTCTCCTGTTTTCCAAGGATTTGGGAAGGTAACCCCTATGGAAAAGATATTATAGCTTGAGATCTTTCTTTCCAAAAGTCCCCTCTCCCTGAAGCGGAACCACCTGCAGGCAGGGAGCGGCCAAACCTCTGATCATCCTGAGCCCAACAGAAATCATTAATTATCAAAAGAAAAGAGAAAAATAACATATATTTATCAACTGATATTATTAAAATGTCTCCCTTTAAGCTCATTTTAATATGAGATTATCAATGGAATTGATCCCTCCTTTCCCCTTTTAAAATCCCGTTTTGTCTCTTCCCGAGAGTTTCGTTCTTCCCCACAAACCTGAACCCAGCACCGTTTCCAAATGGAGAAAAATATTTAATGGGAAAGAAAAAAAAAAGAGATATATTGATATAAAAAAGACTCTTATACAAGCCATTTAATAAAACCAACAAAAAAAGAGGAGGAAGAGTCAAACAGAACCAGCAATACTTATATTTACATTATATTAAGAGAATAAATTTAATCAAATATAACATCTCGCTCGGATTTTGCAGGAACCCTTCACAAAGAGGGTTTTTTGGGGTTGTTTTTTTTTTTTTTACAGTAAAGATGGAACCAGAGTAAAAATAAACGTTCTATTTTTGCAGTAGTGGATGGGAGCCAAGATGCTCGGAGAGATTACCCAGAGCCAGGCTGATCAAAGGGCTTCCCGAGTGCCGGGTGTTCACAGCTCAGAAGCAAAGCCTGGAATTCCCCCCCTTCAGCACCTCAAATTCAGCTCCAATTTACAGAGAGACAACTGATTTTACCAGTCTGAACAGCGAGTTTGAGTCCATGAAGAAACTTTCCCCTTGCATTTCGTTTCAGAGCCAAATCTGGGGTTTTTTTTGAAGCCATAATCTGAGCCCTCCCCCATCTCCCCCCGGGGCAGGTGCCAACACAAAGCCTGTCATGCTACAACCAGGTTTATTTTGAAGTAGATGCCAAAGAGCTTCTCTCTAAAGTTTAAAACAAATTCCTCCCCACAGTCCCGAAGGATAATTGAGTGATGGAGGGAAAACTTGGATTAAATTCCCAACTAGGCTGAGAAAACCACTGGGAGATGGGTGGAGTGTCACGTGGGTATTCCCAGGAGGTCAGAACATGCCTTGGAACCACCACTGCCTTCCCAAATCCCAACATCTCCCTGTTCTCTATGATTCCCAGAGATCAGCATCCCTTCCAAAACCCAACATCTCCCTGTTCTCTATGATTCCCAGAGATCAGCATCCCTTCCAAAACCCAACATCTCCCTATTCTCTATGATTCCCAGAGATCAGCATCCCTTCCCAAATCCCAACATCTCCCTGTTCTCTATGATTCCCAGGGATCAGCATCCCTTCCAAAACCCAACATCTCCCTGTAATCCCTGATTCCCCGGGATCAGCATCCCTTCCAAAACCCAACATCTCCCTGTTCTCTATGATTCCCCAGGATCAGCATCCCTTCCAAAACCCAACATCTCCCTGTAATCTGTGATTCCCAGGGATCAGCAGCTACGAGGGCAATAAGTGAAGTATTTCAGAAGCCTCCCCCAGGAATGATCTGTTGAACTTCAGCTGGAATCACTGCCCAATCCAGGGTGAACTGAGGGATTCCAGGGCCTTTCCCACTCTTCCTGGCCTGGTTTCCCCTCACCCCAAAAGGCAGCAGATCCCGTGGATGGACGGAAAGTTGGAAGTCTGGGGCAACAAACTGGAGGCAAAGAACACAGATTAGCAGCAAAGGAACTTTCTGTCTGTTTGGGGCTCGGATTTCTTCCTTTCTCCCTCTCTTTTTTGAAAGCCAGAAAGTGCTTCAGAGCTCTGGGCCAGCGAGCAGGGTCAGAATTCCTCGTGGACATTCCGTGCATAGTCCATGAGTTTGCTGCCCGTGAAGTACTCGCTGTATTTCAGGATCTCCTCCAGCTCCAGGTGGTGGTTTTGATTCTCATCTGCCACTGCAATCATCTGCTTGGCCTCGTTGAGGGCGTTGTACTCGTTCATGGGATCCATGTACTCCTGGAAACAAGGAAGAACATCCTTGGCACTCGCTTGCCCACACATCAGCACCTGCCCCTTCACCTCACACGAAATAAATTAAAAGGTGGGGCACTTAATTAAAAGTTAGGAGACTCAAGATTTCATTTCTCCCCAGAATATGTGATGGATGTGTAAGTACACAAAGACTCCACAGGTAAAACAGCTGTTTTTAAAAGGAAATTCTCAGGAAAAAGGTCATAAAATTTGTCCATATAAACATATATCCATAAAATATCAAACATCTCTACCCAAATATTTGCATACTGAGGTGAGGGATTTTAACATTCATCCAACTTTCATTTAAACTTTAACAGTCTGGGGAAGAGAAAAAAGTAGTAGAGTAGTTCTTCTTGTAGTGAAAAAAAAAAAAACCCCAAACTGGAATCCACACTTGAAAAATAGTAATTTGGGGTTTAAAAAAAAAAAACAAACCAAATGCCTAAAAGACAAGAGCTCTCTGCTGTTTTCAAAGCTGTGGGGCCCCCAGTGTTTGTTTCACACTTGAAAATTTGGGTTTTAAACAAGAAAAACACCCTGCTCTTTTCAAGGCCGTGGGGCCCCAGTGTTTGTTGGGCACTGGGGTTTTTTTGGCTTTCTTTTATTTTGGTGGGGTTTTCTTCTCAATGAATCTCTAGGTGGGCAGTTACTCCTTTTGCAACTGGAAGTCTGAGTCAGTGCCCCATAGCCCAGCTGAGCTGAGGAAATCCGTGCCTGCTTTCAGCCCCCCCCCAAAAAAAACCACCCAAGTGTGTTGTGTTTAAAATTACTGGGTTCGAAATTATTTGGGAACTCACCTCCAGCTCTTCCATGGTGACAATCCCATCATGATTGGCATCGATCACCTCCTCAAACTCCTTCCTCCTGTCCTTCACCCAGTCGTCATCAATGTCCTGAGCCTGCTGGTTCTCCACGGTGCCAACAGGTAAGGAAATGAACTCTGACAGGGTGAGTTTCTTATCTCCATCCTGATCTGCAAGAGCAGCACCAAAGAAGTGAGAAGTTATTTGCTCAGTGCCCATTAAAAAGGAGAAATCTCACTGGGCCGGGCTGCCTGCTGTGAGCAGCCCACAGCCCTCACTCCACTCGTGTGCCAACACATAGGGATTAAAAAATACAACTTTGTTGCAAAACTCAACCATTTTTTTCCACTTTGATGAGTGGAAGCCACGATTGTGACAGGGCTGCTGCACTGGGGTTAGTGCCATCCTCAGGAAACCTATTATTTTATAATATTTAATGTTCAGCAAACCTTTTCTACCACTGCTACCATGACCCTGGAGCAGCAGAGCTGAAGCTGAAGGAGCAGAAGATGATTTGCTTCCCATGAAGTACCTTTAATGTTTCTACTCAGAGTATCCTTCTAATGTTCTGGTTTTTAACAACCAGAGCCTTGAGACAACTCCAGAGAGATGCCAGGATTTGTGATAACAGCTTGGCTTTGTTTTTTTTTTTTTTAACTCATCACATCAGCAGATGAGCAAACAAGATGTGCCAGAATTCCAGCCCGACCCAGGGCAGTGCAAGGACCACCCAACAAAATGGTGTGCGAGGAAACAGCTCCTGAGAAGACACTGGAAAATTCCATACCCAGATCCCGGATGATTTCCTTCACCATGAACTTCAGCATCCCCCTGCTGTGCTCTGGATGCAGGAAGGACAGGAATTCTTCCTCATTCAACAGCAGGTCAGGAGGGGGGTTGTCAGCCTGGTACCACCGATCCTTCAGGTTGTCTAAAACTTCCTGGGCTGCAAATTTCACCAGATTTTAAAGTTGTTGTCACCTTCCATCTGTTTAAAAGCTCTTAAAACACACCTTGCCCTGACACTCAGTCGATGCTCCACGAGCCAAACCCCTCCACATGTTCCAGTTTTCACAGTAATTTAATGACAAGGAAATGTTTTTGCTGCAAAGAGCAGATGCAAGTTGAAGTTCCTGCGAATCAACAGATAACTCAGCACCCAAATCCTTTTACTTCTCTCTTCATTTCGTTTCACAATCCCACTTCTTTCATCTTACACCGTGTACACAACCACTGAAGTGAATTTTTTTCCCCCTAACTCAACTGAGAATCACAATTTACCCCTGAGTTTCTGCTAAAACCACACATCTGAGTTGAAATCAAACCCACACGGCGTGGATTTGGGTGCACCTACCGGGCCTGAAGAGACCCACAGGAAAGAAATACCTGCCCAAAGTATTCTTTTTCTCATGTAGGCATTTTCTAAATGACACACTGGAAAAAACTCTGCCTGCAGCACTCCCTGCTACCTGCAAGCACACACTGAAACACAAGTCTGAAATATCTGCTTTGCAGCAAGTTTTAAAACCTTCTGAAAGGCTTCAGATAATGATTTTTTTTATTTATTTATCACACTGGCTTAAATAACTCCTGAAGGCTTTTGGTTGCTGAGTTACAAGAGGAAGAACAACCCCAGTGGTCACATCTACATTTCTAGGCTGACAGTTGGAATTTTTCAGTGAATATTTCCGTGAAGAGTAAAGGAATCCTTCAGTCTTAAAATGAAGATATTAATAATCTTGGGCAAGTTTGCAGCTGGCAAGTTTTAGTTATATCAAGGACACAGGTCAACCAAGGCAGTCAACCCCAAATGTGAGAAGTCCTAATTCAACTCCCTTTGCCTTAAGTCTTAAATGAAACTAAACTGTCAATCACCAGCTAAAACTGTTGTTATCTGCATTAATTAATTCAAGGGGTGCCCCTAATTTTGGCCTGTGCTCCTGCTCAAGGCTCAGAACAGGTCTTACACATCCAGGTGTTTATTAAACAGATCCCCCCCCCCCTAAAAAAAGAAAAGCACTTTTACACAGCACTAGAGCCCAAGACTCAGCTTTGCCTCAGGGCCCAGGAAGCTGCAGATTAAGTAATTTGATTTTCCCAAATAAGGCTTGGTCCCCAGGTAGAGCAGTGCTGGTGTAGAGACACTTGCCTGACTCAGCAGATGTGTTATCTGCTGAGCATTCCTGTAAACTGCAGCCAGCCCCCCTGCACAGGTGCTTTCCCTTGCCAGAAAGCTCAAAGCTCCATTTGCATCTCAGTTGCTTTTTGATCAGTGGAAAGTGTAACACAACCAGCTTTTAAATGACTAATTCCTGCAGGGAAAGGCAAAAAGGCTTTGTGTTTTGCTTGACAGTAAATTTAAACTGAGTAAATTTAAGTTCTTGGGTTGGGGAGCTTGGGAGATTCCTGCTAAAATCTGCCCATTTTTATGGTGGATTTCAGGTAGAAAGAATGAAGGATTTCTGCCTTGTGACTCCCACCTCCTGTATTTGGGTACAGACAGAACAACCAAAACATTCAGCTTAGAAATCATGAACAGCTTTGACGTTCAGGTTTCAGGAACACAACAGAAAAACCAACACCCCCCCAGTCTGCACTTACTTTCTTCATCTATTTTCAGCTCTTCGTTGTTCTTGATCTTTTCAGCAATTTCTTTTTCATTAAAGCCTTTACTTGCCAGGAATTTGATTTTATATTCATCCCAGGACACGTGGCCTGTGAGGAAGAGACAGATCTTAAAAGCTGAACTTTTGGTCTCATGACTAAAAAAAAAAAAAAAACCAGCCCATTCCAAACCTTTTGGTCCAGCTCAAGCAGCAGACCGAGGTTTATGAATGGCAAGATAAAAACTATCACCTGATTCACTTTTACTTGTTTGGGCTTCGTGGAAACAAACAGTGGGGTTGTCACCACAGCACCTCTGAGTGGCTGTGGTCACCAGGAGATGCAGGAATGGCTCCTCTTACCATCCCCATCGGGGTCCACAGCTCTGAAGTGCATTTTGTTCTCCTCCACAGCCTCCTGGAAATGCTCATCCGTCTTCTCCATGATCCAGCGCTGCATCTCCTTGGCTCCAATCTTTTTATCATTATTTATATCCACCCTGGGGGAAGGGCAAACCACATTTAAGATTTGGGGGTCAGGCAGGGAAAGGTGCAGATTCAAAATGAATTCCTTTATCCAGCAACAACAAACAGGCTGAGAACATTTACAACCCTCTGGGAGAAGCTGCAGGTTCTTGGAACTCCAGAGAAATAAGTGGGAAGAGAGCAATTTATTGGTTAATTAAAGGAGCTGCAACACTACGAGTTACCCCTCAGTGGAACACACTCAGCCCTCCTTCACTTCCCTGCAAGGTAACTCAGGTTCTCTTAAATTTAACTCACATTTCTCAGTAAATTTTTCGAAGAGAGGAAACCAGAGCTCATCCCAAATGGAAGAGTGGTTGGTTTGCTGAGGTTCAGAGCTGTCAGCAGCTCCAGGCTCTCCCTAACTGCAAACACTTGAACTGTTTTATACTTTGTAGTGCTTAAAAGTGGAAAAAAACCTTGCTAAACCAGGTTTCCTCTGTTACACCTCCACATGTTACAGCTGAGAGTTTTTAATTCTAAACACATTTACAGGTTCTGCACACACATTTGTCCTCCAGGAGGTTTCCAAATTGTCTGCTTTGTCCAAGGATGTCCCTTTTCCGACTAAAATCCTCAGCAAACACCCAACCTGACAATCCCTTTTTCCTGAATGGACCACCAGTGACACTTTCCAATTCCACCAGTGCTGATTTCACTCAGGAGAACATAAAAATTACAGCAGAAGAACAAACACAAACCCCACTAATTTTCCACTTGGAAGGTTGGTTTGTTCTTTTTTTTGAGCACACCTTTAAATATTTATTCAAAACAGATACAACTGAAAAGCCACTTAAGAGGCAAAAATCTATTTAAGGCACACCAAAACCACTCTTGTTCATTATAAAAACCAAACCCCAAACATAACAAAACCCCCCAGCTTGACTCTTGCTTTGTTATCTCTGTATCACTGAAGTGTTATCACTGAAACTCGAGTTATTAAATATGTGATTTGCCTCTTAAATGTCAGCTAAATGTTAAAAGCTCGAGCCAAATAACCACCCCAGCACCTGATCTTCTGAAAACACAATAAACCTATTACTGGAGGGGTTTAAATATCACATCAGGGCTACGTTTAAATCTCAGTGCCAAGAGCAGTAAGATGGTGATGGCAACTCTTTGCACCCACCAGGTCTGGCATGGAACAGGTACAATAAAACTGAGACTAAAGCAGAGCATTTTCCCCTCAACGTTTAACATTTTATTTCCTTAGATCAAAGCCAGCAAACTTTCTACTTCCAAGCTGTACTTTCCACCTAAATCACCCCAGAACTAGAAGCAAACCTCCCATTTATTGCTCATTTAGGTCGTGAAAGCACAAAGGTGGCACCTCTGAGTAAGAAACGAGTGGGTATTTTGCAGGATAACTGAATTTTTCCTATGGTGAGGGTTATATTATATATATGGATAAAATCAAAATAAACCACTTTCAGCCCAGCTGCTCAACCACAAGCCACGAAAAAAAAAAAAATATCAGATTTTTGTGGCCACCCTCCAGAAGGTCCATCACCAATAACCCACTTTCAGATCCCTGGTTTCAGGTCTCACCCAGAGCACCCCTCAAAATGCTGATTTTTTTTTTCTTTTTCCAAGCCCACAAATCACTTCAGAGCCGGTTTCTGTTTCATCCAAACAGTGACCTCAGGGAGCCACAGCACAGAAAGCCAAACAACACAATTTACCTTGCCTGGAAAATCGTGGTTTGGGGAGCAATTCTTTCATGTTCCAACTTCCTTTTCAGGAATCTTGTAGGATAATAATTTATGCTTTGACTCGGTTATTTTATCCTGGCTGTTTTATACCATTTTATCCTATTTTATACACTGAGGAATCTCAGCTTTCACTGGTTAAAACCACATTGGGGTGTGTTGTCTCTGTGCCTTCCCAAGACAGCAATTCCAGACCATCTGGAAGCCCAGGATTTTCCCAGAGGATCCCAAGGATTTCTCTTTTAGCCTTTAGGAGAAGGTCTGGAAAGCAATCAAAGCCCCCCCACAAAGCTTCCCAACGTTTTTAATCTGAGGGAATGTAATTTTAAGGCTCTGAATGAAATGGATCTTGAATCCAATTATTTTAAGCTCCCTGAGAAACCTCCTTGATAACAAACAGGCAGAAATTCAAGACTTAAGTAAATTGTCCTTCCCAAATTACAAACAGTGTTGCCAACACATGTAAAACAGTAAAGAAATCTTAATATTTTTATATATATCAGTTTGTCTCCACGGGCATCCCTGTGGAGAGTACCAATGTAATTTGAGCTGCTCTAATAAAATCAATCCTTCACTCAAAAATGCAAATAAAGCCAATTGTGCCACCTGGTGACTGAAAGTGCACCCTGGGTTTGATTTCCAGCACAGTGATTGATCTCCAAACACCTGACCCAGACCTCAGGCAGCACAGAAAGTGCTTTATGAAAGGAAAAAAAAAAAGCCTTAATGTCTCAAATGTTTTTATACCAAGTAAAGAAAGAGATGAACTTCTTTAAAAAGCTCTAAAAGGAAACTTTAATCTTTTCATTCTCACGCTTCGTTCTCTTTGTGGCAGGAGCCACAAAATGGAATATGAAACCAAAAAATAAATAAGCAAAGTAAATTGCCAGTGAAATCAAACTTTGAACAGAGCAATGGAGGTGTTGGGATTTTGCTCCAGTTTTGTCCTAACTCATGGACATCCTCCCCTAAGGAAACCCCTCCTTACCAATTCCCTGATCTAAAATACAAGTGTGGTTGAGTATTCCTTGAGCCAGGAAAGAGTAATTTTAATTTTCATACCCTGAAAAGCTTTTTTTTTCCACACAGAAACTGTGCATTTTGGCATAAACTTGCCTAGACAACAACACTGGTCGTGATTCTCAACACTCCTGAGGAGGGTTTGGAGAGGGTTTTTTTACACCTTTAAAACACAAACACAGCCCTAAAAGGATGAGGATTTCCCCTTCCTTCATCATTGTAATTTTTAAATATTACAGGAAACAACTCCAACTTGTCCTCTTTCTCTGCTCTCAGCACTGCCCAACTTACTTGGAAAAAATGACCATCAGCTTCTTCCTGTTTTTTCTGGGCTCTGAATCTTCCTCAAATTCTTCCATCTCCTTTCCAAGGAAAACCTCCTGGTGGAATTCTTTGTTCAGGTGCCCATCCATCTCCATCTTGACCCCGTTCAGGTGGTCTGGGGGCAGGATCTCATTCTCATCCTTCCCATCCGCTGCCTTCTCCCTGAGCACGGAGTTATTTGCAGGCCTGGCATAAACATCCATGAGGAGGAAGATGAACAGGAGGGATAAATACAGAGATCCCAAACTGCACAGGAAGGCTTGTCTCGACATCATTTTGTTCCTTTTTTGAATTCAAAACACTGGGTAATGTGAATTACTGTGGGTTAAATGATCTGAAAACAAAAAAAAAAAAAAAGGAGAAAACACATAAATTAGATTCTGGAATGTGAGGACGCAAATGATAATAAATAATGAACACCTAAAATTCAGGAGAACCCACGCACAAGTATAAATATACAAGTATAAAAAAACTACACACAGGTATAAGTATGGAAGTATAAAAAACTGCACAGAATATAAATAAGTATAAAAAAATGCAAATAAGTATAAATATAGAAGCATAAAAAGCTACACAGAGGCATAAATATACATTATAACATATATAGTACATAAATACTATATAAATATATATACTATAATAAGTATAATATGTATACTATACGTAGTAAAAACTACACGGAAGTATAAATTAGGAACAACCTACACGCAAATACACAAGTATTTGCTGTGAGAGTAAGAAAAAAAGCCCATTAAATAATAAACACACGGCATTAAGGTGCTGGTTTTCAGCCCGCAGAGGACTTTGGAAGGGAACACCCTTCCAGAGGCAGAAACAGCTACGGCAGCACAGCAATATCCCAGAGATCCCAACACCACAGCTGTTTAGAAAAGGAATAAAGGTCTTTTTGGAGAGGGATGAGCGAGGGGGAAACGCGGTTTGATCCCAAGAGAAAGCGGAGCTGGAAACACGCAGGGAAACAGCGGCAGGAAGCGCAACCCCGCGGCGGACCTGTCACAGAACCATAAAAATCACAGAATATCCTGCGAGACGTGGGATCGCCCAGGGAAAACGCCCCAAATCGAACAGCGCGAGCGAAATCGAAAGCACTCCCCACACCCACACCCACACGCCCCAAGCCCCGCGGGGCTGCGGGAGGGGCCGCCCGCACTCACCGGGGGAGCGCTCGGTGGGGAAAGAGGGAGGAGGACGCGACCCCGAGCGCCGTGAGAGGCACGGGGAGGCTCCGGGCGGGCCCGGCCGCCCCTCAGCCCCTCACGGCCCCCGGGCGCTGTGAGGGCGGGAGGAGGAGGAGGAGGAGGAGGAGGAGGAGGGAAGATGGCGGAACGGCGTCACCCCACAGCGTGAGGCCGCGGCGGCCATCTTGGGCGAGGGCAGCCGCCATCCTGCGTGAGGGCAGGAGCCACCTCCCCCTCGGAGCGGGCGGCGGCGGCGCCGCCTAAAACGGGCTCTTAAAATAAACCTCTCTTTAAGCTTCGCTCGGTGAGTTTCAGAAGCCGGGCGCGCTTTGTTGTTGCGCGGTCGCAGCGCGCTGGGAATCGCACACAAGAGGTATCGCTGCTACAGGGCGGGCAGCATCCCCCCACCAAAGAATCTTGTCCCCTCGCGGCGGCCGTACAGACCCCCCCCCCCATTCACACACACACAGAGCCGTTCCCGCCTAAACCGCGTGGGCGTGGCCGCGCTCCGTGAGGGGGCCCCGGCGGCCATGAAGGCGCTGCGGCGGCTGGGCCGGCACCGCGCGGCGCTGGGGCTGGGCGGGCTGTCCCTGTGCGCCGCCGTGCTGCTCTACCTCGCCAAGTGCACCTCCGAGGGGCTGCGCCCGCTGCCCGCGCCCCCCGCCGCGCTGCCCCACAGCCGGCCGGGCCGCGGCGCCCCGCCCGCCGCCGCCGCCCCTCCTCAACGCGCCGAGGGCAGCGCGCTGGTGGCCGTGGTGGTGATGAGCGGCCCCAAGTACAGCGAGCGGCGCAGCATCATCCGCAGCACCTGGATGGCGGCGGGGAGCCGCTCCCAGCGCGGCCGCGTGTGGAGCCGCTTCGTGGTGGGCACGGCCGGGCTGGGGCAGGAGGAGCTGCGGAGCCTGGAGCTGGAGCAGAGCCGGCACCGCGACCTGCTGCTGCTGCCGGAGCTGCGCGACTCGTACGAGAACCTCACGGCCAAGGTGCTGGCCACCTACGCCTGGCTCGACCTGCACCTGGACTTCCAGTTCGCCCTCAAGGCGGACGACGACACCTTCGTGCGGCTGGACGTGCTGGTGGAGGAGCTCAAGGCCAAGGAGCCGCGGCGGCTCTACTGGGGCTTCTTCTCGGGCCGGGGCCGGGTGAAGTCGGGCGGGAAGTGGAAGGAGAGCGCCTGGGTGCTGTGTGACTATTACCTGCCCTACGCGCTGGGCGGGGGCTATGTCATCTCCGCCGACCTGGTGCGCTACCTGCGGCTCAGCAGGGACTACCTGAACATGTGGCAGAGCGAGGACGTGTCCCTGGGGGTCTGGCTGGCGCCCATCGACGTGAAGAGGGTGCACGACCCCCGCTTCGACACCGAGTACAAGTCGCGGGGCTGCAACAATAAGTACATAGTGACTCACAAGCAGAGCATCGAGGACATGCTGGAGAAGCACCAGACCCTGGCTAAGGAAGGCAAGCTCTGCAAGGAGGAGGTGAAGCTCAGGCTTTCCTACATGTACGACTGGGGGGTGCCCCCCTCCCAGTGCTGCCAGAGGAAGGACGGCATCCCCTGAAAGCCTGAGGGAAAAAAAAAGGGTGGTGATGGACTCGCAGCTTGGTTACTGTTGCCTGGGGAGAATCCCAGTAACCAGGGGTTACAAATTACTCTACAACAAAACAAACAACAAAAAAAAAATAAGAAAAAGATTTTGCACGGCTCGTTATGTCAGTGAAAACCCTGCAACTCCCCGAGAGCTGCTGACGTGGCACGAGGTAGAGATGCTTGAAAGAAAACACAGAAAGAGGTGACAGAAAGCTGGAAAGGCTCCTGTGACAGGACTGGAGGCAAATAATAGGTCTCAAAATACGGATAGCACAGAAAATAACGGGGAGAGAAAAGCTGCTGGGAGATTTTCCCCAAGATTTATTTGCTGAAGACGGTGACAGGCCTTTGTGCTGCTGATAAAGGTTGTGAAAACAGAGCCTGCTGCCGTTTCCTGGCAGGGAAGAAATGTCAGTTTGGGAAGAGTAAAAAGGCTGCAAATCAGCTGCTGTTGCCAGAGGGAACAGGGCTGGTTATTGTCAGGGGCAGGAAAAGGGACCGGTTTCCCCTGGGATACCCGAGCTGGGGGAGGGAGGGTGTTCTTGGCAAGGAATGGAATTATTAGACCTTCTGTGTGACTTCTCTCTGAGCTCTTTGCTGTTTCAAAGGCACCGTGTACATAACTTATTCTGGATTTTAAACCTGGCAGCTCCAGAGTGCTTAGAAAGGTTTAGGAAGGTGGGCGAGTTTGGTATTTGGTGTGTAAGCTTCCCCTCCAAACACTGTGTGTGAGGAATCATTTCCCTTCCAGCAGTAAATAATCCCCTGACTGCTGCCAGACGTGGTGGAATTCAGATTTATATTTCTCTGGGCTGGTTCTCACCTAAATGAGCAGTGGAGGTTCAATCTGCAGTGTAAAGAGTCACATTTAGGTGCCCAAAGCTGGACTGGGTGAGTTCCCTCCTCCTCTCCAACCTTGTAACGGGATTTAAAATGATTTTGCAGGAGGTCTGAATGAATTGCTCAAGAGACACACCCATAAATGTGATCATGTCCCTGAGTCCTGGCCACACTGAGGAGCATCAGGTGCAGATTTTACCAGTGCTGGCACACACACAATTCCACCTCGTTCCTTATTCATCTCCAGGCCTTTAGGTGAGCCTGGAATTCAAACATTATAATATATATATATATATATATAAATATAAAATATGTAACACCCACAGGTATTTTTCCCAGAGCTGCCAACTCCCAGGAAGCTCCATCAGCTGGATGGTGGCAGAGGTTTTTTTTTGCTTTTCTGTGTGAAAATGTGAATTTTTGTTCTCTTTGAAGTGTCCTTTTGCTGAGGGACATCCTTAAGGACCAGTTTTGCTGTTTGTTGCACTCTGCACTTTCACACCCTCCCCACCCGCGGGAAGAGACAAAACCCCCAAATTAAAACAACAAAACACACAAAAAAAGGTGCCAATATCTGCGTTTCTGCTTCACAACAAAATTAGCGACTCATACCAAAGGAATCAAGTGTTGCTTTATGTATTTTTGTTGTTGCTGTTGTTATTCTCATTTTGATTAAATTATTGAGGATTAAGAAAAGTGTTTGCAGAAGGAAAAAACGGAGTTATTTCAGCATGTGTCCATCCTAATGCATGCTTAGGTACTGCCAGGCAATGTGCTTTTCCCAAGGTATCCTATTCCCAACCAGGAATTTAACAAGATCAGAAGAAGTTGAACTTGATTTTCACTTTTTCTTTTCAATTTTTTTTAAAGTGTCTGTTTGCCATAGTGCTGTGTGTGTATATCTGTGATTAAATGCCTGTAATGTATTTATTTATAATTGTAATTCCTGGAAATGTATATTCTGGACAGGAAAAATAAGCTACTTTAAAATGGCTTTTTAAACTTCAACTCCCTCCATGAACTAAAACATATTTCTATTTTATCTAGAAGGGTTTGTGTGGGACAGACCCATCAAAGTGATTTTGAGCTCCTTATTTCCTGCCACCATCCCTGGGGGTCGTGGTTGGGATGCTTTTTATACTTGAAAACCAGGATTTGATCTCTTGGCAGTCAAATAAATGAATTTTTTTTTTTTTGGTCCTTAAAGCAGCTCTGTGAGAGTGGGAAAGTTTGGTGTGAAAATAAAATTATCCAGGAACAGAGTCCCCTGTTTGTTGGGTTTTTTGTAGCTGTTCTTAGTGGGAAAAGGTCAGTGATAGGTTGAGCTTTTTATTTATTTAAATAATATTTCTGCTCCTTTTCAAGCTTTTCCCTCCAAAACTTGGCCTTTTTAAATATTATTTCAGTATGGAAAGGAAAAATCATCAACCTCAGCTTTCCTAAATTGTTGGTACAAACTAATTTAGAAACATCAGCAGTCTGTGACACTCATGGTAATATTTACAGATGATTTTTTAGATCTTTTTTTTTTAAAAATACCAAGCATTAAACATCTGCCAAAGTGAATTAAAACAGCAGAGAAATTAATTGTTCATGGTGTGGCCCTCTCTGTGATACCCTACCCATCCTAATTCTGTGTTTTTCCCAAGACAAAGTCAGAAAAAACAGAGTTTTTACACTTAAAAACTTGACTCTGGTGTGGTTAAAAAATACCTAAAAAAAATAGAACATTAATAAAACACCTCAGGTTTGGTTCTGGTTTGTGTCTTTGGGAAGGTTGTGGCAGAGAATTGAAAATATTTGCACTCTTCCCATCTGCTCAAATCATTTCAAGCACTTTCAGCGGCACCACTGTGGGTGGGTTGTCCTCTTTAAAATGTGGGTGGTCCCATTGAATTATTAATTTCCCTAAATTATTGTCCCTGGCACACAGGAATTGCTCCAAACTTTGCTCCAAACTCATCCAAGGAAATGGAGGGCAAAGCCAGGGCTGGGTCACAGCACCAGATCTTCCAAATCAGTGGAATAAATAAAAGCAGTGGAATAAATGGAATGGATGAAATAAATAGGAGAAGTAGAGTAAAATAAAGAGAATAAAATAGAATAAACGGAATAAAATAGAATAAATGGAATAAAATAGAATGAAATAGAAAAAACCAAATAGAATAAAATAAATTGAATAAATAAAATAGAGAGTGTAAAAGCCTCGTTTCCTTTTCCATAACACAACTCCAGAAGAGAGAAGGAATGGTTTAACTCCCCTCAAACCCAAACCCTTCCCAGTTTAAGCCAAACCATCACTGATCAACAACCAAGAGCCAAACCAAGCCCTGCCCCTCATCCCCTCTCCCATTTCCCAGGAATACCGCGAATAAAAGCCATTTATCCCCGATATAACGCCTATTTACACGTTATCCCACCCACATCACCCCTTTTCCCGGCAGTATTGCAGATCCTGGAATGCCATCCCGCGGTTTTCCTCTCGCCTTGCCCTATAAAATTCCCTCACTAGGTGGCACTCCCTGCCTTTCGGAGCACCTGGAGGCACCCAAAGTGTCCCAAATCGGGACTCGAATCTGGCTTTGTTCTCTAACAAATATCTGCTGGTTTTAGCACAGAGTGACTGGGGAGAAAAGGAGAAGAGTTTTCCAGTAAAAAATGGAATTATGGAGGAATTGTCAAGGATGGAGCCAAGATGTTGCTCCATGGAGTGAATGGTTGATAACCAAACAACCCAACCCTCCCCATCCTTTAATCAAGATTTTTCATCAGCTGAAAACACAAGTGATTTGAGGGCAGGAATTTCCGAAGGGAAACCTTGCCCTGAAATCTCCAAAGAATTCGGAATTCCCAAAAAAATCTCCTGCTTGAACTCGGGGGTTGATGAAAGGACATGGAGAAAGGAAAATTGGATATTTATATGAAAATATATCAAAAATAAAATAAACCCAATTCATTTCTATTAAAATTCAATTCATATTAAAATGGGCTCCAGGAGCTTCTCAGGTGATTTTTTTTTCCTGGTGCAGGGAATTAAGGAAAAAGATTCACCTTTAAGGAAAAGATTCACCTGAAAGGCTGGAATTCAGGGAACATTAAAGAATTTTGTCCCACCTGCTGCTGGTGGTCCCAAATCCAGGGAATGTGGGACTGGGATCTCAGAGCAGCTCCCCACAAAGCACAGGATCCAGGAGCACCGGAGGGGCCTGGAAAAGGAACAACTCCCTGGATTTGAATGAGAGGAAGAGGTGGTGATGGTTGTTGAGGATCAGTGGATTTGGGGTGGTGCCAAAAGGCTCTGAGAACATTTCTCCAGAGCAGCTCCTGGCCACGGGAATTCCAAATATTTGCTTTGTAGATTTGCTTGAGGGAATGACTCGAGCCAGGGGTGGGGTTGGTTGCCAAAATCTGGGCCTTGATCCCCAATCCAACCACTGTCCAATGGACTGAAAAGCCAGCCCTGAGCTCCAGGCCTGGATTTGGGGCTCAAGGAGGCCAGAACTGAGCCCAGACTGAGATTAATTTTGGGGTCTTTGGGGAATTTCTCAGCTCGTCCCTCCCAATCCCTCCAAGTGGCTTCTCTGGGAGTGCCACCCTGTCCCTGCCCAGAGCAAACCTTGCTGAGCTGGGCTGCAAAGAATGTCAGGAGAATCATCAGCCACGCTGATGATTCCCAAATATGAGGTGCTGAGCCCAAAAACTTGGAAAACTTACACCTATTCTGGCTTTCCTTCCCATTCCCAACCCCTGATTCCATCGGGATTCCTGGCTGGAAGATCTTCAGTGGGGTTTTATCTTCTTGACTTGCCTCCTTGCAGGGTGGTGGCTCCCTCAGCTCCTTCCTACAGCCATGGAACCACTAAGGCTGGAAAAGCCCTCCAAGATCCCTCCAAGTCCGACCCTTAACCCTTCCCACCATTAAACCCTGTCCCATCCACGTGGGTTTTGGACACTTCCAAGGACTGTGGCTCCCACAGGTTGCTCCAGAGCCATGAGGAGACCTCCCAAACCATGAGCCCTGAGCCTTTAATGTGCTGTGCATCCGTTATTCCCACAGAATCGAGCAGAAACCAGCCCTCAAAATGAAATTATAACCACTCCACGCCTCAGCTTCCCCCTCAGTGCAGGGATAACGACGTCAGCACTGGGAAGCTGAGCTCTCAAAGACTTTGGGATCCATGGATGGATTTTAGGGAAGTGCCTGATTTATCTTACACTCTGTAAAAGCCCGATCTGGCTCCTGAAAAGCTCCACCAAAGCCAAGGCCGGAGCTGGGAGGTTCCTGAGGACAGGGAGAGGGGTAAGAAAACAATAAGCAAGATCTAATTTCTTTGGAGTAGCAGATAGTGCCGGGAGGAGATAACTGAGGGCTCCAGTGGCTGCAGATAAGATCAGACTCACTTACTATTTCCAGCCAGGCTCAGACAGCAGGGCTGGAGTCACCGAAATAAATCCTACAACCTGAGACGAGTGAAACTCAGCGTCAGGAGCTGCAGGCTCCCAGAGATCTCCATCTGCAAGGAAGCACAGCAAGATTCCAACTGGCTGGAATCAGCCACCAGGGAGGATGTCCCAGCCCAGTTGTCCTGAGCACTGGGGTCACTGGAGACCCACTGAGGTGGAAATGAGGAACATGAAGGGATAAAATGGCCTTGCCTTTAATTCCAGCTGTGCCAAGAGGAACTTTCCCCAAGAGCAGCAGCTCTTTTTGGGAAAAGAGGTCCCACTGGGCAGCCCAGGCCGTGCTGGAGGAGCCCTCTGGAAGTGGGAAATGCCTGGGTGGATTCAGTGCCTCCCTGGCAGTGCTTCCAAACCTCAGACCTCTCCTGGATGAAGATAAGGCTGGATAAGAAATTTTGGGGGCATTAATACCGATCTGGGAGCAGCTGGGAAGGACACAGGGCCAGGCTCTCCACGGTGGGCCATGGCAGGAGGACAGGGGGTGATGGGTACATTGACAGGAGAGGGGTTGAAACCGGATTAAAAGGCATTTATTCCCCATGGGAAAGGTCAGCTGTTGGATCAGCTTGACCAGAGAGGTTGTGCAGTCCCTGATAAGGGAGGTTTTCCAACCCTGAGGAACCTGCTGTGCCCCCAGAGCTGACCCCACTGGGAGCAGCAGGTTGGACCAGGCACCTCCAGAGGCCTCTCCCAAGGTTAATTATCCCAGGATTGACAGCAGGGCTGCCTGGCTGATGTGCTTGGGAATCATCCCATCCCTGCCTTCCATCAGTGCCATGGGGAGCACCCCACCCAATCCCCGTGGATCCGCTCGCTCCCTACCCCTGACAGCTTGTTTATCCCAAAACATTTGGCTCTCGATGCCTTCCAGATGAAAAGGGAGATCAAAGGCCCTCATTTCCTTTCCTTCCCACTCCATTCCCCTTTCCACGTTGCTCTCCATCCATTTTGAAGGACCCCAAGCAGCAGAACAGGCACAAGATCAGGAGCAGGTTGGAAGTGGCTGCAGATTCCTGGATTGGGAATGGCCCAAGAGGCTGAGTTTGCAGCAGCTGGGAGCAGGATTGTGCAGAGCCAGGGAAAATGCAGCCTCAGCAACATCACTGGGCAGGTGCTTGGAAGGGTCTGTCCCTACAGGGTGGGAAGTGCCAGGACAGTTGTTCCATGAGTTCCACTTGGGAAGGAAATGGGAAGAAAATTCCCCCCCCTTTTTGTGGTTTTTTTTTTTTTCCTCTTTTTTGGGCAAATCTGGAGCAATCTGGTGGAATGAGCTTGGGCAAACAGCATTTTAATGGGTTAGGAGTGGGCATGGCAGTGCCCAGGTGGTTCATGGCTGGACTTGGTGACCTTAGAGGGCTTTTCCAACCTCAATGATCCCGTGGTGGCACAGCTTTGGCAGGGGCTGGAGCCCAAAAATTCCCCTGGATTTACAGCCCGAGCCAGAGGAGCTGGTTTAATATTGTTGTGCTTTCTCTTGGGGCTTTTTGGGACCTTGACAACGACCTTTCAGAGCTTTCCTTCGAGGCAGGTGGGAATGCAGAAGGAAAAAAAATCCCAAAAAATACAATTTGCACAAAGCCTGCTCTCCACTGACACCCCCCTGAGCTGGGGGATTGGGGCTGGGAAGCCTCTTTTACCTCCCAGCACCTCTGGAAATGCAGATAATAAAAACCCTGGAGCATCATCCGAAGGAAGAGTTCCTCGGGATCCACACAGAGCAGTTTCTTGTCCTCGGGGAATGCTGGCAGGAGAACAGCGTTGTCAATACCTGTGAATTGCGCTAATTGGGATATTTAATCCCGGGTTGCAATCGCCCTGCTGCTGGAACCATCCTCTCCCCGGGTTTATAAAAGACCCCAGTGTGAGAGCACAGTGGAGTTGTTCGTGCCAGCTGCTGCTCCGGGCTGTGGCTCCAGCCTGGCTGCTCCGCTCGCTCAAATATGTTATTAGAAAACTAAACCAACAAAAAAAAAAAAAAGACAACGTTCCAGCGCCGCTCCATCCCCGGCCCAACCCACAGAGCGCCGGCACATTCCTCAGGGGGAGCCGGGAATTGCATCCCAGCTCAGGCTGCACCACTGGGATGTCGCCGCTGAGCTCCCTCGGCTGGAAAAAAATAAAGAAAAAGGAGGAATTCTCCGAGGCAAGAGCGAAAAAACAGCTATTTGCTCGCTGCGTGGGCCAAAATTGAGGGTGCAGGACAGGGAATGCCCAGCCCAGGGGCATCTCTTTGATAAGGGAAGATGGGGAGTATAAGAAATAATCTGATAGCAAAGGGGATATAGGAAATAATTTGCTAAGAAATTTTATATTCCTGTAAAATTATAGGGATAATTTGCTAACAAGGGGAGTATAAGAAGTAATTTGCTAAGAGAGGGGATATAAGAAATAATTTGCTAATAAGAGGGTATAAGAAATAATTTATTAAGAAAGGGGACATAAGAAATAATGTGCTAACAAAGGGGATATGAGAAATAATTTCTTGACAGAGGGAGTGTAAGAAATAATTTTCTAGCTAAGGGGATGTAAGAAATAGCTTGCTAACAAAGGGGATACAAGAAAAAATTTGCTAAGAAAGGGGGTATAAAAAATAATTTGCTAAGAAAGGGGATATAAGAAATAGTTTGCTATCAAAGGAGGTATAAAAAATAATTTGCTAAGAAAGGGAGTATAAGAAATAACTTGTTAAGAAAGGGGGAATATAAGAAATAGTTTGGAGAACTGAAGGGAGGTCACTGAACTGAGCAGGAACTGCTGCTCTTGAGTGAGAGTTTGGGGGTCATTTTTCCATGCTTATTTTCCAGGTTATTCCATGTCTCCCCTGGGTTAGTTCCCGTCCCTCCTGGAATAAATCTCTTCACCTTGGGTGACGTTGCAGCCTCTCACAGGCCCTTGTGCCATTGCACTGAGCAGCAAATTACTCCAAAATGTTGCTGTAGCTCCTCCCAGCCCAGCTCTCCTGGCTTTCCCGGCTGGTTTTCCACCCTGTTTTCCACCATCTGGTGTCCAGAACCCAAAAGGCAGATGTTAGCACTCATCAGAGCCCTCCAGATGGTCACCAGCCTCGGGATGTTTGTCTTAACACAACTGCCCAGCCAAGAGCTCCCCTCAGAGCCAAAATCCCAACTCAGCTGGAAAGAGCCCTGCTTGGTACTTTGGAAAGCTTCTTATCCACTCACAGATCTCCAAGTGCTCTGATAACAATAATCAAGCCTCATTAAGGCTCAGGGGCACATCTGGAAGGCCAGGGAAGGTTTCTCCTGCCTCAGCTGCACAAGGAAACACCCAGGCTTTGGAAAGGGAAGTGGCTTGTCCTGAGCCTTGAATGCTGTGATATGTTATTAATGCAATGAATAAAATATTGGGGTCCCAAGGCTTGATTTTAGAAGGGTCCCAAGCCTTGATTTCTGAAAGGTCCCAAGCCCTAATTTTTGAAGGGTTATAGGAACCAGACAAGTCCATCTTGAGGCCAGGAAAAGCAAATGAGGAACCTAAACTTGGATTTTTTTTTTTTCCTCTCTAAATTCTAATCTCATTATAAAGACTCTCAATAAGCATTTTCCTCACACCTCCACTCCTCTGTGGGGTCTGGCCCATTTCCTAGCCAAGGAATAGCTGTTTTCAGACAGGAGGAGATGGGAAGTGAAAGCCTGACCTGCATTCCCAAGGAAGAGTGTCCCAAGGAAGCCCCTGGTGCCCAATCCAACCACAGTTTCTCTCAAAGATTGGGGAAGTTGCAGTGGGACCACCAAGAGTTGTCCTGCCAGGAGATGAAGGCTCCAAACTGCTGGGAAAAGTTTTTGCTTTTTTTTCTTTAAAAAAATTATTTATTTCTTTATTTTAAAGTCTGATTCCACTTTATCCATCTTTGTTATTTCCATTGTAACCCAGCTGATCTAAACATTGCCCAGGCCTCCAGTGTTTACTTCGGTCACAGGCGGCCCAAGACTTTCTTCTCCGGCGTAATTAGAGTTCCTTCCACGGCTAATTAAATTCTGCAGTGAATGAAAGCAAATTTCCTGGAATGAATCTCCCCTTGATTCACTCTGGGCAAGGCCAGGCTGACAGTGCTGCTCCCACTCTGTTCTCCGAGGGGGTTGGCTCCATCTCCCAAACCTTCTTGTCAACACATGACGGGGCAGGGAAATGGTCTGTGCTGGGGTCTGCCCAGGAATTGGGCCCATTTTATTCCTTTTCTCTGCTTTATGTGATTTTGCAGGCTTTTCATGTCTCCATTCATCTTTTTTTTTTTTTTTTCCCCCACAGTCTAACCTATATAGTTCTATATTCTGATTTTACCTCTTAGTCTTTGCTGGACCTTTTCTCTTTCTGTTCCTTGCTTTGAAGCAGGAATTCCTTGTTGGCTACCACAGTTTTATGAGTAAATCAGGATAAATCTATAGAAATGTAATCCCTTTTCTTATTCCCAGCGTGCCAGGTCACTGCAGGACTTTCCCCCTCAGTCAGTTTTTTCTACAAACTCCTGTGTCCCCATCAGGGATAAGTCTGTAGGAATAAGCACTGAGGGGAAGAAAGAAGGTGGAAATATTGTTCTGACAACTCTGAATTCCCAATATCTCCCTATTCTGCCACATTTCCCTTCCAAGGAATGCTCCCAGGTACCAGCAGAAGGTGCAGAGCAGTTGGTTTTTTACTGCTGGCCCAGCCACGGGTGGGGGAGAAATTCCCAGAACTTGGACATCCCTTACAGTGGGTGAATGAATTATCTCTACTGTCCCAATTCCCCCTAAAAACAGCCCAAGAAAACAGCAATTTTTTAACCTTTCAATGTGGTTTTCAGTTCCCAGTGATGGAGGGGAGCAGCCTTTGTGTGCTCTTTGGGTTTTAAGCTCAATTTGCTCCTAACTCGCCGAAGTTTTAAACCCGCTTGGGACTGAAGTGGTTCCTCCCAGGGGCAGGCACAGATCCACAGCTGGCAAAGTCATCTGCTCTGCTGGGCTTGTCACCTCCCCTGGGAGCTTGTCTTGCACACCCAGCACCCCCTGAGGCCAGGCAGGCCCGTGCTCTGCTCTTGGCACCGGCTGAGCTTCAGCCGAGCCCAGGGGAGCCCATAAATCACGCTCAGGGTTAGGCTGCGAGCAGATGGCTTTGGAGAGCGTCCATCTGAAGGCGAATTCCTCCCCTCTCTGACGTTTGGCTTTCCTGTTTATCCCTTTCCCAAAGCCTCCCTGGACGGGGCTCAGCCCTTCATCATCTCCCGACACCGGGACCCTGCGCCCAACCAGCCCCCGAGCATCTGCTGGTGGTGAACACCCCACGTGCTAGGAAACCTCCTGCTCCAGACAGATTTGTTGCTCATTTTCTCCCCCCTCTCCCCCTAAATTCCCCCAATTTCTGCCCCCTCCACGTCTTCATGGCCACACAGCGAGTTCCACCTCAGCGAGCCGTGTCAGCACCTCTGCCTGCTCTGCTGGGTGGTGGCTGCAATCCTCTGGAATGGTGAATATTGTGGGATCATTCCTCTCCTGGCTGATGCTGGATGTTCTGCCCTGAAGATAAAACTGTCCCTTGGCCTTGAGCACAAGTTTAATTTGTTGTGGGTGGTTCTGCTGCACAGGGTGGGTTGTGGTTTGTGGTTTTTTGGTGTCTTTTTTAGGACCAGACCCCTTGTCTTTGTGTGTTCTTGAAAACATTCAACTCGCAGACTGAGGACTGATTATTCCCAAGTCTTTGCTGAAGTGGCACTGAACAGGTGGGACTGTTTTCCCCCCTGGGTCAGGCCAGTGCAGAACAGAAATTCTGTGTTAGAAACGGGCTGGACATGATCTCATTTTGCACCCCCTGAGTTACTGCTGTTTGCTTAGCGATGTGTGAGCTGTTAACGTGTGCAATTGCAGGTCAATGAACCTCCTTATGCCATGAAATATTGGTGAATTTGTCAGTGAAAGGCTGATTTCATTCGTGGCCCTGCTGCTGCCAAGAAGCCAGGCTGTGTGTCTGCTCAGGGCAGGGTCAGACAGGCTGGAAGGGGTGAGGGAAGAGCAGCTCCACCTGCAGCTCCTCATCTGAGCAGCTCTACAGGTGCTGCAGCACCAGCTCCAGGCCCCTTCTCGCTGCACAAACACCGTATTTGAGTCTCAGGTGTCGGTTCAGTTGCGCCTTCCACCCCAAAATCCATCAGCTGAGATCCTCAGGAGCCCTAAAGCAGCACAACCACAGCAGATGACCCCACTGTGGGCCCTTCCACCCATTTTGTGCCCCTCATAATCCCTGACCCCACCACCCAGCACGCAGCTGGGCTGTTCTAAACCTCAGCAAACCCTCCTGGGGGAGATGTTTCCCAAGGCAGGGCTGACAGGAGGCTTCATTTCCCCCCGGGTCATCCTCTCTCCTCCTTCCTGCCACCCCACCCTCTCCCTGCACGGCCTCCCTGCCTCCCAGACAAAAATGACACAGTGTGTGTGTGTGTGTGTGTTGATCTTTCTCAGCTCCCTCAGAGAGCCAGCTCTGAAGGACCTGCAGGCTGCCAAGAATAATCTGAGGACAGGAAAGCACAGTCTGCTGGGGCTGGACGTGCCACCCATGTCGTGGGGAGAGGAGCCAGGGGAGCACTGGAGGCTCTGCAGGGACTCAGAGCAGCTCTGCAGCTCAAGGACTGATCTGGGATTGCCCTGGGAAGGTGTCCTTGGTCTCTTCCATTTACCAAGACAACCTGTTTTAAGCTCTGTCTTCTTAGGCTGTGGCCACAGCAGGCTCAGCAAGCTGCTCACCCCCTGGGACACGTCAGCAGGGCGTTGTCCCTGTGTAAACTCCACCACAAAACATCATTCTGAGCCTTGGGTGCACTCCTTGCTCCAGGCAAGGGATTGAGGACAAGGACTGAATGGAATTAGTCTGTCTGGGGGCCGAAATTCCCATTCCAAGAGGGGGCAGAGCCTTTGACAGCGATGGATTCAGCCCTGCTGAGCCCTCTGTCATTCAGCACAAGATGCAGCTCAGCCAGGAAGCTTCAACCCAGCCCAGGCCACTTATCCCTGGCAGAATCCAAGGATCAGGGATCACAAATCCTGTGCAAGGTGAGCTGGGGGTTGTATCCATGAGAACAGAGAGGGGAAAGCCCTTTGTCCCTTCTGCCTTCGCTGGGACCACCTTTGGAACCTCCACAAATCATCAGTTTTCCTTTTCCTCACGGTTTCACTTGGAAATGTCTAAAGAGCTCCAGAAAAAAAAAGGAAAATAAAAAGGTTCAAGATTTTCTGCCTCTGAAGGAAAGCAGGTCTGGAAGCAGCAGGAGGAGGAGGAGGAGTTCTCTGCTGTTCCACTGACCCCTCACACACTCCATGGCTCTGCTGATGCACCAACTGCAGTTGGTTGCATTCCCATCTCAGGAATTGCTTCCCAACCTCTCCCTTTCAAAGGGCAGCAACAATCTAACCCAAATATCACCTCTTTGCTTCCTGCCAAAGAAAACTGGTATAAAACCACAAGTTTGCTCACAGTTTGGTCCTTTTCCATCAGTTCTGCTCACGAAGCTGGGAGCACCTGTGGGCTGCAAAGGGCTTGGACAACCTGCAAGGAGCTGCTCCCAAAACATCCTCTCCTTGCTCAGCATCATGTCCTGTATAAATCAGACCTGGGCACCACTCACAAGGACTTTTCCTGAAGACAGGAAAGGTCCCTTTTATAGAACTCTGGAATTCCTTCCCCCCGTGTGTTGGAAAAAACCTCCACGACGTCCCACGGCCAGCACAAGCTCCAACCACTCTCCAAGAGAGGAGTGAGACCAACCCTGCAGCTTGCAAGGCCCAAAAATCCATCAGAGAAGACTCCCAGAAACCTGGATAATCCCAAGGCAAGGAGCTGGTTTTGTCAGCCCCTGTCAACCTGACTCCAGACAAAATAAATACCTGGCAGGAATTATTTATTTTAGTGCACATTCCAGACTCTCAGACCCAGCCAAACACCGCAGTGCTCCCTTCATCTGCCCCCTCTGGGAGCCCTGCTCGGCCCCAGGGAGTCTCCAAGGAATCACCAGTTCCTGGGAGTGATGATGAACATCAGGGATTTTTATTTCTCTGTTTAGTTTTTCCTCTCTGGACTTTTTTTTTTTTTTTTAGGAGGTAACTCAAGGGAGCTCCTTTCAGCCACAGTTTTTTTTGCAAGAGTTTTTCTCAAGGCCTTCCCCCACCAGAAGCTCTGGAAATGTCCTTCCTAAGGGATTTACCAGATGGAAGGAAAGGAGGAATATCAGACCTGTTGCAGGAAGACTTTTAGCTTTCTGGTTTGGTTTTTTGCAGGCACAGGTCAAAGAGTCTCCAGATTTTGGGGGGAATTGCTCCAAACCCCAAGCTCTGAACACTTTCCAGTCTTCTTGAGGGTGTCCTGTGCAGGGCCAGGAGTTGGATTTGATGATTCTTGTGGATGATTTGATGATCCCTTCCAGCTCTGAAGGGTGCTCTGTGATTCCTCTCTCTGGGATTTGTTTGTCTGCAAATGGCCTGGGAAAAAAAAAAAAAAAAAAAGAATTGCCCTTCTCTTGAGCTCAAATTATTTTTTTGGGGAAGTATCAATCACCTGGGAGTGAATGCCAGGGAGTAGATCCAAGAGTGATAAATGCAGATAAATCTGGGCCTCAAAGGCTTTTCTTTATAGAAGAGCCAGTGCTGGCCCAGGCAGTTCATTTCTGGCACTGCCCAGACCTTCCCAAAGGATTTAACTCCCTTTTCCACAGCCAGCCAGGCTTTGGACAGGTGCTCAAGAGCTGGGCAGGAATCACTAAATCCTCCCTTGCAAAAGCTGCTTTTTTAATTGAAGTGCCGGGTTTTGTAAATAAAGTTATGTAAATAAAGTTATATCAATACATTTTTACTTATAAATATATATTTTAACATGTAAATTTATATCTAAACATACGTTTCTATAAATAAATTATATTTCTAACCACGAAGCCATATTTGTGAAAAAGGAAGTTTTATAAATAAAGCTGCACTTGATGTAAAGGGTCTTTTCCAAGCTGCCCCTCTGGGAGCTCAGGCAGAGCCCGTGGATGGATCCTCCCAGTACCCAGTGCTGGGGGAACTGGTTTAGTACTGGGAAAAGACAGCCTGGCAGGAATTTTGAGGGCTTTGAGCTTGGCCTGGTTCCCTGGGGTGAATGGAGAGCCCATCCCCATCCAGGGATGCTGCTGGGACAAAGCAGGGGGGAGGCACGTGCAGCTGCTTGGAAAAAAAAAACAGGAATTAATTGCCAGAGCTGAGCTGGCAGGGACCCAAAAAGCACGAGGGAGGGGTGATGTGCTGGCACAGACCCTGTTTGCTCCCCATCTGCTGGTGGGATGAGGGAGGTGAGGGTGGAGGGATCGATAATTGATTGAGGGGAGACAAACCCTGCCCTCGTCACTCACTGAACGCCTCACTCGCCTCCCAGGGCCCCTCTCCACGGACAGATTGATTGGGAAGAGCTTTTTTACCAGACTCTCAGTCCCCAGGGCCTCACCTGAGGGCACTCATGGAAAATTCAAATCCCAAAGCAGCACGAGTGGGGCACTGGTTTTTCCCCCCCCCCCCCCCCAAAAGCCAAAGTGGATCCAGGGGAGAGTGACCCCCAGAGCCAAAACCATCAGCAAGTCTGGCCATTTGTTTCCTCAGCTGCAGGAGGAATTCTTGGCTGTGAGAGGGTGGCACAGGTTGCCCAGAGAAGCTGTGGCTGCCCCATCCCTGGAAGCGTCCAAGGCCAGGTTGAAGCAACCTGAGATAGGGGAAGGGAGTTGGACTCCCTGACTTTGAAGGTCCCTTCCAACCCCATCCATTCCACCATCCTGGGATTCCCAAGGCAGAGCTTCTTTTGAACCCTTTCTCCAAGGGTTTCTCCCCAAAAATTCCCGCCAGGGCAGGGGGAGGTGAGTGATGGAGCAGGTCGTGTTTGTCACTGCGGGGAGCGAAGCAGAGCCCGGGGAGGCCCTGCCAGACCACACAGCTCTGTTATTCAGGTGGGGTTTGGGTTTTGTTGTGTTTTTTTCTTCTTTATAAAATGGAGACAATTTAGGTTTTGTTTCTTTGCTTCATAAATACAGCACATGTGTGGTCTGTGCAGAAACACCCCAGCCTGGCCTTCCCTATCCCCAGCCCCTATCCCAAGGATAAAACACATCCCTGTGTTTGTTATTCCACAGGGCCTCTCTCCTGAAGGGAACAATTCCCAGCCCTTCTCCCCTCTCACTGCCAGCCTGGTTTCAGTGCCAGGGGGCAGCTGAAGCTGCAGATGGCAGAGCTGGCTCGGGGTTGTCCTGGTGCCTGGGCTGGTGGGATCCACAGGGCAGTTGTCTGTGGAGGTGCCAGCCTTTGTCCTGGCAGCTGATCCTGCCTGCTGGGTGGTGGGAATGATGAAACATAGCTTGGGATTCATCCCAGGCCAGGGAGAGGGGATATTGTTTGGGTTGCCTTGGGATGGACCTTCTGCCACAGCCACCAGCCAGCTCCGTGATGATCCCAGGGGCCAAAGGGATGCCAGGCACTGAACCCCAAGGAATTCCAGTGAATTCCCACTGATTTCAGCCTCAGGAGAGACTCACAAAACCCTGCAGAGGAGGCACAGATGGATCCCTGTGTCTGAGGAGCTGGGACTTGGACAATCCATGTCACTGTTGGGGCACAACCCGAGTGGCCAAGGGTGGGATTTGGGGCTTAGCCGTGGATTTCCTGCCCTTGGCTGGATCAAAACCAGCCCTGTGTCATTCAGCAGATGGGAATTTCCTCCCTTAAGTTGTGTAAATGTTAGCTGAAGAGGTGCTGAGGAGGTTTTTAAACATGGCTTAACTTTGGGAAGGAATGTTTGCTCTGGGTTTATCCAGAGTGTTGTATTTGTTGGGGGTGTCTGGGTTAAAGGTGTTTGTCTCTGAGTTAAAAGTCTTTACTATTCTAATCACAGAATATCCTGAGTTGGAAGGGACCCACAGGGACCCCTGAGTCCAACTCCTGGATATTTCCACAGCTCTCACTTGCTGAGTGACTGTAATACATTAAAATTATATATCAATAGATAAAAAATATATCCTGATTGAATAGAGCTGGTACAGAATATAAATACTAACATAATTATTTCTGTTTCTCATGTGTAATCTGGTATTTATTTGGTGTAAATCGACACTGGTTGAGGTCAGTGGAGTTACTGCCAGTCTTTGGGGTCAATTGTACCAAACCAGTTGGTCTAAAACAACCAAAGCTTTCCCCTCTTCCTTCTTTCATGTTGCTTTTCCTGAGAAATCAGGGTTGGAAGGGACCTGAAAGATCATCTCATTCCAAGCTCCCCCTGCTCTGGTTGAGGTCCTCAACCAACCATGCTCTCCTGCAGCACCTTGGATCTGTCCCACCCATTAATCAGCATAACACTGATCCAGCACACCCTGCCCTCTTTATGTCCATACCTGCTCTTTATCAGCTGCAGGTGGATGTTCCTGGGAAGTTTATCCATGACAGGATTGGCTTTTTCCCCTCTGTCAGCAGCAGGGGGGGATTGGTTTGTATCTGCCACTGCCCATCACAGGCTGGACAATCCAACACAAAAGAAATCAGGGGTTTTTTTCACTGATAATAATTTCAATCAATGGGGACAACACAGAACATCTTAATTCCAACTGAGTTAAGAGGTAGCAAGGAAACATCTGGCCAGGAATTGGACTTGATGACCCTTGGGGGTCCCTTCCAGCTCAGGATATTCTGTGAGTCGAGGCCTTGTTATCACTGCCCTTCCCAAAAGCTGCTTTGCTGATCTCAGGGCCCATCCACTGCACTGTCACTGTGTGCTCAGATCTTCCCCTGGAGCCACTCCCAGCACACCCAGGGTGTTGGTTTTCCATGCAGGAATACTCCCCTCTATCCCGTGCCCACATTTCCCCTCTGCCTGCCCGGGAGCTCAATCCCTTCCTGCCTTTCTAAGGACAACCTGAAACCACAAAGGCACTCAGATGCCAAATTCCCGGATTTACACCCCCAAATACCTTTGGGAAGGGACAAAATGCCTAAAAGGAAAGGGAGATGCCTAAAAATCAGAGAAGGGGGAGGAAAAATGAGCCCAAACTCCCCGTTCCTTCCCCAGCTCCTTCCCCCAGCTTTCCAACTGGGAGCATGGGGGGAGAATAATCACCTGTAACCAGTCCTACACTCTCCTTCCCCCAAAAAACCCCTCTGCTTTATGGCACTGAAAGCACCCAGAGCCCACTTTCACATTTTCCAGCCCGAGAGTCGAGGTCCGAGCAGGGTGGGCAAACAAACGTCCCGGCCCCGCCAAGTATGGCCCAGCTTTGGCTCCAGAGGGAAATTTCCAGCCACTATGGAGCCAGACACATTTACATTCCTCTATTTGAAGTAAAACCCTAATCCTTTGGAAGATTTGCAGTCTGAGCAGCTCTTTCTCTCCCCCCCCCCCAACCCCCCTCTGTTGCCTCGAAGGTTCCTCTCGGAGCGTTCCCAAAGAAAGAAGGGGCTGTGAGAGAAAAGGGAGTTTGGGGAGGGGGCTCTTGGTTTAGTTCTTTTGGGGGATTTTTGCCAGTTTATCTCTGAGATTTCTCCTGTAGGAAAAGAATTAAGCTTTTTTTTTTTCTCCCCTCCCCATCCTCTTTGTTTAGCCAGCAGGTAAACAAAAGGAAAGTGTCTCGCCTGATGCCACCCAAAAATCAACAGTTTCATGGCAGAGCCAGCCTGGGAACTCAAGGGATTTGGCTCCAGCAGGACCATTAATAAACATCAACTTAATGCACAGGTTTTGTGTATTAATGCACAGTAATTAATATTTAATACACAGTTCTGATCACCTGAAGGAGTCATTTGCAGCCTTGGCTTTCCCCGCTGGTTGTTGCCCAAAATTGTCACTTTTTTCCCCGTTGGAGGTTTTTTTCCTGGGTTCATTGGGTCTTGCTCCTCACCCAGGTTTAGATGGGATAGCAGGAAGATGTGGCTGTGGTTTGAATCCCAGCCTTGGCCCCCAGGATAAGGGTTCTCACTCCCTTCCTGCTCAGGCCCAAGGACCAGCAGCAGTCCCAGAGCGGGTCAGTAGATGCCTTTTCCCTCCTGGAATTCCAAAGACATTACCTAGCAAACCATAAACTCTACATTTCCAGTCAGGGGCTTGGACTTTGCTGACCTGGTCTCTCGTTTCTGTCAGCACAGACATTGTGAAATTCTGATTTTTCCTGTTTTTTATTAAAAAAAAAAAAAAAAAAAAGAAAAAAATCAAAACCAACCTAAAAAAAAAATCTTAAATGGACCTTGAAGATTCCCTTGCTGGCCACCCTTCCACATCAGCTCTCCAGGCAGGGTTACCACACTGGTTTCTCCTTTCACATGACAGGCCCAAACACTCCTGGCTGCCTTTGTGTCTGCAGACAGATCATCTGCTCTTCCCAGGACCACGAGGGAGCTTTTGGGGTGGGGATCATGGGTTAAAATCGGAGGAAAACACACTCATTCCAGGCCAAGGCATTATCCTTCCCACTCTTGACTTGGATGGCCTCACCACTGCTAAGGGAGGCGTGAAAAGAGAGAAAATGAACCTTATAAATTCATTATTTTAGCTCCCCAGCCCCTTTGCATCATTTGCCCTGCCCTGCTGAGGTTGGAAAGCAGAAGATTCGGTGGTGGCAGTGGAGCTTCACCTTCCTGCTGGAGCACTGCCTGAAAATGTGGCATGGAGGGGATAAGAGGGACAAGAAATGGGGAAAAAATAAATGTTTCCTTATAGAAAATCCCCAGGTCCTGCCAAAGGTAGGAGGAAGCCAGAGAGGGACTTTTCCTCAGGAACTGCAGTGGCAGGACAAGGGGAAATGGATTCATACTGAAAGAGAGCAGGTTTAGATGGGATATTGGAAAGATATTCCTAATTTTCTGGGAGTGGGGAAGCCCTGGGATGTTGTGCTGTGGCTGCCTCATCCCTGGAAGTGCCCAAAGCCAGCTTGGAGCAACCTGGGCTAGTGGAAGATGTCCCTGCCCGTGGCAGGGGGTGGAATGAGATGAACTTTAAGGTCACCCAAACCAGAGGGAGATCCTCCCATCTCAATTTAGGCTCTCTATTTTAGTGAAAGGCTCAAATGAAAAGATACCAATGGAAAAGTCCACTCCATGGGCAGTGCTGAGCACTCCTGTTGGATATCCTGACTATGACCTTCCCTGGGCACAGAGCAAAAGCATCACCCCCCTGTTTTCTCCCTGCTCTTCACATCACTTGATGGCATTTTCCAGAAAACCTGAAATGGGATTCAAGTGACAAACCTCTGAATTCCTGTCAAGCTCCTCTGGATGCCATGGCAGATTAGGAATGTGCTGTCCAAACCACACACACTGAACTGGCCCTGATCCTGCTGCTCTGACTTTCTGATGTGTTTTCCTTTCCCCTCCCTTTCGTTCCCTTTGGCCAACTCCAGTTGTTGCACACCCATGAATCACAACTTCCTGGCCCTCCAGGGTGACCCACAAGAAGGGCATTATTTGCAGGATAATCAGCCTCTTTTGCTAGGCAAAAAAAAAAATCTAGGAAATGTCAGACTTTGTCTCCCCGAAATCATCAGTGGAATGAGACGTGTCTGGTCCTTCCTACACGGAGAAGTGGGAGGTTCCTGAATTTCCTGGTGAGTTTGAGCTGGAAGGGACCTTAAACATCATCTGGTTCCATCTCCCTGCCATGGGCAGGGACACCTTCCACTCTCCCAGGTTGCTCCAACCTGGCCTTGGACGCTCCCAGGGGATGGGGCAGCCACAGCTTCTCTGGGCAACCCGTGCCAGGGTCTCCCCACCCTCCCAGGGAGGGATTTCTTCCCAACATCCCAACATTCAATCTATCCCTCCACTCTCTCATTTTGAAGCCATTTCCCCTTGTCCTGTCTTTCCAGGCCCTTGTTCCTCTCCATCCTCCTTGTAAGTCCCTTACAAAGCAGATGATGTGAGTCCTGGCCTTGACCGTTTCAAATGAAGCCTTTTATCCACTCTTCAGTCAAGAACATTTCCAGATGTTTCTTGAGCTGTTCCAGACCCCCTGACACCCCTCAGAACCCTCACTCAGACTCTTCCCAGAGAATATTTCTAGATTAATCTGCTTCAGACCCCCTGACACCCCTCAGAACCCTCACTCTGACTCTTCCCAACTCTGCCACTTCAAACCAAACCCTTCTGTGGAAACCATTTACAACTGCAAAATAACTTTGCTACATCGGGTGAAACACCCCCAAAACCGAGTGCTGAGTGTTCTCAGACCTCAAAGAAGCTTCTTGTAGTGGATCACTTCCCACACATGAGAGCCCAAGGGATGTGTTCCTGCCTGGCTTAGACTGGGACCTGCTGGACCTGAGCCAGGCTGAGGTGAGGGGTGTTAAAAGCTCACTCTTCAGTGAAGAACATTTCTTGATGAGGCTGCTCCAGACCCCCTGACACCCCTGAAAACCCTCACTCCCAGTCTCTTCCCAGAGAATATTTCTAGATTAAGCTTCTCCAGACCCCCTGCCACCCCTCAAAACCCTCACTCCCAGCCTCTTCCCCTTCAGATTAAACCCTTGTGTGGAAACCATCTACGACTGCAAACCAACTTTGCCACATGGGGTGAAACAGCCCCAAAAGCGGGTGCTGAGTGTTCACAGCCCCCAGAGAAGCTTCTTGCAGCCCCTCACATCCCCCTCCCTCCAGGGGTGAGTCCAGGGCACCAAAACTGAGCCTGAGACCCGCTGGACCCGAGCCAGGCCGAGGCCAGGGGTGTGCCAAGCTCCCTCCTGGCCCCTCCAGCCCACGCCACGCTCGGGCGCTCCCGGAGCCCAGACAGCCCCTGGAAGTGGAATTCCTGCCGGATAAGGAGCTCTGAGCGTTCCCTGGATTGACAGGCGGGCCCAGGGGAGGAACAGCCCGGCTCCAGCCCAGGCAGTGGAGCAGAAAGGCTCCCGGAGCCCGGGCTAACCCAGGTCAAGCGATTTGGCGCCCGTGGAGCAGGAGCCCGGCGGGGGGGTCGCGGCGATTTCTCCCCGGGAAAATTGTTCTCATTGTTGGAGTTCACGGCATGTCCTGGCTCCCTGCCCACAGCCAGGCCTGGAAGGGCCCTGTCATGGAAAAATGAACAGTATTTCCAAAGCCTCTCCGTTGCAAAACTTTCCCAGCCCACGTGGTTCGCCTTCGTCCTACGGAGCAGCACCAGGAGAAAGGGTTATTTAATTACCTTCTTATTTTTTTTTTTCCTGAATGGTAAACTCTAAGAAAGGGGCAGCTTTCAGTCTTTGGGTTACAAATATATATTTTTTATTATTTTTATATATTTTTATATATTTTAATTTTTTAATTTTATTTTTATATTGTTATGACTGTGTTTTAGATTTTTATATTATATATACATTTAAACATATTTAATATAAATATAAATATTTTTATATAAAAATATATACATATTTATATTAGATATTTATATTTTTATATATTTTCTATTATATAGATTTTTATCTTATATCTTTTATTTTATATATTTTATAGATTTTTATTTTGCATCTTTTTATTTTATGTATTTTCTATATTTTTATTTTATATATTTTATAGATTTTTATTTTGTATCTTTTTATTTCATGTATTTTCTATATTTTTATTTTACATACTTTTATTTTATATATTTTATAGATTTTTATTTTATACATTTTCTATATTTTACATCATTATAAATTAGGTTTAATTCTAGGATCTAAATTTATTTCTACTGAATAATAAAAAATGTATCATTATAAATGATAGCATTTAAATTATAGATGGGGATATAATATTTTAAGAATGGTTTACAAAACAATAGTATTTGTGGAGTGGTTTAGAAGTTGAGTATTTTGTTTTCCTAAGGCTCTGCTGACAGGGAATAGAATAAGGAGGGTTGTGAAGTGGAAGAGGATGGTGTTGAGGAAGATGAAAGTGGGTGGGTTTGAGGAGGATTTTTGTGGGGAGAGGGAGCAGATTAAGGTAAGAAATTAAGGTGTTTGAAGGAAAGAAAACAAAGAATAAACAAATAAAATGTGATTATTTTGTTGCTGAGATGTCAGGGGGAACAAAGGTTTGTGAAGTTCCTTCAGGAGCTGGAAAGAACCAACTCTCCAAGTTCTCAAAAACCATTTGTGCCCACACACCGGGACAACCACCACAACATTCCCCCCCACACCTTCGCTCTGCCTCAACTCTCATTATTCACTTTTCCTTTCTCTTTTTTGTTTTTGTTTTTTTTTTTCTCCCCCTCCAGGGTTGTTTGGTGGGAAATCCAATATTCCATGACCAGCTTGTCCCCAGCACCTCCCACCCCCTCCAGCTCTTTGATCCCAAGATCAAAGGCAGAAAACGGCCCAAGCTGGTGACAGTGAGAAAACCAACACAGGCTGTGGAAACAGAGAACACCTCCCCAGAAAGGGAAATAGGAAATAACTATTCCTGCATTTGGGATCCCCACTTGGGATGAACCCAGCTCTGGTTCCCTGACAAATACAGCCCTGAGTGACCAGTGCACAGTTTTTGGGGTCAGCTGGGAGGTTTCTGTGATGAAAAAGGGTAGTTTTGGTCTGCCAGGAAATCAACTCAGGCCTTTATTGTTTTTTTTGTTTTTTTTTTTTTTTGGAGGGGGAGAATTGCCCAAATTACAAAGAAAAGGACAAAATAAATGCCTAAGAATCACAGAATATCCCAAGCTGGGAGGGACCCCCAGGGATCATCCAGTCCAACCCCTGACCGTGCACAGACACCCCAACAATCCCACCCTGTCCCTCAGAGCGTTGTCCCAACACTCCTTGAGCTCTGGCAGCCGTGATCAAACCCTGGGGAGCCTGTTCAGTGCCCAAAAACCCTCTGGATGAGGAGCACAAGGAGACCTGGAGCAACCCCCAGGGTGTCTCTGGGGCGATTCCATCCCACATCCCTATTCCAGCAGTCCCCTGGGTGTCTCTGGGGTGATTCCATCCCACATCCCTATTCCAGCAGCCCCCTGGGTGTCTCTGGGGTGATTCCATCCCACATCCCTATTCCAGCAGCCCCCTGGGTGTCTCTGGGGTGATTCCATCCCACATCCCTATTCCAGCAGCCCCCAGGGTGTCTCTGCCCGGGCTAAAGGCACGGTGCCATCACCTTTCTGGGACTCTCCAAACTGCCCACTCCACCTGCCCGGGCTCCAGAGGGTTTCCAGCCTTCCCAGAAGGAACACAGCAGTCACAGAATCCCAGGTTGGAAAAGACTTCTGAGATCACCCACCCATGACCCAACCCCACCTTGTCACCCAACCTGTGGTGCTGATGCCACATCCAGTCTCTCCTTAACCACCCCCAGGGGATGGAGAATCCACCCCCTGCCCTGGGCAGCCCATTTTAGTGTCTGATCACTCTCCCCTGTAAAGAATTCCTTCCTAAAATCCAACCTAAGCCTCCCCTGGTGCATTTTAGAGGCCATGCCCTCTTGTCCTGCTGCACTTCCGAGCATCCACCATTGACCAGCCCGGCGGGCACATCCTTGGCAACCCTCTGCCAAAAACTGTGTGTGTGTGTGTGGTTTGTGCGTGGTTTGTGCCCCTGCAGAGCCCTGTGCTGCCTCCTGGCAGGAGCCCAGCGCTGTCACTCGGCACGAGGCACATTCCCTGTCATCCCTCGCTGTCAGCCCTGGCGCCCGGGCAGCCGGGGGAGGATCCCGACAGGGGACAATTTGTCTGGCCTGGGGACGAGTTGTAGGATGTGCCCTGGGAAAAAAAAAAACAAAACAAAAAAAAAACCACCAAAAAAGAGCTGAGCACTTTGAGGGAGAAAGATGTAAAGAGAGAGAGAGAGAGGAGCTAAAGCAACAATCCCTAATCCTCTCCCTGTCTTCCAGGGAATGCTGCAGGTTAAACGCAGAGCCCTCTGTCTCCAGGCAAGCTCCTTAATGAATCTCTGCCACTCCTGGCTTTGCACCTTCCATAAACATCTTCCCTTAGCTTGGCTGAATGCGTTTTTCCCTAAAACATGATGATTGGGATATTTAAAGTGAGGCATTTCTACCAGCAGCGCGAAACTCCACGCTGGGGATAACTGCCACCCTGCTCCCCTGCAAATCCCTGCAGCCAAACGTTATCCCAAGTGCAAAAATTCACCTGTCTCTCCTTGTCAATCCCTGCCATCCTCACACCTTCCTGCCGAGCTCCAGCTTTTTAATATCAAGGACTAATTCTCCTGATCTCCTGCCCCACAGCCACATGAAAGGTTCCACCCTGGGCTGTGTCTGCTCAAAACAAAACAGGGGAGAAGGGAAAAGTGCTCCTGGCTAAAGGAAACATTCCTTCAGTGTGATCTCACCCTCCCTTCCATCACCTCTCCCAGCACAGGTAGAAGGCACGTTGGGCCTGCAGGTAGAAGGTGGGTAAATCCTGATGTCCCGTGAGTTCAGGTGGTGGGGAAAGGGGGAAGGAATTTCCACTTGGGTTGGGATGGGAAGGATGAGTTCAGGTGGAAATGCAGCAGCTTTCCCTTGCTGGCCCAACTCTCCAAATCCTCTTTAGTGACTCTGAGTGCAGGGGTATGGAACCAGGAGCAGCCACATTCCTGCCAAACCCATTTGGGGTGGGAGAACCGTGTCAGGAGAACATCCCCGTGGCTGCAGGGGAGGCTGGGACACGTCGTGTTTGTGAAGGACACAGGAGCTGTGTGACAGCAGAGCTCAGCCCGGCATTCCCGCTGTTCCTCCTCGCCCCGGGGTCATCCCGGGAAGCACCTGCTGTGGAGGTGCCAGACAGAGATGATATCAAGTGAAACTTTGGCACCGGGAGTGACACGTTTCTCCAAAAGCCAATTTACATTCCTTGCTCTGGGCTTCTGGAGCCAAAAAAAAAACAACAAAAAAAAAAAAAAAAAACACCCCACAACCAAAACACCCAAATTAAAAAGCAAAGCAAAAAAAAAAGTACTTTGGATCCCACGTTGCCTCCATGGCTCCGCTCCCCTCCCCTCCTTCCAAAAGGAGGTTCTGGCTCCCGTGCTGTGTCCCAGAAGAGTCCCCAGTGGGTATTGCAGAGTCTCTCCCAAGAGCAGACAGGGAACAAGACAGCAATTATGAGATTGTGATGAAAAACGCTCCATTTGTTGCCGTGCCCAGCCCTGTTCCCATCTCTGTCCTCAAGGGCTTCTCTGCAGACGCTGATTTGTTTTTATTCTTTAACGACCTTGGGCTGGAAAAGAGTCTCCTTTTTTTTTTCCCCCCACACTCCTGACACACAGTCCCTGTGATCCCCCCCTTCCCTCCCTCCTCCAGCTCATCCCTGGAGCCCTCAGGATCCACAGGGGGGAGATCAGCACCTTCCCAGCCCCAGAGATGGAGCAGCACCGACCAACACTTGCAGGTTTATTGGTACCAAACCAGCCCTGTTGGTGCTCCCAGAGAACAGAGAGGTGTGAAATGGGCATTTTCTGCTCCTGACTTTCCCTCCCATCATACAGTGAGTTGTTGCTTGGACCTTTACAGAGCTGGTTTGAGAAGCCACTTTGAAGAAGGGCTCCAATAACTCATTCCATGTGCCCTGTCCCTGAAAAATGCAGTGGACACAGCCTGGCTTTGGCCTGATCTTTCACATTCCATCTCAGACAAGTCATGGGCCTGAGCATCCCAAATCCAGCTCCATTCCCAGTGTAAAGCATGAATGAATAACTCAGCATTAGGCTGTGATGCAATAAAAGGTAATAACATCAAGATCACTGATTTAACTCCCTGTATCTCAGGTGTTCTTGCAGCTTCTCTGCTCCTTCTCTCCCCATCCTTCTGCACCTGAACCTCCTGGCCACAGCTCAGCTCTGCCCTGTCTTACCCAGACCCTGAGATTTGATGGGATGCAGTCTCTGCATCAAATCCTGCTTTTCCAAAGGAGTTTTGTGCCCTCCTACCTCCCTCCAGAACGAGGAGCAGGTCTTGCTCTTCCAGCTGCAGAGAGCTGACATCACAACATCAACCTGTGATGCTCTTTGAGGAGCACAAGCCTTTAAAAAAGGTGCTTAAGAAACCAGCCTCCTGTTTTCCTTGGAGCCCATGGAAGCCACGAGCAGCCAGAATTATAGGAACTTCACTTTTTTCAAACACTCCCCGTTGGCCTCTGCAGTTCCTACCCAAAGCAAATATGCCCAGGCTTGGCTGAAATTTAGGGAATACTCATTAGAGGGGGAAAGGCTTCACCTTTATGAGTGCAGCAGCACAAAAATCCCACTGAATTATTTAAAGCAACAGGTTTTATGGAGTTTTTTAATGGGAGCTGATTTGGCAAGCGCCTGTCCAGCTGTGGAACTGCAGCCCCTGAGCAGTGCCAGGCAGCTCCTGATTTGCAGGAATGGAGGCCCTTTGTGCCAGCTAAAGAACAGGACAGAAACCTGCCAATAAAAGGCATCTCCTTTCCCTGAATTTATTATTCAACCCCATTGAATAATAGGAGCCCATTAACACAGGTCGTTCCATCTTTGTTTATGGGTTTGTGCTAAGCATGCTTCCAAACTAAAAAAGCAGCACCTCCTTTCCTCACTTGATTCCCCCCAAGCAGCGAAAGGCGATGTTAACAACGGGCGCTGATGGATTGAGCATCATTAACTTGGGAAAACGAGCTTGGGAAATGGGAGGATTGGAGTCTCTGGACAGGCAGAGAGGATTTAGCGAGTGCGCGGCTGTTCCATCCTCTCCCACACCGGCTGCATCACCTGCAGCAGCTCCCACTCCTGGGGAAATCTTTCCCTTTTCCCGTCCCTCGCGGTCCCCGTGGCAGCGTTCCCTGGCACGGCTGCAAACCCTCCCCCTCTGCCCCTCACCCCCCACCCCTGCCGTCATCGGATCCTGTTGGGAGTTTTGAGCTAATGGCTTCCTAACCCTGGCATTATCCCTGGAGATCCCTATCGCTCCCTAATATCCCCCGAGGCTCCAGCTCCTGTTTGTTTAAAGCCGGGGGGGGAAAAAGGCAGAAGAATGTAGCCCATTGAGCCCCGCCAGGGGCAGCGGCTGCAGATCCGCCGCTCAGATGTCTCGCTGGGCTGTCTGACGTTCTCTCCCCTCTTTTTCCTTCGGAGACGAACGCCCGGGGAAAGAGCAAATAAGGGGTAAGCGCGGAGCAATTCCGCGGAGTCCAGATCTGCAGGAGTCGGGCTGGCTGAGCTTTTGCTCCCTCTGCCCCTAAGGCTTTGTGGCAGAGCCCATCGCTGCCATGCCACGATGTGCAGGGCCGTGGAGCCACTTGCTGACTGGCACATGTGTGTTACCGAAGGATGGACAGCCCCCAGAGAAGTGATTTTATTATTCCGAAACGTTTTGTTGTCTGTTTTTGTTTTATTTTTCTGTGCAGCGTTCGGGTGTCACACATTAACTTCAGTTTCTTTTCCTGGCCGTGCAAATTAACGGGTGTAAAAGAGGTTTGCTCATGGCACGGCTAGGCTGGTATAACATTAACCCCCTCCTCGCCCCAGGCACCCAAAAGCTCTGACAGACTGAAGTGGAAAATAAACTCTCCTCCTCTGCCTTGGCAGGGCTGCAGAGGGAGGAAAGCAGGAGCTGTGCTCACCCCTCACATCACATCAGTCCTGAAACACCCTGTCCTTAATCCCAGCGACACCACAGAGTGAGAGTGAGATCAAAGCCTGAAATTCCAGCTCCAGATTCCCTGCGGGGAAAGGTAAGGACCGGGTCAGGAACCACAACAAGTGATCCCTGAGTGTTTCACTCCAGCCACTGCTGGAGGGACCAGAACTCCTCTTTGGCCCCCAGTTTAGCCCATCTAGTTCCACAGGTTTACCCAATCCACAGAAAACTGCGTGGCAAGACTGCAGCCTCCAAAGGGATGGTATTTCCAGTAGCTCCTGCCTGTGGTTGAAACTGGAAATATCATCTTCTGAGGTCAGCATTTCCTCCTGCACTGCACAGCACCTCTGGCAGTGCAACAGAGGGAAGGGGTGTCAGCCAAAAAGCCTTCAGGGAAGATGCTCCCCCCTCTCCTGGGGCAATTTCCATTTAAATTGCATCAGGAGGTTTCAGGAAGGCTGATGACTCTTGCCCTGAGTGGAAGGGAGATGATCCCTCAGTGCCAGTACCTTCTGAATAAGCCCTGAATTCATTTAATGCCTTTTCCTCCTCCTCAGCAGGAGGGGGGAATTATTTCTGCCCCAGCCACAGGGGTTACTCCTCCTGGAGAGCACTGGTGCTCCTCACAAGGACAGTGTCCATCCTGGTGACACCAGGTGACACCTCAGGTCATGGGACCATAGGATGCCCTGAGTTGGAAGGGGCCCCACAAGGATCATCGAGTCCAACTCCTGGACAACTGAAGGGAGTTCCAGAACCTCACTAACCCTGTGGGAGCTGCTGGAACCCACCCAAGACCCTTCCCTGAAGAGCTGGGCAAGACCCAGAAGGAATGAGGGAACTTGCCCTCATTGGAGAGAGAGTCCTGCTTTTCCATTCTCTTGCTCTGAGACATTTTTGCTTCCCTTGTGGTGAGTTTGTGCTCCCTCCCAAGGACACAACAACCACCCCAAACAGCTCCAAGTGTCACCCAGACCTCACCCCCCAGGGCAGTGACACAGCCTGTGCCTCACTGTCCAACCTCCTGCAAAAACATCCCCAGCATCCCAATCACTTCATAAAACTCTCAATCCAAAACCTGGCTGGAGATATTTATACCGTTTGAGGTCATTTCCCCCCTCCCCAGGCCTGACTGCCACTCCTGGTTTAGAGATTACTGGCAACCCCCAGCACCCTTTGCTGGGAAAAAATAAAGAGGGTTTGATAACTACAGCAGCCCTTGAGGGCTTGGCTTTAAAACAACAACAAACCAAGCAGCCCCAACTCCACCATCTAAAGGTGTGTTGGATTCCAAGTGTGACACACACACTCAGGGGACACCTGGGGACAGTTTTCAGGCACTTGCAATGAGCTCAGCTCTCTCTGGTTTCTCTCTCTCCCAGCCAGAGCTGCCCTGCAGATTGTTCTCCACCAGCTCACACTTGGTTTCCTGGCCCTGCCAGAACAGCTCGTTAACTGCAGCTCGTGGAACCAACGGAAAGGTTTGTGCTGGAAGGGGACACCTTGGAGATCATCCTGCAGAGGGGGAAGGGACACCTGCCAGGCTGCCCAGGGACCTGGTGGCATCACCATCCCTGCAAGTGTTCCAGCCCCAGGGGGATGTGGCACTGGGGACACTGGTGGTGACCACAGCGCTGGGTTAATGGTTCTCCAAGGATCTCCAAGGGTTTCTCCAGCCTCAGTGGTTCTGTGCTCTCAGTTCAGACACCCCCACATTTTGCCAAAGGAAAGGACTGGGAAAGGCTGGCAGGGATTTTGAGACACGACAGGAACCCCCAGAGTGCTCCTTTCCCACTCTGGTTTCCCAACACTTGGTTTTTCTACCCCTCCATGAACCACCCCCTTCTCTCCACCCTCAGCAAAACAAGCCCTGAAAAAGCAAAGGGAGAATTCCCTAAAGAGAGCAGGACAGACTCATTTCCAGCCTCCTCCTCCTCCTCCCAGCTGGAGTTCCCAGTGTGTTTATGTCTCCAGCTCATCAACCAGGGCACTTTGACCAGGAAGCATCACCATGAGCTCTGATAAAATCTGCTCTTCCAGAGCTCTGCAGCTGAGCCCCGGCTCAAGGAGGGCAAACAGGGGAAAAAAAGAGAAACAAACAGTGAAAGGAGTGAAAAAAACAAACAGTGAAAGCAGTGAATAAAACAAACACCCGAACCACCACGTTTACACCAAACAAGCTGCAAACACAAACATCCTCTGGTTAAAAAAAACAAAACAAAACAAACCCAACGAGCTGCAGCAAAGCCCCCAAGTGCAGAGTGGCTCTGACAAAGCACCAAGTGCCTCAAAAGTGGGATTTAAGATCCCAACTTGAAAAGCCACAAAAGGCCATAGGATGATTTTAACCCACACAATGCTGGGTTTCTCTCCTGGGCTTCAGGGTTTTAAATATTGCTTGTCATGGAGGAAAGAAAAACACTTTATCCTGTATAAAGCTGGAATAGAGGTCATGGAGTAAAACCAAACAGTTTTTCCTCCACCAAACATCAAAAAATTCCCAGAGGAATTACCTGAATAAGCAGCAAACACGACTCCTCCACCCCACAGAGATCCAGTTTCTCATCAGTGCTATTATTCTTACTACAAATACATCTTGATCCCTTCCCCTCTGGTTATTTATTAGGGGAATACTGAGTTCTGGAAGCTCTGCAGGAACTTTGGGACACCTGAATCCCTAATTCCTGGCATTCCAGCCTCACCTGACCATTCCACGAAGCTGCTGAGGGAGAACCAGCTGTGGAATCAAGGAGACTTTAAGACTCTCTTCCCATAATTATGAGCCAGGCCACAAAGCAATGAAGATTCGAGCTTGTCTTGGTGCTCAGTTCTATTCCCACAGGGTCAGCAGCTCCCTGATTTTCCATGGAAGCTCAACAGATTCCCCCCCTTTGGAATCTGCTCTTACCAAAGTGCGTGGTATCAAACTCTAAATATCCCACAGGATTAATTCCTTTGCAGGGCTCATTTTGCTCTGCTTTTTTTTTTTTTTTCACCACCACAGTCACCAATTCAGAAGAGTTTTTAAATCACCCTGGAGGTTTCCTTGAGGACTGAGCGTTTTCCTTGGAACCTTCTCCCAGAGAAGAGGCTTGGAAAGGGTCTCTTTCTCTCTGAGTCCATCATTGGCCTCGGGGCTGATTTATAACCTGTGTCTATTTATAACAGGAGTTTTATAGGACAAACTAATCATTTTTTCTGGCTGGTTGATAGCCTGCCATTCCAGGGCAGTTTACACGAGCTGGGCTCTCTCCTCTGGAGCGAGGCAAGGCAGGGAATCTGCTGCTAATCCAACATAAATACCCCTGGAGTCAGTCTGGAGTGTGGCACTGAAACCATTTACAAAACATGAAATCTGAAGAGAGCTTAAAACCCTCATAACCTGTCAGCTCCCCAGCCAGGGAAAACATCCCCTGATGGGGATCTGGGCACTGGGATCCCAGAGCTGGGATTTGGGATTTCTCCAGCCCAACTGTCCGAGCCCTGGGCCAGTGGAGGCAGCTTTGCTCTTGCTCCTGAGTCACACACAGCCCGTCCAAGGGCTACTCTTGGGTGAATTAAATAAGATTCCACGTGTAAATGGGGCTGATCCTGACAGAACATCTTCCAGGAGCACCAGGAGATGACATTCACCACCTCACCAAGCCACCTCCAGCTTGAAGCTGGAAACTCAAGAGCTGGGCTCTGTTCAGAACGAGGAATTAAGAGTGAAGACAATCACTTTTACAGATATTCACCCTCCCAAACCCCCTCTGAGCTGCATCACTCTGGTCTCAGCCTGAGCTGGATGTGCAGCAAAAAGCCTGGTGGGGATTGATGCAAAGATTGGGGGAGGCCTTTGCAGAGGAAAGGAGGAAGAGGAGGGAGCAAGGGCAGGGTGAAGACAGTGAAGTTTTAGGGATTAGCAACTGATTCATCTCCCAATAAACCTTCTGAAGGTGCTCTTGATTCAATGTGTAGGACCTGGGCAGAGTTGTGACTCAAGTTATTAATGTTTGAAGGTGATTTTATGCCAAACCTTTCTGTGAAGAACTCAAGGACAAGGGTAAGAAAGAAACTCATTCCAGTCAGAAATCTTATTTTCCTCACCTCCAGTTTCCCCCAAACCTTGAATTTATTAGGAATTTTAAAGAAAAAAAGCTGCAGCAGCTGTTTGTGTGTCCTGTTCTTCCAGGGCTCCAACACTGAGGTGTCCCCATCACATCCCCCTCAGCTCACACAGAGAGCACTCTGAGCTTGTCTTAAATACCCAGAAAAAAACAACCCCAACCATTTTATTTGTGTCTTTTTTCTTTTTTTTAAACCTTCTCCCCTTGCACTCCACAACCAGCCACTGGGTGGGATTAACACACTTGGCCACTGAACCACAGGCTCAAGCTTCAGCAACAACATCAGGGGAATACTTTGATATCAAGAGATTGGATTCCCCTCCAGTCCTCATCAATAGCTCCAGTTCCCATGAGAGAGGGCCTGGACAGCTTAAAATCACATGGAAAAAAAGCACTTTTTCTACCAAACTCTTGCTCTCCTTCCTCCACAACACACAGAAATAAAGTCACTATGTCATTCCCCCTCTCCATCCTTCATTTACAGAGTCAAGCACCCCACCCCACCCCCCCCAACCCCAATCAACCCCAAAAAGTCATGCTGATTACAAGTGCTACTGTGAAACAAAGGTACAACACAACCACCCCCAAATCCCAGCGTGTGGCTCGGTGGAGCAGCTGGTGAAGCCCGAATTACACATCAAACAGGCCGTGTCAGGAGGACAAAAGCACGTTCTGGAGGGCAGAAGAGCCGGGCGTGGGCCTCGAGAAGCAGCAGCCTCCGAAAGCAAAGCCGAGGGGGCCGTGAAGGGAAAGGCTCTTTGCTTGTTTTGAAAGGGTGCCACAGTCACAGGGGGCAGTTTCCAAGGTCAGAGCAGGGTTCTCCTCAGTCCAATCCACGCTGCAGGCACGTGGTTCCCCATCCTCCCCTGCCCTGCTACGCTCCCATCAACATCCCCATGAAGTCAGATCCGTTCTGGATGGTGATGGGAGCTCCAGCGCTGTTGTCCACGAATATGGAGGTGTATTGCCCAGCCTGCAGGAGGGAGGGAAACATCTGACACATTCCAGGGTAAAAATCCCCCATTTCGCCTCCATCAACTAAGCCCAGCAGCCTCCTGCCCTTCCCTGGGGGAACAGGATCTGCCCAAACATCAACCTTGACCGGGAGGGAGAGATTTTTCTGTTACAGGTTTATTTTCAGCTCAACCCTTTCTGCACTGGCATCTTCTGGGGTGCCCTGTGCTTCAGCTTCCCTTCTGTGGGATGGGAAGTACAACTGTCACCTTGGCAAGGCAAGGGGAGAGTGGAGAAGGGACAATATTGGCTGTCATTTCTTGGGGGAAGTTTTTTCTGTGCCTCGAGGGCGGGATGTGAGATGTGAATCTGCCACGGGTTGTCCCCCCAGCTGAGGCATTTCAGTTTGTTAACATGAGGGAAAAAGGTGCATAAAACCTTCCCCCACCTGCTGATGAGAATTCAGCCTGGCCAGTAAATAATTCCACAGCCTGCCAGGAGATTCCCAGGGTGCCAGGACTCACCTGCAGCTGCAGTAACCCATGGACGTAGATAGTGAAGATCTTGCTGTTGCTTTCCAGCCCAGCAATGACTTCCAGAGACCTGAAAAGAGAAATAAATGGGTTAAAACCCTTAGGCAACCACAACAGTTGTATTTGGAATGACAACTGTCTCACAACCTCCCCCAGAAAGGAGACCACGAGGTGACCTGCTGACACTGGAAGTGTCCAAGGCCAGGTTGGAGCAACCTGGGATGGTGGGAGATGAACTTTAAGGTCCCTTCCAACCCAAACCATTCCCGTGATTCCAGCAGGAATCCAGCAGGAATCAGCTGCCTTAAAAACACAAGAGGTTGCTGATGAAACCCTGCAAGTGCCAACGTGCTGCTTGCAAGGGAATGATGTGAAGGGCAGGGGCAATTTGGCCCAGGGAGAAGGAGCCACTTGGCACCAACTGGGCTGAGAGGCTCAGTCTGTGTGTCATATCCTGCCAAAAGCCCAACTGGGGTGGGGACTTCCCATCGTTAATCACTTCCACTCCATCTGTCTGCTCTGCCTCCGAGTTTCCACCCTCAGCCCGAAGCCCTGGGGGCTCTCCCAGTTCCCTCCTGGAGTGACTGTGCGTGCTGACACCCCCAGGAAATTCCACAGGCACGGGTGGCAGCCCAGCCTTGTGCCAGCACAGTGTCCAGGCAGGTTCCCAGCCCTCCACCCAGCTCCTTCCCTGTCACAGCCAGTCCCACTCCCACCCACCACGGGAGAGAGAGGGGATTCTGCTGGTTCTGCTTCCCTGCCCGACCCACAGCCCTGCAGGACAACAGATCATAAATTGTGACCCTGGACAGCTGAGGAAAACTCCAAGCCAGACATCAGAGGGCTTTATCTAAATGATGAACAGCTGGGTCAGCTCTGTCGAAGAAAAAGAAGGGTTTACTGTTCCAGTTCTTTGGAGAAAGCAGCTGTAAATCCTTATGGATGGCAAGTTAATCTCCTAAGATCCCAATAAACCTGCCTGGGCTGGATGTGACAGGGAGGTTCACCCAGCCCAGCTAGAACCAGAACAGTTTTCTAGGAGCTTTCAGCTGCAAAGACCTGCAGTGAGGAAGGCACAGGAGTTTCCCTGACCCACAGGGAGCTTTCCTGTTCAGATAACTCTGGTGTTTGCATTTCCCAGAACAAGGGAGCAAGGCTAGAGTCGTGCTGGGAGCAGAGTCTGACACCCAGTCTTTAATAAAAACCTCTAAGGTTGACTAAATGGACAGCAAAGAGAAAGAGAGCAAGGCTTGGAGACAGAAGAGAGTCCTACAAAAAGTCCCCCAATCCCAACAGGGAACATCTTTCCACATTCCCAGAGCGTGTAGAAAATGATTCTGTGGAATTTGCAGCCTCTGCTCATGGGAAATCCAAGGTCTGGGAATCCCAGTTTATCCTGCTCTGGATCAGTGGATCAATGGATATGTTTCAGGGGTGCTGCAGAGCTGCAGGCAGGGCAGAACAGACCTGTGCAGGTGTTTTTGCTCTGGTGACAAGGGCAGAGCCACAGGCTGTGGCCACTCTGTGCAAGCAGCATTGCCCTCTGCTGGGTGCTTTTTGGCCCAGGACAGGGGCTCCCCAGCCCCTTCCTCCCAGCAAAGCCTTCCCAAATCCCCCTGAGCTCCCTGGCATTCCCTGGCACTCAGGGCAACAGCTCAAAGGGCAACAGGAGCACGGAAAATGAGCAGCCAGCACACATCAGTGCCACAGCCTGGGGCAGCAGGAGCAACACCCAAGGGTGCCATGACCTAAAAAAAGCTGTTTCTTGAGCAGAGTTTTGCCCCCAGCAGAGGAAAATTTGGCATCATTGTCTAAACAAGCTCCCCAGGTCAGCTGAGGCTGCGAGAAGGTGTCAAAAACCTCTATACAAGCCCTGCACTTTCTGCCTCAGGACCCATTCACCTCTATTTTCCACTTGTTCATTCTCCTCCTCACTGCAAATCACGAGTGAGATGCTGGGATCCACTCAGGAGGAGGCTGAAATCCTAAAAGTTGTGCTCTGGCCCAAAATTAGAGTGTTTCTGTCGCTCTGTGTGTTGATGATGGTACCTGAGCATTCAGCACCTACACTTCCAGCTGAGTTCACTCACAGCTCTCTCAACAGATGCATTTTAGCCATATGATTTTATATTTAGCTAAGAATACTAATATTTAGGCAATTAACTAAATTATTTAATTTATTAACTAAATTAACATTTTTACTGAAAGATTAAAAACCAGAATGAAAGAAACACACAAAACCCAAGGGCCGGGTGGAATCGCTCCCTGCAGAAAAGTTCCACGAGCATTTCAACACCTCAAATCCGCTGCTGGGGAACCTGATCTCTCCCAGAGCTGGTTGAAACATTGGCCTAGGTGAGAAAAATAATTGCCAAGACAGCCTTGGGGCGACTCACGTGTATCTGTGGCACAGGGACTCGATGCAGATCAACACCCGGACGTTGTCCCTGGCTCGGAGCTGCACTTTGCTCTTCAGCTCACTGTGGTCTGGGGGGAAAACATCAGCATTTTCAGAAGGTGACAGACCACCAGGAGACAGTTTTGGGCTTCAGAGAAGGTGGTTTCTGTACTGGGGTTTTGTGGCAAGGGTTTGGTGGGGGGTGGTTACAGGGTGGGTTCTGGGAGAAGCTGCCAGAAAGTTCCCCCATGGCTGATGGAGCCAGTGCCAAGCAGCTCCAGGGTGGATCTGCCACTGGCCAAGTCTGAGCCCACCAGTGATGGGGGTAGAGCCTCTGGGATAACAGATTTAAGGGGTGGAAAAAGTGCAACTGCAAAGAAAGAGAGGATATGTGGGAGAAGAGACGCTGCAGGTGCTCCAGAGGAGCAGTGACAAAGCACGGTCAGAGTGGAGTTCTCCATCACCACCTTCATTTCTCCCAAAGCCTTTCGTGGGAGCCACGATTCCTGCACCTATTTGGTCCCTGAGCTGGGAATTCCAGCTGAGGGGAGGTTGGTTTGGGCTCGGAGCAGCCCGCTGGGGCAGCACTCACCGACGTGGACGTTGGCTGAGAACTGGTAGATGCCCGAGACGGGCGCTGTGAAGCGTCCCGTGGCCAGGTTCAGGCCCGTCCCTCGCAGGAAAGCTCCCTTGGCCACAGGCTGCAGGGGGAAAAAGCAGAGCCTGAATGAACCCCCAGAACCCTCAACAAACAACCTGCAGGAGGAAAAAAACCCCCTGGGAAAAATGTGCTTGATCCCCCAGAGCACACGTTCCAGAGGGACTCCCTCTCAGCACCTGGTGCCCACAAGAGGCAAAATTATCAGTGTTAGACACAGAGATGCCTCTTTTTGCTCACTGCTGAATTCTTCTAACTCAGCTTGACAAGGCTGTGATTATTGAGTCCCTGTGCTGGTCCTTATTCCATCCCTGTTCTTGTCCTTACTGCATCCCTATTCTGCTCCTTATTCCATCCCTGTTCAGGTCCTTATTCCATCCCTGTTCAGGTCCTTATTCCATCCCTATTCTGGTCCTTATTCCATTACTATTCAGGTCCTTATTCCATCCCTGTTCAGGTCCTTATTCCATCCCTGTTCAGGTCCTTATTCCATCCCTGTTCAGGTCCTTATTCCATTCCTATTCTGGTCCTTATTCCATCCCTGTTCAGGTCCTTATTCCATCCCTGTTCAGGTCCTTATTCCATCCCTGTTCAGGTCCTTATTCCATCCCTGTTCAGGTCCTAGTGGCCTCCAGTGACATCCTGACACACAAAACCTCCCATTATTGAGGTCAAGAGGTCTCTCTTAGTCCCCAAAACTTCCCAAGCACTGTCCCCAGGCTCAACCTGGAATCTTCCCCCCCACCCCTCGCCCCGTTTTTGTGATAACAAGGACAGACAAAACACTCCTGTGGGTCTCCAAAGGTTTTCTGCCAACTTTAGGTCGAAATCAGGTGGCTTTGATACCGTTTAAGAGCAACTCTTGGATTCTTAGAGCTTTCCATTTGAGTTTTGTTTTGTTCTAGGCTTGGCTTCTCCAGAGCAGGGCGGTGAAGCAACACGCAGCTTCTCCTCGTGGCAAAGGAGGAGGCCTGGAGTCAAACTCACAGCAGATTATCTGACTCAGACCAAAATAAACCCCTGCAAGAAATGTTTACTGTTTGTTTTGGCCCCGTGTGAGCTTGGCTGGAGCTGGGGAGAGGCTGCAGCGGGCCAAGAAAGCACATTAGTCAGACTCTGCCTCCACCACAAGGGCGCTCTGGGCAGTGTGAACGTGTCCCCCGAGCCCTGCTCGGGGAGATTTGTCCCAGATGGGTTTTGTGGGACAAGAGGGGCCGCTCAGAGCTGGCTCTGTGAAGCCACACACGCACTGCTGTGTCCCCAAACACGCAGCTGAGCCACCTCAGTGCCCGAATCTGGCCGTGCCTTCCAACAGGAGGTGGCAAAAGGGGGCTGAGACACCCTGAACACACGAACAGCAGCGTTTCACAGGTGCTGCTGCACCAAAAAAGAGGCAGTGGAACAGCTTTGTTCAGTTAATTGCCTTCCCTCACAGCCAGGAAACACCAGCTCTGCCAGGGCAGGAGGAATAATTGATGTAGCTTGCTCTTTGAAAGCCACCGTGATCGGGGTCTGGTTGACAAGGTGCTGATCAAAGGTTGGATTCAAGGATCTTGGTGGTCTTTTCCAGCTTAGTTAGCCCGTGGTAAAGGAGTAGAATGACTAACCTGCCTTTAGTCAGCCAACCCCAAGCAAGGCTCACAAAAAAAGAGGAATTTTTGAATAATTGTAGAAATTCGAATATTGGGCTGAATTTGTGTTTTCTTATGTACACACACACAGTCAGTGTAATAGCTGAGCTAACAACAAAGAGCCTGGATTCTGTTCTTATGCCATCACTACCCCATAATTTTGATCATTCTATTTTTGATTTACCCCACTGAAAGCAGGCCCAAGCCCTGTATGTGCAGAACTGCACAGTTAATTCATTCCTTTCTTGTTCCAGTTATTAGCAGGATCAGCAACATAATTCCAAAACCACTGGCTGAGCATGGAAGGCAATTTTAGGCACCAGCAAATTATAACTGATAAAACATTCCTGTTTCTTCATGCCCTCTGTGGCTTGTTATTCTTTTGCTCACAGAAGCAGACAATGCAGGGTGAGGTTCTCTGGGCAAAATATTCCATTAAACCCCGTGGCAGAGTTCCTGCTGCATTTGCTGCCTCACAGAGCACACTCACCCAAGCTGCTCCAGGGATTTATTCCTGAGAAACTCCCTCTTGCACACAGTTCTTTCAGAAAGCAAAATATTTCAGGGTTTCACACTGGGTACAAAACCAGCTTCTCTGTCCTCAGTCATCTCCCATCCCTGCATCCCCAGGCACTGCCAGGAGGAAAAGAGGAGCCAAGCTCAGAGAACTGGGGTGGGAACTGCCAGCTTTGCTTTTCAGTGGAAAGAAATGTGTGGAATTATCTGCTGGTAAAGAACAGGGATGCCCCAACCTCCTGATCCGGCACTAAAATTCACCTGCCCAAGACAGACCTTTTTAGCTCAACCTCCAGGCACCGGAGACCACGAAAAGCCTGTGGGGTCACTCTAAATGATCTGATTCCAGGAAAATTGCTGGATAAATCCCACTTCCATGGCCTATCAGAGGCTGCACTACTTCAATCCTTGCTCTGAAAAGCTCTTGCAAGGGGCAGATGTGAGAAACCTCAGGTGTGAGACACAGGAGGGAGAGGTGGAGGGGAAAGGAGCATCCCAGGTTTCAGCCCCACATACCAAGGAAACTGTGAGACCCCGAGGGAGGGAATGTTCCCAGAGGAGATCCAGCACTGAAGGACGAGAAAACTGGAGAGAAAATCCTGATGCTCAAGGTCAGAGTGGCTCAGACTGGAATTAGAGGATACAGGGATAGGCTGCTCTCAGCACCAGCTCTCAGAATGCTTTGGGGAAGCTCCAAATCCAGGAATTAGAGGCAATCCCTGTTATCTCCCTGAGAAGTATCAAACTGTTGGCTTCCTCACACTAAACTGGGAGAATGCTGGGAGTGGAATTGTCTGCCTCTCCTCCTTGGACTATTTGAAGGCAATGTTTTCATCCTTGCAAGAGCAGCCACTGCCTCCCTCCCTCCCTCCCTGCTGAATTCCCCTGGATCAGAGCACAAGCTAAAACCAGACACTTCTTGTCCCAAGCTGCAGTGAAAGGTTGGCATCCAGAGCCCTGCCAGCCTCCCACACCAGAGCAATTAGAAGGGAGCTGGGCACAGGATCCCAAAAGCTTGGGAAGCAGCAGCAGCCCACGCACCCATTGCTGAGATGTCTTTATTCACATTTTCCCCTCCTAATTAATGAGGCAGCAGATCTCTCTGGCCCTGCCCACACCTCAAGTGCAATCTTGCCTCGGTGCCAGCACCCACAGTGCTGCCAAGCCAAGCTTCCACAAGTGTGTTTGGGATGGATCCAGGAAAGCACCCTGTTCAGAGCATAACCACTGCCTCCAGTCCTGCAGCTGGGAGAATCCAGCAGAACACTGCTCCAGAAGGACAGGATCCTCCAGAAATGGGGCTCAGAGCAGCTGGGAAGAGAGTCAGCACCTCACTACACAGGCAGTGTTAGCAAACCCTGCTGATGGGTCCCTGTCCATCCTCCTCAAGCTCTGTTTGTCACCTCCCAAAGGCAACCACGTCTCTGAAGGCCTCGTGCTCTCAGACAGACTCTAGAACGTCTCCTCAGTCATCAAACAACTATTTGGTTTCAGTTCTTACTTTGCCTGGCATTTACACTGCAAATTCAGGTCCTATTTGCAGCTGTTAGCACAAGTTTTAATACCAAGTTCAACAGCTTGCCTGTCACCATGCCTGTGATGGTGTGCTTGGCACTGGAACATGACTGTAATTAAATTATGTGGGTAATATCTATTAATCTTCTAATAGAATGTTATGCAAAGAATTTGAGCGTCAGGACTGGCCCAGCTAACAAAATCCTGACTTTTCTTTGGGTTCTAAAAACCCAAGAACCAACTGTCTGCCTCTAACATCTTTCTACATCTGAACAGAACTCTGGAATTAAACAGGGTGTGCACTGAAAAAGAGAGCATGGCCCATGGAATCACAGAATATCCAGGCAGTGCTATATCCATGGCACCCAAGCCTGAGAGGGGTTTCTGGGATGAGCCTTTCCCTCTACCCCCTGGGCTGGGGTTCAGGTTCAGCCTCTGATCCCTCCTCACCGACTGGAAATTCTGAAGCTCCACCAGGGTCTTCTTATCCACAGTGACCTGTCCTTTCAGCTTGCAGTGGAAAGCCTCCTCCACACGCCTGTGGGATGACACTTCCTCCAGGGAGAGCAGGAGTGGAGGCAGCTGGCTGGGATGGGCCGAGATAGCCAGGGATGCTCGACGCTCGATGGCTTCTGAGGGGAGAAGAAAAGGAAAAAGGGCAGGAGAACAAAGGCTTGGTTTCAAGGGATGGCTTTTGAGGCCACCAGAGCTGCAGAGCCAGCTCTGGTGCTTTCCAAAAGCAGCAGCTCACAAAAGCACAAAGCTCTCACAAGTCTTTACCTTTTAATATCTCTTTAAACTCCTGCAGAAGGACATCCCGGGTCACTTCAGCTCCAGGGGCTCCCGGAGGTCCCTGAGGGCCAGGAGGTCCTGGGGGCCCAACAAGGCCACGCTGAGGGAGCAACCAAAGCAAAACACGTGAATTAGAGCCAGGGAGTTGCAGGGCCAGACCAAAAATTCCCCTCAGCCATGATGAGGCAGCTCTGCCTGCCTTAGCAGCGGGTTAAAAGTGCCCACGTGATTTAAGAGTCACTCAGCAGATGAGTGGGAGCTCATGAATTTGAAATCAGCTCCTTGCCCACACCTTGATTAATGTATATCCTTTGAGAGGCTTGATCTAGTGGAAGGGAAAAAAATAAAATAAAACGGCAGAGGACAATTTTATTTCTGCTGAGCAGAAAAATAAGCCAAAAAAAGGCTCAGCCCAAACCCGAGTGTTGCAGTGGAATTCCCACACCTTATCTTCCGAGGCACTTGTTGGTTCAGACTCCTCCAAAACACAAACAAATGGAAACTCAGCACACCCTGGGGCGAGAAGGCAAAGCTGGAGCACCCAGAACCACGAGGGTGCAGGGCAGGGCAGCAGCAACCCACCAGTTTCTTGTCCTTCCCTTTGCATCTCCTCTTGGAGGTGTTGCCGTCGTCCGGCCGGTGCACGAAGGAGATCCAGGTGCGCCGGGGGTCTGTGATCCGGGGGTCTGGAGACTCCAGGACCTGAACACCAACAAGAGCAAACACTGAAACCACTGTCTGGCCACTCCACGGGTTCAGAGAGTGCAAAGTGTCCTCACCAGACTGCTGCCTAAACCACATCCCCCGTGCCAACGTGCATGGAGGGGGTGCTCAAGAGACCAGTGAGGCCCAAGAGCTCTGAGTGTCCCTCAGAGACCTCCCTCAAGCTGCTGGTACTCTCAGCCCTCTGCCAGCGCTCAGACATACCACAGCAAACCTGCCCACATGCCAGAGATTGTTCCCCCACTGGCACCTGAGGTTTATCAGTTGGCTCGAAGGAGCGACACGGGGAGATTAAAACGCACGGAGGGAGCCTGGAAATGCTCCCTGGCTTTCAAATCCCGAGCTGCAGAGGGACAGGTGTGCACCCAGGAGAAAACACAGCTCCCAGGGAAACCCCAGAGTCCGTGCCTGACCACAGAAAAGGTGTTTGTTGGCAAATTTGGCTCCCTGTGTGCTGCAAGTGGACAGAGAGATCCTGCAGAGGAGTTGTGGGTCCCCGCTGAACAAACCTGGGGCACAAGGGATGGCATTAAGGGTAGGAAGGTCCTGCAGGTGTGACAGCAGTTCTGCCACAGCTCAGCCACCAAAACTCTGCACTCAGTGCCCTGAACAGTGACAGTGACCTTGCAAGGTGCTTCCAGTGCATCTCTTTGCTCCTTGCCTGTCCCATTTGCCTCCCCAAATGCCGCTTCTCAGAGAACCAGACTGACTTTGAATTGCATTTCTACTCCCACTTCCAAGAGCAGATCCCCTTCCACCACACAGCAGAAAAAACCCCACCCCTTAGAACGCAGGTGAGGTCCCAAAAACAGCCCCACATCTCCCTGAGGGCAGCAGGGATTGGACAGAGGATTTGCAAATTGTAGCTGGGAATAACAGGGCAAGACCATTTTGAGGGGGAAAAGACCCAGAGTCTGTGTGGGATCTGCTGTGGAAAACCAGCAGAACACCAGCAGCCCCCCAGAAATCAGGGTGTGTGGTGAGAGGAGCGAGAGGAGTTGATGAACACCCCAGGTTCTGTGGAGCCATCTCCCTCAATTCCACAAAATCAAGGACACCCTGAGACATTTCAACCACACATGGCTGAATTAATCAGAGTTATGGTTTTATCCACGCTCCCCCCAAATTTAGTCTGTATCGAAACCAAGAGCAAGAGACAGTTTAGTTTCCTTATTCCTGTGCCAAAATCAAGACTTTTTACTTGCATCACCACATCCATAGCCAGCCATAAATTGTGTGTTCAGCCAAGGGGTTCTGGTAGGTTGGTTGTTGTAGCTGATTCATTACTTGCCCAAAGGCAGCAGGTGCCTCTTTTGGGGACTGACAGTGTGTGGTGAAGCTGGAGATCAGTTCACAAAGCAGAAGGAAACAACTTATTAACAGAAGCACCTGGCTCAGGCAGGGTGTTCCCTCAGTGCTGTGACAGCAGCCAGCAGAGAAAATGAAAATAAAACCAGTTTATCCCTCAGAAATAATAATAAAAAAAAAACCCCACTCTGAAGTATAGAAAAAGAAAAAAAAAAGAAGTAAAAAAAATAAAATAAAAACCCCATCCCTCTGCAGCAGCTCGGTTAAATCACAGCTCCCTCCACGAGACACTCGTGGCACTCCCCAGTTCCTCCAGCACAGGGCTGATTGACAGCTAAAATGAATGTTCCATCCTTGTGGTGTTATTATTTAATTACTATGGCATGCATGAGCAATCCCAGCAATAAGCAGGCAAGCCTCTGTTTTTCTTGGCAGCAGGAGCCTCCAGCAGCCAGGAGAGACCTCGCAGCCAACTCAGGTATCAGAGGGGACTGAGACAGCCCTGCAGTCCCAGAGGGGATTTGTCCCTCCTGGGGTGGTGCCTGAGGAGCAAAGACACCCTGCAGGAGTCCAGGAGCAATCCTGGTGGGAAATCCAGGGCAAACAGCACCTCCAGAACCAACAGAAGCCTGGCCAGAATGAACTTGCAATCAGGTCTTTAAGCTGATTTTGGAGTAGGGACACAATGGCACCTTTCACTCCAGGAATTAGCTCGGTCTCTCCCTGATTTCCCTCACAATGAGACGATTTGAGGTGTGATTTAAGTGCTGGGAACAAACAGAACCCGGGGATCTCTTTGGCTCCAGCTCCCTGGGACACCCAGGGTTGAGCCCCACAAAGAAACTACCACTCAAAATCCACACTCAAAGAGCAGAGTTTGGATCCTGAGAAGTTTCTGAACTGCTCCTGGACTTTCCTGATGTTCCAGGATCCTGGGATCCAGCCTAAAAAAAACCCAACTGTAAACAGACAAAAGTCCTTTCAGGGCCTGGGTGGATAGAAAAGGCACCACCACCTGTGAGCACATCTGTACACCCCAAATGTGTGTTCTCAGAGTGGGTCAGGGTGGAAAGCAAGCACGAGAAGTTCTAATTCTGTGAGAGGGAAGCATCCTTTCCACCTGCAATCAGTGTATCCAAGAGCAGACACCAAACCTTTCCAGTCCACAGTCCGTGCCTGAAGTGGCTGCCCTGCAGTTCTGCTCAGTTATCTGTGAATTTGTCCATCTGGGAGGAAATCACATTTCAGAATTCTCTGTTTTAAGTTGTAATCTCATTTCCAGGCCCAAAAATGGGCTTGACTAAACATTTCAGTTTTCTTAAATGCACACATTTCTCTGTTGTTAGCCCTGATTTCCACCAGCAAGAGTATTGTTGGCTTCATTGTGAAACAAAGAATGAATTATTTATTTCAGGAGCGTGTTTTACTTGGACCAGGACACAAAGTGACAGAGCACTCTTATTTTAGCATGAAAAGCCCCTGTGTGAGCTGCTAATAACTCGCAGTTCTGCACACTCCTGGTTATTAATGAAATGTAAAACCAAGGTCCTGACCACTGGTGGGTTTTTAAAGATCTCTCAAGAATTCCCCCCAGAGCAGAAGCCTTAGGTTTGGCATCTCAGCCAAATCCAAAAGGGAATTCCTACCGAAATTCCCACTCTGTTTGGCGATTAAAAATTGCATTCTGCTCCTCCAGCAACTTTCTCCCTGAGCTCAAAACCACAAACAGCCTGCAGTGGTCACACCCTTAATGAGCTTAACGACTCTGCTGGAGCAGGTCATTCTGGGTGAGAAAACAGCACCTTTCTCACCGTGTTTTCAAGGGGTTTTCACCTGGGCCACAAGGAACTGTTGGGATTCTGTGTTATTTGTTCATAATACTCACTGTATCTTGTTCAAAATATTCCAAAGCAAGACATGCCTGTCAGATATAACACCAGAGAGAACAATATCTGGTACAGGTGGGTCACAGGCTGGTTTCTCCCCTGGTTTTAAACACCTGTCAGGCCCCAAAATGCCATTCTCCATCCCACCTGCAATCACACCCTGCAGGCTCAGGCTGAAATCTGTGTCCAGAGGAGAAATCAATCTGGGCAATGTCACGGAACCGGCTCCTGCTTTCAACTGGAAGCAAAAGACACCCCCCCCGCAAGAAATAATTCAGGGGGATTTCAGTAGTAAAGCAGGTAGAGCAAGGCTCTGACAGAGGCAGGATTCCAGCTGGAAGGGACAGCCAGGGGTTGTCCTGTTCATATCCATCCAAAATCTCCCAGGGGTGTCCAGAGGACGGTGCCAAACTCTGCTCAGAGACAGGACGAGGAGCAAAGGCTTCAACTGAAACTCAACAACTTGTTCCACCTCAACATGAGGAAGAACTTCCTTCCATGAGGGTGGCAGAGCTCTGGAACAGCTGCCCAGGGAGGGTCCAGGGACATCTCAAACCCACCTGGGTGTGTCCCCTGCCTGGGTTGGACTGGATGAGCTCCAGAGGTCCCTTCCCACCCAAACCACTCCGGGATTCTGGGATCCAACCCCTCCTGCCCTAAAGAGCCCCCATGTGAAGGCAAGTCTGGCAGATGCTCAGCCAAAAACACAGTCAGAGGGAGAAGATCCAGCAGATCCCAAACCCTCTGCATCCATCCCTCCTGTTCTGCTCTTTTAGTCCATCTGTGTCAGAGGAGAAAACTCTCACGTGCTTGGCAAGCACATCCCCCTGTCAGCAGCTCAAAAGATAAGACTGGAGAAAGCCTATTTTTAAAAAAATAAAATAAAAAAATAAATGAAACCCCAGCAGACTCAGTATTTCCACGGAAATAGCAGGTTTATCAGATTTGAGGCTTCTGCTTCTCTGTTTTAGCAGAGGTTTCACCACATGACTCATGGGCTGTGAATGTTAAAGGGGAGCTTTCTCCACTCCTATTTTAAAAGGATTCCCAAGAGGGTTTTTGTCCCAAGCTGTTTTGCTTAATTAGAAGGAAAACACATCTACCTTTTCAACAGTAGGAATAAAAATCACTACTCCCAGCTCATAATTCACTCCCTGCTCTGATAAACCTACCAGTTGGCCACAGAGTCTTCCAAGGTAAACACAGCCTTAATTTTTACTGCTCAAGGCCACAAAAATTCCATCTTTCCTGTTGTGTGCTGCAGAGGATTAAATGGGACACTGCTGCTTCATTTTCCTATGCAGGGCATCCTCTCATGACACAAAACTGCTCTCAGAGGTACCTTCAAGGCTCTGAAAGATCAGCTTTTTTTTTTCCCTAAACAGAACCTGCCGGAGCTGAGCTCATCCTGCAGCCAAACCTTTGCCATGGATATGCTAAAGCAAAGCATTTCAACACAGAAACTGCAGCTTCCAAACAATGTCTGCTTTAATGAATGCCCACGAGCCTCTTGTGTTTTGGGTTTTGTGTTTTGTTTTGTTTTTTTTTTCCAGCCCCACTGGATGTGTGACTGTGTCAGAATTAACCAGGACCAGTCCCTGCTTGTTTGTGCAATCAGGAGATATCCTGCTCGTGGTCCAATACACACTTCTCATCAAGGCAAAATTAATTCCAGAGGGGACTGCAGTCGAGTTGCACGTGGCCCCTCTGCAAGGGCAGAGCGGAGCAGTTGTGGGGAGAGCAGAAATGATTGATTGTGAGCACCTCAAGAATTCCAGTGTGTGTGCACAACCTGTCCTGACAGAGCCCTGCAACACACACACACACAAAAGGAGCTGCAGGAAGGCTGCTCATGGCCCCTCAGGACACTTCTGAGGGCACAGCCAGCTTTTCTGTGCAGGACTATTCCCCAGACCTGCCCAACCTTAACCAATTACTCTCACAACAGCCCGGAGCGGGATATTTGGGATGTCAGCCCAATTGTTCCAGCTTGCCCCCTCGGCCATGCCCCAGTTCCCGGCAGGTCTGCCCCTCCATTGCTATAGTGACTGCCAGCCCTAATGCTGCTGATCAAAGTCCTCTTGGAGAGGTCACTCTGTCCTGACAAGGGACATTTTTGTGTGAGCAGGGGGTGGAGGGAGAGCCTGTGTCACAGGGGAGACTCCTTTCCTCCTCACTCAGAATTCTAAGTCTGCCTTCCCACTTCATCCTGCTCCTAATCCTAAAAGCTGCTTTTAATTCTCTGGGCCCCTCTGCTGTTCCCAAGAGTTCTTCTTTCCCAAGCATCCTGTGCAAAATATTCATCCCAAAGGATTCTGGGGGCTCTGAGCAACCGAGGGGAAGTTTTCTGGGTGGTTCTCCCAAACTGGAGGGATCCCTACCCTGCCAAATTCACTCACCAGCTGCAGCCACAGAGGTACCACACACACATGTACACACAAAGGCTTCACTTCCCATTTATACACCACTAAAAACCATCCTGAACCCTTTCCTAAGAGCCACAACCACCCTCAGCACATCACCTGACTGCAGCCCAAAACTTTCCCAGCTCTGATTTTCAGCCACATTCTCCTGTACAGAAAAAGCAGCTCTGGCATTCTGAGGTGTTTATGGCGTTGTGTTTGCTTAAAAAAAAATAACATTTCAGAGAGCTAAGCCTTTGCCTGCAAGAGACACTTTAAAATCCCAGCATCATTCCTGTGATAGCCCACTTGGCTTAACTCTGAGTTGTTCCTGACACTGTTCATACATCAGAGCTCTAAACTGTCTTTACCCTTAACCAGCTACAAAGGCACTGGAGCTTCAGTCATGCGTGTTCCAAAACAACCATAAATTGCAGTATTCCAGTGTTTGCTCCAGCGAAGCCAGAAAATCAATCATGCAAAGGCAAAAAGAAAAGAAAAAAAAAAAAAAAAAGGAACGTTCCTCTCTAAAATCAAACAGCATTTTAGCAAGATTGCCTTAAATCCCTGGGAAGAGGAGCCAGCCCCGCTCTGCTGGCAGGAATAAGCTCTGGCAAGGCTCAAACACCCACCTTGGGATGCCCGTGCAGCTCCTCGCTGTTGGACAGGGTGGTGTTGAAGGGCTCTGTGTACTGATTGGGTTCTTTCTTCACCTTCCTCTCTCTCTTTGCTGCTGAAACCCTGAAGAGGCAAAACTGCTGACAGAGTAAAGTTGCCACAAACACCCAGGTGCACCCCTTCATTTTGGGAAGGGAGGGAGGGGCCAAGTCCAAGCACGGAGGGAGGGGAGGGGGGGAAAAACCTTCACCACCAATAAAGGAACAGACTCCTCTCTTACAAAAATAAAAAACTTAACAGGGTCAGAAGTGCTAAAGGAGATCCTCTGGGCTGTGCAATGTCAGATGGGCAGCAAGAGTTGGGTGTGCTGGTTGCTGAGAGGTCTCTGTTCAAGCAGAGCACATGGAAATGGTACAGATAAACTTGTTTAAAATCTGGATTCACTCGGAGAAGGAGGTAAGTCCATTCAGCCTCTGGGAGCTTTCCATAAATACAAGAGGCCCTGAAAAGTCCTGCCACCCACCTTGAAGCGTTGCTCTCCCCTTTACCCACCCCCCAGATAAGTCTTCAGACTTATTTTAGATGCACTCAACTATGAGAAGTCAAAGTGCTCTGGGCAACAGTTGCTCAGGCCAGAGCTGACAACACAAACTCATCAGGGGGTGCTCTGGTTGTTCCTCTTCACCAGGAGGTCCCACTTGCTGTCACTGGAAGCACCGTGTTCCGTTCAGAGCAGGTTGGGATGCGTTCCATCCGTTCCCTCTGGGATGATCCTTCCCCCTCCCTCAGTGACAAGTCCTCATCCTGCCCTTCCAGGGTGCTGGGGAACTGTAATCCAATGGTGCTACAGCCAGCACTCCTCTGGAGGGGCTGGAAGCATCACAGCTCAGCCTTGTCGGGAGCAGAGAGACTTCTCATAACCATTAAACACAAAACAAGGAGAAACAAACACTCTGAGGATGTCCCCGGGTCCCCTGGGAGCAGGCAAAGTTTCCCCAAGGGTGGTTTGCCTCCCTCTTTAGCTGAGTTTCTCTTCCCTGGGACGATGAGCAGCAGCTGTCAGGGTGCAGGACCTCGTGGCTTTCGCATCCTCATCTCCCCCTCACAGCGGGCAGGATTTCAGGTGCCTCGGGCAGGATTTCAGGTGCCTCGGAGCGTCTGATCCCTCCTGCCGCTCCTTTCCCCGGCTGCACGTTGGCAAAACCCTCCTCAGCTCCCTCCTCACCTCGGCAAAGAAGTCCTTCGTTCCTGAATGAGTTTCCATCAACTTCAAGGAAAGGAAAAGAAGAGGAAAGAAAAAAAAAGGAAAGAAAAGAAAAAAAAAAAGGAGGAGGGATCACATTCTAATGAGCTGTCAAGCCTATTCTCTTCACATTCCTATTAGACTCCCTGATAAGTGGAGCTGGCCCGTGTGCCAGGCAGATTTAAATCAGTGCCCATTCCCTGCTCCCTCCCCTCAGCCCTGCTCTGTCCCTCCCCTTCATTATCTCGGAGAAATCACCATTTTTCTGGGAAGTTTGTAAAGCTGCACAGGAGCGTGTGGTGGAGCTGAAAATATGTGGCTTGGAATAAGCACCCGGCATCACACACCAGGATAACCAGAATCCTGCCTGGTTTCCCAATCTCTTCCCTATTTTCCCCCCAGCTCCCATTAAAGGTTGGTCAGGGGGGGCTGTCTGTTAAAAATCCTAGAAACTCAAAGGTTCCCCAGCACTTCAGGAGGGGATCTTGATGTTCGTGGACACTGCAAAGCTGCACCAGTCCCCCACCTCCCAGAACAGATAGTCCTGTTCTTCCTGCAGAGATTTTCCTACTTGCAAAGATCCCCCTGAGGCTGCGCCGTGAGAAAGCCCAGGAATGATAAAAGGTTGAAGATCAGCTTGAAGTCCTTTGTGCAGCCAGCAAGCGAGAGATTTTGCTTTATTTTGGCAGTTCCTCGACCATAACTTCTGTAATCCAAGTCACAACTGTTGGATTTTGCAGCCAGGAGCAAAGCTCAGGGAAACTGAGGCACAAACAACCTGAGCTGCAAAAATCCAGAGGCAGAATAAAGATTGGTGGCTCTGAGGCAAAGTTCTATTAATAGGGCTCAGGGAAACTGAGGCACAAACAACCCGAGCTGGCAAAAATCAACGAGTAGAGCCCGGATTTTTAAATGTTTTTACAGCATCTTTGGGGAGAAATGGGGTTTAGGAAAGAGAACAAAGTTAGAAGGGACGTTACCCAGCAGCTCAAGAGTTAACAGCACATCTCCCCCCAGCCAGCTCACATTCCATCAAAACTACGTGGCAGACTTTATTTGTTAATAATATTTAACTTTCTTTGGCGCCTTCTCATACTTAAGCCTCTTTTTTTTCAGGTTAGTTGTAGACAAGCCATGAATTTGTAAAAGTGCACTTGATGACACATTAATAGGACAATCTGTCATATCCCAGCTAAACAGCCTGACAGCTCCACACACCACGGCAGGCAGGGACAGCCAGGGCTGGGCTGGGCTGGGCTGGGCTGGGTTTAACCAGGCTGGGCTTAACTGGGCTGGGCTGCAGCTCCCAGCTCTGCCAGCCCCTTCCCCAGCCTGGCAGCAGCTCCTCGGACTGGGGGGGAATCAATCCCGACTAATCCAAGGTGAAGATATTGCTGGTTTCGGCTATAAACGTGAGACAATGACGTGGTGGCACACACAGGGGTGGCCCTGGGCAGCCAGGAGGGTCTGGGGGTCTTGGGGACATTGTGGTGACACCGTGGTGGCACCCTCAGAGAGCTCTGAGAAGGTGGTGGCACAGGGACAGTGATGGGGCAGTGACGTGGTGGGAGGTGGTGGCACCTGGAGAGGTGGCTCTGGGCAGCCAGGAGGGGCTGGGGACGTTGGGGACATTGTGGTGACATCAGAGGAACTGGGAAGGAGCTCTCCAACTCCCTGACAGGAGGATGCAGCCAGGTGGGGTCGGGCTCTTCTCCCAGGTGACAAGTGACAGGATGAGAGGAATTGGCCTCAGGGGAGGTTTAGGTGGATATCAGGGACATTTTTTTTCATGGAAAAGGGTTGTCAGGCTTTGGAACAGGGAAAGGGTGGAATCACCATCCCTGGAAATATTCAAGAACCTCGTGGATGTGGCCCATGGGGATGTGGTTTAGCGGTGACCAGGGTGGTGCTGCGTGGACAGCTGGACCTGGTGATCTTCAAGGTCTTTTCCAACCTGAACGATTCCATGAAAGGCCAAACAGTTTCTCCCTGGAGCTCAGCACCCCTGCAGCACTACCAGGAATAATTAAGAACATAACACCATCAGTCCTGCACGAGGAAAGTTTGGAAGCAGGGAAGATGTTGTAAGAAGCCACGTTAAGATTTCCAAACTGTGCAAGAACCCAAAGAGGGTGTTTGCAAACACTGTAAGTGTGCCCAGAGCCAGAGAGGGAACCAAAGAGTCAGGCAAGGAACTTCTGATCTGATCTTTCAATCTGCACTGATGTGATTTCACTCAAGATAGGCCTCACCTGGCTGTGCCAGGAATAATATCCAAAGGGCAAAAGGGCAAATGCTGGGATTCCCCCAGTTATCTGTTGTAGATAAAAGGAACAGCTCCTGAGCCCTGGCACAGAGATGGGGATTTTTGAAGCCAATACAGTGGCTGACACGCCCCCCCCTCCATTCCTGCTTCATCCCAGATAAAAGTCTGGAGCCTGGAAGGAATCCTTCCCTGGGAGAGTGGGCAGGCCCTGGCACAGGTTGCCCAGAGAAGCTGTGGCTGCCCCAGCCCTGGAAGTGTCCAAGGCCAGGTTGGAGCAACCTGGGATAGTGGAAGGTGTCCCTGGGTGGAACTGGATGAGCTTTAAGGTCCTTCCCACCCAAACCATTCTGGGATTCGGTGATAATCCAACATAACCTCGGGCTGTTGATTAATGTACACAGGCTCCCCAGGGTTTGGGCACGGCCTGGGGCTGCCAGAGCTCCAGGAGGGTTTGGACAACGCCCTCAGGGACAGGGTGGGATTGTTGGGCTGTCTGTGCAGGGCCAGGGGTTGGACTGGATGATCCTTGTGGGTCCCTTCCAGCTCAGGATATTCCACGATTCCTGAAGCTGTTGGAACAAAGCTGGACACACCAAGGAACAAAGGAGCAGCTTTGGGAAGGCGCACCCGGGGTTTGCGGTGGGAGCTGCAGCACCCTGCATGCCAGAGCCTCTCCAGCCCCGCATTCCCGGCCCGCTGGATCCCGACCCGCGCGGGATCGCTTCGCCATCTGGTGGCAAATCCACGGAAACGCCAAAACACTTGGAAAAAAACTGGGAACCCCCCCCCCCCACTAGCTGCTCCTCCAAGGGTTCCTCTCGCAGCGACCAGGTGGGAAATAACCCTGTTGGGGCAAAGCTTTTCCCGCTGATAAAATTCCCAATAATCCCTCATGAACCATCCTCTTGCCTTGCCCAGAAAACCTTTTCAATGAGTTCCTGCTCCACAGACTCCCTTTCGTGCGATTTTTCCACTGAAAACACGATTTTCCTGCTTTGCTGCAAAGGAAGGATCACCTTGTTCAGTGTTTGCCTCCCTGAGTGGGTCACAAAATAAGCCACTAATGGGCCAAAATTATTCAGAGACGGTCAAAAAACACCTCGAGAAGCACGAGGTTCTTACAATTTGTAATTACAAATGATGAGTTTGCTCTGCTGGAGAAAACACCATCCATATCCCCATTCCAGTTTCCTCCCTTTCCCAAAAAGTCCCACAGGAAGCATCGGTTTTCTCATGAATGTTTATTATGAACAAACATTACAATGCAGTCATTCCCACTCCTCAGTACACGCTCCTTAGCAAGGGAACCTCCATGGCCTTGAAATCTCAGGGAGGGGAGGAAAGGAAGGTGATGACTACACAAAAATCCAGAATTTAAAAAAAAAAAAATATTAATAATAAACTCAAGAGATGTTTCAAGTCAAGGGCCAGATTTGTTCCAAGATCATGTAAGGAAGGAGAGATTTTATTTTGATTCCATCAAGTAATGAAGTGCTCAGGGCATGGGAACATTTCTGCCTGGGCTCCTCCATCGAATGACTTGGGTGACAATAAGATCAGATACTGCACTGTTAGAAATTCTTTAAAAAAACCATAAATCAGTAAAACCTACACAAAGAAGGATAAATCTGGTGTTGCCAAAGGCAAGGAGACGGATCAAAATGCTTGCAAGGGGGACAGGGATTGCTCCCAGCTTCCAATGAATGGCACCTGGAGTGGCTGGCAAGTCTTTTTCTCCAGATCCAGAGTACTCCAGAGAAAAACTGCAATTGTGGAAATTTGGGGTTTTAAACACAACCAATTCTCAGGGAAAAAAAAAAAAAAAAAGTAGCATGTCCAGGGTTTGACCAAAGGGGGTTTTGTTTCTAATTGTGGCACTTCCTGCAGACAAGAGACCGACCTTCACGTGCTCAGGTGCAGCTCAAGGCCAACTTCTTGTCATGGAATAAAAAGCTTTTAATTCACCATCTCTGGCTGCTTTTCTCTGAGCTTGGTGAGGTCACAGAAGCTGCAAACACCCCCTTGCCCAAGGTCTCCTTGCCTTTGCCTTGGTTTTTGGGGATAAAGAACTTCCAGAAGAGAAGATAAACGTGGATAACCAAGCTAAGCTGCTGCCTGGCAACGGCAGGAAAAAGGCATTGCAAGGACACAGAGGGGTCTGAGGGGTGCAAAGAGCCACAAGAAAAAACCATCAGCCATCCCCAAAATCCCAGCCCTGCAGGAAAGCCATGGCACTGCCCCCTCCTGCCCAGCACACCTCCACCCCCCCAAGACCCACAGTTTGTTTCTAGGATTAAGCACATACAAGAGGTAAATGGGAAAAAAAAATAGTTATTATAAATAAGATTTGGTGAAACCATAAAATAATTAGAATAATAATAATAAAAAAGTAATCAAAGATTTTATAAATACGCTTTAAATCCAGCCTTTTCCAAATCCTATCCTTGCACACCCTGACTCCTTCCCTTCCTCACCTCAGGAAGAACTGCTTTAAGATTTCTTTAGCAAAGAGCTGTTCTGCTAATTTTGGTAATTCCTACCTATTGCAGAGAATTGGTCACATTTTACTGGTGCTCTGAGCTGTTGGCTCATGGCTTGACAGGAACATTTCTGCTTATAATTCAAGATACCAAGAAGCTGAGAGAGAGAAAATCTGAAAGGGGAAATAAGACAGTTCCAAAACATTCTTAGACACGTGAGGTAATATTTATTTGGGCTCTTTAGAACACTTAAAATAAGACTATACAGTGAGTGCAGAGCTTTCATCCCTGCCACCACCTGGGACAGTTGTTGTAGCACTGACAGTGTGTCCTGCCCCAGCTGACCAGGCAGCACTGCCAGCTCTGAAAGGCACAGCAAGTTTGCCTCTGCTGGAGCAAAGCTTTTGGGGAAAATTCAAGCAGCAGGGAGAAAAAGTAATTTCAGACAGACTTTTGGACTTCAGCGTTTCCCCCCCAGTGCTGGGAGCCTGGGAACAAACAGCAGCCTTTCATTTGTCAGACACCTGAAGGGGAAGAGTGAGGAACTGACAGCTAAAAGCTTCCAGAATCCCAGGTGAATGCTGGGGTTGGCTTTTGGTGGTGGTGGGTTTTTTAAGAGTGAGCAAGTGGAACTAATTTGAAGGGTTAGTTCAGGCAGTGACACTTCAGATGGATTCAGCTGACTCTGAGGAAGCTGGTTTGTTACTGAGACTCATTTTCCTTTTTCCCTTCCCGAGGGCTGGGGTTTCCTCAATCCCCACAGCCTAAGGAATGCAGAGATTTTTGGAACACACAGTCAACTCTCTCCATTGGTGGGTGCAGTTTTATTATTATTTCACCAGTGGCCCCCTTGTGATCAGAAGGAACTATTACAACTTTCCAACAGAACATCTCCCAGAATGAAAATCTGTAAGTGAACAAATCCCAAATGACCCTGGATATGGGTAATTCCCACTAGAGGCTGATTCCAAGGCTTTTTTTTTTTTTTCCCCCTTGCTGAAGGCCAACAACTGCACTTCTTGTAGCCCAAATAAAACCTTCAGTGACGTTGGGACAATTTAGACAACACATTTAACACACTGTGGTGTTATGTTCCCACTCATCTAATCACTACTGACTAGATATGCAATGATGGTCATTCTAGTTGGAAAAAAAAAAAAACCAGCAATTTTCTGTAGCATCAAATGTTCACATTAACCAAACCCTTCCCAAGTCCACGTGGAATCTCTACTTGAATCACTGAACACCTGGACAGACTCTTCCCTACTGAAAATAAAGTGATATGCAGTAAATGGTGGAGTCTTAAAAATTGTACAATGAAGTAAAAAGCCTTATTTGCTCGAGATTTCCCGATTTCCAACGACAGATGGAGAACTGCTATAAAAAAAAATCAAAGCACTAGAAATGTAGTGTCTCATCAATAATGCTTTGACTTGTGTGAGAAACTACCAGAGAGCAGCGAAGTTTCTGCCTAACCAAAACTACTCCAAACTCCCACGAGCCCAGCCAAGGTTTCACCCGCCAAAACCAACCTCTCTGCCGGCGTCAAGAGCCAGATGCCCCAAAAAGAGTCCCACTCACTCTGTTGCCAACTAGCGCTACAAATTTGGTCTCGGGGTTTATTTGCTCTCCTCACTCCTGGGCTATGCTCCTCAGCACGTACTTCACTGTGTAGGCAAAGGCTGCGAAGCCCACGATGACAAACAAGTTCGCCAGAGCTCCGCCCAAGAGTCCGTGGTTGCGGTTGGGCTGCTGCAGCCCCGGGGGGTTGGCGGGGGCCAGGGCCACGTGCCCGTTCAGGAGGGGGATCCCGTTCTGGCCGTAGTGAGCGTCCCCGTCGGGCACCACGTCGGGCAGGGGCAGCGAGGGAGGTCTGCTGTTGAGCTCTTCTTGTGCTTTCTGTTTTTGTTTGATCTCCTGGAGGGAGAAAGAGAACAGTGGTTGGAAGTGAAAGTCGTGAAGCTTTGGGTGCTCTGAAAGGACTGGAAGTGAAAGCCATAGAGCTTTGGGTGTTCTGACAGTCATGGAGCTTTTGGTGATCTGAAAGGATTGCAAGTGAGAAGCTAAACAATTAAGTTTGCTACACAGAGAAGCTGAAGAACTCCAAAAAACCAAAATATTGAATTCCCTTACCTCCACCACTTCAGGGAAGAGCTCGCAGAAGACTTTGTCTTTTAAATTAAATGCTAAGCTTTGTGCAGCGAGTTGTCTTTTCTGTGGAGGAAACAAACGTTATCAGCAGCTGCACAGAAATTCATTCCTCAGAAATTCATTCCACAGAAATTCAATTTCCTCCAACTCAACACCTGATTTCCCCCAGGAAAGGGTGCAAACCCCCAGCCCACTGCTTTCTATCATTTACAACATCACACTCGTGAACATTATTCACTACAACACATTTACAGACATCAATGATGTTCTCAGTTCTTCACCCTGTGGGATTTAGGGTTTTGTATCAGCCTGACTGCTTGGCCGACGCACCAAGAGGAATGAAGGAGGAATAAAATCCCAACCACGGTGTTTATTTCTGAGATATCAAAATTCCAGCTGCTGCTGCTGCTGTTTTCCCGTTGCCAAAGCTGCCCCAAGGTCCCCCAGCCCCTCTGAACTCACTGTGAACTCAGATGTCTCTATGCTGCCCAGGGTGGGGCCCTTTTCCACCATGAAACTAAGGAGGCCCGTCAGGATCGTGGAGACTGACCAAGCTGGATTCCACGTGTCCGGGTGGAAATCGGTGATGGAAAGACACAACCTTCAAAAACACAGCCAGAGGTTTGGGGTTGCCATTAAAATTACATCACACATTAGGCACAGTGCTGAAATGGTGTTAATTGCTTAAGTGTTAGAGAAAGGTCCTTACCTTGTGTTACACTTAAACCTTCCATTAGGTGTAATCATATAAATACTAGGAGGTTTAAAAGGGAATTCTCTGGGGAATATTAGTTTCCCATGATAATAGCCACCTGCATTACACAGAGAGAGGAGTTACTTATTTTGCATGAAGATTAAGTCCTAAACTGCTACTCAAAATGGGCCAAATAAACCCTTGGGCTTGCTTCCTTCTCCCCTCTCACTGAGATCAAACACTTCACCTTGAGCCTCTAAAACAAGGCAATAATAACCCAAACCTGCACCAGATTGACTCTGGAGGCAATTCTCTCACATTCTCTCTTACAGACAGTTGTTTGCTGCTGTCAAGTCTGGAATACACTGAAGGAAAACCAGCCAAAGTGTATTTATTACAATAAACTGGGTTATTTTTTCCCAGAAATTTAAGTGCAAACACAATCCCAATCAAAGAAGCATTTCTGAGAGGCTCCAGGAGACATCGTGACTACAACAAATGAACAAGGCTTTTACATTTCGAGCTTTCTCCAGAGAAATTCATAAAGAGAACTGTTATGTCTCAGTTCCCCAAGAACATTTCTGTGCTAACAAAATGGGACTTTCTGAAATTATCTTGGTCACATACTCTCCAAAGTGAGCTGTCTGCTCCAAAACCTTAAGCAACCATCTTCACCTCAGTTTTATTTTATTGAACCCCTTGATAACAAAAACATTGCTGACAGCAGCATCACCATCTCTTTTTAACAGGCTTTCCCACAGACAGCTTTGAGACTGCACTGACAGATTTTGGAGCTGTTCTCGGTAGTTGTGTTTTGCCCATTCAAACCAACATTAAATCACATTTAATCGAGCTTTTACCTTCATAGGGCGTCATTTCAGGTCCCCTCACAACGTAGTGCCTGGGAAAAGAAGGGAATGGGAACACTGTGGAGCCAGCACACAATCAGCCCCCAATATCCCTGAAAAAAACCCCAAGGATCTAATCATTCAGCCCAAGTTTCCTGCTCCACCTCCCCACACTGAGGAGCGAGGGAGCCGGACTTGATGACCTGGAAAATCTTGTTCTCTCCACGAGTGATCCCAGTCCTGATTCCCACTCTTACCATTCGAGGATGTTGGATGGGAGGGGCTCTGCACAGATGTAAGGCACTGGGTCTTTCTTAATTCTCAGGTAGTCTTGTTTAAGCCTCTGGGTCGCTGTGGTTGGTGCTCTCTTATTACTGTTGTTGCTCATCTAATAAAAAAGAAAATATAAAAATGCAGTATTAATAGACACAGAGCTGCAGTCGCTCATGGGACACTGCTTTTTGCACAGTCCACTTTATATTTAAAATATAAATTGAACTACCTTCACTTTTTTAAGTGGTAAGTTCTTCACCAACACAGTCCCAAGAGACATCTGTACTGGACGATCCTTCTCTATTCTAAAGGTCTTTTTGAGTCACTAATTTTCCCTGTTCAGCTTTGATACCCATTCCACAAATTTACCCCTGTTTTAAATTCACCTGGTGCTCCTACACATCCAGTTACCCAAAAAAAACCCCAAAACAACAACAAACCACAATAATCTGGTTGCTGATGTGGAAGTGAATGACTTGGAATTAAATCTGCTGCCTGCTAAGGCCTGAATTTCCAGAAGGGAACTCCTGAGCCTGATTATTCTCATCCAGGGAAATAAAACCCCATCCAAAGGGAGACAAGTCAGGGTGAGGGGAGGAAATTCCACGGTGTTTGCAAGACAAAGAAAGAATTAGCCCTTATAACCTACAGAACACACTAATTAACAACTGCTGTTTAACTCACTTTCCCCTAAGAAGTTCAGGGAATTACTTGGCTTTAAACACGGAATAAAAAGGAAAGATTTTACATGTATAAAGAGGTAAGACAATGCTCACAATATGGCATGAAATACATATTAAATTCCTACAACCCCTTCTACTCCTTCTCTACAAACAAGCAGGCAAGTAAGATTTATTAAAGAAATACCATTTAAACCACGAGCAACAGTTGTATGTGGTCAAATATTCCACCTCTACTCCGAATAAACCCGTTTAACCCGCCTTTTGTCAGAACTGCTGTAAATCAATGCTTAAAACACAAGAGCTTTTTTTTTTGAAGCCACACCTCTCGAAATCATAAAATTCAGATTTTTTTTCCCCCAGAGAAGCCAGCTTTGACTTTGAAATATGAATTAAATAATATCTTTTTACTCCGACTCGATTATTTGTTCTGACGTTTTTCAGTAATAAACTGGGAGCAGTAGCAGTAATAATAATTTGAAATAAGCCCTCAGTACGTGCTGCGAGAACACACAGCGAAACATTTTAACGCTTTAAGTGCTGCTCCTGTGGGATCTGAACGCGCCTCAAAGCCTTACCTGGGAGAACATTTGGATCTTAAAAACGGAAAACAAAAGGGCTGCGACCGCAAAGGCGATTTCTCACCTGGGCAATACAGCGGGCCCGGGAGAAGCGCAGGAGGAAAGAAGACAAGGTGAGGGGGACACAAGGAGGGAGGAGAGAAGGAGGGAGGGATTGAGGGATGGAGGGATTGAGGGATGGAGGGAGAAGGCGGAAGAGAGACTGAGGGACAGACAGAGGCGGGGGGGGGGGAAGAGGCAGCCAGCCGGCCGGCCGGTCCCGCCGGGGGCGGCCCCCGCTCACCTCTCCGTGCCCGCCAGGCCCCGGGCGGCCCCTCCAGCCGGCGGGCGGAGGGCGGGACGCGGGCGGAGGGCGGACGGGCCGCGATGGCGGCGGGGCGGGCAGGGCCGGCCGGGGTCCCCTCACGGCTCCCAGCCAAGATGGCGGCGCGGGCGGCGCTTCCGGGAAGGAGCCGGGGGCGCGCGGCCCTTTCCGCTTCCCGGGGCCGCCATGGCGGGCGCGGAGCCGTGAGGGGAGCCCGGGCTGGGGCCCGGCACAAACCCCGACAGCGTTACCGCTCCGAGTCGCACAATCGCAGAATATCCCGAGTTAGGAGAGACCCACAGGGCTCACAGTCCGAGCCCCTGGCCCCGCACGGGGCTCCGCAGCAGTCCCACCCTGCCCGCTGAGGGCGTTGTCCGAGCGCCCCCTGAGCTCTGGCAGCCCCGGGAGCGGCGAGAAAGCCAATCGCGGTTAAATAAATAGTGATAAAACCTTGCCCCGTGTGCTTAGACGTGTCTGTTCCCTTACAACTTTATAGAATCGGGGTATCCCGATGCCCCCGAGGAGCATCGAGGGCCAGCTCGGTGTTGTACTTGGGAGGGATCGCGGCGTTGTCTGACCTTCGTTTTTCCTGAGGAATTGGCCACATGTGGGTTGTTTGGGTTTGTTTGTTTGTTTGTTTGTTTTTGTTTTGTTTTTTATTTTTAATATAAATATGAATATTTTCCTCGAGTTCCCAGTGTGTGTAAAGTGAAGGATGGAGAAGGGGTTGTTCACAAGAGCACGTAGTGCCAGGACGAGGGGGACCGGCTTCAAACTGTCAAGAGAACGGGAATAAATGGAATTTTGGGAAGGAATTCCTCCCTGTGAGGGTGGGCAGGCCCTGGCACAGGTTGCCCAGAGGAGCTGTGGATGCTCCATCCCTGGAAGTGTCCAAGGCCAGGTTGGATGAGGCTTGGAACAACCTGGGATAGTGGAAGGTGTCCCTGCCCATGGCAGGGGGTTGGAAACGGATGGGCTTTTTTTTTTTCCTACAAAAATAAATAAATAAATAAAAAGAGCAGGATTTTTATTACTGCTCCAAAAAATGCAGGCATTTCCCATGTGAGTAATTCCTGCAGTGCTCGAGCACTCCCCGGTACCCAACAGAGGGCACTGGTAGCCCATATAATAAAAAGTTCTTGGTTAATAGAACTGGTTTCAGCCTCCCAATCTGTTGTCTAGATTTGCTCTCCTGCCACGGGTTTGGGGAGGTTGAATCAACAAAGAAGGAGAAATAAATAAATGGCTGTGATGTCATTACCCGTAAGTGAAAAATCAAAATTGAAAGCGTGCATACATTTTAAAAGTTTCAGTTTCTTCCTACAGTTAGGACTGGACAATATCGTGTCCTCAGACATCTCGCTCAAGCATATCTGTTTAATTTTAGTGGGATTATATATTTGGTTGATTTGGTTGATAATTTCAAGGTCACGTTGGACGGAGCTCAGAGCAACCTGGTCTAGTGGAAGGTGGTGGGTCCCTTCCAACTCAAACCATGCTGTGATTCTGTGATTTTAGGGTTTTCAGTTTGCTGAGGGCTGTAAAAAAAAATAAATTAATTTCATGGTGGTTTCATTTTGAATGTCTCCCGTTTTCCATGATTCTCTCAGACTTCAATCACAGTAACGGGATATTTCATACACAGTGTTCACAAGTCCCACCTGTGGCCACATCATTTGATTTAGTGAAGTTTAACAAACCAAATCCTTTTCTTTGAGTTGTTTTGACTTTTTGAACATGAAATGTTTCAAGGAAAAACTGTTCTGCTTCAAAACCAGAAGCAATAGTTGATCTGTTTTGCTTTAATCTCTTACACTGATTCATCCTCTTATCTAATCTGAGCTCACAGTTTACAAATATTTTGCAGAACAGGAGGAAGTCTTTCATTTAAATTATTATTATTATTATTATTATACTTTGAGATTTAAAGCACTGTATAAAACAAGGTATTGTTGGAATGCTCTATTAGCCTACATGTATTTCACCCAATAAATTCCCCAGGGCAGCTCATACAGGATAACACAGACTAATTTTATACCCTTTGACCCCAGGACCTGTTTTTTTCCTCAGCTAAACCATTTTGTTTATTTTGTGTGTGTGTGTTTTTAACACAGGAATTCCTACTAAGTCTGCAAATATGAGAAACGTGAACCTGGAGACTGAAGCAAAGGATGCTGGAGGGATTCCAGAGCTCCCACTTCCACCTCTGGCATTGTCCCTAATATTCCCCGAGCCCAGAGTGTTTCATGCACCAATGTGTTGTCATCAACATTCCATTAATCCCTCTGGTATGTTCTTCTCCACACTAATGACAGCGTGGAATGAGACTTTGCTCTCACAGTAGTTTCTTTCTTCCCAGTTGTTTTCCAACATGCAAATGAATCACACTCCAGACCTTCCTCTCTGGGAAGTGTCTTTGGGGTGCTGTTGTCGTGTCTTGAAGGCATGTTTAAAACCTGGCCTGGGGAAGCCACCAGAAGTTCCCTATTTATGTTTTTAAATCATGAGGTGCTCCAAGGAAATAAGTGCATACCGCTGGATTGACTTGGAAGGTGATTAACCCCAGGACAGAGACAAGGGAGGCAGCTCTCTATCTCATAAAGTTGTTTTTTTAATTGGATCACGTGGGTGGTTGCAGGACATGAAAACATCTTTACATGCTTGTGAACACAGACCTTTGTGTTATTTATTGTTCACAAACCCATAACTGCCTGACCTTTGCCCTGCAGAAAGTTTCCCTTTAATTGCCACTGTAATGAAATAAATCATTGCAGGTTTTCAGGACAGGTACGAAGAAGAGGAGTCAGAATTTCGTTTTGTGTGTAGTTTCCATCCACAGAACAGGATCAGAGTCCTATTTTTGGGTGCCTTTGATAAGTCCTTGGCTGCAGCATCTGCATCAGATGAAAGCAGAGCTTCGTGCCCCACTCCACATGTGCAGTCACAGCAGGATTTTGAGGCTGACCTTGGTGGGTGAAGAAATAATTGGGGAAAGAAAACACACCCAGATCAAATAAGATCTGCTGCTCTTATTTGCTGGCTGAAGCCACCAGCTGGCACCACATAAACATTTGGGAGGTGCCCAGGCAGAATTTTCTTGCTGTGAAGATCTTCCTGCCTACAAGCAGGAAGAAATCACTGCCCAGTGAATAAATGCAGGAACATCGTGTGGTGTCTCGTGCCTGACAACCTCCTGGAACAGGGAATTCCTCAGGGAATGGAGGGTGCCAGACAAATCCTGCCCTAAAATAAATCCAAGATGCAGAGCAAGCCAAAGCCACAGGGCTCAGTAAAGGAGGAGGTCTGGGAGTGCTACCCCAAGCAGGGGTGGAGGTTGCTGAAGTTGGACAGAGGGAAAGGGGCTTGGATGGAACACAGAAGGAGAGAAGAAATTGGGGGGAAAAAAAAAATCTTCAAGGGCCTCAGAACAAAGGGGACGTGGTGACCTTGATCCAAATGGGCTGGGAGATAAGTCAGGCACGGGACTGAACCTTTGCAGAGCCACAGGGAAGGAAAGAATGAATCTTTAGGATGTTGTGAAGGAAGAACAATCACCTTGAAGGATTTATCCCGTGAGTAAGAGGTGATTTAGCTGAGGAAGCCACAGAGACATCTCCTCTCATTGGGCAAGGGAGCAGCATTTATGAGCCTGGCTGTTGTCAGTGTTTCCACAGCTGCAGGTTGCTCAGTGATGCTGAAAGAGCCATTTTTCATTTATGCTGCATAAAAACCTGTGCCAGGCACTGTTCTCTGAGAGGCCTTTGTAGGATTTTGGGTTTTACTGTGGCTGCCCCATCCCTGGGAGTATCCAAGGCCAGGTTGGACAGGGCTTGGAGCAACCTGGACTAGTGGAAGGTGTCCCTGCCCGTGGCAGGGGGTGGGATGAGATGAGCTTTAAGATCCCTTCCAACCCAACCATTCCATGATTTTAGAGTGACTCTCCATCCCTGGTACCTGGATGTGCTGCAGTTGAGAGCAGACACCAAGGAACTGAATCCCCATCCCAAGGTCATGTTTGCCCTGACCTATCCCACTTTTTCCACTCTCTGAGCTGGCATTCCACCCAAGGGACATCCTCGACCAATAAACCTTCCGAGACCTTTCTGGGAGAGTCCAGAACATGAATACAAATGTCCTGGCCAGATTTAGTTCAAGTAATTATATCCTGCCTCCCCTGAACTGCCTTCCAGCTTCAAGTGCATGGGAGATGCATCACTTCCAGGTCTAAACTATGAGCAATGGCATTTGCATTAAAGCATCTTGATGCTTTCCCATCCAAAAGTAGTGCCATTTCCTTGATGGATTTTTTTTTTTTTTGGTGTTGGTTTTCTCATAAAGTGCTGCTAAGTTAGCTCTCTTTTAATCTTTGCCCAAAAAGGCAATTTAGAGGTATTTTCTATGTATTTCTCTTCCTTGTTTTTGGCTCTTTTATCCTCCTTTTATTGCTTTACCATACTGGGTAATTTTCCTGCAGTGATCCTTTTGACACTAGATTGCACATTTGTTTCATGGCATTACAGAAACACAGCATATTGTTTTCTAGTAGAACTGTAGTAATTTCCAGAATTCTCCAAACCCTTTGATTCTGTGGGAAGCTGATCCCTGTTATTTTTCTGAATGGGAACTGCTAAGCTGTTCATGAATAGCTTCACGTGGGTGATCACCTCGAGCTTCAGAGGAGGGCCCTGGTGGTTCTTGAGTCTCACTGATTCATCACCCATCACGAGGAAATTATTCAATTGTTTTGAAGCTCCCCTTTTTCTCCCTGCCTTAAAGAAGGGATAATGTGATTTGTGTGGCTTTACTGGGAGCGTGCACACTTAATCATTCAGTGTCACCAAGTTGGAGCTCTCTGGGCCAAAGGTTCCCTCCCCATCAGCAAGTGTCAAACATGAGTCACAACCTTTGTTTTCCATCATCGCTGCTGTGATGATAACAATCAATGTTGTTGGTTTATGGGACAGATTAATATTTCCAGGCATCCCCATCACTGTGATTTACTTCATTTTCTCGGGGGGGGCGGGGGGAGGCAGCAGGCCTGAGGTGAGGCAGATCAAATGCCAGGTGATTTAACCTAAGCACTCCTAAATCCCTGGTAAACTTGCTGAAAGCTGAGTTTGGTTTGAGTCAAAGTGCCTTTGATTTCCTCTCCTGGCTCAGGTGGGGCGTGACCCGCTTTGGGATGATTGACAAGGAGATGGGATGACATAGGAAATAACCTTGTCCTGTTCTTCCTGACTCAGAAAGAGGAAAGGTCAGCCCTCTTCCTTATTTATCCCACCAGGATCCATTCCCAGCTGCCTCCATCCTGCCTTTCCCAGAGGATAATTGGAGCACAGCCCTCAGTGGCCCTGCAGTGACATCACCTGCAGCAGCACAGACAGCTGGGCTGACGTACCTTTGCCCTCACTTTCCCCGGGAGCCTTTCACTGCTCCCACGTGCTGTCCCCTGGGATCTGCCATTTGTGTGATTGCACTGCTCCTCACATCCCCAGTGCCTGGCATTAGGACCTTATTAAGCCATTACCTTGCAGATGGATGGATCCCTTCAAAAGCCACTCTAATGGCTGTGGTTTCTTTATTGCCAAACTTCCTTCAAAGGCAGGTAATCCATGCCCCAATCTCTGCAGGTGAGCGTTCTTCCCAGACACCAGCTGCAATTCCGTGGCAGGTTTTTGTGACTAAATCTGTTTTCCTATTTGTTTAAAATAGAATTCCTATTAGAATGGAACAGGAAGAGTTTAGTGGGAAGATCCTGGCTGGGCTGAGCAGTGGTTTGTTTCCCTCACAAAATGAGCCTCACTGAACGGTCTGTTTGCTCCATTTGTGTGACAAATATGCCCCTACCTTGACCTAAAGGAATCATTTCCAGTGCTGACAGGAGAAATTCAGCTGCAGTGATAAAATATTGCCTTTGCAGAGCTTACTAAGCAACACAGATTGGCTGCCAAACTCAACCTGAGCTGTAAATCCTGCTCCTGGTTTGTTTTTTTTTTCCTTTCTGGCCACTGAATGCCACCAGAATTCTTAGATCAGATTCCAGAAGCACATCCAGTCTGTTCTCCCAGCCAGGCTCTGATCAGTCCAGGTGTAGATAAACAATTCCCTTCTGATGCAAGGTTTTTGGAGAGGCTGCAGCCTTGCAGGAAGACCCAGCTTTGGAGAAGAAGAGAGAAGGTTTTGGAACTATTTTTGGAGCTGTTGGTACAAATGTTGCGCAGAATTTGCCAGCACAGTCTCTGGGGCAATTTAATAATACATACATATCAGAAATAATACCAGAAACAAGAGCAAGGCAGCACTGTAGGCCTATCAGTCCTTGTGTGAGGAGGGAATGGATTCTCTCCAAGAGGAGAGAGAATTCCAGAAAAAAATCTCAGCCCTCATGATGGGCAGTCACTTCTGGAGGTGGATTCAGTGGTGGAAAACACAAATCACACGTGCTCCTGATCTGCAGATCTCTGACAAGGAGGCCTAGAAGTGAAAATAATCTCCAGATCTGCCTCTGCCCTGCTGAGGAAGTGAGAAGAAAGTCTGTGACATTAAGCAATGGGCATTGCAAGGAGCTGGTTGAAAAGCCAAAGGCCAAAATATTTGGCATCTGATCCGCCAGCACCCCTTGCACGTGCTGGGATTTCTCTGCAGGGCTGCAAAATGCACCAAGGATTCCACCCCTGACACAGGAGTAGGTGCTGATCACCTCCAGGTGTGAGATGAGATCTAGGAATATCTCATAAAAACGTATTTTTAAGTGCTCTGGGATGACTCCAACCTGCCCTGGTGCAATTAAGGAGCAGTATCGCAGCACTACTCATCGTGGTGCTTACAGGGCAGTGACATCACCAGGGCTTTATACAAACACCAATTAACCCTCTGGACAATGTGTCATTAGGGCTGTTTCACAGATGAAGCAACAGAGAGGCAGAAAGAAAGATTTCTCCAAGGTTGCACAGTAAGGGAAAAGAAAAATTTAAGAGTTTAAGGCTTCCAAGTTGGGGGTTTTTGTCCACGTTAGGGCAGACTCTCCTCCTGTCTCCCCCTGGGGTTTTGAATTTGTTGCCATTGTTTTTGTGGTTCTGGTGGATAGGGAAAATTAAATGTCTTCTTCTGCACTTGGTTTTCATTTTGGCTGGGATTTTTGTTGGCCCTTTTTTTTCTTGAAATGTGCTGGAGACTGGTCCAGATCTCCTTGGCAAAACGGAGACCCTCCAACAAAAGAGATGTGGATTTAAAGAGTTGTGAAGAGTTTGTAAACTTCTGCCTTTATTTGGGGTAAACTCAGTGAGAAAACAGAATCATAGAATGGTTTGGGTTGGAAAGGACCTTAAAGACCATCTCATTCCACCCCCTGCCATGGACAGGGACACCTTTCACTAGTCCCAGGTTGCTCCAACCTGGCCTTGGACACTTCCAGGGCTGGGGCAGCCACAGCTGCTCTGGGCAACCTGTGCCAGGGCCTGCCCACCCTCCCAGGGAGGAATTCCTTCTGTACAACTACCCTAAATTTCCTTTCTTTCAGTTTGAACCCATTCCCCCTTGTCCTGTGCCTCAAGTTCCTGATGAAGAGTCCCTGGGAACATCCCCAGGCCAGTTTGGGCTCCCTCTACTTACAAACCATTCCTGGTCCGTAACTCCTGGGGGTTATTTGGGGACTCCTTTGGAGGGTTTCTGTTAGTGCTGAGCAGACAGGTCAGACCAGGAATATTTGTGCTGTTCAGGTGGGCTGTTCACTCCATGTGGGTTGTGGAAGTCACCTGGCAGCGTTTCTGACCAGTAAAGATTTTTGGGGGTGTGAAAAAATAAACGAAACCCAAGTGATTAATAGCAAATCTTAAGAGTTTACAGGCTGAGTGTGGTGCTTTGCATGCAAATAAACACACCCCAAACATCAGGGCAAACCCAGCCCTTGAGCACAGGGACATTTGTGGGTCCCCCAAGTAATTTCTGCGAGTTTGAATGAATCCAAAATAAATCACCTCTGCCATCCTTACACTGGATCACCTTTGGCATCGTTTAAAGGCTACAGAATGGTCTCTTTTTTAAAGCCAGGTCATCTCTTGGGCCTCAACACTTCCCTGAGGGCTCACCTGCAGTTCAGGGAATTATCACTGTGCCTTTTTAAGTGTTTAAGTTGGGGTTTTTTTAAAGTACAGAGCTGTTTGTTTGCAATTCCCGACTCCGGGCACCCACGGAGCCGTCCTGCAGGAAGGTGAAGAAACCCTTCAGAGGGTGCTGCTGGAAAACCCAGGACTGCAGGTGAATTTATCCCAAAAAAAGCATCCATTTAGAGAGGCCTGGCAGCTGACACAGCCACTTATGTAATAGGCAGTTTCAATTACTGATTTGCTAATGACTGTTTTGCCCTTGCGCAGTTTGTTCCCGGTTTCTTCATTCCCTCCTTCCTTCGCTGCCACACTGTGGTGCCTCTTCCTCTTGTTGACATCTGTTCTAGTTCCCAATAGGAAAAGCTGAAGTTGCTGGATTGATTATCCCCAGGGAATTTGCTGCCAGGCCCTGGGAGCCAGGAGGGGACCTGCTTGCCCGTTGCCAGGAGAAGACGAGGAGCCACGAGGACCATCTGCCTCATTTCCCAGGAGCTTGGAAATCCTCTTGGGGAAGGTTTTGGCTTCGTTTGTGATGGAGTGATGGTGTCTGTGAGCCCAGCATGGTTGCATCTGGCATGTCCACGGAGCAAGAAGGCTTTGCTGGTGTTCTCCAAGCTCTGCCAGTCCTGAGTGCCTCAGCATTCCTACAGATCCTGCATCTGAGCTGGAGGAGGAGGAGCAGAAAAGCACCCACCAGCCAGCAGGGTGTCACCAGGCTGGGAATCTCTGAGAGGTGACAGGTCTGGAGTGGGGGGCACGGCACCCATGAAGGAGACCCCGTGACTGAAGGAACCAGCCCAGAGAACAGGAAGAGAAAGACAAAAAAGAAAAAAAAAAAAGCAGGTGTTATCCCAGAGGGATGACAGGAGCAGCCCCAGACATCTTACTCAGAAAGGTGAGTGAGTGGAAATGAATGCTGGGTCATCCTTGGGAGCCAGCAGGGCTTTGGTGCTGAGCCTGGATTTTAACCCTCTGCTGGAGGCTGGACCAGGGGCAGGGCTGACGTGGGGCCTCTGCAGAGCAGGGCTGTAATTAAGGAATATTCCAGTGGCTGGTGAGTAGCAGAACATGCATGTGCTCCTCGCTGGGGCTGCTGGGCTTCCGAGGGATGTGCTGGAGAGCTTTAGTCTTCCCAGCTCAGGGATAAAAACATGGCACAGGGAGCCCAGCACAGGTTAAGGAGTGTTTACTTACTGCCTGGAGCAGGTTTGGCAGCATTTGGAGCTGCTTTGGCAAAGGGACCTGGAGATGCACCAGCACTGCCCTGTTCCTGCAGGCACAGCTCAGTGGGGTTTCCAGACAGAGACCCCTCAGCCGTGGCTCAAAGCATCACCCAGGCAAAGCAATCAATACCAGGATTCCCAGAAGGAATTTTGATGAACAGAGCCTCCACACAGCTCCCAGGAGATGAGCAAACCACCTGAAAACCAGAGTCAGTTCGGGAGCATTTAGGGCAGGATCAGAATTAGGCATGAAGCAACGTCTGGAAGCTCTCCAGGGCAGGGACTGCCTTTGTTCTGCCTCTTGAATAGACTTGAATTCTGGTTTGAAAAGATGACAAAGTGGTTTGGGATAGTAAGAACTGGGGGGGGAAATGGAGGAGGCAGAGCCTGCTGCGTGCCATGCACAGCACAGCCAACCAGCAAATGCAAGGAGGAATCACTGGGAGGCTCCTTTTCCCCCCTCCTCTCCCAGAGAAGTTTGTCTGCCTTGGAGTGGGAGGAGGAGCAGACTGGCTTGTCCAGTGGCCATGAAGAAAGGGCTGTGAGGGAGGTCCCACAAAACCAGAGCCAGGCAGCACTGGCTTCAGAGAGGAAAATTGTCCTGTGGGATGAGAGAAAATGTGGGAGGAAGGTTTGGACAGAGCAACCTGGAGCATTCCAGGAGGATAAAGGCCATTCACAAAGGAACAAGGGAGGAGAGGAAGGCAAGATTTGCTAAAAACCGAGATGAAACCACAGATCTGCAAAGCCACTGAAGGCAGCAGGGTGCAGGATCTGCTCCATGTCCCTTCCACTGCTGGAGCAAGTGGCTGCCAAGGGCTGCTTTTCTCAGCTCACAGGCTGAAGAACCACCTAGAGGAAAAAGGGAATGTCTGGAAGACAGAGGTGAGCTGAGGGATAATAGAAGGAGTAATGGAACACTTAAGTGTGAGAGAGCATGAGAATATGGAACAAATGCAGCCAGGGAGAAAGTTAATACCGAGGACACTTGGGGTGGTTAGTGGACAGCAAATTACAGGGGAGCCTGCAGTGTGGTGTGGCCCAGGGAAAGCTGCTGGAAGGGGGGATTTCACAGCTCACTTCAGTTTTGCTCCTGTGGTTTAGTTCTCTCAGTGCAATCGAGTGTCCAGCCAGCTGGGAAAGTCTCTGGGAAGGAGGAGCTGCACTGAGCTCTGGTGGGATCTGCAGCCCCCTGCCCACCTCCCTGCAACCCAGAGCTCTCACAGGCCCACCGACACTGAGGCACCTCATTTTGGGCATTTACAGTGGCACTGGGACAAAAATATGAACATCTGAGCTCTAGAGCTCCAGGCACAGCTGGAGATCATCACTGAGCATCTCCAGTTTCCTCTCCGACTCTTTTCTCTCAAGCCCCTACAGGGAGTGAAACGTTTCTCCCATGCACCAGCTGCAAGGAACTATTCAAGGGCAAACCAACTGATCATTAGATTTCCATAACTGCCTGAGTCCATTCCCCAAGGAACATTAGCTCAGTGAGTGACTTTTGCCCTTGGGAAGTGGCTGAAGTCTCCTCTCTGCCTGCAGGACACTCTGGGCCTCTCCCTTGCTCTGGGCTGTGATGATGTAAGACAGGCACATGTTCAAGGGCATCTTTGTACCCTCTGATATTTATTTGTGTGTTAGCAGTCTGTGAAATAGGGGGAAATCATCTTATCATGCATCTAAGCCTATATAATATATATATATATAAAATAATTAGGGCTGGTAGAGAGACAAGGGCCGAGGGTGGATTTGAGGCAGCCCTTATAACACATGAAAGCCATGTACAAGCTCACAAGCAAAAGGACAGGAATTCCTTATTTTCTTTACCTTTGTGAATTAAATGGGATGATTCCACTCCTACCAACAGGAGCATCAATATTCCATTAATAATACCCACCATCCAACGAACCAGAACACCAATATTCCATTAATATTAACGTCCACAACTGAATTAATGCCAACCATTAAGAACACCCAGTGTGGGAAGCACCATTCTGTGTGTAACATGTCCAGAGGGTGTGTTCAACCAGTGACATTTGCTGCTGCTGCACAGGCACTGCACTCAACTCCTTCCCTCCCCCCACTACTACAAGCACTAATCAACATTTTCTGCCTTCCCCAGAATAATTAGAGCCCAGCCTTTGTGCAAGCCCAAAGGACTTTCTTCAGGGGTGTTATCTCCATAATCTGCATTTTGAAAGGAAGGACAAGTTTTTAAGCAGAGAAAGACTTTTCTCTTCCCCCCCCCCTCCCCAAATTTCTCCTCCCGGTTGGGGCTCCAGGATGGCAAATGAGCAGCTGCCAGTGGGACTGGTGAACTCTGCTTATCCAGTTCTTCCCCTATTTCCTGCAGGAAAAAGTCCTGGCTGGCTCAGAAGGGCTTGTTGGGATGTGTTGCCAGAGAATCTCCTCACCAGGGCCTGCAGCCATAATGAGGCAACAAGAAGTTGTCTTGTGTCTTGTGGGTTGTGCAAGCATTTCATTGTCAAGGATTTATTGTTTGCCATTTTCTGTTGCACAATAGAAAATGAGGAGAGAAGGAAGGGTGGGGGACAAAGGCATGGACGTGACAGAATTAGGTTTGCAGTGTCCTGGGGTTTTTTTTAATGAGAATTTAAATAATTAATTCATCAGCCAGTGATTACAGGTGACTGTAGCTGTTCACTCAAGAGCCGACTGCATTTCTTTTTTAATCAAAAGTGTCATTTTTACACTCCAAAATACTGGCTTCTTAAAAAAATCTAAACCATGTTCCATGCATGTTTTGTGGCATTTCCTGTTAATACCAAAGATAAAGGGGTAGAACCCAGTAAAAAAACCAGCTGGTTAAGAGGATTCACATCTTTCAGAATAACCATTTAAGAATTTGAGATGAACATTCTACACGTTTTGGTTTCCTAAAACAACACCATCTTTGCCCCTTTTGCTGATTTTGGAGATTTTTTTTTTGGTGACTGATGGTCTCTGGCATCTTTCTGGATCTTTAATTCAAGCTCCTGAGTAAATCTACGTTGTTCAAAGTGTAAATGGGATTGAAATCAGTCCAGATCAGAAGAGTCCTTTCTCAAGGAATTTCAGTCTTATTTCACAACTTCCAGTGTGAGACAAAATCCACTTCTGGGTGGATTTGGAAGGCAGGCAGGAGCTCTGCTGGGGCTGATTTGGGGCTCTAAACACCCCCTGTATCCAGAGTATTAACATTTCCTTATCACAAGCTGCTCCCAAACCCCTTGCAGAGCTGTTTTCCTGGCGGGAACGTGTCAGAACTAATCAATCCAAGGGGATTTGAGCTCTCCCAGAGCCCTGAATCCCCTTCTGCACCATTTCTTACAAAACCAGGCTGTCCTGACTTCAACTAGCGTGGTCCACTTAGTCTGTTCCCAGGGGATAGACGGAATTCCGATGGGGGTGGGAGAGCCCCCGAGGGACGAGCATTGTCCTCGGAGAAGCAGGAAGAAAATCCACGGCCACGTGCTGCCTTGGACTGAGTGGGTGCTCCCTTAGATTGCACTCAGGTATGCAATTCCTCAAGCACACCTGTGGAAACCTTAATGGCTCCAATTACCCCCTGGCATCGTGTGAGGCTCCGGAAACCACGGGAAGGAGGCAGGAAGGAGCTGCTTCCTCCATGGGAAAGTCCGGAGTGGAAAGAACCTTGTGGTTATTTCCTTGGATATTTGCAGGAATTACGGTTGCAAAGCCACTCTAATAACTGAGGGGGGTTGGGGGATTAAAAAAAAGAAGATGAACACACCACCAGCACTCAACCCAACTTTAACTGGAGTGTAACCTTCATGTTAACTCGTTTGTCCAGTTTATTCACTTCCTATTATTCCCTGGATCATGCTTTGAATAATTTCCATGATCTGTTTGTTAAGTCCTGCCCCTTTTGATGTCATCAATTTGATCCATATAGGCTGGACAGCTCCCAATGTATCTTCACTTAGAAATCGGGGAGCTTTGGACCAGGACTCATCATCTTCTTCTGCTCGGGATAAAAGCCCAGGGCTGAGTTTAGTGGCTTCTCTAAACACTCAAAGATAGAATTTCTGCCAAGGTACAGTGTGTGTGTGGGGTTGTAATCTGCTTGTTTTGCTGTTTATTTCTGTATATCTGTGCTTGATCTGTGGCTGTGGACACCTGTGGGTAAATATTTCCCTCCATGCCATTAACCTGTGTTTGCTGTGATCATCCAGGAGTTTTCTTTGCCACTGATTTCTTATAACCTGCAGCCTTTTCCAGGCACTTCCCACAGGCAGGACAGGCAGCTGGTTTTGTTGAATCCCAATTGCTGTGTTCAATAAATTAGTGGTGGGGTAATTTAGTGGTGGAGAGAATCGTGCTGCTGCCCCTGCACATGTGTGCTCTGAAAGATCCCCTCTGGGTTGTTCTGTGTGATCATATGTTTGGGTTTTTTCATGCCAGTTATTTTAAGAATGCAGATTTGATTGGGGTGAACTGGCCATGGCTTTAAAAGCTCAGCTTTAGAATGTCCGAAAACTGTGGGCTGTCTCTAAAAGCCAGGGCTTGACCCTTTAGAGCTGGATTTATTTTTACATTCAATATTACACATCCAAAAAAAGGTATTTGATAGATTCTTTTAGCATTCACTTTTGGTAACTGCATCCTTTTATTCTGCTTTTTCTCATTAGACCAAGGCTGAGTAGTGAGATGGATGAGGAGCCTGAGCTTTCATTTCATCACAACAATTCCTGAGTTATTTGTGCCCTCCTTGTCTCCAACCTCTGCTCCTGTGTCTGTAAGGTTTTTATTTGGAGCTAAGGTTGGACCAAAGTGTTGTCCTCAGTAAACTTTTGTTAATAGCATAATAGGCAGGTGATTCACAGAGTGCTGTAATGTTGGAAACTCACACCTTGCAGGACCTGGTGTCGTGTTCAGCCCGTGGAATTCTGTCACCAGTGTCCCAAACTGGCCCCAGAACTCATGGAGGTGCCCTCAGACTAAAACCTGGGAGCAGAAATAACGTTCAACATGAAGGCTGAAACTCTCTGGAGATGTTTTACTTATTGGGACAAAGGAAAGGTGGACTTGGATTTCTAGTTCTGCCGCTCTTCTTGGGTGATTTTCCATTTCTGTGCTTCCTTTTCCCACCTGTAAAATAGAGAGAAGATTTTTAGATGCCTGGAAGAAGCTACTTATGAAAGAGCTATGTGGCGAAATAGCTGCTAACAGCAGTAATTAATATTTTGGTGGTGTTCAGAAACAACCCCAGAGCATTTTATTTCCAGTAATATCTACCATGCTTTGCCCACATCCTAACTTGGTTCATCCTCTCTGTGGCTTCAGTTGAGGTGATGTTTTTCTCCACTTTCTTTCCTAAAAGTAGCTGATTGTGCTCACCTGAACTCCGAAACAGCTGCTCTGTTTCACGGGGGCAGAAACCAATCCTGGTTATTCTGCAGGATGATGTGATCACACAGCAAAAAAAATGAGAACCAGGTTCTGATTTGCCTGTTTCATTCATCTGAAAAAAGTGGATTCATCCCAATTCCTTGCTGTGAGGGTGCAGCCACATCGCTGGTTCGGAGCCAGCCTGGTTTCAGCCCCACGGGCCACGATATTCCACTGGCAGCGGTGAACTGCAGATCTGCCTGAGCACACGGCCAGATGACACTCCAGAATTAAAGATTGGTTCTTGGAAAGAAGAAAACAACCCACCCCTGTGGCTGCAGACTCCTGAGCAGGGTGTGCATTAGTCACGTTGGCTTGGAGTGCCCACACTGGCGGAGAGGTCATTTGTCAGTGCGGTCAAACACCTCGATTTCTTCGTCAGCAGCACACAGAGGGCTTGACCTCTTTGCTGCTTCCTGGTGTGTCCACGCTCTGGAAAGGCAGAGGAGTCTCTGCTCACACTGTTTTTTCCAAGGAAAAATCCCCGGGGCCTGTTTGGAGGAACCCACGGGTGGGTTCTAAAATTGGTGGTTGTTCTACAATTATTTTAATTTTTTTTTTTTTTTTTTTTGGATGTCTCCTTTCACAGAAAGACCCGTAGAGGATGGAGCAGGGAGCAGCAGAAGGGAAGGAGGAAGGTCTGATCGAGTTCTACGACTCCTTCAAGGACATGTTCGAGTTCTTCTGCAAGAACACGACCATCCACGGCACCATCCGCCTCGTGTGCTCCGGCAGCAACAGGATGAAGACGGCCTTCTGGACCCTGCTGCTCCTGGCCAGCTTTGGGATGCTCTACTGGCAGTTTGCTCTCATGTTCAGCCAGTACTGGGCCTACCCCGTGGTCCTGACCATGTCCATGCACTCCGAGCCCAAGATGTTCCCAGCCATCACCATCTGCAACCTGGATCCCTACAGGTATCCTGGGATTTCTCAGGAAGGGTCAGGGAGCTCCGAGGAGGTCCAAGAGGGAGGTCTCTGCCTCAGGGAGGTGGAAAGGGACTGTTTTGTTATTCCCAAGCTGGTTCTGGGGGATAAGATCTTGTCGGGAATTGTGCAAGAGTCGGATAAGATCTTGTTGGGAATTGTGTAGCAGTTAATTCCACGCACTGAGTCAGGTGAGAGGGAACTCTGCCCGTGGTGTGAGTTGTTGGCTGATGTTGTGCTCTGATAAAAACAGCCTTTCCCTGAAAAAAAACCTGGCTGCTGTGCAAGTTCCTTCCTAACTAAACTCCTGATGTCTGGAATAACGTGTGTCAAAGCTGACTCTCCCAGTTTTTTACTCCACAGAAATGGTGTAAGATGGAAATAATAGAATAAATAAGGCAAAAGTGCAGCTTGTGTGGAAGTCTGTGTGGCTCTGCTTGTCAGACAGGGCTCACACAGCAGTGGCCAAGTTATCACCAAGCTTCACATTACACAGTGAAGGAATTATGTAATTTCCTTGGAATAATTAGCTAGTTGGCTGACAGGAAGGCCAGTTTGTGCAGCTCTGCACAGCTGCATGTTCTGAGCTTTGCAGTGGAGGAGCCAACAACTGGAAATTCAGCTCCTGGAGCTCCTGATAAATTCATTTATCGGTGTGCTGAGCACAGACACCATAACTGCTGGATATTCCCACCCACACATCAAGCTCTGCAGGGACCAGAACAGCCCTTCCAGAGGCACTGAGAGCACATCAAATGCAGTGCTTCTGTCTCAGAGAAATGTGAGTGCTCACCAACAGCTGATCACTGTGCTCCTGGCAGATTTGAGCTGGTCAGTGAGCACTTGGTGCAGCTGGACCGCATGGCAGAGGAATCCATCACCTTCCTGTACGGCATCAACACCTCAGCCAGGCTGTTCCACATGAATGATGGCAACATCCACGTCAAGGACTTGCCCAGCATGGGCAACCTCAGCAGGTCGAGCTTCAAGCTGAGCCAAAACTTCTCCCTCCTGAGGACGACCGACCTGAGGTCGGGGAAGAAACATTCCAGCGTGGGCTTCAGGCTGGTGAGTGTGCCCTCCTGGAGGCTTCAGCTGGCTCCACACACACACTGCAAGGACTTGCTGCTCCCCCAGGGGCAGGGGGAGTCCCCCAGCAGGGCAGGATGGGGGGCCCAACCTCCCAAAAAAATGAGGCAAAACAAGCGGGGAAAACTCACAGTGAGCATCCAGGTCCAAGCAAGAGTCCAGCTCAGCTGGGAAGTTCCTGGTGATGGGGCAGGTTTGAGCTCAGGATGTGAAATTAGGCATCAGCAGGGTCCATGGTGGGGCAGGAGCCCAGCAAAGCCCTGCACCACAGCCCAAGAGAGGTTAAATGGACCCAGGGGCAGAGGGGGTGGGTGGAAGCCCCAGGGGAGGCTTTTCAGGGCCATTAAAGATCTCACAAGGCACACCAAAAAGGAAAAAAGGGAGGGAAAAAGTCCCTGTCCATCAGTTTATGCTGATGGTGAGGGTTGCTGTGGAGTAGAAACAGCAGCAACATCAGTGAACTGCCCCAGCCCAGCTTGTGAAGTCCTTCTGGCAGGGACAAATTCCTCAGGGAATGGGAGGAACAGGCTGTGGGAATCACTGCACCCTTTCTAAAATGGAGATTCAGCAGGTGACCCCAGAAATAACAGAGCAACAACATGCAGGATCCCTGAGTTCCAAGTGCTGTGCTACTGGAAATGCTGCAGATGAAACAAAACACAGCAGTTAAAAATTCAAGGGGGTGGATGCAGTAAATGTGTGTCTGTGGCCTTGGAAGAAAAGGCAAATCCTTCAGATTCTTCCTCTCAAAAACCTGGATGATCCAGGAATAGAAGCTTGGATTGATGTGGCTGGGAAGAGCAGCAATTTTTGCCTGATTATCATCATCCTGCCCTGTCCTGGAGTGCTGCACCAGGCAAACTTTCACCAGAACCTGTGGGTGTTCACCTGTCTGAGGCCTGAGTAAGAGCAGAGAAAGTGTCCCAGGGCTCTGTTCATGATTCATGGGCTGTAGAGAATTCCCACCGGGCCTGTCATCCCTTCTCCCGAGGTTCTGGAGTTCATTTGGCTGCTCCCTCCTCCTGCCCCTTCCCCCTGGCCTCGTTTCCCTGAGCTCAGCTGATGCAGCTCCAGGCAGAGAAGCTGCTCCCGCTCCCAAGATGCTTCCAGAGTTTCTTTCCAACCTCAGCCATTCTATGGGAACTAAAATCACCACAGACTTCACCCTCTGAGAAAAAAAAAAACAATTTTCCCTTATCCCTGTATCCAGTATTGCCTCTTTGGGGTCTCTGCCACCCTCAGGGTGTCGTGTCCTGGCTGTGCTGATCGTTCCCTTCCCTTTCCTTTCCCCCCCCAGTGCAATGCCACGGGTGGGAATTGCTTCTACAAGACCTATTCCTCGGGGATGGACGCGATCCTGGAGTGGTACAGGTTTCACTACATGAACATCATGTCCCAGCTGCCGGTGATAATCAACATTTCCGACCACGAGGAGCAAATAGAAGACATGGTCTACTCCTGCCAGTACGATGGGGAGCCCTGCAGGCCCAGGTGGGATTTCTCTTCCCACGTTCCCTCCTGTCCCTGCACACACCCCCAGGCAAAACACATCCCACACGATGATAAAGGTGCGGCCCCACTGATAATTAATCAAACCCCATCAACATCGCTCTTGGTTTCAGTGACTACGTCCACTTTCACCACCCCGTCTTTGGGAGCTGCTACACTTTTAACAGCAAGGGAACAGACCCTTTTTGGACAGCTACAAAACCAGGAATTCCTTATGGTATGTTATTTTTTTCAGGGGGAGGGGAGAAAGAGCTGAAGTTAATATAATTTGGCTGTGGATTAATATGTGCTCCATTCTGATATATGTTTTTTTGGGGGGAGGGGAAAGAGCTGAAGTTAATATAATTTGGCTGTGGATTAATATGTGTTCTGACATATTTAGCCCTCTCTTCTAGTCTTGGTGGCACAAATTCTGCGCTTGCTTCACCAGCCCCCTGTGTGAGAAGCCACATCAGCCATAACTTAGAGCAAGCAGAATGTTATTTTTGTTTTCAAACAGGGCATCATTGCAGTCATTATTGCAGTATATTACACCGGTGCAGCATATGATGGTATTATTGCAGTATGTTATGGTATTATGGCAGTATTTTGTGGTATTATGGCAGTTTTGGAACAGGCTGGAGCAATTGCTGTCCCTGTCCAGCTCTCCAAGGACGAAGAATGGCTCTTCTGCGAACTAAGACAGCACTTTAATCCGTGCTGAGAGTTGCAGATGTGCTGGTGCTGTTGTTTGGGCTCAAAGCAGGTTGTTTTGTGCTCCCCTCTGCTTGCTTTGCAGGCCTTTCCCTGATCCTGAGGGCGGAGCAGAAGGATCACATCCCGCTCCTGTCCACGGTGGCGGGCGTGAAGGTGATGATCCACAACCACAACCAGACCCCCTTCCTGGAGCACGAGGGCTTTGACATCAGGCCAGGCATTGCCACCACCATTGGCATCCAGCAGGTTGGCCCCTGGCTCCAGGGCTTTGTTCCTCCTCCTTTTTTTTTCTGCAGAGCTGTGAGGAGCTGGCACCCACTGACCCACTCCTGTCCACTCCTTGCCCTGGTGTATATTCATTCACACAAACCCCTTTTCCCTCTTTGCTGTGCTCAGGCTCCCATGGGTAAACCCAAAATTAGTCCAAATGTGGCCTTTTTTTTTTTGTCCTCAAATTGGGGCCTGATTTGTTTTACACCGAGACTTTTGCAGCTCTTAAATCTCCTTGCAGCTCTGCACCAGGGGAATGAGATTATGTTGGGATGGGAACTTCCAGGAGTGATTTGGTTACTTGGGCAGGATGAGTGGCTGCCTGTCAGCTGAACCACAGTGACTAAATACTAAATCAGGGGGTTTAGGGTGGATATCAGGGAAAGGTTCTTCCCCCAGAGGGTGGTTGGCACTGAACAGGCTCCCCAGGGTTTGGTCACAGCCCCAAGGCTGCCAGAGCTCCAGGAGGGTTTGGACAACGCTCTGAGGGACAGGGTGGGATTGTTGGGGTGTCTGTGCAGGGCCAGGGGTTGCACTGATGATCCTTGTGAGTCCCACTCCCCTCCTCTGCCCTGATACTTCATATTTATTATCAAAGTGTAGTTCAGCTGCTCTTCTGCATCACTGGACGTCCCGTGCTGTCCTGCTGCTCTCAGTGAGGTTTGGATGGTGATGGCTGTGCCCAATTAACACCTGCTAATCGCTCTTTTGTGTGTCCACAGGATGAGGTGAATCGCCTGGGTGGCAATTATGGGAAATGCACAACTAATGGGGATGATGTGGATGTGAAGCTGCTGTACAACAACTCCTACACCCTGCAGGTACTGGCTGAGCCCCGGGGCACAACAAAAAAAAGAGAGCTGGGAAGATTCTGTCTCCCAGAACTAAAATCAAGGAATGAGAAGTGAATCCTTTCACATCCTGGTGGCTTTTTGCAGTAACAAAACCTGTGCCTTGTCTCCTGGGAGCTGCACCCTCCACCCTGGGAGGGTGAATTCCTGGGTTACCCCATCTCTCTTTTTTTGCCTTCTTTATTTTCCAGGCTTGTTTGCATTCCTGCTTCCAGCACATCATGGTCCAGAAATGTGGCTGTGGCTACTACTACTACCCCCTGCCCCCTGGGGCTGAGTACTGTGACTACAACAAGCAGCCTGCCTGGGGTAAGAGCCAAGGACTGCTGGTTTGTCCCCACCCTTGGAGAAGGGAACACCCTCCTGCAGTACTCGCTGGGTTTGGGACTCCTTGGATCGCTCCTGCTTTGTGCCACCCCCTGCTTGGATAATCTCCTCACATGGAATCACAGAGGGGACCCACCAGGAGCATCCAGTCCAGCTCCTGGCAGATCCTCAGCAGATCCTCACAGGGGGTGAATCCCCTCTGGAACCATTCCAGAGGGAGAGGAGGGCTCTGAGTGTGTTCCTTCCATTCCTTTCCCCAGGGCACTGCTTTTACCAGCTCTACAACAGGCTCAGAAATCACCACCTGAACTGCTTCGAGCAGTGCCCCAAACCCTGCAGGTAGGTCCCAAAACCAGAGCTCAGAAATGCCAGCTTGGAGAAGTAGGGGAGGGAAATCCCACCAGTGACTGGGGGCAGCTGAGTGGAAAATCTATGGATCAACTGGATTTTTCTGAACCAGAGAGGTTTCAGTGTGAGGTTTGAACCCAAAATGCTGGGAAAGGGAAAAGATGGCATTAGACAAATTAATTAAATTAATCTTGTATGTCCAGGACAGCAAGGAGGGGAAATAGTTTTAGTCATCCTGCAATGTTTTATTAAGCCCAAACCAAGGTATTTTGTGTCATTTCTCAACCTTTACCACTTTATTTTCACCTTTTTTTATTGTGAGTCGGTTTCAAAATGGAAAGACGTGTTTTAAAGCAAAATACCAAATATTTTCATTTTGAATGTATCAAAATACCAGGATCTTGAAACCATTCCAGTTTTCCTCCTGACCTGAACAGTTTTTCAGGCAGCCTCTGGTTTTAATTTTCTAAGCTGACTTAGAAAGCTTTTCCCAAGGACCTCAAGAGCTTTCCCAGGAGCTTCTTCTTTGGGCAGGAGTTGGGATTGTTAAACTCCTTCGTGGCAGGAGTCACTGTGATCATAATCTCCTTTTTTTATCTCCCCAGGGAAAACCTGTACAAGGTGTCTGCTGGGACAGCAAAATGGCCATCAGCAAAGTCTCAGGTACTGCCCAGCCCCTGTGAGTTTTGGGGGGGTTCTACCCTTTACTGTGGCTGTTGAACAGTAAAATTAAGGGTGAAAACAACGGCTTGGGTGGCAGCAAACAAAGCAGACTGATCCAAAATATGGGAATGACCTTGTAGTTAAATAAAATACTATAATCCTAGAGTGGTTTGGGTTGGAGGGGACCTTAAAGATGTCTTGTTTCCACTCCCTGCCATGGGAAGGGGCACCTTCCACCAGCCCAGGGTGCTCCAAGCTGCCAGACTCCGATATTGGAGAGGCTCAGCCGATCCCTGATCCATCCCAAACTTCCCTGTGACCTTAAGCAACCTCCCTGCCTCACTTCCCACCTCCAAAGTGGGGTTAATGACTCTGCTCCAAGTGGGAGTTGTGGGGTGCCAGCTCAGCCCTGGTGCTGTTCACGGGGTGCTGCAGAGGCTCCCTGAGTCAGCAGGTGAGTGTTTCTCCTGTTCTGATGGTAAATGGCCAGGTCATTAATTGCTGTAGGTGATAATGGAGGTGTAAACACAACCAGTGCACTTTGAAAGAGGAAATTATCTGCTGGAGTTGCCATTAAAGGCAGAATGGTTTGCACACCTAAAACATCAGCGTGTATTTCCTTGATACTCTGGCAAATGTGGCTGGTGCTTGATAACCATCACTGCATGTTATAAATCAGCCAATTACAGCATTTTTTGTTATTTGCAATAGCCATTTGGTTGCTAAAAATCTACAGGGAAAAGACAGGAAAGCTCCATAGGTAGGATTGGCACTAACAGCCCTCTTTGCTGCAGGACTGGGTCCGCCAGGCTCTGAGGCACCAGAATGGGTATAACTCCACCAGCAACAGGTCAGTCCCTGTTAAAACTCGGGCTTGATTGACTCTCCATCCTCCCAGGATTTGTGGGTGTTAAGGCTGGGAAGGGAGGACCAGAGTAAAAACGTGCAGGGGTCATCCAGTGAACTTCCAGTGTCTCCTCACAGCACTGTGAGATGTTGACTCCCGTGAGCTTTTTCTCGTGTTGAACACCCTCAGGAAGGTTTGTGGGTGTGGGAACACCTTTATTGCCCAGGAATCAGCAAGTAAAACCAGCCAGGTGATGTCCCACCATCCCTAACTGCTCCCTCTCTCCCGTCCAGGAAGGACATTGCCAAGGTGACCATCTTCTACCAGCAGCTCAACTACCAGTCTGTGAACGAGTCTCCTCTGCTCTCAGTAGGTTCCACCACATCAGCTCCAAGCACTGTGACCTGTCATTAGTCTTGGGGTGTTAGGATGGCTGGAGGGAGGGTTATCCACAGCTGCCAGCATGGGAATATTCTCCTAAGGGAAGAGACTTGGAGTTTTCCCATTTTACACCTGATTCCCTCCCCAGATGGCAGCAGCAAACCGAGCTGCTGGCAACGGGCAGTGATTTCCTGTTCCCAGAGCTCTGCTGTGCCTGACAAACACAACCCTCTGACTCTTTCCACAGGAGAATCTGCTGCTGTCCAGCATGGGGAGCCAGTGGAGCCTCTGGTTTGGCTCCTCGGTGTTGTCTGTGGTTGAAATGTTTGAGCTGCTCATCGACACGCTGGTCCTGTCTCTCCTCTTCTGCTACCAAAGGCTCAGGTCCAAGAAGACACTGAGAGTGGCTCACACTGCCACTGTCCCCAGCGTGAGCCTGGCCCTGGAGAACTACAGAGCTGTGCAGGAAGAGGCTGGAAAAGGGGAGGATTCTGCTCAGCCTCCCTGCTCTGGGGTGGCTGTTGCCAGGCACAGCAGTGGGGACCTGCACCTTCACCCTCCCTCCAGCAAGGTGGGAATGCCTGAGAGTTGCCCTGAGGTGGTGCTGGATGGGTTTAGGGACACAAGGGACAGCAATCTGGGAGGGGAACCGAAGAGCTGAGGGGGTGTCTGTGTGCAGGGAGAAGTGGCAGACTGGGAACTCCTCTGATGCTGCCACAAAGGTGCCAAACAGAGACCTCCTGGATCCACGACCTGTGAGCACCTCCAGAGCACCCTGAGCCTGGAAATCCTCCTCCAGCTGCTGCAGCTTCCCTGCTAACCCATCCATGTGTCCTGCATCCAGGGTTACTGGATCCTAAGGAGTGCCTGGAGAGGGCAGAGCTGCACTTCTGCTCTTGGGGGCAGTTCCTGGAGTTTTCCCTCATGAAAGCCTGTTCACAGCTCTTGATTTCTAAACCCTTGGGAGGGAACCAGCCCGTGGCTTCAGACAGGCCCATCTACATTTCACAGACGGGCTCTCCAGCCTGGCTGCTCGTGGCAAGAATTCCAGTGGAGGCCTGGGATTGTGTGGGAAGGGGGTTGGAAGGAGGTGAGCTCTGAGGTCCCTTCCAACCCAAACCATTCCGTGATTGATTCACATCCAGGGTTGCCACGAGGATGGCAGAGCTTGCAGTAGGCTCTGATCCCAGCTTGGCTTCCCAGACACCTCTTGTCCTGAGCCTGTTCCTGTTGCATTTTGAGGCCAAGGCACAGGATGCTGCTGCTGAGATGCTTTCAGACCTACCCCAGATTATTTCAGACGAGACTGACCCTCCCTCAGAGGGAAAGGAAGAGAAGAAATGGGGTTGATACCTTTTTTTTTTAGGTGAAAAAGCATCTGATTCCTGTAGAAGAGGAAACAATGCTGCGTTTTTGTTGCAGTCCATTTATAAACAGAGATGGTTTAATGTTAATATTTGACAGTAACTTATATGTACATAAAAGAACACATTTATTTTTGATGCTGACATTTGCACAGGAGCATTTTACTCTCTTATAACCTCGTTTGTGACTTTCTGCAGAGAATGAGAGTTAACAAGAACTCCACGAGCTTTGTTTTGTAACTTTTTTTTAAATAATAAAATGCTCTGAATGCAACCTGTGACTGGGGGTAGTAGTTTGACTTTGTTTTACCTTCAACTGATATTTGGGGTCACTGTTGTCTAATTGCTGTTTTCTAAGTGTTGGCTCTGGAAACATCTTCTTCAAATGGTCCAGGAGCTTAAATTTCCAAGGCCAAACCATGGGAGGAGTTTTGCTTCCACACAGGGAGGTGGGATCCTCCCAACCCCTCAAGTTTGCTGCTGGCACCACTGGAAGCCAAGCCCCAACACGGTTTTGAAAGCCTCAGTTTTGCTTGATTTGGCTTTAATACCCGTCTCAAAGCACTAGAAAAATCACTGCACCTTGTAATTTAATTTCCAGGAGGAGCCAAGTTTGGGAGGAAAGGTCCCAAATCCTCTGTCCAAAAGGTCCCAGCAGGACCAGAGATGGAGCGGTGACGTCTCGTGGTCAGATTTGGCACGGGAGGGATGTGGCAACACAGGACAGGGATGGGGCAAATCTGCTTCCCACCTGCTGGTGCCACCTTTAGTAGAACTGGATGGTTTCCTGTGGGAGCCCAAGAACAGGTATCCAGTGTGGAGTTAGATCAGCTCACCCTTCACTGAGGGTGGGGAGCAATTTTCAGCTTAAAGGTCCCTCTTTATTACAGAACATCCCTCAGCCTGCTGCAAGTTGGGAAATCACCCCCCAAAATTGTGCAGGAGGGTCATCCCTTGATGCCTGTGATGTCAGCACTGAAATATCTGCCCTGTGTGGAGGTCTTACACCCAACCCGAGCTTTTCCAGCGTGGAGCAGAAATTGAGACCCAAAAGGGGGCCACTTGTGCTCAGAATCACCCAGCAGTGAGTAAATCCAGTCCCAGCTCCCTGCCCCAGTGCCAGGCTGGTCTCTGCTGGCCCCCAGAGCCTTCCAGAGCTTGTTGGAGCAGGAACATCATCATCCCACCAGTTCTGGAGCAGAACAACCTGCTGAAGGGCACCAGCAGATAATAACAGCTCTCTGTGACAGCAGAGGTGAAGGCACAGAGTTCAGGTGTCCCAGCAGCGCTGCCAGGATGAATCTCCCAGTGCAGGAATGGGGTTTTTATGCTGCAATTCTCGGGGTAATTAGTCACCAGCGTCCCATTAGTGACATCTTTGCTTCTACATCTGCCTGCTTGACTGTTTGTGAGGCAACTTTGGAGCTGCTGAGCTCATTTTCCCCCCCCGGGGGTGAACCCAGGGTAGCCACAGGGGGGGAGATAAGGGAAGGATCGCAGGTATTCAGTGAATACCTTTAATCTTTCACACAGAACTCCTTGTTTGACACAGGCAGACAGTGCCACTGTCACTAGCAGGCAGCAGGACAGAGAGTTGCTGGCAGGAGCTGATCTCGCTGATAAAATCATGAATATACCCTTTGTGAACATTTGTCAAGTGTCTCCCAAACCCTGTGCCTATAAATTTACTGGAATATCCCGCAGCTCTCCTTCCATAAATGCCTTGGAAATGACTGGAATGCTCCTGATTCCCAAGTAGCCACCCTATTTAACTCCTCCACTGAGTTAATGAGTCTACCTGGATCCATTAATTGGGTTCTATTTGTCCCTCCAGAGGAAAACAGGATTTATTCCACAATTTCCCTTTCTGCACTTGTGTTTTCCACGCTGGGTAGGAGAGAAATCACGAGGCCAGGCCAGTCTTGTCTTTTCTCCTTCTGATTTTATTTTTTCTGCCACAGACACACAGGATGGGGGGGGGTGGGGAAAGGATTGCACTGGGTGGGAAAGGGTGGTCCATGTGCAGAAGGGATATTTTCCATGGAGTGCAAGGTCTCCTGGGACAGGACAGGCACCAGCAGAGTCAGGAGCAAGGATTAACTGATTCAGACTCTCAGGAGACACGAGTGGGTGGGTTGGGGCAGGTTGGGGTGACCTGAGCCTGTCACCTTCAGCCCAAAGCAGCCTGAAATTCCACCATGACGAGGCAGAGTCGCAGAAACCCAAGCAAAAAAATGCATTTTTAGTATTTGTGTGGCATTCCAGGCCTGCTCAACTGCCTGTGGGCTGCAGAGGGAAAGGGAAACAGGTTAAAAGGGGGGGTTCTAGATCCAGTTAATACAGGCAGCAAGGCAAGAAACCCTACATCAATAAATCAAGCAGAGAAGGAGGAGGGAAGGAGTTTATCTAGATTTTTATTGACAGTGCTTCAAGAGACCATAGAAGAGAAGGGAAAAGGGGGGAGAGAAAAAAAAAGGCAGACACCACAGCAACAGTTTTAAAATTGTACAAAGATAATAACATACAGAATATCTGGTTCCATGGTTACAGTCAGTCCAGGCTGTGTAGGGAAAAGGGGGGGGGGGGGAAGGTGGGATTAAAAAACCTATTACAAAGTTGTACTGAAAAGCAGGCAAGTGAAGGGAGGAGGTTAATAAGGTTACAGCTTTATTTACAAGCCACCAACCACACTCAGCAGCTCTGGCCTGGCTCCAGGACTTGTTTCTGCCTGTGCTGTTTGGAGAGGAAGGGGTGGGAGCCCCAGGAAGGGAACTGAGAGGTCCACAGAGCCAGGGCCAACCTGAGGTGTCACTGCCAGGTGTTCCCCACGGGAGCAGGAGGACGGACAGGACCCGAATGTGCCCCGTCCTGGCCCCCACGGGGAGGAAGGTGCTCAGTGCTGTGTTTGTGGAGCAAATGCTCCTGGCTCCAGACATTCCTCCCTGTCCATCCCAACTGCTGCACTGGGAGCACACGAGGTCCTCCTCATGCCTTGGAAAAATCCCTTGGCTACAACCCTCTGGCTCCTCATTCCCTCCCCACAACCATCACCCACCAACACAGCTCAGAATGGATGTACCCTCCCCTGCCCGAATTCCCAGCAGGCTGGGAATGCTGGGAGCCCCATTCCCATGGAAACAGTGCTCCTGTATTTTGGAACCTCCAAAAAAAACCCCCCCAAAAAAAACCCAACAAAAAAAACACCCCCTTAAAAATAAATCTTGTTCCTCCAGAACTCCCCCTCTCCCTTCTGCTGCTCTTCTTCCCACCCCCTCCTCCTCCTCCCCGTGACAGCCCCACACTCACACACACGTGCACACTTCCCAGAGATGTCTGGCACCAGCCAAGCCACGGTTTGATGTCACCTTTCAGCCTGGTTTGTCTTTGGTTGAAAGCAATGATGCTCGGGCAGCGAGGGGGACACGTGGGCTGGGCACTGTCCAGCAGCACAGGGAGCCTGGCAGGGACAGCCACGTCGTGGCCACTGGACAGGGAGTTCATCAGTGCATTTCTTTAGGAGGCCCTGGGGTTTTTTTTTCTTGCATAAATAACGGCCATTTTTGCTGCTCTGAGATGTTGCTGATCTAATTCTTCAAAAATCACCTGTTCAGTTCTCTACTCGAAGGTGCAGGATCATCTGCTCGATGAACTCAGAGGTCTCTTCCAACCTTCGTGATTTTATTCTTTATGATTTTATCACAATCTCAGCTCCTCACACCTTTTTTTTTTTTTGTTGTTAAAGACATTCTTTAAATGCCTTTAAATTCTTCCAGTTCCAGTTTTCCCCCTCGTTCCCCACTGCAGGGACCATCTCAGAGCCAGCAATATTAAAATAACCTGAGGCTTCCCTGGATGAGAGGGAACACAGAGGGGATTGTTTCAACTTGCCAGCAACCCTGAACTCATCCCACCTGGAATCAGGGACGTGTGTGAGTGGCAAGACCCCAAAGATTCAAACCTACCTGTCCAGGCACTTGGTTACAGGGGTTGTTGGATCAAATAAAAGCGAGGACAGGTAGAGAAAAATATTCACCCAAGATGTCAGAAACTCAAAGGATGAAGGATCCATGGGGTGGTTTTGGGGTCCAGCTGGGTTTGGGGCAATGCCTGGCATGCTGCTTTCTAGACAAAAGGCAAATTTCCTCATGTTTATCTGTGGTTGCAACCAAGTCACCATCAGAGAGGGAAAAACAAACCTGCGCTTTTGAAAAAGAAAGAAGAGGGGAAAAGAAAAAAAAAAAAAAGGGTAGTTCTGGCATTAGGCATCTCAAACAACACAAATCCAGCTGTAGTGGAAGCAGGGAAACGAGAAAGTGTTGGATTTCTCATCCTCCCTGGAGCCTGGTGAGCCATTTCCTTCGCTGAAAGCAAATTATCTGCTCAACTTCCCCACTTTCCCCTCCAAACTTTCCAAACACACACACACACCCCCCCAACCCCCAAGCAAAACAAAAACCAAATAAAAGAAACACAGAAAACATCGGGAAGTGCCTCCTTAGCATGTTTTTTCCTGGAGAACTTTTTTGTTTTGGAAAACTGCGGGGTGTACTCAAGTGTTGGGTTATATTTCAAATTCGAGGCGTTGTAATTCAAATTATAACACCTTTGTTGGGTTATAATTCAAATTTAATACCTCATGATCTGTATAATGAAAATAGAAGAGAAAGGGGAGGAGAGGGGTGAAGGAAAGAAAGGAAAATTGTGTGTGTGTGTATGGGGAAAAAGGCAGGTTTTGAAAAATATTCCCTAACGATGCTACAAAAAAAAAAAAAATCCTGACATTAAATACAGACAAACTGTATTGAATAAAAATTGCACTAGTCCTCTGGGCACATCAATAATAAATTAAATACTTAACAATTTCACTGATTAAAAAAGACAGCACAAAATCCATAACAAAAGAACATAAAACCCCCCAATACTGTAATGTAGGAAAAGTGCACAAAGTTGCTTTATACATTGAATCTAAATAAAGTACCAATACATGTTAAATAGATAAATTGTCTTGCAAGACACTGCTTTTTGCATCAGTATTTACATTTGCTTTAACTTCATGTACTTCAGCAGTGAGTCTGAGCTTCAAAGGACCGAACTGTACATGATTTTTTGGATGTTCCCGTGAAATAAAAACGACCCAAAGCGGAAGCCACAGTTCTCCCGGGGCTCACAGGAAGGATCAGTTTGTATTTCTAACTTCTCCTAAAAAGCTGCAAAAAACCAATTGGGGTGTTTTAAGTCGCTGTACATGTTAAAAAAAAAAAAACAAACCAACCCAATGAACCCATTGCTGGACAATGAGCACGCTGAGATCCGTGAGCAGAGCAGGACCGTGGCAGTGGTGAAACAGGGATTTCCCTCTCAGGATATCTGAGGTACCCTGAAGGATTCCAGCTCGGGAAGGGCACGACTTGAGGGCACATCAGCACCAAAAAAAACCCCAAAAAACCATCATCTGGATCGATGCAGGTCGGTGTTTAAACCGGGATGGGGCTGGAGAGAGGAGTCACCGCTCGGCTCCCAGCCCGGGAAGCAGAGCGAGCTCGTGGCTGGGTACTGGTGGTGGAGAGCGCTCCAAGTGCTGCTCTGGGTGGCACAGGGGGGTGGTGTGATGGAACCCTGAGCACAGCACGGCCCCACAGGGCAGGCACGGGCGTTGTTGCTGGGTCTGGGGGGGATGGGGGGCTCAGCACCACTGGCCACCAGCGGCCAACCCCACCCCGGCCCTGCAGGGAGCTGGGGGGGCTGCAGGGCTTTGCTCACACGGGCATTTCCACACTGCAGGTTTGGTCCTGGCCACGCTCAGGCTGACTGCAGCACCTCCAGAGCAAAGGGGCTCAGCTGGCAGGGAAGGGATGGCAAAGGGGGCGGTGACCCCTGGCACTGCCCTGCTCGTGGGTTGGGGAAAAATTGAAACTTGAGGTGGTTTGGATCACAGAGAAGCCAAATCCCCAATGCAAATGACTGAAAGATGAAGCTCCACGAGCGTGGGAAGTGGTAACCTCTGTGTCCTGCAGGAGAAACACAGGGGGAAGAGATGCCCAACCTTCCCACGGGGGGCAGGAGGATGTTCAGTGCAAACCGAGGGGCACCAAGAAGCAGCACTGCCACACCCAGGGCACATCTGCCTGCCTTTGGCATCACTCAGCCAGCTTCTGCTCCAGAGTCCCCATCCAGTGGTGACTCCAGAGTCACCCGTGGGTGCTACAAAGTCCCAGCTCTCAGTTGTCCTCTGAACTAGGGATTTGCACATCCCAGCTCCTCTGAAGTGTAGCAAGGGCGGCATTTTATGCCAAGCTGCTTCATCCCACACGTGGTCCTGAGTCACTGCTGAGGGTGCCAGAGCTGGGCAAAGGATGAACAGACCATGGGTTCTGCCCTCTGCCAGCTGCAGGGCCTGTCCTACAGCTTTCACCCAGGGAGAAGTTCAGAGGGAGCACTGCCTGCTCCAACACCAGGCATTGAGCAGCTAAGAAGGGAGAATTTTCATTTCCCAAGACTGCTGGAAGGAGATTGTTCCTTATTTAGAGAAGCATGAAAGGCCCTGGGGGCAGGTTTTGCACTGCAGAGCCCCCAGGGCCAGTCCAGATTCAGACACTGGGAATCAGAACTGAGCCCTTTGGGATTGGGCATCCCAAAACTCCAACGGAATGAGAAAGCAACAAGACAAAGATGCACCTCCAGATCCAGGCTGCACAGCCAGAAAACTGCTCTGGCTGCAGGAAAACTTGGGACAGGACTTCCCTAAGGAAGCAGGGACTGTCCCTTGAACCAAGAGGACCCTACAAGAGACTGAGTGGAGTTTATTGATCCACCTGTAGCTGTGTGGGTGGACACCAAGAGCTGCTGGTTCAGTCTCTGAGGGCACAATTAGAGCAATAGAAACAAACCTACAAAGGTTTCCCCCACTAAGGGGTTCCAGCCACTGAGGGGTGAGCAGGGCAGCAGCCAGGCTGCAAAAGTGTGAAGTCAAACGTGCAATGGATGATAAAGAAGATGATTTTGTACCACTGCTGATGGAACGCAGGAGGATGGGGAAGTCTGCCTGGGATTCTTGCTTTCCTTGCAAGCTCCTGACCCCCTCAAAATCCCAGGACAATCCATAAGGCACTATGGCCTGACCCCAGAGCCAGCAGCCTCGGTGCCCAGGCAGGGGACTGTCACCCACAAGTCCTGACAAACTCTGATGCCAATTGCAGTTGGGGACGTTGGGAAGAGGCTCTTTACAGGAGCACAGCTCAGCATCCAGGCTCCCAGCCAGAGGGAACACAGTGGTGCCTGTGCTCTGCCAGCCCTCCCAAGAGAGGATGACACAGCCCCAGCAGCTCTGCAGAGACACAGACCATCAGCACAGCAACAAAGTGCTCTGAGCAGACCCACATTCCCTCACTCCAGCAAAGAACACCACGAGGAAAAGGAAAGAAACACCAAGAGCATCCTGCTGGTCCCCGGAACCAGGGAACTCCAGAGCCCCCGGGCCAGCTGCTGAGCCGCTCCGGCATGCAGGGGGTGAGCACAGAGGGAACACATGCAAGTGGAATTCTCCTTCCCAGAGGTGCTGTCAGGAATCTGAGGTGACCAGGACACAAACCGAGCTGCAGTCCCAGCGCAGGCGCAGCCGTGGCGGGGGCTGGACGTGGCTTCTCTTCCCTGACACACAAAGCCCATCGCCAGCGACAAGCTTCTCCCGGCCGCCAAAAATCAGCACTGCCACTTCCACAGCGCTTTGTGCACTCTGCACCTTGGCCCAGGAAGCAGGAGCTATGGCTTTGACCAGCTAAACCACCGAGGGCAAAAAAAACCAAAAAACAGAGGGGAGGGCGGCTGGTTTAGTCCTGAGAGCAGTTAAAGTGAGGAGCCGTCGCTCTCAGCCCTACCCCATCTGTGCCTCCTGCAGCAAAACGTCTCTGCCCCACAGAGCAGCCTGTTCCTGATTTAGAGGTCGTCTCTTAAGTTTTCTGAGCTGCTGGTCAGGCTGCCAGGACCCAGAGCTCCACGCCAGGATCCCTCCCAAGCCAACTGTTCAGACAAGAGCTCAGCGCAGAGCGGTTGCACTGGGGCAGAGACAGCTTCGTCAGCTCGTGTTCTTGATGGGTTTCTCCTGGTGAGAGAGGGTTTTCCTTTTCTCTTTTCTTCTCTCTCTCTCTTTTTTTTTTTTTTTTTTACCCTTTTTTTCTTTTTTTCTTTTTTTTTTTTTCTCCTTTTCTCTTTAATGCTAAACTCGTCTCCCACACTTCTCACACACTCAGGTCCACAATGCCATGGTCTGTGGTTATGCCCTGGGAGTCTCCTACGCAAAACCAACCATCCAGTAGTCAAGCATTGAGAACTTAATGCTAACAAGACCCCCTTGTCCCTTCCTGTGTGCAGCTCAACCTATATGTGCAGGCATCAAAAACAGACCAATCTGCAAGGAACACCAATATAACCAAGGGTGGGGCTTCTCAGGGCTTCTGGGAACTTCAGGCCCAACTTCAAGACAGCAGAGGGGACGTGGGGGGAGTTGTCACTAACACTCGTCTATGTTAAGGCTGATGAACTCCTGTATGCACTTCCTGTACTGCAGCTCAGTGGGGCTGTTGCTGGGATATTGCCCTGGTTGTCCGAAGGGACCCTCTGCTTCCCGCATTTCCTCGTTCATCCGAGCCAGACGCAGCCTGGAGCGGGGACAGAGAGAACACAAGGAGACAGAGGGTTGGTTATTCCTTCCCTGGTGGCAATTTTCCTGATCCAAGCTCAGTCATTACCTCTTTTTGAGGTGAATGTGAAATAACCTAAAGCGGGGAACTAAAATACCACTTTTTTTTTTAAGGCCCAGTGCTGTGTCCTCTGCACACCCAATTGGGAGTATGTAAGATAATTTAACTAAATAGATGCACTGAAGCTAAAAAGATTAAGACATCCACCAGTTTCAGTTTTAAAAAAATACCCAAACTCACCCATGGGGCGTGATTAATTCTAGCGAATTCCTCCCAAGGAAGGGTTATGCTGTATTTTCTGGCATATTCTTTCTGACTGTGCACTGAAATGTTTCCCATTGACCCTCGGATTTCTGGCAGACTCATTTCTCTCACTGCCAGAGGTCAAAATTTACTAAGGGCTCAGTAGAGTGCCCTGGCAGCACTCACAGGGTGACGATGTCTGCGTTGGCCGCCTGCACCGCGATGCTCAGCGGGTCCTGCCCGTCGCCGTCCACCGCGTGCTGGTTGGCCCCTCTCTTCAGGAACAGGCACACCTGGCTGCAGGAGGGACAGCAAGGACCATCAGAGCAGAAATTCCAGCTCCCCCAACCCCTCAAAGAGATATCTTCGAGATATCTTCCTGATATCTCATCTAACCCTCCCCTCTGTCAGGGTTCACGTTGCTGATATGATATAAAAGGCATGTTTGCAAACCACCAATTCCCCAAAAACCAGCTCCTGTGCCCACCTCACCCCTGACTCTTGGTGTTAAGGCTGGATCCTGATCCCAGGGGGATGGAGAACGTCCCAGGAAGGTGCAGAGCACTCACCCAGTGTGGCCCAGGTACGTGGCGTGGTGCAGGGGGGCCCGGCCTCGGCTGTCTCTTTGGTTCACATCTGCCCCGTTCTGCAGCAGGAATTCACAGGCTATCAAGGAGCCCTGGCAAGGAAAAGAGGAATTTTTACACGTATCCATCCAGGGAGGATGCACAAGGGATGTGCCAGGCTGTGGTCAGGGCACTCCAAACTGCAGTCAGGACCTCACCACTCCCCGGGGTGTCCCCACAACGTACCCCCTTCACAGCTTGAATCAGGGGAGTTTTGTTCTCGTCCTCGTCGTTCACCCAGTTGATCTCAGCACCGTGAGCGAGTGCTTCTGCCATGAGGGGCAGATTTCGGGCTTGTGCTGCCTTGTAGATCAACAAGCCGGGGTGCAGCTCCCTCAGGTCCTCCAGGTCTGATGCCTCCTGCTCAATCTCTGCTTCCCCGCTGGACTCCTCGGACACCTCGCACTCTGAGAGGCAGGAAAGGATGGAGGGGGATGAGCCAAAAGCCTCACACTTCCAATTTCTCACGTTCCCTGTTGTTCCTGACACCACACAGCCCTGATATCCACCCTGCCTTAGCTGCCACCTCAGTTCCCTCCATGACACCTGATGTCTAAAAGCAGAGAAATAATTCCCTGGACTATTTTTGAGCATTAAAAGGCAAAAGCACTTCTTAGCTGCAACACCAAAGGGTGCACAAAAATATTTTGCACACACTGATTGCACAGGCTTTTCCAATTTTATACCACCATCTGATTAAAATAGTCAGAATCTGGTTAGAATATTTAGACTTTACCTCATCTGTTACACCCACTTCCAAAACCGTCCTTCCCACAGCACCGACCTCACCACACCTCTCAAATTGGAGTCGCTGGTCCCAAAAAGACCATCTCTTCATCTTCCTCTGACCCTCCTGGAACGGTTTCAGGGCTCCTGCTCAGCTTTGACCCACCCATCTCAAGTGTTCTGTCTCATCACACCCACCTTCCTCCGTCACGCTGTCCACCACCGAGCCGAACACCAGGATGTCGGTGCTGCCGTCGGTGCTCCCTCCGAGCCCACTGTCACTGCTCAGACCTGCGGGGCCAACAGGACACAAACCAAGCCCATTTTAACACCCAGGCCCTCCAGAAGTGGGCCCAGCTGAGAGCACGGGGGGGACGGGGCTGCGCAGGCCGTCACACGCACACTGCCGCCGGCGGGGGACAGGGCACTGCTCTCCCACTTAGCCCCACTCGGAAAAACTGCCCAAGGAGAAACTGCAAAGCCTTATGGTGTCCGTGTCCCCACGCTGCCCTTCATGCAGGGATTGCTCCAGCACTGCCAGGGCACTTTGGACCGCTGAGGGCTGCAATCCATGAGGGACGCCGTGACGGAGACTGGAGCGGAGCAGCAGCAGAGACAGCTTGGCTTTGCAGCAGGTTGGGGGGGTGTCACCGGCAAACAAAGACACCCCTCTGCTTTTACCACTGGTCATCTCGGTTTCCTCTCCATCCCTGCTCTGCCCAGAGCTCTGCACTTGTCACTGGGGCACTTCTTTTTATGGACCGTGGCTGGGCCAAACCACATCAGCTGTGTGATGTGCATCCTGGGCCAAGCTCTGAAAGCACCTTCCACTGGCTCTTCCACCTTCCCTTTGCCCACAGTGCTTCCCAAACTCCCTGCTTAGCTGGTGAATGTCACAAGACAGCTGACTGCATCCAAGAAATGGAGTCAGGAATCATTGAATCATGGAATGGTTTGGGTCGGAAGGGACCTTAAAGCTCGTCAGTCCCACCCCCTGCCATGGGCAGGGACATCTTCCACTATCCCAGGTTGCTCCAACCTGGCCTTGGACACTCCCAGGGATGGAAGCGAAGAGATGAAGCCACCTGTCCAAGGACACACAACGTGTCCGTGGCAGAGAAACTTTCTCCCTTTCCCAGCTCACACCCAAAAGCAGCCAAGAAAACAAGAGAAAGGAAGAAAGAAGCACATGCAGGAACTGCTCCTGCAGGAAAAGGGATGGCACATCACCTGTGTCCTGAGGGGTGCCTGGCCAACTTTGGGAAATCTGTCTGGATTCACCTTCTTGCTGCTTTTAACTCCAGAGGTAAAGTTCCCACGATCTACCCCAAGACCTACCACTGTGATTAGGAAGGCAAACAAGCCAGGATTGCAGCTGACAATGTGTTCCTACAAGCAAAGAGTAAGGGCAGGGAAGGCTGCAAGAACTTACAGATCTGAGCCTTGAAAGCCATGGCAGAACAAGGCAGCTGACCCTTAAAGGCTGTTCAACTGCCCAGAGCAGCTACAGCAGGGCCCCAGATAAAGAAAGCAGCCCTGAAACGGTGCAATCCTTCAGCTCTGCCCAACAACCGAAGGAGGTAAGGAAGCCACAGCGGGAAAGGTTTAAAATGGCACATGTCACATGGATCTTTTTTTGGATCTGCTGTCAGAAAAGCCATTGCTGTTTTTAGCAGGAAAAGCAAACACTGCCTGGTGAGACCGCGCTCTCACTCTGGCACTGCGAGGGAAGTGTCGCTCCAGCAGGGCCACGTGGCTCCAGATTTGCAGCAAGGCAAGAAAGCCTCGAGGATCTGGCTCATCTCACATGGATATTAATACACCAAAATTCCCACTGAATCAGGGATAAAATTGCTGTTTTTTTCTACAAGAGCAAGATAAGGCTGTTGAGCCTTAACTCTGGAGTTAACTCTGGAGTCCTGCATCTCCCAAGTAGTTTCTGTTGACTAATAACACTAAATTCCTTGAAACTGGAATAGCCCAGGCCCTGATTCAGACAAGCCCTTTTCTTCACTGATTTCAAGGGAGACGGTGGGCTTGGAGGAAAGCCTGGGAGTTTCTGCTGTGCTGACTCAGGACTGCAAATATTTGTTGTAAATTCATACAACAACAAGCAACTGAGCCAGGAAGTTCTAAGAAGTCACCACTCCTGAGCTCAGGATAATGGATAACGTGGCCAGCCTGAGACAGATGGGGAACACTAAATTAACACTCCACAGAGTCACACAGGTTGGAAAAGATCACCGAGTCCAGCCTTTGACCCAACGCCACCCCAGCAACCAGACCTTGGCACTCAGTGCCACATCCAGTCTTTCCTCAAACACCTCCAGGGATGGTGTGGATGTGGATGATTCCACAACCTCCCTGGGCAGCCCCTTCCAATGCCCACTCACTCCTTCTGTGTAGAACTTCTTCCCAACATCCAGCCTAAACCTCCCCTGGCATGGCTTAAGATTGTGTCCTCCCTGAGATCCCAGGACTGTACCCGAGGAACAGTCATTCCTTTAAGGAAATAACCGGCAATTTTAAGGAATCATTTTGCCTTTTGGAAAGCCCCAGGTAAAAGGGAGGAACTCCAGCCATTTGGCTGAAGGAAAAAATCCACGATAAGCGCTTTGGAATGTCGGCGTGGAAGCAGTGAAATTTAGGGGGGGTGTCTTTGGCCGAACCTCGGTGTGGAAGCAGTGAAAATTTGGGAGTCTCTTTTGCTGCTGGCTGCCAGAGCGTCACCTTACCTCCGTCCAGGAGGAACGGCGAACCGCTCCCACCGGGACCAATGCCACTGCCACTCCAGGGGCCACCTGCGAGCGGGTGCTGCTCAGAGATGTGGCTGGCACCTAGAGGAAGGTGGACGGAACGTGAGGGGAGGTCATCGGCACCAACACAAAAAAAAAATAAAATAATAAAAAATAATAATTAAAAAAAATAAAAAAAAAAAAGAGAGAAAAAATTGCATGTGGTAAGATCGGCTGGAAAAAAATTGGGGGAAATGGTAAAAACAGGGAAAAAATGGGGAAGAATGGAAAAAAGGGAATTAATGGAGAAGAATGGAAAAAAATGGAAAAATGGGGAAATGGAAAAAATGGAAAAATGGGAAGAATGGAAAAATTGAAAAAAATGGGGAAGAATGGAAAAAAGGGAAAAAATGGGGAAGAATGGAAAAAAGGGAAAAAATGGGGAAGAATGGGAAAAAATAGGGAAAATGGGGAAAAATGGGGAAAATGGGAAAAAATGGGGAAAATGGGAAAAAATGGGGAAAATGGGAAAAAATGGAAAATAAGGACAATGAAGAAATGGAAAAAAGTGGAAAATGAAAAGATGGGTAAAATGAAAAATGAAAAAAATGGAATATGAAAAAATGGAAAAGGGAGAGGAAGGAGAGGAAGAAGAGGAAGGAGAGGAAGGAGAATAAAAATGAAAAAATGAAAAAAAAATTTAAAAATTGCAAAAAAATTAAAAATAAAGAGAAAAAATTAAAAAAGAAAAAATGGGGAAAAAAATGAAAACCAGAAAAATAAAAGCCAATGGAATGCACAGCCTGGGAGTCAAAAAAAAAAAATCCCATCCACCAGAACGCAAACATCAGGGACTGACTGGAGAGTGGGTTGAAATCAGTGCAATTAAAGAGCAACGGGTCAGAGTTTGGGCAAGTAACTCCTCATCACTGCCAAAATATTCACCCTCTGCTCTGAGGGCAAGCCCTGGCCGGGGGTGTGGGCAGTGCCCAGGCCCTGAAGAGCTCAGAGCAGACACTCGGTGTGCACTTACTGCGAGGGCCGGAGCCGGCGCCGGTGTCGAAGTAGGAGAAGAGGGAATCCAGCTCGTCGGGGCAGAACAGGGAATCCCGGCGGAACTTCCTCTCCAGGGTGGCTGCTGTTCCACACAGAGACATTTTGGGATTTATCGTTATTAACGTGCAAACGAGAGCCAGTTCTCCAGCTGTGTTCAATCAGGCTGAGCACGCCCAGGTGTGTCCCCTTACGCCAAAATATAACACACTGCTGACCAAACGTGGTGATCCACTGCACACCAACCACCCCAGGGTGGTGATCCACTGCAAACCTACTCATCCCAGAGCATTCTGAGCGGCCAGAACCCTCCCTAGAGCAGCCAGAACCCTTCCTGAGCGTGGCCTCCCTTACAGACCAGGCAGGTAAAAATAAAAGGATTTGAGACTTTATGAAAAAGCACGAACGCAAAAGAAAACGCACAAAGTGGAACGACCTCCTCCTCCTTTAGCCACGAGAAGAAGCTCCTTAAACAGATGGAAAACGTTAGGAAATGGGTCTAAAGACCTGTGCTAATGTGTGCAAATTAGGATTATAGCCAGGGCAGGTTTGCAGGTCCCAGGGAGAGCCGGGGCCAGGGGCTGTCAATGGGATAGCTGGGGACGTAGCAGGGGGCACAGGGATGCTCCCACCTGAGGACAGCATGGCTGGGGAGGCATTCCCTGCCTCGTGCCGGTACTTCCTCCGAGCTGTGGGTGCTTTCGTGGTGCTGTTGTGCCTCTGGCACTTCTTGACGCACCAGCGCCGCGGCTTCCGCTCGTTCTCCGTCAGAGCCTCCCCACTCGGCAGCTTCTTCAGGAACTTCTTCTCCACGTACTTCACCTTGATCCAGGCCTCCTTGTCCTGCCTAAGAGAAGGGCAGCCTCAAGCTGTGCACAGAGTCACAAGTCACGAGGAGATGGAGCCGCCCTGGGGGATTTTACCGGCCCGGCTTTGAGACCTAAAATTCAGGTTTCTCAAAGCTAAAAATATCTGCTCTAAGAAGTGCAGGGTGCAGCTGAGAGTAGAGTGGGACGTTCAGCCCTAGGCACCACCACGTGCTTCAGGTCTCAGAGCAGGTGTAAACCCAGCCAGTCCTGGTTTCCAGCACGTTTCACCAGGGCTGGTATTGCCCCTCCTGACCTTCGTGAGGGTCAAGCTCAGGTGAGCTCCAGAGGGACTGAGTTGAGGTGGGTGTACCTGAGGTATTTTAGAGCCCTCCTAATCTGCCCTTTCAGGGAGTTTGGGCTACTGGGCTTGCAGTGTGGATGGATGAATGGATGGAGGGATGGTTTCCCACAGGACAGAGAGGAGCAGTGTGTGCCCCCACACTCACCTGGAGCTCCCCGCTGTTGGTTTCTTGAGTCCCAGCTCTTCACACTGTGCCTCGTAAATCTGATTCATGGTGCTGTTCCCCAGCTCACACATCAGCTGCAATTCAACAGGGATGAATTAAACCCCCAGGTGAGGAGTTACCTTCCTTCCAGTCTATCCTGCCACCAAATAACACTCCCTCCATGCCCACCACTCATCCATCTCTTGCTGTTAAATTCCAACACTCACTTTCAGTAACTCTGGCTCCCAGGAATCCAGCGTGAGGGATCTGACCTTGGAGCAGTGAACACCCAGACTCCTGTTGATCCAAGAGGAAGAAAACCAAAGTGGTTACACGCCTCAAAACAGAACTTCTTATTCACCTTGTTCAGATGAGCAAGATTGGTCCAGTTCTTATTTATCTCCTACCCAGATGCAGCTACAGCAGAGTGGAGGTACCTGCACACACAGGTACCTCAGCAAGCAATTGCTTTTGAATTTATCTGGACAAGCATTTTAGTCAGTGACAATTCCACCTCCAGCCTTTCCCCCAGGAGCCTGCAATCCACGCCTGGCTCACACAGAGCACACACACAGTACCTGTGGATCCCTGAGCACTCGATGCACAGCAGAATGCCCAGGTTGATGCTGGCCCAGCGAGGGTCTGGCTGCCCACAGTCACAGCACTGGTCATTCCCAGGGATGCTCTGCACCCTCTGCAGGATGGTCTCCCCTTTCCCGCTGCGCTCCCGGGAGTCGGTGGCGGAGTCGATGCTGCTCGTGGAGGGGGAGGCAGTTCGGTCCAGTCTCTGCAGGGAAAAAGGGTTCAAGGGCTCTGCAGAGCTCTGTGGAACAAAGCAGGCTTTGCACAGCAGAGGCACTGACAGGAGGAGAATGAGCTGGTGCTAATTCAAGAAGGGAAGGGGGAAATGGGGGATGTTTCCTCGCTCACCTCGATGTAGTAGCTGTCCGGACTCTCCCGGTAGGCAGAGGCAATGCTGGCCTGCACAGCCTGGATCCAGGCCTGGCGCAGCTTCTCCGAGTCAGCCTGCAGCATGCAGCTCCTGAAAGGCCAGGGGAGCAGTTGGGAAGAGCAAGAGGACATTTTGGTCAAGACTGTTCCCCTTCTTCCTCAGCCTGGACATTCCAGTGTAGGCAGCAAAGGGGCAAAAATGAATCCTACAAGTTTGCACTGTCAGGGCTGTTCCCTCTTCAAACACTGACAGCTGTTTTTTACAGGCTGGCCATTGCCAGCTGCACTGTCTAGATGTATACTAGGTGTAATATATCATTTGGCTTATGTAATGTATCAGCCTGGAGCACAGGCAATGGCATCTCCCAGCCACAATTTGACAGCCCAGGGCAGCATCTGCTCCAATCCCATCTCCTGCTGCTCCATGCACAGCCCAGCTCCCACGAGGACGGCCTGGGGAAGCCACCAAACTCACTTGGTAGGTGAGACCACCTCAAAGCAGAACCTCCTCTCTATGTCCTCACAGGGCTTGACAGTGCAGAGCCGCAGGTCCTCCACCACCACCGTGAGCACATCCTGGAAGGGGGAGAACGGGGGCCTTGAGGGCTCCTGAATCTGTGTCACAGCTCAGAAAACTCCCTCCCAAACCCTGCTGTTGGCACACAGAGGGCAGAGCCAGCCCACCCCAGCTCTCCAGGGCAATGGGAAGGGGTTGTATGGAATTAAGGCACAGGGCAACACGCACGTGACATGGTGGGTTTGCTGGGGACCTCACCAACTTCCTCAGCTGAACAGGAATACTTAATCTAAATAAACATTTGTTTAACAAACACCATCTGCTGACACTTCACCCTCAGAACAGCCTAAGCTTGGAGCACAGTAATGGGCTTGCTGTCCCTCTGATCCAAATCCCCTCCCTGCTCCTTCCACCCCGCTCCCCACCACGGTGCAGGAGTCCCCAGCAAAGCAAGGACACCAGAGCAGTTGGTTAATCCTCTGGTGTCATCTGGGGCAGCCTCACTGACCTTTAGCTTTTTCTGGTACACCAGCTGGCTGTTCTGGATGGAGAACCACCTCCTGAGGGAAGACAGACAGAGAGGCATCAGGACAGGCAAACAGCAGAGCTGCAGACAGGCAGAGCAGCATCTTTCCATTTATATCTCTATTTAAATCTTTAGCAACCTGATCACCTTCATGGAGGGCAAAGGAAGCCATGACCACCACTGAGTTTTCAGGAAGAAGGTACTGGAACACCTGAGCAGAAAGAGTCCGAGGGTTGCAGCAGGGGGTTACTGAGAGCATGTATTACATACCCTGCTGGCAAAGGAATGAAGGGGAAAACGGGATGAGAACAGGATTGCCTTTCTTTTGTCACGGCTGAAATATTAAGGTGATGAAAGAGAACAAAAGGACTTGACATGTCTGTGGAGAAATGGGAAAATACAGGTAATGGAGGCCACCCCATCCATCTGGGAGCCCACTTGGATGAGCTGAGCTGGCTCAGCATCACTCTGAGCTGCTGTGACAGCTGCAGGCTCTGCTCAGCTCCTCAGTGTGAGCCTCGTGGGTCCATTCCAGCTCAGGATATTCTGTGATTCCACGAGGATTTGGCTGCTCCCTCCCCGCTCCCGTGAGGGGGAGGCTCTGAGCTCAGCGAGGAGGTGATGAGTGGGCTCCAGGAGCTGGGAATAGCTGAGCTGTGGGCAGAAGTGGCTGAGGGTGGGTGGGATTGAAGAGATGGATATAGCTGTGGGGAGGCTGCTGCCTCTGTGTGACTGGGCTGTAGGAGGGTGCCTGGGATTTGGGGGCATGGAAAGCCCTTGATGTTACTTCAGACATCAGGAAAAACAAAGTTCCAGAGGGGCTTTTTCCCTCCAGGGTCCGTGCCCTTTGAGGTGACCCATGAATTCACAGCCAGGGGAGCTGCAAGGAGAAGGGAGTTGCCTGGAATTGTTCCTCTCCATCCCAAAAGCCAAGCACAGGTCTTGGCATTAACCTGACAGGCTTTGGAACGACCTCCTGCTGCCCAGAAACACGTGGGGTCAGTGAGAGCAGCCACACTGGGGATCAAGGCTGGACTTTGCTCAGGAAACACCAAGCAGGGAATCCTAAAAAGGTGATAAAAATTCAGCTAAGACACCTTCCCAGGGCACTGAACTCGAACACTGCTGCAGTGGTTCCTCCAAGTGCCAACTTAGTCCTTGACTGTCGGGGGTACCAGAGAGCCTGAGGGCTAAGAAATGACACTAAATTTGTCTGGAATCTCCTCAGCACTCAGGGAAGCTTCAAAGAGAAGGAGCTGCTTATCTAACCAATTCAGAAATCTTTAATAATTCCAGGGCTTTTTTTTTCCCATGCAAGTACAGGCAGTTTCTGTGCATCCCACAAACTGTTCACTGAAGCATTTACTGCTTATTTATTCCAAAGCCTAACAGCAGCACATTCCAGTGTCCTCTGCATGTATCCCACAGCCAAGGAAAAGATCTCTTAATATTCTATCATTTCCCTGTTATGTGAGGGGAGGAAATGTAGGTCAGACCAGCATTGATCTCATGCATTAGAAACCCACTTGGAAGGGCTGGAATCCTTTTGTACAACGGTCTGTGAAACCCACTGGCTGTCTCAAGGGAAACTAAACACAGAAATATCGAGCAGGGGCAGAACATGAAACCTTTCCTTCCACTTTCCAAGGTCTCTGGCAGCTGCAGAGGCTCCTGGCTGGTGCAGGAGGCAGATGAGCCAGGCATTCCCAGTGAGCTATCAGATGAAATATGGATAAATTATTAAGAGCAGGGTCAGGGCACTGAAAGCCACTTCTCAAGCTCCTGGCAGCACAGCTGATATTTCCACTCTCACATATGTCCCTGTCCCAAAAGAGGCAGGTTTGACACTCCTGGCACGTCCTGCTGTGTTATGGTGTGATCTCTTAATTGTTAAAAAATGGGCAGCTCTCCCAGGGCAAGGCTTGAGCTGCACTGTGCCCTCTCCTCCCTGAAAGGAGCCTCGTCCTCCTCCCATTGTGGAAGGCACTAAAGCTGCAGAAACTCTCAAACAAACCTCACTTGAACTATTTTAACTACTCAGCTTTTAACTACTTGGCTTAGAATCCTTGCAGTGATGGCAAGCAGTCAGTAAGAGCTCACTAAAAGGGAGGTGTGTTCCTCTGCAGAGTCTCAGCCCAAACATCAAATGGAATATGGGTTCTTGCTCACCTATTCCATGTTTTGAAAGCATTGCTGGCTCTCTTGAAGAGGTAACCTTCCATCACCACTCCATTTGGGGCATCCACATTGAACTCCACCTTCGAGTCATCGTAGGAGAAGTCCTGCAAACAGAGAGAGCCTGAGCCTCTGGCCTGGCTGCATTTCCAGGGCCATCTGGATCATCTCTAGGTGCAGATGAGCCTGATCAAACCCTCAGGAAGAGAAACACATCTGTCAGAAGCCTGAGGTTCAGGCAGAGCTGCCTGTCACACCCCATCCTCTGTCTCAGTGGGCTGCAGCCATGGAGAGCAGTCAGGAATCATCCCCATTCCAGTAAGTTTATCTGTCCCTGCTGTTTGCAGGAAGGCACTGGACACGCTGTGTTTCCCTCCTCTGGCAGCTGAGGGCTAAAAACTCCCAACATTTGGGTCAGTCTGCAGTGGGAAATAAAGCAGGAGGTGATTTTCACTGGCCACGTGAGGCAGCAAAGCTGCTGCCACCCCCCTCCATGCTGCAAAGGGCCAGGGAGAGAACAAACCCCAACCTTTTCACACAAGGAAAAACGTGCTGATTCCTGGAGGGGTAGAGTTATCAATCCCATGCTCATTAGCTATCCTCAGATGCCATCTCCAGTCTGCGCCCGCTCCCTGCTCTGTGCCGTGCTACCAGTCAGAGCTGATTTGTCAGCTTGGCACTGATTCACCAGGGAGATCTCATGGCTTCTGACAGCTGACACAGAGCAGAGGGAATAGCAGCTGCTCTCCAGAACGTGGGATCTGCCTCCCTGGGCAATGGGCTGCCTCCTTCCCAGGAGAAACTGGGTCATGGAGCAGCGACAGCTTCCCCCCTAACCTGGGGATCCGAGGCACGTCCCCTCCTTGCTCACTGATTGCACTCTAATCACCCATCCCACCCACACCTCCCCTCTCTCCAGAGCAAATATTTCCCCCTGCACACCTCGGTTCAAAGCCACAGCAGTGAAAGCAGCCCCATCAGAAGCCTTTCCTGGCTCAGCAGACCCTGCTGGTGCCGTGTTGCCAGGCAACATGCACTTGGCTCTCATTAAGATGAGTTATTTCCATGCTCGGAGATGCAAACGTGCCTGGGAGGTGTCAGGATAGGAATAACACTGATCCAGAAGGAGGAGATACAATGGGACAGGCCACAGTGACTCCTTGGAAAGACAGCAGGATGCCCAATTAGACACTGCTGCAAGGCACCCAATTAAGAGGGCTCTGCTCAGCCCCAGATTTTCTTGCCCTGAGAGGGTGAATCCCACAGGGCTCCTCTCCTGCAGATGCCTTTCATGTCCATGTTGCAAACAAAGGCTGGGGGGAATTTTCCTGCAACTCGTAGATGTTCCAACGTGTGACTTTTGCACAGCTGCTCCAGAGTGACAATTCTGTATATTTGATGGGAATCTGCACTGATTTATAGTAAGTAATGCAACCATCCGAAAACCTGGAGCTTGCTGAAGAGTGCACAGCAAGTGTAGGGCAAAATGCTTCCAAAACCAGCTTAAAAGTGACCACTTAGCTGTGCCTCACCTTGTGGAATTGGGGGGAAAAAAAAATATCAGGGGGAGGGTCTAAACCTGACTAATCTCCTGACTTCTTCAGCTGCCCTTATCAAGCAGAGTGATGGCAAGGAGGATCTGCTGCTGGGGGAGTGCAGGAGGAACAGATGGGCCACCCACGTCACTGGGGTAAATCCACTGAAAAGCAGTGGAGTCAAGCCAGGTGGGAATTTAACCTCACTTGGGCTGGATTGTAGCACACCTCTACAAATCCAGTGGCTGGAGCTGCACAGCTGAAGGCACATAGAGCTGTTCCCTGCCTTTGAAGGGACCAAGCCCAGTTTCTGAAGATCACACCCAAACCCCACCAAGGGCACACACAGCTGACATGACTCAACCGAGGTCCCCGGGGCCAAATTCTGCTCATTTTTCTGCTGCTGTGAGTCCTGAGCAACCCCAGTGCTGCCAACAGCACTCCTGAAGGGCAGCTGAGGGCAGAACAGTCACCAGAGCTGGAAGCTGGATTTGTAAAGCAGGTCCAAATCAAGGGAGAGATCTGAGGGAGAAGGACCAGCCTGCCCATCACCCCCAGGCACGAGGCACTCGGAGCCTCAGGGCCTCTTTGTTCCATCCCATTGCTCAAAACTCTTTGCTACAGAGTCCTTGGGAGTGTTGAAAGACAAATGAAGGGAAGGCAGAGGGTGGGGAAAATCCAGAATTTATGCCCCTGATCAATGTAATTTCTCCTTTCTCAGCCAGGCAAAGGCCAAAAGGGACAGAAACGGCTCAGAAAGGCAAACCCAAGGCAAGTGCACCTGTGAAACCTCCAGCACACCAGAGGGAGCCTAAAATATGGCTTGACCCATGGATTCCTACACCCAGTAGGCTTCTGCTGCAGCCCATCCAGGGGAATTTCTTACCACAGGCATTGGAAAAGAGGACAGATCTCTGGAAAAGGGAGTTACAAGAACATCTGTTGAGCTCTGACTCCAGGTCAGAGCCAGCTTAGACTCTGCCTGAGGAGATCATCCTGGTGAAGGTGCTGAAAACACCGTGGGGGATGCACAGATGTGTGACAAGCAATCCCTGCCCTTCATAATGTGCCCCTGGATCTGTTCCCTTCACTGGCACAAAGAGATTTTGATCCTTGTTAGTTCTGGGCAATCAGTGGAAGGGTCTCCTGGCTGTGACACTGCCCAGCCCAGCATCAGCTCTGCCTCCAGTCTCTGTGGATGCAGTGGATGGGCACATCTCATCCCTTCTCTTGTCCTCCTCCTCTTCCTTCTCCTCCAGGTTTTAATGTGTGATTTTAACAGCCAACCTTCTGCTGAATTCCTCCCCTCACTGACACGTGCACAGGGAGCAGGCAAGTCTGCCCTAAATGAGTCTGGACTGATTTATTAAGCCTGCATTTAGCACCTCACTGTCTCTGCAACGTGAACAAACTGCTTGACACAGTCAAAGGCTTCTCCAGCAGCATGTGCAGTGAGGATCAGAACAGCAGGGACACGTTGGATCACGCTCTGCTACAAGAAATCGGACGTCTTCCAAAATAAGACACCAGATCTCTGCTGTCATCTGCTTCCCTTTCCCTCCCAGGAAATCACAGCAACCCCTCTCACTGCCCCCTCCTCGGCCCTGTCACTCCCAGTTCACCCACGAGGCTGCCTGGGAACTGATATTCTTTTTGAGAGGACACCACAATGGTTTCCATGGGAGCTGCTGGAGCAAGGGTGAAGTAACACACATTCCAAGAGACACGTCCAGAGTGGGGGGGAAGAGGAAGGACATTAAAATGTGGATGCTTTCAAACCAGCAAATGGAAATTATAAACCCGGCAGAGCCACAGACAGACCCAGGAAAGGATAAAAAAGAAAAGAGGGGAGGAAAAAAGAAAGAGAAAACCTAATTTGAAGGTGGCCTCATGGCCCACCCAGGGACTCCCCAGTCCAGCTCCACTGCTTCCTCCAATTCCTCCTCAGAAATGAGCATTTCATGCAGAAAAAATGGCTGATTAAATTAAATAGCCCTCCAGCATCAGTGAACAGATTTAATATGAGGAGGGAAGCTGCCCCTCAACAGCCTGGAATCTTTGGGGGATGGAATCTTCTAAGGAAGGAGCCCTGAATAAGAGCAATCCCACTGAAAGAACACTAACAGGTTCATTCCTATCCCAAAAAGCACAACCTCTGGCTGAAAACAGACAGAACCTTCTTTTTTCTAAAATACCAAGGCTTCCTTAAAGGTCTTTAAAATAAATACAATCACTGTGGCCACAGCTCTGCCTGAAAAGTCACAGCATTATTCCCTCAGTTCTCAGTTCAGCACGGAAATAACACCCCTTTTTCTACAGTATTTTGATTTTCTCTGATAGAAAACACTATCAAACCTAAGCAAGCATGAGCAGGGACTCCTGTCAGTTCTTAGATACTCAAAGAAATGTTTCTTACTGCCAAACCCCCATATTATTTTCTTTTCAATCAATACCATTTCAGATAAGCAACACCACATGCAATGCACGCTTTCCCTCTTAGGAGACAAAGGCTTTTATCCAAAAGTGCCTTCTCTTGGGCATCCAGTGATGCTCAATATTCCCAATAACACGGGGCACGTTAACAGCATCCATGCACTGAACACAACTCCTGGAGGCCAGCTGGAAATTGTGCCTAGTTTGGCTGTTTGATTGCAAAGAAAACCCAATTCAGAGGAGCATTCCTGTTCCCTAAAGATGCACACACCCCCCTCCACACACACACACCGGTGCCTGCACTTGCTGCTCTCTCCTGGTGCCTGTTTGGATCTCAAGCTTTGCTCTCTCTGGCTCTTTCCACCTCTCTGTCTGTGCCAGGTCCAACCCCAGCCCCTCGGAGCAGATGGAATTTGGAAGAGGGCTCCCCCCCCACCTCCGATCCCGTTCTGCTCAGGCAGCTTTTCACCCATTCCGGCCAAATCCCGATGGCAGAGCTTTTGTTTCTGGAGTTTCCCAGTGCCAAATGTTCTCCCTGCCAGCAGATGATGCCCACAGACCCGTGCCCTGCCCCGGAGCCCTCTCCCAGCCCACACACAGGACCCACAAATTCACAGCAGGTTTGGGGTCGCACCGGCCAGCGAGGTCCTACAGGCACAATTCCCATGGGAAAAGGGAGCCCTAAACGTGCTCCCCCAAGCCCAGCCACCCCTGCAGGAGTTGTCCTTACCAGGAGGTACTCGAGCCTGCCGAAAATCTTCATGCTGCAGCTGCCAGGGAGGCTCTGCCGCTCCCGCCCGCACAGCTGAGCTCCGTGTCCTCCCTCCCTCTAGAGCAGCATCTCTGCTCAGCACCGGGGGCTGGCAGGGAAGGAGGGATTTCTTTCACAGCCCCTTCTCCTTTACCCCTCCTCCTCTTTATTTCCTTTTTTTTTTTTTTTTGGGAAGCTCCAAGCTCTGCCTTCGGCCCCTGTGGGAGCGAGAGGGGCTGGAAGGCTGCTGGCCCCTGGGGACCACCTGCTGCCCCCCCTGCCCGAGCCTCCTATTCAGGGGCAATCAGCTTAGAGCAGGGGCTAATTACCATACAGCTGGCAGGAGAAGCCAGGCAGAGCACAGAGCCCAGCTGACAGCAGGATGCTCACCCAGTGCCTCCCTGACCTTAACAGAGCCAGGCTTGTCTGCCTGGCCCGGGATCTGCTTCCCGGAGCTCCTGGAGCAGGGCCACCCCTCGGCCAGTCAGCCCAGCCATGGGGATCAGGGGGCTGAGGTGCCAGATGGCCCCTGGTTTGTTATCCACCAGCAGGGCTAAATGAGGCAGAGAGCTCTGCCTTGGCACTCCACACAGGCAACACAACACACTTTGCTTCCCAAACTGCTCCGGGCTGGGAAGAGCTGTGAGGCTGGAAAGGGGCTTTTATACAGCCCCATGTTCTTGGAATCACAGGATTGTTAAAGCTGGGAAAAAAAGTCCTCTAAAAATCATCAAGCCCAACTCATAAGCCAACACAGTTTTCACCAGCAAACCACGTCCCCAGGTGCCACATCCACACGGTTCTGAGCACTCCCAGTGATTCTGCCCCTGTTCCAATGCCTGACCACCTTTCAGTGGAGAAATATTCCCTAATATCCAGTCTAACATCTCCCACTCTCAGAGCCCAGCCTCTCAGCTTTGGTGCAGTGGAAGGATTCGGGAAGGTCTGTGAGGAAGGACTGGTTCAAATATCACCCTTTCTCCACTCATTTCCCACTGTGAAAAATTCCCAGGTCTGTGTTTTCCAGATTACCTAAATTACAGCAGCAAACCAAACAGTCGAGGTTTGTGATGAGCTTTTCTTTCCCAGCAGATTCCTTTTAATTAAAACAATAATGAAACAAAATGCCACAGACCATTTCCTTATGAACTTGGCTCTCAGAAGGCTTCCCTCACACCTCACAAAGCTGCCCAAGGACAATTCCCTGCCTTCGGCACCTGCACAGCTCCCACCTCCCAAAATCACTCCAAAATGTATTATTTAACCCAAATTTCCTGGGTTAAAGGAAGTCTGCCGTGCCTTAGCAGGCAGCACTGGTGAGGAAAACATGATATTTGTGCCACCACTCTAATCAAGCACGACTAAATCTCCTCATTTTTCAAGGGACCAGAGGGTTTTGTGGGCTCAGCAGGAAGGTATATATTCAATTAAATGCTGTGGGGAATTGGGGACATCACAATTGCTCCATCACAAAGGGAGGAGCAGCACTGACTCGGAGCAGCTGCAGAGCAGCTCATAACAGTCCCAGGCAGGAAGCTTGAAATCCTAAATTGCAGTGAGGATGCTCAGCCCTGTGCCTGTGTGTCCTGAGGAGCTGCTCACCCTCCCTCCTGGATCCTGAGCTCTGCTGCTCTCCCTGCTGGTCCAGCCAGCAAAGCCCCGGGAAGAGATTGCAGAGAGAGGCACTGGAGAGATTTTCCACGTCCCCCTGGATGAAGTCATCACTCCAGCAGAGTCCCAGGGGGCCTGAGGGTTCACAAATGGACTCATTCCCTCCCCCTCAGAACACTTAAGCAGAGGCAGCACACGGCCAGGCCATTCCCAGGGCACGTCACTCATCAGCTTTCAAAGCTGGTTACGGTCCCATTTCACGGGTTATGACATCTCTGAGGCAGAGGGAGAGCATTAGAGAGGAAGCAGCAGCCACTTCACATTCCTCCTGTGCAGAAGTATCGATCCACACACGCTCTCCTCCCACCAGAGCCATCACACAGGCACCAAACAGGCGTCCAGGGGCCAGCCAGGGACTGCTGCCACTGCAGCCCTGAGTCACAGCTGAGCATCACAGGCAACCAAAACCTTCTTCTAGCACAGGGCTGGAAACCAATTTGGTGAGGGTGAAACCCGACTCACTTTAAAACTGGGCTTTAAAATTACATTTACAGCTCAGGTGATGCCGTGCCAAGGCTTCTTTGTGTTGCTTTCGAAGGCAGAGCAGCAAACTCTGAGAAATAAAGATGCCAGAAGAAGGAAATGCATGTGGGTACTCACCTGCAGGAGGGTCTGCAGGGCCAGGTCAGCAGTCCAGGGAGAAAGAGAAGGAAAAGAAAAATAAGTAATTAGCTGATATTTCTGCAAGCCTCGGATTTTAGAATCATTCCCAGGTCTGGAAAATCAGAGCCCATGTTAACTAAAGATGCCTCCTTGCTGAAAGGTCAGGCTTGTTTGATAATGAATCCCATTATCCTGCCAGTTTGTGGTGGTTCCTCCCAAATCCAGCAGGGGAGAAGTCACACACAGCGGGTCAGCTCGCTCAGCCAGGGCAGCTCCACCACTGGGGTCCCCAGGAACCTTCCCAAAATCCTGCTGCTCCAGCCTGGGAGCAGCATGTCATGATGTCCTGGGAGCCAAGCAGGAGTCAGCTGAGAGCAGAGAGAAGGTCTCTGCAGCTCCCTCCTCCTCTCCCTCCATGACACCCCTGCAGTGCAGAGCGAGCTCCCTGTGCCTGAAGAAAAGGCCCTGCAGCGAGTCCTGCCTGTGGGTACCACAGGAGCATCCACCCCTCCATCTGCTGGGTGATTTCACAGGGACTCTGCCCATCTGGGCGGGTTGGGCACCTCGGGAATGCTGCCACAGTGCTGCCTCCCCACGGGCAAGGCATGGGGAGGTGGCAGAGACACAGCAGCCCTGGCTGGAGATCACACAGGGAAGGATGTGAGGCTGGAGGAGAGGGAAAGAAAGGGTGGGATAAAATGCTCTCATCTCTCCCCAGAAAGCAGCTCTGCCCTGCAGTCCTTTCCACAGGCGATTCCAAAGCGCCACATCCACTCCTTTACTCACGGAGCAATGTTTAAAGAACTTTTAAAGAACGACTCCCACGCCCTCGGCAGCAAAGAGGGAGATGAAACGAGCAGGAAGGTTTGCTCAGAGGCACAGCAGGTCAGGGGCAGAGCTGGGGAAAGCCCCCTGGTGCCCTGGCCTGGGGGGTCCTGCCTGTGCCCCTCTGCCTTCCAGACTCGGATGAGTCAGTGGCTGAACATCCTGCACTTGATCCCAGCATCCACAGGGTGGATCTCCAGTCTCCAGGCTGGGAAGGTCTAACCCAGCAGGGCCCCTCCCCAGCTGGCAGCTCCCACTGTGATGCAGATGGACACAAGTGCTGCTGGCACCCCAGGACTCACCCTTTGCTGGATCAGGGCGTGTTTGTGCTCCATCTCCCTCTTCTCCACGGCAGAATCAATCACCAGCTGGTCCAGCTGAAGGCAGGGAGAAGGACAGCAGGTGGAAGAGTCAGGAAGGAGGTTTATGAGCCATCGTCCTTCTCTGGGATTACACCAGCCCTTCCTAACATCCCAAGCCCCCACAAGGAGGGGACAGGCTGTGGCTGGGTGTGCACTGAGGAACCACAGCCCTTGGCTGCCACCCCACAAAGTGTCACCCCATCCAGCCTCCACCAGGCTTGATGCTCCAGCCACTCCCCTGGTGACCAAGTGTGTGGACAGGGAAAAGGGATGTGCTTTCACCCCCTCAGACAGACTGAGCCACCACCCTGCCTGTCCCCTCACCTCTGTGGCCAGTTTCTTCATGTAGGGATCCAGCTCGTGGAGCAGACTGTAGCCCTGCTGGAAGAAGGTGTACTGGGCGTGCATGAAGGACAACATCTGGGGAGGGAACAACAGCGGGGTCAGAACAGGTTCTGGGACAAAATGAAAAGCCCTAATCCCTTATTACCCACCAAACTGGGTCTGACTTTCCCTTTCCAAAGCAATCCTTAGATTAGGTGCCTCTCCCTCTCCTCCTTCCTTCCTCTCCCAATTCCTTCCACCTGCTGTGAGCACAGAGCAGAAAAGCAACCTCCTGCACCCCTGAAAATCCCCTCAGTGCTGGCCTGGGGAGGACCCTGCTGGCCCTCCAGCTGCCCTCTGTTGCCATACCTGCAGCCCCCAGAGCAGTCCCAACAGTATCTCCGGGGCAGGCAGCCGGTAAATGGGGCCATGCAACCTGAAATGGGAGAGGGCTGCCTTGCATGGGCTCACTGAGAGCAGCCCCAGGAAACACAGGGAGCCCTTACCGCGTCCAGGATCTCAAACTTCTTCTTGGCCTGCAGCACGTTGATCTGGGGAGGAACCAGGACACAAATCTCAGCACCAGCCTGGCTTGGAGAGCTCTGAACAGCCTGCTGTGACAACCCCCCAACAGCACCCACAGAGTAGCCCTGCACAGTTCCAGAAGGTGAAGTTTCTGTAAAGACAGTTCTGGGCAGTTCCAGGTGGAATAAAAATGCCTTTTGCTGCTCTGGGCTGCTACAAGGTCACTGGGGGATGGATGTCTGTCCACAGGCTGGAACAAACAGTGACCCCAGGGTGACATTTGGTGTCAAGTGAAGGAAGTGTTCAATTTATCAGGTCACCGATAAACTGATAAATCAGGTCACTGGAAATTTCTTCGAGCAGGTACCACTTGACAGATATAAAAGAATAAAATAACTCTCCTCATTATAACCTTAATTAAACACCAAAGGACACCTGGACAAGCTGCACATTTCAAAACTGATGGGTTTAAGGTGGTACCTCGAAGGGGACCAAGAGAGAAACCTCCCCAGAGGTGGATCAGCACAATCAAGGAATTCTCCCTCTTTGCCAGCGGGAGAAATGGAGGGAGCTTATTATGGTGTGACCTTGCCAGGAAATGAAGGTGCATTCATGGCTGCATCCAAGATATAAAAAAAACCTGCAGTGCTAAAGCACCAACAATATGCAGGATTTATACTTTGAGGGGGAAAGCACTGCCTGATGTGACACCAGAGACTGTCCCCTGGTCAGCCAGAACCGTCAGCAGATGGGTCTTTGCTGATGCTGCAGGAGTGACAGCTCGTGGGGACACACAGGCAGCACTGAATTTCTCTGCTTAATCCACCCACTGCCTGAGAGCACAGACCTGCCAGGAAAGCTGTGAATGATTCAAAGACAAACCCTTGACCGCTGTGGGAGGGGGAGTGAGCGTTCCTGCTTGGAACGGAAAATTCAGCCTAAGCCACTTTATTTCTCTCACTGAAAAATAAAAGTAATGTTTTCCTTCTCAGGTACATCAGAGCACTTTTAGAGGAAGGGAAGCACGTCCTAAGGACTCCCTGCCTCAGGGGGCAGAGGGCAACAGGGATTGGCAATGCAGTGACCTGTTGAAGGCAGTGGTAAAACCTCACTTTATCTCTTGTTCTGCACTGGGAGGCCCAGTGGGAACTGGGAGGTGGTGGGTGAGGCACTGACACCAACCTGCAACACGTAGTCCAGGGCCAGGTGCCTGAAACACTTCCTGGTGATGGTCAAGGTGCCCGTGGCCTCCTCCACCTCGTGGGGTTTGTGCCGGGGGGCCTGGGCGTTCTTCACCAGGGAGATCTCCATGTCCTCCCGCACCTTGTCAAACTGCTTCTTGGTCTCCTTGAACTTCCTGACGTCACTGGGACACACAGGAGAAGAGGTGGGGAGAAATCACTGTCACAAAGCAGCCAGAGCAGCCCTGACACCAGAGCACGGACAGGTGAAGCCAGGCACACTGTGATCACCCCAAGCTGCTGCTTCAGATGCCACTGGGATTCCAAACTACCCCTCCAAGCACCACCATGTCCAGCTTAAATCAAGCCTTTCTTCAGAGGCAGCTGGTAAGGAAACTCAAGGATCTTTTCCAACCAGCTCTAACAGCAGCATCACTGCAGCCTCAAGATTTAGCTCATAAACCCCTCCTGCTCAGCAAGATCTGTGGTTTGGGAAGGTGATTAAAGGGCATTTGGCTGCTGACACCAGGCCAGGGCAAGCTGACCCTCCTGTGTGACCCCATAAATAAACCAGGCAAGGACCAGTGAGGCTTGGGGACAGGGGAGAGCAGGCAGAGGGCAAGCATTGCCCTCCCATGTCTGAATCACCAGGCAGGGCACAGCTCCCATTGTTGCTTTGTTCCCAGCATCAGCCAGGAAGCTGCAGATTGCTCCTAAAAATGCTCCCAAGCCTGGGGTTTATTTTCCACCCGGGGCAGGAGCACTGCAAATGTCAAAGCTCCAGGGGTTGAGCAGCACAGAGGAATGAGTTGGAAAGACAGTGAAGGGACGACAGACCCAAACCCAAGGTGAAAATCCCCCCTTCCCACTGCCAGCCTTAAGCAGATTAAATCTGAGCTCATCAGAGAAATGATCATGAAGATCAGTGGGGGCAGGGGGAGCGCTGGGCAAGAAGATGGGGCTGAGGAATGGGGTGGGGGCAGCCAGGGACCCCCTCCCTCCATCAGGGCACCCAGCTGCTGAGGGATTCAGCCCGTTCCCATGGCAACCAGCTCCTGCTTAGTGGAGACCTCAGCTGCCTCTCTGACCTATATATTCGGCTGCCGTGGGATCCCTGCACCAGGGACCTGCCCTGGGGAAAAGAGGCACTCAGGAAATGTGGGAATGCAGAGCAGGGACAGCCTTGACCCCAGGGACACGCTGCCCCCATCCAATTAACTCGCTGGGCCCAGTTCTGCAGCGCCCCGGGAGCGAAGAGCCTTAATGGGCAACGCTCTGCTCACAGCAGGGCACTGCAAAGCTGCTTTCCGTCAGCAAATCGCTCTCAAGTGGTGGACAAGCTCCAGGCTGAGGGCACAGGGATGGTCAGGGATGCTCCCTGCACACACAGAAGGGCTCCCACATCTGTCACCTCCCAGTGAGATGCTCGGGTTACTCCCCAGGGCACGTGCAATGGAAGTTCGGGAAGGTGAAGGCTGAACAGACAAGACAAGCACTCACTCTTTCACAAAATTGTGCAGCTGCTGCCGGACTGACCTCTGGGCCTGGTCAAACAGGATCTGGAAGACAGGAAGGGAAAGAAATTCAAATGTTTTGCAACAGGGAAACATCGAAGAGTCAGAAAATCCATAACCACTCTTGAAGAGCTTCGGTGTGAGGGACTCAGCATCACCCCAGGGCTCAGTGGTGCCCATTTCTTGCTGCCTGTCACAATGGATAACCTCTTTTTCCCCAGCTGCAGCACTCCCTTAGCCCTGCAGAATTCCACAGAGAGACCTATGCCCCTGACATACTCCCATGAGAAGAGCTGGTGCTCTTCCAGATGAAGAGTTTTTAGGAGCAATTGCCTTTATATCCCTCTTCTGAACTATCCTGAGTCTCGAATTCCTCGTTTTGCCAGAGGAGGGCACTGGTACCTCAGCTCTACATCCAGGGAAGGAGACAGAACAACCAGGAACATCCCAGCAGCCCCACGCTGGGTGAGAGGTCCAAGTACACGGTGAAAACAGAGATTTGGTTCTTGCAAATCTTTTAAATTTTACTCTCCTTTACAAAATAAATTATCCCTACACCCTCTGCCCATCTTTGTCCCTCACTGCCCCTCCTCAGCCAGGCAGGGGAGAAAACAAGATGGAAAAGCTCACGGAGCGAGACAAGTACAGGGAGATCAACCAGCAGCTGCCATCACAGGGCAAACACACTCGACTTGGGGAAATATTACATTGATTGCCAAGTAAAAACAGACACTGCACAGGTGCAGAGCTCCAAAGGGAAGCCAAACCACCCTGAGCAGGCACAGCAGCAGTGGCTGCAGAGCCTCACCACCTTCATCAGGGGCTTTGCTGCAGCCAAGCACGAGCCCAGGAACATGCCAGGACTGGCTGAGCCTAAACAGCCTCTAAATATGAACAGATGCAAAGCAAGGGGGAAAGAAAGAAAACCCCAAAGACCACCCAGCTTTGTGTTCTTACCCATGTAAATTATTTACTGCTCTTGGCATCTGCTCCCTCTCTCCATCAGCGCTCCAGGAGGCACTGGCCTGGCCTGCAGCTCTTCCCATGGAGCTGCTTCCCCGAGTGATTTTGGGCTTCCCTCCGCTCAGGATGCCATCCAGGGATGGGAAAGCAGCAAGAAACCATCTGGTTCCCACCTGCACCTACACCTGGAGAGCTTCCAGCATTGGTTTCTGCCAGGGGGACACATTTGCTTCGGATCAGGGAAAGGAAGGGACACGATTATGTCGTACTTAGGACTGCAGACAAGTGCCCTGGGATATTCCAGGGAATAAAAGTCAAACCACGCAGCTAAGGGTGAGGAACAGCTTGAGAAACAGCAAATCCAGGCTCCCCAAACTCTTGATGTGGCGGGACCAGCGTGAGTGAAGTCACAGAAACACACGTGTGATGACAGCGTGTCCCACACCGGGCACTGCTACACCCACCTCGCCACTCCTGCCTGGAAAAATCAGCTCCAAGCTGGTGCCTGGAAAGGCTCTGAGCACTGCTGTGTGTGGCTGGGAAAAGGACACACACTTGGAACAGCACAGCAAAGCATTTGCAGGGGGACAGAAGCTCCCTCGAACGATCCCAGCAGGATGCTCCAGGTCTGTGGGCAATGCTCTTCTCCTGCCACAGCAAGGGGCTTGTTCTCCCACTGCCTCGGGAGGAGAATTCACTCAGGGTTCAGCCCAAGCCTCAAAATCAGAGCTCACAAAGCTGCTCCTTCCTGAAGCTGTTTAACTGAGAGGGAGCTGAACTCGTGGGGATCACAGAAGCAGCACAGGGACATTGCTGTGTGCGTTTTTAATTGAAATATCTTGGTACCAGGATGGGAAAACTGCACAGAAAAGGAAGTCAGACCATATATATATGTATATATTTATCCATCTCCTGCTCTGTCACTACTCTTCTCCCCTGCTCCTGAGCCCCCACACCCCTGTGATGGGATTCATCCAGTGAGAGGCTGGAGCAGGGATTGCCAAGTGGTTTCTGAGGGAATCCCAGGCAATGATCATGCCTTTCCTGCAGGCAGCATCTCTGCTGAGAAGCATCCTGATACCTGGATCACTTTGATTGCTCCAGCATTAATTTTGCCAGGCAGGATCACCAGAGGAACATTTTCAAGTGGGTCCCCCATTCAATTTTCAGCACAGAATAAAGAGAGTTTCAAGAGCTGGAGTTTCAAACGTATTTAAATAAAATTAAAAAAAAAAAAATCAAACCTTGGCTTTTTTTCCTTTCCCAGGCATAACTTGGAACAAATCATTTGTTTTAAGATTTTCCAGACCAAATATCACCCCACCCTCTGTCTTTGCTTGCACAGAGACAGGAGAGGTCCAGCCCATGACTCACACACATCTGTGAGGAGGGTCGGGGTGGAACAGGGAATGAACAGGGAATGAACATCCCTCTCACCCAGCAGCCCCAAGATCCTACATTTCCCTTCCCCACCACGGGCTTCTGAGGCAACAGGATAACCCTAAATCCGTGTTTTAGGAATTTCAGGTGCCCAAGAAACGAAAGCAGGCCCAGCAGCCCAGGATGTTGTTCTTGGAACTGGAGGCTATAATTGGGATAGGAGACATCAGAGATCCAAAGGGATGTTCCCTGTGGAGCTTGCAGGAGGAGGGGAGATCCCAGCAGGCTCCAAAGCAAAGCAGGAGCCTAAAAGAAGAAGTGGGATTGCCTGCCTGGCTGTGAACAGCTGGAACAGAGCTTGGAAATAGGACGACATCCCAGCTGCACGTGGGAACAGTGCCTGAGGAGAGACTGAGGGCAACAAAACCCCACTGGTGGTGGGAATTTCTCAGGAGCAGGAGCTGAGGGATGACAGGGCAGGGCAGGGGTCTCACCACCCTGGGATCACAGGGCTGTGGGGATGACACCGGTCTGAAGCCAGGCTGGGAAGCTGCTCCATGGATCAGGGTCAGGCACCTCCAGGCAGATGCAGGGGGACAAGGCAGAGCCAGCACCAAGCTGGAAAACATCGGTCCTTGGAGCTCAAATGGATGTGGGTGAGGTGGGGTGAGGGTGCAGCCCCAGGGAGAGCTGGGCAGGGCCATCACAGCCTGATGGTGCCCTGAGAGCCCCAGTCTGGCAGGAGATGGGGATCATGAAGGGAATCAGCCCTTCTCCTGCCCCAGCTGAGGAGAGGGAGGGCGTGGAGCTTCCTCTGCAGCTGTGGGACACATGGATGGAGGAGGCTCTCCCCTCCCCACAGTGGCCATGAGTCACATCCCAGCTCTGACCTCCCTCATGGCCAGTCTGGAGACCTCATTCCCCCCAAAAAAAAACTGTCTGGGATCTGGTTTATGCTGCATTTAAACGAGAGCTGGCTGCCTGGTGGCCTGGGAGTGGGAGCCTGACCCTTTTATCTGGAAAACAAGCCCAAACACTACTTCTGTTCTGCATGGTGGGTGCCTGCACAGTCTCACTTCTGACCCAAGGTGAAGCTGAGTCTCTCACAAAGGGCTCAAGAGCTCAAGTGCTTAGGTCAAAGGACAGCTTTTCCTACCCCTTCCCTGTTACTGAAGCTGATTCTCTCCCCTAATTAGAAAACAGACAACCCAAGGAATTCCAGAAACCACCACGAACCGAGTCTTCCTGAAAGGCAGAATTCAGCACCGAGCTGGGTTAACTGCACACCCTGGTGCCAAACTTCAAGGGCAGCAGCTCACTGAAGGGTTTTGGACCGGTGCAATGTCACTGCCCCAGGGCACAGTGGCAGAACCCATGAAGGCAGGAGGTGGCAGAAACATCTCCCCTGTCAGATGGCAGTTCTGCATCCACAAATGCTCCCCACCCCCAACCTTACTTGGTGCACCTGGACCCTTCCCAGGCACCGTCAGGAAGTGCAGGTGGTCCTCCCAAACCCTGTGGAGAGCTTGGAAGCATCTTGGAAGCACTTTCCACTTTGCCTTCCTTCTCCTTCCCCCCTGAACTGCAGCAGTGCCCAGTGACATCTGCCATCTGCCTCCCTGACTCATCACAGCTTGGGTGGCTTTTTCTTCTTGTCAGCAGGAAACGCTTCCCAGCTCACTCAGCAGAGCTAAACCTCCCCTGCAAGCTGCTCCTGCTCCTGCTGGAGGATCCCTGTGACGTGGCCACACTGATTTATGGCAGAGGGGAAAGCTCAGGACTCAGTGAAGCTCAGCCCAGCACTGGTGAGGGCAGTGCTCGTGTTTCATCTCCTGGGGTGGAAAGTAGCTGGTGCTGCTGAAGGTGAACTGAGTCCCACCCCAGCAGCACTTTCACTGGCATCCTCTCCCCTTTCCTTATCTTTCTGATCACTCAGAGAAAGGAAATGTGAGGGAAAGGGAGCTGATGTGTAAATGTGACAGGCTTGAGCTGCAGATCTTGGGATTGCCTTCCAAGGCATGTGCAGGGCTGTTGGGAAAAACTGCCTTTCCCACCTCCTGGCAGAGCCAGGGATTATTGCACCCCCACACACACTCACTGCCTCTGGTCCTTGGGTAAACTGGAGCCTTCTCTTCCCTAGTTCCTGGGAAGTGGATGCTGACAGCTTTGGACTATCTGCTAATCTGGGCAGTGTCAGTGCCACGGGGTGGGCACAGAGCAGAGCCAGCTGTGTTTGCTCAAAAACCCTGTGGAAAGGATCACCCTGCTCTCACAGGTGCTGATCAGCAACATCACTGCACTGAAATTCTGGCTCTAGAACGCCCAGGACTGGGAATCCTTACGCCCTTAAATACCTAATGCCCAACAGAGGATCAGACAGGGAATCACTGGTGGAAAAGCTGAGTACAGCACAGCTCCCTGCTGCTGGGACAGGGAAGGGACAGCCCCCTAGAGCAAAATGCTGCATCCACAGCACAGCCACCAAAAGAAATACGTGCTCAGCACCCTGCCTGGAATGTGGCTGGGGGTGACAGGGCCTGGAATGTGGCTGGGGGTGACAGGGCAGCCAGCAGGACCTTTGGCTTTTCTGCTCCCCAAACATCTGCAGTGCAGGGAGGCCTCAAGAGGTCAGCATTGTATCAGCAGGAAACTCTTTTTTTTCCCAGACACTGCTCTGAACAGAACATCCTTGGAAGAAGTCAATTGTCCAGGACTTTCTAAGACCATTTTCCCTAGAGCTGCAAGGAAAATCAGCCTCCCAGCTGAACAGCTGGGATGTTCCAGAAGCACATCCTCAGGGGCTCCAGGGCAGTGCCACTGCCCAGCCCACTGTCACATCACACACACAGCCAGCTGCAGAAATTCATTCCTTGACCTCTTACTCATCCTCATGACCCACCCTGGTCTGTCTGAGCCCTCTGGTATTCCCTGTGTTCCCTGCAAAGCCATTCCCAGGGAAAACAGGGTCAGGGCAGGTTAACACAACCAGGAGCCCAAATTTCTGAAGCCCCTCACAGGCAGCCCCCCCACTTGCAGAGGGCAGCTCAGCAAGTCCTGGGTCACCACTTCAGGGCCTTCCCAGCCAGCACTGCAGCCAGGAGTTCACTGGGTGTGTTTGGTTGCTTTGGAAATGGCTTTAACTGGCCCCAAATCCAGTTGGTGCAGGCACAGGGCAGTGCCCTCTGCAATCCCTGGAGCCAGCACGAGGGAGGGACGACCACAGTGCTGGAAAAAGTTAAAAATGGACAGAAGGCACGTGGCTGAGAGGACAGAAAAAGGCAGAGGACACTGGCTGCAGCTCTAAATCAGCTCTTGTCATCTGTCCCCTAAGGTGGCTTTGATGTTTACTCCTCCCTGTGCATTAAAAGGTGGGAATTCTCCAGAGCTCAGTGTGTTCATCTTCCACATCCAAGCACTTTTAAGCTTGGATTTGGCTCAGCCTGAATCAGGACATGTCTAGGCCCCATGCTCTGGCAATAAAAGTACAGAACAACTGAGTTTTTTTTTTTTTTGGGGGGGGGATACTTTCCCTTCTTTTTAACTTGTTCCAGTTGTACAGACTGTCCTGGCCACATTCCTGGAGTAAGCACTGACAACTGTTTCCTAGCTGAGCTCCTCAGCCGTGGATGAGCCAACACACACACACACACACAAACAGCACAAGGCACTAAAAATAACCCAGCTGATCGAGCCCCTGTCGGAAAGGGCTGAGGATGCAGCAGTCATTCCAAAGCCATTTCCTGGACAGGGACTCACTCTGCTGCACACCAGGGGAGGAGGATGCTCTCCCGAGGCTGGGAGGGAGGGAGGGTTTAAGCACAATTCCCTGTGCTGGCTTGGAGAGCCCCGAGGGAAGGGTGATCCCACATCAGCCGGGATGTGACAGCTCTGGGAAGGGTCCTTCTGCTGCTTGGCTGGCTGAGGGAGGAGCAGTCCCAGCAGTGTTGGCAGAGAGCAGAGGGCCAGGGGAAGCTGCACAGCTGGTGCAGCAGAGCCTGCAGACACAGCTCTGCAGCCAGAGCTTCCTGGCTGGGGCTGCTTCCTCCGGGCTGGGCTGCTCCACTCACTCATCCAGCTGTGCTGTGACCCCTGGAATCAAAGGGGGGAGCTTCTCAGGGCTTCAGATGCTCCTTGGTAGAAAGGTTTTACCACCAAATTTGAGCAGCAGCAGAGAATCAGGGTGTGACTGTCTCTGCTTTGACACAAGCACAGCTTCCCTCTGACGCTCCCTCTCTCCTCACCAACAGCACTGCTGTGCAGCTGTTTGTTCCCAAATATTCACACTCCTAGGAGACCTGCACGTGCAGTACCCTTTTCCCTGTCATTTTTTTTTTTTACACCTGCCTCATGAAATAATTAAATGGACTTGCTGCAGCTTCTCCCCCAGCTGCACGTGGTTATCTCGCATCCCAAAAGCACCAGCTGTGCTTAATGTGCTTTGACAGGGGCATCGGGGATGAAAGTGGGTCAGTCCAGTGCTGACACCCCTGGAGCTCCTGCACTTTAAAGCACTTGTGCCTTGAGCTCTTACAGACTTAAAGAGACTTCAAATTGCAGGTTTGGCAAGGAGCCCACCCATGAAGCGTCTTCCTCTTCCAGGAGGTTTGGGATGCTTGGGGATGGAGGAAGGGCAGATTTGAACTCGGCAGGGTGTGTCAGTGGGATGCAGCTGGCTCAGGAGAGCCATGTCTGGGCATTGCCCTCCTTTGGTGTAGCATTAAAGTGTCCTGTGTGTTAAAATCCTTCTCCACAGAGCTGCACAGAACTGAAGCTGCTCCCAGAACAGTGCAGTGCTCTCGGACTGACCCCTTCACAGCCTCACCAATGTCCTAATGCCACAAATTTGAGGCCCCAGGCTTCAGAGTCCATTCCAAATCTGAAGTAACAGGGTTAAACGTGCAGGCTGTTCACAGCCAGAGCCCTGTGTGTCCTCACTACAGAATCCATCCAAAAAGAAGAACAAAGCACCTGGAGTGGGACCTTTGTGAGTTCTCCTCCCTCTCTGAGGAAAGGGTTTCTGACCTCACCCTTCTCTGTGCAGTGTCAGCTAAACCAAACACAGGAGACCATCAACCTTGAGGAAGAGGGGCCAGGAGCACCCAAAGGGCCAAGAGGAAGCAGCACCTTACCATGTGGTAGTTGATCATCTCCTGCAGGCTGTCTCCGAATTTGTCGAGGCACTCCTGCAAAAAAAAAAAAAAAAAGGTGAAGAGAACTGGCAGTGAAAAGAAACAGCTGCTCTTCACTCCCAGGGGTTCAGGGGCTGAGAGGGGACTCTCATGAAGCCTCTGAAGAGCCACTCTGAGTTTGGCAAGGAGGCATTTCCCGATGCTGGAGCCATAGGCTGCCTGTCCTTTCCAGTTTAGTGCTGGAATCACCGTGTCGCTTGCTGGGCTGGTTCCCCACGTTCCCTACACCACTGATGCTTACTGACCTAGATTCCAACAACCTTGCCAGCACTGTGCTTCTTGAGAGCCCAGATCTGCCTGCAAACAACGAATCTCACTCTGACCTTTCAGCTTTGCCTTATCAGACAGCCCCTACATCCCTCCAGAAACAAAAACCATCATCCTGACCGGCTGCTTAAACACGGACGTGGGATCCACTCACAGCAGCAGGAAGCTGGACACTGCCCAGCCCTCCCTGTGCCCCATGCTCCCTCCCAGGGGTGGGATGCTCCCTCCCAGGGGTGGGATGCTCCCTCCCAGGGGGGATGACTTACCGAAATCATCTCATCCTTCTTGCACTGCTGCGACAAGTCCCGGACGCCGCTGACAAAGTGCTTGTTGGTGGTGATGTAGGCTTTGCCTGCTTCAATCATCCCACTGCAGAGCTTCACCAGCTGCACAGGGACATGCCACCACGTGGAATTAATTACAGCCAGCTTGGGGTTTAGGATCAGCCCCACAAACCCAGGCCTTTGGGGCAGACGCCCTGCACTGACAACCCCTCACTGCACGTGGCTCAAACAGGGGTGCAAAAAATCCCCCCTCCTGCTGTCCACACCTCACTTATCACTTAAGGACAGCAGTTCCAGGCTCTCCCCTAAGGACATGAGTCAGGACAGCCCATTTTTTTTTTTTCCAGTGGGTTTCTCCTGCTCATTCTACCCTGAGGCATCAGGAATGCACCGAAAGGAACCTGATCCCACGGGCTGGTGCCCTGGGAGGGATTACAGGATACAACTCTGGACCACCTGTGACTTGGCACAGGCTTTCTGATGGAAAGAGCCTTGTTACAGTGATGTTACCAGCGAAGTTACCTGAAACCTGCAGCAGAACAGGGTGTCTTCCCACTTTGGAACTTGCTGCAGCACAGGGACACGTCTCCAGACAGCCTTTCTTAACTTTAGATAGTTTAACAGCTGCAGGGAACATTCCCAGACTTCCCAAGCCACAGCAAAGTGCCTCGGCACGCCTGGAACTGGCTCTAAAGCCCAGAGCTTTAGTTTAGGCAGAATTCCTGGCCATTAGCCTATCTCCTTTCAGCCACAGCTCCTCCTAAGAGGCTATGTTAAACAACTTAAGATAAACCCATAAACCAAAGGCCCAAGAGATTTGCAGCATTAAGGGCTGGGCCACTGAGCAAAAACCTTGACATCTTCTTTGTTTGCTTGTTTTTTGCTTGTTTTACCTCATCACCCTTCTGGGCTTCTAAACTAAGTGAAAATAAAGAGCAACACTTGGAAAGCAAGTTTTCCAGCAGCTTTTTAGGGATAATAATTCTACTAAATGAAAAAAAATTGGCTTTAGGAATCTTTGCCTGTCAACCAGCCTCAGGTACAGGCTGGGAACGAGGAGCTCTCAAGCCTGGTTTGATGCCAAAGCCCCGTGTGCTGTTCTGGGGCTTGGTGCTTGTTCTGTTTCTGCAGCCCCAGGGCTCTGGGGTCTGTTCTAGATGTAGGATTGCAGAATTGGCTCTGCAGCTGAGTAGATACACAGCTGAGTTTATCGACGTGTAGACACAGATGCAGCCACACGCGGTACGTCCGTGCACACATCACACGTGCAGCCCTCCCTCTCACACCCTCCCCTGCCCCTGCAGCTTGGCTGTGAGCAGATTTGCACACCCCATCCAAACCCAGAGGAGAAAAGCAAACAGATGCAGTTCCTGTCCCAGCTGGAGGCCAGACGAGCACCAGGGGTTGGTTTGGAGAGATCCCGGGGAAGGGAAATCCAGCCCCTTGTGCAACGTGGCGGTTTGCAGAGGAACCTCTGAGCAAACAGCCCTGGCCAGGGCTGTGGCACCAGGGGCTGAGGGCCAGGCAGCACAACCCCAGCCCCAAGGGGAGCAGTGGACGTGGAGCACGGGGTAAAATTAAGGGTGTCTCTGAAACAGCCATGGAGCCCCAATCTGTAGGTGAATCATTTACACTGCCCTTCCCCTCCCTTTAAACAGGTGCTAAAGACTAATCATCATTTCTAAACTAAGTGCTCAGGGGCACAGCAAAAGGCAGAGGAACAGCCAGGCTTTGGCAGTTTGCTGCTCTGTGAGAAATAACCCTGCCAGCTGTTTGGGTACCACTGACCAACATCCCACCCCGGGGAGGAGCTGGGCCATGCAAGGCTGATGTGTTGGGAAAGGGGGTGATTGAATCTGGCCCAAAGTTACCCTCAGAGAATCTGGCTTGAAGTTCCGTGGCTCTGGAGATGCAAACTCCATCCTCCCCTGCCCTGGACCCAGGCCTGATAAACCCACTGCTGACAGCGACTGAACTCCTGCACTTCCACCCTTAACCCTCCTCCCTCCAGGACTGTTCCTGGCACACCAACTCATCTACCTGGCAGCAGCAGTGCCAGAACCAGAGCAGTTTTCACCCCATGCTCTGCCTTTAGGGCCTCAGCTTGGAGGGGAACAGGTAACCCAAACCCCTGTGCAGCCCTCCCCACTCAGCTCCTGCACACAACCAGTTCAAGCAGCCTGATTAGTAAATAGGTTTTGTAGGACACAGCTTTGCCTAGGGCTTGTGGCTTCAACACAGCCCATTTCTGCATCAGACACAGGAGTTTTATCCCTTGCTAGCTCTGGGGAGGGGGGGGAAATCTCACAGATAAAAAGCAAGCAGCTCTTCTGGCTCATCTTTGCCGTTTCTCTCTGTTCTCCTTCAGAAACAACTCGGCTGATGTCTCTGGCATCGGGTGGAGTGGGGGTGGAAAAGCCACCTTCCACCACAAACTAAGACCCAGACTACCAGCTGGATATAAAGAATCCCCAGCAGCAATGCAGAATGGCCAAACTGGTCCCCGAGAGGGGATTTCCAGGGTCAGATTCCAGCTGCAGTCTGAAGGTGGCCCTTGGTTACCTGCAAGGTCTCCTCACCCCCCTGAGCTGGCACAGGGCTCTGAGGGCACTGAACACCTCCTACCCCACTGATATCACAGGCAAGAGGGAGACCTGGCCCTGGTGACAAGCCCAGTGGGTTAAACATGAGTTCCCTGGCAGCTGGAGATGGGCTCAGGTTTTAGAGGAGGCTGGAGGGGCCGTATTCCTGCTCAGGGATTCCTCAGCCCCTCTTCCGACCCTGCTCTGAGCTGCCCCACCTCACCTTGTCAAGCTTGGCCTCGATCTCCACCACATCTGTCTCCACTTCATCGATGGTTGCCCTGCAATCAAACAGCAAAAAAGGGCTAATTAATTATTTGATGGCTCGTGATGATTGGGAAAGCACCAGGAAGTTGTAGTTGAGTGAGGATCAGAGGGACTGGGGTGGGAGTGCTGCAGGGGACAGGAGGAGGGATCACCATCCCCACTCTGGAGTTTCCTGCTGCTGCATAAACTCGGGACTGAATCACTCAGGACAAGAAGGATCACACCCCCTCAGGAATGAATTCCACAGGGCTGGGGAAAGGGATGGGGATTATTGCATCTCCTGCCAGCGCTATGGAGAAATTCAGGTGGGCTGTGGCAACCACCCCCTGCAAACTCACTGAGTGTTCTGACTCTGCAGGCAGTGCTGCTAATTGGCAGCAGTGCTAATTAACACTGTTCCGCCTCACCATCCATCCCCATCAGGCACAAATTCCTTGTTCCAGCACCACCAACCCCCATTTCCAGGCTGTAACTGTGCCTGGAAGTGCAGCCACGTGGCAAACCATGCCCTTTGAACCCCGGGAACTCGAGCAGAAAACACATCTCAGCCTTTCAGCCACCGAACACCACAAGAAAGAGTCCCTCACACACGTGGGGCTTTCCTTGGGCAGGGAGAAATCTGCTCCAGCATTGCTGGGACTGTTCTCTCTCCACGTCACCGGGCAGATGTGACAGCAAGGGGCCATCAGAATCCAGCTGCAGAGGTCACCAGGCCTCCCTCACATTAACATGACATCAGGCATTTGCAAGAGGCATTCCCAGACTGAGGCACGTGCTGTGGGAATGACTTTTTGGAGGCCAGAATCCCACAGACCTGGGAAGTGAGTGTCCCCTGGCAGAGCTGCCCTGCTGGGACAGTTTGTTTGTGCCACCACACACCTGCAAGCGTGGTCAAACCTCCTGAAGTTCCTCCTGAAGTTTGCGGGCTTGTAATTTAAAAAATGAAATGTTACACTCAGGCTTTACCAAAAAAAAAATAAAAAAATCCAGCCCTGAACATGTGCCAGCTGCAAGAGCCACATGAACCCATCCTGCTCCCAGCAGAAGGACAGGACACCCCCAAACCAAAGGGAACAACGAGGGGATGCCCCATCTGTGCCCCTGGAGCTCCTGGTGTCTCCAGTGACAGCCCAGGAATATTCTCCAGCAGCCTGAAAAAGCACTCCCAACACTCATCCCACCCTCTGGGAGCAGAATCCAAGCAGAAACCCAAACCCAGCCGCCCTCCCCCTGCCGTCATCCAGACTGGAAATGAAATGCCGGTGCCTCCCAGTGGGAGCACAGCCTGCCTCGTGCCCGGGGCTCTGGCCACGATCGATCAGCTACCACCAGCTCTTTGAAAACCCGGCCAGAAAAACAAAACAAAAAAAGAAGCCTCTCTCTCTCTCTCTCTCTCTCTCTCTCTCTCTCTCCCCCAGATAACGCTGGCTGTGCTGGGGGGCAAAGCTTTGGAGAGGAAAGGAATAAATAAAGAGCTTCTTTCAGGCAATTTTTTATTTTTTTTTTCTCCTCTCTCTCTCTCTCTCTCTCTTTTGCAGCTATTTTTGTTCTCTGGGTTTGGGAGTCGTGTGCCTTCATGCATCGCACTCTTAACTGCCAGATTCAATTTTTCCACTCGGTTTCTTCGTGCTTCTGATAGCTGGACATGAAAAAAAAAAAAAAAACCAGCTAAAAAAAATATATATATTAAAAAAAAAGAGAGAGAGCTAGGATTTCTGGGGATGCTTTTCTTTTCAGGAAAGCAGGAGCAGCCATTGTTTAATCTGCAGAGGCGAGTCTGGCAGCATATTTCCTGCCAGAAGGTGGAGAGAGTATAATTTACTCCCCATTTTTATCATAACACATGAAAAGGAGTTGATATATTTGGACTCTGTGGAGGAGGAAGGCATTTTGGGTCTGGTATCTGCCTGTGGCTGGGAGAGCATGAAATTTGAACTTTCTATTCGGTGTGTGGACTCGACGTGAGAGGTTCCAAGTGTTTGATTTCAAGGACGGTGATCTCAGGGACTGACTGGGCTCCAGGACTCTGATGGAGCTCCAGCTTCTTCCCCACAGGAAGCAAAATTGAACATTTATCCAGCCTTTCCAGATCCCTGGTGCTTTTCTATCCCAGTGAAGTCCTTGGGGAGATGAACTACGAGGCTGAGATGTTGCTGGGGGTAGTGCAGCCATCCACTCATTTTGGGTAAGCTGGAAGTGGAAGACAAAAGGACCCCAGTCCTCAATCCTAACTTCTCCCATGTGTCTTTTCCCACACTCCTGGTCTTGTTGGCCGGAGATTTTTCTTCCTGCAGCCTGGCCCTTTGCATCCCAGGGCCTGATTAACACCTGATTTCCCCTCCTTCAAGGGCACAAACATGCCTAAGTCCCATGGAGTCCAAAATGTCGTTATCCTGCTCCCTGATGCATCTCCAGAGCCCCCTGATCCTGCTTCCCTAGAAAAACAACAGCTTTCCCTGCAACTCGCTGCAGAACACAAGCACTGGGCTAAAACCTCCGCCAACCCCGTTCCCAAATTTAAATCCTCCCACTATTCCACCACAGATAAAAGGCAAAGCCCTCTCAGTTACACAACTGAGCTGGGAACCTGGAATGACTCCCTGGGGATGAGCAGAGCCACACTCAGCAGCGCCGAGCTCCGCCACTCCATCCCGAAGGGAATCCAGCAGGGAGACAGAGAGGGAGAGGGAAGGGGCACAAAATGATCCCCAGCCACGGGACACGCCGTGTCCACGGGGTTTGTGCCTCCTGGCACAGGCAGGGGAGAGCCCAGGCACAGGAGGAAGCTGCACTGTGCTCGTGGGGATGCTCAGCACACGCTCCCCCAGCTGCAGGAATCCGCCTGGGAAAGCGAGGGATTCTCACAGGAGGGAATGGAATCCCTTCAGCAGAAAATAAATAAATAAATAAATAAATAAATAAATAATTAAATAAATAAGCAAGCCCAGTGGCTGGGCAGCTCAGAGCAGTTGGAGTCACGTCCTGGCTGGGTGCCCTCCGTGTTTCCTGGTGCTCTTCCTGCTCATGCTCTGCCAGCCCTTGGGCCGTTTCCGTCAGGAGGGGGGGAGAGAAAACAATCCCCGGCCTCATCTGCTCAAGTGGAGCCCTTCCAGCTAAAGAGAGGAGGCTCGAGTTTCCCTGCCCAGAGAAAGCAGCAGTTGCCCACAGTCCAGAGGGCTCTGCATTGTGCCTTTTGCTTTTGTCCTTCAAAGAAGCCTCTCGGAAGCGGGATTTTTACGTGGCCAAAATCTCACCGGGAGCATTTTTACATCCCGTGGCGGGCAGGAATAATGAGCTGTGCTGCTGTCAGGGACACACATCTGCCCTGCACCTCCTCTGACTTGCTCGACTCCCAGTGCCAGCCAAGCACCAGCCAAAGGATCACCTGCATCCCAAAAGTGCCCGATGCAAAGTCCGCTGGAAAACTGAGGCAGAAATCAAGCTGGGGCTGAGTGGGATAAGGTGGGAGCCTAAAACTGGATTTAAATAAGCTGTGCTTGGAGTGCAGCTGGGAGGACAGGGCTGGCAGAGGAGGATGGACAAAGCCAGAGGGAAATGCCAGCCTGACTAAGGGCACTGGCTGGGATGGGTCTCTCTTCAGCTGGATTATCATTAATCACCATTTGCTCCCGGAATAGAAGAGGTGGATGATGACTGGAGCAATGAGCAGCCCAACACGGAAATCACCTCTGAGCCTCGACTTTCCCCATTGCTGAACTGCTAAACAGTGGCTTCCCAGTGACACTGTGAGTATTCAGGGATGAATCCACGCCTGGCAAGTGCTGGGGATCCTCAGGTGACGAGCTGACTACAGCGAGGCACAGTCATGTACTCAATTCACGAACCTCAGCATTAAATAATCTCATGTTACCACAGCTGAGGCATGGAGTGATCCACAGACACTGCTCAGAGAGGCCTGGCTGCATTTTTCCCATTGCTTTTCCTCCCTGCTGGAACAGTGGCCGTGGGGTTTTTTGGCATTTCTTTGTGAGCTGAGGGGCTTTGACACCAACACACACGTGTGCTACATGAAGGCAGAAATCCAACACCGAGCTGGGTATTAAAAAGTAATAAAATGATCTAAAAATTGCTTGGTTACCTCTGGCAACCATATGAAGAAGAGAAGCAAAGGCACACAAAGTGTAATTCTGAACTATTGGCTGCTATAATAGTGACTACTTATCCCTGCAGCTGTCAAAGCAGCTCACAAAGCTGCCTTAATTAACCATGCCCTTCTTTTTCCTTGGGAGGTGCATTTGGCTTTCCTCCCCTTTTCTGGCAGGGAAACTGAGGCACGATAATACAAAGACTAAGTTGTTTTTTTTTTGCTCAGTGTTGATGTTCAGCAAAACACAGAGGTGTTTTCTGTACTCAGTCCCCAGGTTGTTAAACTGGTCCAGTAAGGGCTCCTTTGTCTCTAAGGCACATTTACACACATTTACACACTCTCTCTCCACCACACACAAAAAAAGCTGCAACTTCCCAGTCCAGCACCTAAAAAGCACCTTGGCTTTCCCCAGTGCCCCCCAGGGCAGGCTCACCTTGGGGGCCACCCAGCTCTGCCCTGCAGGAGCTGATCCCGCTGGGAGCCACGTCAGCGGGACGTGTGGGATCCAGGCCAGCTCCCATCACAGTCAGTGGGAAGATATCCCTGCAGCAGGAGCTTCTGGAGAGCCTGCTTCCCTCCCTCCCCCTCCACTGGTGCCAAACTCCAGCCCAGGCTGATTTGTGACCCTCACATCTGTGATGCAGCTACTACATCGTGTTACCCCTCCCTTACAAGCGCCCGTGTCTTCTGGCCATAAAAAAATTCCCAGGGGAGGGAATTTGGAGAGCTTGAGCTGCCAGCAGAGCCCCCACCTGTGAGCCAGCTGTTCCCAGCTGCTGCTCTGGGCACTCACAGGCTCCCCCAGATCCCACATCCCCCTTGCCTTGGCTGAATCCCACACAAACCACGCTCAGAGCGGTGCTCTGAGCTCACCCCTCGTACCTGGTGGGTGTGTTGAGAGGGCTGGGCAGCTCCTAAAATCCCCCCCTGCCCCCAGGAATGCCTGCATATGGCCAGGAGCACAAACCCACTTGGCTCTCAGCTGACTGTCAAACCCAGGAAAAGGGCTAATCCATGCCTTGCAGTGACACCTCCTCCAGGGAAACATCTTCTGCAGGCTGGGAAAGGGCTGCTGTGTGAGCCTGATGGCTTTGGAAGGGAGCCCCCGGCACATCCACAGCTCAGACAACGTTCTTCAGGCACCCAGAGCGCTCAGATGCCTGTTCAATCCAAATCAGGCTGCTGCAGGCCCTACACTACGTGTCACAGCAGGGATGTTCAGGCTCTCCCTCAGTTAATGCCGTGGGACGGGGTGAAATCTGGGATTTCCAGAGCTCAGGCCAGGAAACAGCAACTCCTGGATCCTGTGGCTGGTGGCCACAGCATCCTTCAGCATAGTCTCTGTGCCTCGTTATTGCTGCTAAAAGATGAGGAAAATTAATCCTTCCCACTCTCACAGGAGTGTTTGGAGGGTTTCATAAATAATAACAGTGGCAAAACGCTCAGAGAGTCAGGAGCTGCAGGTGTGCAAAGCAGAGTAGTTGTTATTATGATGATTACGATTACTGTTATTATTATTATTATTAAATCTGATTGAGTTCTATTTGAAATGGAGTGGAACCAGCGTTTGCCTTGGTGAGATGAGCTCTGCCCTGAACTAAACAGGGATATTTGGCCCAGACACAAGTCATTTCTCATTCAGCTCCTTCTTCTAGAACCATCAGCAGCCTGACAAGGTCACTGACAGCTGGCAACTACACCAGCTTTCTCTAGGAATTAAAATAAATGTATCCCTTTAAGGAGTTTGGGGATTTTTCAGTTCCACATCCTCATCGTCTGCAAGATTTCTGGAGGCTTTGACCGAGCCAAGCACTGATTGTTGGTGATCACTCTTTAGATTTTTTCAGGTAGTTTTGAGTGATTCATTTCTTATTAGTTACTAACCTCCCTAAATATCGACCTGAAAGCCTCTGTGCCCCGTAGCACCCTGTGTTCTTTCCCCCTTTCTTCCAGAGAATAAGTGCACTTTGCACGCCTGTCAATGGGAGCAGACAGCACCATGGCAACAGCTCCATGGAGACAGTGTCCATGACAACCAGATCCTGCAACTGCCCGGCTCCCCATTCCCGGGGATTTGCATGGCTTTTTGCATTTTTGGACTCCTGTTGGAAGAGTCAAGCCAGAAGAGGGATGGTGGGGAGTAAAACCGAGCAGAAGTCAGGAGGAATACGTGGAAAACAGACCCCACTGACAGGAAATCTTCCCATCCCTGGCCCTTATGCTCTGTCAGCAAAGTGTGGCTCATGCCCAGCACTAATCCCTGCCAGGCACACCAGAGCTCTCCCAATCACACCCAGAGCTAAAGAGTGTTAATTTAGGATTAGGTCACACCTGAGGCTTTAGGGGCTGCCTGGATGATGGTCAGGATGCTCCTGCCATCTGTTTTTCCTTTGCTTCTTCCCTATTCCCTCTCCCAGCCAGCCCTTCACCCCAAGCACCCACACGTGGTCCAGGCACAGCCCTGTCACCTGCTCTTTTAAAAATCAGGAGCCACCTCTTCCAAGCTCCACCAGATTCTCCCATCACATTCCCACCAACCCCAACCCTTAACCCTTGCTCTTCCCCTCTTCAGAACCTGCCTCTCCTCACGGCTGGGTGAGCACACACACACAAAAACAAAACAACCCAAGGAACAGCCTGGATAGTTGAAAACTCTGCACACAACTGAGGAAAGTCAGATTCAAAGCATTCCTGCTGGTGCCTGGGTTTAAGTTGGCTGAAGGGAGCTGGTTCCATGGGCTTGAGCCTGATGTGCACAAACCAGTGCACACCACTGTCCTCACTTGTCTCTCACTGTCCCTCTTTCCTTCCAGAGATGAAGCAGATCAGCTGGTGTTGACTCCCCTGGGCCTCAGGGACTATTGTTCCTTCATCAACAGCAGGATCAGGATGAACTGGATTAAAACTCAGTTGGGTTAAATTAGACCAGTAACTTCAGTGATGCTGAAACCCCATTTCAGAGCAGCAAGTTCACAGAACTGTAGAATAGAATAACCTGAGCTGGAAGCAACCCACAAGGATCACCAAGTTCTCACAGTGCAAGCTTCATTCCTCTTTCTGTGCATCAGTGGGAAAACCCTGCACTTAACACCAGGAGGGTGAAATCCTGTCTTTCTTATGCTTGGATAGGAAAACCTCCTGGTTTTCCTGGAGACATCAGGGGAAAAGCCCCTCCCTCAGGCCCTGCTGCTACCTGCTCTCACCCATCCTCACCAAGCTCCTGAGCCATTTGCTCCCTGCAGGTTCTCGGGAAAGGCAGCCTGTTCCCTTCTCCCCTCATTATTTATCCCCTTTTATCCCGCACTCAGCTCCCAGCCATCCCTCTGGCTGCAGTGGGGGGAGGGAGCTCCCACAGTCCCCGCTGGCTGCAGCGCTCCCACAAAGGAAAAGTCAATGTTTATCTGCTTCTTTGGCATGTATATCGCTGCCCGTGCTTCCAGCTCGGCCCAGCAGCCTCGCTGCAGCTGGAATGAACGCCCTGGAATACCGTATTCCAAGGGTGGGTCCGAGCAGGCTGGGGAGGGAGCGCTGTCTGGAGTCAGGGAGCCAGCGCTGCATCCTCACCTCGGGCAATGTGTCATCAAAACTAACTCGTCCTTCCCTGCCTGGGAAATGGAGCCACGTGCACGGAGCTGTGCCGTGAACTCCGCTCTGTGACAGCTGGGACACCCTCGGAGCCCCTTCAGACGGCAGACACCGCGGGGAGACGGCTCCCAAAATTGCCAGGGATTTTATTAACACCCCCCCCCCCACCACCTCCCGTGTGCTGACGAGTCAACAGCACAAACGCTGCGCTCAGTGCAAACACTGACCTAGATTTTGAGGAGTTCTGCTGGAAACTGGCACATGTGATGCTCCTGCTCGCTGGCTTTCGAGTCAGCAGCGTCCACGTAAGCAGGGAATGCACAGCCACCTCCGGAGCTGGCCCTTTGCTGCTGCCACTCAGCGTTTCCCAGAGCAGACCGAAGATTATTTGCTCTTTTTCCACCCCCAGACTGAAGGCTCTGCTGCTGGAGTGGAAGCAGAACGTCTGCCAGGTGCAGAACAAAGGTTTGAAACACCCCCTGACACTTCAGCTTCTACCTGGGACAGGGCAGTGCTGCCTGTAAATGCCAGTGCTGCAGGGTGAACACAGGGTGGCCCAGACCAGCCCTGTGATGCCAGCAGTGACCTGGCTGTGAGGGAAAGAAATTCCCACAACGCACCAGTTCAGTTCCCAGTGGAGAGGAGGAGGACAGAGCTCCTTCCCCAGCCCTGCAGGGAGCGGATGTCACACTCACACATGACTAATCATCTTGCTCCATCAGTTTGAGGAGAAAGGTCCAGTTTTACTAGAAAACACCGGTTTCCTTCCTGATTTCTGTCTGTGTGAGGGATTGGCTCCTGGTGCTGGAATCTCATGGTACTCATGCAGCCTGTCCTGCCTGCAGGGCTCCCTTCGAGCATCCACGGGGCTCTTGCCCCAGCCCTTGCCTGCAAAATCCAGTGGGAAAGCAACCAAAGGGGTGTTACCACCACAGTCACCACTGGCAAAGGCTTAGGGGGACAGTCCTGGAGCCAACCCTGCCTTGCAGGGCGTGAGACCCAAACTCCTCCAGCAGATACTGGACTGTAAACCTTCCCCTCATCCCAAATCCCGTGGGATGTGTGCCCAGTGCTGAGCACACGCTTCACCCAGCTCACCAAGCTGGAACAGGAAGCAGAGTGAGGAAAGAAAGGTCTCTGCAAAACCAGTTGCACTGGTACAGCCAGTAAATGAAGCAGACCCAGAGATGTGCCCAGTCAGGAATAAACTCAGGAGCTGATGTCACAACACTGCTGCCCTTAAAGCCCTGGGTGCCAAGGCTGAGCTGGCACACACAGATGCCTCTTGCTAATCCTGGTTGAAGTTAAACAAACCAGTCCTGGTTTGTTGTGGCCTTGCTCCACCTGCACTACCTGCCACTAAAGAGCCCACTAATAACCTGGAGTCCCACGAAAAGGCCACCCACAAAGCCAATGTTTTCACATCGTGGCTGAGCATCCCAGGCCAGCCTAAATAAACTGAGGAAAAGGGTGGTCACCCCAAGGCCTGCGGAGGTCAAACTGCGGGTTGCTACATTTCTCCAAGTAAACAAAAATATTTTCACTGGACTGTTATGCAAACAAAGGAAGGGTAAAGGCAGGCACAAGAGGGAGGAGGAGGAATTTTGGGGGTCTGCATGAGCATTGTCCAGATATCCTTGCCCATGGAACTGCACTGCTCTGCAGACGCTTCCAAACACATGATAGCTAAAAATAAGAAGCATGAAATCCTTCTTATTTGCCTGTGGGCTTTTCTCTGGCACCACTAATTCTTTGATTCCTCCGTGTCCCATGTGATCACTTGTCAGCAGAAGCTTCAACTTGAAAAAAAAACCCCAAATATCACAAATTAATTATCAACTCCTAATTTGGCCGGCAAGTGAAAGCAGACAGGCTGGATCTGCTGGCACGAGACACTGAGCACACATCCCCCACTCCTGCCACAAATATCATCCTAAAATACTAAGCCAGAAGGGCAGGACATATGCAGAATCAGGGTGTAGTGGCTGTAGGTGGGTGATGAATCGCAGAATTGACTGTTAAATGTCTACATATTAAATGGAGGCATTAAATCACACCCTGAACGTTTACCTGCACAAGTGATGAATTGGACCCTGCAGCTGAGGGCTGCAGACCTTGTCACTGATCTACATCAAATTAGAGGACGTCAGTAAGGGATTAAATGGGCTCTTAATTCGAAAACAAATCTGTTTCATGCAAAACCCTGCAGCCTGCTGGTAACGGTGTGGGCTGGCAGGTAAAGCCAGGGCCTGCAACTCACGAGAATTCCACAGAAAAGTTGTTTTGGAAAGAAAAAAAAAAAAAAAAAAAAAAAAGCCCCACTGGCAGATGTTGTGAGGACTCTGTTGTGAGGCTCCTGCCCCGAACCAGAAAGAGCTGGACTGCGGCTCTTGTTTAGTCTATGATGGTTATTGCTGCGGAGAGAGCTTTGTTTTTACTCCTAAATACTCCTTCTCCCACACACAGGCAGGACCACAGCGCACACACGGAGTTTGGCAGCAGATGCAGAGCTGCGTGCCCCGAACCCAGAGCTGGAAGGCCAAGGGATTTTGGGGATCGAAGGGAGCCAAGGGATTTTGGGGATCGAAGGGAGCCAAGGGATTTCGGGGATCGAAGGGAGCCAAGGGGACAGGCAGGGCAAAGACACGTCGGCAACAACGGGAGCCGCTGCAAATCCACGGTGGGGGGCCAGGGAAACCACGCAGAGAGGGTGGGTTGGCAAAGGGACGTGGAGTTCCAGCTCACACAAAGCCCCTGGGGAGCTGCTGGGTCGCCCCAGCTGGGACTGCAGCCCCCAGCTCCGCTCCCAAGAGGGCTGTGCCACAAAGCTCTGCCGGGCCAGGCTGTGCTTCCTGTGCCCCTTCGTGTGCCAGAAGCCTTGGGCACCCACCTGGGCTGGCTCTGGACCCTCCTCTGAAGAGCCAAGAGAGAGGAGGAAAGGAGAGGGAGGGGGGTTGTGTTGAGAAAGCCCCATTCACCGAGGCAGGGCAAGGCAAACGCTGCCAGTGGCAGGTGTCCCTCGTGGCACAGATAAATGTCCCCCCGGCCGGGAACACACACACCCCCACCACGCACACTCCGGCTCTTGTTCCCGTTAGCTGCGGGAACAGGAGCCCATTCTGGGGCAGGGGATCATCCTGCACTGATTGCTGCTTGTCCCCTGCCTCGCTGGGGAGTTTTGAACCCACTGAGCCGCCAGCGGGCCCCGCACGTGGAGCGCTGGCACGCCCGGGGACGGGGACAATGCCCTCCCCTGTGGCCTCAGCCACAGGAACTCCATTGTGCGCCCCAACACTGGGGCTGTGTTCCCCTTGGCCGGCTCCCCGCGGTTCTCCCAGCTCTGTGAGAATCCCCCACCCTCTGCCAAGGCCGAGCCTCGCTGGCCTTTTCACGCCGGGGGTTTTTGCTTCCCCTTTCCCAGCACGGCTCTGGTGCCCGTCCAGCTCCGCTGGCAGGGGCCGCATTCCCAGCTCTCCCCGGCACCTGAGCCCGCAGTCACCCCCTTCTGCTGGAAGCACAGGGCCCTGACCCTGCAGAGCCCCCAGATTTCTCTCCTGTGACCCCCAGAAGGAGCTTGGTTTGCACGAGGAACGTGGCATTTGGTGTTGCCTCCTGTGATGCTCGTGAGCAGCATTTCCCTCCCTGCTCGCCGTGCTGGGTCATTGGGAAAATCGACCTCCCAGAGGGGTTTTTTTTTGATTGTTCAAACCCACCCCTAAGTGGAGAAGTGCTGTGATTACAGGTAGAGCAGGGGAATCCTAGGAATGCTTCTGGGATAAACATAATCCTCCAAATCAGTGCCAAAACGCCACGGGAACTCACAGATTTGCAGTCTGGAGGCAGCAGGGACAGCCAGGACCGTCCAGTCGTACCTGCATCACCCAGAAGCATCCCACTGGTCACTCCAAGACCCGATTCTATTTTGTTTCCAGACAGAAGGAATTCTTCTACCCCTGAGAGCAGAGATATCCAGAACTAAACTCCCTGGGAAGAGACACTGATGCCCTTTCAATGTGCACCCTACCCTGCCTCACCCTTCAACATCTTCTCTTCCTGACATCGAACCTAAACCTCCCCTGACCCAGGGATCTCTCTCCCAGCCACAGAAGGAGTCGTGTCCCATTATCTAAGGCAGATAGAGCATCTACCACTTTCCCTGGATAATCCCTTAATTAGTGTGGCCTCCAAAATAATCCTATTGAACGGTTTACAGGCAGCACAGTTTAAAACAAGCCACAGATCCCAGGGAAATGGCCAGCCTGTCACTCCTGGGTGTCATTGTATTAGCTGATTAGTTCCCTTTTATATCTGCTACAACAGGTTGTGCCCAACCCTCCCAATCCTTCCACAGCACTAATGGACCTTGGATTAATAAATCACAGCTTGCTGGGCTTAAAGGCCAAAAGATATTTCCCAGATCCATTCCAAGCTGGCACCCAGGAACAGCTTGCAGGCAGCACCCTTTGCAAGGAAAATCACGTCCATGCCAGCAGCTCCATCCTCCCTGTGGAGGCTGAAGGAGCAGGGTGGGGATTAAGGCATTATTAGCCTGGCCTCTTGCAGGAGAGTGGGAAGAAATGTTGTTACTGATTCATGAAGACAGATAAGGAAACAATTGCTCTGCTTATCCGACGGGGTTGGGAGTCAGGGATGTGTGTGTGCCCTAAAGCGCTGGGAAATGAGCTCTCATCACGTCCTGCATCCACAGAGGAATCAGGGGCACTGCAGGAATTATACACAGAGGGGGAGGGTCTGGTGCTTCAGGCAGTTAAAGCCCTGAGGAGCAAGAAGTGCTCCCTGAAATCAAACCCCACGGGCTGGAAAAAAAAAAAAAAAAAAATTAAACCAACCTGTCCTTTGGGGCACAATAACAGTTATTCTTTCTCCTTTCTCTCTCTCAGTGCACACACATAAATATGTGCACTGCCCTTTTAACTGCAAATACTGAGCAAGCTCTCCGAGGACAATGTCTGGAAAGGTTTCCTCCCATTGCCAGAAGAAACAAATGTCTTGTGTGAGAGATGCTGGCTGGGGGGAGAGAGAGGGGGCTGGGTTTGGATCGGGCTCTCAACGCTTTTTCTCTCCCCTCTTCCCACTCCCTGTTTCTCCTCTGATTCACAAGGAAACCACAAAGCAAACTCAGGACTGAATGAGACTTGGTTTTGTGAATGTTCTGGCTTCTTTTTTTGGTTTTTTTTTCTTTTCCTTTGGACATTTCACTTCCTCCCCCTCCAGCCTCAATCTCCTCCTTTTCCAGCAGCCCAACAAACTCCGCAAACTTCCACCGGTGTCAACACCACCAAAACCTGGCCTCGTATTTCATTTCCTCTGCAGAAGCCACTGGGAGTTGCAGTGATGGACAAAGGCAAATTTTAACGGCCTCATTTGGTCCAGTCCTATTTAATTTAAACTCTTCAAGCACCTTCGTGTGAGGACAGACTGAGAGGAGCGAAAGCCCAGGGTTACTCAGTGCTTTGAGCTGTGCTGTCCGTGAGGTGAATCCCTCTGTGTCCCCAAGGCACCTCCTCTGAGAGGCACCTTCCAAGGCACCTCTGTGACCCTCCACCTCAGTATTTTGCCACATCACCACGTCATCAGGAGGGCCCTGCTCTGCCCCACTGCAAAATTCAGCAGAACCAACTTACAGCACCTTTGTTGTTGCTTTTATAACTTATTTTATATACTTCAGCCTGTGTCTACTCCATAATGGGATTTAAGGCTTTTTTTTTTTTTTTTAAATTTCACAAGCCACCCACCTATTTCCACAGGCCTTTAAAATTCCAGCCTTGGGTCATCAGCTCTAAAGTGACATTAATCCCCTATCTAACAAAGAACTGAGGGAAGACCTCTGTTAATGCTTATTTGGATGACACAAGGATGGACTAATCCGAGTGGAAAGGCTGGGAAAAGAAAAATCTTCTGCAAAGCACTGGCTGGAATTGGTGTGTTTGAGCCAAGGCTTCCTTTTCCTGGGAAACAGGTTCTCCTGCTCAGGGCTGAGTAGGAGTGATCACACATCAAAGGCTCTGCTTATGCAACCAACTCAGCCTGGGATGGCACAGAATCCCTGGGATGTCACATCCCATGGAGACCCTCCTGGGAATTTTCTGGAGGGGGGAAAAGGTATTTTCTGGTGAAAAAAAGAGTCTTTTATCCAAGAATTCTTTGGCACTGGGCAGCTCTGGTTTATCAGAGTGAAATGTTTCACGAGCCAGGGGTGAGGATGGGGAATATTCCATCCTGGAAGGAGAAGATGTCGTGCTTCCATCACTCTGGAACCGAGCTCTTTGAATTCTAAGTTTCACACCAAGATCTGAGCCCAGCTGGAAATGGAAGGACAAGTTTTCAAGTGAAAAAATTACTTTGGAATTTCACGGAATCACAGACTCATTAAAACCAGAAAAGACCTTTTGAGGTCATCAAATCCCACCGTCAAGCACCACCACCCCGTTCACCACTAAACCACGTCCTCAAGTGCCACATCCACACGATTTCTGAGCACTTCCAGGGATGGGGACTCCCCCTGGGCAGCCTATTCCAATGCTTTACAACCCTTTCCATGAAAACACCCCACTTCCCAACATCTCATCTAAACCTCTCCTGGCACAACTCGAGGCCGTTTCCTCCCCGTTATTTTCACGCCCCAGGAGTTTCTTGGACCGATTTTTTAAGGCCGTACCACTCCTGAAATAAAAACTGTGGGGGGAAAAAAAAGAACCCCACAGAAATTCCTGCAAAGCTGCACTCCCAACTCCAAGAAAACCCAGCCCTGCCCTGGGAACTGGCTGTGCGTGGCAGAGCAACCTGTCACATCGAGGGGGTAATGAGGGACTTGTGGAACAGGAGCTGGCAAGCATAAGGAAGATTTCACACCCTTCCTGCCATGAATGGGAAGAGCCATTCACTCCAGAGCGCTGCCTGGTCCTCAATCATCCCCTTTGTGTCCAGGGCCATTAATATCTTTACATGACCAGTGGAGCCACGGGCTAAGCTTTTGTGTCTTGGCTACTGCTTAATGGTTGCAAAACACACACAGAGGTCACACCCACCAGGAAAGAAAGGGATGTATTTGATATACAGAATGTCACAGGAAGGCTGTCACACCTCCAGTGAATTTAAGGAGATAAGGCAGTTAAAGAGTGAGAGAAACAGAGGCATGTGAGAGGAAATGTCACCCAAGGAAATCAAGACAAGAATAGAATTTATGCCACCTGATCCCTCAGCCAGTACTTGAAATCATAGAATCATAGAATCACAGAAGGTTTGGGTGGGAAAGGACCTTCAGCTCATCTCATGCCACTGTTCTGGCCATCCAACAGGGATAACCACGTGCCAGGCCAAGGATGCTGTCCAGACACAGCCACCTGCCACACTTTTGGGTTCACTGACTGATAAGTGGTGGCAAGAGAAGGGTTTGTGGCTCTAAGAGCAGGCAGGGTGTGTTTAGAGACCCCCAAACCACGGAAGAGTCTCTGAACACCCCTGTTCTCCAGCCTCCTGAACAGCCAACATCCTCTCCCTGCACTGGGAGGAGGAGAAGGCAGAGCCCTGAATGAGATGTCCTGGAAAGGAACGGGCCAAGGAGACAAGAGTTCATGTGGGGAGGAGCTGCCTGGGTTTGATTTGAGGCTGAGTCAAGGCCAAGCCACGGCCCTGGATTCTCCATCACTGAGATCACACAAGGCTCAGAAAACAACTGACCAAAACTCCTCAGAACTGGTGACTGTGACACACCAAGAAACCTCAGAGGCACCAAACTCAGCCTTCCCCCCAGCCAGCACCAGGGAGGCTTTGACCTGGTTGCATCCAGAACCACCTCAAGAGCTAAAGCTCCAACAGGGCTCTGCCTCCATCCCGGACTCAGGAATGATCCAAGGGGGAGGATTTCTGCACTTTCAGGTGATCCAAAATAAAGATCACCTGGAATTAGAAATAGATGGATGCTCCTTCTCCGTGACAGCCCCCAAATCTATGGCCCAGCTGAGCAGGAATAGTGGCTGTGGTGGTTTCTGCCCGGTCTGGAGCTCGGTGTGCTCTCAGTGCTCCCTCAAGGCAGGCAGATCCTTCAGCTCTGATCCCTCCCAAAGCTGTGCTATCAGCCTGAAAACATCCACAAAACCCCAGACCTGCTGCTACTAATCTCTGTTTCCCTTTTCTGCTCAGAAGTGACAAAGCAGAAAGCAGCTCCTGCCTCACATTCCTCCAAGCCCACAGGAAACCATAAATCAGAAGGAAAACATAACATGCAGAGAGAACTTGAGAAAGGCCAAACACCAGGATGGGCCCAGGGGCTGGGGAAAGGGAGCAGGGAACCAGCAAAACCAGCCACAAAGTGGGCACCAAACCCACACCTCCACCTGGGCTGGGAAAGGTCCTGCTCCAAAAAAAGAAAAATACAAGAGAATTGAGGGTGAGGGCAACTAAAAGTCTTGCCCTCTTTCAAGGCAATACATATAGACACATACATCTATATTCTGCATTTCCTTCCACCACCCCATTGCCTATTCTGTAATTTAGAATAATAACAACAACAACAACAATAATAATAATAATAATAATAATTTTAAACCTTTTAGGAGGAGAGGGTTGAGCCTCCCCAAGCACCCCCTGGGCAGAGGTCTCAGCTGGCTTCAGGGGCACCAAGTGACCCCACCAGGGGACAGGCCAGCAGCAGGAGAGGAGGGCAGCTGAGGGGTGGGAGGAAGAGCTGAGATGAGTTTGTGTTTGCAGTTTGGGAGTGAGTGAGTGAGGCTGTGACCTGCTTGCTCGGGGTCTTGAAGGCTTTTTTGGAGTGTCCCAAAGGGATCCTGCGGGGCCAGCGGGACCGAGGACGGTGCTTGAGGCTGAAGCTCTTTGTGTCTGAATGCAACAAGGACCTGCTGCCTTTAGAGGTGACTTGTTCTGGTCAAAATGGCTGAGATTTGCTCTGGCCCAGATAAATCTATTTATAGCAAGTGTTATTCTAATTCCCCACACACGGATCTGATCCGCTGGCACTCGCTGCAGCATTAATTCCTCCTGCTACCTGTCCTTTTTAACCCCTTCTGGGCACCAGCAGCCTTTCCATCCTCAGATCACCAGCTCTAACAATAAGCCAGATGGGTTCTTCCCCTTTCTTCCATTTCCAGAAAACCCCATTTCCAGTGTTCCTTTTCCCTGTGAAATTGCTGCTTCAAATCCGTGTCTGGAACAAGTGGGAGAAACCTTGGTAAAAACAGGTTATAGAAGCAATTTTAAAGCCACCCACATTTAAGTCACTTAAAAAATATATATATATTAAAAAATTGAATTGCTTTTATTGCCTTACCTGAGGTTCATGTCAGGTTTTGTAAAGACTAATTCACTTACTGCCCCTCTTGTGAACTAAGGAGTGTGGAGGGGATTTGAACTCATCATTGAAATGAGTCTTTGGGATAAACTGGACCAATTGCTTAATGGAGAAATGGTAATGCAAGAGCTGTTTTTAGTGGCTGGAGTCTCCTGGTTTTGCTCCAGGATAATGGAATAAGCTCTATTTCTAATCTTGACTAAAATCTCTCTACAGATGGCTGCAAGCACGATGCAGATGTGGAAGGCTGTGCCAGTGCTTTTGGATCCTGGGAGCAGGAGGGAGTTTTCTGCAGGAGAAAAATGAGGTAGAGCAGCAGAAGCTTGGACCATGTAAGTGACACTGAAATCATCTCCCTCCTCTTCACTGTTTTATTCTCATTTGAAGGTGTTTTTTGGTTTGTTTTGTTTTTTTTCAAAAGGCTCAGTGAAAAATCACTTCTCCCTTTCAGTGACTGCTCAAAAACTTGAACTTGTCATCAAATCCATCAGCTCCAGCTCCTTCCCTGCTCCAGAACTACAAGCAGCCACCAGACTCAACCCCTCACTCTTTATAAAATAAAAAGTCCCCCTGGGGAGGGTTTTGGGTCACCAGTTTGCCAAGAGCACAACAAACAATTTAACCAGAGAGCGCATCAAGACTCACAAAAGTGATTGCCCAAATCTCTTTTTCACCAGGGCACGAACACAGCTGTTTCCTGCTGTTTGGTGCTTTATTTCTCCCCATTTTCCACGGGGGGCTGCAAGCCCTAAAAGTCATGAGGTTTTTCTCAGAGGTGAAGAGACACCCTGTGCCTAAACTTAGCCCTGGCTTTGGTGCCAGTGCTCATAACATTTAGCACAGCCACCAAAACCCCCAAGCCTTTGTCTGGAACATGCTAAATGTCAGTTTACAGCTCCCACCCTTCTCCTGAGAGGCTGGAGGTGTATGTTTAGACAAGGCTTTGAAGCAAGATGAGTAAGACTCGGTAGTTTGGTTGCTTGGTGTGCTCCATTGACTTGAAATCTGCACATTAATATTCAGCAAGAGCTGGCACTGCCTCCAGGAGACACAGAATTGCAGATATGGCTTTTATGCAACTCTGCTATACATGCAAATATAGGATTTTCCACTATTGCCTCTCATTTATGTTCAAATTATAGAAAGGCCTATTGGAATTTATTAAAGGATTTGAGTTTACCAAGGACTTTGAATTCCTCATCACTATTTTCTGATAGCCAGGCAGCTCCTGCAGCATCAAGGAGCTACTTGGACCAATGCTTTGAGAAGGGCATTTGGATTAGATGACCTCCAGAGGTCTCTTCCAACTTAAATTACTCTAGGATTTAATGGCTTAAAGATGAAATCCTTCCTTAGCTCTTCTAATGCACTCCTTATGTAATGTATCTCATTGATAACAGGTTTTCCCCAGCTTCTCTTTTGCAACTCAACAGCCAAATGTTCAAGGAGACCAGAGCAACTTCGAGCATCTGGATGTCTCATGTCCAGCCCTGGCTGATCACCAGAGCAGAGAGGAAAGGCCAGTGCACCAGGCACTTCACTTTTCATCACTCACTGCAGTCCAGAGGGGAAATTCCGACAGAAGTTGCAGCAAAACTATTTCCTACTCGTGCCCTCGGCACTTGAGCAGCTTCCCAAATCTTGAGGGAAAAGGGGAGCAGCCCAGCAATGTCACATCCCTGTTCATATTCCATTACTGGTGTCTCAGTGTGAGGGGAAGCCCTCTAGAAGAGTGATTTGCTGGGGACAGGTGGCTCAGGAAGCAGCACTGAAGGAGTTTGGTTCCCTGTGGGTGGTTCAGATCTGCAGATGTCTGTGCAAACTGTGGTCAAACCAGCCCAGGACCACGGACCCCTCAGGGCTTCTGACAGTAAATCAAGAGAGCTGACTGTGAAAAGGCACCATCCTGAGGGCAGAGGGGGCTTCTCCACTTGCCAGAGCACTCAGGACCACCCATTTCTTGTTCGACACTGTCCTTGGGCCTTTCAGCTCACTAAAAGCCATTTCCCAGCCCAGATGCTGAGCTGAGCAGCTCAAAGTGATGGATTCTCCACGTGGGCCATTTCACCACGTGTGCTAATGCTGATGGATCAGCAGGGACCCGACAAAGACCATCTGGTGACCACCACACAGCAGCTCCCACCCTCAGCTCAGCAGAGCATTGCCCCTTTTCAGCTGAGAGCCACTAATTCCCCTGGTTACCCAACTCTGCCTTCCCTCCTGCTCTGGACATTCATTTTGCAGGAGAATGACACAGCTGGCAAGACTGGAGCTCTGGTTCAAGGTGTCCCTGCCCAGGGCAGAGGATGGGATTAGATGGCCCTCAGAGGTGCCTTCCAACCCAAACCACTCCATGGCTCCACGGGACACGTGCCCAACAACCACATATTCTCCACCCTCACAACTTCATCACTCATTTGCCCTTTCCCAGGAGTGCTGCTTTTCCCTGCACACTTTGATCCATCTTGCTGAGCAGCTTCAGAGCAGAGCTGGCCTGTCTGCTCCTTTCCCTGGGCTGCAAGGACCGAGCTTTTGCAGTGGGAACTGCACAGTGAAGACTAAACACAGGAAGCTGAAGAAAGAACCCTGATGTGGCATCATCTCTAGATGACATTTGTTTGGTTTTGTTTTTTGGTGTTTTGTTTGTTTTTTTTTTTTAAACAAGCCAAATGGATTTATCAGAAGAGCTCGTATCAAACAGCTCTACCTTCTCCCCAAGTGACCCTGGAGACATCCGTTTACCAACAGGGCTGGAGGAGATCCAGGAGGCTTTGTTGAGACTTCCCCCCACCCGTGCACAGCTGAGCCCAAGCCACCCTCCCCCAGCAGGGCTCTCTTTCAGCACTAAATGCTCCTTGTTTCTTTTTTTTTTTTTTTTTTTTCCTCTCTCTCTCTCCCCCTCCCCTGGGCTTTGGCTCGGGGCTGGAGCTCCCCAACCTCTGTGCTCCCTTTGTCCCCGCCTGAAAGGCTTTTCCTGTGTCGTGTCCTGCCAAACCCAGCCAAGGTCCTGCCCTCCCTGGCAGCAGAAACGCTCCAAGTGCTGCTGACCCGGGGGTGGGGAAGGCAATAAGGGAGGGTCCTGCCCCTTCCCGTGCCCTGGGACAGTTGGGTGGCACTTGCACCCTCCCAGAGGTGCCAAATGTTTGGTTTTTTTTGCTGTGTCCCAGCGCCACAAAACAACTGTGTTTGGGTTGTTTGTTTGGTTTTTTTTCCCCTCTAGTGATACCAGCAGCACAAGCCTTTCCTAAAGGGATCAGAGTTTTTGGCTGCATGGAAGCTTGCTGGGGGAATAGCAATAAGTGTCCCAGACACCAAACATCCCTTGCTGTCATTCATTCCTCTCAAGGGTTGGGAATGGTTCTGTTTTCCTAGCTCTGACTTCCCCGAGATCCTCTCCAGAGGGAATAGAATAGTGACTGGGATCAGGGGATTAATTCTTATCCGAAAAATTGGTGTCTCAGCCACCAAGCTCTGGGAAAGGACACTTTGAAGTGCAGCTAGAAGGGTTGTCACCAGTTACACATCGATCTCTGTGGCCATGGGAGGAGGACTGGCACACCCCTCTGAGCTCCTGAATCATCCCAGTGCTGCCCTGGACCCTGCCCTGCAGATAGGCTGGTCAGGCTCATCCACAGGGAGGAAATTCCCAAGCTCACACAGAAGTCGAGGGCAGGGGGAGTAACTGGGACCACTGGAGTAAAATTAATACACCCTCTGTGCTGAGTGAGGCAGCCCAGGCACGGGAGAACAGAGCTGGTATTGTGGCAACGGGGGCTGAGCAGAGAAAAAGAAGCGGGGCACAAAGTGCAGGGTCAGAACAACAAAGGTCAGCCCTGCAGGACTCACAGGCTCATCCTCTGTGCCACAGCTTCAGCTCAAAACCTCCACTTCTTGATTTCCTGGTGTCAGGTAGGAGAGCTAAAGTGGGACTGACTGTGGGGAACACTGTGGGAGATGAAAGTGGGAGCGACAGCATCCCGACTTCTGACAGGAGCCTCTTCCCATCCCAGCCACACATGGATCAGCCTGGAGCTTTCCAGGGGCCCAGCCCTGTTTACTAGTTTGGCATTTTCTGCATGATCTCTGAAATCAGATGAGTCAGTGGCACATCAAGTGGCTCGTGTTATTCCCAACTCCTAAACTCAATCTGGGTTTCTTCCACTCTTGGAACACCGAAGGCAGGAGGAGCCTTCCTACAAATGTCACTGTGCTGCCTTCTCGTCCTCCAGCCTTCAGGTGGGCAGCAGCTGAAGTGCCAGCCCCCAGACAGTGCCAGCTGGGAATCTGGGAAGTGTGGGGGAAGGGAAAAGAGGGGGAAATAGGGGAAAAAATTTAAAAAAAAAAAGAAGAGAAGGGAAGGGAAGGGAAGGGAAGGGAAGGGAAGGAAGGGAAGGAAGGGAAGGGAAGGGAAGGAAGGGAAGGGAAGGAAGGGAAGGAAGGAAGGGGAGGAGGGAAGGGAAGGGAAGGAAGGGAAGGGAAGGGAAGGAAGGGAAGGGAAGGAAGGAAGGGAAGGAAGGGAAGGGAAGGGAAGGGAAGGAAGGGAAGGGAAGGGAGGAGGAAGGGAAGGGAAGGGAAGGGAAGGGAAGGGAAGGGAAGGGAAGGGAAGGGAAGGGAAGGGAAGGAGCCTCCAGCTCTATCAGTGCTCTCACAGTGCCCATTTCCTTCATCCTGGGGCGAGGTCATGGAGCAGGGACAAATCCACACTTCCTGCCCAAAACTGGGTTTCTCAGAGAACAAAGGGGTGATATTCTGCAAGGGGGCTGAGCTGTGGGAACCACCATTGTTTCCCCGAGCTAGGACAGAGCAGGAACAGCAGACAGGCTTAAACAGCTGCCCTTGAGAACAGTGATGGAGGTTTCTGCACTGCCCCAACACTGCCAGGCTGGCAGGACACTGGTGGTGCCTAAATAAAGCCCGGCACAACTGCCTGGATGCTGAGAAAGGACCACAAGCTCTCTGTCTCTCATTCTCTCTGTAGGTGCAGGACATACAGCTACATTTTACTGCCATCAAACATCCTTTGACCTCACCTCAGGCAGATGTATCCAAGCCTTGGAATCACCCATGTGTTCACACACATGTTCCCACACACACACACACGCTGTTTCTGTCAGTGGTAGCATCTCCCAGAGAAAATGGGAATATCTCAGCCCTGCTGGAGTGTGATGGAGCAGGCTGGCTCTGCAGAGCAGGGATTATCTCACTCCCTGATATTATATAATCTGTTTAGATGGTGCCACTCGATGCTTATTTGAGGAATGAATGAGCACTTCGCCCTGGGATGTGCCACCCCTGAGCTGTGACATCATCCCCCTAATCCACTGGAATGACTCCAGGGCTTTGCCTCCCAGCCCTTCCCACTGCAGAGATGTGGGAGTGGGCACGTGTGGCAGAGTTATTCCACAGCAACATCACCCAATTCCACAACCATTCCGGTGGGAAAAGACCTCTGAGACCACCGAGTCCCCCCTGTGCCCCATCCCCACCTCACCCCCCAGCCCAGAGTGCCACGACCAGTTGTTCCTTGGGCACCTCCAGGGGTGGGGACTCCAAACCTCCCTGGGCAGCCCCTTCCAGTGCCAGACCACCCTTTCCATGAGGAAATCCCTCCTGATGTCCAACCTGACCCTCCCCTGGCACAGCTTGAGGTCGTTCCCTCTCCTCCTGTCCCTCATTCCCTGGAGCAGAGCCCGACCCCCCTCCGGCTCCCCTCTCCTGTCAGGGAGTTGCAGAGAGCAGAAAAGTCCCCCCTAACTCTCCTTTTCTCCAGGCAAGGTAAATGGTGATTAACTACATCAGAATGTTCTCCACCTCCCTCAAGAAGGGCCCTGGCACGTAGGAGAAGTGAATTTCTGCAGATAAGGTGAAGCAGGACGAGAACCTGACGTGTTCTGAAGGCACCACACTGCGTTTGTTTGGTTAACCTCACACTCAGTGGCTTGGTATGGGCTGTTGAGAGCACACCTACAACCTTTCCCGTGGCCTGGGACTGAGGCAAACAGCTCCCCAGTGCTCCACACAGGGAATTCTGCAGCTCCAGCTCCTCGTCCTGCCCACTCCACGATCCTAAAGCAGTGCCTCAGAGAAGCTAAGGCAGCAGTCACAAAGCTGCTGGCAGGTGGAAATCTCAGCTTTCCACACTGGCCGTGTTGCTGCTTCCCCTCTGCCTCCAGGTCTGGAACTGCTGGTCAAAGAAGGAACAAATTCTGCTCCTGGTTCCCCTTCCTTTCCCCACAGGGACACAGCACAGAACCAAATCTATTTTCTTTTTTCTTTTTCTTTTCCTCACTTCCTTCCCTCCACCCTCATTTCTGAAGCCTGACCCTAGATAGGAACCACGTTAACTCTGGGGAGAGCCAACAATCCATGCGTGCAACAAACACTCGGGAAACGGCAGCCAGGAGTGCCTGGAAACGTCTGAAATCAGAACACAGCCCTGAGACAGGGCAGAACTGCAAGCAAACAAGCAAGGGAGCACTTGGCTCCAGGGAAACATTCTGTCCTGTCCTCAAAATTCAACCAGACTTGGATTGCAGGTCCGTTCTGAGGGCTCTTTTCTTTATCCCAGATAACCAAACTCGCACAGCGAGCACTAGCCTAGGTTTGTTGTTGTTTTTTTTTAAAGCAAAGCCAGTGCTTAAGAAGCCAGAAAAACTCATGGTTGCACTGGCCTTCCTGCTGCAAAAAATTCATCCCGTGGCTGAAATTTCATAGTGTTATGAAACCAGGTTTTAAAGGGGCCATGGCCAGCTCAGGAAAACCTGGGATTCCAAAGCCCCTGGGCTTGCTTTTCACTCCTCCCTCCCACCCCTGCTCTTCCACTGCCTCTGGAGAAGGGCAGTTGAGGACGTTCAGAGTGGGCTTTGCAGATTCAGGTCGCTTTTGGGTGCAGAAATGAGGCCGATTTCGCAAGGGCTGCAGGAAACTGCGGTGGGGAAAAGGGCCCTGAGCAGGGGCCAGGGCTGTGAGCTCGCCCTGACAGCCCGGTGAGACAGCCCAGAGACAGCTGCAGCCAGCCCCAGAGTCACTCCTGCAGCTCTGCTTACAGGTCCCAGCCTTCCCTGCTGCTCCCATCTCCAGCCAGCCCCAGAGTCACTCCTGCAGCTCTGGTTACAGGTCCCTGCTGTTCCCATCCCCAAATGGGATGCACACCCGCCCTCCACCCTGAGCTCAGCTGTCCTCCTGAGCTGGGAGCCTCCTGCCATCCAGTGTGTGGCTCAAACAGGGGCTCTCAGCTCACTGTACCTGTGCAGTAACCCCAGGATGTGTTCCCTGTTTAGCTGCAGAAAGGGACTCGCCGGATCCCCCGGCGTGTATTGAACAAACTCCGTAATGGAATTTCCAGCGCCCTGATCCCTGCATTAGCAGATGAGACAGTGCTTTATTCCTTATCCAGTGATTACAGGTCACAGCTGAACCGCCCTCCTGACAGTGCAAAACTTTGCAAAAGCCACCCAGATGAGCGGAGGCCGCGTCACCGCGAGCACCGAGGACGCGCCACGAGCGCCCGGCACAGCCGGGGCCAGACGGAGGAAGCTGCCAGACACAGCCCCAGCTCCTCCAGGCAAAGGATCCTCCTGCATCCCTTCTCCCTGAGCGGCCTGGATGATGCTGTTGAGGCAAAAAAAAAAAAGTCTGAGCTGCCTCCCTGTCTCTGGGAGGCTCAGCGGGATGAAGGTGAGCAGATGGCTCCTCTCACTCGGGCTGGGAAGGTCCCCGGTGTGTGCACAGCACCCCTCTGCCCTCCTCTCCAGCCCTTCTCCCCACTGCTGGAATGCCAGAATCCTACTACCTACAGGAACCACCAGGAATGAATGATTAATCAGTCAGTGCTGATGGCACCACGTTATGAAGGTGCTTCGTCATCACAAACATGAATTATTTCACAGGCTCTTGACTCCGTGTGACCCATCTCTACCTAAGCTGAGGGAAATGAAACAAAGGAGCTGCTGGAATGAATAAAAGGGACGTTCATCAGTCACACAATCACTGAGAGCCAAAGCTCCTGCGCTCCCCAGGCTCCACTCCAGCCACCAGAGAGCCTGGATCCCTTCAGGTCCACAAAACTGGCTCTGTGGCACCTTTCCAGCTCCCTGAGCTTCAGCAGTGAGTGACAACAGACTCTGACTTACCCCCAGCATGGAAAGCTCGCTGGCTCTGCAGGAACTCACATTTCCACAGGAGCCTGACAGAGTCCACATGAACGAGGCTGCAGCAAATGCTGCTGCCCTGAACTCCCTCTCACCCTCCATCCCTGAACTCTCACCCTCCATCTGACCTGGCCATGCTGAGGTCAGGGTTGGAATCCAGAGGCACTGCCCAGTGCCAAGACAACCAGCAAAGCACAATTACCACGAAGAACAGACTCACACCCCCAGCAGGTGACAGCTTTGGGTGTAAAATCATTCAGGTTGGACAACTTTCCCCTGACCCTGATGGGAAGCAGAAGAGCCAGTGAGAGGGAAGGATGTCCAAAGACCATCAGTGACAAAAAAAGAGATGGTTTTCATCTGTGTGTGCCAGCAGAGAGACAAGAAAGAGGAACAGCTACTGAAAAGGAAAGACTTAAAATGAAAAGCGACCCAAAATAAAAGCTACTCAGAAACCACTCTGTTAAGACAACTAGAAGCATTTCAAAGTTTGCAAATACTCTCACACTGTTACAAACAAGAGTGTTGTTTTGGTAACAAAGTCAAGTCAGTTCTCTCATGGGGGATTTTTCCCTGACTACACACTGAGTAAAGAACTTCAGCTCTGCCCACAGCACTGCAGCTTTTCCTAAGCACTTCAGGATTCCCATGGGAGTTTTAATGTCAGGCAACCTCAGATTAAGGGATTTCTGCTTCCAAATACTCCTGTGCTACCACCTATGGATGAAAAACCCCTGTGCCACGCGAGGGTCCTGGTGTGATCTGTGTGACCAGGATTCACCTGACACAGGAGCAGCTGGAATGTCACACACACCCTCTGGGAGATGCTGTCACATCCCCAGGCTGGGAATGGCACATCAGGTACAAACTGCCCCAAATACACGTGTGGGGAGAGGAGACAACCAAACAAATTGGGGATGGGCCCCCACCATCAACCCTGTCCGGGCACAACCCCAGCAAAGGCCAGACTTGGTTCTGCTTTACTGACCTGGGGTCACTTGGAAGCGACACCGAAAAAGGGAGGCTGGAAACCAGGAGAGGGAACAAAGCTTCCCACAGGGAACAAAGCTTCCCACAGAGATATTCAGGGGCTGGATGGGCAGGATGGACAACTGCAACTGGAGAGCATCTCACGGTAGTGTGAGAGGAAGCAGCTCCACGGTGACATTCTTGCTTTGACTTCTCCCTTTACACACCTCCCTTTGACGATAGCCAGATAAGAAATAAATGCACCATGATTGACACAGATAACAGCAACCTTGCTTTTATGATAGCATCTTCCCCCTCGTGCAACTGAAGCAGCAAGTGCTGGCAACTGGGCTCGTTAGTGAGCGATTCAAGAAGCAGCAGCTCCGTGTGGGTGTCGTGCGACTGCCACCGGGCTCGGGGGATCCTGCTTACATAAGCCTTGTGTAACAAAAAAAAACGATTCCAAATCAATGCCTTTGCTCTTCTGGTTGAACTGGTCGAGTTCCTTTGGCCATCCTGTGTGTGCCATTTCGATTTGCTTCGAGCTGGCCAGCTTAATTAATAAGCTTGGCTCACCCCGAGCTGCACCTCGCTGGGGTGCGGGGTCAGCTGGCACAGAGCACACGGAAGCCACTCAGGTTTTCCCTGGGCAGGCCTTTGCTAACACACACTCACCCAGCCTGGGTGCACTAAAACTGGTTATGCTGGCTTTAAACTTGCCTGATTCCATCTGTTATCAGACTTAGGAAGATCAGGGGTTTTAATTCTTCCCGTTCTGTTTGAAACGCCCCAGTCGGAGTTCGAAGGTTATTTTCTAAATGTACTCGTTTTTCCACTTTCCTTTCCTCTGGCAAGTGGCTTTTTATTTCCTTGCATCTTTCACGGAGCTGGAATTACACCCCTGCACCTTTCCCTGCCTAATGAGACCACAACAGGGTGCAGACAGTGCTGCAGAGTGCCAGAACAAAGCTCTCTGCCTATGTCCCTGGGTCACTGCCTGACGACAGCGCTGCTCCTGGAGTGTCTGAGCCACCAGACAAGAGGCTGCAAGGCATGGGGGAGGTGAAGCTGCCACCCCTCAGATCTGGCCTCGGGAAACCTCAATTCCAGGTCTCCCATTCCTGCTGAGCAGCACAGGGCTCCCCCAGGGACCTGGAGCTGGGATGCCCGTGGAGAGATGCTGTTAATGGTCTGCTCCTGTAGGCTGTGGCGGCTGTGAGGGCTCCCTGGGAGAAGATTCCAGAACCTGAGTCACTGTGCTAGAGTCAGGGCAGGGCAGCTCTGGCTCAGCCCATGGACATGGGGAACCCTGACCTCACAACAAGCTGATTAATCGGGTTCGTTAAGAGCGACAAGGACGACAATTAGCAACGTTAGTTATGGAAATAACCACCCATCTCGGGAGTTACCACAGAGCCATTTGGGGTTTTCTGTGGCCTGCAGAGCCAGGCCCAGCCTCTGCAATTTGTTCCTCCTCTTCCCTTATCCTCCTGAGTGTTCCTGGAGCGCATTTACACCCAGAGTGAGTGTCACAGAATCGCAGACGGCTTTGGGTGGGAAGGGACCTTAAAGATCATCTCGTTCCTCACCCTCCTGGTGTCCCTTGCTCCAACCTGGCCTTGGACACTCCCAGGGATCCAGGGGCAGCCACAGCTCCTCTGGCCTTCATTTTTGCAAGAATGAATCACGGAATGGTTTGGGTTGGAAGCCCCAAACGAACCCAAGTGACTCATCTGGCACTGTCTCTTAAAGGGTTAGGGCAGCACTGGCTCCTCCTCTGCATCAGCCCGGACCACCAGCTTCCAGGAGCGAGGGGAACACGCCAGGAACGTGTTCCTGGATTTCCCAGACCCCTCCTAGTCAAACAGCAGGCTCTGCACATGGCAGGGAGATGATGAAAGCCACAGCATCTATCGGGGGTTGCATTCAAATGTGCAGGAACAGGTCTTTCAAGGTAATTATCCTTGTTTACTGGAGCTGAATGCACGTCTCTACAAGATGCCTTGTGGAAATCAGGCTCTGATCTGCCAATGTGAAGATGAGACAATATTCAAGTCTATGAAATTTAAAAGAAAATGCAAGTTTTCATTGTGTCTATGAAGCACTGAAGGATTGAGTGTATTCTTAGCATTGATCTGGAGCATTTTGGCATGTAAATGATTGCTAAAGTAGACCAGTTTGGTAGCCTTATCATGGGGTGTTCAATCCAGTGTTTCTTTATGCCTGTGTCATTTTTTTGGAGCTTTTTGCCCTCCCTGTGTCCAACACACAGAAGACAATTTTTGATCACTCGATTGAGGAGAATAAATAAACCAGCTGTAAAACATGGCACAACCTTTGGCTGGGGAGTGCAGAGGGGTTCTGTGGGTGCCAGCAGGAAAGGGAGGGTAATTCCTACCTATAGGACTGGCACAGGAAACCTGGATTAAATTTTCCCTCTTTCACAGTGCTTCCTATGGCAAGGGACTTCAGCTATTGCTGTCTCAGCCTCTGTTGAGAAAGTGGATTATGTGCTACCTTCTATCACCTCTTTTTAAGCCATATTTTTATATATATGTATATTTTACTTTTTTATAGCTGTAAGATTTTAGGGACATGTTAGCAAGCATCTCTGCCCCTTACACACATTCAAGGATTCTCTTGAAACAATTCTAACAGAAGAATTAATTCAAGATTTGGAAGGAAGAAAAGTACAAGAGGAGGCTAAAACCTGTACCTTTGAGAAATTCCATTTGGTTCTTCCTTCTTTTTTTTTTTTTTTCCCCTAGGCCTGCTAAAGTCAGGATTTCTCGCTGTTTAAGGTGTTCATAGCTTAAATATCCCCCTGCTGCACACATTTCATCCCTCTTGAAATATCCAGCCTTATTCCTCCAGCCTAATCTCTTGTTCTCCCCGTAACAGGCAGACTGTGTCTGGCCATTTGGGAAATAGTTCATAATTCCATGCTTAAATAACTGCCTTTTGATAAAGGTCCAGCACAGTGCTCTGAGAGCTGTTTTGTTTTTATGGATGGAGCAGACAGAGCAGAATGATGTTGCCTGCATACTAAGAAACTTGGCCCGGAGCCCACACACACACACACACACACACACAAACCAAAGGCAAAATAAATAAATAAACATATCAATCAATCTTGACGTCACCAGGAAAAGGGTCACTGCCATGTGGAACGAGACATCTGGCCAGTGAAGTCACAGCTCTGGAAGGATGCCACCGAGCAAGTTCACATGCTCTGCAGCACAATGGGACGAGATGACAGTCCAAAGGGGGAAAAAAAAAAAGGGGGAGGATCGATTTTAATTGATGCTAAGTGAGCAGGGCATTAAAGCAGGAGCTCCCTATCTTCTGCCAACCTGTCCTTTTCCTGTTGAAAAACTCCCATGATTGCAGCCCCAGCCAGGGCAAGACCAGCCTGTCATCTCACATGACACCATCCATTTACCTTTCAGAACCAGCTTTGGAACAAGACAGAGCAGACTCTCGCCGCACAATTAAAATTAAAACACGTGGAGGAGGACCCTTCCCGCAGCCCTACACATTCCCACACGCGGGAATAAAGGAGGTGCCCTCGCCCAGGTGTTTGTGTTACCTGCAGCTGCACCACAACCACACACACAAAATGACAATTTGTCAGAGAACCCACAGCCACAGACCACTGCAGCCCTCGGGATGCAGCCTGCATTCCAAGGGAGGACTTGTAAACGCACCTAAAAGCAAAATGCGAACTGTTTCACTTATTAAACAACAAGGTTTGGAGAAGAAGGAACACGAAATGTCTGCAGGAAGGAGAGAAACCCCCCCTGACAACTCTTTCCCCCTGCACACACGGCCAACTTGCTCCTGCAGGCTATTGTCTGTATTTCCCTCGGTCCCCATCCAGACACAGCACTGAAAGCAGCGGGAGATTGTTCCCTGTGGAAGCTCCGATATTCCCTTTATAGCGCCGGGACATCGGAGCCCATCCGGACGCGCAGCCAGGATGCTGCTGGCACAATGGAGCATCTGCCCCCGGAGCGTGGCGGCTCCTGCAGCCCTGGGCATTTCTGAGGCGGCCTGATTTGAATGCAGCGCAGCCGAGCCGGAGTCTTTGTTGTCATAGCCCAGATTCCTTCAAGACCGCTAAAAAAAAAAAAATAAAAAAAAAAAAAAATCCACCCTCCAAGAGATGGGAATGTGACTGCATGGAAAATGACTGTATTCCTGAGCTCCCGGCTCTGCGGGCGGTTCCAATCAGCTCCGTCCGGCTGAGCCCCGCGGGGTGATGCCCCGTCCCAATCCCAACGGGATCCGGCGCTGGCTGCCTGGATCGTGGAATTCCTCATTTTTAATTTTTTTTTTTTTTTTTCACGTGCCAAGGGCCCGGACTGAGCGGGACAGCGCGGCGGGGACGGGCGGGATGCGGGGCACGGGAGAGGGGGGGACGCGGGGTAGGATGCGGGGCACGGGGGGGGATGCAGGGCATGGGAAAGGGGGGATGCGGGATAGAATGAGGGGCACGGGAGGGGGGGATGCGGGGTGGAATAAGGGGCACCGGAGGGATGCCGGGCACTGGAGGGGGGGGGATGCGGGGCACGGAGGGGCAACGCCCGCTGTCCCGGCTGGGCCCCGTCTCCATCCCCCGGGCGGCTCCGGGGGTTGCGGGGCCGTCTCCCCTCTCCCCTCCGCAGCCCGGGCGCGGCCCCGCGCAGCGCGGAGCCGGGGAGGGCCCCGCCGACCTCTCCGTCCCCTCTCCGGCCTCCCGAAACCATCGCCGGGGGCTGCCCCGGGCTGGCTGCCCTGCTCTTACCGGAACCGGGGCGAGTCCTTGATGCACTCCTCGAACTCCACCGTCATGCTGCCGGTCGGCCCTGGGCGCGCTCAGCGGAGGAAGCGCATCGCCCGCCGGAGCCGAGGACGCGCGGGCAGCGCCCGCCCCCCGCCGCCGCTGCGGGGATGGAGCGAGCCCGGCACCCGCCTCCCTCCCACCGCACCGGGCCACGGCCGGCACCGCCGGCCACGCACCGCGGGGAGGGATGGACCGCGGGGCACCCCCTGTCCGGCACCCCCCTCACACACACACACAGACACCCACACCCCCATCCCCCGGGATGAGGTGGGTGGGTGCCGTCCCCTTCGCTCGGGGTGACGGCGTTAATTAGGGATGGAAAGGACCTCTGAGGGCATAGGATCATAAAAACATCCAGGCTGGAAGAGGGCTTTAGGGTCGAGTCCAGCTGTCACCCGGTGTAACCCACAGCGCCCAGCACCAGATCCCGGGTGCCTCTTGGACACCCCCGGGGATGGGGACTCCACCACCTCCCAGGGCATCCTGACCATCCTTCTTTTTCCACCTTTTTATTCCAATGCCTGATCACCCTCACAGTGAAAAATTTTTTCTAATATCTGATCTGGCCTTCCCCTGTCTCATCTTGAACATCTCCAGGGGTGGTGATTCCACCACCTCCTAGAGAGGGATGGGATACCCCATCCCTGGAAACATCCAAGGTCAGACTGGACAAAGCTCTGAGCAACCTCACCCTAGTGGAAGGTGTCCTTGCCCACTGGACTAATGACCTTCACAGGTCCCTTCCAACCCAAACCATTCCATGCCTTGCAGGTAGGATTGCCACCAGGTTGTGTGCACTAAAAAAAAAACCAAAACCACCCAACCAACCAAACTGTGCAATTCTGTATCAGCAGCAGCAAAAGGATTGACATCAATCCTGTTACTACTTAATCTAGTTTTTAATTTTCTATACACAGTGGATTTGCTGCTGCCATCAGCCCTGTGATAAATCTGCAGTGTCTCCTCTGAAGCCAACATAATCACCCAAGGAAGGAAGACATCTGGGCTTGGGGGTCCAGCTGAACAGATCACGTTTTCCACAGGACAGGCACCGTAATATGGTGAGGATAAATGAGGTTAATTAGCATGGGCTTAGTGCTGAGCCTCCCCCCACCCAGCACCACAGACACAACAGAATCAACCACCTCATTCACTGCAAGTTTTATAGAACTGAGAGATGAACTTTTATAGGAACAGAGAGAAGGGCCTGAAGTGTAAATCTCCACGTTTTAAGAAAATCCTGTGTCGTAGGACCATGAGTCAAACACTTGTCTGAATCCATGGCCTTACCTCAGCCACGGACAGAACCGTGATGGAATCAGATGAAATGAGATGTTTGATGTCATTCCTATACAAAAAACACAGCCAAGATTCCCCTCTAGCCCCCTGTTCCTGCCACAGCCAAGAGCCACAGCCAAGAGCACCTTTGTGTGAGCAACAGTGAGTCAGTTCACATCCTTATCAGCCGCTGGAGGGTTCTGAGGAATTCAGGGAAGGGAATTAGCCCTGCCAAACACCTCGGTCCAGAAGGGGCAAGGTGACCTCTTGTGGCCTCTGTTTCATGTGGTTTCATAAAGGTCAGCCCAATGCAGTGATTATTTCCTCTGCTGCTCCCAGCAGAGATGAAAGAGGGCGGCTGCTCCCGCCTGCCTGTGTGTGCCCAGGCTCGGGGATTAGAAATTACCGTCCTCTTTAAAGCTGAGATTCATCACTTTCATTATAATAGACTCCGGATGCCATTGTGTGGGTTGAAAGCTGGTTGGATTTTTCCATTCAAAGCAGATCTCAGATTTGTATGAGGGGCCAGAGATTTTTTTCTATTGCTCTCTCCCTGCTTTTCTAATGAGTTGGGTGCTTGTTTATACTGGTTTGAGGCTTCTGCACGTACAGACATTGCAGTTCAGTGTTTCAGAAAGACCCAAGATTTTTAAATACAGATCACAGTCATTAAGAACATCTGCAGCCTTTGTGTATTATCATTATCTTTGCCTATTTTTGTCCCCATAGCTGTTATTTACCCTCAGCCAGTGGCTGCCTGAACACATCTTTCCACAGGCAGGCTGAAATACATGGATGTGGGATTGCCTGAAACGCCTGTGCTGGCGGGATTTGGGATGGAAGGGACTTTAAAAATCATCCAGTTCCCACTCCCTGCCATGGGCAGGGACACCTTCCACTACCCCAGGTTGTTCCAAGCCCCATCCAACCTGGCCTTGGACACTTCCAGGGATGGGGCAGCCACAGCTTCTCTGGGCAACCTGTGCCAGGGCCTCACCACCCTCACAGGGAATGATTTCTTCCCAGTATCCCATCTAACCCTGCCCTCTGGCAGTGGGAAGCCATTCCCCTTGTCCTGTCCCTCCATCCCTTGTCCCCAGTCCCTCTCCAGCTCTCCTGGAGCTCTTTTAGGCCCTGGAAGAGGTTCTCAGGTCTCCCTGGAGCCTTCTCTTCTTCAGATGAAACCCCCCAGCTCTCCCAGCCTGGCTCCAGGTTGTGGAGCTGGACAGGGCTGGACACAGAGACACATCCCCATAAACCACTTTTTTTTTTTTTTTTTTTTGTGGGAGTCCCATTCCTGCTGTAACATTTTAACTTTTTGACATTCCCCTCTGCCTCAGGGAGGGACTGACAGGTAACTGATGCCCCCACGCTGTGCTGGGAATGGCCCGAGGGATCAAATCCCCTTAGGAATTGACGAAAAACAAACAGCGAGTCGAGCTCTGGTGGTTTCCAGCGGCAAACGCTGAGGCAACCAAAGCTGGGTCACAGAGTTAAACCTGGTTATCAGCTGATCAGTTCCAGGTAATAACCACAGTTAGCAGGTCTGAGGAAGGCAGGGAAGGCAATGAGCCCTGCAGAACCCTTCCCAGGCCAGGAGAAGGGGCAAGGTGACCTCCTGTGGCCTCTACGGGGTTTCACAGGTCAAAACAATACAATTATTATTTTCTCAGGTCCAAGGAAGTTGCAGGTAGCACAACGGGAGAGCTGAGGAGCAGCCGAGGTGAATCCCAGAGTTCCCCCCCTCCCCATCCTGGTCCTCATCATTCCATCCCTCCTCCCCATCATCCCATCCCCGTTCCACCCCCACATCCCGATCCCCATGAGCCCATCCCTGCTCCCCATCGTCCCATCCCGCTCCCCATCGCTCCATCCCCGCTCCCCATCATCCCATCCCGCTCCCCATCGCTCCATCCCCGCTCCCCATCGCTCCATCCCCGCTCCCCATCATCCCGTCCCGGTCCCCATCGCTCCATCCCCGCTCCCCATCGCTCCATCCTGGTCCCCATCGCTCCATCCCGCTCCCCATCGCTCCATCCTGGTCCCCATCGCTCCATCCCCGCTCCCCATCGCTCCATCCTGGTCCCCATCGCTCCATCCCGCTCCCCATCGCTCCATCCCGGTCCCCATCGCTCCATCCTGGTCCCCATCGCTCCATCCCGGTCCCCATCATCCCATCCCCGCTCCCCATCGCTCCATCCCGGTCCCCATCGCTCCATCCTGGTCCCCATCGCTCCATCCGCTCCCCATCGCTCCATCCTGGTCCCCATCGCTCCATCCCGCTCCCCATCGCTCCATCCTGGTCCCCATCGCTCCATCCCGCTCCCCCATCGCTCCATCCCCGCTCCCCATCGCTCCATCCCGCTCCCCATCGCTCCATCCTGGTCCCCATCGCTCCATCCGCTCCCCATCGCTCCATCCCCGCTCCCCATCGCTCCATCCCGCTCCCCATCGCTCCATCCTGGTCCCCATCGCTCCATCCCGCTCCCCATCGCTCCATCCCGCTCCCCATCGCTCCATCCCCGCTCCCCATCATCCCACCCCGCTCCCCATCATCCCACCCCGGTCCCCATCGCTCCATCCCCGCTCCCCATCATCCCATCCCGCTCCCCATCATCCCATCCCGCTCCCCATCGCTCCATCCCCGCTCCCCATCGCTCCCGGTCCCCATCGCTCCATCCCCGCTCCCCATCGCTCCATCCCCGCTCCCCATCATCCCATCCCGCTCCCCATCGCTCCATCCCGCTCCCCATCGCTCCATCCCGGTCCCCATCGCTCCATCCCGCTCCCCATCGCTCCATCCCGGTCCCCATGGCTCCATCCCCGCTCCCCATCATCCCATCCCGCTCCCCATCGCTCCATCCCGCTCCCCATGGCTCCATCCCCGCTCCCCATGGCTCCATCCCCGCTCCCCCATGGCTCCCATCCGCTCCCCATCGCTCCATCCCACTCCCCATCGCTCCATCCCGCTCCCCATGTCCATCCCGCTCCCCATCATCCCATCCTGCTCCCCATCGCTCCATCCCCGCTCCCCATCATCCCATCCCCGCTCCCCATCGCTCCATCCCGCTCCCCATCATCCCATCCCGCTCCCCATCGCTCCATCCCCGCTCCCCATCGCTCCATCCCCGCTCCCCATCGCTCCATCCCGGTCCCCATCGCTCCATCCCCCTCCCCATCGCTCCATCCCGCTCCCCATCGCTCCATCCCATCCCCATCGTCCCATCCCGCTCCCCATCGCTCCATCCGAGTCCCCATCGCTCCATCCCGCTCCATCGCTCCATCCCCGCTCCCCATCGCTCCATCCCGCTCCCCATCGCTCCATCCGCTCCCCATCGTCCCATCCACTCCCCATCGCTCCATCCGCTCCCCATCATCCCATCCCGCTCCCCATCGCTCCATCCCGCTCCCCATCATCCCATCCCGCTCCCCATCGCTCCATCCCCGCTCCCCATCGCTCCATCCCGGTCCCCATCGCTCCATCCCGCTCCCCATCGCTCCATCCCCGCTCCCCATCGCTCCATCCCCGCTCCCCATCATCCCATCCCGCTCCCCATCGCTCCATCCCCGCTCCCCATCATCCCACCCCCGCTCCCCATCGCTCCATCCCGGTCCCCATCGCTCCATCCCCGCTCCCCGCGCCCCCCCCGCGCTCGGCGGCGGAAGCGGCGGGGCCGTGCGGGGGAAGGGGCGGTGCTGCCCGGCCGGTCGGGGCCGGGGAGGGTGCTGGGGGTGCCCCCCGGCAGAGATGGGCTGTGCCCCGGCCCGGTACCTGGTGTTCTTTCAGTACTTTGGCACCAGGTACAGGTACGTGCCCCACAGACTGGGGCGGCACTGGGAGAGCTGGGGAGGGATGGGGAGAGCGGAGCGTGGGGAGGGCGGAGTGTGGGGAGAGAGTAGAATTTGGGAAGGGTGGAATATGGGGAGGGCAGAATTTGGGCAGAGAGTAGAATTTGGGAAGGGTGGAATATGGGGAGGGCAGAATTTGGGGAGAGCAGAGTTTGGGGAAAGCAAAGTTTGGGGAGAGCAGAATTTGGGGGGTGATGGGTGAGAATAGAGTTCAGGTGTGAGATGGGGAGGGCGGAGTTTGGGGAGAGCGGAGTTTAGGGAGGAGAGGGTGTGGGGAAGGGATGGGTGAGAGCAGTGTTCAGATGAGAATTGGTGAGAGCAGAGTCTGGGGAGGAGAGAGTTTGGGGAAGGCAGTGTTCAGGGCAGGAGTGGGTGAGAACAGAGTTTGGGGAGGGATGGATGGGAGCAGTGTCTGGGGAGGGATGGATGGATGGGAACAGTGTCTGGGGAGGGATGGATGGATGGGAACAGTGTTCAGGGGAGGGATGATCCCTCGCTGAGCAGGTGGGAGCACTCAGGGAGCTGGGCTCTGCTTCCTGCTGTGCACAGCAGTGTGAAGGGAGGGGGTGGTTCAGGCAGGAAAGGCATAAAATTAGCAAAGAGAAAAGGTCTAAGGAAAGAGAAGAAGGGAAACTTATCTCAGGCTGGGGAGGGAGGGACAAGTTGCTGTATTTCCTGCAGTGATACCTGGCTGTGGCCAGTTCTCAGTGCTCAGGTACCTGGTGCTGCCCAGAGATGCAGGTGAAGTGATGTGTTCCTGTCACAGAGTAACATCCTGTGCCAAACTCCACAGCTCGTTCACAGTGTGTGGTCTTGTGCCACTGTGAGCACTCAAATTATTCTGAGTAGGCCCAGGTAGGGTGGGGTTAGCCTGGGAATGAATCTCTCAGCTCCTCGGTGTGCAGGGCAGTGACCTCTGCAGCAGAGAAGGAAGCTCCTCACAAACTGTCCCCACGCTCCTTTAGTCCCCCTGTGGCACTCACACAAAAGCACCTGCATTTGGCAACCGACTCCTGGCCCTGAAATAGTTTTATCTGCAAACTGGTGTCATTTGTCTGCCCTATCTCCCAGCCAGCCTCCATCTGAAGGGGCAGTTCACAGAGTAATAATTTAAGGGCGATTTTAATTCCAGGCTCGTTTCCTGCACGTAACCAACCCCTGCATCAGTTTTCCTGCCCACCCATGAGTGGTTGCTCCCTGCAAGTTCTGTGGGAAGATCCAGGTGGTCCAAAAGCAAACAGTTGACACATCTCAATGACTGTTGTGTTTGTTTTGCTCTGCAGTGGGGTTGTGGAAACTAAGAGTGATCAGGCACTGGTTGGAGTCCAGAATTATTTGGAGGTAGGTCCCTGCTAATCATAATGTCATTTAGAATGAAGCTCCTGGGGTCACATTGCTCAGCTACAGATTTTATCAGGGTTATTATTATTATTATTATTTTGAGGCTGACACTCAATAAAACTGGTGCTTTAGAAGTGATGTCGCTGTGGAGATTCTGATCCTGAAAAAGATGAGCCTTGCTCTTCAAACTGCCTCGGTTCTAGTTCATGGCAAAATCCTTTATGGCTTTGGAAACTCTGTCCTCCTGGGAGAGGATGCCTCTGATGGATGTTTTCAGAACAAAGCACAGCAGGATGTCCATTGTTCCTTGCTGTTTCCATTCTTTTGGAGTTCTGATATGCCAGGGGAAAGAAGTTAGGATCCTGTTCTCCTGCTTGTTGCTGTGCTGCTCCCAGGGATCCCCTGGAATGTAAGAATGGCTTTCAGGACCCGAGTGCTGTTGGGGCTTGGAGTGAGCATGCAAAATGCAGTAGGAAATGGGTCCTAGGGTGAAAGCTCAGCCCACCTGAGCATTGTAATCCAGTTGTAATTTAATTACAAGCTGCTGGTGGATCCCATGGTGCGGCGCAGGAATCAAAAGGAAGCTGCACTGTTTGTCCTGGGAGCATCATGGGGTTCAAAGTGAAGCTCGTGCGTTTTAAGGAGATAAGAGGTTGCTGAAGAGGTTCAGGCTGATGGCTGTGGGTCAGATCAGACCCGTTTTGCACCCCATTTTTGGTCCCAAATGCAGCAGTGTGCAGGTGAGGTGCCCACCACAGTCCGTGCCCTGCCTTGGTGACAAGCCTGGGGTGGTGAAGAGCTGAGTTGTCCAAGGGCTGGTCCAGAAGGACTTGCTGTCCCACCCAGCCTCTCTCTGTGACCATGGCCAAGGCATTTCCACACCACTGAGCGTGGGAGTTCCTGTGTGCCCTCACTCCCCAGCCTGCAGGGGGAAAGTGTGAGGAATCATGGTTTGGGTAAGAGTTCTCAGGGTGTATTTCTGTGGCTTCTTGCCTGAGACCGTTGCAGAGAAAGTGGATAAATATTGTGCAGATCTTGAAAGAAGAGCCCAGAGGACTTTCTATCTCATTTATCTCATCCTCTGAGCCATCCCAGTGCCTCAGCCCCAGGACTTTGGCTGAGCCCAGCAGTTGTTTTGCATTATCCCAGTTACTCTGTTTGAACAGGCAGATGGGTGTAGGATGGGTGATTAGGGGAGAAAAGAAGAAGAAAAAAAAAGGAAAACATGAGCTTATTTGGTGTTGTCTTTTCACAGTATCAGCACTTTGCAGGCCAGTTCTGGGCTATGTGCTTTGCTTTCATGTGGTGGTATTGATGCTGGGCACTGCTGTGTCGATTGGAACCACATGGGAAGTCTTAAAGCAACTCTAATAGAAAACTTCTGGAGCCTGTAGGAATTTCTCTTCCTTCCTCCTTTTCTATGCAGCCTTGAACTCCACTGCTCTCCAAAAGCCAGGAAGGCAACTGAAGGGAAGGGCAGAATGAAACCTGTAATGAGATCCTTATTGTATCCCAGAGATGTTCAGACATTTGTTTGCAGTCACAGGCGAGCAGAAATAACCTGTGAGCTGCAGAGCTTGTGTTTCAACAGCTGCCTCACTGGAAGTGTCATGGGCTGGTTGGTTTGTGAGCGTGTGCTGGGGTGAAATTGCTGGGCTGGGGCTGGGCAGGAGGGCTGTGCCTCTGTAAAAATGCTGGATCATACAGGACACAGAAGCTTTTGCAGCCCTCAGTCCTGCTCTGTAACAGAGCCCTGGGACTGTCAAGAGGAAGTGGAGAACTTGTTTTAGCTCTGGGACAGATGTAGATATTTGTTGGAGCTTTTAATATCTCTTTGAGGAGGATGAGCTTTGCAAGAAAACACTTTATTTCTTTCTTGGAGGCAGCATATTTACCTCGAAGCCCTTGCTGGTGATGGGTCCAACCCCAATCCCAGACCTCGCTTCCCCAGACGGGACATTTTAGCCCTGTGCCTTGGCTCCCTCCCGTTCTTTGGGGAAACCTGTGAGCTGCAGGACTTCATGTTCTGCTCTCAGCCCTCCCAGATGTCCCTGTTGTAAAGGGGAGGTCTCCCACGTGGCCCCTTTAGCCAGGCTGTTTGTGCTGGCAAACACCTCGTGGCACCCGCAGATTCGCCCTCCGCCTCTCGTGCCCGGTGGGTGCCACCTCTGCTGAGTGTGCCCTCTCCCTCTGTGCTGGTGGATGCTGCCCAGAGCTAATCTTCCCCACACAAAGCTCTGGTTTTGGCCAGCAGCCTTGTGCTGAGGCCAGATATTATTCCTCATGGAAGGAGAAGGGAGGAGGAGAGGAGAGGAGGAACACACATCAGCTCCTTACTATGCCAGGCAGCTTTGCTAAGGCCTTCTGCCCTCCCCTCTTCCCAACCCCCTGAGAAAACAAAAAAGAGGAAGAAATAAAGAAAAAACAGACCAAGAGAACTGTCATCTTCAACCCCTGTTTTGATAATAATTTCAGTGATGGAGGAGGTCGCTTTGGAAACCTTTTTTTTTTTTCCCCTTTCTTTCCAGCAGAATCCACGTTCTCAGCTTTTCCCTCCTGGCTTTCACTTCGTCTTTTACCTATCCCACTACAAACGAGGGAGATTTTGAATTAGTTTCAGTTGACACAGCACCCACAGCGAGTCAGGGAGGCTGTGATGACTCTCAACCAGAAGCCTGCACGTTACTATTTATTAGAACATTGTCATTTCTAAATCCTGCAGAGCCTCCCTGGCTGGGCAGTGCAGCCCCCTGTGCCTGTGCACACCATGAAACCATGTTCTCATCATCCAGACTGAAATGGGATGCAGTGTGGGATCCAAACTTCTCCAAGCCTCTAATAATAAAAAAAAAAAAAAAAGAGGATGTTTTCCATGTTCTCCACTGTTCTCTCTCTCAACTCTTGTTTCCAGTGGCTGGTTTTTGTCTGATGAGAGAGGAGGGGGAGAAGAGGAAAGGGAGGAGTCTGCACAGTCCAAACATCTCAGAAACTTTGCTCTTAAAATCAGCTTCTGCTTTAGGACAAATTGCTGAGGCACAAGCCAAGGTCTGCTCCAGAAAACTATGTAATTTCTGTCTGCTTCTCTCTGCTTAAGGGTGATAAATAAAGATTTTCACTGTTAATTGTAACCACATGTGAACTCCAAAAAGCAAGATTAGGAAGGGAAAAAAAATCAGTTTTGTTCTGTTTCCCAGGCCTCCCCCTGCAGCTTGGGGACATTTTTTCCTGCCTTCCTCTGCATTTTAACTGTGCATTTCTGAGAGCTCAGAATCCTGACTGCTCAAACTGGGAGTCTGGAAGGTATTTGTGAGTCAGCAGTTCAAACTTTATTGGCTCTTGTACCAAATTAAAATCTAATAAAGACCACCGCTGGCTTCACTGCTCAGGAGTGGGGATGGGAAGGAGAAGGAAATTTCTTGTCATTCCTCTGGTTTTCTGCCTTCTTTTGTGGGTTTTCAGTCTTTGAAATGTTTCTGTTATTCCCTGGAACGATTTTCACTGGGTTTTCTGTCTCAGGGCCTGGCCTCACAGAGGAAGACTGTGTTTGCATCTCTTCTTTTTGCTCTTGTTTGAGTGTGAATCTTGATTAAAAGACACCTTATTAGTGACTCATTTAGCAGGGGTTTATTTACTTTCCCAGCAGGAACCTTTAGTAATTCACCCAGTTGTTTTTCCAGTCAGTGGGCAGAAGGGAAAGGCAGAATAAAAGGGGGATAAAAACCAGCTGTGTGGAGAGGAACAGCTGGGAAAGGGAAACAACAATCAGAGCCACAGGTGGATCCTCCAGCAAATCCCTGCCAAAATCCATAGGCAGGACCTCGAGGATCCTGTTGCAGTGCATTTTTGCTGAGTAATTTTTAAAGGGCATCTCAGCTGCTGTGTAATTTTAGGGGTTTGGGGCTCTAATAATCTTAAACTGGCTGATGCTGTAATTAAGTTTGTTGTCTTCTGCCTTAGCCCTGCTGTGCCAGAGGTCTTGGGGTGAGTGAGGCATCACCTGAATAGTGAGGCAGCTCTTGGCTCCTGAAGAAAACCACTCTTGAGGAATATATGGGGAAAAATATGAGTAAAAATCCATGCTGTTTGTGCTGTGGTTGGTTGTAGCTGCTGGGCCAGCTCAGTGTCAGCTCCTCGGTGCTGGTGTGTTTTGAGAGCTGTGTTCTTGGTTCTTAGCTCTGTTTGTATGGATATTCCTCAGTGGGAGCAGTAAATGCATTACCTCAGGTGCTGTGCTGCCCCTGCTCTGGTCCCCTGGCTCCTCTGCTCTCCACAATTCCATTGTGGCTGGAAAAGAACTCCTGCCTGCAGCAACAACAACCACAGCAACAACCACAGCACTTTGCACCATCCTGGTCTGCAGTGCCAGCAAAGGCTGCAGCCTGAGCTCCTTCAGACACCTTGCCTGGTGTCTTGGCTGGTTTCCATCCCTTTTTGAGGGCCTGGGTTTTCGACAGTGAGTTCAGGGATGGTTGGTGTGAATAGTTAATCCTCTGTCTTGCTTCTCACTCACCCAGTGGCACAAGGCAAAGGACAGGGAGAGGAGTGTTTTCACTTGATTTTCTACATGAAGGGAAGCTCATGTGGCATTTGGGTGTTCCATTTGAAGTGATTTCAGGGCACAAAGTGAAAAGCCCCTGGTGCTGGGAGGAGTCCCCCAGACAGGCTCCTCTCCATCACCTCCTGTGCCCGCAGTGGCTCCAAATTGCTTTTCTATCCGAGCAGTAACACCTGCTGAGCAAGGAGAGGGATGGTTTTTTATTTTCCCAGCTGGCTCCAGGTGAGCCTGCTGTGGCTGAACCCATCTCCTGTTGGCTTTCAGAAGGCAGCTCAGAACCTCAAGGCCAGCGTTCCCATCAAGTTCCACATCTCCAGCCGGACCGACACGGGCGTCCACGCGCTCTGCAACGCCGCCCACCTGGACATCCAGAGGGGCCCAGGGAAGCCCCATTTCAGTGAGGAGCAGCTCCTGTTCAGCCTCAACTACCACCTCAGGCCTGAGCCCATCCGGTGAGTCGCTGCCAAGTCCAAAATCTGCTGTTCTGCCTTTGCTGGGGACGGGAGGAAATGCAGCGATGATCCCCCCACCTTCACACATGGGATGGATTTTTCCCCTGTCCTGGGTTGGTAAATCACTCCCTTGCACGTGTATTTCTGCTGCAATTAAAGTAGTTAATACCTCCCCCGATTTTATTAATTATATTAATTATAATTATTTTATAGATATGAGATATAATTAAAAAATCATCAGAGCACAAGTGTGACAGCTTTCAGTTATTATTTCTTGCAGAATTTCAGAGTGGGATTACTCTGCAGGATACCTAGGAAATAATCATGGAATCAACAGTTTCTGTTAGGAATGTGCATCAGTTACAGAATTAATTACTTCACACCTTGAGAAGGTTTCAAAAGATGGGTTGAATTTCATGTTCTTCGATTTTCATCCCGAGTGGTTGTGTCTCCTCTGTCAGGTGTCACTTCTGGTTCTCCCCCAGACATGAAGAACTTGTAACTTTTTATGGTTAAAGTGTAAATTGAATGAAGCATTGGGATTTTTAGCCTAAAAGCCAAATCTGTGCTGTGTCATAGAACCAACATGTCATTTGCCAGCAGCTGCTCTGCTTTGCTCTGCTCTGTTCTTTCCTGTGTTACTTTGCCTTATTTGCATAAGTGAAAACTCTTCAAGGCACAGGTAGGGAGGGTCAAAGCACTTCAGAGTGTTGTACAAGAAGGGGGGGAGTTTATAAGGAGGTGTTGAGGTGAGCAAAAGAACTTGGGCACAAGGTGCTCAGAGGGCCCAGGTCCTCCATCCATGACTGTCACCCTTCTGATGTCTGGTGACATCAGAAGATTACAGAAGCAGAGTCCCCATGGCAGAGCAAGAGCCCAGGGCATAAAAGCACCCCCAGGGAGGGGATTGTTGTGAGAGCGGTGCCCTGACTGGGAGCTCCATTCCCCCTGCCTGCTTCACCCACTCTGCTTTGTTTCCTAATCCCTTCTTTGTGAAACAGGACCTGCCCCAAATGCTGACGGAGCAAGGCCTGGGATTTGGGGTCTGACATCACTCTGGGTTTTGCAAGGGTGGATTCCAGTTCTGCAGGGCCACGAATCCGGCTCTGAATGGGCAGGTGCTCAGACAGGTTGGGGTCTGGGGGAGGACTGGGAGGTGGGTGATGGTGTTGCTCTTTTCCCAGGAGGTTCTTTTCGTGGCTGCAAGTGCTGTGGAGTTCAGCAGCCCCTGGCACAGCTTGCTCCAAACTCAGGAGGGGCTGCAGGGATCACCTGCTGGTCCAGTGGCCGTTCCCAAGCCAAGTGTGCTGTGTGATGCAAAGAGCTGCATGAGATGAAGGGACTCTGCTGTGTCACATCCAGAGGGCACAGTGACTCCAGGGAACAAATTCCAGCCTGTGCTGATGGTCATGAGGGGGTGTGTGTGTGTGACACTTGGTAGCTTGGCACTTGCTGCTGCAGGAAGGTCTGCTGTGACTGGGCTCCCACTTCTGTGGGTCTGTGCCAAATATTGGTGCCTGTAGCTCTCCTGGCCTCGGGATTGGGTTTTCCAGTGTCTCCTGCAGCGTTTCTGGGGCTGTGTGTCAGTCATGCTTTGCATCTGTTGAAGTGCAGTGGGACCTTTTCTCTTTGGGATCCCAGCTGGAGCAGAAGCTGTCTCAGCCAGCCGCATTCTTTCACCTCTGAACGAGCACCAGGGGAGCCATCAGAGAGGGGAAGGGGAAGAGGAAGTGAAATCCTTGGAATCTGAGCTCAGGAAGGAGGGCAGGAAGGCACTGTGAGCGCCTCATATCTACAGACACCCAGTTCCTGTTAGTGGCTGTTTGTTGTGCTGCTTTAGCTGACCTTTCTCCCTGATGTTTGCAGTTCCTCTGGCAGTTCCCCAGACAGTTTTAGGAACAGCAGAAGGCCACTCTGCCTTTTCCCTTTGATCCTGGCAGCCTCCTGACTGTCCATGTTAGCTCAGGTGTTGCTGCCCCTCCGTGAAACCCTCCTGTGCTGTGTCTGAGCTCAGCCTAAGGGTTAGGGTTAGGTGGTTGTTATGCTCAGGCTAGAAACCCATGAATGTCAGCCCCCCCAGAAATCCATGAGGGAATGTCCCCTCCCCCTCCCCCTTGTTTGCAGAAATGTGTTTTGGCAGTCTGCAGGTTTGGTGGAGCGTTAAAGCAAAGGTTTCACAGCGGGCACCTGAAGGAAAAGCGAATTTTATTTCCATTGCTTCTGCCCCACAGCCCAGGGACAGCCAGCCAGGAACAAGTCAGGTCCTGCACCCCAAACCTGAGGTGGAACATCAGCATGGCAGTAGAGGATTGACAGTTTTGCACTCACAAATCCAGTTCCTCAGCAGTGAGAGGCCACAAGGCAAATCTCTCTCTCTCTCTCAAGCTGACTGGGAGTTCCTGTCCCTTGACAGCTCTCACCTTCCCTGACATATGTGCAAAGAGTCTAAAGCAGCTGCTCCGGGGTGGGGCTGGAGAGGGTTTCTTTCCAGAATTAAAAATAATATTCTGAAATAGGATTTGACTTGGGCAGGGGGTTGGGTTGTTCATTTTTGCTCAGCCTGAAAACTAGGTCAGAATCTGTGCTCCCTGGAAGTCAAACCCTTTCTGGATGTTTTAGCAGTAACAGGGAACCTGAAGTAGGTCATGGTTTTGGTTTCCTTCCTTAAAAGACTAAAGCAGTTTGGGAGCAGAACTCTCTTGATTTTACAGCCAGGCAGTCTGTCTGTAGTGGTCAGTCTGTTCTGAGCATCCCCAGCCACTGAATCTCTGTCTCTCTTCCCTGAATTCGGGGCTGTGACTGCGAGTGGTGGTGTTGAGCTTTAATGGAATAAGTTGTCCTAGAGAGCTAAAAGTGCTGCTTTCAGTGCTGGAAGTCCTACAGACCCATAGTGATGGTTAGGCTTGTCCTAAGAGCAACCAGGATTGCTGCTGAAGAAGGTTTGAACTGGAGACCACCTCCAAAAGGAAGCAGCAGTGGGATCTCACAGAGGGGAGGAGTTCTCTGTCTCACCCTGAGATCTGACAGGTTTCAGGAGGTGATACCTTGTGATAAGAGCACAACCCAGCCCTGCTCAGTCAGTCTGAGTTTGTCAGGCAGCTTTTCCTCCTCCCTGGGGCTCAGCCTTTGGAAAATGGTTCATCTGCTTCCCATTAAGGAGCCGGTGCCGGGCATGAGCCCACGTGTGCTCAGCAACCACCCCCTCCCTCTGCAAGTGTTGCTCTGCCAAGGAGAATTCTCTCCTAATGCCGAAGAGAGAACTCCAAACTTTCATGTGGTTGCAAGCAGGGGGTGATGGAGAGAGGGATCTTTGTGAGAACACATTGTTGGTGGTGGAGCTTGGAAGGGAAACAAGATTCCAAGCGGGCTGACTGTACCATCAGCCACAATAACCTCCTTTGTGGGGTGGTGGGTCTCCTCTATCAACTGATCTGCCTTTTAAACTCGCAAAAACACATGGGAAAGGATCCTCTCCTCAAAGAGCAGAGCGTGTCTCAGAGATGGGGTGATTTTAGGAGGACTTTGCTGTCCCTCAAGTAGGGATGGTAATGCCAGGAGCAGACTCACGCCTCCTGTTTCTGGTGAAAGTTGTCTGAGTGCCAAGGCAGAGCTTGGAGTCCTCCCACCCTCTGCAAATTGGCTTTTGGGTTGTGCTGTCAGTGGGGAGAGCAGGATGTGCTTCTGGGGGACATCTTTGTCTAATACATTGTCATTTCCAGTTACGTGTCTTTGGGCTTTTTTCCCTTCGACCTCCTCTGGAAGTCAGGTCCTGTTGGAAAGGTGAAGAATGCCATGAGTTTTTATTCACCCTTTTCAAAAAACTGGGATCTTAACAAAGCCTGAAATGTAGCTGCTGGAATATTCCTGGCTGGAAGGAGTCTGTGGCAGCAATCGCATCTGGTTGGAGAGGCAGGAAAGGATGCCTGACTTGAAGAATTATGTGAGCATAAATAGGTTTCTCTGAAAGAATCACCCTAAAAGGATGGTTATTTAATAAAAAAAATCACAGAAGTGTTAACAAGAGAAGCTCAGGATAGATGATATGCTTGTGGAGGCATGTAGGCAGAGGAAAATAAGTGTAATAGTTTTATTATTGTGTTTAGAAGAGGCTGGAGGTCCTGGGTTCAGACTGCACTGCAGGCCTGGAGGATGTAGTTTGCATTTCTCCTGGTGGTTTATAGCAGTGAAGGAATCTCCTGGGCTTGTTATTGCAAATCTTTGTGGGGGCCTGTGGCTCAGCTTTAATTTCTCCTTCTGTGGCCTGAGCCTTTGCAGTGAAGGGCTGTGAGCCAGAGACACTTGAGCTGGCAAAAATCCCCCCCCAGCACCAACCTTTTTAAAGTAAATAAATAGATTTGACTGTTACGTGCTCTCAAATGGTATCCTTTTTTTTTTTTTTTTTTTACCCTGTCTGGGTCCCTTCTCCTCCCTCTGCCAAATTCCAAAGGCAGAAGGAGGGCAAACAGCAGGGGGAAAACTCCCTTCTAAGGTGTGCTGTCCCTGCTGGCTGTGAGTGATGGCCTTGGCCTGGAGAAACACGATTTCTCCCTGCTGCTGATAGAAGAAAACAGGGAAGTTCAGCTGCCTGGAAAGCTCCTTCTTGAGTCAACTGCCTGGAGCCAGTGGGAGATGAGTAGACATGAGCAGAAAAGCGCTCTGGGGGATGCTCCTGTGAAGTGAGAGGGTTCATCCTGCCGCTTTCAGTCAGACTCGACCTCGGGGATGGGGGGGATTCACCTTCATTCCATCGCCACAGCCAAGTGCTGTGTGTCTTGGAGGTCGTGGGGGGGAGGTGGCAGGGAAGTGACCTACTTCCAGCTGTCTCCATCTGCTCCAGGCTGCCCTTGGGAGCGAGCACGGGGGTGTCTGTTGTCAGGGTGTTGGGGGGGTTTGTTCCCACTCAGTTTGGGATGGCAGATCTGCAGAAGCAGGAGGGTGGGGTGTGTTGGAAGGTGAGCTCCTCACCTCGAGGTGAGGGAGTCAAGAGTGCTGGGGAGGCGCTGCCTCTCACCTGGAGCGTGGCCAGGAACACGTGTGCAATCAATACCTGACATTTCTGTCCGTCTCCCTCCCTCCCCTCTGTGCCTGCAGCATCCTGAGTGCCCACCGAGTGCCCAGCAGCTTCCACGCCCGGTTCTCTGCCTTGTCCAGGACCTACATTTACAGGCTGCTGCTGGGCTGTTCCCACCATTCCCAGGTGCCCGTGTTTGAGCGGGATCTGTGCTGGGCTCCTGCAGGAGGGTGAGTGTCTGCCATCAGATATCCCTGGAAAGAAAGGAAGAGTCCCATGAGGAGCAGCTGGGGGGGCTCAGCCTGGAGAAGAGGAGGCTCAGGGGGGACCTTCTGGCTCTCCACAACTCCCTGACAGGAGGGGGAAGCTGAGGGGTCAGGTTCTGCTCCCAGGGAACAGGGACAGGAGGAGAGGGAACGGCCTCCAGCTGTGCCAGGGGAGGGTCAGGTTGGACATCAGGAGGAATTTCCTCATGGAAAAGGTGGTCAGGCCTTGGAAGGGGGTGCCCAGGGAGGTTTAGAGTCCCCACCCCTGGAGGTGTCCAAGGAAGGGCTGGACGTGGCACTCAGAGCTCTGGGCTGGGGGACAAGGTGGGGATCTCTTTGGACTCCATGGGCTGGGAGGGCTTTCCCAACCCAAATAATTCTGTGTTTCTGTGAAAGGCTTGGCTTTTGGGGGGGCAGTTTCCATGGGTGAGGCCTCATCCCCTGTTTGTACTGACGGGATTTCGGCGAGGAAACGCCCCGAGTTGTGATCACTGAGCCCTATTCATTTCCCCCCATTTCTCTAAACCTCCTCTCTCATTCCCTGAGTGTTTGAACAGTGAGAGCCAATGGCTCTGAGCAAACCCTACAATAATAAATCAGGGTATCAGCTCAGTGTTCACTTGTGTTCTTGGGGTAACCACCGAGTCATAACAAATCAGTGCTTGTGTGTGCAGGGGAAGAAAAACACATTCAGTGCCATTAAAAAAAAAACAAAAACCAACTAAAATCTTAGGGCATGGTAAACAGTGGGTGAGAAAAATAAGCAAACAAAGGCCAGAAGATAATCTGTTATTGTTCCTTTAGTTTATGTTGTACTGAGATAAACACACATTCAAGAAACCTGGAGTTTTCCAGGCACTGCAGAAAACCAGGTTGTGGTCATTTCACCAGCACTGTTGGGATAACAGTTGTGGGTAATGGGAAAAAATGTGATTCCAGCTGTCTTAGGAGAGGAGTGAAGATGACATTGCCCTACCATTAAACTGCTGACTTTCTCTTCTGCGGGCTGTGGAAGGGAAAAATAAATAGGAAAGTACAGAATTAGATGCTGTGTGCACAGCGTGCTTTATGAAACAGCATTGAACCAAGCCCAGACACTGCAATTAATTCTCTCAAGTGGCAGCACCACGTAAAGGGAAGACTGAACATATCAGAAATCCTGAATGGGAGTAAGTTCTTACTAAAAGGGGGGATATTTGGGCTGCCAGTAGTGGAGAAGCTCACGTGTGAGAGCACTCCTGAGCACATCTGGTGTGGAGGGCACATAATGCACATGAAAACTTCTGTGGGGATCTGAATTGGCAATCAGGAGCCATCAGTGCTCTGGGTGGGAGCAGCGTTCCCTCAGAGCTCGGGTCACTGGGCATTTTGGTTTGTGCTTTGGGCCACTGCAAGACGGGCTCCATCCAAATGCATTTCCACGTTCCCACGAGGTGAAATCTCTGCCTGATTTCACGGATTCATCGCCCTTTGACCCCCTCTAACACGCTGCTCCCACCTGATGCTCCTTTCCCTTGGCTGTGTGTGTTTAATTCCAGCCCCCTGAACGTCCCTGCCATGCAGGAGGCAGCGCAATTCCTGCTGGGAACCCACGACTTCAGCACCTTCCGCTCCCTCAACAGCGACGCGGAGCTCAAGTCTCCGGTCAGGACCATCCTCCAGGTGGACATCCAGCCCTCTCCTGGCTTCCTGGCCCACCACTACGAGCACAGGTGAGAGCCCAGAGACCCTGCCAAGGTCTTTTCCGAGCTGAGAAGCTGCTCCCAAGCCCTGTTTTGGGGGCTGATCTCCCGCTGGCCTTGCCCTCACATCGCTGCTCTTGGGGCTCTGCTGAGGGACAGCTTGGAAAAATCCCTTCCTTTCCCTCTCCTCCCCAGTGTCCTCAGGGAGAAGGATGAGCAGGAACGAGGGTGAGGGAAGCTGGTCCAGTTGTTTGTACATGAAAGGCCGGATGTTCTGAGCTGGTGGCTGGAATCTGGCAGGGAGCAGTTCCTGTGAGGGGCTTCCAGCACTTTTACACTCACTTTGGTTGCTAAAAACCAGCTCTGCCAAGGGTTAGACTTACTTTTTTTATCCTCCCCTGCTGCTGTCCTGGCTTTGCCTAAAGGCTGGAAATGGAGGGGGAAAAGCCCACCCAGCACCTGGGTCAGTGCTGTGGTTGTGCAGACCCACTCAGTTCACTCCACCAGCTCCTGCTGCCTTCCCAGGGGATGTTGCTGAAATCCAATATTCCTCAGTCATTACATAAACAAAAGACAGTGGAGTATCGAGTTCTCTCAGGACCAGGTCTTGCAAGTATTGAAATGAAGTGGCTGAATGCATTCTCTCTCGAGCAGAAGCTGAAGTTTTTTCCCAGAAAGATCATGGATATTTATCATCTGAACGTGATTTTTCCTTTCCTGCTGCCTTCTCTCTCACGGTTGTGTTTCAGCTTGAAAGCAAACCTGGCTGTTGTCTGTCTCAAATTCCATTTTTTTGTTCTTTCTGATCAGGAAAAAAACCCAACACTTTTATTTTGAGTTCTGAGCTCACCTGAAAATAACCATTGAGAGTCTCTCAAGATCTCCAGATGGACCAGGGTTACCCTCCAGCCCAGCCCTGCTACTGTCACTGGCCTGATCTCTGAGATTTAATGCATATTTTAAGTCTGCAATTTTAATGTAAAACAGGGAAATTGCCGTTCTTTGCATAACTTGCTGCAGAAACCCATCCCACAGGAGGCCAAAAACAGCTTGAGAGAGAGAGAAAACAAACCTAAAAACTGCACTGCAAAGCACCAAACCAGCTCCTGGTGGAATATTTTTGCTTTTGGTGACACATGCAGCCAAACTTGGGTTTTGCAGTGAGTCATTCTTGTAACCTGTCAATATTAATTCATTTAATGAATGTTTAGGCTGGAAGGGATGGCTTTGAGGAGCATGATGGCATTTACCTCTCTTGGAATCCTTTGTCAGTGATAACCACAACCAGGAGTTTTCTGATTCAGAGACAGAAGCTGTGGGGTTTGGGTCTTTGTGACGGACTTAATGCAGTACAAAAGGAGTTGGGAAAATGCAAAAATGGTCAGGAAAATGCAAAAAAAAAAGCTAGAAAACAGCTTGTAAAGATTTAGCAGGTGCCAGTAAGGTGTTGGAGTAGTAGAGTTCTTACAGGGAATATTGGTTACTACCCTAAAAATTCCGGGAAAAATGGTGTCTATACGAACACATTTGCTCCACCCATCCCCAAACATCCCCATTCCTGCTCTGGAGGCATTTCCTTGTCTTGCCACTGCCTGTTCTCCTGCTCCAGGCAGATCCCTCAGGCCCATCCCCCTGACTCCTGACCTTTCCAGTGGCACGTGGATGTCACGGTGGGCACTGCCGAGGGTTGGAATCCATCCTGCAGTTCCTGGGAGCAGCAGCACGTGGTTCCCTCAAGCCACCTCTGGAGGAATGGTGGTTTCTTTGCTATGGCTGGTGGTTTCTGCCTTTCTCCAGGGAATACCAGGCTGAATCTCTCGGGCCAGCAGTGCCTTGGCTGCTGCTCAGGTGCTGCACCTTGGTTTGGGTTGCCCCTTTTCCCTTTTGTTTGAGGGGTTCTGCTTAGGACAGGAAGGTCATAAAACCAGGAACATGCCAAGCAGGTAGGGATCGTTTCATCCCAGAAATCCTCTGTGTCTGAGCAGCCAAGGAGCAGCCTGGGGTTCCAAACAAGGGGCAGTGCAGCTGCCTCACTGTCATCTTTGACATTTACTTCATCTGTGGGTAAAAAGAACCATTTGAAATGTGATTTTTAAATGCCTTTTTTTTGTTGTTCTTTAGGCCTCTGGAGTTCTGGGAGGTGAAGTTCAGGGGCAGGTCGTTTCTTTACCGACAGGTAGGTTTGGGGCTGTGTCCAGCAAACACTTTGCCTCCAAGAACCAGAGCCTTGCTGCCCCTAGAAATATTACCTGTTTTAGTAGTGCTCCATCCCTGTGTGGCTCCATCTCGTGCAGAGCTGCTGTTCCAGCTGTGTGACACTCCCAGGGACCTGGGGCAGCAGAGAGGTCAGGGATCCGTGTCCTCTGATCCATTAGAACCAGGATCTCTTCAGCCCGTGCCTAAAATGGTTTGTCCCAACCTCCCAAACCCGTGTGGGAGGATGGAAAGTTTTTGTTTTCCACCATCCTTGTCCCTGCAGTGGGGTGGTAAAACCCAGCAGACATGTGTTCCTGCTCTGCTGGATGGCGCTGGGCCCGCCAAAGCCTGCCTGGAATTTCGCCTCCTGGCTTCGGAGCACGAAGTGATTCTCAGTGGGAAGGCTCTGCAGGATCTCTGCCTCTGCCACGGAGGGTTTTATTTTTAAATAACTCTCCTGGGATCCTCAGGTGAGATCCTCTCTCTGTTCCCAACTTAAGGCATCACCTGGTTAGGGAAGAGCTGCTCTCACTCTGCCCCTCCTGCCCTTGGTCACGCTCTGGAGGCAGAGAGCAGGCAGGAGAGGGCTTGTTTATTTTGGAGGAGAGGGGGTGTTTTGTGGGAACAGCAAGCAGCTATTTTTTTTTTTACCCTGTTTTGACAAACCCAGTTTGTTTTTTTTATCCTGTGCCAAGCAATGCTCTGGGAGCTCTGGCAAGTGGGTGTCTGGATGGGACAACAACGTGCTTGGGAAGGGCTTGATGCCCAGCAGGGATTTGCTCCCTCAGGTGCTCTGGTGAGCAGGAGAAGATGCTGGTAACCGTTTTGGTGCCTTGGAAGGGAAATTCCTCTCAGTGCCCCTGTGCAGAGGGAACAGTTGTCCGTGTAAGCCTCTCTCAGCCCTGCTCCCAGCAAGGGAACAGTGAGGCAGGGATGGGCTGAACACCTGAACTTCAACACTTTAGGAGTGTTCAAGGCCACGCTGGAGGGAGCCCTGAGCAGCCTGGTGTAGTCAGTGGCATCCCTGCCCGTAGCAGGGGGGTGGAAATGGATGATCCTTGAGGTCCCTTCCAACCCAAACCCATTCTAATCTGAGCATCTCCTCTGCCCTCCATCATAAAGAGGAGACCAGGCCAAAGTGAACTTCTGCTCTCACTCATGTGTAGTCTATAAGTACTGAAATCTGGGTGATTTCATTATTACAAAGGGTTAAACCACCCCAAAACCTTTATATATACATATTTTTTTTTGCTGAATGCCCTGCAGAAGTGGGGAGAGACACCAAACACGTGGCTGTTCAGGATGTGGACCATTAGTGTGGTTTTTTTTTTTTTCCTCAGCTGATTCTTGAGTGTGGAGACATCAAAGCTGAAGTCATGGCATGCAATGACCTCTAGTGAGGGTGGATAAAATAACAGATGTGGAGGATCCTGCAGGCAGGCTCAGAGCACACAGGGAGAGCCAGCACTTGCCAAGATAATTCTGTCTTGGCCTGTTGGACCTTCCTCCTCACCAGTGATAAACATGACCTTAAGTGGGTTTTTGGTTTATTCTTCAGTTAAATGCCACTGGATCAGAAACTCAGACCAGTGATTCATCCCAGCACTGCAAGTGAAGGTTTGGGAGAGCTTTGAAAGGGCATGAACAGAATGAGTGTTTATTTAATCCAAATAACTGATGTTTGTGGCCACCACACAGGGAGAACCAGGGCTGGAGAACGAGAGATGGAGAATTAGGGATGGAGAACCAGGGATGGAGAAGCAGCATTTGGTGTGCAGGTGGCATTGGCAGCTCCAAATTCTGGCCCTCCTGGAGGGATTTTTTTCCTCCAGGAGGAATTTTCTCAGCCAGGAGGACGCTGAGGTGTGAGGGGTGTTTGTGCAGGAGGTGAGCACCGAGGTGTGAAATCTCTGCCAGCCCACCAGGCCTGGAGTTGCCGGGTGTGGAGGGAGGGAAGGAGAGCTTTGACAAGCAGAGGTGTGTGAAAATACCAATTTGCTGATGATAGGGTGATTTCTTTTTTTCCCCCTTCTTTTCTGGCTTTGTGAGAGAGAAACAAGTCCCTGCATAACCCCTCCCACCTGAGAAGTGTTGCTCGTGTGTTAAAAGCTGTGAGCTCAGCTCCCCACCAGGCATGTGAGCTTCCTGCCACAGACCATGTGTGGGTGCTGCTGTTGTTTCTGGAACTGAAAGCAGCCCCTGCTCAGCTCCCTGCCCACGTGTGGTGGGAGCAGAGCCTGCTCCAAGGCACTGCTGTGGGGCTGGAGATGGTTGTGTTGCAGGTCCTGTGGATGCCCTTTAGTTTGCAGGGAAGGGCTTAGAGGAAATGGGGTGGTTTTCACTGGGTCTTCTCCCTTCCCCACCGCCGGCTTTGGGCACTGAGAAGATCCCACTGCTCGTTGCAAACAGGCTGAGTGTGTCACCCCACCCAGGTAGCCCCTGCAATCCCTGCTGAAAGGGGAAAGAACAGCTTTTCTTGCAGATTTTTGGGGTGGCTGTGGCTGCTGGGGAGGGCCCAGGGGCTAAGGGTTGGTGATGATCTCCCTGAAGAGGTAAAGTGAGCACTGGAAGTGCTCCCTGGGAGGATTGTTGTGTGATGCCAAGGGCACACAAGGGGCAGCCAGGACTGGCTTGAACCCTGATGGATGAATCTGGGCTGGGACTTGAGGAACTTCAGTGGCACCTGAAACAAGGGCCTGGCCAGAATTCCCTCATCAGCTCTGCATTTTTTTTGCCAGGGCAGCTCCTGAACTGTGGCCTCTTGTTTTTGCAGGTCAGGAGGATGGTTGGGGCTCTGGTTGCAGTTGGCCAGGGCAGGTTGGCCCCTCATCACGTCAAGGAGTTGCTGGAGGCAAAGGATGCCCTGGCTTTTCCTCCCAATGCCATGGCCCCACCCTCGGGGCTCTTCCTGAAATCCGTGGAATACGACGAGGCAGGTGGGTGGGTGCTGGGAATGGCTTGGGGTTTTGGTGGGGTCAGGTCTTGGGAGGGAGAGGGGACAGTGTGGACACCCACCCAGGATGGGTTGGGTTGGGTTGGGAGGGATCTTGAAGATCATCTGGTGGAGATCACAGCGAGGGTGTCAGACACAGAGGGGTTCCCAGCAGGTGGTGTGGGAAAAGAGTCTTAATTTTCATTTGTAGGTTTTCCCCTCTTCCTTTTCAGGTTAGTAAGAGAGAAGTTCTGCTGGCAGTGGCTTTAAATGGTACTTTAAATTCTCATCAATTCTTGTTCTGTCCCAGACCGTGGATAAAGACCCGATTTTCTGTGGATCCGGTTCAGTTCACTCCCTTTCCCCGTGGTATTGTAAGAGGAGGACAGAGCAGAGCATCTTTTTGCTTATATAGTGTCTGTCTTAATTTAACAGCATCAGGAGGTGTCCAAGGCTGGGTTTAACAGGGCTCTGAGCAACCTGGTTCAGTGGAAGGTGTCCCTGTCCATGGCAGGGGGTTGCAATGAGATGATCTTTAAGGTCTCTTCCAACCCAAACCATTCCCTGATTCTCTGAGAAGCTATTACAGTTTTTTGGCTTAAAAAAAGGAGCAGTGCAGGATTAGCAAAGGGATGTCATGGCAGTTTGAAGTCCCTGCTAGGGAGAGCCAGGTGTTTGAGGTGTCTGTGGTCAATCCAGTGCCCTTAAAATGTGCCTTCAAAGGACTTTCCCCACGCTCAGACCTTCCCCAGGCTCAGCAGAGCCCAGCCCTGGGCAGGAGGGGAAGGGGAGCAGCAAAGAGCAGTGCAGGGAGCTGAAATGAGCTCTGGGTACTCAGGCTTGGCCCTGGAAAAGCAGCTGCTGGGTTTGTCCCCCTCCTTCCCTGCCAGATCTGCCTGTGCCCTGGGCAGGGAGCCCAGGGGGAAGTGCAGACTGCACATTTTAAGTGCTTTCAGGTGCTTTCAGTGCCATCTTCTTCCCCTAAGTCAATGTTTTCTTTTTTTTTTCCCTCTCTCCCCTCCCAGATCTGGCCATGACAGGGTCCCCAGGAGAATGAATAGCAGCTCTGTGGGGATGAGCTGTGTGTGAAAGGACTGCTGTGGATGTGGGATGGAGCCTGGCCAAGGGACACAGCCTTGTCTCAATAAAAACCATTGACTGTGGCTGGAGGCATCTTCCTATCATTTGTTCTTGCCCTCTGAGGCTGCCAAGGGAAAAGGAAGATAACTGAAGATAACTGCTCTTTCTCTGGGGTTCTGGTGCCTGTCTCAGGAGGAGGAGGAGGAGGAGGAAGGAGTGGGGGCTCGGGTTTTTTGTTGGTGGGGTGTTCTTTTCTCCTCCTGTGGGGGTGTGTGTGGGAGGAAGGCAGGCTGAGAGCAGAGAACTGAGCATTTCCTCTCCTCTCCAGCCCTGCCTTTGTGCAGGGCAAGGGGCAGCTGTTGCTGCCTGATTGATGAGTGATTTACAGCCCCAGCCTTTGAAAGTGCTGCTGTTTCCTCTCCCCATCACCACTCACTCCTCTGCTGAGCTGCAGCACAGGAACTTCATCCTGTCCCCTGCTTACAAAGCCACTTCTGTACAGACCAGAGTTCCTCTGAGGTCACTTAAAACAGTTCTGGTGGTCCCAGCACAGGAGCAGCGACTCAGGTGAGTCAGGAATGACCACAAGACAGCCCTTTGGGGTTCCTCTGAGGTGGCTCGTGCTGCTGCTGGGCTCTGATGTGCTTGTTGTCACCTTTTGCCCTTCTCTTTGGTGGCTGCAGAGTGTTCTGGGTCTGTCAGAGATCTCAGGGCCTGTGAATCAGAGTGCAGAGAGCTCATGTTTTTCTTTAATTTTTTTTTTTTTTTTTTTTTTTTGGTCTTTTTTAACCACTCCAACCTCAGGTCCTGCCTGCTTGCCCAGGCAATAAATACACCCTGGGTGAGCTGTGGGGGTTTTCCACGTGAGTGACACCAGAATCTCTGTCTGTTTGGGTTATGAAGTGACTGTTGCAATGTCAGGTTACAGGGAGGATGAAGATGTTGGCTTGTGAAGCTCACAGAACAAACAATACCTGGGTTAGACACTCCTGCAGTGGGAGCTGAGGTGCTGAAAACCAGCCTTTCCTCTGACCACAGGCACTGAGTGAGAGATCCTGATGGACAGCATGGAAAGGAAAAGGTGAGATATTTCTGGCTGCCCTCTCCCTTCCCATGGAGCTCCTTATTCCCTCAGGGCTGAATTCCCAACGTCTCCACGGGTCTGTAACACGGAAAAGCAAGAGCTGAAGCTGCTTCTCTTGCTCCTGTGGTACCTCTTTGTGCTTCCTGGCCCATCCTGGCTGGATCAGGACAGGGAATTGGGGATGCTGAGCAGCCTGCAGGGATTTTCCAGCACCAGCAGTGAGGGCTCCTCCAGCTCTGCCAAATCTTTTTAGCCAGAGGTTTTCCTGAGAGGGAATGGCAGCATTCCTTTGCTTTTCCCCCTTCCAGGGGAGTGGGAGTGGGAGTGCAGCTCCAGGCCTGTTTTGGAGCAGTGGTGCCTGGTTCAGATGGGATGGGAGGAGAGGGGAGGACTGGAGGGGATCAGGGGTGGCTTTGGGGTGGGTGTTTTGTGCCTCCCTCGTGCAGGGGATGCTTGGGGAGAACAAAAGCCCCCCCTGGTTCTCTCTGCCCAGTTTTTGGGGACACTGCACTGCCAGGGCAGGGGCTCTGTCTTGGGTGTGAGTGACAGATGGTGGCTTCCTGTGGTTTCTCTCTGCAGAGCAACGTGACAGAACTCACCACTCGGGTGTCAGACTCCCCACAGAGGAGCTGAGCAGGGACCTGGTGGCTGTGAGGACCCTGGAGGGGCCACTGAACTCACCTACAGCTTTTGCTCTGAGCTCTGGTAAGTTCTATTTCTAACTAAATTTATGGTGAGTCTTTACAGGGCATAAAACCACTAAATACTGACACTGTTTGAGTGTTAACCAGGCCAAATTTTAACATCACAGTGCAAAAATACCTGTCAGTGAGGTTTCTGCAGGTGTTTCCCAACTTCTGGTTGCCATAAAAACCTTGCAGTGACTGAGCAGCTCAGGCTCAGCTACCCAGGCAGCAGTTCAGGAGTGGATTCCCTGCAAACACTACACTTTGAACCTGCCCAAGGTGGGTGTTCAGTGGCTCTTGCTCTCCCAAACTCTGAGATAAAGGTCATTTCCAGTCCTAAAGTCAGGCCTGGTTTGGTATAAATTCCCCCCCTGTGTTTACAGACCCTCTGCTGTGAGGTGCCAGACCTGTGTAAGCAAACCTGGCCTGCTTTTTTTATTTCCTTTCTCGTGTTCCACTTACCTCTGGTGGGTTTGCCCTTGTCAGAAAAACAACTGTGGGGGGGGGAAGGAAGTGTGAACTCAGAGTTTCCTTTGGAAAGTACCCAGCAGCCTTCATAGTTTTGTGCCTTTTGCAATTGGTGGCTGAGTTTTGTTTCTCAAGATCAGCTTTTTCAGGGGCCTCTACTGAAGTGTCTGTGTTTGGTTTACTCAGGTTTCTTTTATTTCTGGTGGAAGCTGCACTGCTGGAGTGCAGTTTATTGCCTGAGTGACCTGGGTGAGGAGTCCTGCTTGTGCACTGCCTCTTTGCATTATTCCAAACATATAAACCAGTCCTTCAGGCTCCCTGTGTAACAGGGGGAGTGGTGGTTTCTTTTCTGCCTGCAGAGAAGGTTTAGGATGCTGTAAATTCACCCTCCATGAATTCCCCTTGTACAGGAACATCAGCTGCCTCTGTTATCGTCACCTTGGGGTGATTTCAATGCCAGTAAATGCTGTCTTACTGCGTAAACTCAAATGCTGGTGTTTCAAATGACTTCTTTTTTCCCTTCTAGTGGCACTGCTTTCCATCTGAGCAGCTCTGAAGCCCAGACCTCGCCAGGCTGAACATCTGTGGTGCAGCTTTAGCTCTGGCTCATCGAGATGAACTAAAACTCCGGGACCTCCTGAGGTGAGGGATGGATTGAGGCTCTCACCTCGTTTTGGGTATCCTCCTCTCCAGCAGAGACCATGGCAGGCGTTTCCTGGGCCTCCAACGAGACAGTTGCCAGCGGCAGCTCAGAGCAGCTCTGGCTGGAAGGAGATTTCCAGCATTCCTTGTTCCCTGTCGCCTACGGCGTCGCCTTCGTGCTGGGGCTGGTGGGAAACACCCTGGCCCTGTACCTGCTGTCCTGCAGAGTGAGGCACCTGTCCCACTCCTCCATCTACCTGCTCAACCTGGCCCTGCTGGGCACCCTGTTTGTCTGGGTGCTGCCTCTCAAAATCCACTCCCACCTGCACGGGAGCCGCTGGGTCTTCGGGGCCGCCGCCCGCCGGGTGGCGGGGACCCTGTTCCACGTCCACATCCACCTCAGCACCGCCCTCCTGGCCTGCATCTGCGTGGACCGCTACGTGGCCGTGCTGCACCCCCTCACCTACATCCGCATCAGGGCCCCCCACCGCGTGCTGGTGGCCGCGGCCCTGTGGGTGGTGGCCCTCGGTGTCGCCGTCCCGCTCGCCCTGAGGGGTCCCCTCCTCAGCCGGGGCGTGGGGAACAACACCACGACCTGCTTCGAGGGTTTCCCCGCGGGCAGCTGGGCCCGGCGGGCGGCCCCTCACGACGTGCTGGCCGTGGTGCTGGGGTGTGGGGTGCCCTTCTCCCTCGCCCTGGTGGGGTGGCCGCTCGTGGCCGGAGGGATCTCGCGCGCCAAGCGCGGCGCGTCCAGGAGGAGGGCCCTGGGCACCGTCTGCATCGCCCTGGCCATCTGCGCCCTGTGCTTCCTCCCCCACCACCTCACCCACCTGCTGAGCTTCCTGGTGAGGGTCCAGGTCATCCGGGACGAGTCATTCTCAGCCCTGATCTGCAGGATGAGGAGGGTCAGCCTGGCCCTGGTGAGCCTCAGCTGCTGCCTCACCCCGCTCCTCTGCTACTACAGTGCTTCCAGCAAGCACTGCCACTGCAGCTTCAGGCTCAGGTTCAGGTCTAAAAAGGTGTTCACCATCTGTGACCGGAATTTTGGGGAGCCCTCCCGTGATTATAAACTCTGGCAGAGATGTGGAAGCAAAAACCCGGAGACGGAGTCAACTGGTTTGCCTCAGGTAAGTACAGGGGTGATCTTTCCAGCTGTTTCTTCACAAGCAAAGCTGTAAAACCTGCTGGTTTTTTGGTGTGGTGGCTGTTAAGGCACTGGAGGGAAGTGCCCACCAGCTGGGGATTTTGATCAGCCCACTGGCACAGCCCCTGGGGGAGCTGTGTCCTGGGACAGGCCCTTCCCAGCACGTGCTGAAACCTCCTGTGTTCACGTGCAGTGATGTTTTGGGCTCGTTCTGTTTAGCTTCGGGGTTGGCAGAGCACGGGGCTCTTTTTTGGGAAGCAGCACAGCCCAGGAAAGGGCCACTTGAAGGAAATCAGCCTCCTAATTGATAGAGGTGGATTCAGGCAGCCCTGCGTGGTTTTTCCCTGTTTTGGAGGGGTCTGGTGTGTTCTCCCCTGGGTTCACAGCCCACATTCCACAGCCAAATAGGGGCTTCTCATCCTCACTTACTTGGCTTCCTGAGGAGTATTCCAGGACAGGCTTTCCTGGATTCAAGCTGGACGTGTATTAATGCAAGTTTAGAAGGCAGCAGATCCCAGTATTTATCAGTCAGTGGTAAACAAGCTCCTCTCTCCACACACTGCTGGAGGGCACTTCCTGCCACAGCTCTTTGCAGGGTGCAGTCCCCTTCAAATGTCGAAGCTCTCTTTTTTTTCAGCCACATTTTGTGATATAAACACACCACCTGACCTTTCTCACCCCCTTTTTCTTGCATTAACAGACCCACGTGGCTTCTGAGAACCCGCTGAGTTTTCCACCCTGAGACCGGGGAGAGGATTTTTCATCTGTGGGTGATCCGAGGCACCAGAAAAACCACAGGCCCTGGCTGACAACCCAGGTTTACTTCAGAGGGATGAGGGTTTTTGGGGTAAGAGATGCAGAGAGTCTCTGCTCTGCTCCTCCCCACAGGCCACCCCAAAACTGTCAGGCTGCCACGTGCAAACCCTGGCACTGGGGAGGCAAGGGAGGCTCAGAGGGAGAATTAGCACCAATTAATCCTTCACCTTCCAGGAGACATTGCTATTTTTATCCCATTTCCAGACTCTGGAAAATCCTCCCAGCACTGGAGGAGGGGAGGGGGGAATGGCTCTTATCAGCTGAGCACAATCTTTATGCTCTGCAAAAAGGAAGGAAAATGTTTTTAGAGCCTCCATGCAGGAGAGCAGCTTTCCTGGAGGCTTCTCAGCTGTCCCTGAGGGAAGGAGGGAGAATTAAAATGAGTTTTGCTGCTTGGCAATCAGCACACTTAGGGCTTTATTCCTTTACCTCCATCCTACTCTGCATTTTAATTGTTTCACTCAGCACTGCTGAGATTTTTAAGGGCAGTGAGCTGTGGGAGGGAAGAACACTGAGTAACTTTTGCTTTACTGTGTAAGCAACTCAGAGCTTGTTCCTCAGGACTGTTTAAAAACAGGCTGTACCAACTCCCTGCCCGGCTTTCCAAGGGGGAAGATCACAGTGCTGGTGACAGGCAGGCACTGGCACTGCAGTAACTGGACAAACACTGTAATTCTTTTATTAAAACAAACCAGAAAAAAAAAACATTGACAAAGTAAACAAAATAAAATCTAAGTCTCTGTAACGCCCTGTGCTCTGCTCTGCCCTCAGGATGTGCTCTGGGGCAGGCCTTTCTTCAGGAGGGAGGTGAGATAACTGCCCAGCTCTTCATCCTACAGAGGAGAAAGAGAAACGGGATGAAAGCAAAAATCTTCCACCTGAGTGTCCCATCTGGGGCAGTAAATTCAACTGTGGTACCCAGAAAGAGGCTGAAATAATTCTTGGACCCTGCAGGATCTAATGTTCAAAAATGGAACATTCCAAAAATGGAATTATTTCAAAATATTGGTGTAAAACTCCTGTTTGTCGAAGGAGGTGGCTGGACCTGAGGGGTCTCTTTGGAGGAAAAGCATCTTTTTTCTGGAAAGCAAAAGGACTAAAGAACCATTGATGGCATCTTTGCCCTCAACTGGCATTTCCTTGCTCTAAAGAAAGAATTTAGTAATACAGCCAGAGAAAAGTGTGCTTTTGAGAGGAAGAAAATGTAATGAAGATCTAATAAAACTGTGTTAAGATTAGACACAGGCTTCAAGCAAGTAGTACCTTGTGCCACACTCTGCATGGCAGTAGGGATATAGCTCAGTGTCCTCCAAACACAGACAGAATTGTAATTAACTGTAATTAACTCTAATTACTCCAGCTCAGTGGTCCCAGAGAGCTCCTGTGAAAGCCATTTGTACTAAACCCAAAATGGTCCAAAAAATGGCAGGAACTCAGCTCATCCTCCAGTCAAACTCCTTCAAAAGCAGAGGGAGGAAGGCCCAACACTTCCAGCCACCTCCAGTCCAGGACAGTTTGGGACTGAAAGGAGTTAAGAGCAGAAAGTCCTTGTGTGTTCCTACCTGGTAAGTCCAGGACACGAGCAGGACTTTGGTTCCCTGGTCCTCTGAGTGTGCTGTGGCCTGGATAAGGATGGACTCCACGGTTATAGAGCCATCAGGGAGATGCTGCACAGAATAATCCTTCAGGACCCTGGGAAGAGAGAAAAAAGATGATTAATTTGGGAGGGAAATGCACACAGGTGAAGAGTGGGTCACCCCTGCACCTTCATCCCAAACCCCAGCCTGCTGTTAACTCCTTTTCCCTGTGGCTGAGCCAGCACCTACTCCCTCCAAAGGAGTCTCCCACTTCCCAAGGAAGGGAGAACAGGGCTAATCCACAGCTTGGTGACTCTGCTGCTTGTATTAATCATGTAGCATTTCCTACAGAACTTATTTCTGGCCTTCATGACAGTTCTACCCCCGGTGTGAGCCCTGCTCGTCAGAGCAAAGCCCCGCTCAGGGATCCACCAGCAGGTTCTGCTGTTGCCAGCTCCAAGGAGGGGGCAACCTGTGCTACCTGGATTGGGAATGATAAACTCAACTGCATCCCTAGAGGGTGGGGAAAAAAAAAACAAAAAGCTGAGGTAAGAAAGGCCTCACCCCTTGAGGTGGTTGTAGACCCGAAGCACCGTCTCGTGCTCCTTGCGCGGGTCCTGGATGTGGACGCGGCAGGTGAAGCGCAGCTGATGCTCCGCCAGGCCCAGCTCCTTCAGGGCCTGCTCGGGGGAAACCAGCCTGAAACTCTGCAGGGAAAAGGGATAAAATCCATTCAGATCCACTGCTGGGAGCTTTCTGGAGTGGCACTGCTCCTCTGGGGGCAGCTGGCTGTGTTCAGCACACTTCATCACACTGGTCACCTTTCCCGTCTCACTGCTGTGAGCATGAGGGGATGAAGGGCAGCAAAGGGAGGGGGAAGGCAGGTGTCCAAAATGTCCACCTAAATAATCACACCAGCCCTTCATTTAACAAAATTAAAGTGGCTCTCTGGAAGTTTGGTTTTATCCTCTTTAGCAGGGGAAATGATGTTTGGATATAAACAACGTGAGGTCGCAGAGGAAGAAATCCTCCCCTGGCGCCTTCTTTGTAAGAAACCAGACCTGCTTAACCTTGATTTTGGCTCCTTGTGCACCCAGAGCTCGTGTGTGAATTATAACACACTCAGAGGACACAAGACAAGCAGAAGGACACTTTTACTCACGTTATCCTTCATGAGCAACGTGCCGTGCATGAGCTTTGGCTTCTTGGCATCTGGTACAGGACCTAAACCACGGCCAGGGGGAAGAAAAGACAAGTTAACAATGAGGTGCTGAATTTTCCCATTAAACAGCTGCTCTAGGACTCAATAGCTGGACCTCTGAGGCCCTCATGAGGTTCAGACACTAAAATTCTTCACCTTTTTTTCTTGCTAAGTGCATTTGTGGTGCTCAACCATTATCAGAATAACTGACACATAAGAAACCATGTCTAGTTTACAACACAGAACAACTGCCTTTCTTCCCAGAGCACATCCTGGTTTGAGGGGGTTTAGATTATTTCTTTTTTTCAATTGAGTTTATAAAAATAACTCCAGTTTTCCCAAACCTGGCTGGTAAAAGCACAGGTGAGTTTTTGTCACCACAGTGAACGAGCAACGAAGGGGCAAACCAGGCAGTGTGTGCGTGCATTTGTTTTTAAACAAACATTATTAAATGTGTATTTGCAGCATTCTGCCTCCTGCCAGTGCTACCCAGCACAGGGGCAGGGCCTGAAAGGGGGAATTGGTGGTTGGGAGAGTCACCTATTGCTGCTTCTCTCTTGAGGAGGCCCAGGGAGATGTCCACAGGGATGCTGGGGTTGGTGAAGATGGTGGTGGTCTCCCCGTTGGCAGGCATGTAACAGCTGACATCTGCAAAGGGAGCAGCCCCTGTCAGGAGTGTGGCACCAGGAAATGCTGCACCACAACAGAACAGCTTCACTTCGAGTCCAAAGGGTTGTTACAATTAACTTTGCTTAGTTAGTATGTTAATTAAGATGGAGGGTATCTGTAAATTCCATCAGACCTAACCCTGCCGAGGGCCAGTGGATTAAACACATGACCTTGAGTGCTCTGCTGCCACTCCCTGCTCAGCACCAACACACACAGGGATACCTACGGAATTCCTGCTCTATCTTCTGCTTCAGGAACTCCATTTTCTTGGCTTCCCCGTGGACCAGGAGCACGTTCCGAGGCTCAGCCTGGCGGATGAGCTGCATGATCCCCTTGGCATCTGCGTGGGCGCTGAAGGACATGTACTCCACCTGCATCTTCACCTCCAGCTGGGCAGGAGCAGAAAACACAGGATTTGGGGAATTGTTTTGGCTCACTGCAGCTTGTATAACACAGACAGATCCAGACTCCTCTCTAGTTAGTTCTAAGGAGGAAGGAGAACACCTAAATTGCCTTAAAGAAAAGCTTTCAATCACTTGCAGGCTCAAATTCCCGATTCCAGAGAATCCTTGACACACATTTGCCAGAACAAATCAATACTTAAGGACAGCTGGTGTCATTTCATTATCCACATCTGCTTAAAAATGTAATATTTTTACCTATTTGACTAATGGGGCTTTGTTATTAAATGTTATAAATGTGCCCCAAAAGTTTTTATAGCACAAGACAACACACTTGCCAAGGCAAAGAGGAAAAAAATGAGTCCAAATCCAGAAAAAAAAAAGGTTACTTTGAGGCATTTTCAGGGTTGGGTGCAGCACAATCCCACTACCAGCCCATGGTGTGTAACCACCACCTTAAGCTTTGAAGAATTTCCCCCAGATGACTTTTCCCTCCTGCTTGAAAAAATCCAACTTACAATTTGTCTGCCCTCCATCTCCAGCTTGCGCTGCCCGCTGAGGATCTTGTGGCCCACCGTGCCCTGCACGCAGTACCCAGGCATGATCACCTGGCAGGGAGAGCAGGAACATCAGCAAATGCCCTCCTGCAGCCTCTGCCCTTGGTGCCACTGGCACCTCAACGGAAAGCATCAGCCAAGGAAACAGTTTCTTACCATGTTCTTTTCGTTCCCTGCCCATTTCCTGAAGATCTGAAGGGACTGCCCCGCGTGGAGCATTCCGGGGGTTGCAAACACCACCTGGAATTCAAAGGTACGCCATGAATCATCACAGAAAACAGGTTTTTCCATTACTTATAATACATAAATGTTCTAAATCTGTGCAGAGTATCCCCCCATTACAGACACTCCATCAAATGGGGATTTTTGCTGGTTTATTTTTTTCCCCCACCTTGTCTAATTTTCACATGAGCTGAAAACTGCTGTTTGTGAGCAGTGTCTGCTGAAAACTCTGAATGGTTTTATAACTAATAAACCAGTCAGAAATAAACCCAGTTCCCTCCCTAACACCCACCTACCATGGGCCCTGGGTTGTCTGCAAAGGCCCTGTCGAAGGCTTTGATGTGTTTGAACTCAAACATGTTCCTCTGCACAAAGGTTTTCCGGATTTTCTGATTAGTCCAGGTGATGAAGAGCTTGTAATAATGGTTGGCCTTCTCTGTCAGGCCCGTGGAGAAGTAGATTGGAGCCTTCAGGTTCATCCTTTCCCTGTGGAAAGAAGTGTCCCAGAGACCTGTGAGGGCCAAAGCGGGATCCTAGCTATCCAGGCTGGGAGTCCATAAGCTTCCAAGGATCCCAGAAACCTGCCAGGGGCACAGAGGAGGACAAAAAGGTACCTGCAACAGAGAGACTGCACTCACCAGAAAGTTTCCAGTAAAATGCAAAGTTCCTGGGCACGTCCAAGGGCAAAAACCGGGATAAGAACCTGCAACAGAGAGGGGATTTGGCGTCTGTGAAACCCACACAGCATTAAATTCACCTCAGAAAGGTGGGCCTCACAAGAAAAAAAACCACCCCAACACAAACAAAACTAAAGGAATACATAAGAAAAGCACATAAAAAGGAGTTTTGGGTCACAGTTACCACTATCCCAGTTCCTGGCCTGTGCCCGTACTGAGGGGGGGTTCTGTTCTCTCCTGGGTTAACAGGAAACCAAACTGTTGAGAGCAACACTTGTGGCATTATTTGGGGAGGTGGCCACTGTACCTTCCCTCCTCTTTCCACGGTCTCGTGGACCTTCTTCAGGAAGTCCCTCTCCCTGCAGCGTTTGGAGTCGCGGATGGTGGTGGCGTAGGTGGACTCGCTGATCAGCAGGTCCGGGCGGCACTTATCGATCCAGGCAGCCCTGGGAAAGGGAGATTGGAGGCAAAGCCAATTAGGAGATGGCATTAATGACCTGCAGGTCTCAAAGCTAGGGGTGGGGGTGTGGATATCACTGCCTCCATCTGCAGACAGGAGCACGGCTGTGCCTTGGCTTGGCCGAAGTCACTGGGAATTCTGGGGCAGCATCAGGAGCCCTCTCTGCAGGCACAGCTCCTTTAAATCAATCCAGCTCAAAGCAGACACTACAGACCTTGAAAAGCAATACTGATCCAGCCTATTACCTGTTTTAAATGCATTAAAATATGAAGCATGAATACCACAAATCTCTCACCTATGCTAGGAAAAATTAGCGTTAAAGCTTGTGACTCATACTCTGTTAGGAACTGAAAACATTGAGAAGACACCATGAAGTAACAGTTCAAACACTGAAATCCCATCACTGCACAGCCTTAAAAATATTTATGTGTCATACTCACCCCAAGTGTCTGTCTGGTGTCATGTTATAATCACCCTGATGGAAGAAGAGAAATGAATTAATATTATGAAAGCAACAGGACAGGCCATTAAGAGGTGATGTAGGGGTCTAGAAATACTGCTGTGCATATACATATATATATATATCAGTATCTATAAATAATGTCTATATAGAAGAGGCAAATGTGTGTAAATCTGTGCATACTCACAGTGTACACAACTGACTCACATCCAACCTTGATCTGGAACATGGCAGCTCCAAGGACATGGCCTGCATAGTATGCCTTGATCTCCAGCTCCTCATCCACCTGCCCCACCAGGCAAACACTCCATTAGTGCCAGCATTTCCAAAGAAAACTTCTTTGTGCCTTCTGCAGCAACCCTTGGTGCGATCCAGAAGTACAAAGCAATGCCCCTTTACCTGCACTGTCTGGTGAAGGTGCACAGCCACCACCTTCTTCATGCAGTCTTTAATCATCTGGGAAGTGAAGAAGTTGGTTTCCCCTTTCTTGTCCACGGTTATCTTCCTGTAGTCCTCCAGGAGGATGGGGCAGATGGCCTTGGTGGGGTGGGTCATGTAGATGGGCCCATCGTAACCCACCATCTCACTGAAATAGGGCAACGCCCCACAATGGTCCAAGTGGAAGTGGCTGCAAAAAAACCCCAGAGAAAATAAGGGAGATGCTGCATGGAATTCAGCCTGGCTGGTGCTCACATCCTGCTGCTGCTGATTTTTAAAGCTCTGCACGGCATGGAGGAACTTGTCAAAGTATGAGTGATGGACTTGGAGCGTGTTTGGGTTGCAAGGGGCAGCATGACAAAGCATTCCCATCTCCCACTGGGGCTGGGGCAGGGAAGGAGCTGCCTCACCTGATGATCACACAGTCCAGAAAGTCAGTCAGCCTCCCGTTCTGGGTGATGTAGGAGAAGTCAGGGAAGCGCCTCTGCAGACAGGGAAAAACAGGGAATCCATCAGGACACAGAGCCAGGCAATGCTGCACCACTGACCCAACAAAACAGCAGAGGGAGGGACCTGGAACACTGGGAATGTGCAGAAGGAGTCAGAGGGGAAGGAGGGAAGAGCTGCCAGGGAACTGGCCTTGGTTAGAGAAGAATCTTCCCCCAGAGGGTGGCTGGCACTGAACAGGATATTCCATGATTCCATCCACACACCCCTGTGTCACATGAGATGAGCCAGGCAAGGTACCAGAGTGGAACAATCCTGCTGGGAAGGGCCAGGACACGTCCCCTCACCCCATCCCTGCTCCCCACTGCACTCACATCATCGTTGTAGCCCATGTGCATCCCACAGTCCAGCATCACGTTCTTCCCAGCGATGGACACGAGGATACAGCTCCGTCCCACATCCTGCCCAGCCCCTGGACACAAGGAAAAGGCAGGAAAAACATCTCTGGGAACGTTTACAATCCTTTCAGAAGAGAAGCTGTTAAAGGTCTAGCACAAACTTCCTGCAAGGTGCAGCTACAGTTTCAAGTGAAGCCAAAATAATCCTTTATCTGGAAGGGATTAACGTGGAACTCAGGTCCCTCTGGTGCTCTGCCCTCAGTGGAAGCTTCATTAAGCTTTAATTAAGTCCACACCAAGCCCAAAAATTATCCATCAGGGTAAGGCAGTTCTCCTGCCCAGCACATCCTGTGCTCTCTCTCAGCACAGAAAAAAATTCTGGGCAACCCATAAAAATAGATATAAAAAGTTTAAAAAAAAAAGAGAAAGATTTGCTTCCTGTGGCTCTTTAGCACAGTAAGTGAACTAAGGCTGTACCTCCACTGTCCAACCCTACAGTGCCTTTACCACAACACGTTAATTAACCCTCTAATAAATGAGTAATGACTGTTTAGAGTCTTATTTGCTCAAAGAGCAGTGAGAAGGCAAGAATGTGACTGACAAGCAGCTGACAAGAACCACAACTGTCCCCCACATTGCAGGTGCCACCAGGGCCAGCTTCCAGTGCCAACCCCACACACCTCACCCTCATTCCCAAATTCCACAGCGTTTGTGTTTCAGGAAGATTTCGGACTGGACTTACCCAAGGGGGTGACTTTGATCTCAGGCATCTCAGCAGAGTCCAGACCCCAAATCACACAAAGGGAGTCACTCCAGGCCCTGCTCAGAGCGGGGCACGGGGAGGGAAGATCCCACAGGTTTTACAGGAGCCATTTCCAACAGGGGGAAACAATCTGGCACAAGGCTTGGGTGGAGGTCAGAAACTTCTTCCTGGAGAAGGGGAAAAGAGGCAGGAAAGGAGTCAGATGATTGAGGAACAAGTTATGGAAAGTTGGCCCTGCCTGGGTTTGATATCCACACCCCCCAATTGCTGCGAGGTGGGAAAAACACAGAGAGACACACAGAACACACAGAGAAATACACAAAACACACTGAGAAATTCACAAAACACACTGAGAAATTCACAAAACACGCGCAGAAACACACAAAATACATAGAGAAATACACAGAATCAAACACAAAAACACCCAGACACACACACACCACACAGAGAAGCACACGAAACCCACATACAACCAAACCCACTCAGAGAAACAAAAACCAGGGAAACACCAAAAAAATGAACACAAACGCACGGAGAAACACGCAAAACCCACGTATAACCAAACCCACGCACAGAGACACACGAACACACAAAACCAAAGACGAGCACGCGCAGAAACACGCAAAACCAAACCCCCCCACGTACAGAAACACCCAGAATCGTACAAAACCGCACAAAACTCGCACAAAGTCAGGCAGAAAGCAACGAAACCCACCCGGCCCCGCAGCCGCGGCGCTCCCGGCCCGCAGCCCTCACACCGCCCCCCGCGCCTGCGCCGACACCGCCCCGGCGGGCCGCGCCCCTGCGCCGCACCCAGCGCGGATTGGCCGCGCCGCGGTGACGCACGGGATGTTGATTGGTCCGCTCTCCGAGCCGCGGTGACGCACCGGACGTTGATTGGTTCGCTGTGCGAGCCGCAGCGACGCACCGCGAGCTGATTGGCTCGCTGGCGGAGGCGGGTGTCGGACCGCGCGCGGATTGGCCGCGCCGGGGGTGCGGGAGGAGGAGGAGGAGGAGGAGGAGGAGGAGGAGGCGGCGCGGGGCGATGGCGGCCGCGGGCGCGTTCAGCCTGAGGGAGGTCCTGGACGCCTTCCGGGGCTGCGTGACCGAGCGGCGGGAGGTGCTGCTGGAGCCCTACCTGAGCGGCTGGTGGGGGCTCATCCGGTGAGTGCCCGCCCGCGCACGGGAGCTTCGGGAGTGACAGCGCAAGGTGGGGTCGGCTGCTCCTTGAGGCAGATGGGAACGGAAAAGAATTAGAGTGTTCGGGCAGGAAGGGAGCTCCCACGGGAAAAACAAAATAAATAAAATGGTTTATGGGGATGGATATCTGTGCGCAGCCCTGCGGCCTCCGGGATAAGGAGGATGCGAGTCCGGAGATGCTCCCAGGGATGGAGCCCCTCTGTCTGGAGCCAGGCTGGGAGAGTTGGGGGGTCCACCTGGAGAAGAAAAGGCTTTTCTTTTTCAAGGAGACCTGAGAGCCCCTTGCAGGGCCTAAAGGGGCTCCAGGAGAGCTGGAGAGGGACTTGGAACAAGGGATGGAAGGACAGGATAAGGGAATGGCTTCCCAGTGCCAGAGGGCAGGGATAGATGGGATATAGGGAGGGAATTCTTCCTTCCTGGCACAGGTTGCCCAGAGTGGCTGCTCCTGGATCCCTGGGAGTGTCCCAAGGCCAGGTTGGACGGGGCTTGGAGCAGCCTGGGCTGGTGGAAGGTGGGTGTGGCACTGGATGCTCCTTGAGCTCCCTTCCATCCCAACCCGCTCTCTGATTCCACGGTCCCCCCCAGGTTCCTGCAGAGCCTCGGCGCCGTCTTCGGCTTCATCTCCAGGGACGCCGTGGCCAAGGTGCAGATCATGGAGCGGCACCGCCGCGGGGAGCAGGGCCGGCACTACGAATCGCTGCAGTCCATGGTGGAGTTCGAGCTGTCCCAGGGGCCGGGCGAGCTGCGGGGCCGCCCCGACTCCGGGTGCCGGACGGTGCTGCGGCTGCACCGCGCCCTGCTCTGGCTGCAGCTCTTCCTGGAGGGGCTGCGCACGGGGCACAGGGAGTCCCGCACCGCCGCCATCTGCACGGACTCCTACAACGCCTCGCTGGCCCAGCACCACCCCTGGGTGGTCCGCAAGGCCGCCACGCTCGCCTTCTGCGCCCTGCCCTCCCGCGACGCCTTCCTGGAGGTGATGAACGTGGGGCCCCCCGAGCAGGCCGTGCACATGCTGGGGGAGGCCATTCCCCACATCCAGAGCGTCTACGGCATCACCCAGGAGCTCTTCGCCCGGCACAGCCTGCTGGACCTGCCCTGACAGGAGGAGGGCCCATCCCAGCAGGACTGGGGGGGGAAAATCAGGGGTTTAACTGGTTCTCTGCACCTCCACTCTTCCCTTCCCCCACTCAGCCAAGCTGCTCTGGGTGCCTCACCTTACGAAACACGTACCAGGGGTTTTTATATCTATTTATGTGATACATGTAAAATACATATCATACATGTATTTTATGTCTGTGTCAGTGTGTGTGTGGGGCAGAGGGGGCTCCCCAAAGGCTTCCTTTCCCTTCCCAGCAGGGAGCTGGACAAGCTATTCAGGGTGCTTCACTTTGTGACAGAAAAAGATGTACCTTTTTTTTTTTTCCCTGTGTGTGTGGTGCACGTATATACATGTATGACCTGTATTTTATACCTGTGTCAGTGTGTGTGTGGACCTCGAGGCTAAAAAGAGAACTCACAGCACTGTGAGCTGCTCAAGGGATTCCTTTTTTTTTTGTTGCTGGAGTCACCTCCAGCTCTCCAGCCAGGCTGGGAGGGGAGGTGGTTTCTTTTTGAAGCCAAACCCTGCCATTGAGCAGCTTCTGTGCATTTAACGCCAGTAGCTGTGGCCTTGTGTGACAGGAGGTGGGTTCTGAACACATTTACACTCCACCTGAGCTCCCCTGGCCACTTCTGTTTATCAGCTTTATCAAAACAGGGGGGGTTTGCCCCCCTGTTGTGCTTTAACCTCGAGAATATAACCCTGAGTAAAGGCTGTGTGGTCCCACCCCCCCACCTGAGCTCTGCTGCTAATCCTGCATCCCCTGGAGCTGAAGGAGCTGGGGGGAAGATGTGGATCCCTCTCAGCAGCACCTCTGTGCCGCTTCCCCTGCCCATTAAATCCATGCTCTCTGCACTTGGGATGTGGATCAGTTTTTAATCTGCACAGCCTGCACCTGAGCTGGGTTCCAGCCACGCTTCTATGTTGTGTGCTCACGTGGTGGTTGTTTCTTTTTTGTTAATGAATGTGTTAAATGCCTACAAAAAGGATTTCTCTGACTGGGGAGAAATCCAGACTTGTACTGTAAATCACTACGTGGCTCCTACTGCAAATCACTGTAACAGCCAAAGGATGCAAAATGGAATTTACTGAGCTGCTGGAAAGCTGAGAAAGCACTACATGTTTAGTCCAGGGTGATGGGAATATTTGGGGGAGGAGGGTTCTCACAATGTTCTGATTGTACCTTTTGGGCATAATGTAGGGAATCACTGTTACCTCCTGGAGACTGGACTAACTGCACATAAAATTATGTGAATAATGTGCTTCTGAGCAGTGTCCTTTATGGGAATGTGCTCTGGGACTGTGGGGTTGGAAGGACCATGTCTTACACTGTCATCTACTCTGATCTTCTCTCACTGGCAGAATCATTTTCACTTACCTGGAGATCAAGTTGAGCTTTTTAAAAGAAGTTACATATTTAAAGCTAACACTTAAATATTCCATTATGGGGGAAGTATCCTTAAAAATATCTCTGTATAAACATACCTATAGAACACAGCTACAACTGTTGCTTGCCTGAAGTAATGGTGTTATTTAACTCTCTGCAGTGCATTTGCTTCTCCTCATTCAAGGAAAATATTGCAGCACTTTGGGGCAACTTGGTGCATCAGTTTTAGATTATATATATATATATTATATAATATAATAGATAAATATATGTAATATATAAATAAATTTTTATATAATATATAAATATGTAATAAACCAATGATATGCAGTAAATTGAACTTTTCATTCAGAGCTATCCCGTGTTCTGAAATTCAAACCTGACAGAAGAAATGCAAGCCACGAGCCAGCCTAAATTGCTACGCTGGGAACTTGGACCTAAACCTGAAGGTTTTCAGCTGAGATCAACATCATAGCTCAGTGTGAGGAAAAAAAAATCCGATCAGCCAGTAAAAACTTCCTAAAAAATAGCAACCACCAACCTTGTGACCCAGGACTGGCCTTCTCCAGGCAAATTCCTGTGATGCCCCGAGGAAGAGCTGGTTATCTCCGTGATGGGGTGACCTTGAATATGGAAAATATATAAATAAAAATGACTGCTGTGTTAACCTCTTACCACTGCCAAAATTAGAGTGGGGGACCCGAGTGTTTTTACCACCTATATCCCAGGGGAAGCCCAATTTCCAGAGGTGAGATAAAGAATTTGGTGGCAGGAAAGCAGGATGGGAGGGCAGTGGTTTCCCACCAAGAGCACTCAGAGGGCGCTGCTGCAGATTTGACTACTGCAGTTAAATCGATGCATTTTGCTAAACAAATCCTCACCCCATATTTTTCATCTCTCGAGTTCTACTTAAAGCCATGAGATTCGGATACCCCACCTTACCCTTCTTCCCTCGGAGATTTCTTTTCTCCTCCCCTAAACAAACAAACAAAACCAACCCAAAAATGGTCCCCGAGCTGCTGCTGTGCATGGGGTTGGGCTGTGCAGGAGCTCTGAGCCCCACCTGCCTGTCGGCTCAGTTCAGCAGGCCCGGGGATTACATCCTGGGAGGGCTCTTCCCCTTCGGGAAGGACACCGTCAACCTCACGGCACGCTCGGAGCCCACCCTGCTGGTGTGTGAGAGGTAAGAGAGATTTTGGGCTTCACCAGAGCTGGGGGGAGAAAGGAAAGGCAATCACCCTGCTGGTGGGTGGGTGGGAGGTTGAAGAACTGCTTTCCTTTCTCAGAAGAACCACTTTCCTTTCTCCCCCCAGCCCTGGTGAAACCAGAGCTGGGGGGAGAAAGGAAAGTGGTTCTTCTGGTGGTTTTTGATGCTGCCGACCCTTTTAGCGCTCGAATCCAACACACAAAGGTTGTCAGTGATGCTTTGGCTCCGTGCCCTGCTCTCCCACAGGCAGATCCTACATTGGGATGGTGCTGCTGCCCTTTTTTGAGGTAAAAGGACACTCAGTACTGGGCAAAAAGGCAAAGCAGGGAAGGAAATCCCCTGGGTTACACATGATCAGCATTTCCTACTCGCTCACCCCGAGGTGGTTCGCCCCATTTACAAGCTCCTCACAGCTCTCTGGGAGGAGGAGAAGTTGGTGTCCTGCCTCCTGCTTTGGCAAAGCAACAAAGCCCAGAAAAGCAGGGGCCAAAATCCTTCCATCTTCACAGGTCCTGGGTCCTCAGCGTGCTGAGATGCACGTGGGAGGAAAATCCCAGGAGGAAGGACATTTCTCCTGAAACTGGCACCTTGGGAATCTCTGGCTTCATGGGTGAAGCACACAAAGCTGAGGGCAGCTCTTGACCCTCAGGGCTAAACTTAACTTATCTCCATACTCCATTCCTTCTCCTGGGAAGCTCCGAGGATGTATTGGCTGGCAGACAAGATTAATTCGATTTGAGAGGTGCTCAAACTCTCACATTAGAAAATTTACCAATGGGTACAGGGGTGCTCTGACTGCCTGGCTTGGCCACAGACAAGAAGCAAAGTGTAATTCCTGCCTCCTCCTCCTCCTCCTCCTGCAGGTTGTTCTTGGACGGGCTGGTCTGGGCTCTGGGGATGAAGTTCGCCATCGATGAGATCAACAACTCCACCTCCCTTCTCCCAGGGGTGACCCTGGGCTATGACATGTACGACACCTGCTTCGAGCCCCTGGTGGCCCTGCAGCCCAGCCTGCTGTTCCTGACCCGGAATGGCACCACAGGCATCGGGATTTTGTGCAACTCCACCGACTGCCAGCCCCGCGTGACCGCCGTGATCGGGCCCCACAAGTCGGATCTCTGCCTGGTGACAGCCAAACCGTTCAGCTCCTTCTTGATCCCACAGGTAAAGAGCCTCTCTGGAGAAGCAGGAATCCTCCTTTTTGTCAGGGATCAGCTCTGGGGACATGGATTGTTAAAGGGCAGTTCCAGTCTTTGCTCTCCCACAGGTTTCCCGAAGGATCTTGGGTAGGGCAGTCAAATTCCCTCTGGAATGGAGACACTACGGTGTTTAACCACCCAGAGGGAACAGGGACAACTCAGACCACTGTGATCCATGTAAAATGGGAATAACAGAGCTCCCAGTGTAAACTGGGAGTATTTTAGTTAGCATTTTCATGAGATCCTCCCAGTTTAGACTGGGAGGATCTCAAGAAAATACTAAAATACTTGACTACACACGAGAAAATATGACTACATACTCAGTTACCACAACAGGGAGCTCTAATCCTCGGGGATATTTAGCCCTGAGCTAAGATATAACTGAACTTTAGGGGGTGTCACCCTGTGTAGAAAGCAACCAATTATCACTGTCATTAATGATAAGGGCTGGTGCTCTGATGATGGACACAAGTGGCAGTAAACGCAGCCAAGATGGATGAGTTCTTCCCGCCATCCTGACCAGCATTTTTGAAAGTTTAGTGCACTAACACTAAGAAAAGAAGGTGGAGAATGACCTGGACATCCCTCTGTCCCTCCCTCCCTGCAGGTGAGCTATGCAGCCAGCAGTGAGAAGCTGAGCAATGCCCAGCTGTACCCGTCCTTCTACCGCACTGTCCCCAGTGACAAGAACCTGGTGGAGGCTGTGGTCCTGCTCCTGAACAGGTTTGGGTGGAACTGGATTGCCACCATTGCAAGTGATGATGAGTATGGCCAGGGAGCCCAGGAACTCTTCTTAAGCACAGCTGGAAATAACAACATCTGCATTGCCTTCGAGGGGCTGATTCCTACAGACCTGTCCGAGCCCAATGCCAAAAAACAACTGGAAGACACCATTAATTTAATTAACAAGACCAAAGTCAACATCATCGTCCTTTTTGCCTTTAATCTGCCAGCCCAGGCCCTGCTGGAACAAAGCATCAGGATGGGACTGAGCAAGAAAGTCTGGATCGGCACCAAAGCCTGGATGCTGTCTGACATACCTACCTCTGTCCCAAACATTCAGAGCATTGGGACAGTCCTAGGCTTTGTGATGAAAGCAGGCACAGTCCCTGGCTTCCAGAGGTACGTTGCTGACCTCTTTACCTCTGTTCAGCAGGATGAATTTTGCCAGGAGTCCAGGGAACTCAGCCGGCTCATGAACACCGACGTGCTGGGCACGCACTGCGAGGAGTGTGACCACATCTCCCTGGGGGACCTCTCCTTCCTGCTGAGCATCATCCAGGTGCAGCCTGTGCACGTGGCTGTGTACAGCGTGGCCTATGCTCTGCACAGAGCCCTGGGCTGCACCCCCAAAGCCTGCCCCAAAGCACCCATCAGATCCTGGCAGGTGAGTAAAGGTCACACACAAACAGCCACTTTTCGCCATAACCCAACCTCAGCCCTTGTTGAGGGACAACTGATTTCAGCCAGAAATTGGCTTGCAGCCTTATCATCCTCCAAACATCGGCTGCACCAACACCAATTTCCATTCTCCCCTCAGCTGCTGCAATTCATGGACACTCTCCCCTTCGAGGTGAACGGCCAGAGCTTCAGGTTTGATCAGTCCCACAGCACAAACACTGGCTACAAGCTCATATTCTGGTCCTGGAAGAATGGCAGCCTTACGAACCTGCCTGTAGGTGACTATGAACAGACCCTGCACATCGATGAGTCCCAGATCCAGTTCCACACCCCAGATCAAAAGGTAAAGATGGCCCAGCCAATTCCTTCCAATTCCTTTGGTCCTACAATTCTCCTGGAAGTGCCTGGCTGATGTTCACTCCTCCCTTTGCCAGGAGCCCACATCAGAGTGCTTCAGGCACTGCAAACCAGGACAAGTCAGAAGGATAAAAGGATTCCACCTCTGCTGCTATGACTGTACAGACTGCCCAGAAAACACCTTCTGGAGCAGTGAAGGTGAGGTCTGAGAACTCTGAAGGCTTTAAGTGTATTATGTCTATCTGCTGGTCGAGGTAACAAGCAGTGGGGTGCTCTTCCTCCATGAAGCACTGCCAAGTGCAGGGGGTTTTGCCCAGTCTTGCCCTACACCCCTTCCCTGGGGACCTGCCTCTGCTGAGCCCAGAGGGATTGCACCAGGACAACGTGTGTGTATTTTACCTCAAGAGGTTAGGAGAGAGGGCTATGATGAAATTCTGGGGTCACAGGTGGGAGGGAGAGAGGCATATGATGAAAACCTGGGATCTTCTGGAAGCTTTCTGGGGAAGGGAAACAAGAGCCAAGAAAAGCGAGTCCTCTGGGGAGGAGGGTGGGGGGAAAAAAAAAAAAAAAACAAGAGTGAACTATCAGAAGCTTTGGAGGCAGGGACATGGGCAAAGCAGCTACCTGATCCCTCCTCGAGGGCTGGGTGGTCATCATGCCCTCACTGCTCCTTTGCAGACAGCTCCAGCTGCTCCCCCTGCCCGCAGCACCAGTGGGCCCCCGCCCGGAGCACGCGGTGCTACGAGCGCAGCGAGAGGTTCCTCTTCTGGGACGAGCCCCTCGCCATCGCCCTGCTGGCCCTGATGTCCATCACCGTCCTGCTGACCTGCCTGGCAGCTCTGCTCTTCCTGAGGAACCTGCAGACCCCCCTGGTGCGGGCTGCCGGGGGCGAGAGGACCCTCTTTGCCCTGCTGTGCCTCGCTCTGCTGAGCCTCAGCTGCTGCCTGCACGTGGGGAGGCCCAGTGGCACCCTCTGCGCCGTGCAGGGGGTGGTCTACGCCCTGTGCCTCAACGGCTGCTTCTCCACCTTCCTCATCAAGACCCTGGAGATCACCCTGGTGACGGAGTTCCCCCGCCGTGCCCCCTCCCTGCTGCGCTGGGTGACCCACAGGAGGTCCTGGCTCCTCGTGGCCTCGTGCCTGCTCACCCAGGGCTTGCTCTGCCTCTGCCACCTCCACCTGGGCCCCGCCTACCTGGTCCCTGACTACAAATCCCTGCCCACCGAGGTGCTGCTGGTGTGCCACACCAGGTCCTGGGGGGCCTTTGCCCTCCTGCACGGCTACAACAGCTGCCTGGCCCTCGTGTGCTTCCTGGGCACCTTCATGGTGCAAACGCTGGGCAAGAGGTACAACCTGGCCAGGGGCATCACCCTCGCCACCCTCATCTACTTCGTCGTCTGGATCTTCTTTGTGGCTGTCTTTGCCTCGCTGAGGACAGTCCTCAGGGCTGTCTCTAAGGTTGCCACCACCCTGATGATCAGCCTGGGCATCCTGGGCACCTACTACCTCCCCAAATGCTACATCATCTTGTTCAAGCCCGAGATGAACACGGTGGACTGTTTCCAGAATTCCATCCAAGAGGAGCCAGAGGAGGACTCGGCAAACAGGCAATAAACCAGCCCCACTGTCACCTGCTCCTCAGTAAAGGCTGCCTGCATTTTAATGAGATAATTCTGTTTATGAGCGCTCTCTGGCCCCAGGCACAAGCACCAGGAGGTCCAGCTGTGAAAGCAAAGGGCTCTGTTCAGCCAGCTAAAGCCAGAGGAGCAGATCCATCCTCTCTGGAATGGCCTGTTCCATCCCCCACAAAGAGCCAAAAGCAGGTTCAGTTAATCAGCCAACCTCCAGTAGTGATATTTTATACGAATCTCTCTCTCAGCTCTGGCAGTGTGAGCAGGAAACCTCACCCAGAACATTTCCCTCTAAACACTGCTGGTGATTTCCCCTTCGAATTAACTAAATAATTGCTCCAGAGATCAAGCCATGAATCCTTCCCCAAGCCTGAGAAGAATTTTCAAATATATCCAACAACACAGAAATAAAAAAGAACATTCTGATATGTAACAGCAGCTGTGTGAGTGATATAAAGAGAGCATTACCCATTCAAATTGCAGCTCACTCATTTGTGTTTCGCTCACACATGTTTGCAAAGGACATGGAAATCAGGCCAAGGCACATGGAAATGAGCAGGGTGCAAATCACACCATCCCAAGCCAGGGCACAAAGCTCCTGCATCCCAAAAAACACGCAGAGGTCACCAAAACCTCCACGTTGCTGCCAAACAGTACAAAGTCAATCCAAACTCACATCACCAAGATCTTTTCTTTTCCCCACTCGCTTTAACAGTGTGATTAAAAATACCAAAACTCTGACCTGAGGCCTGGAGTCCTTGTTTCTGGAGCCTGCAGCAAGTCTTCATGAAGATGTTGTTGCACCTGAGACTCTCCTTGCTCCAGGGCTGTGATTCCATGGCAGAGAAGCCTTAAGTAGCTTTTGATCATCATTCCAGAAATAGAAAAGGAAAAAAAGATCCATTTACCCCTATTGGCAGCAGCCAGAAAGCCAACTCTGATCACAACCAGAGCCATGACAGACTGAGTTTTCTTTCAGGGGAAGAGGGAGGGAGGGAAAAGCAGCTGATCAGATTGTTCAACCAGCTCCAGTCACCTGCAGACAAACTCACTCTGGGTCAGCTGGGGCCCATCAGGCCCTGCAGCCGAAGGCTGCAAGAGCATGTCCAAAATTCTGATCAGTTTTTCCTCCAGCCCTCACAGAACTCCCACCTGCCTACCAGCACCTCCTGAACAACCTTCTTGAGAGGACAAAACTTCAGTGTGACATGGAGGGGAAAAAAAAATAAGAGGGAGATTGAAGCAGGATTTCATCAACCTTGAATAAAGAATAAAATGCAACAGTGCAAAGAACTGAAGACATAACACCGAGGTTATCACATAAAATTAAAAGCTTTTTAGTGTTTAAAATAGCATTTACACATAAGCAGCTATATATTAACTATACAGACACTTGGGTTTTAATACAATATCTACAAAAAAGAATTCAATTATGCAATAGACATTTAACAGGAACAGTGCAGTCCATGCTAATAAGAGGTCACTCTTTGAGTAGAACCAATTCTAGGATAGGTGATAGTCTGGATTTTCATTATTTAAAATCATGTAACTTTGTTCCTCTACTGTACATAAAATTCTTTACATGTATTTCTAATCACTGATTAGAATTAATAATTTTAAGTCAATCTTATTACAATCCAGTTAAATGCAAAACCAAAAACAATTACATCAACTCATGAGCTGTCAAGTCTCAGGAGGGGACTGCCCATTTGAAGAGAACAAAAATAATAGCAAAAGTCAATGTCTGTGCATCATTGCTTGCCATCCAATAAACCTTTGGATAAAGTGTCCAGGGGACTGTTACCTTGGAAAAGGAGATTTACTAACAGGAGATAAAAGACAATAGCAGTGCTTTTAAGACTTATTTGCCAAAAAAACAGATTCCTCAGAGTTAATGTACCAGGTGGACACACTCCCCCTACAGACCCTGCCTTCTTTGGGGAGGAGATGTCATCCCAAACTGTTTCCTCATCGTTTTCCATGATCCTCCAGACAAAGCTGCTGTTAAATCCGCTGGCAGGGATGTGTGAGCATTAAGCTCAGCCCAGGGTCTCACTTCCAGAATAAAAATAAAGTCAACCACTTAAGGCTCCTGTTTTGAGGTTATTCCAATGCCCTGCACAGCAAACCCCTCGCTGGAGTTGGAGCCCAGCCACTGACATTAAATCAGGGGTAAATCTGAGGCCCTGGTGAGAGAAGACAGATGGATCTGCCAGCACTGCAGCCTCCAAACTTCCTTCCACCTGGCACAGCAGGGAATGCTGTGCCCCACAGGAGAGCCTTGCACAGGCAGGTCCCAAGGCCCCCTTGGTGGAGAGACACATGCACTGAAAGCCAAGGATGGGATCTGGGGAGATCTCCTGCCTCTTGTTCACTGCTGAAAATCGGGATCTAGCAAAGATTGAATCAGGCCTGACCTCCCACTCATTCCACTGGACACTACAAGGAGGGGATGGGGGGGGATCAGGGGTTTGTTTTACACACAGTGGCCATCACGTATTGCACTGTCCACACAGGGGCATCGCCACCCTCCTGCTCTCCCTGCAAGCAGCAGCTTCCTCAGGGCCCAGCACCCAGCACGCCCAGAGCGGTGGGTGCCCATCGTGGGTGGGTGAAGCTGCTTCAGCCTGAACTCCTCAGCACACTAATGCTCCCCCACACCTGTGTTCTGGATTTGCAGCCTCGTTCCAGAGTGACCCACAAACACACGAGTTTATATAACACAGTCATTTCAACATAGCAGCAAAAAGACCAGCGAGACACAGAACGGTTTCTGCCGACAGCATTAACAACGAGACCAAAAAAAAAAATAAAATAAAATTAAAACAAACAAAAAAAACAACCCAGCAGGTGTGTAAACTGCAACTCTTGGAAAGACATAAGGAAATTAAACACGTTTCTTCCACGGGTGAAAAGCTCAGCCCCCCAGCTTTAATCCCTTTAGGAAATATTAAAATGAGAGTCTTTTCCTCCGGCCCTCCGAGTTCTGCCTTAAGACAGAGCGGGCCAGAAGAATCAATATATATATAAGAGACCAGAAAAGTTTAAATTAATTTAAAAGTAGAACCACTAGTGATTGTCAGTAAAGTCACAGACTCCTTAACAGTGTCTCCTGGAGACATAGCAGAATTACACCATTATTTTACCCTGATTTACTTCATTGCTTTCAATGTCAATCTTTCAGAATAGGTTACCAGGTTAGGTTAAGCATCTTTGCTGTGGGACTGGGAGGAGGAAAGGAAAAGAAAGGTACTGTTTGCACAGTCAAGCTCTAAGTAGTGCCACTCTTTTGGAGAAGCCATCACCCACGGGGCAATCCATGCCAGCCCATGGGATGGAGGATGATGAAAGCACTGCTTTCAGAGACATCAGGCAGCTTTTTGGGAGTTTTTTGTGAAGAAAACTAGTTTAGAAGGCCAGTAAGGGGAGTACCTAGTCTGAGTGACACAGAGTTGCCCAAATGCCTGGTTCCCTTTTGAAGGAGAGACTTGAGTCTCCAGTTAACACAGACGTTTGGAGCTTCGGCTGGAATCGTCACCCTGGCTCTGACAAAGGGATGTGTTTGCACACAGGGAAAGAAGTGACAAATCTATCAGGATGGGCAACATGCAAAGTGTCTGAAGAGTCGTTTCTCAGGGTGACAAAGGGACATGGAACTGTGTGTCCACCCTGAGAAGGATGTTCTCTTCTGGCACTCACCTCGGATGTTCACGCTACCCACTGAGCATTCCCCTGGGTAACACTGCAAGTGGGATTAGACAGCCCCAGGTTTCTATTTCAACAAGAAGAGAAAGGTATTGCTCCGAAATGAAGGACAGGACAACAGGTGATGACCAAAAGGAAATCAAAATGAAGAGCCACGTCCCAGTGGGAGCCAGGATTTAGCTACGCCTCTGCTGCAATGGGATGAACATCCCCTTCAAAAGGGAAAAGCTGCAGCTACCCTAACAGAATTGCATGGCAGCAGCTGTCCTGCTTCTGTGGAAATCACTTTTCCACCGTGTAAGCAAGTGCACATCCAGGAGGAAGAGCCACATCTGTCAGCAGGGATGTGATGGAATGCCCAGGGGCCGACTGCAGCTACAAAGTCACCATTGTGACACTGAAAGAAATAACTTGACAAGCTCTGCACAATGAGCACACACAGCAGCAAGACTCCAGCACTCCCTTGATAGAATAATATCTAAAAAAAAACCAAACAAAAAAAAAAGAAAGAAAGGTTGATTTACACTCCCTAGTCAGCAGAAGGTAGCCACAACTTTGTTTTCCACTTGGTTTGATCCTGCTCCTTTCCAAGCACGTGCTGTCTGTACACCTGTGGGTGCAATGTCTGCTCAGTGCTGTGGATGCATCCAAGAAACAGCATTCCAAGGCAGTATCACAGATACCAGCCAAGGGTCGTTGTTTTTTTTTTTTTAATCCTTGTAAGAGGGAAAAAAGCAGGGAAAAATAAAAGTGCTCCTATGCAGTATTGGGAATTTAGAGAAGTCGTGTGAAATAAGAGTCCTTGAATCAGCCAAAAAGATACACCAGTTGCATCGAAGTAGGTGCCACAACGACCAAAGCTCATCAAGATGTGAATATACACCAGCCATTCACAATCCAAAACAAGAGGAAGGGGAAGGGGGGGGGGAGGAAAATAAGGATAAAGAAAAGATGCCATCGGTTTGCTGATATTTAACAATCCCAGGAGATTTTTTTTTTTGTTCATTTTTTGCGGAGGGATTTTTTTTTTTTTTGTATTTTTTGCTCCGTTTTCTTGATTATTTGTTTTTTCTTGGTTTTTTTTTTTTTTTTTTTTTGTTTTGCAACACACTTTGCAAACGGGAAGGTGTGACATGCAAGACCAGCCGAGTCTCTTCCATTAAGTGTTCGACAACAAACCACCCCCCAAAAAAAAATAAAACAAACAACCCACCCGCCACCCCAGGCAGAGTCTGAAGGCACTTCCTCTCACATGATGTCTACGAAGAACTCACAAGGGTTGCCCATGGCCTTCTGGAAGGACTGGCGGCTCCCGGTGAGCTCCGGGGGCACCGCGCTCAGTTCCCGCACGGGGGGCCCTCCGGGCGGGCCGCTGGTCCCGTAGACTTTGGAGCCCAGCTTGGGGAGGCTGTAGAGCGGGGGCACCCCCGGGGGCCCCCCGTAGGAGTGGTGGCTGTGGTGGCTTCTGTCGCTGTGGGCGGCGGAGCCGTGGCTGCGGTGGCTGAGCTGGCTGGCGGGCCGGTCCCGGCGCGCGGTGCTGCCGCCGCTCCGCGCCGTGTGCTCCGACTCGCTGCCACTGCCCCCCGACTTGCGGTCCTTCTCCCTGCCCACAGCTCGCCTGCTGTTCTCGCTGGTGCTCCGGTTCGAGCCGCTGCTTTTGCTTCCTGCACCCCACGGTGGCGGGGGGGGGAAAAAAAAGCAGAGAGAAGCGCAGTTAGCTCGGGGTCCGCTCCCGGCAGGTCCGCGTGGGACCGGCAGCCGCGGTGGCTCGTGGGGTTTGGCGGTGAGGGTCAGTGGGACGAAGCTGACAAGGCTGTGCCATGCACAGGGACACGGAGACACCTCAGAGCTCGCACAGTGAAAGCAGCAGCAGCAGCTGGAAGTGCAGCTCCCGGCTGGAACCCACCCAGGAGGAGCAGGAACGGAAGGAAGGAGCAGGATTTGGGGTTCGACTCCAGCAAATGAGGTTCAATCTGTGACTGTCTCTGCTTTGGTACCTTCTACCTTTTCCCAAAGAAACTCCTTTGCCTTCTCTGTCATCCTTGGTCTCACTGGGCACACTGGCACCCAGGGCCAAATTCCTGAGATTTGTTGGCTTTAATGGGGAGATTCTTTTCAAAATACACCACTACAGTGTTCTGTTGTTGGTTCTGACAGTGAAGGACGTGGTGCCACCCCCTCTGAGCTGCTGCAGCAACAATCACACAGGGGCCACACAGGTTGATATGCCAATGTCACACTACTGCACTGCCGTGCACTGAGACAGCGTCCAAGACAATCAAAAAGGAAACAAAAATCAAAATAATAATAATAATAATAATATAATAATAATAAAAAATACAGCTAAACATTTGGGTCACAAGAGTCTAAATGGTCATGCTGTGGATTTGTTATGGAGGCATTTGAAGCTTACCAATCCCCTAGAGTCAGCCATTCCTCTAGGAATCCTTCAGTCTAATGCTTGCTCAGGACAAAACAAGGGAATAACAAGTTACAAACCAAGAAACGACACAGAAGTGTAGTTTCCAAAAGAAGAACAAGGAAAGCGTTGAAACCTTTCAAAATCAAACACCTTGGCACCTTTTGTGAGGCTCTCTACGACCAGGGGACACAGCATGGATAAAACACCATTCCTTTCCTATCCCAGCAGCAGGACAAATTCCCACAGCTTCCAAAAATTACACCCAACATTGTTCCAAATGTAAGATCCAAATGGCTGTGGTAAACAGGGATAAGTTACATCCAAGTTACTGGATGCTCACTGCAAAAACACAAGAGGAACCTCACCCTTTCTTTACTGGCAGCATTTCCAAAAGCAAAACTCACTCTGGAAGTGATTTTTTAAAAAAAAAGAAATTAAAAAATAATATCTTTACAGCCAAAAATACATCATTTTTGTTTACTAAGGTTAAGAATGAATCACAAAATTATGCTAGGGCAGGAAAGGAGGAGGTCAGGTCTTTAATCCATGCGGTATTCTCTTTTTTTCCCTGTCACATATGACAGAAGGGACTCTCCTCCCTGTGAGCAGTGTTTCAGCCCTGTAAACCTCTGGCTGGCCACCTCCCTCTTGTGTGTCTCACACAAGCCAAGAACGTGATTTTCCTTTTGTACTGGGGCATTGGAAGTGAAAGCCAAGAGCACCTTGTTCTAATCCCTGTTCCACCAGCAAAGAAATGGCCTCATTTCCAGCACTATCAGCCCCAGTGCTGGCAATTCCTGACTCGGATAAAACCAGGCTGGCCTTTTCCACACAGAGCTGAAAGCCCACTCCACCAGAGACACACACACCCCTGATTAAAGTGCTGTTGCACAAAACCCATGCAGGTAGCAAACAAAACCACAAGACAGGCACAGACAGAACGAAGGGAGGAAGGAACGCAAGCAAATGGTTCGGGATAATGACAGGCACGGAAAGAACACCCGGATTAACCATCCTACCTTCACTTTGCTGGCTCCCTGCGCTGCCACTGCCATAGCTAAAGCCTGGGTCCTGGTATGCTGGTGGAAAACACGGAGGGGGCAGAGGATACTGGTAGGGGTATCCTTGGCCTAAGGGCCAGGGAGCAGCAGGATGTGGGAGTGGAGCCAGGGTGTCCTGATCCGAGGCGCCGCTGGAACCGTTGTTGAGGTTCAGTGCAGCCAGGTCTGGAAAAGAGGGAAAGGGTGAGGACTCTGCTCTCACCTGGCAGGGGAGAATTTTACAGACTGGCAGGTCTGTGGCACCAGCAGAAGTAAATCCTGCCTTCCTGAGCCTCAGTGCCATTACTTGAGGAGTTCACCCTTCTAAGTGTTCTAATTCCTGGTCTAACAGGAAGCATCGACCACTTGTCCCACAGCTTCAGGATATGAATGACCTGTTCTGCAACACCCACTTGTGAAACCCCACAGGACTCACTGAATCCCAGAACAGCCAGGGCTGGAAGGGACCTCCCCAGGGATCTGCCCAGGGCAGGGTCACCTGGAGCAGGTGAGACAGGAACGCATCCAGGTGGGTCAGGAATGTCTCCAGAGAGGGAGACTCAAAATCACAGAATCAGCTGGGTTGGAAAAGACCTCTGAGATCGTCAAGTCCAACCTCTGACCTTGTCAACTCCCCACCCTCCCTGGGCAGCTGCTCCAGTGCTCTGCCACCCTCCCTGGAAAGTTCTTCCTCATGCTGAGGACAAACGTCCTGTGAGCACAAGGGACACACACACAGAGCTCTGCCCTCCCCAGAGGGGGACTTACTGCCACAGAGGTCTCCAAAGACGTAGTAGCACTGCTCTGAGAAGGTGATTTTGTTCACAGTGTGCCTGAGGTAGCCGTGTTTCAACATGCTGCTGGCGTATTTCCTCGCCTCCCGCCGGTCTTTGAAGCCTTCCACGTGTGTGTAAAGCCAGTCAACCACGTCTGCTCCTGAAATGACAACAGGGAGAGGGGACACACGGGATCGTCTGAGCCCAACTGATCCACTCCATGAACACTGACATCAAATACACACAGAGAAAATTTCATTTACACACATTGTGCAACTCTACCATGAAAATTACACAGCATTTCCAAACAACAAGTGACTAGAAGAGTCATCCTCCTCAAGAGTCAGGTTGTCAAAAGACCTGTGTTCCAATGCCTTTCTCAGCAAAAAGTAACTGCAGTCTAGACTGACTAAGTGTTAGCACAGCTCAGACCATAGGCAGACTAGTTGTGACAATTTTAAAACTAATTAAGGTGTTTTATTAAGGCTGGAACTGGAATTCCAAGGACTGTTGCTCTACTGAGCTTGGGCAGATTGCTAGAGCCACCTGAACACCTGAGATATAAAACTGAGGATTAAGAACCAGGCTCTGTGTGGGCATGAGAAACATGCAGCAGTTTTGGCTGCCCAGGCTCAAACAAGAGGGATTAATTATTTCCTGTCCCACTCAGAGCTGCTCATAAATAGCAAGTCAATTTAAGAGGTCATGGGCAGAAAAATAAAAAGTTCATATAAAGGTAGTTTCTTGAATTTATTACCATGAAGTCACTGGGTTTTTTTTCCTCCAGCATTCCTGGGATCTGCTTACCTATCACTGCATTGGAGATGGTGATTTTTAACCACATCCTGTCCCGAATTTCAAGGCCTGAGTCTGGGAGCTGCATAACCTTGACAATAGTAGCCATGTCACTCTTCACAGTTAAGGGAGATTCTTCTAATTCTAAAAGGAAGAGAGGTTACAGGCTGCTTTGAAATGAACTGAGTCTGAAAACACCTTCTCAGCTCCCCATTTGGATGAAACAAAGAACACAGTTTTACCGACAGACGCAGAAAAAAAAGACACAAAGGTTCCCAAATGCACCCTCACCCCGTGGTATAAATTACAGCATTTGTACCAATTCTTCAGATTTTGTGCTCTGTGCCACCAGTTTAGTCACTGAAATGCTGAGTCCCCACATGTCTGGATTTCCCATTCCAGGTCAGTCAGGGCTGGAATCCACATTGAGATTGGCAGGAAAGGAAACCCAGGGAGTCCTGTGGACCATCCCCTTCCACTTCACTTTGCCCTTCCCACCCAAGGGATCAGCGCAGAACTCTGTGCTTGCTCTTTAACTTCTGGGTTCTGTGCAGAACTCAGTTATCCTGTCATACACAAGACAACTATTCTTGGATACAGCACCCAGTCCTCCTCCCTGTCCCATCTTCCAGCCCCAGAAAATTTCATGTTGAACCTGTGTGTCTGTGCTTGCAGCAGGACCCTTTTCCAGCAGCAATCCAGAAACCCTCCTCTCCCCTCCCTTCTCCCCGTTTCACCCACCTTCCAAAAGCACCAGGGAACCAATTCTGTCCTTTTCCAGCCACCCAGAATTTTGACAGGAGGTACAGCAAGCGTGAAACAATGAAAACTGAAAATGCTGCTTTCCACACATGCACTGCCAATATGCATGAAAATACCCCAGGCTATGCATGCAGCTTCAATACTTACAAACTCTGAATAAACACTCACATTTTGCTTTTGCTTTAAGTTAGTTTGGTTAGTGGCAAAAAGCAACATGTTCTTTTGGGGAAAAAAAAAAAAACCACAACAAAACCCAACACACTGACATTCAAGTAAAGTATGTGGGGAGCAATAATTTGTATTTTCTTGGAGACCTGTATATAAAGAACAACACTGGCCAAACAGTCATCAGTTCTAAGTTCTAGTTGCTGTGCAAATAAGGAAAATTCTAAGAGGCATCTAAAATGCTCCCACTTTGGAGAGAACTCAGTGAACTGTGGGATGTTCACAGAGGTGCTCTTTGTGCCTGGGGCCCTGAGGTGCTGCTGCCCTGTTTGGGGCAGCTCCCAGGGCAGGGCTGAGGGAAGGGTGTAAAGCAGGAGGCCACAATAAAGGTCAGGGGGGGTACTCCACATTTTCTTGCACTCCAGAAAGGGAACAATTTAAATCACTAGTACAGAAATGAGAAGCTGTCTCCAGAAATGTGGTTCTGCTCCCAAACACCTTTATTTTCCAAGTATGATTGAGAGGGTGGCTTTTCCCCACTTCCCAATCACAGCACCGTAATCAAGGCACAGAATACATGAATCAAGAGGAATGCTGAGTACAGACTCTGACAGCAACCAGCAGATACATTTGATTCCAGCAATCTGTAGCACCTGTAAGGCTGAAAACACACCTCAGGACAAAGCAGCCACCAGGGAAGAGGTTCACTTGCTTTCTGCTGCAAATGTATTTCCCCTCAGTGGTGCTGCCTGATATCTAAAGGCACTGAGCTACCACACCTACAGAAAAACCCTTCCCTTTTATTGCAAGGTGAGGTGTAATTCCAGGAAATATGAGCTTATAAAACCTGAGAGATTTTATAACCAACACCAACGTTGGTCTTCAACATCATCAAAGTGTTGTTTTGAGTAAAAGAAAGGAGGAGTTAATATTCTTTAAACAAATACTTCCAAGATAAGGCACCATGGCAGTTCTTGGTTATCTGGATATGATTAGTTTAGAGACTGCCACAGACAAAACCAGGAAAGGAAGTTGAGCTCTAACCATAATAATTTCACATAGGACACTAAACTTGTTTTTTCCTTGCTCTATAAATTCTAAGAGTATAAAAAAGTACAAAAGAAGGGCCATGGGAACATCAGGGGAAGATTTCCTAAAAGGCACACTAACATTATTAACCGGTGACGTCTATCTGAAGCGAGCTGTTTAAATTTATTTAAAAACTTAGCAAATTATTACATTTACTAAAGCTATTTAAATTTATTAAAATCATTTAAATTTACTGAAGTTATTCAAATTTATCAAAAAACAGCCCAGTGCAAGGAGGGAGCTCTCCCACTCCCCTGAGGGGGTGACGCTGGAGGCCCGACTTTGTACCTTTAAAACCTTTTGAAAGGGACCACAAGCTACTCCTTCCTGAGGGTGAACCCTGACCAAAAACTGTGGAAAAAAAAAATAAAGGTTTTTCTGCTCCCCACAGGAATCCCCAGTGTAAGGAAAGGCATTTCAGGGGGCTGTGTGTGGTGGCTGCCGCTCTCATCGTGCTCGTGGCCGGGGTTGGGGCACAGCCGGGCACGGCCGGCCCCGGGCACCCCCTTGCCCTGGTGACTTACTTTCCGACTCGGGAATTGAGCTTGTTAGTGAGGAGCTGGTAGATGTGGTGATGCTCATGGAGGGGCTCATACCGTAACGGGGGTACGCTCCCGTCATGGCCGTGGTATGAGAGATCCAGGCCGCGGGGTCGATCGGCCGCACCGGCTCAGCTGCAGGACACGGGGAGAGAGAGACACACACGGGGGTCACACCAGGCATTGACACCTTCAGAAGCCCACGGGGTTTGCTTTAGGTCAGGCTGGTTTTCCCCCCCCAGCCCGTGTCAGGCTGTGGAATTCATTCCAAAGGGCAATGCCATCCTCAGCTTGAGGCTGGGAACAGACCGGGCTCACCCTCACGAGCTCAGCCCTCACCAGCAGGAGGTGGCCCTGTTATTAAGCCACGAGTTTTAACTTGTGTTTTAATGCTAAAACAAGATCTCTAAAACAAGATCATTTTCTACTGCCTTAATTTCAGAGGACAACACAATCCTCATCTTCAGACTGGTCTCACCATCACAAGCTCAGCCCTTTACCAAGAGGGAGCTGTGTTTGTCACATGAGCACAGATTGCTAGTGAGAAGTTTACTAAGCCACAAGTTGTAAAATGAGGTCATTTCTTTATTATCTATTAACAGAAATATAGTTCAATATTATATTAATGTTATCTATTATATATTAATAAGTATTTCAGTATTAATTTTGTATCTCTTTGCTGTTCGCCTCAAATGTTAAAAATACTCAGTTTAAATTCCAGGAAGTGAACATGTGACAAAATGAGGCTTTTTAACACTTATGGATGTTTACCCTCCAAACTTCCTATCAAATGAAAAGGTCAAGATCATGAGGATATACCCTCCAAAAGGTTAAGAGCTTGATCCAAATCCATGTGAATCAAAAGAAAAACTCCCAGGAATTCTGTGGGCACTGGAATCTCAGAAAGGGACTTAAACCCCTGCCTCCCAAACCAAGAGTAAACAAACAGAACAACCAAACTTAAAAGAACTGAACTTGTGGGGAATGGCAATCTGCTAGATGCCAAAATAAGTGAAAATATTCTAGACCTTGAGCGCTCCACAGGAACCCAGCAAAGAGCCCAAATGTGTACTCACCCCTGGGGATGGTGAAATAACTCCTGGGAGTAGGGTCCCAGCATTTGGCTACTGTTAGGCTGATAGGTCTAGGAAGAGAGAAAACAGGTAAGGATGACTCTTAACTTCCCTGCAGAGCTGGAACTGCTACAAGAACTACTCGAAACAAACTTATTCCTGTCCAACAGTTGTCAAGCACATTCTGAGAATGTTTTTGAGATGCTTGTCGAAATATTTTCCGTATGAACCAGTATCAGGATACTTCTGGCTTTGCACAGGTGATGAGTACTATTGGTGAAATCTGTTGAGTGATCAGCTCTGGAGATATTAAAATGCTCATCACATAAACAAATAGTGCTGCTGAAACCAGGCAGCTCCTAATTTGTGTTGGTTTTGGCTGGTGCATTGAAAACCAGTCTCACCTATCCATCATCACATCGAGAAGTTCAGGGCTGGGATCAGTCATGCTGGTTCCTGGTAGGGATCAAAATGCTGATTCCTCTGAGGTTTGCCCCATTCCAACAACTGCACATGGAGGGTAAATAGCAGGAGGTTTTGTAATGTGCTCACCCTGGTTTGGAGACTATTTCCCGTAGAACCCGAACTGCATCGTCATTGCTCATGTTCTCAAAATTGACATCATTCACCTGGAACGGTGCAGAAAGCAGAGGTCAGGCTCTGGGACAGCAAAGGTAAAGACATTTCAATTATTTGTGCCCCAATTTATCTGCCTTGTAACTGTTTCCATTCCTTTGAGCAGCTGCAGAAATGTTGTTCCTCAGAGCACATCTCACAAAGAACTCTCAAAAAGAGAGTCTGTGTGACACGTTTCTCTGAGTAAGAATGAATTCTGTTAACTGATCACTACGAGCCTGGGGGCCTGGTGGGATGCCTGAAGTGAGCCAGCCCTGCAGAAGCCAGCAGCAGGTTATTTTGGGATGCTTTGGGACCAACCTGCAGGAGCATGTCTCCCGGCTCGATCCGGCCGTCCGCTGCCACCGCTCCTCCCTTCATTATGGAGCCGATGTAGATGCCACCATCACCCCGGTCATTGCTCTGCCCCACAATGCTGATTCCCAGGAAATTATACTTTTCTGTTTGGATAAGAAGGTGGAGGGTGGGGAGGAAAAAAAAAAAAGCAAACAGAGTGATTGGAATGACAGCGAAGAGTTAACACCAGGCTACTTCAGCTTGGAAAAAATCAGCTCTCTCAACACATCAGCTGGGCCAGGTTTGACTTACAATGATTTCAGGTTGCCCTGGTGGCCAGTGTCTGCCTGGCCCCTTCAGGGAAATACTACTAAAGACATTATCTGTTCATACAGGATAATGAAAAGTTACATTAAAAAAAAACCAGCAAGACTGAAAGGACACGTCTACACCTCGAAATTGGGCACCCCATCAGCATTGAGCAATGTCTGTTCCACACATCAGAGTGGCAGGAAGGGTTTGGTGCTACTGAAAGCTGCTGAGTTAATTGGCAGCCCTGCACATTTCTGTCTGATTAAACAATGAAACGCAGGAGCAGCAGAAACACAAACCTCCAGTTCCCTTCTACCCTTGCTTCTGACAATGTCTGACCCCTCACCATCCCTACACCTCACCACTAACCCCATATCCTGGAGTTCCAGCCCTTTCCCAGGAAATAACAGTGATCTGCTTGTGCAAATGGCTCAGAACTATCCAGTTGTGGACTAGGAATCCATGCATAGCCAACACAGCAGCAACTCTCAGCTGCCATTCCCTTTAGTCCACCAGGCATCCTTTCAAACCAAGGAACTTTCTCCTGGCTCCAAAGGCTACCACACCACCACAAAACACATCTCCATCACTTGAAATTTATCACAAAAAACGTGGTTTATCCTCTTACCCATGTTGAGTGTGACGGTGATGATGTTTAGGGACATGGTGGAATCAGTGATGCTGCTGAACGAAGACGACTGCAAAAGACAACAGAGAATTCTCAAGGTTTTAAACGGCTCAGAATTAGACAATAAAAAGAACTACTGAGGATTAACTCATCAGGATTTGATTAAGAGGTTTCCATTTGGAAGGCATCAAGAAACTACTGTTAAGGGAATCTGCAAGGGAAAGAAATCTGAACACAGTCTGCACCTTCCCCAAAGATTTGTTCCCAAAACACACAGAGCACGTTCCTATATTGAGGCTTCTCAGCTGAACTTCACCTTGAATCCTTTCTGCTTCCTGACTGTGACTGACAGGCAAGCACTTAAATCCTAAAGTGGCCTGGTGCAGTGTGAATTATTGCATTCACAGCCCCTCCCTGAAGAGAGGGGTGAACAACATGATCTGCCAGGAAGTGAGAGGACAGACACTCCCCTGCCTCCAAAACTAAATACAAATGTGCTTCTCAAACACTACCCCAGTTCTTGGGATAAAATGTATGTGAGCTCATTCTTTAATGTGTGAAGACTGGTATTTATGGGAGAACAGAACAGTTATTCCAAGAGCCTGTCATTTAGGCCATCCTCATCCTGCTGCCTCAGGACTGGCACAGGAAAGGGTAAGAGGGAAGAGTACAGATTTCCTATAAATTTAGATTTCTCCTCCCAGCACAGTGCAGGTCTCAGTGATTTATACACCAGGCATCTGACACCCCTTCCCACATCAGGCAGTGGCATAATGGACCTTCTCCTGCAGGGACTGGTCTTGGAAAAGACAAGAAATGGCATCACCGACCAGCAAAAGGAAGAAAAGGAGAGGAGAAAAACTTGACTGTGGTGCTACAGAACTTCAAATGCAGAGATTTACCCAGACTGGAGCCAAAGGGAGCCTTTCCAAAGAATTCAACAGGCACAGACCTGCTCTGGATCCCTTCCTAAGCCATGAGCTACGCTCAGGAATCACGGTTCACCTCCCTGGAGAAGGATGGTGCCAACCTTACCCTGTCAATCTGCCGCATCCTTTGTTTCCTCCTCCTGCGTTTGTGCTTGCGGATGAGCCGGGATGAGGTGCTCTGCTCCGTGGAGCTACTCAACCTGAGGGGAAAGGAGAGCAGAGATGTCACCTCTGCACAGCTGAGCCATCTGCATTTCCCTGCCAGAAAAAAAAACCCCCAGGATGATTCCAAACGCAGGAGGGAGTAAATCCTGCCGGCACCATCAGCCGGTTTGCGAGAGCACGGAGAAGATTCCAGCCAAACTCCAGCAGGGATCAGAGGATAATTTAGTGGCTTCCTTTCTTTTGGGAGCAAGTCAGAGTGCAACCCTTCATGCCAATTTTTGTGAGTCTTGTCCTGGTGCTGCATTGTCTTCCACTGTTAAGAGGAACTTAAAGTTAAGGTTTGAACTCAGTGAAATAAAACAGCAACCGGTAACACCAAATAGTGACAGAGCAGCAGTGAATATGATTTACCTTCACATATTCTGTTAGTTTTACCTTGTTGTGGGGTTTTTTTCAGGCTCTTCAAACTTGTAGAACCTACATGTGCCACATTCTCCACAGAAATTCTTAAGATCCCTCTAATAGTTCAGAGCTTTAATCATCCTCAATTTACAGAGAGCGGAATGAGACTCAGAGAGACATAAATGGATTTGCCCAAATTAATTTCAGGAGCCTGGAACAAAGCCTAGATTTCTCAGATACCACTATAACACCACAGAGACATCTCCCCTCTATTTATTAAGTTAAGAATGAGGGGGGGAAAAAAAGTAATGCTCCATCATTAACCAAGATTAAAAAATCCAGCCCTGCACAAGGCAAGGAACCGAACTGGCACTGTCACAAAACAAACAGTGCCAGGCTCCTTCCCCAGTCTCTCCCAGTTCCAGCCACATGCAGGAATGTGAGAATACCTCAAGGAAGACTCAATACCAGGAGCTTGGTGTCATGAGATTCCAGCCCAGCTCAGGAAACCCACCGTGCATGGACTGTCCTCACTAAGGACACCAAGCTGAGCATTACAGATGCTGGAGCTGCTCGGAGGGTGTGAATCTCCTGACGTTCCCTTTGGGTTCACAAAACTATTTCAGGCATGTTAACCTCACACACTCCTTTTCCCCCCTGCCAGCAAGGCGAGTTCAAGAGCCAAGAGGTTGGGATTTGCAAAAAGAGATGAGAAATTCGATAATTCTCCGTCTGTGGGAAGAGCTCAAAGCACCTGGGTTTGGGAGGCTTCACCTTTCCAACAGGAAAAATAAGGAGGTCTCTCTCAGGGCTCCCAAAACTGGACTTGTTCAACACTTCCCACTCTCTCGACAGCACCAGCAAAGACTGACACAGAAGCATTTTACTACCAATATTCTCCCCTTTCCTATTTCTTCTCCCAATTTCTTTCTCCTCCTCTTCTCTCCCAGAATATCCCACCAGTAGGATTCAGCCAAAGCCTTCCAGCACTCAAGAATTTAGGGGAATCTGAGCAAAGGAAAGGTGTGTTGCTCTCAGTGAACCTGCTCTTTAAGAAGGGGATTTTCTTTTAAATTAAACCAGCAAAATCAGAGGGTTTTGGCAACCCTCTGAACTTCTGTTACCAGACGATGATAACATGTGCAAAGTGAAGTTCTTCTTTTTATGGTATTTTTTTTTCCATTCTACCCAATAGTAGAGTGGAAAAATGGGAATCAGCTCCTTCAAAAAGCCCCAGTTCAGGTTTAGTTCGAGACAGTATTTCAGGGAATTAACTCCTGGAGCTGAAAGAGTCTCTCCCATTAGCTGCACAAAATTGATGAGGCACTGCAGGAATATATTTACACCTATTTTCATGTAGCCATGCCACATTTCACCATCTCCCCTTGCAATTTCTATAAAACCAATAGCCTTAATGTATCCTTGCTGAATCCTTCATATTTTAGGATGCTAAATAACAGCTCAAACCTATTCTAATGAGAGGAAATATTTTGTTCTCTGAAGTATCCTCAGAAATGATTTCCAGCACTGACTACTGCCCAAAAATCCCTGACTGCACTTCTAACACAAAGGCTAATAAATCCCACAGAAGACTTTTTTTAAAATAATAATAATAATAATAATAATAATAATAATAATTTGACCAATCTATATCCCCCAAAGGAAGGGGGAAAAGGCAACATTTGTTAAACACAGCTTATCCATCCAGTTTAAAAGGAACTAATGCTAATTTCTTAAATGAGAAATAAACATCATCAATTTTCTGCAGTGAATTATTTTAGTTACACTGAACTGAGAACACCAGTTGCACACAGCTGACAATAATCCTACGGATGTCACCTCTCCTAGACCTTTGTTTGCTTAACAAAAATAAGGCTTTTACTGTAAAGTTCACGCTGAGCTCTCTACAGCAAACTCCTACCTGCAAACAACACGAGCACTCAATCATACCATCCCTTGATAAGAAAGCACACGAATTATTGTGCTCACACTGCCATTCTGTGCTGCCCTGCAATGCCTGTGAACAAGTCAATTCACCAAAAGAAGACATGACTCCTTCTCTCTAACTGAATGCAACAGATTCTCCTTGGACTGGGAACTGCCCAGCTCTGCTGCACTGCTCCAAGTTCAAAATAAAAATAACCCAGTGCCAAACACACAGAGTTAGAAAAGCATCCTCAACCTGCAACCTCTTCCGAGACAGCAACATCCTTCACATCTGATTTCTTCTCCCAGTGTGGCCTCCTCCCTGCACAATCTCCTCCACAAAGCAGGCTGTGACAGCAGAGTCCCTGAGCTGTTATTCCCCAAACTTACCCCCTTCCTGCCCGGGCTGCCTCCAGCAGCTCTGGAGCATTCTCGACGTGCTCTCTGCCTGCGCTCGCCTCGGAAGAAAAAACTTCTCCCTGCCAGCGCAATCTCTCATCTGCCTGAGAACACCATCCCTGGAACACAACAGCATACCTTGGAGCATTCCATGGAGTGGTTCTTCCTGACTAGCTGGCCTGGCAGCTGCTCCCTGTGCCAAGAGCTCCTGCCCCAGCCTCGAGAGGGAAAGGCTGAGCTGCAGCTTCGAAGAATCTCTTTATTCTCGGGGCAGGCGCAGGAAGTTCGACTTTATGAACACACAAAAGGTTTTGCTGGGTCTGCTCTGAAGTGCTTCAGTGCTAATCCTGCCCCACTGCACTGCTTGCTGCCATGGAAATGGTTAATTTATTTACCAGAAACCCCAAATCAGCTGCAGGGTTTGTTGCTGTTGTTGTTGTTTTTGTGGGTTTCATTTTTAGGGAGGGAAGGAGGGTTAGAAGCCCTAAAGGCTTTAGGGAGGCTGAGAGTGCATTCAGGTTAACTGCTGATCTTGCCAAGCCTTTATGCACATGAACATCCAGGTGAAGCACAAAGCAATTTTTTTTGTATCTTCAGGTGTTGGGAACTTCACCAGAGAATGCTGGAATGTTTTGGGTTGGAAAGGACCTTAATTCCAACCCCCCTTCCACGAGCAGGGACACCTTCTACTTCACTGCAACTGCAAAATAAATTCTTGAAACTAACACAGCACTAAATCTTCAATGATCATTTAGTTACCCCTTCAGCACATGGCCTTTAAGCAGAATTTGGAGGAACTGCTGTCCTTCAGCAGCTCTTTAAGCCCTGACCAACTGCAAGACCAAACAGGTCCACTGAGTTCCATAAGCTGATCGTGTTTGTAAACACAGCAAGTGCTTCAGTATCTCCAGGAGCTGCTCTTGCTGTTTGCATTCTACCTAGAATTTAGGAATATCCCATTGTACCTTTATTTGTTTTAGGCTGCAGATCTCTGTGAACCACCAAAGATCTACAGTCTTGTTCTCTGACAATTCACAGAAATCTGTAATGGGTTTTCAGAGCTCACAACAGCTCCAGAGACATTGCTTAGAGAATGCTGCCAGGAAAGGAAAGAGTATTTGTTTTGATTCATTTTACACCCTTAAAAATTAAGTATTTTAAATCCAAGAAATGTATTGGCTTATAAACCTTTTATGGAACAATGTTTTATAAACATATTATGGAAATGTCTTTAGAGATTTACAAGGATCTCTCCAAATGGAGAGGTATTTTTCAAGAAGTGAGGAATAACTCACAGAAAGACAGAAATAATGAAGAAGCCATAAATATATGGCAACCCAGCCTGCCTTTGCAATAGCATTAACTTTGATGAATTCCTGTGCTGCTCTCAGGTCTCAGACTATGCAATTACCCAGGAATTCCTTTATAATTCAGCTCTAGTGAAGTGCACACTTATTAAAAACCTAAGCTGAAGGTATTTTATTATAATATTCACACCTTTATAAATAGGTAGGCAGTTGCACACTGCTTTGATCTTCAAATGTGACCATTCTTGCTGTTGAAAGGAAAGGGCAGGAGCAGAATTTTCCTCTTTATTGGAGCAATGTTGGAGAGTGACCCTGTGACTGAGCTGGGCTCTTAGAGCAGAGATTCTACACAACAGGATGTTATTGATGAGTCAACAAGGCTGGAAAAGACCTCTGAGATCACCAAGTCCAACCTCTGACCCAACATCACCTTGTGTGCTGGACCAGGGCACAGAGCGCCACATGCAGTGCTCAAATCGTACACACCAGGGCAAAAAAGGAACGAAAAGGGGGAAGGAGAAGATCTAAATCAAGGCCAGAACCACAGTGGAGAGCCTGGAGAGAGATGCAAAGAGCTGCAGTGACCGTGGCAGTGCCCCACCTGCTCGTGTTGTCGTCGTCCTCGGAGTCGATGAAGCTGCTGGACTCCAGCTCACTGCTCATCATGGTGGAGGAGCTGTCGTAGCCAGGGGGGTGCTCACGGTGCCTGTCCAGCTTTGAGTGCCCATTGATCCGAGGGGCTGCCAAAAAATCACACGGGGTGGGGGCGTTATTAGGCAGGGAAGCAGTGGCACTGCGAGCAGCTGCAGAGGATCCTCATGCCAAAACCAAGCTGATCCCGTTCAACAGCTGGCAAATCTACTGTCCTGCCAGCCTTTTCCCTCACTTTTCCATCTGCCTGTGGCTCAGTTCGTGGACAAGTCACAAATGGATTGAGGCAGAAGGAGGAGGCATGAACAACTACTGTAAAGGTATCAGACAGCAATAAGAAAGGCCACGAGAAGTTGATGTCAGTGGTAAAGCCCCTGGGAAAGCAGCAGGTAACACAATCTGAGCCTGGTAGCACAGAAAACCTTAAAACAACCACCCTTATTTCTAGATATTCCAAAACAACCTGGTTTATGTAGATTAGAAGTGCTCACTATACCACTAATGCCTCCTGTTTATATTTTTCCCCTTTTTCCAGCTCTATCTTCTCTGTTATATTTCAAACAGCAAAGAAAGAAATGGGTTCAACTTCACATTTCCTGTTTGAATTAGATATTCTCTTACAGAAAAGCTCCTGTGCACTGCTCCAGTAGCTAAAAATTATTTTATCAGCCACTTAAACTTCAATTTTAGCTCTGTTTTGTACACCACAAACAGCACCAGGCAGCTTTGAACTCACGAGAAAGGTGTCCTGTGTCATTAAGGTGTGCATTTAAACAAATAAAAAGGTTTTCCTTATTTCTCCACCCAAACAAAATTCCCTTTTCCCAGATCTTCTAATTTTAGCCAGCACAGTTTGGGGGCGGGGAGGTTGGGAAACATAACTGGGTGAGTACTTTGACAAAGCAGTGTAAGGAGTTTATTCACAAAATACTCTCACCTATCTCCAAGTTTTAAGGAAGTCCCAACCAGAATCATTCCCTGCTCTGGTTCAATGCCTGTCCCACTAATGACCAGGGACTTTCTGCCCTGCTGACCCCCTGCCCCTGTTTCTTCCTTGGAGGAATGACAAGAGTTCACTGGGCCCATCTGACAAAAGCCTTTGAGTGTCTCACAGAGATGACAATAAAGCATAGCCTGGGAGGGTAAAATATGTCCTCCTTGACTTTTATCAGCAGCAGAGTAGGCCCTGCCTGAGGGACAGAAGCACATCAAAGACCAAATCAAAGCAGCCTCGAAAGCAGAAAGGGAAGAGCAGCATCTGCTCAAGGAAGGTGTAGAGAGGGTTCTGTGATACTGCAGAGAACAAGGGTGTCTCAGGGAGAAGGCACATCCAAGCTCCCAGTTAAGAGGAAAAACAACTGCCCTCCCAATCCCTTCCAGTGCAGGAAGTCTTTACCAGTTATTAACAGAAATATGTTCCCAGTTTCTCAATAAAGACTCATAACTCCTCTGGGTGCAGGGCTCTTCCCTGCTATGCAAGTAGGGGAGAATCATGAGATTGTCCACTCCTGCTTTATGCCTGCACCCATGGCCAAGCTCTAGCCCTGCATCCTGCTTTGCCTTGTGTTTGAAGTTCTTTGGAACCCTCAAACAGCCTCTAATCACTCCACCAAAGACAGGCTTCAAGTTCCCACTGCAACTGTTCTCCAGTTCCAGCCCTTCTTCAGATTCCTCGGCACCCCCTGTGGTAAAAAAATCCATATATTGCAGCACTGAGTGGAAAGCTGCAACAGCTCCTCTTCCCAAACGTTTGGGGCTCTACAAGCCAGCCCACATGAAGAGCTTCTCAAGGCACAGGCCATTATGTGGCATTTTTCAGCTGGCTGCACAACAGTTCAGTTCACCCCACGGCGAGCTGGGTGTCGAAACACCAGCGTCGACACTTGACATCTGCAGACCTGTCAGGGACCGAGCAGGAGCTCCAAAACATCCCTCAACGCCAAAGGAAACTTGTCCCTTAATTACCTCCCTAATTAGAGCTTCCATAGGCCCCTTTCCCACTCGTCCACTGAGCAGACTGACACCGGAGCTTTGTTCTGCCCAGCGAGGGGTCCCCAGAACATGTGCCAGGCAGACCTCCCACGTCCCTAATTAAGATCCTCACTCTACTTTCACTTAATAGGACTTTGTCAGCTTTCCAAAGCAACTTTTTTTGTTGCTTGAAGAGACAAAGCAGAGCCCTGGCATGCTGGTTTCTTTTCCAGACCAGCTTTCCTGAAAGATTTCCTCAGTTCGTATCTGCAGTGTCACAAACCTCCAGAAGCACGTGGATTAACAGAAGAGGTTTATTGTGTTCCTCAAGCCACCACCTTGTGGGTATCACTTGGGAATCAGAGAATATTCAAGCACAGGAGAAGACACAAGCATTCATTGCCTCTGCACTTAAAAAGAGGAGCATCTTTTAAAGGAAATGGGTGGAAGAGTTTACAAATGCCCCAAGCCTGTGTTGTTATCTGAGTGGATCCCTGGTCTAGCAAATCACAGCCCCTCCTGCTGCAAAATCCTTTTTGCATTTTCAATGGGAAGAGGTGTGAAAACGTTGTCAGATCACCAGGTGTGTCCACATCTTCCAGGGCCATCAATATTTATGATGGCCTCTCTCTCTCTCTTTGTGTGTCTGTAACTGCCCAGCAGCAATTCAGCAGAAATAGCTTTTCTGAGATGAGTAATCCTGCAACAACGAAGGAAAACATACAGGCTGGTTTGGTGAACAACCCACCCATGATACCACACTTTTAATTACCACCTGGTTAACTTCCCATCACCCAGGCTCCAAGGCAAACCCGAAAGCCTCTGCAAGAGCCCAGCTGCAGGTCAAGCCCAGACTGTCAGACTGAGAGCTGGCAGAGCTTTTCAATAAAATTAGGAAATAATTTTTGCGAATTACAACGGAAAGTAGGACAGAAAAGCTTCGTTTTGCTTCCCTTCTCTTCCCAGCCCTGGGGTTGTTCCAGGTCAGAAGAAGATGCTCGGTTCAGCTGAGCCTCTGGGATCAGTGGGCTCAGCCTCAATGTGTCTACACCTCCACAGCTCCCAAACGGCTCATTAGCACCTTCTCTCACTTCACCAGGTTGAAGTGAAGGCTGTAACACACTGCTCATGTTTTCCTGAGGATCGAGTGCTCCTCTCCCTTTGCAGAGTACCCAGGGAAACCCTCACTGCAGGTAATTCTTCTGTCCTTCACACCAACAAACATTGAGTGAGCTCAAACATTGACACTTCACCCAACAGTCACAAACACTCCGTGGTCAGGTTATTGGGCAGGGCCCTCCCCGTGTCTCTGCAATAACACCTCTGGAACAAACCTGTGAGTAATGCAGGGCTCCAAGGAGATCCCTCGTCCTGCCCCTCCAAAACTACCAGAGCTGTAATTTTGGTATTATTCAAACGAGTCCCTGCAGGACCAGATCAAACACTCTCACTGCATTCCCTTCTTTCTGCAGGGAAAGGAGGAATTACCACTGTTTCATAATGAGCTGCCCCTGGAAGAGCTGTGATCCAGCTGTCACACCCTGCTGCCCTTTCCCCATCCTTGCCCCCCTTTCCCCAGGACTGTTCCCCCATTTTACATCCAACTGCGCTCCACACAAACAAGACACCAAGACTCAAGAAAAGAACAATCCCTGTTATGTAAAAGCCTTAAAATCCTCTCCAGAATTAGGGTATTTCCCTTCTTTTAGTATTTTCAAGTGGCCATTCAGGACACAGTGCTCAACTGTGCACTTTAGGGATGCTTTCCACTGAAAACAACAAACTGGTGTGTTATTGTATGTATTGTATGTCATTAGTGACAAATAAAATACTGTTATGACCACAGAAACACGATGGAAATTAAACAAGATATTTTGAAGATACAGCAGTTACCACTGTTTTGTGCATGTTAACCAAAGTCACCTGCTTCAGGTAGAAGAAGGTTCAAGTATTGCAGATTCTGGACCATTTTAAACTCAATGGGTGGCACCTATTAATTCTTAATTAAGCCTGGAAATTCTTGTCTGGCAACGAATGAAAAAAACCAGGCTTACTTTGATGTACAGACTAGAGGCATGAGATGGAATTCTGCAGTTTATTTGTGTACTTTGGGTGTATTTAGATATTTAAAAAAAAGATCTCCAGGGCCAATGTTACATCAGCATAAAACACCATGGCTGATCTGAGCCTTGAGAAACCAACAGTTAGTCCTCTCCAAGCCACTCATCTCCTAATGCTACAGAAAGCTCTGAATGTTGTCAAAAATAATCTCTCTGCCACTTTACTGTAGGTTGTCCAGACCTCTCGGAAAACGCTGAGCTTCAAAGAGTTTCAAAGCAATTATCAAATTATTCCATTAAAATAATCACAGTCCCTGAGAGCACACAGGAACGCAGACACAAGTCTCCTGGGCAGCATTCAAGGCAAAAGCAACTGCTGCTCTGAAAGACTGTCAGGAAAATTGTTCTTTCTGAATGAAAAAAAAAGGAAGGGAAGGGGTCGGAATTGAGCCAGGACTCACCATCCTCGTGCCCTTCCCTGTTCCTCCGCCGGTGCCTGTCCCGCCGGTGGCTGATGACTGACTCTGTCCCTGTGTCATTGTCCAGGCCATCCCTGCTGCTGGCAGCGTTGGGGCTGTCACAGAACAGAGAGGAACAAACACCAAAGTCATCCCTTCGTTCTTCTGTTTCAGCAAAAACAGTTGGTTTGGAAGCCAGAAAACTGTTCTGCACCACCCACCCCCCACCCAGCCTGGCTCTGCCCACCCCAAAACCACCTGGGGGGTGAAAACAACAATTCCACATCCACGCCCCGGGACACACGGTGCTGTTTTCAAACAGTGCAAGTGTCACTCCAACAGTGGAAGGGTTATTTTCAAACGCCCTGGGACACACAGTGCTGCCTGCACGAGCATCTGCACATCTCCGTGACGTGGGAGAAGCTGCCCCAAGGCTCCTGCCTGACATTTCCACAGGAGGGAGAGAGGGACTGATGGGCCAAGGGGAGGGATCGTTCTGGCACGTGCTGAGCTCCCAACCACAGGGCAGAAGCTCCTGCAGCTCACTGGCCACTTTTAATGTAGAGCACTGACCTTGAAGGTTGAAGTCCTGCAAGTCACAGCAGAGCTGAAAATAATTAAGTGTGTAGAAGCACAGAATGCTCTGTGCTAAAAAGCTCATCCCGTTCCACCCCCTGCCATGGGCTGGGACACCTTCCACCAGCACAGGTTGCTCCAAGCCCTGTCCAACCTGGCCTTGGACACTTCCAGGGATGGGGCAGCTACAGCTTCTCTGGGAATTCCTAAGCATGGGAGTCACTAATTCATCACTCCTAGAACTCCCCGAGGCTGGAGAACACTGCCCTGAGCGTTTTACACAGGGAATTAAACCCCCAGCAATCCAACCAGCCAGCCCCTGGACCCAGAACTGGTTGTGTGTAAGCAGGACTATGGAATGTTATATTTAAGAAGCCTTTGTGCCTCCTGCACACCCACACACTTTCTGGGCAGGAAGGAAATAAATGTGCCCACCACAGAAGTTAGGAAATCGAGGTTGTGGTGGGAGAAAACCTTTGCCTGCACATCTGAAGCCCTGCCAAAACGCCAGGCTGCCTTTCAGCGCTTGTCACACCTTATGTTTGCACTTTTGGTTTGGCTGAAAAGGGGGAGAGGGGGTGGCAGATCCCTCAGGTCACCCTCTTGAGGCTCTTGGACATCCCAGCAGCACCATCTGCTGACTCCACTCGTAATTCCCACTCCCGAATCGCTTCCTGGGCTAAACCCGCCCACAAAAGGTGGTTTATTCCCTAACAAAGGGTGCAAAAGGAACTCACAGCTGGTGCTTCTTTAATAAATAAGGCCCCAATCAACACTGAAGGAGGAAGGCAGGAGATGACACATCTCTGGCAGCTCAAATAGCATTAAAAAAAAAAAATCTCAGGGATTTAGGAATCAAGGAGGTAAACCACACTTAGTGCAGAATCACCACAGCAAAATCCCAAGAAACATCATTTTCCAAAATTTCTGGAGGACAACAGTCAGGATTCAGGTTCTGGTAGCCAGGCTTTACAATTAAAAAGACTTGAGCAGCTCAAGTTTACCCAAGAGAAACAAACAATTTCAAAACCCAGTGGATTCTTTATCACTTGGAATCTTTAAACTTGGAATGGGTGTGTTTTAAAATTAAATTCTACCAGTGAAACAGAATTTAGGGCCTCATGCAGAATGGCTGAGATACTCTGCCCCAAGTTATGGACATAAACTTAGGCCATTATTTCATAAAACACAACAGCAAAAACCACTGTAACATGTTGAGATGTTCAGCTGTGAAGAGAAGAACCTAAAAAGGCATTAAGGCAGAACAAGTTTTAGCCCACAAGATCTCCCCACAAGCCAGATTCCCTAATGCACTTTAAGAAAGAAAACAAGAAAGAAACAAGGGGTAGGGAGAGAGTGTCTGACTTCCAGGGTGGTTTGTTTGTTTGTTTGTTTTTAAATAAAGGTTGATCTCAGAGCTATTCCATGCAGGTTTAGGTTGGAAAGACAAAGAACTGGTTCTATTTTCTGGTCACATGCACTGGCAGAGGCCTCTCCCAGGCAATTCCTGAACACAGGAGGGCAGCACAGCCCTTGCAAGACACGCTGTCAGGTATTTCCCAGGATTTCTCGTCCCCTCTAGAAGGCTTTTATCTGTAAAAACACTCACACACAACACTAAGGGCTCTCCCAGGGAATAGTGAGCCCAGATATCAGTGGAAACAACCAGGCAAATCAAGGCCACGTTTCCTTCTCCAAACACAGGCTGAGATCTCAGTTAGAACCAGCTTTAAATCCTGCCTAAATTCCAGGGCCCTCCCTGAAAATGAAGGTATTTTCAGGACACCCATTGGATGGACACAGGGAACAGGAAATAACAAAGCTCCCACTAAAGCAGATGATTCCCAGTCTGGCCACACACAGAGCTCTGGCAGCCTCTGGCTGGACCATGGAGGAGGCATTATTCCTCATGGAAATTTTTTCCTCCTGATAGCAGCGTTCTGCTGGCTCTGCACACTCCATAATTACACACAAACACCCTAATAAGTTGTCATCCATCCACCACAGAAAGCATTTTGGGCTCCCTCGCCGCTTAACTCTTCCACAATGGCTTTGAAAATGAGGTATTTTGGATGTTTATTTCCATTTCCCTTTCAATGCCTCGAGTTGTTATTTTTACAGCAACAACAACTGCAGCAGCAGGAGAAACAAACAGGCAGGAATTGCAATTTAATAAATAAATGAGACAATTTGCCCTTACTGGAAGGATGGAGGGCGGGAGTCTCCGATGCCTCCTGTCCTCTCGAGGGGTGGTGGAAGGTCTGTGTGGCTCTCAGTGCACTGGGAACCCGTGTCAGAGTGAGAACTTTCAGCCAGGACCAGCTGTCAAGAGGGAAAATAAAAAAAAAAGAGAATTACCCACATTTCTCCACTCTGACATAGAGAGAAAATTCACAGCCTAGTCTGGCCCGACCCCAAATCTCCGAGTTGCCTGAATTAAAACCCAAATCCACCCAACCTCAACAGCCATTTACACTTTAGGGGAGGACCAGATTCCTGATGTTCATTCTGCTCATCTCTTGTGCCTGTTTTATCTCTCAGTGTTCCCTTAAGGCAGAGCTGCAGGTAGGAAAAGGCTTTTTCCAGCCGTGCCATAAAAGCAGGATGTGCAGTGAGCACTGTTCTGTAATTCCTGAGGACCTGAAAACCTGGACAAAATGGGGAGCTGTCACCTTCAAAACTCCTCTGACACTGGCACTGGCATTCCTGGAAGCTGGAGGGGCCTGGCAGCCTTTCAGCCAGGCTGGAAGGGAAGGCTGCAGAGCACCCAAAACACACACACACACAGAATCCACCTGGAAACTGGGAATTTAGAGACACGCTGCAACAATCCATCTTCTCATTCCAAACACCACATGTCTACACACAGCCTGGTGAGCTTGGGAATTATTACATATTCCAGTCCTGTCACGAGGCAGGATGTAAATTCTGCACGGAACAACCGATGCCATCAACATCCTCAATCATTAACAGGGATGCTCCTGGATAATGGATCACAGGCACGGCCGTGGCACACGAGGGGTTCACTACACTCAGTCTTGCTCCCAATAAATTCAGGGCATCCATCTCCACTCAGCACTCCCAGGGTGACATCTTTAATCAGCAGATAGACAAGAGAAAGAAGAATTTGAGTCTCTTCCCCTCCCCACCCTCCTGGTTTGCAGCTCATTTTAATACACTGATTGACAGAGGATCTCAGATTTTACTTGATTCTACCCACTTATCTACTGGCTAGGACCTACTTTTCTGTGTTTAAAAAAGAAATAGTATTTTAAACAGGCAGAGATCCTTTGTGTTCAAGAATCCTTTTGTACATCCAGTGGAAACTGGTTTTCCACATTATTTTTGTTTTTAAATCTTACTAGTGCTGGGAAAGAGCTGAAATGCACACCCAGGAACCAAAGAGAGCAGGTCCCTCCTCTGTCAATGACTCAGGGAATATTTTATCATGAAATCAGCGGTTTTGCCTCAATTTTCTAACCTAGAAAGGCAGGACACCACCAATTTTGCACAAGATTGAGATGAAAGCAATCAACCTGCCTAAATGCAACCTGAACCCCAGGGGGCAAGAACCATCCACTGCAGAAAAACAAACATGCTCTGATCCAAGACTCCTTTTAATTTATCTCTGCAAACAGAACATGATGATTCCCAATTAGCAGTCCCAGTTCTAATTCAGCTTTACCTGCTGGATTAAGTGGTTATATTTTATTTAAAAGCCTAAAAGGGGGAGAAAGAGATCCCAGTTCTCTACTGTTCAAGCAGGAAGGCAGATGACCAACCTGAGTAAAATGAAAAGAGAATTCCATGAGCTGAAGGACCGAGTTCTCATTTTAAGTGACTCTACAAAGAACATTCTCCCACTGAACTGGGAGAATTTTGCATTTCCTGTGCAAAAGGTGCATTTCCACAGTCCATTGACCACTTTCTGGCCATCATCCACAGAAATCAGACTTGAACTACAGGCCTGGAGGTGACCAGGGTTATATCCTGTCACCAGTCCCCTGAGCCCTCAAATCACTTGGCCAAGTCTCCTTAAACAACACAATTATAAGGTCTTTAATTAACTAAGTGCTCAATTAATGATATATTTAATACCTTTCACTGAGAAGCAACAGGGCCTCAGCTCTTCCCTTTATTTTTAGCTGTGTAAGAACTGGAGTATAAGAGGCTCCAACAATAACTGGTTAATTTATTGAGGACTAATTTTAATCTAATGATTAGATGGATGCTGGCTTTTAAAGAAAAGGATGGAGAAGGACCAGGATAGGAGGGCACTGGCATTCCAGATGCAGTGCATTATTCCTAAGAGCATAACCCATAAATATGAGAAGGGAAACACATACAGGCTGTCAAAAAGGAACTGCCTGGAGACAGAACAGTTCTCCAGCACCACATGGAGTCAGCTGCATTATTCAAACTCTTATCACCAAAGCAAGAGCAACAGAGGAAACACTGAAGGGAAAAACAACACAAGCTTCTCCTAATAACTTGATAATTAAGGCTTCTTTCTTTCAGGTGGGGGAGTTAAAGGGAGATGTTTAGAAAGTATGTTGGCATTATGGAGATGCAAGGATGGCTCTGAGCGTGGCTCATCCCCTGAGGAATCTCTCTGCCAGGGCTTTCACTGACAAAAATCAAACCAGGGGATAAAAAGAGGAAAAAAGAAAGAGGGAAAAAAAAAAGATGAAACTGGGTGTAAGGGAGATCTACACCCTCCACACTCTGGATTGTAGCAAGTTCTGCAAACAAGCACTTGGCACAAGGTTTTTGGGGGCAGGATAACAGGTCCCTCCTTTGGGTTTTTCTGCTGATGACAAGCCCTGACTCCAAGACAAATCCCTTCCATATTTCTGGGTATTTGCTCTTGAGCCTTTCCCTGCTCCTGGAAGAAGAAGCCCTGGCAATGCAGGACCCCAGGTGAAGGGAAACCCAGCTGATGGAGGCTGTGGGTCACCCTGGGAGTGCTGCTGAGCAGGGGCAAATTCCACCCCAGCCAAGCAACTCCTCGGGAATGTTTGCCCTGGGCTGTGATTTCCTGAAGGATGAGGCACTGGGTACCCACTTCTTACTCACCTGCAGTGGGATTAAGAGTCACAAACACCCTCAGACATTGCCATTACCATTACAAAGGGGAAAAGGCTGCAGAAATTACCCACACTGATCTTAAAGCCACCTTCAGGAATTAAATCACCTTGAACTTGAATCAGTTCAGTACCAGACAGAGTGAACTCCAGATACATTTGAACTCAAGAAAACACACTGGCAGCATCCCCTGTTTCTGAGCAGCTTGGTAATCCCAGATAGACATCTTTCACGTTTCAAGCAGCAAATCACAAGCACAACAGCCACGATAACGGGGTGGCCAGGGCAGATATCCCCATGTTCACCTTCCCAAAACAAGATCCAGGTCGTGCTGGCTGTGCTTGCTTGGTGCAGGCACTTCCACACAAAGCACACTTGAATTCACAGACACATCCTTTGGGCTGAAATTTTGCCCCTGAGGAATAATAATAAATAAATAAACCCAGGAAGGAGTGTAACAGTTTGAACAGGTTGCCTAAGGTGATCTTACTCTTATGATAAGCAGGACCTGGGAGCTCCTGCAAGAGGACCCGAGTTCAGAGGTTTAAGCAAGAGATCTTGAAGCAATTAAGTTGTTAAAACAAGACACAGACTGTCCACATCTATGTCTGGCTACGAGTGGAGCAGTTGCCCTTCATCAGAGCTTTCCTTCCTGACTTACTGTGTTCAAGAGCCCTGAATATAAATGGATGGCTGCAGACCAAATTAAGTAAAAAAAAAAAAAAAGAAAGAAAAACCACCCCAAAAGAGCATCAGAACAACATTTGTTGTGCTAGAAAAGAAAATCTGCAGCAGAAGATGGCACATGCAGCAAGACTGTTCTGCTTGCACTGCCTGGTTTATTCTTCCCACAAATCCAAGGGATCAGAAAGGTGGTGGAACAGCTAACTCCATGGAATCCTGGGCTCAGCTGGAGCTTTGTGGTGGGCAGCAGCCCTGCCTCTGTCAGGGCAAATGCCTTCAGTTTGGTGAGGGTTCATCAGCGACTGCAGACGGGGAAGAATTTTGGGGGGTGTGCACTTGGACATGTCCTTGCCCTGGCAATTCCAACGTGGAATTGCTGCTCCCTGCCTTGCTGGGCCACCTGAAGTCCCTCATTTCTCCCACCAACGAGGCTGTAAATCACTATTAAGATAAATTCTGTCCTTTTCTTTGATGAGCCAGGGTAGGAACTAAGCCCTCCAATACTGCACCCCTCTGAATGGCAGAGGTAATGCCACAACACAGACTGCCCAGTGTTTGCAGGAGAAAGGCAGTGCCACAGGCAGCTCCCTGGCCACGAGCCAGCCCTGATAATTACATTTCACCCATCGAGCCTCCCCTGCAGTTCTGACTGGCAGGAGCATTTTAATGGGTTTCTCTGCCCGCACTGTGCTGGTACTGTGTGCTGCTCAGGAGCATGCCTGTGGGCTGGGAAACAGCTGCTGGGTCCCACCCAAAGGACTGCATTTCCATGTGAAACGGGGATGTCTCCCTGTGTGGGGCACATGGAGGAAGTTCATAAAGAAGTGTGGAACTAATTGCAACTGTTGATTCAGCTCATTCCATCCTCCTGAACGCCGTTTGTTTTTGCAACTGAGGTCCCACCACCACACTCCCCACGAAGTCCTTCCCAGGAAGTGGAGAAAGCATAGCAAGCCTGGCATGTTAGAAAAGAAATTTATGTTCTCTTGATATCCCCAGTGATTCCCACACAGCCACTTCCAATCCGTGGCAGGACGAACAGCAGTGAGCTGTGCAGGCCACAAACCCTGCAGCTCGTTCATGCTGAGAAAAAAAAACTCCTGTTTCCTTCTGTGCTGGAGAAGGTTCCAGCATTTCCAGCAAGAAACAAGGCTGAAAACCAGTTCTATTGGAACTTGTTTGCAGAAGTAAGTGCTCAGCTCACTGCCTGTGTCAACACCAGGCTTCCAGACACCATTATTGCTCCTGATCTTCAGTGACTCTTTGGAACAGTTGTTTCACCTCCCTGGAGCTCCATTTCCCCTTTTCTCCTCTACACCATGTTTGATTCTGATTTCTAACTAATTATGGCAAGGCCTGCCTTTCACTGAGCTCAGAAGACATCTGAACAAACTCCCCAGAGGTGCTGAGCCAGCCCAAGGAATCACCTGGGTAGCATCCCTGGATGGGGACACCAGAAAAGAACCAGCCTGGGAAGGGGAAAGAGCAACACTCTGCTCTCATATCCCCACCTGCCTAAACATTTATTAATTTATCAGCAGGAAAACTACAATATTTAAATTCTCACTGAGAGCAGCAGCAGCAGCTCCTGGTGTTGGGACCGACACCAGCAACTAAAGAAACACCCGAAAAAAGAGCCGTTTATATTTCTGACAGCAACTTCAGAGCAGCCACATTTTATCTGCAAGTTGAAAGTAATTACTTCCCATACAGTCACAGGCATCTCGAGTCCCCAGCCAAGGCTTCAGAGACGTGGCCCATTATCCACACGAAGGCTGCTCCCACAGGACCAATTGCAGAAAAGGCTTTGCTGATGAGGCCCTGTATTCCAGCAGGAATTCTGTCAAAGGCACCAGGACTCCAGCGCTGCTGGAAGGCCTGGAAAAGCCCATCAGGAAAGGGCTGTTTATTTGAGTAACAAGAAATTGTCTTATGCTGGGCAGATCAGGCTCCAGATGGAGGAGGGTTTATGTGATGTGTGAAGAGACTGAAATCAGCTCGGTTTTAGACAGAAGAGATCACCAGAAATCTGCTTCTGTGGGTTTTCCTTCTGTGCACTTTGCTCAAGATGACTGAACAGTCCCGAAGCTCCTGTGCTGCCCTGTTAAGTGGCTCTACCCAACGGGGTTAATTGTAATTGCAAATCCAGCCTCTCAAAAGCTTATGTACAAACAGGACAAGTGTTATCTGCTGGCACCCAGATAATGGAGAAGAAAAACCAGGGAAAGCCTCACAGAAGGCTATGACATCACTGGCAGCCAATAGGAAACGCTGCACATTCCCAGCAGCCAGGCAAGGGATTGTTCCCAGATGTTGTAAATCCTTCCTAAAAGACACAGATAACAGCCAAGCCAGCTGCTGGCACAGCCCTCCCTCCTGGCTCTGACCTGGCAGCACCCACGAGCCAGTTCTTTCCACTGCCTGGACCACGCAAAGAGAACAGAAAAATATTTTAAGCTCTTGCAAAAAAGCCCGAAGGTAAAATATTGTATCTCTTCCGTGCAAGCTATTTTTAGGTTTTTTTCCCAAATTGCCCAGTAAGGACCTGAGAAAAACAAAACATAATTTCATTTGTGTCCCAAAGAACTCAAAATAAATGATTCCCAGGGAAAAATTGTATTCTGTGTTTTGTGTGTGCAGCAGAACAGGGAATCCATCAGCTATTTTTGGCAGAAGCTGCATTTACAGTAAAAACGAGTCAATGTAGAATTCTGACATTCAATTCTATATTGCTGAAAACCTAAAGGTCAACCACTGAAAAGGGATCTACTAAGCAGTACCCCTCTGTCCCAAATTATTTAGTGCTTAAAAGAAAAACAAACAAAAAAAACCCCACTAAATAAACAAAACCACACACACACATGCACAAAAACAAACAAACAAACAAACCTAACCCACCCTGAAATCAAAAGAACAAGATCTAAGATGCAGAGGAGAAAAACAAGCAGGACACAGGAGGGCTGGGGAGGAAGTTTGAACAGCTAATTAGCAGCAGTGATTCTAATTCAATCCTAATTTAGCTGTACATTGAGTTCTCAGGGCAGCAAAAGTAAGCAACAGCTAAAGACTTGCAGATCCTCCCTTGAACATCTTCCCCTATGGAAATCAGTCCTGCACATGACACCAAGATCAAAGTTCCCACCTCTGACAAATAGAAGGATTCAAATGTTATTAAAAAAGATGAAAATCTCAAATTTCTAAACGCCACTCATCTTGTAAAACTTCAAAGTAGCCCCTGGATCAGTCAGGAGGGGAGATGGGGGGGGGAGAGAGAGTTCAGCTCTGTCGTGTGCGTTTAATTCTCCGATTTGAAATTTGAAATGCGTTGTGTGGGTCTGAAATGCACACGCAGGGCCACTGCAGTCATTTACAGTGAGGGCCACAATCATCACAGATGGTTTTGTGAAAGAATCCCAAGCTGTCTGCTACCAGCTGACACACATTTTATAGCGCTGGAGACAAAGAAAAGCTCAGGCCCAGCACATTGAAAACCAGAGAAGGAAACAGCCCTGCCCAAAACACATTATTTTTTAATTTTTTTTTTCCAAAAGGTAAAGACCAACTTTGCTATCCCTGAAAGATTTGTATGCAATTATCTGGTAAGTTCCAGTGAATAGGATATTAAAGAATTCGAAACTGTGAACAATTAACTTACAGCAAGATTTACATAAAACTCCTCCAGTAATTAGCAGCAAATAGAGGCAGATAAGCCCTGCAATTTTATGGGTGTTAGTGTGGAAAAAGTAATTTGCAATTCATAATGCAGGTCAGACACAGATGTTTCAGCTGATTGCTGAGCCAGTGAACAGAAGCCCTTGTCAACATCATCTGCAAAAAGTGCCCTGTGCGATCTCTGAGAGCTCCAAACCAAGGCCAAACCAGGGGGATAAGCACATAAATTTGGAAACGGGCTGATGGGAGGAAAGAGCCTAAAATTTGAAGCAATGTATCTTCTCCCTACTGCCTCCAATCCGTGTGTCTGCCTCAGCTGAATTAAATGGGTTTATAATGCATTATGTCATTTGCTGCTGAGAGCAGAGTCTGCAAAAGCCACGTTGCTGCAGCACACACAGAAGGCTCCACGGTGCTAATTCTCTGAAATAATCAATTTAAGCCACACATCTAAATTTTGCTCTGAGATCCTTGCAGTAGAAGCATCCTCTGTTAGAGGCCTGGCTCAGACTGATCCTCGTGGGTGAAGTTCCTGGGCTGGCCAGCAACCTACACTGCCACAGGAACTGTGTTGATGAATCAGATTAATTCTTAAAATTCTTAATATTAATTCTTAAAATTTCAGAGATTGTAATGTTTCTCTGAAGTGAAAATAGTAACAGCCCCAGAATTAAAATATAACATTGAACTTGTGTGTGTGTGTACATAGATATGGTCTTGTTCTGATCTTCATATTCTCCTGTTTTTCAGCTGGAGAACAGAAAAGCCATATATTTTCAAGTCTCATTTTATTTAAGGAGCTGGGAAAAGAATTCAGCTCTCAACCAGAGACAAAATACCCTTGGGGGTTTGGTTGGGAGAGGGAAGAGGTTAAAGAGGTTAATGCCTTATTGATGTGGAATAGTTTGGTGTTGGGGGACTGCTTTTGCTTCCACTCCAGGAACGTTGGCCCTTGTTGGAACAACCTGAGTCACATTTTGCTGCACAGAAGAGCCCAAATGGTGTCTAGGAGTCAGAATGAATCACTGGTGTACTGAACCAACAATGCAAAGATAAATGTTTTAACTAGACCACACAGATAAAAACAAACACCACCGGACTGGGAAGAAGAGAGCCAGGTCAGGGACGCAGAAGACAATCCAGGTATGATCAGCCTGTTGTCTAAATTAATATTTACCAGCTCAGCAGCTCTGGGGAAAGGGGAAGAAACAGGGAAGAGAATGACACTGAGGAGCAAACACAGTGCAGGTGCTGCACACCGTGGAGGAGGAGGAGGAAAGGGGTTCTCAGGATTAATTCGCTCTCCTGATCAGAGCTACTATTAATTTGCTTTTCCAACAGCAGCTGCTCTCAGGCCACGGCCACACAAGTGCCACCCCCCCAGCCCATTTCACGAGAGGCTCGTTAATCACACATGAGGTCCCTTTTTGTCCCCTCCATTCCCATACTGTCAGAGCCCCACGCTACAGCCCTCAGTAATCCCTGGAGCAGGGACAAAAACAGCACCACCAGCACCCAGGGCTCAGGCGTGCCCTCAAAGCAGCAGATTCAGCAGCACTGAGCCCTTCAGCCAAATCCAGCCCCTCTCCAAGGGAACATCCCACACCAGTGGCCACCAGGATGGATGCTTAGCCACGGCCTGGAGGGGTTAACAGTTCCCACACCAGGATGGACACCAGCCAACCCCCTCATTAAGGAAGAACTTTGTGCTGCCTTCAGATGGACCATCAGGCCTCACAGACCACGGCTGTTTGTTTGTTGGTTTAAACATTAATTTGATTCCCTGATGCCAGTGGATTTTATTCCTTTGACAACCGATTTACTCCTCCACGAAGCACAACACGTGGGGATCACCCCCTTTTTCGTGGAGGCAAGTGGGGCAGATGCCTGTGGTGCTCACTGCCTTCCCTGAGCACTGCCCAGCAGCACAGCTTCAGGTCAGCTTAACTCTGCTTTAAAACACTCCCCCATCTGCAAACCAGGGCATTCCAGTGCCTGACACCCACACTGCTGGGTGGAAATGCAGTCCTTGGAACAGCTCTGGAAGTCACACTGGTTATCAGTCACCTGCTGATGCTGAGGCAAAAGGTTGGGGCACCTCAACAGGTATAGCAGGTCCCACAGAAACAAACCAAAAAAAAACCCTGCTTTTCCTCCTGAATGCATTTTCCAGGGAGAAGCAGGTCACTTTTAAGAGTACAGAACGAAGGGAGAACGCTCTCCCAGTTTTTCAGACCTCAATTTAATACCAAAATCTAACAAGTGCCTAATACTCCGTGCACGTGTGGGTGCGTGGGAGGACTGAGGTGACGTTCACGCCGTACAAAGCCACGGGGGTTTTTTGGCCTGCCCAACACCTGAGAAGCTGCTGGGACTCCACAGCTGCCAGAGCCTGAGTGCCCTAAAATGCAAAGCAATCCTCCCATGAGGAGCATTTCCAGCTGCTCAGATCCCAGCCCCACAATCCACAAGGCATCCCTTGCCTAAGAACAATCTCCCAGTCAAACTGATGTTTACAGGATCCATTGCACTTCCCTCACACAACAATGGATTGCACACACACACACACACACACACTCTGCTGCAGGAACCAGCATGCAATCAATACTGTATTTGATTTTAGACTGAAAGGCCACGTAATCCTGTCTACAAGAAGCCAGGCTTAGAAACTTTAAGCTACCCAGCAGGATTATATGCAAATTCCCTCATCCTGTCTAACTTCAGCAACTGAAGTCTAAAATATTTCAGACCATGGTCTAAGATACTAAAATATTTTAGGGGTCCAGGCTGTGAATGGGAGAGGAAGATCTTCATCTTCTAAAATCAGTATAGGACTGGAGAAATAGGTGGAGGCAGAGCAGCTCATTCCAGCTGAGAATGCCAACAGCCCCAGCTGTGCAGGTGGAAAAAACTCTAGCAAACCTACTTTATTACTACTCCTTTCTTGTGGACCTCGATCCTACCAGAAATAGGAAGGTTGCAAACAAACATCCAAACATTTAATTTACCCAGTGCTGAAAGGCTGCCCCACATCTCCAGTTACTTCAGCAGAGTTCTCATACCATGGCATTATGTTTCTAACCTCTCACTTATGGAGCCAAGCTCTTAATAAAAATACATTTCATGCTCGAGACAAACTTGAGTTTTGGGGAAATGGGCAACTCTTCTCGTCCTCTATTGTGTCCCTCTACCCAAGACTGTAAGGTCAGCTTGAAAGAGGGTATTAAAATCACAGACTACGTCCCAAATTTGGTGTTGAAATATGAAATACTAGTGCTCTCTTCTCTCCCTCAAGGTGCACAACCACTTAATAAACCTTGACAGGGTTAAACCTCCGGTCCCCAGGTGGAGAAAAGTGTGTATGACTTGACCAAATTTATCCAGGGGTTTATCTGTGCCTCAAACATCACCTGAAGGTGGAAATGATTGCATTTCACAGAGCAACCCTGGGGAACACCAGGCTTTTATGGCATCTCCATTAAGTAGAAAGTAACAAGTTTAAAGAAGGAGGCACGTGGAGAAGGGACCAAGCACACAGCTTGTTCACACCCAGCTCGGCACCTGCTTGTGAATGGGAAGCAACCAAAAGCTGTGCAACACTTAGGAGATGGTAATTAATCACTCCAGTTAGCTGACAAACAAACATCACGGCATGCTGGAGACATCAGCACATTAAAAACAGGCAAGAGAAGGAATAAGGGAGATGGGATCCCAGCAGGGCTCGGTAACATCTGGATCACTGACTCCCTCCATAACTGGGCAAAATTACTTCCAGCCCAAATTCCTCTGCCCCTGTTTATTTTTCCAAGGCTATAAATTGTTGTGTCTTTTTCCTGAATGCAAACACAATGTTTAAACCTCATTTAAACCTTCCAGGCACTACCACAATGCCAGGGCAATGAAATTTAAACAACACAACCAAAACCCCCTAGAATATCACATTCATCAGTTTTGGAATAAATTGTTTTGGCTGTTTAGTTAAAGGATTAAAACTGTTTTCATGTTTAAATCATGTTTCAACCCTGCAGACTTTGTGGGTTTCACTCTTATTTTTAAAATAGATTACAGGATGTTATAGATATAATTAAAAACTAAGCTTTTGTTCTCATGTAATTTGAGATTCAAGACCCTTCTAAAAATCAGGATCCAGGTACCAACTCTGCTGCTACTGTACATATTGCATCAAACAGCACAGATTTATTACAGACACATGAGCCAACATACCCAGGACACCACTCTTCCATTGAAGCAAGGGAGCTTTGCATTGTCATCTGAGATCTCCTCCTTTACCACCCTGGAAAAAAAAAAATAGGAAAAAAATCAGGAGTTTGAAATGACATAAGATTAGAAGTGGTTTTCTCAAAAAGCCAACCTGAAGTCCAGTCAAACTCCATAAAAATGTGTGGATCCACAACCACGTTTTCCTTTATTTATGTTTTTGCCTTACTTTGTGTAAAGAAAAAACCACCACAGCCACAAAGCAACTGAAACATGGAGGGGGGAAAACTGGTCAGGAAGGAGAAGACTGCAGAGCAAATGGGCAGTTTCTTTCCAACTTACTTTTGGAAAACTGCAAATAAATAACTCCACCACTAATACCTGCATTTGCACATATTTTAAGAGGCAATGAACACCACCTTCTTTTCTCCACACTTATTTGCATTGTTAATGCCTGGCAGCGCAATATTAGGCAGTTCTTCACCCCTTTCCTATTATTGGAAAGAAAAACATCTTAAAATATTCATTTAACTCCTAAAGAATCCGTCCTCCCTTCACCTTTTGGCAGCAGGAATCAGATCACATGGTTCCATTTATTGGTTTTAGTCATTTATACTTGGACTCTGAGGAGACAATTAAGAGTAAACTCCACTGAAAGCAACAAAATACCCAGGGTTTTAAAAACCTCTGACAATTCAGCAAAGCTCTCAGACCTGTAATTCTGGAAAGCTGCAAAGCCTGTGTGCAGGCAGAGGATTTAGACACTTGCCTGGGATCTCCAGCCCCAGTGGATGGACTCAAATTCAGACATTACCTTTTGATCTTCATGGAGTCCTGCAGAGAACACTCCCTCAGCAGAGCCCCAAATGCTGAGTCAGCAAAGAAAGACACTGCAATAATTTTATCTTGACAGCTGTAGGTTTTAAATGGCAGCATCTTCCCCCTACCCCCCCATAAGGAAATGACACTTATGGCACCTCAGGAATCACATGGAGGATTTCTGCACCAAGCTCCAAGATTTAGGCAAAAATCAGGCATTAAAACCACACTGACAGAAAAGGCTTGGGGGACTTTCTCAGAAGGAGCTCCCTGCAATACTGCACTGACTGGTTCAGTTGTCCTCGTGATGGAAAACGAGCTCCTGGACTCGCCACCGACAAACCAACGAGCTCCATCACAGCCCCAGCCTCTGCTGCAGCTGAAGGGAACAACTTCCAGATCTGTTGCAACTTGAACTACTAAATATAGCCCTGAGCTATGAGGCAAGAGAATGACAGACTGTAATTCCCAGCTTGCTTTGGGCAGCAATCAACAGCGCCAAGAACATCAAAGACAGCAGCAGCCACTAATTTCAAATATCGCTGTTTTACAAATCATTATTTGTAGTGAAGAGGCAGCTCCTTTCAGTTCTCAGCAAGGAGAGAAGCAATGGAGAGGAGGCAAGAAAGGAACAGGAATGGTTGCAGCAAATGCTTCAGTCTGAGAGCAGCTTTGTGTTTGTCCATAAAAACCTGGGAGCCAGGGCAGGGGGAGACACCTGCCTTTGTCTGGTCTTGGAACACACAGTCCATTAGGAACTGATATCCTGAATATCAGGGTGGGTAAAGCCCTAAATAACGGGTTCACAACCCAGAGCCAGCCAAAGGCAGTGTGGAAAAGAAGAGGGGATGCATTTCATCTGCCAGAGAGAGCTCCTGAGAGGTGAAGAAGTCCACTGGCATTGGATGTGATCGACTGTGGAGACACATCACCAGCGCCCTCAGTGTGATTGTTAACAGGCTTACTGTCTGGTACCAAGACCAAAGACCATCTGATACCAAGAAACACATCCCCTGCTCTCCCAGAGTGAAAGCTTCCCTTCAGAAAAGGAGACAGTTGTTTCCCAGGTCACATCCTGCCTCTGTAATTGCTGGGGGGGGTGGGACACACACGGTCCCCCTCCCAGCACACACAGTCTCCCACCCAGCTGAGGTGAGGAGCCACTCTGGGTCAGGGAGAAGAGAGCAAATAAACACCTGTCTGTCCACAAAGCCACTACTGAGTGAAAAAAAAAAACAACAAAGGTGACACAACAAAACAGCCACTTCCAGCTCAGCCGGGTCACCAACCCCTCTGTGTTCCACCTGTACACGGTTCTCTCTTGAAAAGGGGAGGGAGGGGAGACTCTGCCAGCACACCAACTATTTAAGAGATTTCTTTTTCTTCCCTGTTCAGAGACTTGAGGCGCTTTCCTTTTCCCTGCACTCCAGGAAAAACCTCGATGCACCAGACACGAGATCCTTCAGTTCCTCCTCTTCGAATGCACCTACCAGGTAAAAGGGAGGTAAAAGAAGACCACGGGGGAACAGCTCACCCAAGGTCACTCAGAACATCAGAGACAGAGCATGAGAAAGACCCCACACTCTTGAATAGCCCCCAAGCAGCTGCCCTACATCCCCAGCAAGCCCCCCACTACCACACCTCCCATCTGAGGGGATCTGCAGAGAAGGGTGTGGATATGTGGGGAAGGGGAGGAGGGAGCAGTTCCAGGAGCTCACATCCTCTGCTTTATTTGACTTAGAGGAGATTTAACAACTAATTACTAAATGAAACAATCACTGCTGGTAACAGCCCCTCCTTCCTCTCGCTTCCTGGAATTGTGTCTGGATCCTCTGGCTTTCCTACCACCCTGCTCTGCACAAAAAGGTGTTTGTGCATTTACCCACCCCAGCCCTGTTCACCCTCTCACCTGTTTCTGCGACAGGTCACGCTCCTGCTCACCTTCCCAGTACCCTGACTCCTTGTTTTCCTCCAAAGAGCTGGGAAAACCAGGATTGTTTAGCTTCACCCTGTCTCTCATCCTTCTGCCAAGCCGTTTGCCTCAGAATATCCGCTGATCCCACATTAACTGGGATGTACAGGTGAGCCCCACAAGCTCCTGATGACTGGGATTCACGAGCATTTAGGTAGTTGCCCATTAAGCCCTGGGTTTGTTAGTGTTGCTCACACTTGCATTTTGATTGCATCATGCATGTCTGTGACAGACTGCACCTCCACCACCAGCTGGAGGATTTTTCTTGGAAAATGAGCTTAACAAGTAAATTTCCCTTTCCAGTTGCAGGCCCAGTCCTCCAAGATCACAGCCAGGGGAGATGCAGGGTTGACACAGCAGTGTGGCCCTGCAGATTCCTTGCAGGTTAATGTCTGCCATGACACAAAGCGAGCATCCTAATTTAATTCAGCACCAGATTAATCACATCTCATCACTGGGATCATAATCAAGTCTTTCCTTAACTCTAATTGTCCTTTACTGACGGGAGAAGGGGAGAGAAGCTTCATTCCTTACTGACTTGCTTGGGGATCCTCAGAGAGAAATCAAAGGAATGAAACCCTTCAAGTACCTTCAGTGACTCCTGCCACCTCAAAGGCAGGTAGGAGATTATTCAGGTGTTGGTTTTGATTCACAGAATCACGTTGCTTGGAAAAGAAATCCAGGGATCATCTGGCCCAAGCTCCTGCTCACAGCAGGTTTGGGTTGCTCAGGGCCATGTCCAGTCAAGCTTTGAGTATCTCCAAGGATGGATATTCCACAACATAATTTGGGCAACTTCTACTGACGGAGCAGCAGTTTTCCAAAAACCTGTTTAAATTAGTAAAACTGTAAGTAATCAGAATTTGGAATCCAAGGCTGCAGAGCTTTGAAACAGTCTTGCTGGAGCTGATTAACACTTCAATTTGAATCTTTAAAAATAAAACCTTGGGCTTTTTGTAGCTGAGGCCAGGACACAGAGAGCCTTTAACCACCCTCCCAGCACAGAGAAAGGAATGGGTATTAAGCCCCTTGCTGAATTTACAGGTGAGGCTTGGCTCGGATGTAGTGGGTTTTTTTCTGGAAAGAAGGAAGAATGGAAAAGAGAAATCCCTCTGCTGAGCAGATAAACACCCCAGTGCAGAGCAGAGTGGAAGGGCTCTGCTCAGCACAAAGGATCTGTGCTGCACGAAAGCCTCACATCTTGCCTGCACCCCACAGAGCTGGTGAGCAGGAACTGTGTGGCAGCACTCCCCTTCCTCCTTCCCTGTGGAAGGCTCGTGCCAATCACTCCTCAAAATACCACAGTGGAGCCAGCATTCTCTCTTTTTTTGGGTTGTTATTCCCGAACTACTCTGTCAGTGCTGTGCCTTTCCATATAAGCACTGCTGTGTGCCAGCTCCCCCATAAACCTGTCAAAAATGGATATGAGCGTGCTACCCACAATTATGACAGAAATGACACACCCATATCTACAAAAGTGACACAACTGTGGAACAAAACCCTCTTCAAACAAAGACACCCAGCTTCAGTGCACACGAGCTCCTTTTTTTTACAGGTTCTGTAGAAATTTTAGCGAGAAAACGGGAAACGAGGTGTTGGGGAAGTCACCTCTTCCCACACAGGTGACAAGCACATCAAAAAACACCTTCTTTTTCTTCGTTTATATAATTAGCTGCTAGCCTCTGCCTCGTGTTATTCTTCACCCTTGTGAAAACCCAAACACACAGTCCTGGTGATTCTGTCTGCAATTAAAACAGTTAATGCTCCCGTTTATTTACACACCACTTATCCCCTGCCACATCTGATCCTCAGCACCACACTAAACGCTTTTGCCCACGGAACTGCCTCTTCCCTGGTTTTTTCCACCCCTATTCCTGCAGGCACATCCAAGCACTTTGCCCTGCCAGCCTCCTGGAACAGCAGGGATGATTTATCATCTTCCAGGAGAACTGCAGGACACCGGAAAAGTTTTGGCACCTTGGGCCTGGACCAGGTTAGGTGACCTGAGCCTTAAGCACGTGGATGAAGTAAGAACTGCTGTGTTCCCTGAGAGAGAATCAGCCCAAATCTGTCCTTATTCCAAGCATAAAGCTTCACTTTTTATGGCAGTTAAGTTGGGACTCAAGGACAACTAAATTTGTTCGGGCTCTGCCCTGGCACCAACGCGCTGCATGACCTCGAGGAGGGCACCTGGCAAGAAAATTATGGCACCTCCACGTTTGAAAGCTCCTCTGTGAGCATTTAAGACAGACATTCAAGCAGCAGAAAACCTCCTTACTTGGTCAGGGAAGGTCCAGATTCTGCCTGAGCGAGATCAGGGCACGAGAATCCCAAAGCAAGGACGGGAGAATGGGAGGGAGGGAGGGAGGGAGGGAAGCGTTTGTGTTGCAGCTGCCTGCCTGGGAACAGGGGAATTCTGATCCACAGCAAGCCCGTTTTGCCCTCTGCATCACCCCCCAAGCACTCTGAAAGGCCTGTCAGTCCTCCCCGAGTGCAGCCCTCTGACACAGTGACTCATAGGAAAAGGTTTCCACGTGTTTTGAACCAACTGGTCCTTGGGCTCGCAGCCCAGAGCTGCCTCATCCTCCCATTTCAGTCAAGAGCAGCTCAGCCCAGCTCCAGACCCTGCCAGCAATTCTGCCCATTACCTCAAAAGGGTCTCCAAACACGCTGCACTTTGCAGCCTCTGTGAGGAACGGCTTCCAATTAAGCACTTTGAAATATTTATGACTGACTGTTAAAGAGCAGTGGCACGTAGAGAATATGATTTGCTCCTCTGCCCCTTAATTAACAATATTTCAAATAGCTGTGCCACGCTCAAGGTGTGAAAAATCCCACTAAAATACAGGCATTTATGGGTTTTAAATTGATATCTCAAGAAATTAGTTTGATTTGAGCACTAACAGGCACAACTGTGCACACTGTTCCCCTCCACTCCATGCCCAGCTAACCCAGAAAAAAGGTTACCTTTAATTTTGTGCCCAGAGAAGCAAAGAAATGGTTGATTTTTGGAGTCCTAAGACCTTAAAATTTCTTTTTATCTATACCATCTACTCCCTCAGAAAGAGCTGGGAATAGAACCGGCCAAAACAAGCATTTAAGCCACACTGACAGTTTTCTGCCTTTTCTGTTAGTCCCCTTTTTCCCCTGCTCCCTGTATTGTTTAGTAAATTATTTATGTGGCTACATTTCAATCTCACAGGTGTTAATGAACCTATTCTTGCAGCTGTCCCAAGGGGACAGGCACGATCTCTGCCACAAAACCAAGGAAGTCACAGTCTTGAAGGGACAGGTCAGCATAATTACGACCTGAACCCAGCTTTCCGAGTCCCACTCCAACGCCTGAGCTACAAACCAATAAATATTAACAAGCCCCCGTAAAATTAAACAGGTCTTGACAAACAACCTAGGAAAAAAAAATAAAAAAAAAGAATCACTGCACAGGAGATGAGTGCCAGCAGTTGAGCTGGCTGTGGAATGCCCATTTCAAACAGCTGGCTCAGATTTGGCTTTCCCCAAGGGGGCAATTATCTTCCAAAACTCCGGAGCAGGACGCTCAAAATAGCGCTCAGGGATGTCATTCACACGGAGTCGAGGCAGGGATGCAGCCTGTTGGAAAGCCAGGGCTCTGCAGGCAGGTCGTGACCCGGCACTCTGAGAGCTGCACGACGTTCCTGGAGCCTCCTTGGGAGGCTTGGGGTTGAAAGACAAGGTTTTTGGCAGTGCACAGACACGAACAGCACATCCTTTCAGCTGTGCTTTCAGTCCTTCCAAAGTTATTTGGGAAGCTCTAAGGGCTCCATGGATGCCCAGGATGTCACAGCATCCCCAAGGATGTTCTGGGATAACATCAATTCACCAACGTGCAGCCACTGCTCTTGGATCTCCAGCCAGAATTGAGTGTGGATGTCCCAGCCTGAGCCTGGAATTCATCTGCTCACGATCAAAATGGACCAAATGAGGCATTTCGAGGTACTAAACCCAAATTAGTTTGCACCCAGCTGGCTCAAGCAGTGACAGCAGCAGGAATTACTTCCCCAGGGTTCATTACAGTCCACGGATCACACCAGGGGCTCAGGGATCTCCTCTGGCTGCCAGACCACCCTTCAGCCCCCTGCTGCCACAAATTATTCCAAGGGTTTCCCACACTAACAGGATTCACATCAAGACAGATCCACTCTTTGCTGTCACACCCCCAAAATGGCACAAAGGCAACTCCTCATCCCGTGGCTCACATCCCCCCACCAGTCAGGCAGAAAGGGGGTTCTGGGTGGCAGCAGGAGACATGAACAGGGCCAAAACATCAGTTTCTCTTCATCATTTCTTCCCCTAAACATCACTTTTAAGATAACTAAGTTTCCATCTAAAAATCTAATTTCCTCTGAAACTCTCTGAATATTCCTGCATGGGATAACAAAAATCCCAGACACAGTCAGGTCCTCATTTTAGAAAATGAGTAACTGTGTGGATTAATTTTGCAAAACAAGGGAGTTTATTTCTACCATTCTAAGTAAGCACTGGGTATGGCAGCAACCCCAGGCCTCTTATTACAACTGACCAATTCATTTTCAATAAAAGGTGTCACACAGCCATGGCAAAGTCAGCAACCAGCTGCCAAACAACACAACCCAAGAAATGCTAAACCCACAGCAGAGTGGGCAAGATAAGAATCAGTTTTGATTCCTCTGTGAAATGTTCCTTTTGTGCTCTCCTAAAAGCACCTCATCATAATAATAAAGCTGGGTCAGAAAACAGCCACAAGTGTTAATCAATACCTCACAGAAATATTATTTACAGACAGGTTGAATAATTGCTAACAAAGAGATAAGTGCCAATCCAGTTACACCAGAAGAAAACACATTATCCACCAGTGGCTACAGTGCTCCAAGACTCCAGATACTTGGGAGAGAAAAGAAGCTATTCATAAATTTGTTTAGTATGGTCCCTGTGCAGAAACCTCAAACACTTATTACAGATAATATCTCCCTCCCCCTAGGTTATTTGTCTAGACATATTTTAATTAAATGGCCTAATTCTGGTCACTGATGTGGTGGAAATCATTTAGTTCAGTTTAACGAGGTCTTTTGGTCTGTACCAGCCCAGCTTCCAGAGGTACAGCCCACGAGTCAGATGTGAGCTGGAGTGGATGTGACATGGATAAAACACAGGCACCACCAGGGTGGAGTCAAACACCTCTGGCACCTTCAGAGCACATGCCAAAGGTCAACCCTCCCACAGAAAACCCCCCCAAAAGGCCATGTACCCTTTTGTTTTGTGGGAAACCACCGGCAGCCTTCACTGGTGGGTTCTTTGTGGGAGCTTGGGAAGTGAACTGCACCCTGCACGCAATTCCCAGAACCTCCAGCTGCCCTCAAAGGGATAAAACACGAACCCACTTCATGTTCCAGCTGCTCACATGGCCTGGACACTCTCTGTGGACAAAGCACTCTGCAATCCAGATCCCAAATGAGGTCGTCCTTGGGTGCCCCCTTGGAAGTTTAGTCTCCCACCAGGAACACGCTGCTGGTGGTGGGGTCAGCAGAGCCCCAGCCCTCCAACACTTCCCTGGGACAGCCACACTGCAGGACAAACTTGTAACACAACGAAAAACTGGGTTCAGACCTCTTGCATTCAGACCTGGTAATAAATTCCACCCACACTTCAGACTTCAAAGTGCAACTGGACCTACGAGTTTGTTTAGGCGTTAAAAGGGAGATTTCCAGCTTGTCACAGAATCCCAAGTCAGATATAAATTAAGGAGCAGGGAGCCTCTGGGTGTGGGTCCACATGGGAAGGTGAGCACTCTCAAAAGACTTCCCCCCCCACACTGTCACACATTTTACAACAATATCTACCGTTCCACTTGGAAAAACAGCAGAGTGGTAGCACAGACTGCAGGGGCTGATGGATCACAGCTGTCCATATAAACAGGGGTGAGCCAACCTCCCTCATTTCAGGAACTGGAACACAGTTTGGAACTGGAACACAGTGATAAGAGGTGGTTATTTCATTTACCATCATGCTCCTGAAGAACTGTAAGCAAGAGGAAAACTGCAGGGACTCACTCAGGCACCTGACACAGGCTTTTGAGTTATTTATAAGGAAATACTTGTCCAAGCTGTTCTTGTTCAGGGCATCCCCACAAGATCCAGCAGCACTGAAGGACACAGGAATGCTCTATTCCCCCCTTTTCCCCAGGTGCACCACAAGCTTTTCCATCAGATCACCAGCTCCTCGTTCCTCATGCAGCCAGACACGTGTGCCAACAGCTCTTCCAGCCACCCATTTAAGGAAAATTAAACTCAGATAGGTCTGAACCATTCAGCTGAGACGGGGAGCAAGCTTGCCAAGAACTGCCACGCACCAAGAAATGGTGCTCCTCCAAACACTGCCCCCGTGGAACCCTTATCCAGGAGCTGGAAAAACACCCAGGGAGCCTGTTCTGGGAGAGGCCCCATTAACACAGGAGGGACCTGCTCTTTACCTGCCCAGCTCTGCCTGTTTGGATCCCCACCTCCCACTCTTGGGAAAAAAAAAAAAAAAGAAAGAGTCATTTCAGCAACCTGAGAGGCTGCTCAGAGCAACAGCTCAGATAAAAGGTGCTGGGATTTTATGCATCACAGGCAGAGAGCTGAACCTTCTCCATATGCAAAGGGAGAGCAAGGAAAATGCAAACCTTTCATTCCAAAGCGCATTTGACTTCTAAATGGGTGTTTCACGGAATGGTTTGGGTTGGGAGGGACCTTAAAGACCATCTTGTTCCACCCCCTGCTGTGGGCTGCTCCAACCTGGCCATGGACACTTCCAGGGATCCAGGGGCAGCCACAGCTTCTCTGGGCAACCTGGGCCTCTTCATCCTCACAGCCAACAATTCCTTCTAAATATCCAATCTAAACCTCCTCTCTGACGTTCTGAAGCCATTCCCCCTTGTCCTGGCACTACGAGCTCTTGTAAATTTTTGTAAACCTACTATTCGTAGGTTGAATCCACCAGAACTCTGCCCTTAATTTTCCAGTGCATTAGTGCTGGGGAGAAGGGGAGGAAAACACAGGCCCCAATCACTAATTTTTAATGAACACATTCATCTCCCCAAGAAGAAGGCCGGGCTTGAAACTGCAAAGTAGTTTTAAGTTTTCCCCTATTACTGGAGCTGTCGGAGTTGCATCATCCATCCTTCATCAAAACTCAAATTAAAGCACCAACAATCCCATCTGCCAGCAGAGCTACAGTTCAGGAGCCAGAGCAGCTTTTCACACTTTGAACTGACCCAACATCAGCAGAGGTAACCCTGGGATGGGTAAACCCTAAACTTTCTCTTGCTGCTTTTTGCCACAAACACAGCGAAGAGCAGCTGAACAAGCTCCAGCTCAACCAGTCCAACCCCATAAATCCTCAACACCTTTCTGAGCTTCCCAAATCCTATTTTTTCGTGGCAGGATACCAATAGCACCTCTCAGGAGTAAAACTGCAGTCTGTCATTTCCTAATCCCCGGTTCACTGAGACTCATACCCCGCTCTTTGGCACAGCCAGATAAGAGGAGCCCCCATCCCGGTGGGTTTGTAATCTGCCCATTCTTCATTACAGCTGTGTCCCTGTCTTCACTCATTTTCTGCCAGGGGCTGGGGAACACCAGCAGCTCTGGGACTGCAGCACTTGCCAGTGGTTTATCCAACCAACCAGGGGCTGATTCCTTAATTAGTGATCCCTGGAGTCTGGAGACAGAAACACAGAAGCTATTAAAAGGAGACAGCACGGGTGAGAAAGGGGGGGCAGGGGGATGGCAGGGCTGGGAATTCAACTTTGAAACACAGACTAGTTGTTTAAATTTGCCCAAAGACATCCTGAGTGCCTTATCCTCAGGCAAAGGTCTACCTGCTGCTTTCAAAACCAGTACCCAGGAAGCCACCAAAAACCCTTTCAAAAGGCAGTCTGTCTGGTGGGGAGATCAGAAATCCACATTAAGCAAAGGATCTCGAAGAGGGTTTGACAGCTTGGCAGCATCTCAGAACTTTCTAACACAGCTATCACCTTCTGACCGTGTCCTGAGTCACTGTTTTCCAAAGGAAATCTGGCCCTAAGAAAACACAGCAGCCACAGGAGGCACTGTCAGGTTCTCAAACCCCAGAGCTGCTTTACTTCACCTCAGCAGACCCTGCTCTCCACCCCTGGAGACACAGCTTTTCCTGGTAACACAGGCTCAGTGAAAGTTCAGATTTTGTACACAGCCTCCCAGAACACCTTTGGGATGGCTCCTGACACCTGCACTCACAGCTTGACACTCCGGAGAGTCAAATCATATTAGGAAGGGAATAATCTATTTTCAAGAGCATTCTGTTTTGCATTTATATCTCTATGCTTCCTACCCTTGGAGAAAAGAATGTCTTAAGACTCCATGAGCTGACAGATGTGTTGGTGTTATTTGTTTTACCTGGCTGCTGCAAGCAAAAAGAAAACACTGTAAAAAAAAAAACAGGACCATGTGAACGTGAAAAAAATCACAAGTCTTGGCAAGGAAAAGTCAGGGTAGTTCTAGGACTACTTTAAGTAAGTTTTTAAGAGCTACAGCAAATTTTAAGGGCCAGATTTTCCATGAGAGAGTTGGCCCCATTTAGTGCTGTTCCACCATCACTTAACCTCACCGGACCCCCTCGGCCGTGGAAGTTCACAGGAGTGTCCCACTTGTGCACAGTTCTAAAGCCATTTCCTGATTTGTATGACATTACTCCAAAGAAATCAAACCCAGAGAGCTCTAATTACGATATTCAGTCTGCTCTGAGAGTTCCCAGTGCCCCAGTTATTAACTGACACATTGGGAAGCTCCGAATCCGGAGACAAATCGCCACCGGTAGGAGCCCTCAGGATAAAAAGGAGAAGGGAACAATAAGACCCAAGAGTTTCTAGGACTGTAAAAAAAAAAGAAGAAGGGTCTTATTTTGCTTAATTTGAAGCAACACATTTTATTGGAATGACAGTGATAGACTCAAGGTTGTCAAAACCAATTGCATCCCCAAGCAGTCACTGGAAGCAACCTTCAGTCAGTTTGCCAGGCTTGGCCACAGAATTATGGCATGGATTTCTTCTTGTACCCAGCAGGTCCCAGGCCACGGGCACAGAGAGGGATTGTACCTTCTACTCACTCATTTTTTATTACTTCCACTTTTATTTCAGATAAAGGAATATGTGTGCATACAAAACATGTGAAGGGGGGGGTCCAACCTCTCTCTTTTCAACATTTAAAACCCATTATTTATTCCGTGATCCTCTCGTTTCAAAACAACAACCAAAACCCCAAATCCCTTCAATTCTGCCTGTCCTTATGTTTGTTTCTTTTTGTTTAGCTGCCATGTGAGTTCATTAGAATAAGGACTGTTTTCTTACTGGGAGCTGACACAAAACATCCCCACAAAGACCCCCTCACTGTGCAAACAAATAAACTTGTTGTATTTGTCTCTGGCTCCTTTTTAAACAGCAAGTGCAATTCAGCAGCAACTCACAGGCCAAGGCCAGGACAGACCAGCCAAAGATGTCCCCAAAAATGACCTGCAAGGAGGTGCCTCCTAAAGCTCAGCCTCTGCACCCTTCAACACCCACGAGCCCCTCCTGGCAGGAGCAAAATTCCCAGTTCTTTCTCGCACTGCCTGCTGTTATTCCCACAACTGAAGTCAGCTTGGCACTAGGGCTGCAAAGCTGCCCTGCAGCAAAGGATAATTCACAGTAGCATTATCTTCAATTCACTGGCTTACTGGTAATTTGGGCTGAGCAGGAGGGAGGGTGGGGGGGAGTGTTAGCAAAGACAAAAATAAGCAGATGACAAATTTGCTTATTAACCACACAGAATATGAGATGCACTAAAAAAAAAAAAAAAACAACTAAGGAGGGAGGAGGGATGGAAAGCAGGATGTGAAGGAAGCAGGAGCTGGAACAGCCTGGCTGATGTCAGCCATGAAATGCAAGCCCTGCTGCCACAACTGGAGAGGCAGAGTTTTTAATATTAACCATTTGATTGCTCTGCTGTGACACCACGTCAGGCACAGGATCCCCACCTACCCCACAGGTGATTCCTGCAGGCTGGAGCCCTGAAACAGCACCGAGAACAAGGAATAAATTCCCCCTGCACGAGAAAACTTCACTCAAAAATCAAAGTTGATCTTCACCCAGAATCCACCAGGAGACATTCTTGTGAAAGCAGTCAATCACCAGGAGCTCCTCACAACGCTCCAGGGCCAGCACTGACTTTACCTTTCCTCCAAATCCCCAGAGCCCTGTGAAAGGCACACTCTGTACCCTTTCAGGATTAGTTTGCAGTGCCAGTGAAGGCAGGGAGGATTTTTGCATACGCTGAAATAAGGAACTCGTCGAGCATGTCTGTGAGCACTGCACTTGCTCAACAGTCTCTCATGACTCAGTATCCCCACATATTTACCTGTGACATCAGAAACCCAACCTCTCCCTGGGATTCAGCATTTAAGTGGCACCTCTAGTTACAGATCACGTGGTTGGTCCAGAGGTTCCTAAATATTCGTGTTTTCTGCAGCACTCCTGCCTTGCCATCATCACTTGCTGCCACTGGGCAGCTTTATTCCTTGGTGAGAGCAAAATGTAATCAGTGTCAGGCACTTCTTTGCATATTCTTTCCCAAATAAAGAAGAACTTTGTCCTGCACCCACAGTCCCTCCTCATCTCTGCACCAGGCAAGTCTCTGGGCTCAATTAATTTCATTTCACTTACTGTACCCGTTTTCAATTTGGGGCTGTAACTAAAACAGGTCATAAATTACAACTGGAAATGAACATATTTATAGAAGCAGCTCCCCCTCAAAGTCCTGCAAATCCACTTTTTTTCCCCCTAGCTCTGTTTTTAATGCGTTGGCAGATTGGTTTTATTTATTTATATCACTCTAAAAACTCCACCACAACAGTAAATTCTATGGAAAATGTGACAGGGGTACAAATGGAACAGTCACTGGTCAGTGCAGAGAACTTCCACCACAGTGACTGCCAACAAATCAAGGCAGTAGACATGTAATTTTAACATGTTCACAGCCTCCTCCAAAGGCACAAGTCCTGCACATAAATCAGGTTAGGCACAAGTTGAACTGCTTGTAATCTCAGGGAGTAGATCACTTACTCAAGGTCAAACACAGAGTAGCTGGAAGAGGGAAAACTGAACTCAAACCCACAAATCCCAACCCACACAGCCCGTCCTTCTCCTCACATTCCAGAGGGGAGGCAGACAGAAGGCACTGAAATATTGCAGGTTTCAGATAAGGTTTAACTAAAAAAAAAAAAAACAACTCTTATTTTGAGCCAGTTTTCAAATCTGGCTGTTCCTCTTCAACTTTAGGTGACGAGCTCTTGGTTTGAACAGCCAACAGTTGTTAAAAGAACAGCTCTTGTCCCTCTTCCCCACAGTGGAAGTTGTAAGCAAAACACTCACTAAGGATGTTCCAAATGTTATCTCCTTCTACACCTCAGAAATGCAAAGGCCGGTTTTAAAATAAACAAATAAATAAATAAAAATCTGGAGCGTCCCTTTTTAAGGGCTGCTCCTCCCAAACTGCCTCCCAGCCTCTACAGGGCACTTCTTCCAAAATCAGAGATATTCTGAACATCCTCCCAGAATGATTTTCATTCTTTATCTTACCAAGGCCACTGAAATAACCAAAAAATGATGGTTATTCCCTCAATTACTCACATTTCACATGGAAATAAGCCACAACAGAATCACAGGGCAACTATTTAGGTCGTTCCTTCCTCGAGCTCTGAGAGGTCCTCTGTGTTTGCTCAGCAGCTTGTCTCAACTGATTAAACTCTGCAGCAGGGATTGCAGGACAAGCCTCCAGTAGCCTTCTCTGAGAACTGGGACCCCAAACCAGCATCAGCAAAATCCCCAGTGACACCCTCACCCTTCCCCAACACGCTCATTAAGCCACGGGCTGGGTGCCTAATTAATTTCTTTGGGAAGTGGCATTCCAGTGGCAGGGCAGCCCAAAGGCAAGCAGTGGAAAGATGGGGAAAGCAGAGTCTCTGCACCAAATAAAAAGCTTTCCCTGCACAGAACATGTAAATCTTCTCTGGGGGCTGGTGCTGAGGGAGTTGAAGGCTAAAGGGGAACGGTGAGCCCGTCCCAGATCCCACTGCTCAGTCACATCCAGGGTGGAAAAATCACCTTGACTGATCCCAAAGAACTTACCACGACCAAATATTCTTCCTTTAAACACAGACATCCCCCACATTCCACCCCCTCTCACCAGGAGTTTCCTTATTGCCAGGCACACCTTCCAAACCCATTGTAATTTAGTTACTTGCACATATTTATACCCAAACTCTGGGGTCTCAGAGCTTGGAGCATCTCCCACTCCTGTTCTCAGGAGAGCACCTGCACTCCCAGCAAAGGGACTGCTGGTATCCAACAAAAACCTGGGCAAAATAAATTGGTCAGAACAACCTGTCCCAAAGCCCAGCCAGAATTAACTATTCCCTGTTTCCAGGTACCACGGAGGAGTTTGGAATCAGGCCCCTCTGGGAAGCAGGAGCAAGAGAACCAGAAATGAAGAGCTGGGTGAGCACATCACTACCTAGGGGTGGATTTGGAGATTTAAGTGAAATAATAAGCATTCAGGAGTTTCACCAAATGAGGGTTTTAAAAGCTCTGTGTGTCAGCAGTTCCCTGAGCTGATGTTTGGGGACCACAGCCCTGGGGCTTTAGGAACAAGCCCTTGCTCCCATCCCCTACTTGGCTACAGAGACATTTCCTCAGAGCTCCAAACCACAGGAATATTTCTGCCATTGCCAAAAAGGCAAACAACAAATGAAGCAGAAGCAGCAAAATTAAGAGACTCCTGAAGCACTGGATACCCTGGAAAGAACATCCCAAGAGGAGAAATCAGTTCACCTTGTAAGGTTGGGGTGTAAACCCCTGGAAATTCTGTATTTTTCAGCTCAGGTGGGAGAGTATTTTCACTAGATTCTGTTCCTCACACACACAGAGGACAAAGCAATCTGACCAAATCATCCCACAAAAATAAAGAGGGTTATAAATATCCTTTTCTTTCCAGTAGGAACAACAATGACTAAAAATGGGTAATGCACTTCCACAAAACAATGCATTTCTGCTAGAAAATACTGTTACCCTTCCCCAAGTTTCAGTCCAAGCAGTACCTGCCACCTCAAGGTCACTACCAAGTTTGGGAAAACACACAAAATTCAGTATCTAAGAGGATTCTCAGAAGATACTGGAGGCAGCTCTGAGATTTGCAGGTTTTCTGGACACACACGACCTCTTCATTTCTTCCCCCAGAAGAGGAGCATCTCTCTGCCAATTTTGGGAGGGTGTGTAAGGACAGGAATTCTCATTTTTGTGTCTTCTCAAAGCAAAAGAGGGTCAGAAAACAGTGGGAGCTGCCATGAACTCAGAGGGAGGAAAAAAAATCTGATATTACTGTCAACAGATGCTGCTTTCTGGAAAACTTACCTTATGAATTTGCCCTAACACACTGATTTTTAGGCTGATTAAAACCATGATGAGGAAATATCTTCCAAAATACCTGAACTGGCTATTGAGGGATTACACCTGACACAGTTCCAGGCATGTAGAAGGTGTCTGCATTTTGGGAGGTAACCTCAGGTAAGTCTCTGTATCATGGCATTGGAACATGTAATTATAACTTTCACTGTCAGCAACAAGCTCTTAAACAGACTTTTGGATTTAATTCCTATTAGGCTTCCATCTGCAACAGGAGCTTTGTGAGTTAAAGTAATGATGCAGAGCAATTTAATTGTCTGTACTCACTGATAAATTTTTGGACAGGACTCAGATAAGGAGGAAAAAAAAAACCCTCTTTGGAACTCTGGGATAGGCAGGATTGCTTTTCTGAGCACTAATGGGGAGATTTTCAGGAGTGGTTTTCCTCTAACTCCACTGGAATTACAGTTAGACCTGCCCTGAATGATGATGAATAAACAGCACATTTTGCTGGGAGAAGAAAAACAGATGAGTTTAATCATCTGTCCGGATTCAGCACCCCAACCAAGAGAACGAAAACAAGCCCAGATTAAACAAACAGTAAAAGTGATATTAGAGATGGTCAGGAATGCTCTCCTCCCCCTCTCCATTTTCCCAACTGAACTTCTCAGTGCATCTTGTCTGCAAACAGTTCTCTGGAACTGGCCTTGCACAGACAACATCCTGCCAAATTCCCCAGAAATAGCTGCACTTAAGCTGAATTTCCATGTGTTTTCCCCATCAGCCACACGCAGGAGGATCTCAGAATGCTGGCTACTGACATTACAGAGGGAAGGTTCATCTGCAGATCACACACACACACACACAACCCTTGCAGGACTCTTCTTAATTACCACTCAATTAGAGCACATAAAGCAGACATTCAGCAAAGGATGAGGCACCTGGAGTTTTGTGCTTTATCCATAACATGGCCAAAGAAAAGATGCCATGTTGGATATTAAGTAATTAGCCATTAAACTGCACCAGGAGTATTTTTGCTCAGCAATGTACAAGACTCAGCTTTGGTAAACTACAGGAGAATTCTTATGGAAAGGAATCCAACCAGTGGGGTAAATGGAGAGTAAATCCAATCCCTGTCACTTCGCTTCCTCTCTCTTAATTCCTTTCCGAGTGGAAGGCAGAAATCTCAAAGCACAAACCTCAGACTGAACTGCAACAATGCATGTGTAAAGAGCTGCACTGACTCAGCCCCATTTGTTGGAACAATCAGCTGATTCTACTGATTTTCCCTCCCACAATGTGAGGCACGTGAGAGAGGTGCACACCTGCTAACAAGGGGATGTGGTTTTAAAATACTGGATTTCCACCAACTTTGGAAGGAAAGCACAGAAAAAAAAAGAGTGAAAATTAGCCAGAATTTAAGGGAGGGAAAACAACCAACATTTAAAAGAATTTCACGTAGAGGTGAAGGCAGAAAAATCCACTGTTGATGGTCTCAAGCACAGCAACATTATCAGTCAAACACACAGGAACCCCAATTGTTGGGGGGAAAAAAGAGAGAAAGGAAGGAACTTTAATTCTCAAGACATGCAAATTGAAACATGTCCTGATTCCTGAAGAAGATACAAAAGTCCAGAAGAACAGGGAGTGGATTCTGCAAGTGATGCCATTTACAGAAAAAAAAACCCCTATCTTGTGTTTCCCAAAAACCACCTCACCAACCTTCCCTGCTGGCGCTGGGGCACAACAGCTGGAATAAAGGATTGGTGCTCCTGAACAATTCCCTGGAAGCACTAATCAGAATGCTAATTGCCCAGCCATGGAAACACCTCTCAGGCTGCACTCAGAGTGGAGCCTGAAATGCAGCAGTGAGGCTGCTTTGGACAATGCCAGGCTCCATATCCAGCTGGGAGGTGAGCAGGATCCAAGTGATCCTGCTGGATCCAAGTGATCCAAGTGATCCTGCTGCACACACCCCACGGAAACCTGGGCAGGCTCGAAGGCTGGGTGGGAATCAGCTCCCTAATTCCAAATTTTAGCCTGCTCCGTGGCTGTTCAGGGTTGCTTTCAAAGCTCTGCATGTGGATCCTCCTCCTGGTTCCCTGCTCGCTCTCCTGTGGCGGGACAGGACGGTGATAATCCTTCAGAAATTGTAATTAAATTAATCCCACTTAATTCAACCCACTTCCCAGGCAAATTTTAATTAGAGATACACTCAAGCCCACAGATAAGTCGCTGAACTTGAATCCTAGGGAGGTGGTTGATGTTTCCAACAGCTGCACAGCCTCTGTGTATCCTCAAGCCCAAACAAATCTACCTGAGCACGGGGGTTAAAAAAAAAAAAAGAAAAAAAAAAGAAAAACAAAACTCTGCATGCACTACGTGGAGGTGCTCATTAAATGAACAGTAGTAAACTTGTTTTTCTAACTCGCCCCATTGCAGATCACAGCCCACAGGAAGCAGACCAAACCTGATGTGTCCCTTTAGCGTGTTTTCATAGCATTAGCTTTTAATAAATATAACACACTCCACCCTCGGAGCCGAGCAGGGCTCAGGTTCCAGCAGAAAAAAGTGGTTGTTTTAAATATTTAGATTACATTACAGCTGGGACATTAAAATAAGCAGTGGCTTGTACTGCAGACAGTTATCAGAATCAGCCTGGCAAAATATGTGTCAGCTCCACTGGTGTGGCTGCAAAGTATGAGCTCTGAGGTCTGTCAGCCCCCTGTTCTTACACTTATTTTTATTATTTGTACTGCAACAGTGCTTTCTGATGTCAGCAAACAGAAAAGCACCACAGTGTTAGATGCTGTATAAACATAAGTAGTGGAAGCCTCCAGAAAGTTTCTGGATTTCAGCAGAGGAAACAGGGAAAAGCTGGGAAAAACGAGGGCTATTCTCATCAGGCAAGGCCTAACACAGCCTGTACTTTGCTGTGTCCAAGTCCTTTGCTGAGTCCAAGCCTAAATACAATTTTTTTTTCTATTTCCAATTCTCAGTTCAGTGCTTTAACTATGCAACTGTCCATTTCCTTCCAGCAGGTAACAGTACTCCCAAGTTTCTGCAGGTATTAACAACTCTCCCTTCCAGCCCTGATTCTCCTTCCCCCCTCTGAAGGGCTCTGTGTGGCTGCTCTTGATCCACACATCAAGCCCAGGACCTGCTCTTGGTCATCCTGACTTTCAGCCTGTTATTCCAGATGCATTTGATGGAATCAAGATGAAACTTGGGGAGACCTGGGGACATGTTTTAGTGATGGCCTTGGCAGTGCTGGGTTAGTGGCTGGGCACAGTGATCTTGGAGGTGTTTTCCAGGCTGATCAAGTGTCTGACAGACCCTGTGGAGTGGAATGAAAGCTGGAAAGAACCACGACCAACCCGCTGAACTGTGCACTCAGAGTCACCACACTCAGCTTTAAGGGCTGCCTCAAAGAGCTAATGAAAATCCAAGCACCTTCACAACTAAACCTACTTATCCAGCTGTGGGTTTTTGAGGAAAGCCTTCATTAAAAGCATTTCCCTCCCCCTGCACTCAAGTCACACATCTGCACCAGCACTGTCCACGTGACAGCGAGGAACTGGCTCAAAAATTCAGTGTATTTCAGAAAGCAGTGACTTCACCAGGCTTTGGAGCAGCCCCAAAGTGAGTGTCAGGGCTGCCACATCCCCTGCCACGGGCTCCCAAAGCAAAGCTGGCAGCAGCAGAGGAGAAGGGTCATGGATCTCACCCAGGAGGCTGGAACATGCCTCACATTCACCTCCCTGGTCAGCCCTGCCTGTTTACACCCCAGGAGCAGCTGTCCCAGCGTGACCTGGAGCCAGCTCTGGCTGTTACACAACCCATCGTCCCTCCCCAGCCTCCAGACAGGCAAACCTGGCCAAAAAGGAGGAAAAAAAAATCCTTACAAGAAGCCCACTTGTTGCTCCATCTGCTGCTATCCCGAAGACATTGTCAGTAAACGTGTCACAAAGGTCTGGCTGGGAAATCAGGAGACTGCATGAGCAGCTGAAGCCCAAACCCTTTCTAACCTGTGCCCAAGTGAACTGCTGTGTTTTCTTCAGTCCAACTGGTCTGACCTCTAAATATCTACTACTGATGAAGCAGCCTGAGAGAACAGAGAGGACACAAATCTTCAGAAAACCTGCTCTGATTAGTTCTGCCCACATGGAACTGCTCCCTTACTCATCCACCTCTCCTAAAAACACCCTGTTCTCCCAGTGGCATCGAGGGCACAAGAGAATAAACAGGGAAGAGGCAGATGCACGTGGGAAAACAAGCACTCAGGAGGAAATTCCCCCCCTGGTTGCTTTGTGAAGATTATCTTGCTTGCATTTCCAGACCAAACTTTGCATGGCACGCCCCTTTTCTGCTCTGTAACCTGGGCCATCACCCTGAATCCTCTGGCTGCTCTCACATCCCACCTCCATTTAGCTCTTACACTCTGTGCAGCCTTCCTGAAGCTTTCCATTCACACAGCAGAAATTCCTTGCCAGAGCTCTGAGTCGCCTCAACATCCCCCTTGCCTGGTTCTGATCCGCCACAGCCTCTCTCTGTGGGCATCAATCCCTGTCACGGAGCTGCAAAGATCATTTTCCTGAGCTGTTATTTTTAGCACATGCCCCCTCTCTGCACATTGGCCTGCCAGCTCCATGTTTTCTAATGCAAATAAGAAGCACTTGCCTTCATTTTATTTCTGGTTCAAAAAAGACAGACTCCTACCTGCAACTGCCCTATATCAGCCTCTGTCACCTGCTTGCTCAGTGTTCAAACAAGGATGGTGGTTGGCATCCTTTCATGTGGCTCTTTAGTCTTGAGAGGATCTCCTTAAAAACACCAGCAAAAAAAAATACCTCATTAAAATCCGTGGTGCAGTAACCACCCAAAAAAAAAACCACCCAGCCCAAATCTGTGCTCTCACTAACCCAGAGCACAGCAGAGTCCACCTAAAAGGATGAACCCTACCTGCAAGCCCTTTTGGCCAGCCTGCTGCATATCCCTGAATGAAGCTTGCAAACAGTTTTCCCAAGCACAGAACTCAAGCCCAAAAACTTCCTCTTGAATTTAGACCCCTGTGGCAACTGATAACAGAGAACCAGGCAGGAATGAGGCTTCCAGGTTTTCGTCCAATGTTCCTTTCCTTGCTGGATTTTTACAGCAGCTTTCTTTCAGTGAGTGTGGAATTCTGCGGATATAACACACAAATTCACTGTTTTCCAAATTATATATGCCCAGTGTCCAAATGACACTTTAAACAGCACTGAATCATAGAATGGCCAGGGTTGGAAGGGCCCTGAAAGATCATCCAGTCCCACAACTGTCTAAGCCTCATGGATTTATGACCAACTCCTGTTTTCACTTCTCCCCATAAAAAATACCTTGTGGATTTTTTTTTTTTAAATATCTTGTCTCTAAAAGCTTTCCCAATTATGAAATTATTCTGAAGCTACAGATACCTGTCAATTAGGACTCCTCTTTCTCAGTTATGACTCCTCTTGGGGCAAGGGTGAAAACAGAGGTGGTGCTTTCCCCCCATGAGAAAAGGCACAAGGAAAACCCAAAATTTCTGTGCAGAAACAGCTGCACCTAAAAGTGCAGTCTGAAAGGAAGCTCTTTTGCTGATACCAAAGGAATGCTCCAAAAGCCACTCCTCAGAGTACTCCCTAAAGAAGTATAATCAAAGGAGTATTAGTTCACACAATGGAAAGAATGAGGAGTTGAACCTCACCCAGAAGGATGGCAGGACAGACACACTCTGGAATTCCACGGGCAGAGATTGCACAGCCCAGGACAGGGTGACTGAGCAGAGCAAAGGAACCACAGCAATGCAGGGAGGGAATATTTATCAGGTTTTTTTTTGAAACCCCACGTATTTCAGATGGTTCAGCTCTTCCTCTGAACCTCTCCTGCCCTAATCCTGTCACAGCATCTGGACCAGAGCTGAAACAGCAGCACCAAGCCTCAGAGGAGGTTATTACACAGCAAAATTAAAACACATAACTTACAGCAATGCCTGGATCATGCACATTCATAATTTCGTATTTCTGGAAGTTAATGGTAGTGTTTTACAAGCAAAGCTCTGGAAGTATCAAATATTTAAAAGCAGACAGATAGGAACTCCTCTTGTAGGATCTGTCACACAGATTCATTATGAATCATTTGGATCCCACACAGCTGTCACAATTTCAGTCATGAGAGCCCAGACATCACAAACTGAAGCTTTATTTTTAGATGGATTCATTAGTTGTCATTTTTCAATCATCACAGAAGTAATGGAACTGCATTGTGTGTTCTTGTGTGGCTCTAACCTTACGATCAGCACTCTCAGTGATGGGAAGTGACCCCTGAGGAAAGAACCAGTGGCTGTAAGTAACTAAATCAGCTGGTGACACAGCTCCTTGTCTATAAAAACCACACCACAAACATCACCTTTTCTAAATTTCACTGCTGGTAGATACTGTCACATTAACGACTCTGAGCCTGCAATGCCCCTGCTTAATTTCCCACCAAGCAGAATAAAAATAGAAGCTACAAAGCACTTCCAAGGGTTGAGTCTTAATGTCAGGGCACAGTTGGACATCCTGCATCACAGAAACAGCATCGTGTCTACAGATGGAGTCAGCAGGAAAGCCCCAGCTTGCAGAATAAAGGCAGGGCCATCCCACCATGAGCTGGGGAAGAAGTCACCCTTGGGAATGAACTGGCACGGGGGAAAAGGGGTGAGGCAGTAAATTAAACTGTAACCAAAGTTCAGAAGGAAACACAACATTCCTACACCTTTTCCTGCAGCTTCCAAGCAGCAGAGCTGGACTCAGCACAGGTACACAGAACACAGGACTGCTCAGTTCCATAAGACATCCTTGACACAGCTCCACATCCCCAACCCAGCTCTGTTCCAACCCTTAATAACTCTGTCTTTCACGGCTGGAAACCATTCAACACATCCACTGCTTCTGAGCACAATTATTTATTCCATTATTTCAGGATCCAGGAAAAGGCCGTGCCTTAATTACAACAACATGTGCAGAATTGCAAAGTCAGTTCCCGATCAGTGGCTTCTCAAGGAGGCTCCAATTCTCCAGGAAAACATTTGCTCTCCTAACACAAGGAGACTGGACGATCCTTGTGGGTCCCTCCCAGCTCAGGATATTCTAAAAAAAGCCAGTTTGCAGACAAATTGGTGAAAACAAACAAACAAACCCATGTTTACTATTAATGTTTACTAAGACAACCGAAATTCACCCAAGTTTTCTTCCAGTTTTTCTTTTGATTGCCTATTTTTTTTAAGTATTTAGGATTCAGAGAGGAACAAACACACAAGGAACGAGACACACAAACCAAAAGCAAACAAAAATCTGTCAGCTTCGTGGCTTCCAAGAGTCCCATCTACAGAGCTACCCAGAGCTGTCTCAAGGCAAGGGATCGTCACCCAAATGCTTTCAGTAGCTGCATTTGAGAGTGTTATTTAAATGAGACAGAATTTACATGCCCAGGTCATCCCCCAAGTGCAGCCCTTCGCCTTCCATCAGCTCCAAGACGAGGGTTTGCACGTCCCTGTCACTCGGGGGTGAAGGAGAGAAATTTACAGGCAGACGATTTCAAAGACGTTATTTTGAAAACAAACATTCCATGTAGTTGTTTCCTCCCCCCCCCCCAAAAAAAAAATGTTTTCACGACTCAGAAGAAACAAACAAAAAAAAAAGTCAACCCACCTCCTGTGGTAATGGGCCAATACTAACAGCTCCCCACATAAGGAAGACGTGTCAACAAACAATACCCACATTCCACCAGGGGATAAAAACACAATCAACGTGAAAGGTTCCGGGTCTCACGGGTAAGAAAGGGGCTGCACAACATATAAAAGCATGCTTGGGATGATCTATCCCACCAAACATGAAACCTGCACCCCAACCACGGCGTTATTCTGGAGTCAGGTCCGTATTAGTTTCCCACAAACCTGCTCCCCTTTATTTTTATTTTTATTTTTCCTGGCAAGGCATTTAACTGTGCAAAATTGCCTCACCAGCGACAGATGTGAGTACAAAGGGAAGTGATTTGCTACAAAAGGATTAATACATTTTGAAAGTTACTGTCTGGCAACCTGTCAAAGGCACTTTTATTGGTTTATTTTATTATGGCTGTCGATAAGCCCGGTGGCACACAACCCACATGGGTGTGCAGGGACCAGAAGGATGGCAGATATCCCCTGGCTCTGCTCACAGCCCTGGCCTGCACCACCACAGAGGGCCTTTGAAAGTCTGGCCCTTGTCTCCTCCAGCATTCCCAGGACAAGGAATGCGTGGGCAGTGGCGAGCAAGGCTTGTGCCCTTGCAAGTGGACATCTGACCACTGGCCACTTGTGTCACCTGTTTGGCCACTGAGCATTTCATACCTGTTTGACCCCCAAGGATGTGACACCCGTGTGACCACCGAGGATGTGACAGCTGCCATCTGAGCACAGCCCCTTTGGCCACTGACCATTTCATACCAGTTTGACCACTGACCACTTCGCACCCATTTGAGCACTGACCATTCCATACCAGTTCGACCAGGCGAGGGACCATTTGACACCCCTTTGGCCCCCAAGGACTTGACAGCTGTTTGACCACTGACCTCTCGTCACCCGTTTCACCACCAGCCAACCCTTCCCACACCTGCCTGACTCCTGACCGCTTGTCACCTGTTTGGCCACTGACCATCTGATACCTGTTTGACCAGCCCCATCACCCGTTTGACCACCGAGGATCTGACACCCGTTTGACCCCCAGGGATTTTCAGCCGCCGTCTGAGCACAGCCCTCCGGCACCGTGTGACCACCGACCATTCCACCCCCGTTTGGCCGCCGGTGCCACTTGTCACCCGTGTGACCGGGGACCGCCTGTCACCCCCCTGACCCCCGAGGGTTTGCAGCCGCTGTCTGAGCGCAGCCCCTGCAGCCCTTTTGACCACTGGCCATCTGTGTGACCCCCGAGGATGTGACAGCCCGCGGACCCGCCGGTCTCTCCCCAGCCGCGCCGATGCCCGCCGTGCCCGCGATGCCCGGGCGCTCCCGCGGCCTCTCCCGGTTGCGGTGACAGCCGCGGATCGCCCCGGCCCGGCCCGGAGGCAGCGGGGACAGCGCCGGGCGGGCTCGGGGGGCTGTGCCGGGCTCTCCGGCGGCTCCCGGGGGTGCCCCGGGCGGCTCCGGGGCGGGATGGCGGCAGCGCCGACCCCGCTCCGGGCACGGCCGGGCGCGCCCGCCATGTTCGCGGCGGTGGCTCCCGGGGCCGAGCCGGGCCGAGCGGGGCCGGGGCCGAGCGGGGCCGAGCCCGGCAGGTGCCCCGGGGATGCTCCGAGCGCTCCGCCGGCGCCGCGGGGGGCTCCGGGATGCGCCGGCAGCGCGGCCGCTCACCCGAAATCCTGGTCCATGGACTTGAAGAAGAACTTGTAGCTGTGCACGGGCCGGTTGCTGAGGACATTTTTGAAATCGGCCAGCGTGACTTTCTCCGGCGGCACCGGCAGCTTCACCAGGTAGGGCGTCTCCTCCTCGTCGATGTGGTAGATGATCTTGGTCTCCGCCATGGGCGAGGGGAGCGGGGGCGGCCGGCCCGGGGCCTCTCGGCCGGCGCTCGGCTCCGCTCACGGCCTTCCCGACAGGAAGGGAGCTCCCGGCTCCCGGGATTCCGCTCCCTGCACTGCTCTCTAGCTGCCCGACCCGGGAACGGCAGCGCCGCCCGCCCCGCCCGCATCCTCCTGCGGCCGCCCCGCCGGCTGCCAGCGGAGCCCGGCCCGGCCCGGCCGGGGTGCGGGCCAGTGGGCCGGGGGTGCGGGGCCGGGGGTGGGGCCGGGGTGCAGGGTCCCGGGGTGCGGGTACGGGGGGTGCGAGGGAGAACTCACCCCCTCCGGTGCGCCCTCCGCCCGCACCGCGCCCGCCCGCACCGCGGAGGAGGGATGGGATGGGATGGGGATACGGATGAGGGTGGGAAAGGGAAGGAGAAGGAGGAGGACGGGGTGGAGGAGAAAGGGGACAGGGATGGGCATGGAGAAGGGAAAAGGGATGAGGATGGGAATGGGAAAGGCAAAGACGTGGAGATGAGGAACGGGAAGGAGATAGGAGAGGAAGGAAGGAGGAGAAGGGGACAGGGATGGGAGCAGGGTCGGGACGGGGAGGGGGAAAGAGAAGGGGAGGGGAAGGGTTTGGAATGGGAACAGGGATGGGACGGGGAAGGAGGAAAGGGAGGAGAAGGGGATGGGATGGGGAAAGAGAAGGGAATGGGGATGGGATGGGATGGGAGGGGAAAGGGACAGGACAGGGAAGGGGATGGAGAAGGGGAATGGAACAGGGATGGTGAAGGAACAGGGACTGGATCACAGAATCACAGTGCCCTGCTTTGCAGGTGATGAATTTGGGAAGAAAGAGTTCACCTTTATATTTCTAGAAATCCCCAAAAGATGGCAACCAGAAAATGAACATTTCAGACCTTAGGTCTCGAGGAATCTTTTGTTCATTTAAAAAAATCCTTCTTCAGGTAAGTCCCAAGCTAATGATGTTCTCTCTTCTACCCTTTCAAAGGAGGGGGACATTCACTTCTCAGAGTGTTCAGCTGCTCTCTGTGAAGGGGTAAATCACAGCTCAGTGACTGAATTACCTGTGGCACTGGAATGATTTTCCTACCAGCACAAAACAGAGGAGCCAACTGTGTTAGTGGCTGCCAGAAGGTTTGTAAACATTATTGCTATTTATTATTTTCAATTTTCTGAAAGTTACCAGGTCCCAGATCCTGACTGGGAACTTCTTTACCAATGGCACTGGATAATCCACAACTCAGCAAGGTTTAACAACCCCGAGAAACCAAAACATCATCACCTGCCTGCTGCCATTTCTGCTATAGTGAAGGAATTACAAAATCACAGCCACTGAGGTTCTCCAGCTGATGTTCCTACCACTCCTCACTGCTAAATGGGAATGCTTGTGTGACCACCAAATGAGATAAACAGCAAGGTAAAGGTATGGCCTTAGTCCTCGTCCTGTAATTAGTGATCTGGTGCTGGTTTAAGCCAGGAATGACCAATTTAGTGCATTCCAAAGAGTAATTTTCAAGAGTTGTTTCTATGTGTATAAAAAACTTCCCAGGATGGTTGGTCGTTACTCACCTTTTTAATTTTGGCATTCTGAGAGCCCTGAAGATTTCTGTGAAAATATGTGCTCAGCTTTCAGCCCCACGAGTGCAGACACGAGTTAGGGCTCTGCAAGCACCTTGGTGTAGAAAAGTGCTCCATCAGCCCCCGAATTCCACCACCCTCGAGAAACTCTGGGCAAGGACTGGAAGGCTCCCTTTTGGCAGGAATAACTCTGGTACAAACTGTATCTTCCGAGGTGCTGACCTTTATTTTGCAGAGTGAGACTCAGGCAAAATATTAACACCCAGCCCTTTGGTCTCTTCAGCTGGTACTTAACGAGCTCCTGAGTTGCTCAGAGGCCCAGGTGGTGCCCACACAAAGACTGAAGCTGCAAAGTCTGCTCCTGCTCCCTGAGCTTCGCTTTCACTCTCGACAACTGAAAATATAACGACTTGTATAATTGTCAGATGACTACCTTGGAACTGGGCATGATAAGACTGGATCTGTGACTCACAAAAAGCTTTCTGTGTCCCCATAAAGCACAGAAGAGAGGAGAAAACCCACTTTCATGTTGCAGTCAAAGCACAAGCTAATCCAATTAAAGAGAGGACACAGGAATGCAGGAGACACCACTGGTCCATCAGGGCTAATATCTCGTTTCTTGCAGAGTTCAGGCCTGAACACTTCAGCAAAAAATAAATATGAGGCACAAAATCCCTTGCTAATAGTGCTGTGCTCTCTGTGATAGAGGAAATAGTCTTGCTGGCCCCTGCAGGGAGCTGAGAGTGTCCCGAGGCATAAAAGCTGCTCACCCTTTTCTTCATTTATGCAGCAGTGCACTTGGGTACCACACAGGGAATAAGCAAGGCCTTTTAAAAAGCCATCCTTTGAATTATAGCAACGGTTGTTGCTTGTCTCAGGGAATTCTGAGGGCTCATCACGCTCTGGGTGCTCAGCAAATCAGGGTTTGTGCACAGGGAGGTGACAAAAGGAGAAACCAACGCTCTGGGCACCCACTTGGCGATTCCAGGGGTATTTTTCATCCACCTGCAAGAATTCACTTGTAAAAGAACAGAATCACCTTTCCCTGGGAGGACTGTTGGCAGGATTAGCACGGGTGCAGAATGTGAACTGAACACGGAAATGATCCTAAAACAGAAAGGGAAGTGGGAAAATATCGCTGCAACAACGTATTTGGGATGTGCTAAAGAGGCTGCAGGCTGCTCCCAGGGTGGGGTGTGGCAGGGGGATGCAATCCAAGGCACTTCACACTTCTGGCTCTGGTCCAAAAGATCTGCAAGGCTCTTTTTTTCCCCTCCGTTTATTCTTCCTCTCTGTGCAGTGGACCTCGGGCAGGACTCAGTCACAGCAGCCGACAAGGAAATAAAGCCATTAAACACTAGAGGGAAGCAAAAGCCTTTGAGTGCAGCTCTGGAGCCTCCTGGGCAAAGCTCCCCGGGGCTTCCCTGGCCGCTGGATTTAAACACGAAAAAACCCGGGGGGAAACGACAGGAGGCATTTGCAGTGACATTCCCAAACCCCCCTTAACTGAGGAATGTGTGCTACGGAGGGGTTTTGCCCCACAGGTCCCATGGGAGAGGAAAAGAGAAGGATTGAGGATGACTTTTCGTGTTGGTTTTCAAACAATTCCATGGGATCTGCACCTCACAAGTTAATTTACTGGGTTGATCCCAGCTCCTGCTTATCAGCACCCACTCTGTTTTCTTTCCTCTGGGTTTCCTAACCTCTTCTTAGCAGCTGCAGCACTTTTTTTTTAAAAAATAGAGTCACCCTTCCTTTAATAAAGGAAGAGTCCCTACAGCAATTGTCTTCAGAGCAGCTCATCTGCCGAGGGCCACCTACAGACCTGTGGAAAAGGAGTGTTATTTGGCTTAGAAATGTCTATTCAGGTCTTTATCCTACTTCTCTCAGGTCCCCAGTGTTTATTCTTCCCCTCAGAAATTTGTTCTGTTAATGACTTACAAGTAAGGCTCTGCTCAGACTGGGAGGCAGAAAGGAAATGGGGACAATCTGGACTTCATTTCAGACAAGTGGGAGACAATGACAATATTTAATTTCAGTGGTCTGCAAAGCAGGCCCTGTGGGTGCTAAACCAGCTCCTCCTTGTTCCCAGCTGCTTTCCTGGAAAATCAGACCCGTTGCCTGGAGACAGGGAAAAGTGACAAGATGCCCCAGCAATAACCCAGCAGAGACCAGTAAAGCCCCACAGCAGCACCAGAGAGGGGATTTAGGATGGTGATTCACCCCAGGGAAGAGGTGCTATGGAATGGCAGGAGACTGGATGGAGTGGGATTTCCAGCCAGGGAAGAGAGCAGTTAATACTTTCACCAGAGCTGGACAAGCCGGTCAATAATCTCAGTTTGCTGAAGTTTGCAGTTTTTTGCCCGCTTTTTAGTTCCATATCCTGCTTTGATCCTTCAAATTCCTGTGTCCCTGCGCTGTCCACCCGGGCAGCAGTACAAGCTGTTTCCATCAGTGTCCCTGGAAGAACTCTGGTGCCAGCTGGGAAACCGCTCAGGGGGGGTGGAAGCCCTCCAAGAGCAGAATGTGCAGCAGGAACTTCACAAGGTGTCAGTTCTGCAAGGCAGAGAGGAATTCGGGCTGGGAGGGAAATGCATATTCCAGCAGGATGTGTTATCTTCCCTTCTGGAGCTGCAAACTGAAATCCTGTGGAAGAGCTGCCAGCCTTCACCTCTGATGGATGGTTTGACCTCCACCTACAGCTGTGGATCCGCCCCTTACCCAACACTTTTGGAGAGCTGCAGTTTCTCCTGTCAAATAATAATGCCCCATGTGGAAAGGATATTGGGAGTCACTGGAATAATTTACTGAAGCCAATCTGCACTTTGTAAAGCGCTTCGGGATGCTCTGAGATGAAACAGGCTGCACAGCTATTGGGAAGAATTAGCTAATGCTGGCTAATGGCTGAGATAGCATCTGCAAAGAGCAAGAAATAAAACCAACCTTAGCTGGAAACTTCATTATATTCTGCTTTATTTCTTAAACGTTAGGAGAGTTACACAGTGGTGACAAACGGTAAAAGTTAAGCAACACTAATAATGAAAATTGATTCAGTTACAACAAATTAAAAAAAGAAATCAAGCTTTATGGATTAAGTCCTTCTCTCAGACTGGAGAGGAAGCAGAGTGTGCACAAAGCTGAAAAGGGTCTAGTTCTAGTCTCAGTTTTAACCCCTTTTAAGGTCACTGCCAAACACCCTTTCCTTGTCCCACACCAAGGGCTCACAGTCCACACATTATCCTAAAAGAGACTTTGATTTCTCTGCCCTCACTGAGGAGGAACTGCTGTAACAATTAGGGATTATCACTATTTTAACTCACTGACCATAAAATGCATGTCTCAGGAAGCCAGGGAGGCTGTGAGGAGGCAAAGCCTGCAAAGTGATGGGCAAAGAAGTCTGTCAAGGTGCAGCATTTGACTGGTACAGGGAGAACATCATTTTGAATAACTCAGGCAAAGCACATTTACCAAAGTGCTACACACTTTTAAAAAAGTGTTTCCTCACAAGAGGCAAGTTACAGCCCCAGATTAGGGAAAGAGAGATGAGAGAGAGAGAAAACCAACCTGTCTGGCACTGCAGCGAGTCTGTGGCACAGTGGGGACTGAGAGCTGTGGTCCTGCAGATTGAACCCTTTAATTTTCACATGCAAGATCAGCTACATGGCCTTCCCCCCCAGTGCCAGAGACTGAGAGAATGCAGAGTGCACCTGAGAGACCCAGGTGGCTTCTCATCACTGTTTGAGGGCAAACAGCCCCTGATAATCCCTCTGCATCAGGAATTAAACAGGCAGAACTCTTCAGTTTGCCATTCCAGTTGTCCTTTTCTCTTTTTTTCAAGGGTTTGAAAACACGACTGGTTGTCCAGCAGCCTTGCCTGGGTCCCCTTCAGCCCGAATTTTAACACCCTGAATTACACACTGGCCGTGGCAGCTGCTTTTTGAAACCCACTGTCAGTGATCAGCAGGCAAATCACCCAGCACATGCCTCTCCTGGAGGGAAAAGGGCCACAATCCCAACTGGATCAGTCCAGGGTTATTCTGGCATGTCTGACCATTACCCAGATTCCAACTGGTGATCAAAGTTAAGGGTGAGGAACTCATAAAGCTCTTCCTAGTTCCTTGTTACAGGGAACATATTAATTTTTTCTCCCCTTAAGCTGTTTTGCAGCCTAGAAGTCCACTGAAGTATTTAAATGCCTCTGGAGTTTGTGAGGAGCTGCTGTCCCTGTGAGCTGTGCTCAGCAATTGGAACTGGCAAGTGAAAAATCTCCAGCCTTTGACTCACAGACATGAAAGGGAGGGAGAGAGACATTAATGACAATTACTTGAGACTGTGCCACCCTGATGGAATAACCAGCAGGGCCTGCTGCACCTGCAGGAATGCAGCCTGGGTTTCAATCAGCCCCAGCCTAAGGCAGGCTGAGAATCCCTGCCTGTTTTGGGGGAAAGCAGGCAAAAAAGGGGCCTGGGACCAACCCCAGACCCTCCCCTCCACTAGTCGTGGGTCTGCCCAACCTGAGCACTTTTGTGGAGGTGATTCCTTAATTAAGACAAAGGCAGTTTAATTGCAAATCACAAAAGATGTCCAGAGAGCAGTGGCAGGGCTAAGCAAACTAAAAGATAAGGAGCTGCTCAGCTGAAGCTTAGAGAGGCTCACCTTCACCTCTAACTTATATTCTATTACTAATATTTACTATTTGAAGGCATTAAAAATAAGGGTCCTCACTATAATTATTCTTTCACATAAACCCCACTGACAGAGAGAAGTACTGATATCTATAAAAACATCCCTGGACCATTTTCCACCCCTATAAAAAGTGGGCATTGAAGTCATGATGCCCAACCCTTCTGAACAGACAACACAGCTGCCCTGGCACACAGGAGGCTTCACCCACCACGCTTTTGGCAGAGCTGGGCAGCTGAGCTCAGCTTTTCAGGACCATCCCACCAACTGCAGTGTCCCTGTGACCTGCTGGGAGTCCTCCTGAGCCCTGGCACACACCAGGTGCTTGTGGGAGGAGGGAGACGGGGTCTGGAATGGGATTTAGATGTCTCAGAGCATTGGCATCAGTCAGACAAGACACCCAAGGTGGCAGGGATGAAAAGAAAGGGGTCCTGGAGACCCTGCCCCCAGTTCCATCCAGTCACCAAGCCCACACACAACCCTTCCCTCTGCCACTCTCTCCAGACCACCAAAGAGTAGGTGGGCAATCCTCAACCACCTTCACCCTTGGCAATCCTCAGCCACCTTCACCCTTGCACAACTCCCTCTCATCGTGCCCAAAACCTTTTCTTCTGTGCCCCAAGGACCATGGGAGTGCCTGGTTTGGGAATGGTGCCACCAGAACACCCCAAGTGGTCAGAGGAGCTGCGCAGAACTGTTAATATTCCAAGCTTCCACGGTGCTTTAACCTGCTGGGATCACAACACTGAATTGCTGCTGATTTTTTTGGCTCCCCAGGAGCTCCTCCCTTTACCAACCTGCCTGTGCTGGAGCCATACCTGTGGTTTGATGTGCACACCAGCCTGGGTCCACCCAAGGGCTGCAGGAAAATCACATCCCAGGCTCCACACAGGAGTCCAGCCCCCTCCAAAGCATTCCTGGTTCTGATCTAACTGACACTGCTTTCACAGCACTGCAACTCCATCAGTCAAGTGTCTGCTCCTGCCAAATATGATTTGGTCTGCACTGAAATGAAAACAAACAAGCTCAGAGTGAGAAATACAGAGTTCAGCTTCCAGAGCTCTTTGGAGCTGAACCCAATCCACTCTTGGTCATTTACCTGCCTCCCTTTCCCCTGCAGAATGAGGGGGACTGACATTTCCCCATTCACCAAATGAGGTATTTCTACTGCCATTTGTGAGGGCTGTGCTCTTTGTGCTTCACCTGGAAGATGTAAAGTGCTGTGTGACACACTGATTTACGCCAGCCCACGAGAGACCAGGCTCTGCTATTGTTATTCTGATGAATGCACTACATGGGAAAAAGCCTGATATAATGATGGCTCCGGATGCAGTGATGCAGGTTGGTTTATTTCAAGCAATAACATCAAAGCAAAAGGTCTGCTGATTCAGCTCATAAAAATCATTGATGCATAAAAACCAACAATAATATCAAGAAAGGAAAGGGGAATGGAGGATTGGGAGACAAGGAGGAAAGGCAACCCAAACCCATAAATGCACACGAGACAGTCTAACTCTTTCAAGAAGCATTTGCAAACACCCTCAAGTCTATGTGAAAAAAAAACCCAAAACCAATCTATGGGAACTGGAGGGAGATGGCATTAAGAAAAGTCATCTCTCTTCCACGTTATCTATCTTTGGTTGAAGCTTCTGGTCCAGCCAGCAGCTTGGGAATGTCTTCATTTACAGTATTCCTTCCTGAAATCTGAAAGCAAATGGAAATGGAGGTCAGCACCTGGAGAGAGATTTCAAACCTTTCAAATGAGCACAAAAATGTGGACTTATCTACGCAGTGACAAGTGACCATTGGCAGTCAGCCATGTCCCCAGTACCCCCTCATAAATACATATAAATATCCCCTCATAAAGCCCCCAGTGAGATGTCCTGGTATTAAATCATTGCACAGATCACCTCTGAAGAATGCAGGGAAAAGTATCCTGAGAACTCCAGCAGGGACAGCAGGTCTGAGGCAACTCCTGGGCTCTCCAGACCATTCCCTGCTCGGTATCATTTCAGTCCCATTTGTTATATCCTAAATTCCTCTTAAATGACTCATGGAATCTAGCAGCTTATTACAAGCACTGCTTGACATAAGTGCTACTCTACAAACTGAGGCATGACACTCAGGATTAATACTGGATAAGCAAAAGGAGGTTCAGCCCCCGGGGAGGGAGAGCTGTTTGCTTTTGTTGGATGAAGAGAGTGACTGCCCATAAATTAATTCAGCTCAAAACACTATCTTCAGCACAGTGTTTTCTCCCCAAACAGCGCTGCCAGGACATTTTTGGGATCCATCTCCCTCTGAGGTTACAGCAGAGCAGGCCCTATTCCAGCCCTGCCAGGCATTCTTTTCCCAAGGAAGAAAAATTCGCTTTGTGCCACGCCAAAAGCTTTGAAAAGCCCTAATCACCACTTGCATCTTGTGGCTCCCTGATGAAAGGCTGGGCAGGGAACTGGCTCCTCATTCCTGCTGCCATTTGCCAGGGTGTTTATCATTCCTGGTTGGGCTGTGGCTTGGTCAGCTCCACCGATGGGCTGAGTTGCCTCCCTCCTGCTGCCCAGCAAGAAGGTTCCTACAGCCACCAATTAGGGGCAAGCAAGTCATTATTACCTTTGTCTAAATCGATGTTCTTTGCTGGGAAGCTTCTGGCTTGCTCAGCCTTCTCCTTCAGGATGTTGTTTTTGTAATCTGCGTGAGGGAGGAGCGTGGTTCAGACAGGCATTAGAATATTAAAAGAAAACAAGAGTTTTATAGGCAAGACAGACACGATCAGGCTTTCCCTGATGTACTCCAGGCCTTCAGATTTCTGGGAGTGGAGTTACTCAGCCACTCAGCAGCAAAAGGGAAGCTGCTCCCACCTCATTTTTGCCCCTGGGCCCTAATCAGTTATGGATATTTTGGGTTCCTTCTTCTCACAGGAGAATCCCACAGATTCTCCCAGCACGTAACAGAAAGCTCTGGGTCATCCACCCAAAGCTCACTTTGAGGTGACTGATGCAGATATTCGGAGGATTTGCCTTTGTTGCAGATTTTTTTTCCTGCCATTTTCCCCCCAGGTTTGTTTGCCCCAATTGCTCTCACAGATCTGGATAGAAGGCCCAAATGATCACTGGATTTTTGACATCCAGGGAGGATGAAATCTGACACATACCCAGCCTGATGTCTTCACTTTTGTGGGGGGTCAGATCTGTTGTGTCCACTGTAAATTCCTTAAGGTTCACATCCTTCCTGTAAAGGGAATAACAGTGGAATATTGTCACATCCTTTAATAACTGTCTCCTCTCACACTTTTTCACAATAGCTTTTCCAATGGGACTTTGAGGAATTTAATTTATAGTGTTTATTTGGTATAGCTGGACCTCTTTTTTTTTCCCTATGTGTTTGTCCAGAGCTTAGAACAATGGGCAGTCAACCTTTACTGGAACTTCCCATCCCTTCCACTTTAATAATATAAAATAAACCATAAAGGAACCCAGACACATGATCTTGGCCCCATCTCATAGCAGATCTGTGCATTATTCCTATACCACTAATTCCTAATGATGTCCCACAGAACCAGGATCTGTGAATCAGTTCCCAAAGCAGAACAAGAGGAAATGCAATTGCCAAATCAGCCCCACAAACCACCTTCCCCTTCTAACCAAATCCTCAGCTGTTTCAGGTTCTTACTGACAGCTGAGGAAAGGGGCCACAAGTTCATTTTTATGCCTTTCAATCCTAAATAACAAACCCTGTAATTATACTCACTCTCCATATTTCTTCACATTATATTCATAACCTGAAAAGGGAGAAGAAACAGGATGAGCAGTCAGGTCCAGTGCAACCAACCCCTTACTCTGACAACGATAACCTCTGGTATCTTTTCACACTGCTCCTTAATTGTGCTGCTTTACAAGGGTCCCTTTCACAATCCCCCCAACACCCAGGAATTAGAGCTTCCCTATCCTTTCCTCACCAGCTTCCCAGTGGTCTCCCCAGACTCGATGGGTGACCAGCTATGAGAAGCCACAGCCACCGCCAAACCTCATTTCTTTCCACCTCCCATTTATCACAAAAACAGGAGCTTCTATTTTTTGCAGAAATTAGCACTTCTAATTTTCTTCTCCCTTCCAACAGCGCAACTCAGCAAATCACGAGTGGTATTTGGTCAAAGGTTGGTTCTTGATGACCTTTGGAGGTCTTTTCCAACCTTAATGACTCTGTGAAATCAAAGCCTGGAAGTTTTTACACCCCACTAATGAATCCCTCGTGGCATCAGCGCCTGCAAAGACTCCCCCCTGTGCAGGCTGCTGGTTTTGCAGGAGGGGGATCCCTGCCTTCAGCAGGAACCATCTGCAGAATCATCCCAGGATTTTCCCTACAAGCAGGACAGGGTGGGTTCTTCGGGACTCACCTCTCTGCCGGCGCTTGCGGGTGACGAGCACCACGATGATGAGGAGGACGATGAAGAGCAGCAGCGTTGCCAGGATGTATCCCAGCTGCTGGAAGAAGTGCATCCGGCTCTCGGGGATGATGACATTTATCACGTTGTGGCCCCTGACAACATTTGGGTCTGAGGGAAAGGCAAACAGGTTGGTCGTTGTGATCGGCACCCAGAGCAAAGTAGGGTCGCAGGTGGGGCCATTTGTGGGTATGAGAAGGATGTTGAGGGAGAAACTCATCTGAGCTGCTTGAATTAAGGAGCAAATCCCTGCCTGATCTACAAAAGCTCTGGTTTACCTCAGGTGGGAGATGCCTGTGCTCTTCACAAGACCACGATTCCCAGCAACGTGAAGTTTTAATGTTGCACATTCCCTTCCCCGCTGCCTGGCCAGCAGTGCTCATTGCAGAGGGGAAGTTCAGAGAGAAGTCACCCCCAAACCCAGCCCCAAACCTTCCTGAGGGTAACACAACCCTCCTCTGGGTCCTTCACAACACACCCCCAACACTGCTCAGGCTCCAGACAGAGAAAATATGAAGCAGCCCCTCCCTGCCAAGGGTTATAATTTACGGAGTGGGAGGAATTTTCAACGCCAAAAGAATAAGTTTCCTTTGAAATGAAATAAAAATCAATAAAATAAATAAACCAAAAAAATAAACCCAACCACAAAGAAAAGCCAAGATTCCATTCCATTTGTGGGTGCAGCAGCATTTCAGTTCCCCAGCACGGGGAAGGGGAGCTCTAAAGTTTTACGTGGAACATTTTTGTAGATCTCAAATAAATAGGTCAATGTTTTACACATATAAAGAGGAAGAGACTTCTCTGCCTGCAATAGTCAGAGGAATGGACAAATCCAGCCCTGGAACAGACTGCAAACCCATAAGATTGTGCTTGGAGAGGTTTTGCTCTTCAAAACAGAGCTGAAATGATGATACTCTCACCTCCTGAGAGGGAACATTCACAAACAAGAGCAGGATGGAGTCCTGGCCTTCCATTCCCTTGGGAGTTCCCCCTGCGAATCAGTCAGAGGGAACAGGGGGAAAGATGGGGGGAAATACCTCAAAAGCCACAGTACCATTCAGCAGATGTGTTCCAATGGGAGGAATGTTGACATTTCTGGAAGTGCTGGCACAGTGACCGCTTCCAGTTTGTCAGGCAGTTTCTTTCCAGCATTTAAAAAACACCAACCCCCCCCCAAAAAAAAAGTAAAAATCAAATCACACAAGAGTGGATTGAAATAAACACTTTGAAACCAGAGGTGACAGTTTGCTAATGCCAGCAGCAGTCCTAGAAAATGCAAAAGTTTGAGCAACAGTCTCTCTGTTCTGCTGGCCCAGAGCTCCACTCCAGCAGCTTCCAGTTGATCCTGGCACTGCCAGATGCCATGTGCTCCCTGGCTGCACTGCTGGAAACTGCCATGTGCTTTTCACCCCTGCCAAGCTCCAAAAATACCAAACCAAAAAACCCACTTGCAAAGCTGCAAACACTGCTTGTGACAGTTCTGCTTCATCACGCCCCCAGATCCTGAGGGGCTCCTCCAGCAGCTGCCACAATGAGACAGTGCCACTGGAGCAGCTGTTGGGCCAGGAGTCAGCAAACAAAAGCATCCTATTCCTGGCTTTTTTTGCTTTCCCACAGTCCTGCAAGGCAGGGTTAAGAGCTGAGCTAAACTTTAGGCAGCGTTGGAGAGGTCACTGTGACAACAAACAGTGCAAAGAGAGATTAAATAACTTTGGGCCTCCTTGGCTTCCTCAAGTAAGATTAAAAATACTTGTCACACCAGTGTTTAGATAGAGCATCACTGGTGGGCCTCGAAGAGCATCATCAGGAAGGCAGTAGAATATAACCCATTTTATAACTGAGGAAACTGAGGCACGGAGGGACTGCTGGTTCAGTCACACCAGTGAATTTCAGGGCCCAAAACAGGCTCATCGAGGTCACACAGACTCTCCTCCTCACCCTAGTCCTACACCAGAATTTAAGCTGAGGTGATGAAGGTTTATTCTGTAATCAAGATCTGTACATCTCATGCCCATCTGCCTCCAGTTCACCCACAGGATCTGGTTTAACTACTGAAAACTAAGTTCTGAAGAAAACTTAAGTAATTACTTTCCCAAAGTGTCAAGGGTCAGGTTCTTCTGCTGGGGCAAGTGGAGAGCTCTCCACCAAGAGAGCTCACAAACCTGGCCACGGGGCCGGTTTTCTGCTCAAGGCTGGCAAAGGGCTGTGAATAGTTCAGCACTAAGCATGAGACACAGCAGAAGCCATTCTTCAGGCTCTTGCTCCAAAGCAAACACCGAGCAAAACTGCTCTGAGTTAGCAGACCTGCACCCCATTGACACTGCTGAGACCGGGAGCAGAGCTGAGCTCCGGCCTCTCTTCCAAACAAGACCGAGTTTCCTGTCTGGAAATGGCTCCAGGACTTGGAGCAAGGCCAGAAGCTGTAGCTGCTCTCTGAAACAGCCCATTTTGTCGTCTCCTGAGGTTTCATTTATGTTATATCCCCCAGAACTCCACGCAGTTTTCCAGGGAATGGGGCAGCCCCTCAGCCCTTGGAGCTGCACGGGAGCAGGGCAGGTCCCTGCAGGCTCCTGGGCAGCAGAGGGTTGGAACAGGCATTCCTCACACATTCCCAGGTACTCAGCACATTCCTGTGTGTGTGGTGCTCTCAGACCAGCTGAGGGTTCACTGCCTGGAGGGGCAAAGCTCTTCCAAGAGGTTGCTCTTTCTGAGGGTGGAAATGGCTTTTCCCAGGAAGGAAAATTCCTCCAGCGCCGAGGGCACTGCTGCCAAACCCAGACAGCCCCTGGCAGGTTAAACCACATGGAGGCTCCATCTAAGTCCTGAGCAGGTAGGGAACTATTCAGCAACAGCCAGGACAACATCCAGGAAAGAGAGGAATAAATTCCTGGGTGGACAACTCCGAAAACAAGATCCAGTTTCCATCTGCACAGCGTGATCTGGAGAGGGCTGCAGGCAGGGACGCTGAGATTTGGATGTCCTGGTCTCCGTGTCAGCCCCAGCAGCCACCTCTCCTTAGCACTGCCAGGGTTTTCTGGACACCAACCTTAATCCCAGGGGGGGAGGTTTAGGTTTTCTGTGACTTGAGAAAGCCAATTTCTAGAGAAGAATAAACCTATTTAAAAATGTATGAAGCGTATCAAAATTCTGTATTAAACAGCCAATAAATATTAAACCACAATGAATATTTTAAAATGTTAATAAAGAACTATGCCCAAAAGACTTTAAAAAAAATATTAAACTTGGGATTTTTATTTTCTTTTTCTGCCTGAATGAAGCGTGATGGTTTTGAGTTTGGACAGGCTGTCAGATGATAGCTCAGTGCAGTGGAAAATATGAAAATTGGTTTAAGACACACACACACACACACACAAAAAAAGAAAAGCTGAAGGGTGGAGGAAAATTCCTGGGGCTTGATTCTGCACGGTCTGGCACCTTGCACAGCCCAAACAAAGGGGACAGAAACACTGGTGAGAGTGGTGGCATGTTGTAACAGCACAGGCAGAGCAGCATCAACCCCCTGCCCACAATTCACCCGATCCTAAAAGCAAGGAGGGAAGGGAGCCTGTTCCAAAAACAGCTTGTTTGCCTCGGGGCCTGTCAGCAGTGAGAGCAGAGCTGGCTCAGGACTGCCCTGGAGCAAAGGAGGCAGAGCTGACGTGGTGCCACCAGAGCACTGCCAGCGGGGTGAGCGACCCTCAGGGGTGGGACACTCAGGGACTTCACAGACTGCTCTGAGTTGGAAGGGACCCACAAGGACCACAGGGTCCGACTCCTGAGCAAATGGCCCTACACACTGCCCTGCTGGTGGATCCTCGCTGCCACGGCCACGTACCCAGCTCCGGGTGCGCCCAGGGGAACGGGAACAGCTCGGCCACCACCCAGCCAGGCTGAACCCCAAGGTGCCCACCCCTCAACCAGGAGAGCCGCTTCCAGAAGCTTCCAGAGGCCACTCACCCACGGCCGGGGCGACGTCGTGGGTGGTGAGGTTGACCACCTTCCTCTCCCTGGGGGGCTCGGTCACCGAGACGCGGTAGATGCGGCGCTCGTGCAGGCCGCAGTAGTGGTGGTGCAGGTGGCACGAGTAGGTGCCCTCGTCGGCGCTCTCCAGCCCCGAGATGCGCAGGGAGAAGTCCCCCAGGGCGAAGGCGGCGTCGCTGACGTTCATCTTGCGGCGCAGGAAGAGGGGCCCGTAGGAGCGGCGCTCCCCGGAGGCGTACAGGTCGATGAGGCGGTCGGCGCGGTCGTGGGGCACCCCGGGGGGCTGCCTGTCCCAGTGCACCACCTGCTGCTCCTCCTCGCTGTGCCGCTCCGTCCAGATGTGGTTGCGGTTCACGCAGGGCAGCGTCACCGTGCTGCCCTCCAGGGCCACCAGCACCGGCTTCTCCCCGTCCCAGAACTCGCCGGCGTCCTCGGCTGCGGGGGCAACACGTGCAGGGTCATGGGATGCGCCCAGCTGGGAGGAACCATCGAGGGTCATCCAGTCCAACCCTCAGCCCCGCAAAGGAACGTCCCCAGGAGTCACACCCTGTGCCCCAGAATGTCCCCTCCTTTGGACACTCTCCAATGGCTCAATCTTTCCTACATTGTGATGCCCAAAACTGCCCCAATATTCAAGTTGAGGCCCCCACAGGTCAGAGCAGAGCAGGACAATCCCTTCCCTCACCCAGTGATGCTGGGCCTGATGCCCCCCAGGACAGGGTTGGCCCTTCCTGGCTGCCAGGGCACTGCTGACTCATGGCCAACTGGCCACTCACCAGGACCCCCAGGGCCCTTTCCCGGCACTGCTTTCCAGCATCTCATTCTCCAGCTGCCACATCAGAACATACACCTTGACACACCTGTCCTGTTCCCAAGGACACCCTAAGATTGCTCTCGACCCTGCAGTCCTATAACACAACCCCTCCAAAACCCTTTAGGCAAGGCCACTTTCTTTCCCTTAGAACTGAGAGTTAATCTCTTGCTGCAGAAAGCAGGAAGTACATTCCCTCTCCAGACTAAGAATGGAACGAGGATCTTGGATATGCTGCATCCCAATCCTCCGAGCAGGAAATGCTTTGCTACCCACAAACTCCCTAATTACTGGAGGAGCTGAAGCAGCACTGCTCTGCATTTTGCTCTTGAAAAGGAACAAGAGAAGGCCCAAAACCCAGCTGAGCAGACTGGGGCTCACAGGGTGTTTTTACTGTGAGTGCAGCAGCAGAGGAGATGCATTTTCCCTCCAACAGCTTCCCAGCACAACCAGCCCCAGCAGCTTCACTTGTGTGTTACCCAGGGGTAGATTTAAATGACATGGTAGTGGTGGCTGTGTGGCATGGGTGGCACACACTGCAGCTGCCAACAGCTCGCTTTTAGAGCTGGGCTTAAGGTGTGGTGACTCGAGGTGGGTTTTTAAGTACAGACTTCTCAGGACAAGCTCAGAAGCCAATGTACAGGGCAGGTCCTTGTGGCTGAGCTGAGTGGGGATGGACTGTCACCAGGCATGTGCTGCTGCTGCAGAAGCAAGGGGACAGTCTGGGAATTGGGCTGCCAAGAGCAAACAGGCTCCATGCACTGTTTGGCACACGCCAAGGAAGGAGGGAGGTTCGTAAATACACGCACTGACAGAAATCTCTGAAGCTCAGGGAATCAGACAGCAGGCAGCACAGTGAGCACAGAAGGGACGCAGAGCTCTCAGCCACACCTACCTTTCTTGGTGATGGTGAGCTGGATTTTCACAGTTTCGTACAAGTGGCAGTAGTGATGGTGAAGATTACAGGAGTATATGCCTGCATCATGCTCTGCGACGCCTGGTACAGCAGGGAAGAGAGGGGAAGCTGAATGTTTTAATCACTTCATCATTTACAGTGTTTCCCAAATCCTTGTATGGATGAAAAGGGCCTTTTTACAACTTGGTTGTTGGGTGGGTTAAACAGAGACGAATCATCTCACTTAATATAATAATTTGTTCAGTTTGTTTGCTCTTGGAAGGCAGGTCATTTGTATTAACAGATGGAAACAGAAAGCTGATTTAAGTTTAGCTGAAGCAGGCATAGGAAGAACGACCATCGAGTGTTTATAGCTCAGGAAATTAAATACAATCAAAGGCCCACAAAAAGCCCAAGTGGCTTCCAGGTTGTTACAAATTCCCTTTCAAAATGTGACTGTTTCAGAGGCAATTAAAACACCATTGCCAGTGCTTCAGAGAACCTCACAGAGCCACAGAATAATTTAGGTTGGAAAAGACCTCTGAGATCATTGAGCCCAACTTTGAGCAATCACTCCCTTGACAACCAGCCCAGAGCACTGAGTGCCATGTCCAGTTGCTTCTTGGACACCTCCAGTGGGTCATGAACCCCCCCACCCCCTCAAGACAGCGAAGAGCTCCTGCCTCGTACCTTTGATCACCAGGGAGAAGTTGCCCTCTACAAAGGCATTCTCGGGCATGAGGATCCTGCCCCGGTTGTAGGAGCTGTAGACACGCTGGTCCCCAGCAGAGTACATGTCACACAGCCTCTCCATCTTGTTGTCCCCGTAGTAGGTGCTGTGCACGTCCCAGTGCACCACGCGCTGCCGGTCGTTGAGCCGGTCCTGCGTCCACACCATGCGGTGGCTCTTGCAGGGCAGCACGGCCTGAGAGCCCAGCACGGCACTGATGTTCAGCACGGACACCACCACGCTCTCCGGGTTGGAGGCATCAGCTGGCACTGAGAGCCAAGGAGCAGAGGGCAGAAATCAGAGTGAACAGCGTGAGGACAGTAGAGTAGGACCCGTCCCGGGATCTCTCCGCACATCCTCCGCCCGAAAGTGACCTTCAAGGCCAACACGGGGCACTCTCGTGGGCAATTATGAAGCATCTTGAGTTGAAAGGGACCCACAAGGATCATCCAGTTCAACCCCTGGCCCTGCACAGACACCCCAACAATCCCATCCTGTCCCTCAGAGCGTTGTTCAAACACTCCTGGAGCTCTGGCAGCCTCGGGGCCGTGACCAAACCCTGGGGAGCCTGTTCAGTGCCCAACCACCCTCTGGGGGAAGAGCCTTTGCCTCATAAAGAAATGCAATACAAAAATTTACCACACTGATTTCAGTCAGTGAAAGCAATGTCTGTTATCAGGACTGTACACCTGACCTGTCCTACCTACCCTTCCTAATCTTAACCCCCCCTTTAATCAAAGTTTAGAGACACCAGTGCACGGGGTGCAGGGTTCTCATCCATGGAAGTCAGCAGTGAAACCCCCAGTGCATGCTATGGATTCAGGGTCCCTCGCTTCTTCTCATGATCACAAAACCAGGCAGATGACAAAGATGTCACTCACCTGAGTATGAACACACAGAACCTGTCAAAACAAATAATAAAGAACGTTACTGACAACAAAAGGAAGAGATAACAACAAACACGCTCAAACTCAGCCACCTCCTCTGTTATTGTTCCATCTATTCCTCCCTCCTCTGTCAATATTTATGTATTACCTTGGCTGTTTCTCTTCCCCCTCCTGGCACACACACTGTGTGCACAGTTAACGCTCTGGGTGACACTGCAGCTCCCCCCAGCTCAGGAGACTCAGACCTACACAGCCTGTGCTGACTCAGCAGGATCCCAGAGGTACTCTGTGGTCCCACAGTATAGGAAGAGGAAAGCAGCCTGCAAAAGTATTTCTTAATCCCTTGTAAAAAGCAGAGCCAGCTCTTACTTCTTGAATCCCATCCACTTTTCAAGCCAAGAATTAAGCCACAGAAACTGTGGGCAAACTAGAAACCCTCAGGCTGTGAAAGACGTGTTACACACTCAGAGCTCTCTGGAGCAGGTCAAGCAGAAAACTGTCCCTTGAGTCCTGCCTGAACCATCCCACCACTTCTCTCCTCCTGGGGCAGCTGCTGATGAAACCACCGAGTTCCTGCCTCGCACTGGAGGATGAAAAACTACCAGAGCAGAAGAGGAAACTGCAAACACCACGAGTGCCAGGTGGCTCAGACACTCCACGGGACGTGACAGCAGCAGCTCTACCTGCTGGGGCTCTGCTGAACTCAGGAAGAGCCTGGACACTGATCCAGCAGAGTGAGGGTAAACAAAGATCTCACTGGAGAAATGTGTCAGAACCCACCAGGTGTGTGGGTGAACAACAGCCTGTGGGGTTCACACTCCACTGGCCTCAGTAAGCTCAGCTCATTATTCCTTTGCACACCTCCAGCATCTCCTGCTCTGTCTCAGCTTCTTTTTCCCCTTTTCAAAAAGGAAGTGACATCTCCTCTCTTTAGGAGCTGGTCTAGCCCTGCAGAAAGGACACGATCTTCACAAAATCTGCATGTGTCAGGCTCCTCCTTCCTCCCATAAATCCCATTGTCTACGGAGGGGGTTTAATGGTCTCTGTAGAGCCATTCCACAGTTATTGCAAAAACAGCAGCCTGTGCCACCAAGATGTTTCCAAACCCTGTGGGGAGTGGCAGTGGCTCCATCCTGACTGCCTGGGGAGCTGACCCCGTGTCTCAGAGGCCATAATGGCTCAGGATGCAGCAGCAGCCAAACAAATGAGTTCTGTTCTCTTCTGGGTGCCAGTTTCTTTAAAACCCACTGAGCACCAATGGGGAAAACCATCTGGGCTCATCTCAAAGAGGCAAAGGAGGGAGATGGTGAGCGATGCAGTTCCACCAAGGTTCCCATTTACCACCTGGGAATGCAAGACTAAGCTTTTCAGTAAAACAAAATTTCCCTTTCAGAGCCCACAGATGGTCAAGCCAGCCTTTGAACTGGGCTTTTATCGAAGTCTCTGTGTCTGTTTATTTTTAAAGGCTTCCTGGGACAGCTTTCCCAAGAGCAGAGTCTTCTGCTTTCAAAGAGGATGTCGGGGCTGCAGAGCCCTTCACCACCCAGCCAGCCCCAACAATTCCAACACCTCCCTGCAGGTAGGAACATGCAAAGAGCAGGAATGTGCTGCCTCTGCAGGAAGGAAGAGCCTTGTGTCTGGACAAGAAGCCAATCCCCCTCTAGGCCCCGGATAGGATCCCTCAGAGATCTGCCCAAACTTTCTGACAGGCAGCTCAGATACGAGCTCAGCTTTTAGAAACCCTTCCCTGCTCTGCGTGCTTCACCTTGGCTCCAGGCCCATGGAAGAGCTTGGGGAGCCATTCCAAACACGGAGCTGTTCCTCCCTGCCAGACATTAACACTTTGAGGGTGTGGTGCCTCTCCAGGAGGGACCATCTCAGCAGTGTGCACAGAGTTCCTCCCTGCCCATCTTCACTCATTGCGTCACAGCCTGGTCTCTGTGGGGACAGCAGGACTCAGACATCAGGGCTGCCTGCCACAGGGGACAGTTCATCTCCAAAATGCACCTGCCAGAGATCACCCATCCTCAGGTGGGACACCTCTGCCTCCCCACAGCTTTGCAGCAGCACAACCTGCTATTCCTGCCCTGGGTGCTCCCCAAGCTCTGCCAACATGCTAAACCTCCCTGGGGAGTCACTGGGCTGGCTGGTGCTTCTGGAATACAAGATGTGGCCTCTCCTCCTTCTCCTTAACCCGCCCCACAAACCTGTCCTCTGAGCCACTTCAACCTTTCTTGTCCCTACAACCGATCCCATAAATTGCCAATTCCTAAACCCTGCCTTGAGGCACTGCAGAAACTGGGCATGACATGGAAACTGGATTAATCAGGGACCTAACTGAGAACTCCTCACCTTCCCCCACCTCAGTGCTGAGGAGTTTTGAGGGGCTCAGGTGTTGAGCCCCAGCCTTTCACCAGCAGGGCTGGGAGGGGCAGGGGGTCACCAGTCCCCATAAAGCTCGTGCTCCTCATTTCCTACCCTCAGCACCCTGAAAGAAGTCTCTCCACACTGTTCTTAGAGCTGTGTTTGGTTCTTTGCTCACAAGGACCTTCCTTAGAGCCCAAAGTGTTGCAGGTGTGGATGTGCTGGGGCTTTGCAATTAATCCTCAAATCCCCTCCTGCCACCCAAGCCTCACTGTGGTGTCCCTGTTGTCTTGGGGATGATGAATCTGCTTTCAGCTCTTACAGAAAACTGTGATTAAGGAAAAGGTACGAGCCATTCTGCTATTTTAGGCTCATCAGACTTGTCCCCATCCCTTTCTTGCACCTTACCCAAAAGTGAATTCCTGTGTCTGAATGTCCTAATTCTGACAGCAGAAAAACAAACCAAAAAAACACAAACACCCACAACTTCGTTTTTTAGCTCCATCTGAACACTCAAACACACACACAGAAGCTGTACAAAATAACTTTGGATTCTGCAAATCTATCTGTGTGAGGTTTACTGTACTCACACTGAAGCTTATTGTTTTTGAATTTGCTGATGAGGGCAACTGATAGGAAAAAGCAGATTGCACAAACATGCTGAACAGAGCACTGCTTCAACAACCTCAAACATTTCTCCACTCTCTCCTCAAAAAGCAGGAGAAATCCACGATTCCCTCCCCTCCACGGACGAAAACACAGCTAACTCAGGAATCTGAACACAATCTCACAAAGACAACAGTTCCAAACCTCCCAGCAAACCTCCAGCCCCGTCCTCTGCAGCTGAAACACAACCAAGTAACAGCTCAGAACTTACTTTGCTGAAGCAAAATGTGCCACAGGAGGAGTTTTACAAGTTGCTCCATTTCTTCGGCTCCTCCGTGTTTTCGTCTCTCTTGAAAAACAAGTTGAAGACTTTCTTTTTTCCCTTAACTTTTTTTTTGCTTTTTTTCTTTTCTGTAGCTGGAAAACACTATGACCTCATCAATTTACATCCAGAAAGCTGTGGACAGCAGCTCATATTCTGCAGGATTACTCCACCTCCAACTTCCAAATCCCCACCTCCCCTCTCTGCTCTCACTCCACCTCCTTCCCTTCCCTCACACTTTCTGCAGATCCCTCTGAACTCCCTCCCTTCCCTTTCCCCTCCCTCTGGGTCTTTCTGATCTGCCCCTGACTTTGATGTCAAAGTTTTATCGGGTGAAGTTGGTCCCACACAGCTCTGGGCTCACAGAACAATCTTCCTCCCTCCCTCTTGGGATGGAACTAATTTTCCTTGTGCTTTACTTGATCCAGCTGTTCCTGCCTTTGTCTGACACTCATCCAGCTGTCTGCTTGAGACTGGATTTATTCTGCTGCCTTCAATGGCTTTTTGATCTTTGTCTCCTCATCTGGTTTTACTTCAAGCCCAAGTCTCCAAAGACAACCTAGAAAACAACATTTACTCTGTCCTGTAATTTGTAAGTGAGGGCTGGAGAGCAGCAACAGGATAATAAGGCCTAACAACCTAATCCATGCAGGTGACTGAATTAGCCAGGAGCCTTTTAATGCAAGACTTGCAAGAAAATTACAATGAGTATTAAGTCAGGAAATAGTGTAGCTGCTGTTAGTGTATGTTTAAAAACAGAATATGGTAATTTTTTTCTGTTTTCCTGCATTCTGTCGTTAGATTATTGTTGTTTATTGTTAGCACCATTTAGTGAATTTAACAATAAAATCAAATTAGTCATCAAGTGGAAAATTTTGGGGAAGGGGAATTAAAACTTATTAAATGCCTGTCTGTAGATCAAAGCTAAATATATGTGGGACTCTGTAGCAGAGTTTAAAAACACAAGCCTTCCCATGGCATCCATGGAGATAAACTTAATTGCCCCACTTCAGTTTTTCCTGCTGACATTTTTCTGTCTCTCTACTATACCAGAAAATAGATTTCCTCTATCCCAAGGGGAAAATGTTTCAGGAAAGTGGAGGGCATTATAATTATGACAAAACCCTAAATAAACATCTAAATAATTATACACTGCAACCATGGAACTTGGGAAGCATCCAGTCTAGATCAGAACTTCACCTAGTCCAGCATCCTGTCTCCAGCAGCAGACAGAGCCAGAGACTTCCAAAGACATTCCAAGAAACTGGAGCTATTAATATTATTATATAATATGACCATGAAAAGAGCCTGCTGTTAAAACTCCAGCAGGTTCTCCCCACTGCCCAAAACAGATCCAGAAAACTGCTGGTTTGTGTCTAGGGACAAATTCTGAAATAATCTTCAGCTGAGAACCCCACAAAATTTCCCTGCAAACTCCAACTCTGGCACTTCTGGGAAGTGGGGAGGTCTGGGGGGAAAGAGGTACCAACATTCCCTCACTCCACGTTCCCACACCCATCACCTGAGCTGCGTCACCACCTCCCTGCTCGCGGGTCCAGCCTAATTATAACCCTTTCCAAACCCATCAGCTCGTCTTTGCAAGCCTCAGGAATTCCCATTAGTCCGATTCCATAACCACCTCCATGCAGCAAAGGCTCCTGATCCCCCTGAAGGGCAAAGCTGCTGCCAGGTTCACAACCAGAGCTGAGGTGCTGGGCTGCTGCTAAGCCAGGAATCTCATGGAAGAAGGAGCCTTTCCCGCTGTCTCTGTCAGCCCAGGGAGCCACACCAGGCTCAAATGTGACAGCCCTTTGTTGAGCTGCGTCACAGCAGAGCCTGGAAAATGTTTGGCTGGGAGGCAAAGAGCTGTTCCCAGTGCACAGCCAGCACACCCAGCACCTTCTCCTTCCTTGGTTTCTCTCGGCCTCAGTCGGAACCTTCCAGGCTGCAATTCCACGTCGCTTTTCCCACCTTCCCCTCTCCTGGCTTTGGCACTGCAGAGGTTACTGCCTGGTTCTTGCAGGGCTTCTGGGAGGGATGCAGATTGCTGTGGTTGCTGCTGTCATGAACTGGATATTTCCTGACTGAGAGGAGCCAAGTCCAGGCTGGACCCGCTGAAGTCTCCTAAAGAAAATCCCCCACTGGAAGGGAAGAGCAACAGCTTCTCTGGGGTCCACAGAGAGAGGAGCAAAGGGACACAGGAGCCTATTTTTGCTGATCTCTGCCTTTTCCTCACTCTAATTCTGCACAGCCCCTGCTTCCTAGAGCTTTGCTCCTCCAAAGAAATCCTGGAAGAGCAGCTGTGTCAACATCTCGCCTGGTCAGGAGCTGAATTCATAAGTCGATTCTCCACGGAGGCTGCCCTGAGCTGTGTCCCCCAACCTTCCTCCTCCCTCGCTCCCAGGGGAATTTGGGTATTGATTCTCACAACAAGCACCATCCCTTGGCTGCCCACTGCCTCCCAAAGAGCTGCCTGCCCTCACCACAAAGCCTGACCAAAGCAAACAACCCCATCCAGGCCAGGGAAAGGCTCCTCCCAGCAGCTCTGCAGTGGGATTTGCAGGCTCTGCACCTGCCACCCTCATCACAGACCAGCCCAGCAGCAAGGGAAAGGCTCCCACGTTTCCAGAGTCACCCCTATTTCAGAGATGAAAGATGTGGCACTAGAAAAGGGGCATTTCCCATCCGTTTCAGGTATGAAATGTGGTGACTCGGGTGGACAGAGCCCTGCCAAAAGACAGCACAGGGCTCACAAGGTTAAGGTCTGCCAGGAGGTTTCCTCCTCCCCACCTCTTCCATTTTTAACATTTTTGGTTTCAGGCTGCACTGAAGGACCCTCCCAATAAATCTGAGTTGAAGACCATCAGTCAGAAAAGCTGAGCAAGTATCAGATCAGGAAGAAGGTGATGTCAAGAGGAACCCTCCATCCTTTGTCGCAATTTTGAAGGACCACTAACCCTGGGAAACAGGAGTGGAAGTAGTCACTTCCCCCCTCCTCTTCACAGCTATAAATACATGTATTAAAAAGGAATGCCAGGATTAATTAACACAAATTACAGTACAAGACCCTACATACAGGATTTGTCACCACTCCAGGCTTGTTATGAACAACTTCTTCAGACCTTCTGTAAATACAGAAATCCAACTTGGAGCAAGAACTGCGAACCAAAAGGACAAAACTGAAACCCAACCACAATAACAGGGCTGTGGAGTGAAGCCTGTCATTACTGCAGTGATGTAACAAGCCTTGCACCTCTCAGCCCCAGCATTACCAGGGTTGCTCCCCAGCCGTGAACACCAAAGCCCCTGATTTGCCTTCTCTGAAGAGGCATGTCCAGAATGACAAGTTTGAAGGTCTGGCCAGATGTTTTTCTGCTTTGTTTTACATCACTGGAGTCCACTGTAACCACCAGCCCGAGGTGCAGCTGTGGGGGCAAGCACAGGCCTGGTGTGTGAGGCGGGCAGGTCTCTGCCACCCTTTGTTCTGGGGGGGTATGGAATGATATCATGGCAATCATTGACAACCAGAGGAAGGTGAAGAATGCTGAGCTGTGCTGTGCCCCAGCACTCCTGAATCACACAGTCACAGAATCACTGAGCTTGGAAAACACTTCCAAGATCGTGGAATCCACCCTGTGCCCCATCCCCACCTTGTCCCCAGCCCAGAGCACTGAGTGCCACATCCAGTCCTTCCTTGGACACCTCCAGGGGTGAGGACTCCAAACCTCCCTGGGCAGCCCCTTCCAAGGCCTGACCACCCTTTCCATGAGGAAATTCCTCCTGATGTCCAATTCAAACCTCCCCTGGAGCAGCTCGAGGCTTCATTTTGAAGCAAAATGAAGTCTCCCAGGAACACTCCGTGTTTTTGGGGCTGTCCTTTCCTCAGCTTCTCGCTCTCTTGAATCTCCAGCTGGAAGGCTCTATTTCCAAGGCACTGGAGCATAAATTAATTAATGGGACTGTCCAGGTATGCAAGGTATGTAGTGAGCTGGAATGCTGAGAGGTTTCTGATCTGCTTAACCTGCTGAGCTGTGCAGATTGCCCAGGACAGACCCGGCCATGCACAAACGAGGGGTTAAACTGCAGCATCCAAGCAAACCAAAGGGATTAAGGTGTTTGTGTGTTCTTCCAGCACTGCTGTCCTCACACCAGGTCACAGCTCTGTCTGCACCCTCTGCCATCAGCACCTCCAAAGCTCTGTGGTTCCTGCAGCAGCTGGATGGCACAATATTTAAACACCCCCTTTGGCCGGGAAGCAGCTCAGCTCCAGATTCCTGGGATTCATCTCAAAACCATTATTAATAGGAACCAGTTACAAAAACAGAGAAATTGCCCAGGAAACCAACACAGATTACTTTTTTTTTTCCCCCAGACAGAAGCTGCCCAAAAAAAACACTGACCAAGGAGAGAGGAGAAAACAACAAGCAGCAAAGCAAATCAGGAGTGGAAACAGAGACACAAAGCAGCACCTCACTGACACCCACAAAGCAGGTGTAAATTACAGGTTTCTCTTAAGTTTAATATTTTTGTGGCATGAACCAAAATGTTTGAAAAGGTAAATCTGGAAAGTCGGTTCTCTTGGAAAAAAAAAAAAATTAAGAAGCTTGTCATGGTTGTTTCAGTTTAAATGTCTTTAAAAACTAGACAACCTGAAAACACAGTAAATGTTTTTTTCCTGGTCCCTCACTCATGTGTGAAGGCTCTCTCTCGGTGGTAGCACTCTTGTGCCTGCCCCACACAGCACAGGCAGCTTCTGGGAGGAAAAGTCTGTAGTCTAAACAGACAGGAGCAGGAGGGAGATGTGGAACACAGAAGGAAATGACTCACCCAAACCCACAGAGGAGAGCAGCGGCACAACTGGGAGCAGAGTCCGAAGCAGCTGCAGCCCAGGCTGTGGCACCTCAGTCAGGTTGTGCTGCCTCTGTCACTCTGCATGGCCCTGGCACTGTGGGAGCACCCACTGTGCTCAGGGAATCAGCTTAGACAAACCTCTGTCCTGTCTGAGCTCCAGTGGAACTCAGAATCTGGACACAACCCTGGTTTTTAACTTTACAATGGCCTCTTGCATCCCTCTTGCCTCAGATCTTCCCAATATTCCAGTTCCCCAGGGCGAACAGGAGTAATTTCTACCTGCTGCTTCTTTTCAGGACACCACAGTGAAATTATCTTTTGTAACTTTTATCTCATTTAAACTATTAAGCACTCTTGCCTCCCAGTCTATTCTGAGAGCCAGCAGTGTCATCAACAGAGTATTTGCAGGTACGAGCTCAAAATCACCACATGAACCATGAAGTTCCTGAGGGGATGGAAAAATATGAATTGATGTGAACTGAGAAATATGAACAAGATCTGAACTGGAGTTCCCATCAATCAGAACTTCAGGAGTGGCTCTGCATCTGTTAATCTTCCCCTAAGTGACAGGATCACAGCAGCAGCCAGAAATTGTGTTTTGCTGGGGAAACAAGGGATGTTTCTCAGGGCCACTTTCAACTGAGTGCCCCCAAACCTTCCAGATCTATACCAGGACCGCCCCCAAATTAACTTCAGAATCTCAAATGCCTGAGACAAAAGGGTGTCCAACCCATGACACGGCACTGAGTCACTGCCATGTGGTTCTGGAGCATCTTGGCTCTTCCAAACTCACGCTGACTCCACCGGGCCCCGCTCTGGGGGACAGATCCACTCTGGTCCAACTTGGCAGAGGGCAGACAGAGCCGAAGCTCCAGAGGAAATGACTGAGGGATCAAATCACCGCTCTGAACTCTGCTCAGCCACAGTGTGTTCGTCTGGAGAACGGGGAGAGAAAGCAGCAGCTCAAAGCTGTGACATTCCACCTGGCTGTTACTCACCCACTTTCTAAACCCTCAAACTCCAGATGGGCAGACCTGGGTCCCCTCTTTCAGCAGCTGCAGGGAAGGGCAGAGCGAGCATTTTGCCCGCTCTTTCCTTCCAGATCTCCAGGAGTGGAAGTTGATAATCCTGCAGAAGGCAGGCGGGCTCTGAGGAAGAGAAGGGAGAAGCAACTGGACCGAGGGCTGACACAAAAACCAGCGCCCAGAACTCCTGCATCACCCACCAGCATCCCAAATCCATGCCCCTGGAGCAGGCTGGCATGGGGCACAGTGCAGCATCTCCCTGCTGGTCTGTCTAACCACAGGCAGCCAGCACTGCTTATTTCTGTGAGCAACAACAAAGCTCTGGGAGTGCTCAGGGGAGTGGACACGCGTTTTGTGTCCCCTTCCTGACCACCAGCACCAAACCACAACACCTTTTGGTCTCTCCTCTGCACGTGGGAACAGCGCTCTTGGCACCAGGAGCTTTTGCAGGGGAACCTCCAACCCTCACACAAATTGCAGCCCATCCGTTGCCCCCGCCCAGAGTAATTAAGCAGCGGCATTCCAGGCTCACCAGCTTATTCTGAGATCAGAAATGACGGGGAAAGGGTGGAAAAATGAATAGGTTGGCTCTGAGGAGGGTGCTCAAAGGGGCCTCCCTGAGTTCTGTGACTTACCTCAGGTTTGCAGGCCGTTTCATCTAAAATAAAAATACTTCTGGTGCTCTCCATAATGCAATATAATCCTAATTTAGACACACATATATGGAGCCTGGCCAGCTTCTGAGGGCAGCCTGTGGGAACAGTGTATTTGCTCAGGATCAGTTCAGGAGAACTCTGGCAACCATCATTTTAGCTAAAAAAAACCCCAGGGTGCTGCTGGCTTTGCCTCCCTTAGAAATGAAATCCCCACTCCACAGGAGAGCAGCCTGATGACACCACATTTAGAAGTGCACATTCCTCCATCAGGACCAAGTGGAAAGGTTCAGGTGACTCTATCCTGGCAGCCCCACTCCAGGAGGAGCTGCTCCTGCACCGAAAACCACCTGTGTGTTATTTTTATTTTTGTTTCTCCTCCCCAGCTCCGTAATTAAACACTCCAGGAGAAGGTGTTGCACCCAGATATCGTTATTTTCCTCTCAGTTTTTTTTTTCCCACAGCAGCAGTTTTTTGCATGAATTACTCCTGAGAGGAAAGCCTTTCACCCCCACCTTGGCTTCCCCGAGGGGTGATGTTATCAGGCACAGCCTGGGGGAGCAGGCACACGTTTTGCCCTCGGGATGGACCTGCTGATGCTGCTGCTGGGCAGGGTCCAGCTGGCTGCCCCTCCAGGGACTGGCTCCCTCCGTGCTGACAGCAGGGAAAACCCCTGGCCAGGCAGGGAAGGGCTCTGACTCAGGAGCACCCGGCCAGGGGGGCTGGTGAGTAACTGCTGCTGCTCACACACCTCCCTTTGCTGACTAAAAACTCTGTTACAGCCTCTTCTACCTTTTTCTTCTAAGGCTCTGCTTATCCTTCAGCTTTAACCAGTTCCTCACTGGCTCGTGATGAAGCTCAGCCAGAACCTCCTTACCATGAGCTGCTAATTCCCTTAAAACAAACCTCTCACATCCCAAGCTATTAGTTTTTTACCTGCTGTGTCATTTCTGTGCTCAGGACTCCACATCTTTGCCTTGACACCAGTCACTCTGCAAGTGGGAGAGGGACTCTGAGGTGCTCCAGCTGCTGACAGGCTCCAGGAGTGGTTTTTTCCAGACCTGGCCACACCAAAGGCAATGACAGTCCCTCAGCACAACACCTGCCTGAGCTGCACCAAGCCTTGGATACTGAAAAAGTGAAAAACCTCATTTTACAACCAATAGTTCACATTATTCTTCTACTTCCAACTAATCTTTAGCCACTCCCATTTAGCCCTGTTTCCATTTCCCAAGGGAACAAGGCACCTGCAGTTACGTGGCCCCACAGTCCATCCAACCTCCTCCTCCTCCTCCTCCTTCCCTTTATTTTGAAACACAACAGAAAATTTCAGCTGCATTCAAAGGGACAAGCCTCAGTTTTATAGCTCTTAGTGCCCAGGCTGGGAGCAAGACTGAAAAATTCCCCTAAATCAGGGAGCTGACGCAAAAGTGACGTATCAGATGGTTTTCCTGAATTCCCTGGCTCACAGAACTCCCTGCTGCAGTTTTGTCCCTGTGCTTTACAGGGAAAGCCAAGCAAGAATGGATCCTTCCACGGGAAAGCCAGCCCACTGAGTTTGCTCAAAGCCAGCTCAGATGTCTGCAGGAGCTACAGTTATCGATATTTTATTTATTTATTTGGAAATCAGCAGGAAAAACAGACCCCACTTTTCAAACCCGCAAACGCTCCAGGTGAGGGACTGAGTGCTGTTATTTTTGGAAGAGGAGCTCGCCAGGCTCAAATGAACCCAACCCAGGATGTTTTCCCAGTCAGAAGAGAAATGCCAACAGCAGAGCACGGCTGGTGAAAAGAAAAGATGTCATTTTAGCTGTCCACAGGTGCTGTCTGTGAGACCAGCCAGTGGGAACAAGCCTGGTTTGTTAAATTTGGAACCCCTGGAGCAGGGATCAGACCCACTGGAGCAGAGCTGCCTTCAGAATCTCAGAAGGCCCCAGAGCTGTCAAAGCCAACAAACACACACCAATATTTTGACAGTTTTTCATATGAAAGTGTCCCATTTAACACGGGCATGAGCTCACCAGGGTAAAGGTGGCCACTGTTTCTGCTCAGGAATTATTAGGCAAGGTCAGGTCCTATTAATCCCCTGAAAGGTGTTTTGTACACCAGGTGCTCATGAGCTTTCCCTGACATGGGCTGATAACTCCTTTCTAATACTGGTCTTGAGTTTACTAATGGAAGAAAGAACAGTTCCCACAATATAGACATGGAAAGAACTTGGGCTTCCAGTCCCACAGAAATGCTCCTCTCCCTCTGATATTAAAAAAAACCAAAACCAAACAATCAAACAGAAAAACCCCACAAAAAAAAATCCATCAAACAAAACTCCCCACAACAGAAAAACAAACAAATAAAAAAACCCCACGGCCCCCAACAAACAACAAACCCAAAGAGAAATAAACCAAACACACATTTCCCCCCAAAAAACCCCAGACTCCAAAAAAACCCCAAAAACAGATTCACAGGCACAGCACAGAAGCCAACACAACAGGAACACAAAGAGGATTTCCCTTGCCCTTTGCTGCTCCATGTGTGCTTCCCTGAGCATCCCACAGCCTGCCCTCAGCACTCCCAACACACTGCTGGGAGTCCAAATATCCAGGCCTGTTCCCATGAAATCTTTTCCACAGACCCCAGACCACGAGGGGTTATGGTTAACTTGGGCACAGAGAGGTAAATTAATTTTTACACACTTTAAATGTTTCTACTTTCCACCCATTTGGGCTTCAATCCTTGCTGCCAAGGGACCAACTCTCCTGGCTTCTTGATCTGCCCTGCAATGAAAGGGGTGCTCCCTTTATAAAAAGTTCATTGAAAATAATTTTCTGCTTCCCCATCAGTATCATAAATCTCCTTCTTCTGCACCATTCCTGAAAATGCCCTGTCACTGCAAACACCTCATGGCTGTGAGCACTAAACTATGCAAAGCACTGGCAGCTGATCCAGGCTTTTCCACCCCTGTGCCAAGCAAGCCTATCTGGGACTGTGTTAACACAATAGTTGAGGAAAAAGCTGCAGGAAGCAGTTCCTTTGCATTGCTTCCTTTCCCATATACAGCCAGGCCTGATCCTCAGCTGCAAGTTCTTCTGGATTCATTTGTGTGGCTGAAAGAACTCTTTTTTTTTATGTCCAGAAGCCTCCAAAACACTTCAAGAACCAGGCTGATGGAACTGAACACCACATTTTCTAGAGAAGACTCCTAAAAATGCACTTAATTCTTACCCTGCTAGGAAACACTGCTATCCAGGCCAAGGAGACCACCAAAATTTCATCTGCCAGGAAGCATTATTTGCCAGCACTGAAAAGAAATGGTGTTTCTGCCACATCCAGCCAGCAGCCACTGCCACCACACGGTGCTGGGCTCCCACTTTTCCAAGAGGGAGAATGCTCTCTGAGCCTGCAGTGGGATGTTTTGGCTAAAAGAAACAAAATTCAGGACTTTCAGCCCTTCCAAGTCAGCTGACTTCCTATTCTAGAGCCAAATCACTTCAGCACAAACCTGATCACTGTGAGAAAAACCATTACAGTCAGTGTTCTCAGCTGAGCTCACTGGCTGATTTGAGGTGCATGCAATCCAAGAATTAAGGGGATAAAGCAAGAGAGAACCCAGGTTTTAATAGACCCATTTTGAGGGACCTTTCCAGACCAATGACTGACACAAAATCACCATCCCCCTGGCTATCTCCAACCTCTGGAATCAAGAGCACAAATTTGCCTCAGCAACCTCCTGCTCCCAACCATTTCCTCTCAGCACAGCAGAACGACGAGACGAAGGAGAAATCTTCCAAGTCTTAAATATTTTGGGAATTGTAACACTCAAACCTTTCCTGTTTTGTTCTTTTTTTTTGTTACCACAGCTACACATGCACAGGCACATTTCACCAAGTGTGCAGATGCACTGGTGTGCAGATGTCTTGGAGAGTGAGGCTTTGTGAACAGGATCTCCTGGACTCGTGCTCCCTCTACAGAAAGATTTAAGGGCAGCTTCTTTCATCTTGTCTGATTCTGTTTTAGCAAAGGGAGGGAGTTTCAAATCGCTCAGGAACATTAAAGCAGGACAAAGGGAAGGCAATTGCAGGGCAGCTTCCCTGGGCACTGCACAATGACCAGCCCGAAGGAGTCTGATTCTTATTCCCTCCTCTCTCAGAGCTCAGTTCACCCCATGGATGCAGACACTTAAATCACACTGAACCACCCAAAACTGCCTCAAACACAGAGCCTCAAAGCAGAACCCAAACCAGAGCCCAGATATAAAGCCCTCTGTCAGGGTTTATTTTTCAGACAACTGTATTTTTTCACAGCTTTCACGACCCTCTTCAACCACACAAAACCAGGTGATTATCACCAGGGTTGCCTCAGGCACAAAAGTTTTCGTAGTTCATGAATAATTAGCTCTGAGCTTTTATTGATACCAAGATCCAGATGTTCTGTATGACAGGGATCAATCAAAGGGGAAAAACCAAAACCAAACCAGTCTTTTATTAGCACAAAATAAGAGCACAAACGTGCCTTTAAGGTTGTCCATGCAATGCCCAAGGCACGTGCACACCAAGGCTCCAGGTAAAGCTTTTGCAGATACAGAACACATTCTATGGGATTCTGATCCAACTCCCATCTCCCCAGAATTCTTAGAAAACACCAGCCTTTCTGAAATAAGGCTACTGAAGAACGCAGGTCTGAACTTTTCCAAATGCTTGTGCCATATATACAATCAAGAGGAATTCTTCCACTCTTATGTTCTAATGAATCAGACAGGAATTCCAGAAATTCAGCTGCAGCCCAGGACACCTCTGCTGAGACAAAAGAGCAGTGCCAAACCCGCACCCAAGAGCTCACACCACTCCTCTGGGACTGCTTATTTCATCACATTCAGAGAGAGGTTAAATGTCATCCACGTACTGAAATTATTATTTTTTTTTTTAATTACAATTACAGGTCAAAACTCGTGACAGGTGGGTTTTATCGCTTTGAGCTCCTCAGGAATATCTTGGGTGTTTGCCATCCTGCAGGAGGGCCTTTCAAACCCGCCCTTTTCCAGATGCGCTCCAAATCTTTCTCGAACTTGATCTAAAACAGAAAAAAAGAGAAGGACAAAAAAAAAAAGGTAACACAGCCCAGAAGCAACACCTGAATATTCATTCACAGCCACTGCCCACATGTCCCAAGGACAGTCTAACACACACAAAGGAAACAAAGGCAGCTTGTTTTGAGTGACAAAATATTTAACCTTGCTGCAGACAAAACATTAGAAGATGTTAAAATGCACAAGGATCTTGGTAGCTTTATTTTAAAAGCCTTGTGCAAGAAAAAGTGAGAAAATGGACAATGAAATGGACAAGAAAATTAGGAGGATTTTCTCATCATTTAAGTGTTCAACACTGCCTCCTACAAATCTGAAGGCATGGAATTACAATTAACCCCAATTTGCATCCGGGCAAGGTGAGAATTAGCAGAGAATGAACTAAACTGTATCACAGCAAACCCTACTGAAAGGCAGCACTGATGAGAACATCCACAGCCTGAAGAGAGGGCTGTGTCTTCCCCCAGCCCTTCTACTAAGGGAAGAAAAAGGCCTCTCTAAAGGATAAAACAACAGGAAGCATTTGAGGATCTTGGCAAGACAGGAGAGAAATTAGGATTAAACCAATCTCCGTGATATAACACAGACACATCTTTCACACAAACACTAAAATTCTTCTCCATCAGCCCCATCTTTTTGCAATTTACTATCAGGGAAGAAAAATTTCACTTATTAACTATCTCACCATCCCAGAATCATTAAGGTTAGGAAAGGTCTTCAGGACTGTTGAGTCCACCCTGTGCCCCATCCCCACCTTGTCCCCCAGCCCGGGGCACTGAGTGCCATGTCCAGTTGTTCCTTGGACACTTCCAGGGGTGGGGCTCCACCCTCCCTGGGCAGTCCCTTCCAGTGCCTGACCACCCTTTCCATGAGGAAATTCCTCCTGATGTCCAACATGAAATCAATTCCACTTAAAAACACGTTTACACCGGGAGAATCCCCCCCCTTCCCCGAGCTCACCTGGCGCTTCTTCTTGCGCCCCTCCTTTATCCTCCTGCGGATGAACTTCCTCCTCTTGAGCAGCTTCTTGTACTTGTGGCGGTTCATTTTCCTCCTGCGGATCTTCAGGACGTTCTTGCACTGCACGGCGTCCCCGGGGGCCGCCCCTCCTTCCCCCACGGCCGCTCCCCCGGCGGGCGGGGGGCACTCGGACCCCTCTGCGGGCTCATGGCCCACCTCCCCCTGAGCTCCCTCTGCCTCGGGGAGGGAGTATCTCACCGACAGCCAGCTCTCCAAGGGGCTGATGGAGAGTTTCCTGGGAACCAGGATCTCCTCCAGCTCAGGGTCCAGGCTGTGCCAGTGCTGGGGCTGGGCCCCGCTCGTGTTGGGGGGCTGGGTGCTGTAGTGGGCGGACGTGGCGCGGCAGCAAAGGAAGGAAGACACCGACCTGGGCAAAAGGTGGCCTTCAGGAGAAAAGAATTTCATTGAGGAGGCAGAATTTTTGTACTGTCGTCACAAAAAAGCCTTTCTAAATTTTAATTACACTGCTATAACGCCACCCGCTAAAAATACATCGTGCTTTACTGTGTGAACTGCCCAAGTCACCCAGGCAGAGCAGGGTGGAGGTTCTCCTTCACTGAGCAGACCTGGTCTAGTGGAAGGTGTCCCTGCCTACAGAAGGGATTGGAATTAGATGATCTTTAAGGTCCCTTCCAACCCAAACCATTCCGAGATTCCACGAAGTGCAATTTGGAACGGTGAGGAACTGCTTGCTGTATCAAACCTTCCTGCTGCTGAGGAATCTCCTCTTTGGCTTAGAAAAGGTTAAATCAGAGCTACTCAATCCTGACATAATGGATCAGAGATGTTAACAGCACTCAGCAAGCACTGACTCAACAACAGCCTCCTCACTCCTGCCATTGCTTCCCCAAAAAGAAATTTCTGAGAAACAGATTACCCCAGAAAAAAACAAAACACAACACAACACAACAAAAAAACAAATAAACAAATAAGGTCGCACAACACCAGTTTACCTGCAATTCTCGAAGCCTTCAGCAACTGGGAACTCAGCTGTGCTATCAACATTTTGTTTCACTTTGTTGACTGGCAGAGCCAGCAGTGACTGTTAAAATAAGAACGTTTATTCCAGGAGGCAAACATGCATTTCACAAACAAACAAACAAAACAAAACAAACAAACAAAAACCAAACATTCTCTATTTAACCCCAAACCCCCAAAAGACGGGCTGAGACACCCTAAGCACCCTCCTCGTTTTACTGTATCACTCTGCCGGGCTGTGCTGTGGGGAGGGCGTAGCTGAGCCGCGGAGGTGATCAATTAACAAATCTCGGGTTGTTTTAGCTTTAAAAACACGGCCACCGCAGCCGAGTCCCCCCGGCCCAGCGCTGTTCCCCCCTCAGGCCGGCAGGAGCGGCCGCTCGGCCCAACGATGGGGCCGCAACCGACGGGCAGCCCCCGCTCCCCGCAGCCCTCCCGGCGCTCCCGCCGCTCTTCCCCCCCGAGCCCCGGCACGGCCCGCACGGAGCCCGCCCGGCCCTCCCCGCCGCCATCCCCGCCGCCATCCCCGGCATCACCGCCATCACACACCGGCCCCGCCGCCGGAACTTCCGCAGGCTCCGCCGGCGCCCTCTGCGGGCCGCGGGGGGATGAGGTTTATACCGAGCGTCACGGTCCTTCGTGCTCGGTACCTCGTGGTTCTTCGTGGTTCCCCACACAGTCCCTCACGGTGCCGGTCTCGGCCCTTCGTAGTCCCTCACGGTCCTTCGTGGTCACGGTCCCTCATGGACCTTCACGGTCCTTCACTAACCCTCGCAGTCCTTCACAATCCTTCACGGCCCCTCATGGTCCTTAATGGTTCCTCATGGCCCTTCACGGCCTCTCATGGTCCTTCATGGTCCCTCATGGCCCTTCATGGTCCCTCATGACCCATCACAGTCTTGGCCCTTCATGGTCTCTCATGGTCCTTCGCTAACCCTTGCGGTCCTTCACAATCCTTCACGGCCCCTCATGGTCCTTCATGGTTCCTCATGGCCCTTCATGGTCCCTCATGACCCATCACAGCCTTGGCCCTTCATGGTCTCTCATGGTCCTTCGCTAACCCTTGCGGTCCTTCACAATCCTTCATGGCCCCTCATGGTCCTTCATGGTTCCTCATGGCCCTTCATGGTCCCTCATGGTCCCTCATGACCCATCACAGTCTTGGCCCTTCATGGTCCCTCATGGTCCTTCGCTAACCCTCACAGTCCTTCACAATCCTTCACGGCCCCTCATGGTCCTTCATGGTTCCTCATGGCCCTTCATGGTCCCTCATGGTCCTTCGCTAACCCTCACAGTCCTTCACAATCCTTCACGGCTCCTCATGGCCCCTCACGAGTCCTTCATAGCCCTCATGGTCCCCGTCTCGGCCCTTCATGGTCTCTCACAGTCCATCATGGTCCTTCACGGCCCCTCATGGTCCTGGTCTTGGCCCTTCATGGTCCCTCGTGGTCCCTCATAGTCTTTCATGGTCTTGGTCCTTCATAGTCTCTCATGGTCCTTCACAGTCCCTCATGGTCCCTCACAGTCCTTTATGGTCTTGGCCCTTCATGGTCCCTCATGGACCTTATGGTTCCTCACAGTCCTTGTGGTCCCTCACGACCCCTTGCAGTCTCAGTCCTGGTCTCAATGACCTTGTGGAACCATCCCAGGCTGAGCCACCCCCAGCTCCCTCAGCTTCTCCTGGTGCTCCAGACCCTTCCCCGGCTGCGATCCAAAATAAATCATTCGAGCAGTTCAAACCCGGCGTGCCCCTCACCCGCCAGGTTTGCACAGGCACCTCAGTTGCACCTGGAAAGTCGATGTCTGCGTTGTGCTCACCACACTGAAACAGGTCTGAGCATGGAACTGTGGCACAACAAGCACACATCAGGAGGAATTTTGGACATCAGGAGAAGTTTCCTCACAGAAAGGGCTGTTAAAGATGGGAAGGGGCTGCCCAGGGAGGTGGTGGAGTCATCATCCCTGGAGGTGTTCTAGGAACGACTGGACATGGCACTCAACGCTCCAGTTTAGTTGACGAGGTGCAGATCAGCCAAAGGTTGGACTTGGCGTTCTTGGAGGTCTTTTCCAACCTCAGTGATCCTGTGATTCTGTTCCAGTGAGACTGTCTATCCCTGCTGACATGGGGATCATGGGAGGCGGGCAGACACCTCTCCCTTACACACCCTCGTCTGCATCTGTGGGCAGGTCTCGGTGGCTGCTGTCCAGGCACAGCCACACCTGTCTCTCCCTCTTACCTGGCTGTTGTTTGTCTTTCTTGCTTTTGGTGCAGGAACCCACCACGTTGGCACAGCATGAAAGTGCCTAATCAGCTGGCACGAGGGAGGGATGGTGAAGCCAATCCCAGACTTCAAAGAACTTTTTGCTTTTATACCTCCCTCAGCAGCACACAAGGGATTTATTCACCAGCTGCTTGTAGTGTTTCAGACCAGAACAAGGGTCTGTCTCAGTTTTTACACCCCACCATGTCAAACTCATCTGGCCTGAAAGGGAACAGCAGTGGCTGGAGTTCCTACTGCAAGGTAGAAGTGCAGTTCTCTGATCAGGGAAGAGAAACCAATGAAGAGAAATTAACTGAAGCGGTTCAGTAAACAGACTGGTTTTTTAAACAAGACTTTATTGGAGACACTTCAGAAGTTTATGTACAAAACAACATTCCCACCCCCATATCAGGATGTTAGTCACCCGCTGGGAACAAAGCAACGCCTGGTGTACGCTGTCAACCTGGGGACAGTTTGCCAAGGAATTCACAGAAGTACCAAATTCACGTGGTTTGGAGCTGGGCAATTTCAGCCTTGGCTCAGTTAGGACCGAAGGAGACCACAGGACCTTTTTTTCTGGAGACAGCAGACTTTCTCCAGCAGACTGAGCGTGCTGGGATCTGACAGCCTACACTGGCCTTGCTCTGAGCTCAGGTCATTTAACCCTGCAGAGAGCAAGAGGCCCACTTTGGTTTGGGAAGTGAAGAGGAACCAGCCCCCAGATTTAACTTGCAGGTGTTAATCCATTTCAGAGGGTTCCAGGAGATACCCACCACCAAGAGCACAGCAGTGTTTGCAGGAAGCATTAGAACAGAGCAGTAGCAATACCAAGTGAAAAGAGTCAGCCACTTTATTTTTCAAAGACACCTAGAGAGGCTGGATATCAGACTGGCTACTTCAACTAGTGTGTGAGGAAACCCCAGAGACACGGACACGAGAGGTTAGATCGTGACTGACGTGCTGTTTCTGTAGTAACCTGTGCACTTCTACCATGGCAGAGTTTCCCCTTGCCAGTCCAGGAAGGAACCATTCTCTTTTTCACCAAGACGCTCCAGAACAGAGAGAATACCAGGGATAGCCTCTTGCACCTGCATGGGAGCCTGGAAAGGATCAAGCTTAGGTCATTACTGGGAATTTCCTATGGAAGGGAATCAAATGCATTTAAGGAGTTACTGATATCAAGAGGGATGCATTTTCCTGCTTCTCAGCGTGCCTCTGCGGCACAAGGAGGCAAACACTGTGCCAGGAGTTCTTGATCAGGGGTTGGGATAAAAAGGGAGCTCTATTTTCACTTTTTCAGAGGTGTCACTTACCATGTTGCCACCCATGTCTGTCTGGAGCCAGCCTGGATGCAAAGAAATACAGAGAATTCCATCCGATTTCAGGTCTGCAGCAAGACACCTGGTGATCATGTTCAGTGCAGTCTGTGAGGGTGGAAACCATCTATTAGGGTGCTGGTTTATAAACCTCGAGCAAGACCTCAAACCAAGCTAATTGGCACCTCCCTTCCACCATTCTGGCAGTAACAGCATCACAGTAACTTATCCAGACTTACTGGCCCTGCATTCTCAGAAATACCTGTTAGTAGGAGCATTGTGGAAGCTCTATAACCACAGGTTGACTGCCCAAAGATGAAACTAAGTTTTGATGGAAGATACACTAGCATTTGAAACTCCTAAGGAGCCATGAGGAAAATAATGTTGACATAAGGACTGTGTTTTTCTGCAATAACCACTACACAAACCTTCATTTACTTCTGAACAGGGTAAACAAGTGTTTAACAGCTTATGAGTAGGTGGTGTAGGAGAAACTCCGTGTCTGATCTTGACTCTCTGTGCAAACTCAGTCTCTGGAGGTGAGAAAACTAAAAATCCCACCTCTCACTAAGCAGCATCACCACGTACAGGTCAGCACACCTTTTGCTGAGTTCCTTGCTGTCTCGCCTCAACGGGAGGGGAGCACAGCTGACAGCACACACATTTCATGGCATCAGTTCTTCCCCGAGTGCCAAATCCCTCTGAATCACAGCAGTAATTTGGGGGAGCCTGTTCTTCAGAAGTTCACCTGCAGGTGTTGCACAGGTCCCACTTCCACCCACGGGGAGAGCAAGCACAGTTTCTGTGTCCGTGGAGGTGCTGCCCACCTCCCATCACCATCCTAAGCTCAGCTGGTCTCTAACTCCCAGCCCAGGGGAGCCCACAAACCTTGGCTATCCTGTAGGGATAGACCTTGAGGAACATCTCATTGGCCTGGACGAGCTGCATGGAGGCAGCGAGAGAGGACATGTTGATAATAGCAGCTCTGTGGCAGCCCATTCCTGTGCTCAGCTGGGCTGCCTTCCTCAGGAGGGGTAGGAACGCCTGGGGAAACAAGAGTTTGGTTTAATTTCATGATTTTGGTTTGATTTAGTCTGCATAATTTCCCCATTCGAGGCGAGCCAGACTCCTGAAGAATTCCAGTACCACCAGCACAAAATGGTGATGGTTCCTCAGACTTGGTGGCCATAGGAAACCTTTCTAAAGCAGCCAGCTGGAAGTAGCAAGGACCTTCAGACTCTTCTACCCACGTCCTAACCCCACCTGCCCACTGAAGTGGCCTCACATCAGGCAGATCTAAATGCAGAGAAACATCCATGACAAACTGCTGCTCTCTAGACACGCAGTTCAACATCAGAACTGTATCCGTGCAGTTCCAGGGGAAAAACACCTTGGTTATAAGAAAAAACCCTCTGTGGTACCCCAGATGAAGCACATTCCTCCCAGTTCTTACCTTGGTGACCATCAGCTGGGCCACGGTGTTGGTTTCATAGATGGTGAGCATTGTCTCTGCCGTCACCTCTTCCAAGGAGGCCAGCACGTTGATGCCGGCGTTGTTGATGAGGCAGTTCAGCCCCTTGTCCCCCACGATTTCTTCCACTTCCTTGACTACTTTCTTGATGCTGTTTTCACAGACCACATCTGCACGGAGGAGGCACAGTGAACAGTGTGGATCAGTCTGTCTGGCATGACACAACACGTGCCCAAACCAAAGCTAAAGCAGAGTGGGGACATTTAGGCAGCGCATGGATGACAACGCACAGATGATTTTAGATGGATTTTTGTTTCCCCAGTGTTATCTTAAGGTGGTTTTCAGCTGCTGGAGATCATGTCCAGCTGCTGATCACCCAGGAGAGTGGGTTCTTAAGGTGTACTCACCTGAGGAAGCTGAAGATATTTCTATGGACAGAAATAAAGCCCTTTACTCACCCAGTTGGAGGAGCTTGATATTGCTGTACTGCTTGCTAAGCTGCTGGAGTTCCTAGGAAAAAGACATTTTTTTTGGTTATCTTCCACATACATAAATATAATAGAGAGAGAGAGATCTCCATGGCTATTACATAAAACAGTTTGAGATCTGCACCTCCAGGACTGTAACTGAAATATTGCCATGACTGGACCGAAGGCATCGATGCTACTTTGTTTTCCAGCCTGCTGAGCAGCTTTCCTGAGAGCCAGATCAACAGCTCCAAGAAACTGGACTCTTTCCCTGCTTAGTCAGATCCCAGCATGCTGGATTTTTAGTGGGATAGTTCTCAGTGTGCTCAGCTCCAGGGTGTGTTTGCAGTGTAAGCACCAAACAGCAGTTCCACAGCAGCCTCGGGGCTCAGGCAGCTTTCCAGTAAAAAGCCAGTAATTCCCCAATTCTGTAAGAAAAGCATCATTCCCCTGAAGCTCAGCTAGTGCTCTAGATCACTTCAGGGCAACAGGAACACGTAGACTGGAATTACTGTTTGCAGGAAAGGCAGTTTTCCCATGGAAATTCCGCTTCCCCGGCAGCCTCATAAGCTTGGAGCCGAAGGTGGAGCACACATGAAACCAGTTCCATGCAACAACAATATCCCCTGCTATAATTCAGTCATCTGTCGAGTGCCTCTCAGCAGAGACTGATGTTCCTGGAGAAAATCAGGCCTTTGTGGTGTTATGGCTTGGACAAAGTGTGTCCAAGTTGGATTTATAGGCCCAGCTGGAATACTTAGGTTTCTGTGCCATGCAGCCAAGTGGGAAGCGTGGCCAAACACAACAGATGGATTGCATACTCCCAGCCATGTTCAGGAGACAGAGCAACCTGGCCAAACATTCCAGCTCGAGCAAATCCCTTTCTTTTGCAGCCCTTTGGGAATGGGGGTCAGGAGGGCTGGGTTTGAAGGAATACTTCTCTGCCACTTGGAGACACGTAGGGACTCGGTGTCCTCTGACAAACTCGAATGCATTACAACTTTTATCTCGGTTCAAACCCCTCAGGATCCTCTCCAGGCTTGTTTGGGAAATTTGTTCTCCCACTGAGGCCAATCTACAACTGCAGTTCAGGATATTAAGGGGAGGGGGAAGGAGAACGAGTCAGAAGCACAAAACCAGAAGACATTCCTTCCCCTGGACAGGGCTTAGTTGGGGCAGTTTTCAATAAATTAAAGGCCCAGAACACGCTGTCTTGCTCATTGATAGTCCAGGATGAAATAGTTCTGCAGTGTCAAGGCCTGCAATAATTACATGGCTTTGCACTGTCACTGGATTTCAGTTTGACAGTATCACTTAATTGATAATAAACTCCACAAGCGCTGTGGCTTCTTGGGGTTTGTTCATTTGTTTATAGTTCATTTATTTATATGCTTTATTCTCTGACAGAAACAAGCTACTAACTCCTGCTAAAAGGCCAGGGTTGTTTTGTGTAGCAACAGCAACTGAGAGGCTTCTGAAGTGAGTAAGCAACATTTCCAATTAAAAAACTCCAAACACTGTAGCATTAAACATTCTCCAGAACATAAACAGCATGAAATTACAATCACTGCATGCAAATCAGGTTTAAAATTCAATGGTTTTTCCAGTTAGTTAATGACTTAGTTAACAAGTGACTCCCACTGCAGTGGTTTAAGTTTCTCAGAAGCAGCTTCCAGGCATAAAGGTAACCTAGACAGCTTTGGTCCTCAAGAATGTTACACCTGATAAAAGCTGAAAAATCCACTTAGAAAACCTAAAAAGTGCAGGAAAGCCTATTTTTTCCCCTATTGTGACCTGAAGGAACATGAGGAGAGGAGGACAGAGACAAGCAGGTCCAGCCAACATATTCCAGCTAAGGCATTTTTAGTTACTGTGCTGTGACAGCCAATTTACAAACAAACAAGACAAACAAAACCCAACAAAAAAGCCACAACACAAGGCCCTAATTCTGTGTTTAGCATGGTAGCTCTAGAACTGCTCTGCACCCGAATAGTCACCCCTGAGAATCCACTCTGAGGGAGTCCAAGAAGAAAATTAAACTCTGATTAGCATCTGTTGTTTCCTGCTTGCCTGATTTTTAATTACTGTTAACAAAGAGTCAGCCTTCTCTGATTTAAACAAGATCCTCTGGCACTCGAGGCTCCAGATACAGATTCCTCAGCACACAGGGTATTTATTGCTAGATTTCAACCAGGAATGTTTTGCTGCCTTTGTCATTTAGCAAGATTTACTTTGCCTTCTTTACAAAAGCATTATCCACTCCAGTTACAGCCCTTGGAAAGGATTTGGCTCTGCTAGGCCAGTTGGAAGCAATCAAGGCAAACAAACACAGACTGTGGGCAGCTTTGTCAGGATGAGCATTTCTGGGTATCCTTCACATCATCCTGCCTGCACTCAGCACAAAGCCAGAGGTGTATCCTCTGTGTCCCTCTGAGACAGGTTATGTCCTATCCCAATGTACAGCCAGCTCAGTGTTCAGTGTGGGACAGCTTCCACCAGCACTGCCCAGCCCCACAGTCCCCTCTGACTCAAGAAAAGCCAGACCTTAATGCTGTAGGAAGTGTAAAACACTTCCAGGAAAAGAAAAAAAAAAAAAAAAAACAAAAAACCAACCAACCAAACCAAAACAACAATACTGCAATAACCCCAAACTGGAAAGACTTCAAGAATGCCCCCTTTGCCTGATAGAACACATCCATCACTGCTCAGCTGCTCTTCCCAGTTGCAAACCCCATGGCTGAAAGGTGGGCAAAGGGAAGAAAAGGCCCCCCAGGCTGACAGAGCCCCTGAGGGGCAGGAGAGCTCTGGGTCTGATGGGGGCAGCCCTGGTGGTAACACTGTCTCCTTCTTCATGGGAAGGGAACCAGCACATTAAGCCCTGGCAGAGCTCTGGAGGGGACTCTTGAGCAGCGATTCCTTGTTCACCTGGGAACAGGAGGAACAGGGGATGCTCCTGTGCTGAGGTCCCACATCCACCTCCTCCTTTTCCCCCCTCAGAGCAGGGACTAAAGGGGCTACACCATTTTTAAGTGCGGTTCTAGACTTTGGGTCAGAGTATTTTTTTCCCTTTTATGGGAAAGCAGGATGGGGGAGGAAAGAGTACAGAAGAAAAGCAGGAGTGTGGGGATAATCACAGCTGTGTCCATGAGCCCCTGCAGGCTGCACTGGGGTTTGGTCCATCTGGAGAGCAAAGACAGGACGTCAGGGTTATTTTGCAGGAGATTTGTAGCTGCTTCCACTCGCAGGGCTGGAGCAGCCCAAGGAAAGGCAGATTGGAATCCAAGTGTGGCTGGAGGAGTCTCCCGATGGTACTTTTCCAGGAGGGGCAGCGGTTATCTGGATGTGCCTGCGGGCCTGCTGCATGTTATCGTGTGATCTGCAGCCCATTTGTTAGGCAAATGTTCTGGGGAGGCCACCTAGGAGCTACTCAGCACAAGAGCTCGGGTTTTTACAACTTCTGCCAGCACAGACTCACATGCAAAAGCCTGCAGCTGTTCAGCATTATCCCAAGGTTAGGGAGTTACAGGAGATGTGCTGCTTCCCCTGGTAAGCAAAGCAAAGTCAGCCTTCCCCAGCATCTTCCTCAAGTCAGGTCTTCAAGGGCTCTTCTCTGTGTCCGGTGTTTGGAGGACTGCAAAGTGTTCAGTCATCACTGCTGAGACATTCTCTACCCAAGATGGACACTGTCTTTACCAGCAGCTAAGGATATTTAATCATTTTTCCTCCAAAAACTGGAAGGTGATTTTTTAAGAGCCTCTTCATTTAAGCTTTTCCCATCCTTTCCCTACCCTCTGTGTTCTGCAACGGGAAAATGCTGCTCAGCCAAACCAGAGCAGAGCAGAAGTTAAAGGAACTGTCCAAAGTTGCTGTTCTCCAGGTTCATCCTCTAAAGCAAGAGAGGGAGGGGGGGACAGTGCACTCATATCAAAAAAGATTTCTCATATGGTCACTTATCACAAAGCAAAGTGGGAGGAAAATGAGACTTGGATTGCTGTCAAGAGAAAAAGCAAGCACTGACACTCAGCGTGCACAGAAGGAACTCACTCAACTTTGCAGCCCACTCTGAGTGGTCAACAAGCAGGTCTTAGTTGGGCAAAGCCCATTTCATGTGCCCTAAGCCAAGCCTGCAGTGCCAGTCTCTGGAGAGCAGGAACCTGAACCTGGGGTGTTCAAGATTTGATGGAAAAGTCAATGAAGGCAAAAGTTTCTTTCTGGGAAAGGAAAAAACCATAAAAACAAACAAACCCCAAGAGAAAATCACTGAACCTTTGCCTTTCCTACCACTCCACACTCCAGCAGCACTGCCAGGTTGGATCCAAGCTTGGAGATCGCCGGTTGAATTTGTGCTCCCACGAGCAGGACTCGCAGTGCTGGAGGCTCCAGCAGGTCCCTGCTCGCCTCGTGCCAGCCCAGAGGAGCAGCAGCACAAAGTGCAAACATTCAGGAGGTCACAAGGTCTTGTGCCAGCTCAGTGCATTGCAGATGGGGCAGATAACGCCGGTGAAAACCACCACAGTACCCTTGGTAAAGATTTCTCTCCCTTGCGGGGTTTCCAAACCCATCTGTTAGAAATCTGCTTTCAGCTGGCTGCAGAGGCTTCTATTGATGTCCTGCCAAAGCACAGCACATGGCCTAGAGGTCCTCGCAGAGAACAAAAACCCACCCTGCTCCACCAAGGACAAACCTTGCCCCCCTAAAACAACAAAAAGCTTAGGATGCACCCCATGTGTCCTGCAGAATCCCCACCGGGGTTCCTGGAATGTGGCTCTGGGCCAGCTTCCTGCCTACAGGACACGCTGCCAGCAGACTCTCCAGGTTTCACCGCAGGCAAGGAGTGACCCAGACTCTTCCCAGACACCCTGCGCTGTCTGAGGGCTGTTTAATCTCCTTGTGCAGCCTTACCAGACTTTTTGCTCCACAGTTTTAGGTACTGACAAGGCAAGAAACCCGAGGAGCTGTGCTGAGACACATCCGTGTAACGTTTCCTAGGAAGCTCTTCCTATTGAAGGCACCATTTCGCTTCTCCGTGTAATCGATCCGAGACCATTACAGTGAGAAATCTCTGCTGAACACGAGGGCCAGCCGGTGAAAAGGAGAAAGAACCTCCCTCAGCAGCGGCTCAAGCAGCTTCAGAACAAACAGCTCCGCGGGGAGATCTCTATCTGCCACAGGTCAGATGTCTCTGCTGCTTTCCTGTGCCACTGCTGCACCGGTGTTGTGCAACCACTAAAGGAAACAGGCTGGGAGCGGTGCCAGGTGTGGGAACAGGAGTTAAAAGGGAACAGAAGGGCAGTGGATTCCTGCTCAGGTGGTGCAGAAGGGGGTGAGGGGGAGCCACAGGGCCCAGAGCTCTGAAAGGCAGCCTGTGCACCTGATTTCAGCCTGGCCGGGCTGTTTCACAGCACTTCTATTCAGAAAGATCCTAAACGTGCTTTTGTGCTGGAGAGATTTTTTAATTTTACAGGAAAAAAAAAGGAAATTAAGACTTTTCCCTGCAGTTTCACAAGTCCCTGTAGAGCAGCAGAAGCTTCTGGTGCAGGTGCTGCCTGACCAACCCTGCACCACGTTTTTAAGGTTTTATGTAGCTAAGCAGTAAACAAAGTGGCTGTGTTTGGTTTACTGCTGGCGTGGTGTGATCACACTCTGTGTGAAAGGAATCAAATCCACCAGAAGGAACAGGTTCTGTTCACCTCCTCTGCATGTGCCGGGGAATTTACCTTTCCCTTGAAATAGGGCAGATGCAGAAATAGGGCTTTGGGTATCAATTCTCCTACCAAAGGCATCACAGAGGGGTTTGAGACAGTCACAGAGCCAAGAGCTCCGATTTCTGCAGCTCTGAAGCACCAGGAAGAGGGTGATACCTGTACATACAGCTCTGCTGCCCTAAGTTCACCTTACTGAGCAGAGTCAAGCTGAGATGAACCCCTGGAGGCCCCAAAGTGACCGGTGACCCTCATCAGTTTGCCTCCCAAATTTGTCTGACAGTCATTTATACAGCTCAGGGATGGGGAAGGAGTCCCAGCACCCTGCAGCAGCAGGGACGTGGGCTGAAAGGGAACAGGGCTGCAAGTGGCTCCATCAGCAGCAGGTAACAAAAGCTGCTGTTTTCAGCACAAAGTGCTGGTCCCTGCCCGGCCGAGGGGGGCACCGAGAGGAGCGTGGAATTCACGGAGTGTTGAATTCATCCTTCATTCGGGCTCCCTCACTTGTTGCAAGTGCAGTGGAGAAAGAGAAGAGGCAGACGGGGCACAGCCCCTTCTGGGGACACAGACACACCGCGTGGGGAGAGAAGGAAAGCTGTGACGGGTCCCACTGGGGATGTTTCTGAAGGATGCACTGCTCCTGCCGAGCTCCGGGTCAGTGCAAAACGGCAGAAGGCCAGGACAGACTTATCTCCAGCTGCAAATCCAGCGAGAAACTCGGGGCTCGGGGAGGGGAGTGGGAGGCGGGGGAGCAGCAGGAGTGCTGGAGATGCTTGGGGGCTGCGGAGTGTCCTGCTCGCTCTGCTCCTCCTGGGAAGGCTCCCGAGCGGCGATAACCCCCTGCTCCAGGTTCGGAGACCTCCCCGGCACCGGCTCCATCCGCGCCGGTCCCTGCCCCGGGCAGCTCAGCCCCCGCTCCAACCCATCCTCACTCCCTCCCATCCTCGCTCCATCCCATCCCCGCTCCATCCCATCCTCTCTCCATCCCATCCCATCCCGGGCACTCGCTGCCGGCGCTCGGGCGCGGAGATGCTCGGGATGTTCCGCGCTTCCCAAAGTGCCTTCTCCTCGCCTCCGCCCCCGTTACCCGCCCCCGGGGACCCCCTGCTGTCCCGGCCCGCTTACCTGCGCCTTCTCGGGGTCCCGGCAGGTCGCCAGGACGAAGTCCGGGGAGGGGGTGGCGGCCGCGAGTCCCCGCACCAGCCCCAGCCCGATGCCGCGGCTGCAGCCGGTGATGAGCACGGAGCGGCAGCGCGGCTGGGCCATGGCTGGTCCTCGGCTCGGCTGGTCCCGGCTCGGCCCGGCTGGTCCCGGCTCGCTGCGCTCCCGGCGCAGTTCTCCACCACACGCGGTTCTCAACCTGCGCGATGCGGGGCCGTCCCGGTCCCGCCCCCGCCCGGCGCCTCCCCCGGGGTAGGGAAGGAACGGTCTCGGACAGAGGAAGGTGGATCTGCTCTTCCCCCTCTCACAAAGCCCATCTCGCTCCCAAGCCCAGCTCCAGGAACTCCTGCAGGGAACAAGGAGAGCCTTGACCACAGGCTCCCCACAGGGCTTGAGTGTGCCTTCCCAGATCAACAACCTATTCCTGGTCCCCACACTCGTACAGACTCTGGAATAGATGTAGGGATAAAGGCTTCAATTACATCTGCTAGCATAATATTGTATTTTCTTTTCTAACAGCTCACTGAGCTTTTAAAACATGAACTCCATCCTGACAGAGGTCAGGGATAGCCTCTCCCCTCGGACGTGGGAGACTAAACCACAAAGAGAGTTGGTAATTTGCTAAAATTCTGTGGAAAAGCCTCAAACATTTGCTGGGTCTGCCCCTTTTCCCATTTGTTGGTTTATTTCTAAGTAAGTGCAGTAGCTCCACAAATGTACTGGATTTACATATCTGGAAGTGTCCGAAGGTTTAACGTTCCTGTCACACTCCCAGGGTGAGAGGAAGGTGACAAGACACCTGCAGACATTCCCCAGGTCCCCAGACACACCAAGTGTTGGCTGTGAGCAAAGTAGCTCCTGGATCAGCCTGGATTCCATGACCCCAAAGCTGCTGGGAAAAGCTCATCTCAGTGCTCACAGAGGAGACAGCAGAAACCAGCAAGAACCTGGGAAGAGTCATCAGATGATGAGAAAACAAAGTCATAACTCACCTTGAGAGCTGAGACCTGCATGTGCAGGCACATTAAAACGTGGGGCTTTATTTTTGATTTCAGCTTCTCCTCTTCTGCCAGCTCCAGCCACAGGACCCTCTGCTGTGCTCAGCGGCAGCACTGACATCCCAAAATGTCCCAGCAGGTCCCTGTGGCCTCGCACCAAAAGCACCACAGCTGCTCAGCCCCTTTCACCCCCAAAAACCAGCACAGAGCCCCCACAGCAAGGGGTGCAAGCCCCCAAAACCCCAGGTGTTCCTGCCATCCGTTCCTCATGCACAGGGGAGGAGCCCCTGCTCAGGAACCTCAGCTGGACCCTGCCAGCTGCACCTGGAGGCAGGGAAATGCACTTCCCAGCTCCCAGAATCAGGGGATGTTTTGTTTGGGATTGCCTGGAGAGGTGCCTGAACTAACAGAACATCCCAAAATTCCTGACTTCAAGGGTACAGGGATTCAATCCGATGTCTTAAGCCCACCACAATTTGATAATCTCTTCATTCTTTCCTTATGAGTAGGCACACTGGTGTGGCTCATAAGAAACTACCATCAAGTAAATTTAATAGAAAATCAAATACTTTAATGAAATTAGGGAGCATGAGAGAGTAACAGCTCAGATATACCACTAGAACTGATACTACTGGGCTGTGGGGGTCTGCTAATTTGCTTTTAAACGCTCTGTTCTCCAACAAGCATGCAGACTGACAAACTACTAATTCTTCAGAGTGTCAAAGATCCTGAGTAAAGAATTTCAAACCACTCAAAATGTATATATAGGAAATGTCTTAGGAGCTGGTGGCCTGCACACAGCATTGCACAGATAAAAATATACTACTCTCAATGCACAGAGCTAAATACTTTCACATTTATCAGAATTTTCTACACAAGGGTTTGCTTTTTTTTTATAGAATTCAAGTTTTGAATTTTCTGTATATATCTTCACCTGTATTAAACAAATGCTTATTTACAATTGTGGATAAAGTGTAAAGGCTTAGTAAGGCCATATTCCCATACTGTACTGTAACACTGCAAAATATATATACACATAGAACCTAATATAGGCAACAGGGCTAGAAAAGTCACCTCCCATCTGTACAACACCGGAGTCGGTACGAAAAGACAGCTTTTTGTTAGCACCGAGCCACTCCCAGGGGTTAGGAACGGCCTCCCAGTTCCACAGGGCGCAGCATTCCAAGGGCTGAGCCGCAGGGGAAGTGGAAATCCCAGGCGGGAATCACTCAGGAAGGGCAGGACGGGAGCACCCGGAGCGCAGCAGCCCCTTGGATCGGGGAGGGAGCAGGGGAGCTCCCAGATGGGTGTCAGGGAGGCGGGTGGTGGAGCTGGGGGGGTGTCCCTGGCCGTGCCCTCAGCGGCGGTGCCGGCTGTGCCCGGGGTGCTCGCGCTCGTAGCGGTGCCCGGCGCGCTCGTAGGAGCGGGAGCGCTCGTGCCGGTGGTTCCGGTAGTAGTGGCTCTTCTTCTTGTACTTCCCCGAGTGGTCCGAGCGCTCCCGGGAGCGGCTGCGGGAGCGGGACGAGCTGCGGGAGCGGGACTTGCGGGCCTTGTGGGTGGAGTATTTGTAGTCTTTGGATTTCTTGTAGCTCCTCACCTTGGAGCCCTTGTAGGCCGAGCTGTGGTTGAACTGGCGCGGGGGGGAATCGCTGCGGCTCCGGGAGCGGCTGTGGGATTTGGAGCCGCTGGAGGTGGAGTAACTCTCGCTTTTCCTGGGGAAAAAAAAAAAAGAGAAAAAACATGATTTTCTTAAACTGCGAGAACTTCATTCTGCATTCTGTTGTTTGTGTGTCCTAAAACATCTTGTATCCCTTTCTCCAGCTCCAGTTACAGTGCCGCTGCCACCAAAAGGCCCCAGTTTGGAGTTCATTCTGCAGTTTAACCAGCAGCACACGCTGCTGTGTCACTTCACAGCCCCCTGGTGACAAATTACTGTGAAATGCCAGCCTGGGAGGGTCTCCCAGCACAGCCCCCCGGACAGCAGCACATACCTGTGCTTGGGGGATGCAGATCTCGAGGCTGATCTGGAGTAACTCTGATCTCTGCTCCCACTCCGACTTCTGCTCTCTCTCCCTTTCTGGACACTGCAAGACACAACAAACGCTCAGTTATTTTGCTTAAAGTAGCTGTGAGAAGAAATAAGCTGCTTCCTTCTGAGGCCTTACCCATTCACTGGGCTATTGGAGCTCGTTCTTTTGGCTCCCTCTGTTTTCCTTTTAGCATTCTTCATTGCCTGGACAGGGAGTGGGGAAGGTTTATTTCCTTTAACCTCCTTTGGGGACTCTGGAAAAAACAAGCCTTTGTTACCTATTTTGCACGTATGGGAAGTACCTGAAAGGACTGAGGGCTCCCCTTGCCCCCTCTTCACCATCTCTGCCATGATCAGAACTGTACAGCTGTATTTTCCACACACATAACCACCCACAAACAGATCTGAACAAGTTCACAGAAAGCAGAAACAAATCTGAAACATTTCTGCCAAAGCATTGAAGTAACCCCAGAGAGTGACCTGAAGGCAGGACAGCAACTCCTCTTCCTTGCCAGTTATTCTGTATCGTTTTAAAGGAAAACTCAGGGGAGATGATGGTAAATGTTATCTTCTAGGCAAGACTCTTAATCAAGGCAGGAAACTCTCAACCAAGAAGTGCAGGAAAATATTCCCCACCCGCCATCCCAAAATGTTACTCCTGCCAGAGCTCCTAACACACCTCTGCTTTAATGCTGCTTTAGCATAACATGCCAGTTTTGCAAATATTTATTGCCAAAACCACATAAAAACAAGCCCTTGCACTATATGAGTTTAAACTAGTCTTAATTTTAGACTAATTTGATTTTAGCTTTTTATCTGATTCAAGAAATCACAAAGTCACAACACTATTCAAACTCTGCCAGCAGAACAGTTGCTAAAAGCCAGCTTGAAAAAAAAAAAAATCCCCAACCAACCCCAAACCACACTTGTAAATGCATCCCAAAGGGGTAAATATACATGAAAGACGAGAAAGTCACTAAAACCCAGTTATCCCACCATTTACCATTTTTTGGGGCAGGGGAAAATCCTGATGTGTTATCCAAGCTCGGGACTCCCTCAGGTACCAGACCTTTAGCTTGTGCTTTTGCCTCTTCAATGGCCAATTTCTTCTTTTCTATTTTACTTTCCAGGTCAGACAAATCCACCTGTGAACACAGGTGGGGACAACCACTTAGTGAACTGAACCTCCAGACAGCTGGGATTCCTTATTCCCTTCTTCCCTTCATGTGCCAGCCTTGCATTTAAACAGAACAAGGTGTTTTGTTTTGTTGTTTTTTAAAGTGAGGGCTCCCAACATGCAAGAGAAACAAACCTTTTTCCGTGTGTAGAGCTGCAAGATTTTCAAGCAGATTTCTTGGATTTCTTCCTCCGTCGCTCCGAACAGCAAAAACCAGTGCGGGCGATTGGGAAGCGGGATCTGGAAGGGAGGGACAGGGACAAGCTCAGCTCTCCCTGCTCCTGGGGGCAGCCTTGAAACTCCCCCAGATCCAGGGAATCGTGGCTCACCTCCAGAGTCCTGGCTGCCAGGTAAATGCATGCACAGGCAATGCTTTCTGGCTGGAACCTCACAAAGACATCTGTTCTCAGGCTGTCGTTCATGTAGTTCCTGGAAGGCAGGAGAGCAGAGGGTTGCAAAGCACTGCAAAGCTCTCTGGGGTTTGTTATTTTGGTTTTGTTTGTTTGGTTTTTTAATTTTTTTATTTTGGTTTTTACTTCTAACAAGGGCTATTTCTTTCTGCATTCAGTTACTAGACTTCAACATTACAGTCCTGTAACTCTAAAGAGACGTTAAATGATTATTTTTTTTTTTTAACTAGGAAAAAAAGAAAAACTAAAGTAAATCCCTCAAGGGGAGGGATGTGTGACAGGAATTAAGCCTGACTGACTGCTGAAAACTCAGCTGTGAGAAGAGAACCAATTTGAACTTGACTTTTCCTGCTGGATCTCTACTGGCCTGCTCTCATGCAACAGACAAGTTATTTTCATCAGGACAACATACAATATGCTCTGGAGTACTCAGTTAGAGAATTTTAGGTTCACATGTTTCCCTGCAATAGGGCAGAACCAGATGTCTGGCAAAAGCTGCAGCTCCTTCAGTAGCTGTCCCAGGAAAATGCAGTCCTCTTCAGCACATGACAACTCCCACTGGGATTTGAGGGGTCCATTTCCTCCAGAAGCAGGATTTTCCAGCCAGAACAGAATTCTTTTGGATGCAAAAATCAGCCATAGAAGAAATCAGGGTGTTTGGGAACGTCAGTTCAGGACAACAGTCAGTATTCAGGCAGATCTCCTCTTTGGCACATGAAATAAGGTTTCCAAATTGTCCCATTTCAGAAAGGTTGCTTAAAATGAATATTCACAGAATGAGAAAACTGTAAAATATTGCACATATTCCAGTCAGTACACTTAAGCATTATCCTGCTAAAATCTTAAATACACAAAGTAACTTCCTCTGACTCTCTCAGCTGATGAGCTTTAAGAGGTCTAGGTTTTGAGCACTTCTACCAAGCAAAATATCAGATGGAGAAAAACTAAAACCAGACACAATAAAAATCCTCAAAATATTATGTTTTAAAGTAGTAAGTAACCATGTGGGTACCCAGTATACAAGGATTCACTGACCCCCAAGGCATCCAAAGCAGAGACCACAGGCCAACCAGTTTATACAAGGGCAGACCAAGGAACTTGAATCCCAAGGGTATCCAACTCCCACTTGTCCCACATTCCTGTTTGCACAAAGAGCAACTGCTACCCCAGAGAAGCAACACTACACCCATCAGCTCATCTTCCTGGGAAAAAAAGAACTTCAAACCCTACTTTTCTTGTCCCGTTAACAAAGGGAGTACAAACCTTTTGGTCAAAAAAAAAAAAAAAAAAAAAAAAGAGAGAGAGATAAAAGTGGAACTTCAGCTGGAAGTCACACAGCCTTTTTTTCTGATTTGCCAAATTGAAAAAAACATGCCTGCTCCAGGTCTGGCCTCTGCACACCTTTTCCCTGTGGGCTCAGGATCAGACACGTGGGGAAATGAATCCTTGTCACAATGTTTTAAGAAAAGGGAATGTTGTGAAAATGCACATTTCAAAAACCAGTTATACTGGATACCCACCAGTCTGCAGGTAGCAACCAACATGAGCACAGAGATGTGTTGTTGTAACATCTGACCCATTTCTCTACCAGGGTAATTCCCTCCCTCCTCCTCCCCTACCCCTCCTCTCCCATTACAAGCAGATAACTGGCAGTGATAAGTCCACACCTCACATTCCAGTACTCCATGCAATGGTACTGGGAAGTCAGGAAGTGTCTCTAAGTATTACATTTGTCTCCAACGCTTCAAACACGTATCAAACGTTCCCTGACTAGTTTACAAATGCAAACTACTCGTATTTTTTCGTGTTAATCCATCCCTTTAAGAATGAAACCCCGCCTTAAATTTGCTTTAGCACTTAAGAACACATGACATTATAAACCAGAACATTAAATCCCTTCCGTAACTTCGACAGTCAGGTTATAAAAGATACAAACAGTCCAAAATGCACGATTTAAAAAAAAATATATATATAAATAAATTAAAAAAGTATAAAGCACAAGAAGCAGTTGGCCAGTTACTCTACTATCATGTATATACCACCTGTCTAGAGCCAGCCTTCTCTTTGGAGAGCTTTGGGTTGACTGAAGACGGCAGCTATCCCTGCACCATGGGCAGCAGAGGAGAAGTCTTAGTCACTTACCCTCAGAGGCTACCCTTTGATTAAAAGAGTACAGAAAAGAAAAGTCAAAACTGGTTCTCTACACACAGGTCACAGTACCAGACAGTTCAGTCAGCAGAAATATGGTCTTTGGATTCACTAAAAGGTGTTTTGTTTTTTTTTTTACACCAAGCTATTGTTAAAAAAAGCATTACGGTTTCAAAGCGTTTATTTATCGGTTGTTAAGTTTTAAGACCTGGAATTTTACAGAAGCTTCCCACCCCCAAGCAAATATTTATTGTAATGAGAGCAATAAGGCAGAGGACATTTCTTGGCAAACAAGAATGCAGTTTATCCATCTATCCAGGCTTAGAAGCTGACAACTTGCATTATCCACATAGATAACAGAAATGTATCTGTGCTGAGGTTTTGATACACCTGTAATCGAGCTCAAGCCCCGGGAAAATCCATTTCCCAGTGCTGGAAACAGACTTGAACTACACATGAACAACAAAAACCCAAGGAAACACTAAAACCCACCCCAACATTTTCCCTTTAGCTGAAAAAGTGGAAGCAGAGAGGAGGGAAGTGAGAAGTCAGGGTGGAAAGCTACCTTACCATTAAAACAGTGCCTCTGACTTAAGAGGCCGATCAACATTTGGGAAGTAGTTTGGGGCACGCCAAGGACAGTGGATCTGTCTGGTGTGGCCCCAAGCACTCCTGAGCAATGCTGCCCAGTGCCTCAAGTGACATATTTCTGCTACTGCCCCTTCTGGTCTCTTAGAACAAGGAAAATCAACTTACCATGAGGTCTGGACCAGGTGTTGGTTACGTTCACATTCTAATACCTGAAGGTACATAACGATTATCTGGAAGATATGGGTTATTGAGTTATTAACGAGCATCTGGAGAGCCACCAACTCATTTCAGAGGGACATCCATGAGGCATCTGTCAGCCTCTTTCAAGTCCTACAACACTCCACACGAAGTGTTTGCACCATCCCCAGTGTTTATCCACACAGCTCTGGCCTTCCTAGCTCTCCACGTTCCGAGCCCATCCATCCATCCATCCTCCTCAGCCAGGTGTCTTGTTTCCACCTAAGGATGTTCTCCCACAAACCTCAGGGCTCCTTTTAGCTGCAACCTGGGAGGAAATATTGCTGCCTGCACTGGGCAGTGAGAGAAGTGTGTGCAGAGAACAGATCTAACACCCTGTGTGCCCCTGGCCTGCTCAGCTCCGAGGGCTTTTCCTCTGAAAGGAAAACGAGGCTGCAGACAAGAGGACCAAAAGCAAAGTTCACACCAGTGAACAGAACAAGTGCAGCTGCCCCCTGGGGTGGGTGACACGAGGGAATTCTGGAGGTCAAGAAGGCTCAAAAAGAAGACTTTCAACAGCAGTTTCTGGAGGAAAGTGGAAGATCCCAAGTTCTGCTGGCACAGAAGTCGGAAGTTCTTTTACCCCATTTTAATACTAAGGGTAATAAAGCACCAACTGAACACCTGCAGTAGTTGTAACTCTCCAGTATCACCCTAGTCTGATACTTGATACTCAGACACTGAGAATTGTCTCATTTCTAGCCAAGCCCTTCACACCTGAGTGTAACTTTTAGAACACAAAACCCCCTAACTGGCTTAGATGGGTTTAATACCTCAGCAGGTTTCCACAAGCAGAGATCATGACAACTCCAGGTCCCCAGACTCCTTTTCTGCTCAAGAATCTACGTTACAGTGACATTTTCTAACACCAAAGCTACCTACTCATCCAATTTGACTTCAAGGGACACTGAGCACCTGCATCCACCTCGTCGTCATTCAGCAGTGATACAAGACCAATTAGTAAGAGTCTCTTAAATGAGAAAGAAAACATCAGGATGGTAAGAAACTAATCTTTCTGAATTAACTGAAGTTATCATGTACAATCCACGCAGCCAGGCAGCCTCCTCAAAGCATTACAGCACATGAAACACTGGGTTGTGAGGTGAACTTATGCAGTACAAACCTTATGAGGGTGCTTCACATGAACACAAAATCCCAACTCCTTCAAGACTCTTCTTTCTGCCTTAATTATTTGATTCTTCAAGTTCACATATTCTTGATCCAGTATTAGAGGCACAGGTTTTCTGCAAGACAAGGGCACGTTCTGGAGATCATCTTAACCTCAGAGAGGGCTCAGAGGCAGGCTGTGTTTGTGTAAAGATAAGAGGTATTCAAAATGACTTCATAAAATGTGGCAACTCTCCTTCGTGAGATCTCTTCAAGATGCTCCCTGATTTACGAAGCAGGGAATGATGCCACCAGGGGTTTAATAAGATACAATAAAAATAAATTATTTTAGACCCTCAGCTTACTTTTTCTCCCTCAGGTGTCTGAGGCGATGGAACACATTTATCACATCCCGTATCCGTCTCGGGGCTTCCTCAATTTTGGATGCCAGATGAACACAGGCCATGGACACATGCTGAAATAGAAATATATAATATATCAGTTCCTGGTACTGAGAAACCCGGGAATTCATCTCTCCCCACAGTTTAAGGGGGAGAAAGCGGTGGGGAAAAAAAAGAAACAGTAAATATGAGGCAAAAATCAATATTATAGAGCAACCTTATTTTACAATCTCTAGGCTGGTCATTAACAATGATCACATCTCAGAAGACAACTTGCCAAACGAGACCAAAGATTAAGAGGTGGATATGGCTCCGTGTATGTTAATAACAAATGTTACTTAATGTTTCCTTACCTCCATGGAATGCTTCACAAAAGACTTGGTATAAAAAAACCGCTGGAATAGCACCTGTCCTGTAGCCATAGCCACCTAAAGAAAAAAAAAAAAAGATATAACCACAACAGGCATGAACAAAACCAGCAGTTCCATTGAGAAATTTCTACAGATTTGAGATCCAGAAGCCTGGGTAAGCATGGGAGTACATTCAGTGTTACCTAAGGAAAATTGGAACTTCTGTTTAATTACTTATCAAGACCATAAATACTTCAAGTACATTATATGCATTAAATCACAGCTTTCTTTTAGAAAGTATGAAAACATGTTCCAAATTAATTAAAGAAATAGTGATTTAAAGGAGAAAAAAAAAATCAAACCCCAATAAAACCGAAAGTTATAAGGATATACCGGAAAACCTTTGATTTTTGGGCGTGGAAAGAGAAGGGGAAACTAATAACATTATGATTTGCATATATTTGAGCAGCCTAGGCCCGGCACCGGGGAAACGCCTGGAAAAGTTTTAACGTTCAGAGAGCTACGAGGCCGTTCGGGCCCAAAGTCCTCCAACGGAACAAAAGCCTCCCGAGGTCACGACTCAGAGAAATCCGTCTTTGCACAATCCCCGATCACAGCGGAGGCGGCGGGGGCGGCGCAGGAAAGGCGCTGACATCACCCGCTTCCTGCGCTCCGCGGCCGGGCCAGGCCGGGCCAGGCCCCGAGCGATCGCCGAGCGGTCCCCGAGCGGTCCCCGAGCGATCCCCGCCACCCCGGGCGGCCCCGCGGCCTCCCCGGCCCGGCCCCGGGACAGCGGGCCCAGGGACAAAGGGGAGCCCCGCCGGGCCAGGCCCGCTCCCAGAGCCCCCCCCACCCGCGGCCCCAGCCCCACCTGCGGCAGCCGCAGCAGGATCCCGGCCGCCTGGATGAGCTCGCAGCCGGTGACGCGCAGCTCGGTCTCGGTGTCCGGGTCCAGGCCGCTGCTCATGGACGGCGTGAAGCGCAGCGTGTGCTCGGGAAGCAGGCAGTTCTCCAGCGTGATCAGCACGCCCGAGTACAGCCGGTCGCCGATCAGCACCGCGCCGGGGCCCGGCGCGGGGGTGAGGGCCGCGCCGGCCCCCTGAGGGCCCGCGGGGCCGCCGCTGCCGCCGCCTCCCGCACCGCCCGCCGCCGCCGCTGCCGCCGCCATTTTGTGCCGCCGCCTCGCTGGCTCCGCGCTCCTTCGCCTTCTCCTTCCCCCCCGCGCCCGCCCGACGCTGATTGGCCGAGAGCCGCGCGGCGCCGCCCGTTGATTGGCGGAGCGGCCGCGACGTCAGACGCCGCCCGGGGTGGCGGTGACGCAGCGCTCGGGAATCCGAGCGGGGCTGGGGGGGGGGGGGAGGCGCCCTCAGAGCCGGGGCGGGCCCGGCCGCTGATTGCGCACGGCGGTTACCGGATAAATGTGTTTATTCGGTCAAAACGCTAAGCCAATGCAGTTAAAAGAACAGACTGTGTTGTACCCGTGTTGTCCTCAGCCGCCGCGGTTCGTGCGTCGCGAGGGATCGACGTCCCGCCCTTCTCTCCCCCCTCCCCTGTCCCCAGGCTGGGTTTTCCCCATGCAGCGCCAGAACTCACCACACACACACAAAAAAACCCCAAAACATACTATTTTTCAGAGTAACGGTTGCCAAAACCCCCCTTTTAATAAGTTCCTCTGTGTCCTTGTGTCCTTAGCACGGCAGCTGCTGGATTCCATATGCAAATGTCACTAGGGCAGGATTATCCCCACGCAGAGCCAGAACTCACCAAATTATTCTCCCCATATTATTTCCACATAGCAGTTACCAAACAAAAATGCCTTGATTAAGTCCTTAAAAGAACAGACTGTGTGTGCCCTTGTGTCCTCAACACACAGGGTCCACGTGAGAGGATCGATATCCTCCCTGCCTCCGGTGCCAGAAATCAACACACATATTGTTTTTTCCAGTAGCCACTTACCAAAAAACACCCACAATCTTTATTAGGTCCTTAAAAGAACAGGCTGTATGTGTCCTTGTGTCCTTAACACACTGGCCACTGAGGTCCATGTCAACATACTCCCCCACCCCTGGCTGGGTTTTTGCTGTCCAGCGCCAGAATTCGCCACATAAATGAATTTTTTTCCAAAGTTACAAAAAAAATATATCTTTATTAAGTTATTAAGAGAACAGGGTATGTGTGTTCTTGTATGGCCTGACTGCTAACATTGAACTGTGCTTTTAATTTAACAGGTTTCAGTGACAACAACACAGGGAAAAGCCACCAAGGTGAAGCTTCACACCCAGCCCCTACCTCATCCTGCTGGAACCATCCTTAGGGGACATTGTCCCGTATTTTCCATCTTAGCAGCAGTCCCAGAGCAGGTTTACTTTGCAATCCCATCCCTGTTTATAACACAAATATACAGACTCTTTGGTATCAGTAGTGGTGGCGCACAATCCGTGAAAATATCCCTTCTGGTTCTTTTCCATCTCCCAGGGCAGCCAGGAATCCTTCTTGTCTCCTCCTCTGGGCTAAAGCAGCCAGGGACTTGAAGGTCTTTGGCTCATAAATAGCAAGATCAGCGAGCACTTTCCTATTCAGCTCCACCTGGGACTAAGTGCAAGAAAATTTGTTGGTTAAGTCGTGTAATTTTTAGGAGCAACACTGCTTAATCACACTTTATTAAACATTAAATGTAATAAACACTCTTTCTTGTTTATGTAGACACTCTTCATTAAATTTCATTAAACACTCTTCATGCTTAATACCTGAGTTCTTAAAGGAAATTACCTTTTTTCTACCCTGTATAATTTTGGAATTGTTAAAGACTGTCAGATGTGACTACCTGGCCACGGGTATCTCATGTGTAAAATCTGTTTGCTAAGTTTTTCTGGTAGAAACCAAGAGCTGATGAAGGATCTCTTATTTTGCTCCAGGCCATGTGTTCCAGGTTAACCCATGGCATTTGTTTCAGCTCAAACAAATTAAAAACAGTATCAACAAATGAAAACCGATTAAAATTAAAACCAGTTCAAATTAAAACCAACAGTCTCAACACATTAAAAACCTGTATCTACAAATTAAAACCAATTCCCAGCATGTCTAAGAACAGTGGCACCAGTTCTCTGCACTGTCCATGCTCAGCAAAACACAAAGTCAGTGAAGAGAATAGAGATTTCTTAGGGTGGGTTTTTTTTTTTCTAATCCAAGCTTTGTACTTTTAAATTTCTTCAAGTAAAAGGAAAGCAGGTTGTCACTCAATGCCCACAATAGCAACAGTGTAAGAGCATTTGACAAGTCTTAAGATGCTCAGTAAGAGTTTTGGGGACAGAACAAGGTGTAGAACCACAATGTCCATCAGGGTAAAAGGGGATGATGCATGTAAGGAAGAGAAACAGGTTTAGGTACAACTTAATTCCTGAAGTGAATGAAACTGCTTTCACAAGCAGAAGGCCTTTCATCACTAGAATTAGTAAGTAATTATTCCCCAAGCCCCATCCTTACCTTAACCAGGTTGCTTATGAAGGCTGGGTACTTCAAACCATGCTCAAGGGAAGCTGCTTCAATCCTTGTGATCCAGAGCTGAAAGGGTATAAAACGAACATCTTGAGTGATAAAATGCTTCTGACACGCTGGTCTGCTCATATTAAATATAACATTTCCATAGAATCACAGAATATCCTGAGCTGGAAGGACCACCCAGTCCAACTCCTGGCCCTGCACAAACACCCCAACAATCCCACCCTGTCCCTGAGAGAGTTGTCAAACACTCCTGGAGCTCTGGCAGCCTTGGGGCTGTGACCAAACCCTGGGGACTCTGTTCAGTGCCCAACCAACCTCTGGGGGAAGAACCTTTCCCTGAGATCCAGCCCAACCCTGCCCTGACACAGCTCCAGCCATTCCCTGGGGTCCTGTCACTGGTCACCCACAGCCAACACGTTGCTCTTTACCGCTCTCAGGAATCTCTTCTTCTCTCTCCTGGCCTTTGTGGACCTCACAAACGCCCTGCGGACGCTCCTCACTGCCAGCTTGTAGCAGCGGTTCTTCCTCCCACGAAAATGCTGCGGGAGAAACACGATGTTCTCGTTATGTTTAAGGCTGGCAAACCCCACCAGTAACACCAATATAAGCTCACTGGCATCTCACAGCTCTCCACAGCAAGGATCACCCGACGCTTCACAAGCGTCAGGTAAACATTCCGCTGGCATGTAAAGAAAATATTCTTCCCTTGGTTTATAGCATGGGAAATGTAAGGTTGGAAAGTCGGAGCAGGCTAGAAAATGTTGGTCCAGCATGGAGCCAAAACCATTTTCTACCTCAACATCACAGCAAGATGTACTACACCTCCCAGGACGCCCTTGAGAAAGGTTCAGTAGCCTGAACTTTATTGAAATCCCATCGTGCATCAGCCTCTTTCCCCCCCTTCCAAAGCGCACTTAAGGGCAAGGTTATTTTTTTTCCAGCTTCTTTGCCCAGTAAAAAAAACAAAAAACCAAAAAAAACAAAACCCTCTCAACGAAAAAACCCCACAATCAACACCAGCCTACAGCACGATCGATTTGCAGACTGATCTTCTCACAGCGCTTGTATTTATTCCTTCTCAGGATTCTTGCTGTTGTTCGTGCCCCGGGCAGGGACACCTTCCACTACCCCAGGCTGCTCCAAGCCCGGTCCAGCCTGGCCCTGGACACCCGCGGGGATGGAGCAGGAACAGCCTCGGGACCCCACACGCGGCTCGGCAGTGCCGGGACACGCGGGGGGCTCAGGGTGGGGGGCTCAGGGCTGCTCGGAGCCCGCACTCACCCGCGCGTACTTGAGCACCTCCTGCACCCTCCAGAAGCGGTCGGTGAGGCGGCTGCGGAGCCAGCGAGCCGCGCTCAGCACCACCATGGCTGCGGCGGCGCCTTCCGGGGCGGGCACGGCCGCGGCCCTGCCCCTCGCCCGGCCCCGCCGCTCCCCCGGCTCCCTCCGTCCGTCCCGCTCCTTCCCCCGGTGTCTTCTCCTGCCCTTCCTCCCGCCCCTTCCCGGCCTTTCCCTCGATCTTTCTCCCAGTCCTTTCTCCGGTCCTTCCCGGCCCTTCCCCCGGTCCTGTCTCTTTTCCCCCTGCCCTTCCTCCGATCGTTGTCCCGGTTCTTTCCTCTGTCTTTCTCCTGCTCCTTCCCCCGATCCTTTTCCCAGCCCTTTCTTCTGCTCCTTCCCCGGCCTTTCCGCCCTCCCCGGGCTCCCGGCCCCGCTCCCCCCGCCTCGCCTCGTCCGCTCTCACAGAATCCCAAAATCACTGAGGTTGGAAAAGCCCTCCCAGCCCATGGATCCCCCCTGTGCCCCATCCCCACCTTGTCCCCCAGCCCAGAGCACTCAGTGCCACGTCCAGCCCTTCCTTGGACACCTCCAGGGCTGGGCACTCCAAACCTCCCTGGGCACCCCCTTCCAATATCCAATCCCCCTTTCTGTGATTAAATCCTCCCTGATGTCCAACTTCAACCTCCCCTGGCACAGTTCAAGACCGTGTGCTCTCATCTCTGTGATTCTGGGCTGTGGGACCCCCAACAAATGCCCAAAACAGCAATGCTAAAAGCAAAGATTTGGTGGTGTTCGCTGTGACTGGGACGATTCCAACCCGGGTGGAACCGTCCTGTGTGTGTGAGAGATTGTGAGACGTAAAATAAAAATTTATGAACCGTAGCAAACCACAAGATGGTGCTGCCAGAAAATTATTCCTTAGGAGCAACGGTCCTTGGCGTCAGAGAACTAATGAGTTTGTCTGATTCTCTTTAATCATTACCAGTTCCAGCATCTCAAAGCAATGATGCTGCTGGTAGGAATTTTGCTCCATCAGCCAGATATCTTTCCCATTTCTGGGCAGGTGCTTCTTAAAGAAGCAGAAATTTCACAGAATTGGAGGCTTGGGCAATCTCTCTTGCTATCACTGGGATTTGTTTAACACAATATCAGAAGAGCCATTAGAATCTGCTTGTGTCGAATTCCTTTCTCCAAAGGAAAATAAATTTACAGACCTCCCACGGGTTACAGTGCGTTCTCATTACAGCAAAAGAACTTTGGAAAGTTTTTCACTGGATTTAGCAGAGCTTTTTAGAATTTATGGCATTTTTATGACTAGTTAAGGAGCTCTGTCTTGTGCTACCCCACTGTGCCCTCCCCAGATGGCAAAACCAGCTGGAGGATTTTGAGTTGCCCAGCACCAAGCTCATCTTCCCATGATTTAAACCCAACCTTGATTGTTCTTCCTATAGTTTTATGCTGGGTTCTTTGTGCTTGTGTGACTTGTCCTTTTTCCACTAATAAGGCACAAATCAAGCTTGAAAAATATTACACCTTTAAATCAGCAGCTTTTAGATGGCGGAGTAAATACTGGGACTCTTTCATTGCCTCCATGCCACTTGTCACATTTATTACACCCAACACCATCTGGCTTTATTAACACTGTCTCTCAGCACTGAAAGCAGGCTGGATTCAGCAGTTATTTCCCTCTGGATGTCTGGACAGATCTGTGAAGAAATTTCACATTTTGCAGCTTTGAGTGCCCTGCAACCTCCCCTGGGAGCCGTGTGAAGGAACACGATGAAAATGGACGTTTCATACTCTGATGTCTGTTTTAAAGGTTGATTCTCTCTGTGTTTTTTAATCTCTCTCTCTATTATTACCATGAATATATCTAAAAAGCTACATAAACATGCAGATGCCTCTGCAATTCTTAAATAATATTGATCATATGAGGCAGATTAAATAACTGATAATTGCTGAGCCTTCACTACAAGAATATCAATACGTTCTGCCATCAGTAACAGCGATGACTGCAGGGGACACATGATTTCTGAGGTATGGAGTGATTGTTATCAATTTCCCTGAGATTTTTTTTAATCTAGAGAGGAATTTTAGAAAATGAATCAGAGGCAGAATAATTGAAGTTGGAGAGGGACCATCTTGCCCTGGGGATGGATGGTTCGAGTGTGGCTCTTGGGTGCTGAGTGCTAAATCACATCCCTGGTGAGGCAGATGTGAAGGATTGGCCAGCACAGAGAGCAGCTTCTGAGCCTGTTCTGTAAACAAAGCAGTGTTGCAAAGCTGAGAGCTGGCTCAGAAGGGACGACACTGCCTGGATTTGAGTGTCTGTGAGCGCAGACAGCTGAGAGCAGTGACACCACACAGCGCTCCCATCTCCGCTTCCAGGTCTGCACCGTGTGGGCAAGGACTCCAGAGAGGGGAGAAACAGCTCCTGTTGTTTATCTCCACCAGTCACCTCATTTGGGTGAGGCTTGAGCAGGAATATCTACATGGTTACAGGGTGAAGAGCATGGAAAGATGGTTTGAAGACAAGGAAGTGTCTGTCAGTGCCTGATATTCCTAAGAACCAGCAGTGCTCAGAGGTGGAGGAGGAGGACATAAAGCCAGTCACCTTCTGGAGCTGAGCAGCCTGTCACAGCTAAGACAGTGACTGTTTGGGACCTCTTGGGATCATAATCCCGGGAAGAACAACAGCAAATTTAAAAGAGCTCTGGATTCCAAACCAAAATAATAACTACTATCAAACCTCCAGCAGCCAGATCTACTCGGAACTGAGACTGGGACACTGCTGGGAAACCACCTCAAGAAAACAACCTGTGCTGGCAAGGTCCTGAGGAAGCAGGTGGCAAAGAAAAGAAAGAAGGAAAGAGATCTTTCCTTCCTTGCTTCATAATGATCTCTGGTTAAGGGGTTCTTGTCCACGTGGGGAAGAGGCAGAAAAAGCCTTTGCAAATTGCCTCCGAAAGCAAAGACACCATTTTGGACAAGAGCGTGGGCTGACTGATCTCCTTGAAGAATGTCTGCCCAGGACACTGAGGACTTTGGAGCAGAAAACCTCTCAGAGAAGTCTCGGATGATCCCCGGCCTCCCCCCCTATGACATGGATGACCAGCTCCTGCCCAGGGAGCAGCGCAACCCCTGGTGCTGCCTGGCCTGGACCCTGGTCATAGGCACCATGAACTCCTTGGTCTTTCTCATTAACTTGCTGCTGATGTTTGTGATTTTCACCATCGTGCTGCTCCCCACCATTGTGGTGGTTTACTTTGGCTTCCAGTGCCACTCCCAGGTAAGAAAGCCTCGCTCCCTCTGGCTGCTCCCAGCCACCTTAGGGCCATCCCTGAGGGTTTATTTGAGCAGTGGCTGTAAAGGCAAGGTGAGATTCCCCAAGCTGTGGCTTTGTTTTCATAAGGGGTGTGTGCCTGGACAGATTTTTCCCTAAGGGGGGGTATGTGTATGATCTGGGCTGACAAGAACAGGGACTGTGGGAAATGGCAGCTTGATTGGGCAATAAAGTGTATCCCCATGGCAATACCAAGCAGCAGTGCCAGGTGAGGTGAACACACTCCCTGATTTGATTTTGATTAAAATGCTTTTTAATCATTTAATCATTGCATTTTAATGTCACAACATTTCTCTCTTGTCCGTGACTGAGAACTGCCAACCTGAGCTCCTCTGTAACTCACAGTCCTGCCAGGGTTCTGGAAGGGTTTGCTGCTTTCTGTTAAAGTATTGTAGTATTGGTTCTGCCCAATGCCTCAAGATAGAATTAATGAAGTCTGACAGAATATTTAATCCCCTCCTTACTACAGTCTAACATTCAGATGTGTTCCTAAATATGTTGTGCAGCTCCTCACACCAAAAATGAGCCCCCTCTGCCCATAAAGGCTCTGGTTGTGTGCATGGCTCTTCCAGTTGTTTGTTGTCCTCTGAGTTGCATTATTTCCTTACACATTCCTTCTTGGTATATTCCTATAAATATTTTTAGGATCACTTGACAAAACACGGAGGTGAAAAAGCAGTTCTCCTGCTGCCCTCGCAGGCATTAACTGTTAGACCAGCTCAACATGACTGTTTCGTAAGTCAGAATTACTGGCTTCAAACTGAGCAGAAAATGGGAAGAAAAGATGAGAACTGGCTCCCAGAATTGCCCCTTCCAGCTTCCCTCACCTTGGAAAACCTCAAGTTCTTTGCACGAACAGCCAAAGGCTTTCAGGAGATGCAAAAGGTTTTTGAGTGCAGCCAAACAGACCAGAAGTGAAAGCCCCTGCGTTGCTGGAAGCCTCGAGGAGTCTTTTTAAAACGGACTTTTCTTCAATACAATCATAGCAAGGGATTGTGGCAATCGGCCTCACAAGAGCAGTCCTTTGTCTTTGGGCCTTTCAATGCCTTCCCGGTAGCCAGGGGCTGATTTCTGCACTGCAGGTCCATTAGATGGATTTATTGTTGTTTGGGTTTTTTTTTTTGTAGTATGATGGGTTGTGTGTTTTTTTACTGCTGAAAGGACAGGGAGAAAGGAAAGAAGTCTGGGGACGTGGGGGCTGCCTGCAGCGTTTGTTAATGCACCACAACTGAGTGCTCAGCTCGGCTCTGCTGCTGCCAGCACCGAAGGAGGCTTTAAATACCACTCAGCGAGGCCTAGTTTAGTCTTTGCTGTGCAGCAAATGGAGTGAATGGTCTTTCCTGGCAGGTTTTTCAGTGCAAAGAGATGCTCAGAGGCAGAAACGAGTCCAGTGTGTACAGAGGAGAGAACACAGAGGGTCTGTTCCAGGGCAGGGGTCTCCAGCCAGCAAGAAGCTACGGAATGACCAAGCTCTGTCTGCAGGATCTCACATCTTGCTGTATTTTTATTTATTCTGCTGTAATTTCCAATATTGTGCCACACACACCGATGTAGCACCAGGAGGCCTTTTGCTGCCTATCAAATGCTATTTGATGATTTAATAAAGATCAGTGTTTCCTGCTTCAGGATCAGTGTGCAGTGTCCTTGTCTCACAGCGATGCTGGAAAAACTGAAATCTTGATGAAGATGTGACGTCACCCCCTAGTGCAGCCTGAAGTTTGCTGAGCTCAGCTCAGAGAGGGGGAAGAGGTGTCTCTGTGTGAAAGCACTGGGAATTCAAGGGTGCTTTGGCCCCCACCCACCACCGGGCCTGTGCCAAGCTGTAGATGTGTCGCTTAGGGGTGGACCTGGCAGTGTGGATCAATGGCTGGACTGGATGATCCTGGAGGTGTTTTCCACTCTCAGTGGCTCTGTTGTTCTGAGCTCTGTCTCACTCTCCCCACAGGTCCTGCACTCATCTGCCCGCTACTGCAAGAGCATCCTGGACGACAACAGCTCCTCTGCCCTCATCATCCTGGGCTTTGTCATCATGTCCCCCCTCATCGTGGTGGCCATGGCCATCTACTGCAGCCTGGCCCGGCGCCTGCGGCTCTTCATGTGCTTCCAGCCCTACAGCCTGGCCGTCTACAAGGGGGGCAGGTGGTGCCGCTACGAGGGGGGTGGTCCCTGCGGCTGTGCCAGGGGCTGGAACACTCAGGTCAAGGCCTGGGTGTGAGTTGGCATCGCCAACGCCATCCTCTCCCCGCCCGGTCCCCGCTCATCGGCTCCCCGGGGCCCTGCGGAGCTGCCACGGGGCCAGAGCTGATGCTCAGCCGGCTCAGCTGGGGCTCCCTCGGGATTCCAGGGGTGTCTGAAGTGGTGGCACAGATCAGGCAGGGGAAGGCAGGGCAGCTCCATCCCATCACATCCCCGCGGCCTCTGCAGCATTGTTGGTGGGGTCTGTGTGCTGCTCGTCATCACTGCAGGCTGTGTGTTCCCGCTGGGTGCTGTTCCCCTGCCTCCCCCCTGTAACCATTTCCAGTGTTCTGTAGAAATAAAGGAGGTTCCAAATGCCCCAGGGGAGTTTCTCTCTGTTCTGTCTCAAGGCATCGGCTGCAGCAGCACCAGCCACGCTGTACCTGTTGTTCCACACCACAAAGCGCCGTAGGGTAAAAGGTAATTTTTCTCTTCCTTCTGAGGATTGATTTTTCCAGTCTCCTTGCCCTGCATGGCCCTGGTACCACCCTGAGGAATAACCAGTGGTTGCTACAGGTGCAAGTGAATTGGAGAGAAAAATAAAGGGAGGGGGGGAGAAAAATACTTGTCAGCTTCTGGCAGGACTGAGGAAAAACAAGAAAGTTCTGTTCCATGGAAAGGAGATATCGTGCTACAGGATAACAAGGTGTTGCCTGGGGGCATATCTGCTCACTGGGTACAGATATTTGATATGAGCTGCTGTTCCCTTTGCTCACCTGTTTAATCCAGCTGCTTTTACAAGGAAAGGTTTCTTCAGCCTGGCTGTGGTGCAAGTATTGTAGTGAACCATCCCCACGGCTGGTCCTGCAAAGAAATTCAGGGTTATTTGCTACAGCCTTCCCAATAAAGCAAAAAATGGATTTCATTTGGTATTTTCCTTCACAGAAAATTTTAATAACAAAGGGGAAATGAATCTGCCTGAAATCTCAGTAGCAGAACACACAGCTCAGGCTGCACCTCAGGGTGTCCTGGCACAGGCAGAGCCCACAACAAGGCATTCCCAGCAGTGCCAGAGCTCTGAGGTGAAACTGCTTTGATCCTAAATTTCCTGTAGAGAGCACAGAGCCATCCTCAGCATCCTCGGCCTCGGCTCAAGCGCTGAGGGCAGCTGTGCCAGCCTGCTGCGTGCAGGGCTGATGTGCCAGGCAGGGACTGTGCCCACAGATGTGGTGATGCCTCCTCTGCACTCCCACAGGCAGGGCTTTGTGCTGAGAGCTCCCAAAGCAGCTCAGAGCACAGCTCTGCTCAGCAGGGTGCTGCAGGAGGACAGAAATGGGTTTTAACTGTTGGGGTTTTTTTAAAGTCCAAACTCTGTATGGGTTTAATTTCCCTGTGACATCTCCATGCTCAAAGCCACAGCACCAACCTGGTACTGAAGGACCTCAGAAGACACTAAAACACATTTCCATCCAGCCTGTGCTCAGGTCCATGTTTATTTGTACTTTCCTGCTCCTCCCTCATCAGTGAACAGTGCAGATGAAGTCATTAGGAAGATGCCATGTCTCAGTGGTTATCAGCCCTCTGATGCCTCCAGTTATTGGAGTTCTCAGCTGGGGGCAGTGCAAATACAAACCATCTGTCAAGCCTGAACTGAAATCAGGAATATCATCTTTTAGAGCCAAGGACAACATGGAATTTATTGGAAGGATGCTACATTCCTCCTCTGAGGGAGGCCAGGGAAAGGAAGCTGGAACCTGCTGCACATACCATGAGAGGATGTGCTGCTCCCCGTCCCATCACGGGCAGCTGAACGCTCCAAGTGCTGAGTTTTCTGTGAATAACTCTCCAGGTTAATTTGGCAGGATTTGCATGGTAATATAAGCCCAGTGACACATGTTCTGGACAGTCTCTTGTGCTCTCTCTCCGCTGGTGTTGCTAACAGCTTCATTGTAACTGGAATGGCTTCAGGGAAGCTTCCCTGTCCTCCCTCCCCTCCCTGCTCTTTCTCTGAGCTAAGTGGTCACTGGTGATTGTTTCCAGCTCTGCTGGAGAACTTGGTGAGAATGAATGGAAGGAATTAAAGAAGGAATAATCAGAGAGGGCCTGCCAAGGGTTCCTTCCCTCTGCTGGTCCTCCTGGTATGTAAGTGCCCGCAGAATGGGTCACCAACTGCACCCCGTTCTGGGAATCCTCCCCTGGGACTTGGCTGGGGCTGCCATCGTCCCCCTGTGAAAGAGCAGTGCCAAGGCAGGCTGGGCAACATTCCCAGGTTTTGTGGTGGCAGCCCAAGGGAAGGATCTACACCCCAGGGACAAAAAATAGGGACATTTATGAGCCCAGCGACAGAGGCACTTTTCAAGAGAAGAGCCAGGGATTGTCCACGTCGGATGCTCAGAGCTGCAGGGATTGTCACGGCTGTGCTGCTCATTTCCCCCTCTGCCAGGGCATGAGTTCATGGAAACGCTGGTGTGGGGAAGCAGGACCAGCCCAGGCTGTGGGTGGGTGCCCTCAGATGCCAGAAGCAATTAAATCCCTGTCAGCTTTCCAGGCCAGCTCCTCCCTGGCCACACAGCAGAGACACGAGTGCCTGAGTCACAAGGGAGGGGAGGACACGGGACACTCGGAGCATCTACTCCAGTTACACCGAGTGAAGTGCAACCTGCAGCTGTGCTCCAGGAACTCCAGCTCGCTGGGGACCTGTCCTTGGCTTCCTTCCCCAAAGCCAGGCCTGAGGACTCCTCTTTCCTGAGCCTGCTGCAAGGAAGAGCAAAAATAAGTTTCCTCGGGACGTTCCTGCACTCAGGAAGGTGACTGGGAGCTACTGGAAGGGACACTGGTCCTTAGAGAGCATCCCAGCTCTGAGCTGCCTGCTGAGCTGTGCCAGCTGATGAGCACTCAGGGAGGTGTCTGCAGCTGCCAGAGGTGCTGGCTCTGTAACTCCTTGGCAGCAGAGAGGTGGTGATGAACAGGAGGGTTCATTTCCTCCCTCTCCCCCAAAAGTGCTGTCTGCTCCTGCCCTTCAGCAGCAGAGTCAATAAACCAGGGTGCTAAAATCACCCTGTTGTCAGCACCTTTCCATCAGCGTGGCACCAGGCAGGAGGCTGCTGGAGTGTGTTGAAGCCTTTGTGAAGTGTTGCAGTGCCAACAAGACTGCTCTGCCCATCCTGGGGCGGGGCTGGCAGCTCGTGTTTTATCAGTGCAAGGGGTTCATCACAACTTCCCAGCCCCTGCACCTGCCTTGCCTCTCTCCCCAGGAAAGGATGAGAAGCCTCCTGAGGGATCATGGAATGGTTTGGGTGGGAAGGGACTGCAGGGATCATCTGCTTCCAACCCCACCGAGGAGGATGGGTTTAGATAACACGGTGAAAACTGCAAAGAGAAAGTGCTGGCTGGTGTGGGGACAGACAGGGCAGGTGGCCAAGAGTGAAAAGGGAGCTGGCTCCAGGTCTCTGATCTGCAGGGGGAAACACAGGGATGCAGGGGGTATCCCTGAGAAATCAATCTGCCCCTGGGATCTGCTGCTCAGAAAAGCTGCTGCTGAGCCCTTCCCAAATCCCTGGCACCTCCAGGGCGTGGGACAGAGCAGGATGCAATCAAAGGCTGGTGAGGATTTCCCACAGGCACAGAGTGGCTGTGGCCCACCTTTGATGCCACTGAAGGGAACTCCTCGTGGCAGACATTTGGGGAGGAGGGAGGGGAAACAGAACTGTGCTGTTTTCCAGGGGTCTTTCAGCACATTCCTGTCAGGCTGCAGAAAGTGGGGCTTCAAGCAGATCTACTGGCACAAGTTATCACCCTGGATATTTAAGGGGAAGCTGAAAAGCCATTCCCAGCCCTTTCAGGAGCTGGAGATTGTTCTGACATCCTGTCTCTGGGGCTGCTTTGGGAGACAGGACATCTCTGCGTGAAGCAATTTGTTCCACTGTCGGCACAGCTGGTGGGTTCAGCATCACAAAGGTCAACCAGACCATCCTGGGAAGCACTGCTGGGTCACACCAGGAGACACTGGAGTGCTCCTGCCCCCTGAGACATGGTGGGCAACCCTCCAGCAGGTAAAAAAGAGACAGGATGTGCAGGGCCGGACCTGGCTTTCAATGGTTTGTCTGAAGCTCGGGGAGAGATAAGAAGCAAAGCCAAAAAAACCCAGACAGACCACTCAGGGAAACAGTGGTGCTGTTTGCTCTGCCTTCAGATGCCTCCAGTTCCACTCATGCCTCCTTCATTGTTCCTCAAGTACTTGGATGGAACTGAGGAAACCAAGCCCTACGCAGAAGAACAGAAGCAAAATTAGAAGCCAGGGGAGCAGACTTCCTCCAGACAAAAGCATCTTGCTGCTGAAAGCCCAGAATATCTGCTTTGTCCCTGAAAAGCCCTCCTGGCTCCTTCACCAGCTTCCCCTCATCAGTCTGGGCTGTTTCAGTTGTGATGCTGAGCCTGGGGCTCTGCTCAGCACATTTTGGAAAGAACTGCCTTTTGGCCTTCTGGTTTCTACTTTAGCTTTGCTGACCGTGGTCCCATGCTGGCCATCAGCACTTACACAGGGATCCCCACCTTTCCAGCCATCCTGGATCCCTCAACCTTCCTAAATCAGCTGCTGCTGAGATGTAGACAGAGCCCTCCACTCACACAGCGCTTGCTGTTTGAGAGGAACAAGTGTTAGCTGAGCCCAGCTGGGAAATGAAACTCCTTATCCTTATCCTTATCCTTGTCCTGAAACGAGCTCAAGCCCTGCAGCACACCCAGGGACTGCCTTTCCTGCCAGAGAACTGGGCTTTACCACAGCAGGGCACGGCAGGGAGGGAAGAGATCCAACCAGTTTTCTGCAAAAACCGCTCTCAGATAGCTCCTATTTCTTCTTGGAAATGGCTTTCCCCTCTCACACTGCCTTTCCCCTCACGAGGTCTTGACCCCTAGACGGGGAGGGTGGGGTTGTCTCAGCTTTGGGCACAGATGCTGTCACAAAGGGCACTTTTCTTGCAGGCACCAGCTGCACTTCACCTGCTGCTGCACACATTTAATTTGCTGCGGTGTCTGACTCCATCTGAGCCAGATGCACCAGGCAAACACTCTGCCTGGGATATTCTGGCATTTGCTTTCTAGTCACAACTCAGAAACCCAGAGAAGAAAAACATTAAGCTTAGAGAGGAAATCAATCAGCCCAAGTGTTTCAGAGCACCAGAGGATTTTAGTTCAGGTTGCAGGGAAAGGGTTCATTCAGCCTTTTTTAATAATGCAGTTCTCCATATCCCACATAAATGGAGGGGTGAGACAGAAAACCCTTTTGCCTGGTTGCAGTTAAGGATGTCATGCAGCTGGATAAGGGTGTGAATACCTCTGCTATTTTTCTGGTTTGTTCTCAAGTACCTGGGCATGGCTCTGTGCCTGCCTGTCTACCTGGGCTAGACCATTCCTGTCAGCACTTGGCAAATCAGGTTTCCTTGGGATTGCACAGGTTCTGTGGGTGGAACTCACCTCAGCTGCCTGGTTTCTTGATGAAGGGCCCTTTGTTCACCGGGCTTTTTTGGTGCTTGCCTTGACCATTTAAGGTCTTGCTGCTCCTTGCCACGATTTTAGCCACACCAGTGTGGTACCCAAAGGGTGTGATGAGCCTTTGGGGGTGTCTCATCAAGACAGCAGTGATGGAGAATGGGGTTTGTTATGACATGTCAGCTGGAAAAAAACACAGGTGGAGATTTCTTGGGGTACAAATATTGCAGCCACAGAATCCCCCCCTTTCCACCAGAAAGCCACAAAGCCAGAAAGCTGAACCATTTCACAGAGTAATCCACAGATTCCCCACAATAATGGTTAGAAGGAAAAGCTGTAGGCCAGCAAGTCCCCTTTCTTATCCAGGAAAGACTAAAAGGATAGAGCAGAGCAACCCACAGGTGGTGGAGGTTGTTCTCTGTGCCCTGGACAGGCAGGGCTGTTCAGAACAGATGCACCATCTCCCCGTCAGTCCTGCTGGATGTGGCTGCTCAGCAAAACCCCATGAACATTCTGGAGACGAGGAAAATTCCCTCCAAAGCCTGGCCAAGCCTTCCTCTGGCACAACACATTCCCATGAGGTCACTGTTGGAGTCTCTCCTCTGTCTGGATCGTTCACAACCAGAAATTAAACACTTTCTCTTTGAGCTCGTGACCCCTCCTGTGCAGGATGTTTTGCTGTGGTCTACCATGGGACAGGAGGTGTCTTTGCATTCCTGCTGGCATCCTCCATATCTGCTCCAGGAGGATTTGGGACACTCTCTGCAGCACACATGACGTGGCTCGGGCTCCAGCTTTCGTGCTCCTTCCAAAACTGCAACACAGGAAGGTCTTGTCATCCTGATTGATGGCAGCCCGTAACAAAAAAAATGATTCCAGGAATCCCTGTACTAAAACTGCCTGCTTTTTGATCTGCAATCCTGGAAAACGCTGGATTCCTGCTGGGGGTCAGAGGTCTGACACGAGGGGTGGAAACGCTGCCTTTTTGCTGGGTTCTGCTGATGAAATGTGGAGCAATGGGTGTCCCCTCACACCCAGCCATGGGCTCCTCTGAAGGGGCAGGGGAGAAGAGGGAAGAGCCCCCAGAATTTCACCATTGCTTTGGAGATTTGTAGGGAACTCCACGCAGGGAGAGCAATCTTGGTAGCCTACGTGAATGGTGATGCAAGCAACAAAAAATAGTCTGGGGGAAAGACTGCAGGAAAAAGATGGTTTTTTGTGTTTTTTTTTTTTCATTTCACAGGTCTGCTGTGCATCAGTTTTCCTTGTTTACCCTCTGGGACACCTGTCCATCATGTCCCATGGGTCACCTCCATTCCTGACCAGCTTGCCACGGCCTCTCAAGAGCTTGTCAGTCATGGAGATGAGGAAAGGCACAGAACACACGAGGAGAGAAGCTCTGAGTGTCTTTTATTGGCAGAGTGTCACGACAGCAACGTCCTTGACAGGTGCCAGGAAGCAGAGGCAGAAAGAGCCCCATGTGTGGGAGAACTCTGCAAAACAGGATCTGCCAGATTTCCTCTGCAGGACCAGGGATCAGGGCAGGCCCCACACTTTGAGCAGCCCAGCCTGCCCTGCCACCTCTCCTGAGCAGCAACAGAACCACCTGGGATTCCCAGCTGAAGGTGCTCGAGGGTGACCATCCCTCCTCCCTTTTTTCTGCCCTGTGTCCCATCCATATATAAACCCATGCACAGAGAGCTGCTCTCTTTCTTTTGAGAGCCAGGAGGGAAAATGGCTGTGGAAGTGGTAAGTGTTACTTCATTTCTTGGTTCAGCTGGGTAGGGCAGGAATAGCTGGAATTGCAGATTTTCAGTAAAGACCAGGATTTGTGTCTAATCATGCACAGAGATCAGTGTGAGTGTGAGAGCAGCTGTTGCTCTGTTGCTGTTTCCATACTCTGTTTCTCTGAATGTTTTGTGGCAATCCCTGTGACCCATCGCATTTTTGGGGGGGATTTCTAGGACCATTTCTAGGAATTTGCTGCAGTGGCAGATTTCCACAGGGCTAATCTGTTCAGCTTAGTGGACATCAATTCCTTTCCAGCTTCAGCAATGTTTCTTGTTGGATTTGATTTGGCTCCTCTTTCCTGTTGGGAAGTGAGGAGTGTGGATGGGGCTCTGCATTCCCATCACCTGCCTCTTCTTTCTGGACTGAAGAAACAAATTCCTCTTGCAGAAGGAGCCTCCCTGGAAGGGTGGGGAGCAGAGGGAACATTTCTATCTAATACTGCCACATATTTGTGGGGGAATATTTGTGCTCTTGTTGTCCCTTCATCATCGGGTCAGGCATTACGGCACCCAGCTCTGGAACAAAAGTCTCTTATCCCCAAAATAGATGGGAATTGTTTTGATGGCTTTTGCATGCATCAAGTCACCTCTTTCTTTATGGACTGCTGGAATTGCAGCTATTTCCCTGGTGTGACGTGGGAGGACACAAGGCTGGCAGGACTGGCAGTGAGGAAGAGTCGGGCAGAGTGTTCCCCAGCAGAACCCTCCACCCCCTCGGGCTTGTTTATGCAGCAGGATTTCTAATCTGCCTTCTTCTGACTGTAAACAGCAACTTGTTGATGGCAGGAAGTCTTTCCCCCCTTGTTACTTTCGGGTTTCATCCTGCCCTCTCAGATCCCAGCATGGCTCTTTCCGGGAGTGAGTTCAAGTTGGATATCAAGGATTATGTCCCCCCAGAGTTGGCATCAGGTGCAGTGAGGCTGCCTGGGTGGCCCAGGGTGAAATTGGTCCCTTCCCACAGAAACAAGGGACTGTTCAGTCCTTGGAAATCTCACCAGCCCTCCTCTACCCCTTGAGTTGATAAAATGACCTCAAACCGAGTCTGTGATGGTGAAAAAGGACTGGTGAGCTTTGCCAGCTCCTGAGGGTTGGTTTGTGAGGGCAGTGGCAGCCTTGCCCAGGGACAGAGTGTGTCCTGCTCCACATCCTTTCCCTCCTCAGCCTCCCAGTGCTCCAGTGCTCAGCTCTTTTGAGCCAGAAAAGTCGGCATGTGGATTGTCCCATCCTGCCTGTGGCTTTTGTGCCCCAAAGCCTTGGACCCACGAGGCACCTGCACCTCCAGAACGTGCTGAGCGTGTGGGAAATGAAGAACCAGTGCCTTGAAGCAGAAACTCGGAGCTGACTCAGACCTGAGCCCATGCTATGCTCCCTCTGTCGCTGCCCAGCATGGGGGGACAATTTTCCAAGTGTTCCAGGAGCATGGAGTGAGCTGGCCGAGGTCAGCGGGGCTGGAGGAGCCCTGCTGACGGCACGGGGAGTCATTCCCTCTCCTCCCACTCACTCCCTACTGGCTTCACACAAAAAGGGGGATTGTTTCTTGTGCTCCAAGCTTTGTTCCTGCTCACATGTTTCTGCCTTGTTCCTGAGAGGGGGTAAAAGGCTCCAGATGCAAAGGGAGCATCTCAGCAGAGCCCACACCTGAGAAGTAGCCCCGTTATAAACCCCAAAACTGGAGGTCAGTGCTTTTCTGGCAGCCTGGAGCAGGGAAATATCTGGAAATCCCTGTCCCCAGACTGGTCCAGTTGGGCTCCTCTGCTGCAGTGCTGAACCTGTGCCACCCCAGCATGCCAGTTTTTGGATGGCATTTATCCTGAAGCCAAGCTTCTCTAGCCCCATAGGCTGCTGGAGTGAGGGGGAGAACAGGAAAGCTGCAGAGCTGGGAGTGCAGAGGCTCGAGCTGTCACCTGGGTGTTGAGGCTGATGGAAAATCGGCCTCACTCCGGTCTGGATTCCAGGCTGGGAGCAGAGAGCAGGGCTTGGCCAGCTCTTCTGCAGCTGCACTTGAAGTGGGGGCCGGGCGGTCTCTCCTGATAGGAATTCACAGTCATCCTCTGCTTCCCTTTCCTGTTGTGGCTGGATGGGCTGAGGGGTGCTCAGAGCCCCATCCATCACTGCCTTTGCTTTGCCTCCCCCCACCCACCACGCTGAGAACTCCCAGAGCCTGGCAAGATTTAGGGAAGCCTCTAAAAATAGAGCACACCTAAAATACAGCTGATGGGAGCAGGAACTCTGCTGGGGGGGGGTTGCTCCATTCCTGACCGTCCATGGGTTGTGGCTCCAGGGACACTCCGGTTTGGGAGGGGGAAATAATGCCCTGGTGGCCTCTCCCTGTGCCACCACCGCAGTCTGAAAGGTGAGGCAGAGATGGATGGAACAGCACTACTGTCCAAATAAGCTGCTAAAAGTCGTGCTGGAGTTAACTGAGCCCTCCCAAACCCACCCAGCATTGTGTCAGGGCTGCAGGGACATCAGGCTGTGAAACTGCCTGAACAATTACTGCTGGGACTCAAAGAAACTGGGGACAGAAGGTAAAATAAGCAAAACAGATGACAAAGCAGCCTCCTGGGGAGGGAATCTGATCCCCTTTGCTTTCGGTTGTTTCTTTCCTGGCTCCTCCCTGAGACATCCTGCAGACAAACAAGCTGGGAAGGCTGTCCAAATGCAGAACCTCCCGTGTGCAGGAGGCTTTCTCTGCTGTGTCTGGCTCTTGTGTCCTGCAGGATGCTCTAAATTGTCTTTTCTTTCTCTCCCAGACTGACATGTTGAGAGCCTACAATTCTAGAGGGTTCTCAAGGCTGAGAACTTGCTGCTCAGTGTGGGAAATAGCAGCTTATTGTGTAGGTGGAAATTCCTCAGGAAACCCAGTTCTAAGGAGATTCTCTTAAAATTGGCTTTTCCCAGTTGTCTGGGCTTTCCTAACAGGATGGAGATAAGGGATAAAAGTCAAGCAATAAGGAAAAGGATCCACTCCAAAGAATAGCCTTTGGTTAAAAATTGACCACTGCATCCAGACCTCACTTGTACTGCTTAGAAGTGGGTCCAATTCTTGGAGCTGTTTGTCTTCCTGGCAAGCAAAGAGAGGCTGGAGTTTGGGTCCAGCTGGGAAAAAAAAGGCAGTGAAACACGCTAGGATGGTGATGCTGTGCCCTGCCTGTTCCTTTGGGGGATCAGTGTTCCCCACCCTGCTCCTGCTCCTCGTGCTGGGCTGAGCTGGGAGCTGGGGGTGCAGATGTGAGGCACAGGGCTCTGTCAGCTCCTCCTTGGCAGGCAAGCTGATGCGTGTGGACAGCACTGGCATCTCTGCAGAGGGGTGGAGGATCATTCTGACATCCCAACAGCTCTGAACTCAGCCAGCTGCACACCAGGGCAGCCCTCACAGTAACAGGGAGGGACAGGGACAGGGAGCTGGGCTATTTCTGACCTACCTGACAACAGGACACATCCAGAAGCGTCTGGGAGAGCAGAGGTCCACGTTGTCTTTTGCTGTTTCTCCTGGTTTACCCCTTCACTGGTTTGCCCTGTGTGGAGTAGCCTGCTCTAGCTGTGAGCAGTCAGGAGGAGTCAAAGGAATTACAGCAGAAAATGAAATCTCTGGGCTTAAGGTACTCTGAATTTAGGGTTGAGAGTCGAGGCTGCTCCTGCATTTCAGCCCAGAAGTGGCTGTAATCTCGTGTTGTGTGACATTTTAGGGTGCTTTGGGATAAAAGAGATCATCTATAAGCTAGACCTTACCTCACTGAGGAGTCATTCCTAGGCACTGATCGACCTCTGAGAAACATAAAACTGGTGAATGCAGCGAGTAAACACGTCTATTTTTGTAGTTTGTCTTCCAAGTCCAACAAAAATAAGAGATGACTTGAGGCTGGAGACTCCAGGACACACTGTTAACTGAGAAGTGGCAACACGGGGCCTGATCCTCTGCTGGAAGCCGGGCTGGCATTTCTGGGGTCAGGGAGTTGAAGTTCACACCCTCTGGCCATGCAGCCTGGAGCTGTGCAGAAGCTGAGTGTGACTGGGGCAGTGGGATGAGCTGTGCCTGGACATTTTGGGGGCAAAACCTGGAGCTGGCTGAGAATGCTGTTGGTGTTTCAAGTGCTCTCAGCATCCTCTGCTCAGGTCTGGCCTTTCAGCCCAAGACCTGGTGCGTGGATTCCAGTTGGATCCCTGGCTCCTTGGGTATCTCCCCACCTGTGCTGGGCTGCACAAACCTTGCCTGGAGCTCCAGGGGAAGTTCTCACCCTCATCATCACCCCCAGTGCTCGTGAAGTCGCTCTGCTTCCTTTCCAAACGGGGAATTTCCAAGCTGCCGTATATAGATCCCCCAGCAAACAAACCCGCCCTATGTGGAGCTGAAACAAGGGCTGTGTTCCCAAAAAAAAGCCTGTTTGTTCCAGCTGCAGTCATTTGTCTCGGGGAGGATGTTGCATCTCTTCAGAAATGGTGGATTGTTTACATCCCTGGAATGTCACAGCAGCTGCTGCACGACACCAAAACCTCCCCCAGGACAGGGCACCGAGGGCTTGTGCTCTGTAAAATATCTGTGTACCTGCCTGAACCTCAGCAACATCAGGACCAAAATATGGTTGATTGGCTTTTATTTGGGATTTTTGGGGTTTTTTTCCCCCCTCTTACAGATGTAAGATTATCCTGAGCTGTTCTACAGCTTGGCAGGCTGGATCATCACCTTGGCTGAATTTTGGCCAAGGCAGGTGGAGAACCCGAGCTTAGCAGTGATGGGGAGCTGAGCCTGAGCTGAGACTGCAGCCAGAGTTTTGGGCTCATTTATCCAGGAGCAGATCTGCAGTGACACTTCAGAGCTCAGGATGCATCCAGGAAAGAACCAGCAGGAGCAGGCACTTACTGGAAACAGGATTTGCCAATTACTGTAAAGTTTAAAAATAAACCCGAACTGTGTAAGATCTAATTATTTTCCAGGCTGCTTTTTCCTGCTTCCACCTATCCCAGCAGGACTTACAGGGACTGAAAGGCTGCAGGGTGTGAGGCTGAATGGCATTCACATTGATAAACTGGCAAAAAAGGGGATTATTCTCAGATGAGCAACATTTCCTTGGGAAGTGAGTAATGGAAGGAAATCATCTCCAGATACCCACCAGCCCTGCTCAAGGGGCTCTGGATGTGCATCTGAGAGCCCTGGGAACAAGATCCAGAGCATTTCTAGGTGGTTTTCTCAGAGCAGGACATTGGGGCAGGAGGAGGATAGGGCAGGAGTGCCTGGGTTAGCTGATGAGAAGCAAATGGTTTGCAGTGGGGCAACACTTGGTTCCTCCAGCTTTTCCCTTCGGTATCCCAGGTCCAGGATCCAAGCAGTGTGAGGACAGCAGGCAGGACACACACACCAGGAGAGAACAAGGATGAGACTGGACAAATCCTGCGCTCAGCAGTGGCTTGGAAAGCCTTTTTTGCAATCCCCAGGAGGGGAGATAATCAAACTGGGGGAAATATTGCTCACTGGTTTCATAAATCCCACAAAATTTGGAGCATTCCTCCTCTGCTATTTTTCAGCCTGTCCTGTTGGTCACTCCCTGTGTTAAGGAGGTGATGGCTGATGGGTCTCTTCATAATTAGGTGTAACTTTCCAGCTTTTTCCTCTACGAGTAACATCTTGGATCTGTCCAGACGCAGCACATGTAAAAACCCACAGGGGAAAAAGGGAAAGGGACTGTTGTCACCTGTAGCTGAGGAGTAGGAACCAGAAGCAGATCCACGGAGAGCAGGGCAGGCAGGAGAAGGGAAAGGTTTGGTTTGGTTTGTGTTCTGGCAGATTCTCCTGCCCAGGAGCATTGAGAGGCTGCAGCCAGTGAAGGCTGACCCTCGGGGGCTTTGCTATTTGCTGTCTGCCAGACTCTCAGCCCCTCCATCCAACCTGTTCGTCACAGGTTTATCTTCGGGCGTGTGAGTCCCCCTTGCCTCAGCACCACGGACCTGAGGACGTGTTTGACACCACCACGCCGAGGGAGACGATCCATGGGCACTCAGCTGCTGCAATTCCCAGTGTTGCTCCTTCCCCAGGGCACGGCAGGTCCTGTGTCCCCCCGTGTGCCCCCAGGGCAGGGCAGGGACTCGCTGGGCAGCGCTAGGACCTGTGGAACGCTCCGTTCCTCCTCCCTGAAGATTGGCCAATATTCCCAGGGCAGGGCAGCTCCCCAGCCTTTCTACTTTTTTCTTTCCTTTATATACGTGTTTTTCCTTCTTCCAGCTCACTCCAGAGCGGAGAGCTTTGGATTTCTCGGAGCTTTTCTCTCCTTCTTTCCCCCCCCCCCCGCTCCCTGGCAGCTGGCCTGCTGCCAGGGTCTCGCAGGGCCAAAAAAGTTTTTATCTACGGGGATATATTTTTCAAACCAGCCCAGCTGCGCTCAGGCTGCAACCGAATCCGCGCTCCTGGGGCAGGCTTAGCTCGGGAGAGGAAGAGCAGCAGGGGTGCCTGTGTGTGCCTCTCCTCCAGCTATTCCTGTCAGGATGGATTTATGACTCTAAAAGGAGTGGGGTGAGGGGGTGGGGGCAATAGGGGGAGGAAGGAAAATTGCCTCCGGGAGCCAGAGCTTGCACCACAGCCCAGCGAAAGGCGCGGGGAGGAGCAGCCGGATCCCAAGGCATGAGCAGCGTGGAAGTGGCACCCCGGGATCTGGCGGATCCGTGCGCGTACTATGACTGATCCTGAGCTTTTCATCTGCCTCCACAGAGCCCAGCCGCTGGATTTAAGGTAGTTTGCCCAGGACCAGGCTTTGCTATGTTGGCCAAGGCAGTGCTTTCTCTTGGTCTGTGGCTGCGGTTCGCTGCAGGACAGGACACACCTGAGCGAGGTGAGTGCCTGGAAAGGCGAGGCATTCCCGTGGTGCTTTCCCCCCATTTCATACCTCCTGCTCCTCAGAGCTGCTCCCGAAACCTTTTCAGGATAAAAGCTGAGGTTGTCTTGATGCTTGAGGTGTATAGTTATGCTTGTGTGTTCCTTCGCTGGCACAGGGGCAGAACAAACAAACCAACCTGTCTAAAAAAATCGCCTGTTGGAAATGTTGTCCTGTTTGTTTCCAGTAGGGAAAAGGAAACTATTTGAAAAACTTGCAGAGTTTGGTGTCATCATATGGAAAAAACCCTTGCTCCTCACTGGTACCTCTGTACTGAGGGACATGCATTAAGAGAAGTAAACCAGTGATTAACACTATCCTTGTCTTGCTCTCTTGCTAATCTCTGCGGTTCAGTCATCACAGTTTCTCTTTGAAATGCTTTCTCTTTGAAATGCTTTCTCTTGGATACTGTTCATGGAAAGTAAATGACTGTGGGTCAGTCCTGCAGAACTGACAGTGGGAAAAGGGACGTGAGGGAGGTGAATGTCTCATTCCTGGTCCCTGCCCTGTGGTGCTGGGTAGAGACTCATCCTGCACCGTGGTGGCTGAGCTGGTGCAATTCATTTTTGTGCTGCCTTTTTCCTCACAAGCAGAAAAGGTTCTGAGGCTGCAGGGGAAAGTGCTGGTTGTGTCTGGTTTTCACTGCACCTGGGAAGTGTAATCCACTGGGAAAGGAGAGTGGACCTCTTGTCTGTGTGGACAGGAGGTCCTCGGGCTCAGAGAGCAGCTCAGACTGCTGGGGTCTGATTCTGCCTCTGGTACCCAGAGCAGGCTGTGTCTACAGCTCAGCTCTCCTTGCAGGGTGCTGGATTCTGTCCCTCGGTGTCCCAGGCTGGTTCAGGAATGGCACTTCTGGCACTGCCACAGTGCTCAAAGTCCACCCAGGCAGCAGTTATTCCTATTGTCCTGCCACTCTGCTGCCCTGGGAGTTGTACGTGGCAGCTTCCCAGCCCAGGCTAAAAACAATGCTCAGACCTTCAGGGCATGTGACAAAGCGAGGCATGGCATTCCAGAAGGACTGTGCCTTGCTCCAGAGGCAGAGGTGTGTGTGCTGTGCTGCTGATGTGCTGCCTGGGGCTGCACTGCCAGGCACCCCGAGAGGAACGAACCTGCTGGTGGGGGAGATGCCCACCCAGCAGCTTTGATGTGGAGCCTCCTCAGCTCCTCTGGGTGCTCCCTAAGGCAGCCCTGAGTGAGCAGCTGGCCTGGGGAGGCTCCTGGGAATGGGCTGGTGCTTGTCCAGAGGTGCTGGGGTGCTGTGTCATCAACACATACCCAGATGAACTGTTTGAGAGTGCAGGATGCATGTCCATAACCCTGTTCCCTTGGCATCTGACCAAAGGTGAAGGACTGTGGCTTCATTCCAGCTGCAGTGGGCAAAGGGAAGAAGCTGCTGGATGGCCAGTGGTGCTTCCACATGCTCAGGAATGATTAGATTGTTCAGGGCAATGGGTACTGATTTCATGCACTAAGGCACAGAGTCAAGGCAGAGCATCCCACAGTTCCACCCCTTTCCTCTTTGGGTCCAGATTCAGATCTCTGTTGCAGCAGTGTAAAGTGTGACCATTGGATAGTCTGGGCTTTGATAAATGAAGTTAGATTGTCATTGCTGGGTTACTCTGGACTAGCATCAGCTGAAAATGGTGGGGATGTTGCCATCCCTGTGGGTGCAGTGAGTGAAAAATGAAGACTGGGCCCACCCATACCCACTGTGGAGGGAGCCCTTACTGATCTCCGAAGCACAGCTCAGCACCTGCTGGAATTCCATGATTCCAGAACTCTTGAGGTCCCAAATAAAACAGCAGAGACAATGAAACTCCTGAAAAGACCCTAAGAGGTGGCGGCACAGCTTCATTCCTGCCGTTGGGATTTGTCTGAAGGGCCATTTCTCAACCCTCAGCCTGAAATCTGTGGCACAGACGAGCTGGAACCTGCACAGGCATTTTGGGCTTTTAGTCACACCAGTTTATTGTGCTTGGTGGGGCTCAGCTCCTCCACCAAGGGTGTGATCAACCCACCTCCCCTGGCACAGACCCCTCTGCCGCGGTTTGAAGTGTAAACCTCTGCGTCTGGGAGAGGTGGTGCCTCTCTCCTCCTGCCTCTCACTGTGATCCAGGGGGGCCACAGGGAAGAACAATCCATGTTCCTCAGCCTCCAAACCTGCCTCCACTCCCAGGAGAACTTCCCTTCCCCTGCGTGGCCAAACGGCGAGATGAGAAGACAAATGTGGAACGTCAAGCACAGTTAACCAAGACAGGACGTGATCTCTTCTGGCTGTAATTACGCTCCACGAGCTCCAAGCCCCACGTAACTCAGGCGTGTGGCCTGAGTTCAGGTCCCAGCTGGGAGCAGGGGGAGCTCTGCAAGCGGATGTCTCCTGTCAGCATCACAGGGAAGTCTGGCCAGCTGTTTTTCTCCTGGAAAAGCCGACGAGGCAGCACCGTGTTTCCATAGTGACGTGTTGCTCCCGTATCAATCCCTTCCAAACACTCCTCCACGTGGCTGATGTGAGTTTATCGACTAGGCAGCGACAAGAAGATCCTGCCCTGTGCTCTCTGTCGTTCCCTGGAGCCAAGCAGAGCGCAGGGACACCAGTGATGTGAGATCTGCAGAGTCATTCCAAGCAAAGACCCGACAGGGAAACACTTGTGGATGCCTCTTCCCTCCAAATTCCCCTGGAAGCGCGAAATAATCACTCGGCACGTTGCCAAGGAGCCAATCATCGCTCGGTCTGGAGCGAGGAGAGTGCCCGAAAGCAGCAGCCGCTTGCGTAAGGCAGGGATTTCGCGGTAACCTCCACAGCCCCACCTCTGGCACGGCCCGCCTGCTTGGATTGGATGCGGGACAAGGAGCAGGAAGAAGGATGATGAGGGAATTGAAAGCCTAGACCTGAGGGGAAGGACGATGGGGTGCCCAGTGGCTTTGTAAGGGTTGCCACGCTCCCGGTGTAGTGAGAGCCTTTTGTCTCTCTCTCTCTCTTTTTTTTTTTTTAAATGGATTCTTTCTGCTGCCAAAACCTGAATGGGAGCAATTTGTTTCCATCTTATGCGGGGCTGAGTGTTGGGTAGATGGCGTTTGTCTGCATGAAGGATAAACCTTCTGCTCCACCCACAGACAGTCCCTTCAGCTCCCAAATACACCCTGCCCACCAGCGGGTTTAGCTGCTGGTTTTGTTAACCAGTTGTTAATCAGTTGTTGTTAATCAATGCAGGCAGAACCCTGTGGTGTCAGGCTGTAGCTGTTCCAAATTAACACAGCTACTCCCAGCTATGCTTAACTGATGGCCAGTGTTCTGCCCAGCTCTCTTGCTGCCCCAGAGCTGCAGGGCACAGACCCGAGGGCATGGCTGTGACTCTCCTGTGGTGTCCTTCTCTTTCAGTGGGGTGTTCCACTCTGGTTTTCACCTCGGTGCAGCTCCCTGCAGGTAGTTCTGGCAGCAGTGAGATTTCTGCTCCCTCGGATTCTGCTCCCAGGGCTTGTGCATGTGACCCTGTTGTTTACTGCTTGTGAGCAGTGTCCTCTGGCCATTGACCCCTGCCCTGCCAGGGCCAGAAGCTTTCACAGCTGTTTGTTGCAACATTTGGGACGCCAGTGACACTCCTGGAACCAGTGAGCAGCCGCCATGTCCTCCAGGGAGGTGGCAGTGGTGTTCCAAGGTCTCTCCCTGTGTCCTGCCAGCCAAGTCAGTGGCTTGAACTGCTCCCAGCAGAGAGAAAATAATAGAACATGCTGAGCTGGAAGGGATCCATCAGAATCATCCAGTCCAAATCCTGGCCCTGCACAGACACCCCAACAATCCCACCCTGTCCCTGAGAGCGTTGTCCAAATGCTCCTTGAGCTTCTGAGCAGTTTTGGGGCCGTGCCCAACCACCCTCTGGGGGAAGAACCTTTTCCTGGTATCCAGCCTAAACCTCCCCCCCAAAAAAAAAGCAGAGAGCAGTGGCCACATGTGCTTGCCTTGCTCCCTGCAGCCAGAAGCACTAAACAAAGCCCTGCTGGAATGCCAGTAGGAGTTCTGGGAACCAGTGGCAGGGACCTGTAGGTCACAGTTCAGCTGCACTGCGTGATGTGGTGATGAAATCGCAGTTGCTGCAGGCACACAGGAAAGCTCACTGGACTTCACTTTCATTTTCTGCTCAGCTCTCAATGCCAGGTCAGCAGGAGGGTGTGTCTGTGGCACAGGGCTGAGCTGTGCTGGTCACATGGAAATGGCTGTGATCCAGGTGGATGGCACATCTCCTGCCTCCTCCTGGCCTCTCTAGACTAGTCAGAGAATCAAAGAATCACAGGATGGTTTGGGCTGGAAGGGACCTTAAAGATCATCCATTTCCACCCCCTGCCATGGGTTGGGACACCTTCCACTATCCCAGGTTGCTTCAACCTGGCCTTGATGCTGCCAGGGATGGGGCAGCCACAGCTTCTCTGGGCAACCTGCGCCAGGGCCTCCCCACCCTCCCAGGGAAGGATTTCTTCCTAATATCCAATCTAAACCTATTCTTTGTCAGCTTGAATCCCCCTTGTCCTGTCACCACAGGCTCTTGCAAACAGTCACCTCCAGGTACCTTTCATGTCCTCCATTCCTGAAGGCTCCTCCTGATTTCTCCTGCTGTTCCGGGAGATCAACTCTGCCACATCAGCCAGTGAAGTCTCAGATTTGGCACAGGATAACCGAGCTCTCCTGGCAGGTGCCTGTGCAGGTTTTGGGTTCACATCCCTCCTCTAACACTCCTCCCTCTCCCTTTCCCCTCCAGGTCCCCGGCCGCCCATTTCCAACACAGAGGGCGACCTCCTCCTCCTGCTGGACAGCTCCGCCAGCGTCTCCCACTATGAGTTCTCCAGGGTCAAGGAATTCATGTGGGACCTTTGCAACCTTTCACCTTCGGCCCCAGAGACGTCCAGACCAGCATCATCCACATCAGCACCACGCCCACCATGGAGTTCCCGTTCGACCGGCACCTGTCCGGCGGGAGCCTGAGGCAGGCGATCCGGGGCACGCGGCAGCTCATGGGGGACACCAACACGGGCAAAGCGCTGTCCTTCGCCAAGGAAAAGCTCTTCAGCGGCGAGGCTGGAGCCCGGCCAGACGTGCCCAAGGTGCTGGTTTGGGTGACGGACGGCTTCTCCACCGACGACATCTCCGAGCCCATGCGGCTCCTGAAGGACATGGGGGTGACGGTGTTCATCGTCAGCACGGGCCGGGGCAACTACCTGGAGCTGTCTGCTGCTGCCAGCCAGCCCCCAGACAAACACCTGCACTTTGTGGACGTGGATGACCTGCCCATCATCACCAAGGAGCTGCAGGATGGGATCCGAGGTAGGCTGGGCTGGGGTTGTGGTCACGGGGAGTGTGCAATGGGGCTGAAGATGGGTTTGGATGGAAAAACCACATGACAATGCAAAACAGCCCAGAGGGAATCTCTCAAAACACACGTGTGTGTGGGCAGCAGCACAGTCTCTCTCTGCTGGTTGCCCAGATAAGCCCACTACTAATTTATTTAAGTGTTAATGAGGATGAGTTAATGCCTGGCTCTGCAGGGCAGGCAGTGGGAGAATCCCCCCAAAATCAGTGGTCCTGCTGGCCCACAGGTGCTGCCCTTGTAAACTGTCCACAGTGCTACAGGTCCATAAACCAGAGCTTTTGGGAGGTCTGGGACAAACATCTCTCTTCCCCTTGGAAGGTTCCGTGACTGAGTGGGACAAATTCCCTCCTGTTAGTGAGAGGAGCTTGTGTTTGTAAGGAGCTTTGTGTTTGTGTTTCAGTTGATAATGAAGGAAGGAGGCTCAGGCAGGGTATTCTCTGGATTCCTTAAAAACCCCACAAGCCTTTGGAATGAGTCATGCAGGTCAGGCATCTGTACAATCCCAGCAGAGCAGGAAAATTCCCCCACCTGCACAGGCTGTTAACCAGAGGCTTCCCATACAGGCAACGATTCAACCTCAGCAAGAGGCTGCTGACTGTGGGAGCGAGGTGTCTGAGCCCCCTGAACTTGATTTTCCTATTCAGAGTGATTTTTTTTTCTCCAGAATGTTTGTCTGTTTGGCTCTGTGCCAGCTGATGGAGAGGGAGGACACAAAGGTGTGGAATACACCATGTACCCAAAATGGGATGTGTGTGCCTGGGACTCGTCTGGGGTAGATCTGACTTCCCAGATACCCCATCATGGGCTGGCACTCCCTGAGATATCCAACTCCTGCAGCTGTTGTTCTCTTACAAAGCACACATACCCCACCACAAGGGTCCCTGCCAAGCTGCTGCTGCTGCCTCTGGTGGGCTGAGAATCCTCCGTGGAACCACTCGGTCTCCACAGAGAGAGATGTGCTGGACCTGAGGCAGTGCCAGCAGTGGAAGGGGTGCAAACAGCAGGGCCTGTGGATGGGTGTGTGTGCTCACTCCCCCTCTTTTTCCCTGGCATGTTGTCCCGACACAACAAGTCTGCAGAAGGCAGCTGCCAGCCAGCCTGGCCATGGCACAGCTGGCTCCTTCCACGTGGGAAGGAGAGGGATTCAGGCTGGGAGGGAGCACAGGCTCTTTCCACTGCACCTCATACATCAGTGTGTACCAAAATGGGGCATTTGGGGAAGGACCAGCCTTGTGAAACCAGGGCATTCCTGTGAGGTGACACCAGGTTCTGTGCTTGCACCCACTTGCTCTCCACTCAGCCACTTGAACTGGCAGCTGCTGACTTGTTCCATCCTCAGGCTCCACCTTCTGAGCCAAGTTTTGCCAGGGCCCGTGTGCCCAGCAGGCACAAAACATCAGCCACTTCCCATGGGTACTCAGTTCAGGGTGACGCATTTCTGGTCTGAAATGAAATCCTGGATAACTTCTGGAGCAGGGAAGGTTTTACTCCAAGCCCTCTGATGTTTTCACCTGGAATTGAATACAGGCAGAGGGAGGGATCTCAGACCTTGAATGTCCACCCCTGGTAATGGAGAAGTGTTTCCCCCCCCACCTCCCAGAATCAGGATCCTCTCCCATCCCTATCAAACCAGAGAACTAAAACCACCAAGCAGAAGTGGTTTGTCCCAAAGCCCTGCAGCACAGAGGGCACCCAGGGCTGGAAAGGTTCACCTGCTGCCTGGCTGCATTTTTTACACCCCTAGAAAGGAAAGCAGCAGCGTTCCTGCAAGTCTGATCCTGACCTTGCCAGAGTTCAGAGGATGCCAACAAACCTGTGGCTGCAAAATAGTGCTCCAAGTCACCAAGAGGCAGGAGGTGGAAGGAAAGTGTGTCATGAGCCCTCTCTGAGTGCTGCTGGATCCTGCCTGGGGCTAACACAGGAGATTAACTTGCTGCTTCCCTCTGGGAACAAGGAGGTGCTGGGAAGCACACCAAGGACATCTATTTTCTGGGGATTATTGCCCTCTTTATGTGCTTAAGGAATCTGTGATCTGGCAAGGAGGGGCAGAGCTGTTTGCTCTGGGCTTCCTGTGCCCTGTCACTTTGATATGCCCGATTTTTTCGCCGGTGTCCCTGAGCCTCCAGGCTCACTTGTTTCCATTCCCCGAGATTTTGGCAGGACTTTTGGCACCGAGGCATTTCCTCTGCTCCCTGTTCCGTCGTGGTTTGGCCACTGGTGTTTGTGGGGCTCACAGAAGGGTGCAGTGTCCCAGGACCTCTGATTCTTCTCGCAGCCTCTCCACGCTCCGAGCGGGTGGAGTGCTGCTGGCTGGCAGCGTGTGGATGGGAGGGTAGGGCATGGAGCAGGGAGGGAAATGTTCCTGCCTGCCTGGGAGAGCCAAAGAACAGCTCAGAGGAAAAACTGAGGCTGTTTTACTTGGTACAGGGAAGCTGGCAGGGACTCAGAGCAGCTCGGAGGAGGAGAAGCTGATCCTCTCCCTGCTAAAGGACAAGTCTGGGAGTGCAAAGTGACCCCATTTCGCAGGTCTGGGCAGACTTTTGTGCCTCCTTTTTCCTCTGTGCAGTGGGGAGCCAGACAGAACTACCCCCAGGACTCTGTGAAGGATTTAGGCATGAGCTGGAAGGTTCTATCATAAAGTTTCAAGGCTCAGGGTGCTTCTAAAAATTCTTTAGAAACAAAAGAGCATCTTTATGTTTTCATATGTCACTCCCCTGGAGAAACAAAGTCCTGTGTGTTTCTGCCCCTCTGCAAGACCAGAGAACACTGGAATTCTGCCCAAGATGGGCTTGGGAGGCCACACATGTGGGAAGGGTCAAGTAGCAGAGGAAGCTGGGGCAGCTGTGAGCATCAGAAGAGGTATTTGTGCCTGGCATTTGGGGTCTGAGACTCAAAGGTAGCGTGAGCCTTGAAGAGGAGCCCTCTGTGCAGGGGCAGGGAGAGGTGAGACGGCACAAGAGGGCTCTGAATGTTGAATGTCACCGAACAACAGAGCTCTGTGAAACCCCGTGGGCAGTGACCTCAGCTGGGGTGAACTGAGCTGGCTCAGCAATGCTGGGCAGTCCCCAGTTCCTGCCCCTTTTTCCTGGCCACTGGGCACTGGCAGAGAGCAGGGAAAAATGGAGTTCTTCACACCCCGGGCTGCTTCACACACAGGACAGAATGTTTGGCTTCACTGGGAGGTGATTTCCACAGGGAGCTCAGGATGGGCCACGCCTTGGTGACTTCAGGGATCGGCCAGTGCTGCTGCCAGCTGCATCTCCCACCCAGGAGGGCTGGGATTTCAGGTGTTGCACGTCCTGGGTGTCGATTCTTGCTCCTCTTTCCCTTGCAGATGTTCTCCAAGCCAACCGGCTCCACGCAGTCGATGTCACCTCAAGCAGCTTCCGTCTGATGTGGCCCAAGCTCCTCTCCCAGGAAACTGGCTACTACACCCTGCAGTACGCCCCAACAGATGACCTAGCAAGGAAGAGGACAAAGCAGGTGTCTGGGGCTCACACCAGCCTCCTGCTGAGCAACCTTGCACCAGAAACCACTTACGAGGTGGCCCTCATTCCTGAGTCCAACGTCCACTACTTCCCTCCCCAGACAACGAGGGTCACCACGCTGGCAGGTACGATGTGCAAGGCTGCAGCAGCTGCTCTGGGAACGAGGAGCTCCTGTCTCCTACCTGGAGGCTGGAGGAGCAGCTGGGGGAGAGGAGCGTGCTGGAAGCTGGTGTATGTGACTGATGGGAACTCTCTGTGTAAGAGGGAAGGAGAGGGGGAGCGCTCGGAGCAGAAACCAGTCCCTCTGTGCAGACATATGGGCCAGAGGGTAACTTAGATTTCTGCTGGATGCACTGAAAACCTAGGCAAAGTCAAGGTGGATTTGTATCTGATATTAATTTTTTGTGAGCAAGAACAGTCCTGGCTGGGTAGTTCTGCTCAGTCTATGCAGCACAGGTAGAGAAACCAATCTCTTAGGGCTGAGTGGGGTTGTGCTGGGTTGATTTTCTTCCACCTCCTGAAAGCCAGGTACGGTGCAGGTCAGTTATGCTCCTGTGACAGCATTCCTATGCCTTGAATTCCATCCTCACTCCCATCTCTCTTCGTTTCTTGCAGAGGAAATAAGCCCAGCTCAGGTTCTCATCTCAGAGTCCGGGCCACGCAGCTTCCACGTGAGCTGGGCTCCCACGCTGGACAGCGTGATGGGCTACCAGGTGCTGTATGGACCCCTCCCAGGGAACTCAGTGAAGGTGCTGGAGGTGGATGGGAGGCACAACAGCACCGTGGTGGAGAACCTGGCACCCAACACCACCTACCTGGTGACAGTGACCGCAATCTACAGGTCGGGGAAGGAGAAATCCCTGTCAGCCAAGGCGTGCACCCAGGAAGGTGAGCGAGCAGCACGAGGAGTCCCTGAAGTGTCCCTGTGTCTTTCCCACCTGCCTCTAGGTGAGGCCAGAGAACTCTGAATCCAGTTACTGGGGTGGGATGTCAAGGGGAAAGCTGCAGCTCCTGATGAGGAGCAGTGATGTGCCATCAGGGTGCAGCAGATGTGTGAGGACTGAAGAGAATCAGACACGCACAGCGTGATGGATGTCACAGGGGTTGCTGATGCTGCTGGTTCAGCACAAGCAGAACGGACCTGGAGATCCCTGGATCTCTCTAAAAGAGAAAGAAAACCTCCTTTCCCTCATGTCTCCTCAGTGCCTGTTCTTTGTGATTTAGCATTCGAGGGGTAGAAGTTTAACCAGCAGAAGCTTCTCCTTTGAAGAAATACCTGTGAAGGTATTGCAGGAGGCAAAGTCCAGCCCTTATCAGGACTCAAGAGTGAGGACCTCAGGAAATGACAGGGCTGAGGGTGTGGGAGGTGACAATCAGTGCCTAATGGTGCCAACAAAAGTACTTTGTGCTGGACAAAGTTAAGGGCTAATTAGGTCGAGCTCCTCCAGCGTGGAGATGTAGAGTTATGTTGGGTCAGTGCATCTGCCAGGTGTAAAAGCTCTGAGATTTTAATGGGAGGTGAGATTCCCACGTGAACCCAGGGGTTGGTGCTTTAAGCAAAATACCAGCCATTGGTAACATCATCTGAGTTTGCCTTTTTAAAGCCACATATGTCCAGTGTGGCAGCCCTCAATCACCACCCCTCCTGCTTCTGGGAGAGCAAGGAGAGGCAGGATCCTTGGCAGGCAGAAATCGGGCCTTTCCAACTGTGGAATGGCCCAGACTGGTTTAGTTGTCCCTGCTATCTTATCTTCATCTCTTGGCACTGTTAGAAAACAGTGAACAACACAAAGCAAAGCCCAGGCTGGCTGGCAGCCCCTCCTCGGGCTGGGGGAACAGGGAGGGAGGCAGGAACGTCCTCTCCACCCATCTGTCCCACAGTGACACGGATCTTCTCTCTGCAGAGGGCTCCAAGGTGAGGCACCTTCGCTTCGAGGACGTGGGCCCCAACACCCTGAAAGCCTCGTGGGACTCTGCTGCCGGGCAGGTGGTGGGGTACAGGGTGCGGTGCCGGCGGCAGGCGGGCCCGTCCTCGGTGCTCAGCGTGTCCCCGCGGGTGCACAGCGTGCTGCTCACCGACCTGGCCGCCGGCACCGCCACCGAGGTGTGCGTGAAGCCCGTGTACAGGAACCAGCCCGGCAGGAGGCTCTGCCGCACGGTGCACACGCAGCCAGGTGAGCTGGGGGGGGACAAGGCACCTCCTGTGGGGGCCCTGGTGCTCCAAACCCTCCTTAACACCGGTTTGCAGGTGTGAGAAAGGGCGGTGTTTATTCATCGGCACGAGGGATGTGGGGAGGAGAGCTCATCTCAAATGGCAGATGGACAGGGCTTTTTATTACACATAGTCATTCGATAGTCTTGCTTGCTTAATGCATATTCATTGCTTTGCTTTACACAGTCACACCCTTGTTGGAAGTCCTTTTTTTGGTCTTCCTCCTTGTCTTGGCCTCAGTTCTTGAGCAGCCACAGCATCATAGTATTTCACCCCCCAAAAAGTGTAACATTTGTTCTTTATCTTGTTAGGGTACACAGAGCTCGGTTTACGTGCTGTTGGTTTGAGTTCTGTCCCTTATCTAATTCTCCAGGGCTTCTCTAAGATTACATTGTTCCTTATTTGGGTATTCTGGGATGCTGTGAGGGAAGTTTCTCATATCAGCCCCGAGGTGCTGGAGAACCAGCCCAGAGGAGCCCTCTTGGCTGGAATATTCTGTGCTCATCAGCTGGCTTGTCCTGGGGCTTCATCACAGCACCAAAGTGACCCAAGATGGGTTCTGTCCCCTATTTTTTGGAGCAAGACTCCTCCTAGTGGAGCGTATGGCAGGCAGGAGGAAAAGCGTACAGTGGAGACAGACCTGGAACTACTTTGGGATAACAAGGGTGGGAACACTGCTAAGAGCTGGCACAGGCATTGGAAACACTTTAATTTAGAATATTGACTACCCTTCAACGTGGCTGGGACCAGGCAATTATTCAAGCCAGTTACTAAGACACAGCACATCTGCTTTCCTCCTCCTGCTGCCCAGGAGCCACTTCCTGCCACGGAACATGAAGGGATTCTGGACAGGCTGAAGTAAGAGCTAAAAAGAAGCTTTTTCCCAGCAAGAGGCTGGAGGGAGAGTAAAACCGACCTCAGGGGTGAGATCTCTGACTCAGTCAAATTTGGGGAAGGGTGGAGAAAGCTGACATGGTATTTCCTGTGCTCTTGCAGCGACAGAGGCCCAGGGGTACAGGCACCGACAGAGAGCGTGACGGACCGGAGGGAAGAGATTCCCAGCAGAACAAGGGATCCTGCTTGGACAAACACCTGGACAAAAAGGAGGGCTCAGGGGAAGCTCAGAGATCATCTCCCAGCCTGCACCGTCCCTTCAGGTGTCCTGGTGGTGGAGCCCAAAGGTGTCCTCAGCCAAGTTCTCTGAAAGCTTAAAGGTTTGGCTTGGCTGGGTGGAACAAGCAATCTGAGCAACAGATCCCAAATCCATGCCCTCTTTTATAGGAATATGCCCAGCAAATAACAAACAGAAGGCAAAGTGGTGAACCCTCACTCTTGCTTGCTTGCTGCCTGTTCTCTATTTATTAAATGTCAACACAGTTTTATTTTTGCAGCTTCTGAGCACTTTCTAGACTTGACTGTTCACTGCCCTGGCCTCTCATCCAGGGTACTCTGAGGAAGATTCCGTGTGGCCAAATCCATTCCTGCTCTCAACAGCCACTGAACCTGGAGTCTGAGAGAGCAGGAAACTCAAAACCCTGGGAATTTGCTTTCCCAGTGGGTTATTCCAGAGCTCTGAGCCCTCAGCTGAGCTCAAGGAGCAGCAGTGAGTCCAGAAAAGCCAGACAGCAACACCATCTAGAGCACTTATTTTTGTTTCTCCTCCAAACAGCAGTGCAGTCCTGCCTGGCTCATCACCACTGCAATCATTTCACCAGACTGGATGTGAGTCCTGCTGTCAGAGCAGCTATATGGAGATTAATCAGCCTGTTCTGTGACTAATTGCAGGCATTAAGTCTCCAGCATTATCATTCCTCTGCACACACCTAGCCCATATTTAGTGTCTTGTCCTGGGCTTCCACCCAGTGCTAAGCTTGAGCTACACTTCAAAATCAGGTTTTTAGGGGAGAAGAGTAAATCTGATTCTTTCCTTTTGGCCCCAGGCTTGAATTTGCTGTCACTGAAGCTCCCCTGGAAAGTGGAGCTGGCAAAAAAAAAAAAAAAAAGAAACAAATTAAATACCTAGTGACACAGCAACTGGTCTCAAAATTAGAGCTGTAAAGAAATGTAAATACTTCTCTGCTAAACCCCAGATCAGTGGGAACACCCTCCCTCAGTAGCACCTGCTCTGTTTTAAATGTATTGCTTATTTGTCCTACACGTGGAACTCGTTTTTTGAAGCTGTGCTGGTTTTTTTTTTTTTTGGAGAGCCCCACTCAGCGTCCCAAACCCTGCTTTGGACTTCTTAAAACAGCTCCTTTGGGAGCTGAGAGGAACTTTATCCCTGGCCTTGTCTCCTGAGTGCTGAATTTTATCACCTGTAGGTTTGTGGAGCATTTTCCAAGGTGTGTCTTGCCCAGGAGGAAGGGATGGAGGGAGGTGAGTCACTCATTAACTCCATAAGGAGATTTCCTGGGATTTGTGTCCTTTGGAATGTGCATTTGGGACTGATTAAGCTCCTTGCTGAAGGGATGATCAAGCCTCTGGAACCTCTCATGCAATAGGATGGTCTTGTTCGTTCTTGCTGTAGGACAGAAATTAAGTTTGCACAACTCCCTGCGTAGTTTATTAATCCATTAACATGTCACCCCCCTCCCCCCATTGTAACACACCCCTTTGGAAAATAATTAAATATAAATACAAGAGCTATTGAATGATTACTTTGTTCTCGATGGCACTAAGGGCAAATCTGGGGAGTGTAGCTTTTATTTCAAAGCTGGTGTTCACAGAATCATAAAAGCTGGGAAAGACCTCTGAGATCACCAAGTTCAGCTGGTAAATCATCTTAATTTTAAATGGCTGGAAAAACACATGACTTCACAGTCTGATTTACACAAAACCTCACCCCCATCCCTCAAAAAATGTGCTGGAAATATATAAATAGAAACGGATCAGTAAAGTCTCAGCTCCAGTAAGGATGGGTTTACAAGGAGCCAACGAGTAAATGTCCCCCAAATCTTGGCAGAACTGGTAAATACTTGTGAATAACACCCAGGGACAGGGGGGGATTTTGGGGTGTCCTGTGCAGGGCCAGGAGCTGGACCCTGATCCTTCTGTGTCCTTCCAGCTCGGGATATCCCACGATTCTGTGATTCCAAGTGTGCACTTGGGAAGAAACAGGAAGATTTAAAGCAAAAAAAACCACCAGAATGGCATCCCCGGCCTGCTGAGGGCTGGGCAGGAGCCGGCCTTGTTCTACATTTTACACCACTTCAGGCTGCAGAATCCCACCCGTTTCTCACTCTCACAGCACTTCCCTCCCCTCCCCTTCTCCAAAGGCTCTTGTGTCCACTTTCCCATTCCCAGCAGATGGACTGGGAGCTGATTTTCAGGGAAAATCTGGCTCAGCGCCTAGACGGGTTTCCCTCCACTCCTCTTGTTTTTTTAAAAGGCTCTTGTGTAGCCTTTCCCGTTCCAATCAGTCACACCAGGACCCCATTTCCAGGGGAAATCCCTCCCTTTATCCCGATATCCCATCTCCACTTCCCGCCCCGCCCTTAGCAACGCCTCGCTCTCCCGTTGCTACGCGGAAGTGCCCTTTGTCCCGCCCCTTTCCCCTCGCACAACCAATCAAACCTCACACGCGCTCTGCCGCCACCAATCACAAGGCGATCCGCCCCCCTGCGCGGGCCAACGGGCGGGCGGTCCGCCCCCTGCGCGGGCCAATGGGCTGTCGGTCCGCCCCGCGGCGCAGGCGCGCGTGGAGCGGGGCGCTCTCCCTCATGTCGTGGCTGTTCGGGCTCAGCCGCGGGGCCGCCCCGGGAGGAGGCGGCGGGGATGGAGGGGCCGGCGCGGGCCCCGGGGTGGGGGGGAGCGGCCTCTCCCTGCCCCCCGCCCCCGGCGGGGCCGCCGCTGGAGGCGCCGGGGACCGCCAGGCGCCCAAGGACAAATGGAGCAACTTCGACCCCACGGGCCTGGAGCGGGCGGCCAAGGCGGCGCGGGAGCTGGACGCGTCCCGTGCGTGAGGGGCTGGGGACATCCGTGCCTCAGCGGGGCGGGGGGGTGGCCAAAACGGGGGGAAAAGGGGGTGCTCGGCGATGCGCCGGGCTCTGCTCGGGGTGTGGCGTGAAAGAAACCCCCCAGTCCTGTTGGTGATTTTCAGAAGTCAAAGAAAGGCGTTCTTTCCTCGGTCATCGTTTGGCCAAAGTGCAGCCCGGGGTATCTCCATAGCAGCTGTTACGTGGTTATTCGTTTTCCCCGCATTCCTGCTGCATATTCATGGCATTTCCCAACACCTGTTAGCACACGTGCATATCCTGGTAATATATATAAACATCCCCTCAGAGACCTCATGAGGGGCTTCTTCGAGGGGTTTTGGTGCTCTCCTCTGCCTGAACACCCTGTAGTTCTGCCTTGTGACCTTGTTCAGGGCAGTTCACTTGGTTATACAGCTCGGCTGTGTGTGCTTGGCTGGCTGCCTCAGTTCCCCTCCTCATCGTCTCTTTGTTCTGCTTGATTAGTCCCTTTAAATCACTTGGTGATTTATCTATCTAGATGTAGTTTTTAGGGTACATTCCACTTACATCTCCAAACCCCGACGTCAGGGGATGCCCAGAAATGGGACAAGAGGAACAGGCAGGAACTCATGCCTGGGAAGTTCCCCCGAATATGTGGAAGAACTTCTTTGCTGTGTGGGAACACATCCATTTTTGCCAGGGAGGGCTGAGTGTGCAGCTGCAGAGCTGTGCTCCAGGGAGCCAGAATGGATTGAATGATCTGAGCATCATCTTCCCTGAGAAAAGACCTTTCTCTGCCTGTAATCTCTCCCTGCTACCCCTTGCAGGCCACGCCAAAGATGCCCTCAGCCTTGCCCAGATGCAGGAGCAGACCTTGCAGCTGGAGCAGCAAGCCAAGCTCAAGGTATGTTGGAGCTTTGGAACTCCTGCTGTGTTGGACACCCAGCCCACCTGAGGCAGCTGCCAGGTTTGGGGAGGACAGGAGTTCAAATCTCTACCTGCAGAGGATGGTGAGGTTTTCCTGTTGCTGTTCAGGTTCAGCATTATTTGCTGAAGTTATTTATCTCTTTTTAAAAAAAAGCACTTCTGGGAGGTGAAGTACAAGCTGATTTGGCCTGTTCTGGGTGAGGACAGACTTACGTATGTTTTATAAAGGGATTTAAGGGTTATTTGAGGGTTGGTTTGGTGTATTTTTAAAAAAATAGTGTTTAATCCTGAAATGGTTAATTATGAGATTTCTTACAGTCATATTTTATGATGCTATTTAACTTTCTACTGGCATTGGTCACCTTTTAAGGGCACCACTCTGATTACAGATGGATTTCTTAGAATGTAGCTGTCAGTAGCATTTCTCTGTTAAGTTCATTTGTGATAATTATCCATTTTAACAGGAGTATGAAGCTGCCATAGAGCAACTGAAGAACGAGCAGATCCGGGTACAGGCAGAGGAGAGGAGGAAAACACTCAGTGAAGAAACCAAACAGCACCAAGCAGTAAGGGGATCAGGGGGAAGCCAAGTGATGGGAAACCCTCTTTGTGTCTTCCTTCGTGGAAAAGCCACCAGTGCTTTAATTACCCCTTTTGGGGCAGGGGGAAAGGGGCTCAGGGGCAGCCAGAGGTGTGGGGATGTTCACAGGCTGAGCCCGTGTTCTCTCCTGGCTTGGTAATGTTGAGCTTGATTTGTAGTTCCAGGCAGCTCTGTCCTCCTGAGCTCTCGTTGCCAAGTTTATGCTGATAGCTCATATGTGGTGGCTTTTTAATTTGAGAGCACAGGAGATGAGGGAATTGATTAATTCTGATGGATCGTCTCGCTTGGGAAATGAGCTGAAAGTGCTTATTTGGCACATGTTGCTTTTTATCCTGTCAGGGTTTGGACTTTGGACGGGGCTGGCTCAGGGAAGTTGGCTCTTCACCCCCTGCAGCTCCCAAGGCATCATTTGAAGTCAGAACAAGCTCAGCCCTGATTTACTCCTGGAGTGCCATGTTTTACAGTGGCTGAGGAGATCAATTCCAGGCTGTTCCCCCATCCATCTGTTTGGAACAGGGAATGGTTCCATCCCTTGTACAGAGTTCTCCTTGCTGATGGGTATGGACCCTCAGACCGCTTCTAGTGGAGTGTAGGTGGCTTGGGTTTATTTGCCAGTGGAAAATTGATAGAGAAATAAATGAGGAACAGGTAAATCTGTCAAAACCAGAGCCCGTGTGACAGGCAGCACATCTTGACAGGTCTGTTGCTTGCGGTCACCAGTCCAAATATTGTGTTTTAGAGCACGAAAACTCTGGTTTTCCCAGTGAATTAAGTAACTTCTGGGCCAAGAAACACTTGTTCTGTGTTTTTATTTCTGTAACACCTTAAAACAAAGACTTTGTAGACTTTTCAGCACAGAGGAGTTTTTGACACTGGCTGTCCCATATCTTGCCCTGTTCATGTTCAAACCCAGGGTTGGTTTTATTTTGCTTTTTTCCCCCCTGCACATTCCAAACCTCATTTCCCTCAGGTTCTTCTCTCTTCACTGCCAAATCTCTGTGTTCTGAGTCCTGTTTTTCTTTTTTTTTGAAGAGAGCCCAGTACCAGGACAAGCTGGCACGGCAGCGCTACGACGAGCAGATGCGACAGCAGGTAAGATGGATTCCTCCTCTGATCCAGCTGGGAATGGGGTAGGAGCTCTCTTAAACCCAAGAGATGATCTGGATCTGTGCCCTGGCCAATGGCTGGTGCTGGGCACAGTTGCTTTCATCTGTACTACCTGCTTGGCATCTGCACTGCTGGCCAGGCAAATCAAAGGTTGGGAATTAGGGCAGAGCAGCCAGGAGCATGGGATTAGGGGAATAAATCTGGGAGATGGGAAGAATGCACTTCAACCTGAGCACTGGCTTCTTGAAAACATTTGTAGGGCATGAGCTTACACAAATGCCTACTTGATGGAGTTCTTACCACTTTTAACACATCTTCTGCTGTCATCTCTGCCTGTAGCAACTTGCTAATGAGGAGAATCTGAGGAAGCAGGAAGAATCTGTGCAGAAGCAGGAGGCCATGAGGCGTGGTAAGTCATTTTTCTGTGGCTTGTAAGAGTGTGTGGCCCCATGAATTCCTTGTACTGATCTTTGACTCTTTGTCCATATCGGTTGATGCTCCGTTGATGTCACGTGTTTAATGTCACATTGGCAAGTAACAGGTAAATCCTGGTAGTACCAGAACTACCAGTTGCTTCCAAGATTAGTTTTACTGGCTGCAGTTCTAAACATTTGCCCTGGGGGTTTGCAGAACTCCAGTGGGATTCCACTGGGGTCCAAACCTTAAAATTGTTAAGGCAGTTCGTGTGTGACTCTGGGGGAATGAAAGGCCGGTTTGCTCCGAGCATGGATGTGGATGTGGATGGCTGTGCTGTCCTCTGCTGGCTGCCATCTAATGCACTCCCAGCATCTGAGGGAGGTGCTGTAGCATCCATGTGACAAAGCTCAGTGCTGAAACCCTGTAGGAGTGTGTTGTTTTACTCCTGCAGTGGGTTATTTTACTCCTGTAGTATCCCCCTGCTCACAAATACGAATGTCATGACGTGGGCAGCACTGAGGTACCAAGCAGCCCTGCTGGTGCAGTCAGGATTCCTTCTTCCTGTGAAGACAGAGGATGCTGGCTGTGAAACCCTCATCCCATCTCCTGGGCTGTTCTAGGTTTCTCACTGATGTGAAAGGAGATTTAATCTTAACCTGTCTGCCACCATTCCTGGTGTCTGCAGTAACAGAGCCTCCCAAATCCCATCTGGGCCTGGCAGCTCCGTTTTGCTTCTCATCCTTACAAGGGTTCTGCTCCCTGGGGTTAAGCCAGTCCAAAAGACTGAGCTGTTCTGGTGGTTTTAATTTTTTCCCAAGCTACTGTGGAGAGAGAGATGGAGCTGAGGCACAAGAACGAGATGCTGCGAGTGGAGGCCGAGGCCAGAGCCCGCGCCAAGGCGGAGCGGGAGAACGCGGACATCATCCGGGAGCAGATCCGCCTCAAGGCCGCTGAGCACCGCCAGACCGTGCTGGAGTCCCTCAAGTACGGGCAGGGACGAGCAGGAGGGCACAGCCTGCCTTGTTCCTTTGGCAGAGTCCTCCCATCATGTAGGGAAACTCGTTTATTCCTCAGAGCTCTGAGGAGTGTCGGTGTTGTACCCCGGGCACTCAGGGTGGATCTCAGGGAAAGGTTCTTCCCCCAGGGGGTTTGTGGGCACTGAACAGGCTCCCCAGGGCAGTGGGCACGGCCCCAAGGCTGCCAGAGCTCAGGGAGCGTTTGGATGATCCTCTTGGGCTCATGGTGTGGCTCTTGGGGATGGGCCTGTGCAGGGCCAGGAGCGGCACTCGATGATCCTTTGTGGGTCCCTCCCAGCTCAGCATATTCTGTGATTCTGAACAGCAGGAATTGTATTAACAAGAACCCTCTCTTTCACTTGTCTTGCTACACTGTCACCTGAATGTGAACCAGAGAAGCTATTTGTAGACTTGGGAGTTTTCTACAATTTTTCTATCATATTATTTCAAACCCTGTCCTCTAATATTGAGACTCAGATACTCTGAAACCCCTCAGTACTTTCACTTTCTGAGCGTATACCATAAAGTCTGTCTCCGGAGGGGTGGGTATTTAGCTTTGGAATTTGTCAATTTTAGGTCCTTTGAGATTTGGAATAACAAAAGAGCTTTAGAATTAAATACCTTTTAGTGCAGTTCAGCACCAATAATGTGTTAAAGAAATAAATACATACCATCTTGTGGCCAAATGTTTTTTTGGACTTAATCCCAGATCAGGTATAGACATCAGGTGATTATAAATGCATTTGCTGTGTTTGTTCATGTTTCAGTTCCATGGTGAGCCCTCACTTAGCTTTGGACTGGTTCCGAAGGAGATCATTATCAAGTTGTCCTGTAAATTGTTTCAATTCAGTCTTTGAAATCCCTTTTTTCTCCTTCTTGCCCTGCTGTTTGCTCACCACAGGACAGCTGGGATGCTCTTTGGGGAAGGATTCCGTGCTTTTGTAACAGACTGGGATAAAGTTACAGCCACGGTAAGATTGTGATACCTGCCAGTAACTTCCAGAGAAGTCTGTCTGTAAATGTGTGTTAAACCAACTCCTTGCTTTGGTGTGTTTATAAACTGGAGACCATGATGACCTAAAACTTGCTTTGCTGCTTTTATCACAGCTTTATATCTAATTTTGATGTAGCTTAGAGAGCACTTAGAGATCTGTTATGTGTCCTAAATAAATTCATTAAAAGCCAGACCAACATCTTTTCACAGGACAAAAGGGCTTCTTAGGGACACAAAGTTGTTTCTCAATTGTACTTCTTACCACAAAACTCCAGTGAAAATACATTTTTGGTAGCCTGGCTGGTTAAAATGGACATTTTGCTTTAAGTCAGGCACCATCACCTGCTCCACCCTCTGATTTTATACACACAGGCTGGTTCAAAAGACACTTTGAGGGAGAACAAGGCATGCTTTTAATGGATCCTTTTGTCATCTGTACCTGGGATGCCTCTGTATTCAGAGCCTTGTGCAGATCAGTGCTTGGTGCTTTGAGCTGTGTATTCACCTGACCCAGATACTGATTTCCTGCATTGTGGTCATTTTTGCTTCTGACACACTCTTGTCTTGTGAATTTGGGACATTTAGGTTAAAAAAAAAAAAAAAAGAAAAAGCAAATGTATTATTTGGAAAGGGGATAACACAGCTGGAACTCATATTTTCTGTTGCTTTGAAAAATGACTGTGAGGTAAGAAGTAGACAGTTATTTCAGGGTTCCTGGGAATGAGGCTGGAATTTTCAGCTCTTCCTGCTTATTGTATTGCTCTTTTCCTACCTCTTCCCCATCCAAGCAGAACCCCAGATGTTCTGCTCCATGTTTTTTGGGGCTTGTTATGCTTTTTAGTGGAAATTCACTTTGTTCCTTGATCAGAGATCCAGCCCTTTGCATGCTAACCAGGTAGGCACTGTAATCAGGCTGATTTTTAGAGCTAGCGTGGTAATTGGGTTCTTGTTTTGATACAGAGCTGTCAGTCTTACAGCTCCATTTCTCTGTCTCTTGTAACATGAACGTCAGGGAAGTCCAAAAATCTGAAATACTGACATCAGATCCATCCAGGTAGAGGTGTGAGCTGTGACTTTGCTCAGGACTGGGTGGTGTGGGAGTGCATGAATCAGGTGTGGAGGTTCCCTTATTCTTTGCATCCCAGAGCTCTCAGTTCTGAACCCTCCACGTTTTCCACCCCGAGCGAAAGTGATGTCACCCATTTAAGCAGAGAGAGCGAACAGATGGTGTCTCATGGTTTACTGAGCAGTGCCATCCTTGGTGTCCTTGGGGCTTCTGACCTTGGGCTGTACTTGCAGGAGAAGCCTGCTTATTTTAAAAGCAATTGCTGCAGTTTGCTCTTTTGTCTGTGTGGCCTTTCCCTGATGTAAATTATTGGCATCAGCTTTAAGCTGACTCCTAAGCCTGGAGTGTTTCTGCTTCACTGGCGAATCGATGGCAATGTCTCATCCTCTGGGGTTTCTGACAGAACAGTCTAATTCAGGGGTGGTAATTCCCATGTGGTTTGGGCTGTGGTACTCTGGAGTGCCTATTTCCCTGGCATGTTGGGACTGTCACCTTTGGCAGGTGTTCCCTGGCTGGTCCTTTCTGTTCCCTCCTGTGCACTGCCTCGGTGGCAGCCCCAGTTCAGATGTTCATCCTGGCATCTTTAATTCAGCATTCGTTGTCTTGCACAGTGAGGGGAGGTCTGGCAGACAGCACCTGGTTGATGTGGCTGTTTGTCTTCATTGCTCAAGTTAATTTTAAGTCTGAAAAGCCCCACACATTTTGAGCAGGATGTACATACCTCTGCACCCAGGACTGTATCCTTTCCTTGTGACTCCTCTGCCTTTCTCTGTGCAGTGAATGTCCCATGAACAGGGAGTGTGAGACAGTGACACCTCACCAAAAATAACCCCCTCTTGCTCAGCAGTCGTCCCTGAACCTCAATTCCCTACCAGGGGCTGCTCCACACAACACCATTGCCTTGCCAAGTGTTTTTTTCCTAACCCTTCCCCCTTTTCTTTGCAGGTGGCAGGTCTGACCCTGCTGGCAGTGGGGGTTTACTCTGCCAAAAATGCCACTGCAGTAGCGGGCAGATACATTGAGGCACGGTTGGGCAAACCTTCCCTGGTGAGGGAAACCTCCCGGATCACTGTGCTGGAAGCTTTGAAACATCCTATCAAGGTACAGCTCAGCTTTGCTTCTGTGTCACCCTCAGCCAGGAGGATGCAAAACTCCCTTTGCAGGGGGTCTCTGAATAAACCCAGTGTTGGAGGGAGCAGAGGTGGGCTGAGCTCACTGGTGTTTTATGACCTTTTTGTCCAGGTGAGCTGTTAAAATCCTGTGGCTGTTCTCTATGTGAGTAATTGAATTTGTCCCCTCTAGGTTGGTAAACGTCTCACCAGCAAGGCTCAGGATGCCCTTGAAGGAGTTGTTCTCAGTGTGAGTACTCTGTTTGCCTGGCCTGCTCCGTGAAGGATGGCTTTAGAATCTAAATAAGAAGGGCTGTTTCCTTAAACTCACTTCAAAAGCTGTAATTCCAGCAATTTTGGAGGCATAGCACCCTTGGGGCACCGAGACCATAAATAAGCTCCTGTGTTCAGTGTGACGTGCATTAAGCAGTCTGTTAACCTTTTCTCCTCTGTGAAAAGCAGTTGGAAATCGTAGCTCAGTCCTTGCTCTGCTGCAGTTTCTCTCTGGAGTCAGCATGTTAAGATTGACGTTCCACTTGTCCCATCTGATCCCTAAGGACCTTGATCTGCTTGTAGGCCAAAAAGTCCTAAGCACTGTGTGCATTTGCCCACCTTTGAATGGTTCTTGACTTGCTAATTAGTGCTGCTTCTGTATATTTGCTTCTGAGTTTGGTTCCTGGATATATCAGGCAAATTTAAGAGCTCCTTGAAGCTGCTGAGAGAAAATGCTCCTGCAGGAATAGCTTTCTCCCAGTATCCACAATTGCAGTAGTAAATATAGACATGACTTGTGAAGGAATTAGCACTGCAAAGAGTTGCTTGTGTTCTGACTTATCCCTCCCAGGGCATCCAGTAGGAAGTGAATATTTAGGTGGTACCTGTAGTAGTTACTCTATTATATTTAGGTGTTATCTGTAGTAGTTACTGCACTGCTTCCTGCACTGCTGCTTTTTCTTACAAAAGAACTGTAGCCAAGTGGACAGAAAATGAAGTAAATCCTGACATAGGACAGGAAATGAGCCTGGTCTGGAGTCAGGAGCAGCTGAAGTTAAGACTTAAAAGCTTGAGCCTGTCGGATGCTGCCTCCTTCTTGCAGGTACTGATCTGGGAAGCTGGCATAGGTGCAGGTCTCTTGGTCCTTTCTGTTCCTTAAGTTTTAACTCTTGTCTTGCAGCCACAGTTGGAAGCTCGTGTGAGAGACATTGCCATAGCAACCAGGAACACCAAGAAGAACAAAAGCCTGTACAGGAACATTCTCATGTACGGTCCTCCTGGCACTGGGAAGACTCTCTTTGCCAAGGTAACAACCCTGCCATTAAACCCCTATCCCAGGAGTTTTTCTGGCAGCGTGCCACCTAGTTTGGATTTTGGAAACAGTAGAGATGGACAGAAATGGAAGAAATAAACAATACACGAGTAAAAGTTGACACCAAGTGACTAAAGTACTCTCTTCTCTGAGCATACTGAGCCTCTGCCAATAAGCACACTGATAGGAGTAAACTCATCTTTTCTCCCTCATCTTCAGGGGCCTTGCAGTGAATGGAACTCTCTGCTTTTGTTTCCCTCCAGAAATTAGCTGTGCACTCAGGCATGGATTATGCCATCATGACAGGAGGGGACGTGGCCCCCATGGGGCGGGAGGGGGTCACAGCCATGCACAAACTCTTTGACTGGGCCAACACCAGTAGGAGAGGGTAAGTACCTGTTCCCTGGGTCCTGGATTAGGTTCTTGCTCTAAAAACCTCACCACAGCAATTCAGTTCCTGTTACTGAGCAATACTAGAGCACAGGGTGGGTAACACTGACCAAACGTGACATCTGAAGTTTTCCTGGAGTGGGGGAATTCTTCCTGCTTGGTAATATTTAAAAGGCTGAAAGCTTTTGCTCTTCTCTTCCCTCAAACCCTCCTTGTTTACCTCAGATTTTCCAGATCAGTCATAACTGGATTGTGAGCTGATCTCACCAGGCAGGGGGGGAGATGCTGCCCACTTGAAAGCTGGGACACGTTTCTTTCAGGGGGATGAGTGTTCTGACAGAAGTTAGAAGATTTAGCACAAATGGAGGTGCAACCAGTTGTTTACACTCTCTGAATATTATCTTCCCTCTTCTGCTGCCCAGATTATAAACACTGATAGTGTTTACTTTTGAGTTCTCAAGCAGAAGCAGTGAATTATAAGAAATAAATGAGGATAAGGAGGAGACAGATGCTAAAGGCGTTGGCATTAGGTGTAAAAGTCACAAGCTGTTGTGCTTTTTCAGTCACCTTTAAAAGCAAACTTCTGTCTGCAGACAAGCTATTGAGGCTAAATCTTGACTCCCTGATTTTGTAAGAGTATGGAGTTAATTTGCTCATCCTAATGCAAATGGATTTTTGCAGTGCAGAGGTAGCTGAGAAGTTGCTTGTCCAGCCAGGATGTTTAAATTAAATATAGAATTTTCAGTGGGTGTCAGTTTGGGTTTTGTGCTGTCTTGATCTCAGATCTTCTGTAAATATGGCCAACCAGTGATTTATGTGTTCTCTGATTGCTTTAGATGGACATTATCTTGCAGTGTCTGTTTTAATCCTTGCTGCATTCATCACCTAAATGTTTCTATTTCCCCTTAACCCAAAAAAAAAAAAAAAAAGGCACAGAAATGTCCTAAGAATTTAAATTTTTTAAGCTTCTCCTACCCTGAGGAGCTATAGAAGGGAAGGTGTGAGAATTTAAGCGAGCTCAGAAACAGAAATTGGAAGAGATGTGAGGATACTCAGCTGGATGGAGACTGCTGGATGCTCCCACTAAAGAATTCTCTCACAGCACTGCCTGGCTCTGAGTTCCTCTGCCCTGATAAAAACTTGCGTGCACTTGAACTTCATGCACCTCAGGTAGCCTGATCAAAGGTTACATGTGTCCAGATGAATATTCTCACCTCCAGTAACACTGAAGGATTTAAGCAGGTGTTACTCTGAATCTCCACCAGTGTTAGCTGTGAGGAAGTGTTGCCTTTATTAGCTGAAAGCTGTTGTGATAAAAGACACTCCTCTGTAGCTGAGAATATTTTCTGAGAGGCTGGGGTTGAGTAAAAGATGTTAATAGGCCCTGAAATCCCCTGGAAAAAAAGCTGGGTTTGAAGCTTGGCAAGGAGGTAATACAAGCTGTGACAGCTTTGTGAGCAACTTCTGTTATTGATAAACATCTTTACAGGCTTAGTCTCTTGGGAAGAGCACTGCCCTTGGGTTATAAGTGAATTTATTTTTGTGAATAATTCATGGACTTTATTAATTCACTGCTCCACAGGTAGTAAAAACCCTTAGTGCCAGTGTGGTTTGGAAGAGAAAAAACCTCTCAAAACAACAAAGCAAGTTGAGGAGGGGACTCTGGGTTGAGGTTCTTCAGAATGGCACAAGGAAGAAAAATGGCAGGAAGGTGCTGTTGCCACCAAGGTTTTTTCTGTGCTTGTGTGCCTGTCTTGTAACCCTGCACACATTTCTCTAAATAGGAGGCAATGATAAAATAAGCACTCTCTGCATTTCAGATATCTCCTGCAGCTTGGCTGTGACACACCAGCACTGTCAGATACAAGCCCATTGCCAAACCCTGCCTGTGAAAACTCCTAGGTATTTAAAAATCTGGGGGAGTTTGAGGTCATGGGCCCTAGAATTGCTTCAGTCTTCTGAACAGCAGGAAAAAAACACAACTCCAGAGGCTTGGGGTCAGATTTATGGCCTGAGGTGTCTCAATCCCATCCCTTTCTCAACTGCTGGGCAATGGAGATGTTGCTGCAGCTCGGTGGGAAGCGTTGCCTGAAGAAACGAGTTTGCCTGTGCAATCCTTTGGGAGCTCACCTGGGCACAGCTCTGGGTGCCTGGCAGTGGGGCAGGAGGATCCTTGGGCTGTCTGAGCCTCACTTACCTGTCCTGTTGCTGTGCTTTCCTCTCGCAGCCTCCTGCTGTTCGTGGATGAGGCGGACGCGTTCCTGCGGAAAAGGGCCACGGTGAGTGCTCTGTCTGTGTCTGTCACCAGCCAGCAGCCCTGTTCAGTCTCATTAACTGCCTTCCACTGGCAAGAGATGAGGGCTGGCAGGGGCCTCGGTGCTCACCTAATTAACTGATGCAGAGACAAGACATCAGCATCTCGCAGCTCAGCGGAATGAGCATCTCCAGCCCGACTGAGGGTCCCTCCCTGCAGGGGATGGGTGGCACAGCAGCAAGGAAAGAGGCATATCTTGAAAACAAGAGGGAGGTTGCTCACACTGCAGAGCTGGTGCCCTGCAGGGTTTGTGTTTTCTCCCAGCAGATGTTTATCTCAGGGGGTTTTTTCATGACAAAACTACTTTTTGCTATGTTAGCAAAGCTGCACCAGCATCTTCCCCTCGACAAATAATTTGTGTTTTCAAAGTCAGTCACCACACTGTGCATTCAGTCTGGACCTGCTGCTTGAACCCCAGTGGTCTATTTAAAGAGCTCTCTCTAGAAAACTGCTTTGAGTGTATAAGTGAAGTCTTTGCTCTGGCTTATTTTCCTGTATCTTGCTGGACTTCCCAGCTAAAATAGTGTTCAGCAGGGAAAGCCACCTGGGCCAGTGGCTGCAGCCTTGGGTTTGGAATCAAAATCACTGGATGAGTGTGGATAAATATGTAATCTCTACTGGAACCTTTAGTTCCTAACATTTCTCCTGGGTATATAAATTGATCCTTTTCCCCCAAGGTATTACAGTGGTTTGGGTTCTACTGTAATTCAAGTGCTTGACAATAACAGAACTCCCCTTGTCCATAATGCTGCTTAGAGCTGTGACCTGGCTGCAGAGCCCAGCAGCTGATCTCCCTTTGGATTTCATCTTTGCAGGAGAAAATCAGTGAAGATCTCAGAGCAACTTTAAATGCATTCCTGCACAGAACAGGGCAGCACAGCAACAAGTGAGTATCCAGTTCCAGCCCTTCCAGCAGCTGGGATTTCTCTGGATGGAGGAAAGGTCTGTAAAGGGTCTGTGGTGTACAAATGAAAGTTGGGAATGATATGTGCTGCTGAGGGCTTAAAAAAAAAATCTGCAAACAATCTCCCCTTTTCAATTTATGTGTTGAGTGCAACTTGCTCCTCCTTTATCCCTTCCTGGCACTTGGAAAACAGAACTGTGGAGAAATTGTTTCCTGAGACTGGGATGGTGTTTGGACAGCTTGATTAATGTTTTCTTTTTTGATAAGTGGCTGTTTATACAAGAACAATATTGGGCCCATGAAAATCAATATCACAAAAGAGAGCTCGGAGTTGATCCTGGCTGGATGCTCTTGGAAAAAAATACTTCAGCAGGTGCTTCTTTGAGCTGCTGTTCCTCTCCAGTGCCTTGGTGACCTCTTTCCACCTGGTGCATGTGTGTGTGCAGGAACCTGGGGGCAGATGAGTTCAAATCTGACTCCATTCCTTTCGCCTGAGCTGCTCAGAACATCTGTGAGCAGCGCTGCTCGTGAATTCAGGGATCCCAGAGCTGTTCCCTTCCCGGGTTTGCTGAACGTGGGATTGCAGGGCTGAGCTGGCAGATGTCTGTGACTGTCACTGTCCATCCAGCCGTGCTCACCATGTCACATTGATGTGAACTTCCTGCACAGCACTGCTTGGTTTAACAAAACCCAGAATAGAGAGGTGACCTTTCCTCGACCTTTTTCAAGTAATATTTGATTTTTTTGGGGATGTGTGTGTGTGTGTGAACTTTACTTAGTTGTTAAACTTGTACAAAGAAATTGAGCCAACAAGAAAAGTGTGTGTATGCAGGAGAGTGAGTTTCTTGTGATGAATTGCTCCCTTAGCAGTGTTGGAATGAAATAGCTGTTACAGTAACCTCATGACATTGAAAGGAACATTCAGGAAGGACAAAAGCAGGGCATTTTCCATCCTCGGGGTGTCTTGAAATAAATGGTTAGAAAGCAAGGTGTTGAGCCTGCAAGAGCTTCATTTTTCCCTTTGGGAGGATAGCAAATCTCTTCTGAAATTATGCAGAGAATTGCTCTGTAAGGCTGAGTTTATTGTTATTAAATGATACTGTACTTGCAAGGCAGGGGGTGGCAGGGTCAGGGTTCTTTCAAGGGGAGGGTTCTTTCTTTCCCCTGCTGTTAAATTGCTCTGGCTCTGTTTGGGTGCTGGGGGTGCTCTGCCTCCCCTCAGAGCAGTTGAGCAGATGTTGAATTCAGCCCTGCTTTAAACCATGAGCCATTCTAGGACGCTGAACATGCCCTTGTGATTCATGCACTGCTTTTGACTTCTCAACAGCCTTATTGCTGCTTTGGGCAAGGAGGAGTCCTGGATCCATGAACGGGAGTTCACTTGAATAAGTGTAATGGGCCATGTAAATGTGGCTGCTTTGGTGAGACCCTGAGGAGAACTGTTACTTGAGCAGTGAATTGTCACCAGCATAACTGAGCAATGTGAATTGCTGGCTTAAACCTCCCAACATCTTCTTGCTGGGGTATCAGACTGTGCCAGCACCTCTTGCTCATTTGTGTCGTTGTCATGATGGAAACGAGCAGTGCCTGAGGATCAGGTTGAATATCAGCCCTTTATCCAGGCTGTGTTTCTGCAGCTTGGGGGAAGTCCTTGTTGGGGAGAAAAGCCACAGTTTCCTGCCTCTGTGGCTCTTGGGTTGGCAGAGTTATCCTCAGAAATGACAGCAAGGAACACGGCCCCTTGTAGACCGTGATTCAAACAGACAAGAGGAACGTCGATATTCCAATAGCTGTGGTTAAAAGCCCATTGCAAATTATTGTGCACTATTAAGCTGGTAACATCAATTAAAGCATTAAAGTATTGGCACAGGGAAGAAGCATCATTACAAAGCAAAAAAAAAAAAAGGATTTTCTAGCTTCAAAATGCAGCAGGAGAGAGCAGGACCTGGAAGCAGCACATCTGTACAGCGGAGCAGAGCTTGGTGAAACAGAGCAGCTTTGGTTCATGATGTTCATTCTGAATGTCTCTCTGCACACATGAGACTGTTCTGAATAGCCCAAACAGCACTGCATTTTAGCATGGGCCTTGAGATGCTGTTACAAAGCTGTTTCTAGGGTATCTTCATCTCCCCAGGTGATGAAATGTCTTTGGTACCGACCGTGGCAGTTCCCGATGTTCAGACGAGTTCATTGATTTTTGTTTTTACGGGTTTTTTGAGTCTTTCCTCTCCTGTTTTCATCATTCCAGGTTTATGCTTGTTTTAGCAAGCAACCAGCCTGAGCAGTTTGATTGGGCTATCAATGACAGGATAGATGAGATGGTGAACTTTGATCTGCCCCAGCTGGAGGAGCGGGAGCGGCTCGTCCGGATGTATTTCGATCGGCACGTCCTGAAACCAGCCACAGAGGGCAAACAGTGAGTGTCCCTGCACACCTCCCACCCTGGGCAATTCTGTGGCTTTTCTTCACCTCCTTTTCTGTGTGTTTTGTATTTTGTCACTTTAACCAAGTGGCACAGTGAAGAGTTGGAGAGATGCCTCTCCCTGTTACAGGATGAGATGCCATCCTAGGATTTTGTGTCACGGTTTGCTGTGGCCTTAAAATTTAGGAGGCTGCTGCAGTGGAGGCCATAATGCAAGTAGCAACACCATTGGAACTCCAGTGTCATGTGGCTAAATGTCAACTAACCCTGGTTCCTGTGTCTCCCAGGAGGTTGAAGTTGGCCCAGTTTGACTATGGGAAGAAGTGCTCGGAGATCGCCAGGCTGACCGAGGGCATGTCTGGCAGAGAGATCTCACAGCTTGCTGTAGCTTGGCAGGTGAGTGGGGCTTTCACACTGGGCTCCTTCTCCCCTTCTGGAAGGTTTGAGGGTCAGATTTTGGATTCTTGGAGCTTGTCTCCCTTTGAAAGCTCCATTATGTCCATAGGGTGGTCCCACAACGCTCCTGGCTCTGGGGTGGGTGTCAGAGTATCAGCACAGCTCCTCATCTCATAAACAGGAATAGTTTTGATGACCATAGAACCATCCAGGTTGAAAAACACCTTCAAGATCATCAAGTCCATCACTGGTAGAAAATCCCTCACTGAATTTAGGTAAAGCAGGTGAGTTTGAAATGGGTTGGGGGCAAATCATGCTGGCCATGACTGATGGTCCAGCTCAGGAAGTGCCTCAGGTATCGACAGCATTAGGGCACTAAACCCCCCTGCTTCCCTACTTTGTTCTAAACACATTTGTAGTGCAACTGGAGTAACTAAAGAAACAAAACCAACTGGAAATGGAGCATTTATTTCTCCCTATATAGAAATAAAAAAAGCAGTCACTTGGAGTACAATTATTCACCTGCTTAACAAGCTTAAGCGCTTCTTTTATTTTTAAATCAGCCTTTCACCTTGTTTTGTCACAGCTGCCAGTTTCTTAGGGATTGTGCATTTTCATGAACTAACCTAGAAATATCAATTTAAGGAATATGCTCCAAATTGTACCTCATGTAGCTTACCCATGTCAGCTTCCTTTCAGGGATTGAACAAACAAAGTGGCTTTTTGTTTAGTTTTTAAATTTTTTATTTAGTTTAGCAGGTCACCAACATTTTACAAAGTTTATGCATTTCATTCCTCCTACTACTGTTTTTTTCCACCTTTAAAGGTACAGAAAATATTTATCCTTTCTAACCTAAATTAATTTGAACCTCAGCAATCATGAGCTGAGGGTCCAAAGCAGCCATTTGAGAGCTGTTATTTTATTCTTTGGTAGCACACAGCTGGTTAACTTTACTAGGTGAATTTTGTGTTACTGAAGCATATTTCAAACTCTGTGCTGTCATCTGCCCCATGTGTGCTAAAGGCTTTACTGCCAGGTATTTCCAGTAATAAAAACTTGTGATAAATGATCCTGTTGCTTTTTATCACCCCTTATCTGCAAGCTTGTCATTAGTCCCCAGCAATGACCTCAGCTTTTATCATTTATCCTTTAAGTGATCATGAAGGAAGGGGAAGGTGGGGGTGACTAATTCCTCAGCGTTGCCCTGATAGCTTTTTAAAATGTGCCTCATAGTGCCAGGCCTATTAACAAGGTTCCATGGCAAATTGCAGCAGGAAGTTCTCTCCTCTCTGCTGTCATAAAACGCTCAAAGTGGTTTAAAATAAAACCGTGCAGGAGAGGGTGGGCAAAAAATACACGGATTGCTTTGATGTAGGAGCTGCAAGAAGCTTCATCTGTGTCAGAATCAAAGTTGCTGGTGTGCTGGAACAGGGGGCTCTGTTGTTGGGCAGGTGGGGTGTGCCAGGTGGGGACTGGACATGTGGATGGTGTTTCCTTGGTGAGGGCATCCAGAATGGGATAAAACTTGTCTGGAGCACTGCCCTGGGAGCTCCCTGGCAGAGCTGTAAACTCTAAACCCCTGCTGATCTCCTGAGTGGTGCTGGTGTTCTGGGTTTAGCACCAACAGAGAACTTGTAGAGATCTCTGTAGCTGGTGCAGCGCTCTGGGCTATCAGGGCAGGATTAAAGCTGCATTTACAAGCATTCCTGGCAGTGCTATTCCTGCCTTACATTCCTGCCTTCCTGCTCCCCTTCCCCTGGTGCTGGAGCACCCCTGTGCATGGCTGTGCTGTGAACTGGGTCAGGGAGCTGAGCAGAGTTAAAAATAGCCTGGCAAGGCAAGTGAACTGCATAGCTACAGTGCTGTGGCACATCCCAGGGAGGGGATCAGGGGAGGTAGGGGCTGTAGGAACCAGCATCACTGACTCAAAAAACGCTTGTCAGGCTTCCCTCAGCTGCATGGAACAGCTGTAGGGTGGTTGTGTGCTGCAGATCCACTGTTAACTCTTGAGCTGTTGGTCTCCTAAACTCCCTGTACAGCTGAATTTTGGATTCAAGGTGCTGCATGCCAGAGATGGCTGATGTGGGAAATAACCTGGTCACAGAATCCATGAACATCCTGAGCTGGGAGGGATCATCAAAGCCCAACCCCTGGCCCTGCCCAGGATAAACTCCATAATCAGCAGCACCTTTGTGAATGCACACTTGAGTTTTACCCATGAAATCAGGGACCTGATGGAGTTTGGAGATGCCATCAGCTCTTCCTGCCTTCCCTGGGGTCACCTCTCCTGGCCAGAACCGAATCTCGGGGGTGGTTTGGGGAGGGGTGAAGTTCTGAAGCAGCTGGAGGAGGAACCATCACAACTGTCAGCCCTTGCCAGGAGTACCTGGGCAGCAGCAGTGCCACTCTGCTGCCCTGTGGCCCTGCAGCCAAGTTCCCAGGAAAATATTTTTTGGATTCTTCTGCCAATATTGCCCTTTAACAAAAGCATCTCAGTTAAACTGAGCAACAGCTGCAGCTTTCCTGGGCTTAATTCCACCATAAGCTGGGCTTGAGATGGATTGGCTGTCATTTACACCAAGTTCTGGTTCACTCTTGTTTCAGTCTCGTTTGATTTGTCCTGAATTTACCAACAGAAAAAAAAAAATAAGATGCAGAGAGGCAGAGAGTGTAACCTCTAGCACTGGGAAAAATATTGCTGTCTGGCACAGCTAATAGTCTGCGTGCTAGAAATCCATTTTAATCTCTTCTGCAGGAGACTGAGCATTCCCTTTTGTCCTTGTGCTTTTCCATCCCCCAGATCTAACCCTTTAGGACTAGAATATGGACTGGGTGCATTTATACACTGAAAAACTCCCTTCAGATCTGTTTGTAGTAATGTGCAGCCTTTCTAGCTCTGCACCCTGTGCTTAAAACCCCTTGATGTGCTTTAGATAAAATGTCAAAAAAAACCCAAAACAAAAACCAAAACAATCAACCTTTCACTATTCCAAGCTGTAATCTTGGAAAATTGTTTTGGCAGCACATCAGGAGAATTCCCAGGAGTTTTATGTCCCAGTGTGAGCTTCCTGTCATTTCCTTGCCTTTTATGCCACTGACACAAATGCCTTTTTACTCCCTGAACCTTGTTTGTGTTTTAAAAATAGTGCTTGTGTGGGATTTTTTTTTTATCAGGCTATTTTTATTATAAATGTGATTCGAAGGATACAGATTAGTCTGGCCAGGTTAAAATAAACCAGGAGTCTTGGCTGAAATGAAGCATGAGGTCATCTAGGCTAGACTTGTCATCTGTTCCTCCCTCTACTTCCCCACCAAACACTTTGTTTTTGGCTTATTTCGTGATTGGAGTGGAGCTGTAAACCAGGAATAGCTGCACTAGGAGAAAATGGGTTAAAATGTGTCCATGCAGGAGGCAGAGGTATGAATATAAATGAGCCTTGGTACCATTTTTGTGTGTGTGCAAGCTACTCCCAGAAGGGGCAGCTGCTTCTCCCATTTGCTTTCTTGACAGCAAGGGCCTGAGGCTTTCTAAAAATAGAAAGTCATTGAGAAAATCAGCAGAGCGTGAACTGCACAGCTTTGCAGGAGGTTCCACAGTGGGCTGGATGGGCTGTGCAGTGGCAGGGAGGAGGGGAGGGGAGGGAAGGAAGGCATCCTCTGTCTGTGCTGTGCAGACACCCCAGTGCATCCCAGGAAAGCACCTTGGCCCTTCTCAGACACCCCGTGCTCCTGCCTGGGGGGGGCTGCATTGGCAGGTCCTGCAAGAAAAAAACTGGACAGGGGGGTGAGGGAAGGCAGGTGAGGCTGTGGTGGGTGTTGTGTAAATATTTGGCAGGTTATGGAAGCTGTGCTTTCCTCCTGGTGGGGTGGAAGTGGCAGCCTGGCTGTGCTGAGGATGCCTCCTGCTCTGCCGGTGAAAGCAGGACAAGTGCTTTTAATGCAGAGTGAATTCTCTGTTTACAGACCTTCTCCTTCCCTGTGGCCACTGTTTACTCCTAATCTCAAGCAGGAGCATTAGCCTGACTTCTCACTGCTGCCTGAAGGAAGGATTGCAAGGGTTTTGCACAGGGAAGGATCTTTGCAAAGGGTTTGATGCTTCTTGCAGGAAAAACCAGCTCTGTGGTTTGTGCAGAAAGCCCTTTTGTGAGCTAACCAGTTCCCCAAAAAGGGCTGGAAAGTAGGTTAGAGGAGGCTGAGAACCAAACTGGGTGACCTTTTGCTCATTTCTTGATATAATTATTCCTCCTGCAGTGAGGTAACACCAGTCTAATAGGCAGGTATAACCTACAGTACTGGGATGGTACCTGTGCAACAGCTTATCCTGGGCTTTGTCTCCTCCCTCATCATCATCATCACCTCTGGCCAGGGGGTGCAGGAAATGGTCTCACTGGAATTTATTTCTGTGGTGCTTGTGCAGTAAACTTCATTTCCTGGTATAACTGATGTTTTGCACTGTTGATGACTGATGGAGCCTGCGTGCAGTCCCTTACAAACACCTCAGTCTGTCGTGAAAGCCCAGGTTAATATTCCTGCCTGGGATGTTGCAAACCCTGCAGAGAGATTGTCCAGGCCGTGACAGCTCTGTGGAGGGAGATGTGGGCAGAAATTTGGGGCTCTTTAGGGCAGGCAGTGTGGGTGTGAGGAGCTGGAGGGGGTCCCACCCTGCGTGGTGTCAAACCCCCTCATTCCATAACTGCACAGGGAACAGGACATGGATTCGCTCTTGCAGGGGAGCACTTGCAGGGGGAGGAACCAGATTTAGAAATCTGCAGCTTGGGAGTTGCTCTGTTTCCTTGGAGATGGGTGCAGTTAACAGCATAAACATCCTCCCCTTGCTCGGAGGGGACTGGCTGCACGTTGTCACCTGCAGGATGATCAGTGCAGTTCCAGCTGCCCTGGCTGCGTGGGCCAGGGGCACAGTCCTCTTGCTGCAGCTGGAGAGGAGTCCCACAGCCCTGCATCCCCTGGGGGGTGTTTGGCAAGGCTGTCAGGAGTTTACAGCCCTTTCTCCGAGGGGCTGTGATCAGATTTGTGCTGCCTGTTGTAGCAGCTGCAGGACCGAGTGCTTACCAAGCACGACTGGAGGGACAGGAATTGTGGGATGAAAAGAAGGGGGACAAAAGGGTACAGGGGGAGAGCTGAGCATGAGGAAAGCAAGATCACTGCGTGTTAGACATCACTGTAGAGATGCCACCTTGCCCATATTCACCCCAGCACTGGTGCTGGTTCTGCTGTGCAGGTGTTTCAAACATTTCCTGTTGCCTTGGGTGGGCTCATTCAATCCCCATCCTGCCCCTGCTGCTCTTTACCTCACTGGCTTCCCACAGTGCAGGGCTGCTGAAGCAGGACAGGGAATTTCAACAGGCCAGGTGTGGCTGCAGCCTGACCATGAGTTCAGCAGGGTTCACTTTGTCTCTTCTGAAAGCAAAGATCTCATCTCCCGGGAAATCCAGAGGCAGGAGGGCCGAGGTGCCTGTCGTGCCTGTCAGCGACCGCTCCGGGTGCCACCACTGCCTGAGAACCAGCCTGGGGGTTGTGCTGGGGGGGTGTGGGGGAAAACATGCACGGAGAACAAGAGAGAGCTGCCATCCCTGACCTGTGTGTCCTGCCTGTCCCTCTGCAGGCAGCAGCCTACGCCTCCGAGGACGGCGTTCTCACCGAGGCCATGATCGACGCCCGCGTGGCCGACGCTGTGCAGCAGCACAGGCAGAAGATGGAGTGGCTGAAAACAGAAGGTGCTGAAGAAAACAAAGGGACTGGTGGGAACCCCCTGCTGCCCTTCCCCAGAGGAACCCCGGTGTGAGAAGTCTGCAGGGCTTCGGACCAGCGCGCGTGGGGCTGAGGCCCCGGGAGAGAGCTGGGAGGGTCTTGTGGTTCGGTGGGATGGTCGGTTGGGAGAGGTGTGTCCTTTGGTGCAAGGGAAGGGGTGCTGCCTCAGCCTGCCTTGGATCTCGTGGTTTTAAACTGCTCCAGAGAGCAACGTGGTTTAAAGGAGGCAGAAGCAACTGAATTAAAGGACCCCTTTGCTGAAATACCACTGGCTGTGTTGGTCTGTGTGGCCTGTCCTGCTGGAGGGGCCCAAACCCCAAATCCCTTCCAGCCATTTCACATTTCTGCAGTGTCCCAGAGCCAGTGGGAGCCAAGGGCCTGTCCAAGCCTGCTACTCCCATGTATTTCATTTGTGAGGTTTATGTCCAGCAGAGGTATTTCTCACCCTTTTTCCCCAGATCCATGACCTACCTCCTTGCTCACATCCCCACGTGGCATCCCTCTTGTGTTGTCCTTCACAGGCTCAGAACAGGCTTTGTGTTCCAGGGGTGGATTTGGTGTGACTCACCTGCTTACCTTGGGGTCCACACAGGTAGTCTGAGAGCAGCCCCAGGAATTTTTCCCCCAAGTAACTGCCCTTTCTCTGCAGGAGGTGAGCAGGCAGGGCTCAGGGGGTCTCTCTGGCACAAAGGTGTCCAGCACAGTCTCCAGAGATGACAGGGGCTCCTTTGCTCCCACTGCTGCCCTCCAGCTGCTCTTGCAACTCGAGTCTTGTGCTGCATTTCTGGAGCAGCTGAGAACTGTGCCATTGTCAAGTCCTGAACACGAGCCTGTGTTGATGAGCTGACATTCATTCTGCTTGTGAGCATATAAGAGACAGGTCAGAACATCTCCTGATTTTTTTTTTTTCCTGAGTTTGAACTGCATTTGAACCCTGTGCTCTGCTCTGAGGCCCTTTCTGTAACTACATGGTGCAAACATGACCCAAATCTGCGCCCTTGAGTGCCTTGCTGAGCTGTTCTCCTCACACAGGAACCGACAGCAGCCTTTTCTCACTGGTGGTTGTGGCTGAGCTCAGGGGCTCACCTGGCAGGAAGGAGCTGGTGGGCTCAGGAGCAGAACCAGGCAGGCCACTGGTGTCCCCAGCTCTGCTGCCCACCCTGGTGCTGTCACTGCTGCTGCTCCTGTGCAGTGGGACAGGGGAGGGAACTCCTGCCTCCTCCAAGATCTAAAGGCAGGGCCCTGTCACCTCTGGCAGCCTCCCAGGCCATCAGCTCCAGGGTGACTGCTGTCCCTGTGGAGGTGGCACCCAGCTATGTAACACTCCCTGCAGGGACAGGGGATGGCAACCCCAGGCTGAGGTGAGCTCCTCTCATGACACTGAGTGAGTTACGAGCCAACAGCACTTTATTAAAATGGTATTTTGTGGTGGAGAGCAAATCTCAGAGCAGATGGATTAGCAGGCAATCCATCACTCCCCAGCTTGGTCTGTGCCAGCTCAAACGTGCTCCCCTGTGCTCCAGCACTGCAGCTGGGAGGCAGATTTACAGCCTGGTCACCTCTGTCTCCTCCCTGTTGCCATCCTTTGAAGTATTTACTTCTGGATGTGACGCAGGGGGAGCAAAGTCCCGCTGTGGAAGCACGAGGGTGTGAGCACCGTGCGCTGTGGCACTCGGGGAGGGGGAGTCTGCCCGGGAAGCTTTTCTCTGCCAACCTGTGTCTGTGTTTGGAATGGAGAAGGAACACTCAGAGTCTTTTATAATGCCTTGTCTTGGGTGCTGGGTTTTATTTACTGCTCTGCCCTCACGGGGAGTCTGCGCCGGGCCTGGGATGTGCCCGGGCTTGGAGAGCGACACAATCTTTGTGCACAAGGACTGGGGTCCCACCCGGGCTCAGACCTGCTCTGTCTGTGGGTGTGGTTCTGTTCCAGCCAGGAGCAGACTGAAGGATGGTCAAGGGCTGGGTGATGGTGGCAGATTTTGGTACTGCTGGAATGGGAAATATTCCCACTTTTCCTTCTCCGTGCCAGAGCCCTGAGTTCCCTGCACTTTTCCTGCCTTTCTGGCCTGTGCAGGCAACACGAGGGGCCCAGGCTGCTCTCTGGAGGTAACTTGCACCCACAATTGAACAGTTAAAATATTTATCTCCCTTTAAAATCACTTCTGGACCTTGGAGCTTCCCTGTGATCCCAGTGAGCAGGAGGCAAGCAGGTGAAAATCTGGGACAGCGTCCTGTGATGTCACATAACCTGGGGGGAATCACCCAGCCCTTCTTCAGAGATCAGGACAGGTTTTCCCACACCTTTCCAGCCTTGCTGGTACCTTCTCCTCCTCCTCCTCCTCTCAAGCCCCTGCCCAAAGCTGGGGAGCTGCTGCTCTGCAGTGCCCCAGCCCCTGCCCTGGGGGTACCCTGGGGGTTCAAAGGGTTGGAAAAAAACCACTCAGATGCAAAACATGCAAAAAACTATTTTACTGACAAACAGCAAAGGACGGGCTTAGTTCCAGGAGCTGAACTGGTTATGTACAAACATCTTATTGAAAGGGAAGGAATGGCTGAAATACACTCCACTCATTGACCCAAATAAAATCACAGTGTGCTTTTTCTATTGCCTCCCCCCTCACCCCAAGCTCTCTCTGCGCCTTCAGCTGCTCCCTCAGCACAGGTTGTCACCCCTCCAGCACAGCCACTGGAGAGCACAAACCCTGGGTGACATCTGCCCGTGCAAGTATATTGAATAATAATAATAAAAAAACAAAATTAGCCATTATTGCTTTTCAACCACAGTAGAGATTATTCTGTGATCAGACTCGGGGCAGAGCGTGACCTCTCTCTCTCAGTCTCGACGTGTGCTGTGCCTCTCCCTGCCTGGTGCATGCAAAACTGGTTTGGGTGCAGAAAAAAAAAACAGAAAAGAAGGAGTAACAATCAGGGGAAAACAGCACTGCAAGCTTTGTTCTCGTCGTTCTCAGTGACAAAATCCACCCCAGCTGAGTGCTCTGTCCTGCAAGGGCTTTCCCTGCCTTGGTCAGCCTGAGCCCCCCTGGGCTCGCCCCTCCTGGGACCCCTCAGCTCCCAGAGGGGACTCGGAGTGGCAACCCCTTTGGACAAGCAGTGAGTGCAGATGGGAGGGAGGCACTGCAGGAGGAGGAGGCTCATGCAGTGAACACGTGAGGACACGGCTGGGAGTGCACACACATGGACCCGGAGTGGGACCCTGGGGGCCCAGCAGGACCCAGCAGATGGGCAGCCCAGCTCCTCCTTAACCTGCCACGCTTCCCCACTCCTCTGCTTCCTTCTCTGCCCCTGCAGAAAGATTGTAGACTTGGCTTTTTTAATTTATTTTTTTTTTCACTAAGCTCACTTGCTGCTTCAGGTTCTCCTGAGCACCCCAGTGGGCTGGACTGAGAGGACACCTCATCTGCACTCCATCCTGGGGTGGAACCTGCAGTCCTGTGTCCCTGCCCTGCCTGTCCCCTGCCCTCCATCCCAGATCTATCCCACCAAAATATCCAGGCTGGAAAACCACTGATCCCAGTGTCTGCTTGTACCGCATGCTCTAGTACTTTCCCCCCACAGAACGGTTTGATCTGGAAAGGATCTCTGGAATTCACTTAGTCCAATTCTGCTGCTCAAGCACAGCCACCCAGAGCAGCTTTCCCAGCCTTCCCTCACAGAAGGGATGCTCCAGTCCCTTAATCACCTTAGTTGGCTGTGTTTAACATCCCTTTTGATCAGGGATTCCCTTCTCCCAGCTGAGCACAACCAGAAAATGAGGTAGAACAGCTGTGAGAGTAACTAAACCCACCCCACCCTGCTGCCAGTGCCCTTCCAGGCTCCCTCCTGGCCTTGGACTGATTATGGATAAAGTGCTGCCAGGTCTTTCAGCCAGGATGGGCCAGTGGATGTGTCCCTGGCTGGCTCAAGGGCTGGCTGAGCAGTAAGAGGGTACAGTGGATGGATGGATGGATGGATGGATGGATGGATGGAATCACATGAGACACCTTCCCAAACTGTTCCTCGGAGAGGAAAGGTCCTTCTTGATGTTTCTATGGGCAAAAGGGGTTTATTCAGCAGTGCTGGTACTGAGGACAGGATCTGATTTTAAAAAGGAGCTACTGGTTGATGCAATGGATTTCTCAGTCCCCTGCTTTTCTCCACCTGGCTTTCCACTCCTCCCCTCTGCAGCAACCAGCACACACCCATGGGATGTGCAGGCAGCCAGGCCTGGGCTCCTCACACCAAAAACACGGGAGAACATTCCCAGTGCCAATCCCAGCTCTGGAGGATCGACACATCCACTTTTAAGCTCTGTCTCTGCTCTAAAAATATCCCACACACCCCCCCTCACCCTCCACCAGCACCACCAGAGCCTCTCTCAAAGCATCTGGCGGGCGAGTGCTGAGACGGGGCCGGCACTTCCCACTCCCCTGCCCTGCAGATCCCGTTCCTGTATCCCACAGATCCCATTCCTGTGTCCCACAGATCCCATTCCTGTGTCCCACAGATCCCGTTCCTGTGTCCCACAGATCCCACTCCTGTGTCCCACAGATCCCACTCCTGTGTCCCACAGATCCCATTCCTGTGTCCCACAGATCCTGTTCCCGTGTCCCACAGAGCTGCCAGCACGGCCACAGCTGCCAGCTCAGAGCTTTGCACCCCCTTTCCTCTCTGCCTGCCCTTGTTTTGTCAGCTCCCTGATGCCAGAGTCACCCCCAACCGAACCCTTTTTGCCTGGGGTTGTTGCTGGGTTTGGGTGTTGTTGTTTTTTCCATCTGTGGTTGGTTTTTTTGGTTTGTTATTTTGTGTGTGTGTGTGTGAAGACTGGATCAGAGGCAAGAGAACAACAAACAAGTCAACACTAGCACATCTGGGACAATTGAACAAGGAGGAAACACCCCCACACCAGAGAGAGAAGCAAAACAAACACGTGCACAGAGGAACAGCAGACCACGGACAGCAAGAGCAGCAACCTCACTGGGACAGGGGGACGAGAGAGGACACATCAGACAGGACTGGGAAGACTCCCCCTGGAGCAGGATCAGCTGAGAGGGTGGCAGGCAGGGAGAGCAGGGGCTGCAGTGCAGTGATGGGTACCCAAAAACCTCCTCCACCTTCTGCTTCTCTTGGGGGCTTTGTCACCTCGTTCCCCACAGAGGGGACATGGCTGATTTCTGTGCATTTAAGACCATAAATGACTGACTCCCAGTAAATTTAATTGCACTGAGACCGTCTTTGATTTATTTTTTTTGGCTGTGTGAACAAGAGAGAGGCTCACAAGGTGAGAGCTACAGACCCAAATTATAAAAAAAAAAAAAGAAAAAAAAAGAAAAAAATCTGTTCTTAAATAATGGGATTATGTATTGTGTGGGATTTTTTTTTTCTTTTTCTTCCAGAGCCTCCTGCTCTTCTGAAATTTCACTGTGGGTCAGACAGATCAGACTTAATGAGTGAGAGCCATCACTTCACTCTTTCCAGTTGTCCCATATTTAATAATATTTCAACCAAGGGCAGCTGCTAGAGCAGGGCAGAACCAGGCTTTATATTCAGTCTGACTTTAAGTCACTGCCTTAAGTCTCTCTCATGAGAGGCTCCAAGTGGAAAGATTATTTAAAGTGCTTTTTCCTTCCCCCCCCCTCCCATAACCAGTTCCAGAGACTCAATATTTGTCCTTGCCACGATGGAATTTTCTCCTCTGCAAAATGTTTGTCCCACCTGAAGACACTTTGATAACACAGGACCTGCTCTCCCCTGCCTGCTCAGGGAGGGTGCAAAGCTGTGTGTCTGGGAAAGGAGCTGCTCCAGGAAAAGTCATTCCTCAGATCCCAACAGGTGGCTGCAGACATTCCAGCCAGTCAAACAGACACAATTATGGACCAGGCAGTTATTTAGGCCCAGACACAAACTGGGGGCTCCAAGACAAGAGGTCCTAGGGAATAACAAAGGTAGGAATGGCAGAAAAATGGGAGTGTTTGGCTCTTGGGGCTTGTGATTGAACTGACCCTGGGCATAGCAAATTAAAGAAAACAAACTCCGAGACACAGAAGCTGAAGCAGGGAGGGAAGAGCTGGAGTGATGGTGTCCTTCTCCCTCCACAGGGATTGCCATCAGACAATGGGAGGCCACTGCCAGTGTCAAGGAACCCATGGAAGAAACCAGCACTTTCTGCCAATATTCACCTTCTTTGGGGTGTTTTCCCCACCTGAGCACAAACCCACTCGATACAAAGTGGCGAATGAAGGAGAAGTGATTTCAGGGCTACCATCTCAGCTTCTTGGGGCATCTCCCTCCTTTGTTCCTCTCTCTGCCCACCACGGGCAGCAGAAGTGCTGCTGCCCAGCACCTGCAAGAGGCATGGGTGTGTTCTGGGCACCTCTGCTGCTCTCCCCCAGCAGAACACAACCCTCTGCAAGGACCAGACACCCCCACACAGGGCCTTTATCAGCTCCTTCAGCCACCTCTGCCTGCAACTGGAGGAGGTCTCTGGGTGTGCAGGTTGGTTTCAGACCCTTGGTCATGCTCAGGCCTTAAACCCCACACCTAAAATGTGACTGGGGAAAGCAAATTAGGGCATCCTCACACTTTGGTTCAACGTTGTGACGTGGGATGTTTGGGACATTTGGGACTCTGCAGAGGAGTTTGGCTTCAGGTCCACGTTTCTGTGTCCCTCAAGCCAAGGCCAGACCTGCTGCTATTCCAGCCCAGGGCAGGAGCACGGGAGAGAGGTGTTTGTTCATGTGCAGGGGCAGTGAGGCTGTTCACAGGACCCTCTCGCTGCACTGCCAGTGTTTTTGGGGTGGTTTAACCAGGGCCTCGGGCTCTCTCTCTGAAAGAGGGGGGAGCAGCTCCTTCCCTCCCAGGTGAGGGGTGGGGGGTGTTTATGAGCAGAGGGGTATGATCAGGGTGCAAAGTCAGATCCAACACCATCCCACTCCTCCCTCCCTCCCTCCTCTCCAGCTCTGGTGAGGAGCAGCAGCGCTGACACCACCGAGGTCCCACCAGAGGGGTGACCCAGGCATGCCCAGCCCTGCCCCACTGGGGCTGGCACTGAGATTCCCCGGATTGCTTAAGGCAGGTTTCAGTGTACAGCAACTCAAACAACAAACCACTTACACATTCCCAGCGTTTCCTTCCCCCACAACAACTCCCCAAAACATGAACCGAAGCAAAAAGGGGCGCTGTGCCTTCCCAGCCCGCTGGCAGCAGCTCCCATCCAAACCTGTGACCAGCCACGCCATTTTAGCAACAGAAAGGACAGGGCAGAGCAAAACCAAGCCAAAGGACCAAAGAAACGGGGGACTTGAGCTCTTGGATGAGACACTCTGCATCATCTTCGTGCTGTCCCACCTCCATCCCCTCGACCAACATTCCCCTGGGGGCAGCTGGATGTGCAGGACAGCCGGGAACGCCGGGAAAATTCAGGGGGCTTGAAAGTATAATGCAAATCTCTTTTCTCTCTCTCTTTTTTTTTTTTTTGTTTGTTTGTTTTAGTTTGTCTGCTTTTTTTTTTTTTTTTTTTTTTACATATATACACAAGTCTGACAATAAAATGTGGACCACAGTGCAATGTCTTGGCTGCGTAGCATCCAGGACTGGCTTAGTTGTGCATCGTGGTGTGTCCCTTTTGGAGGGGGGGGGGGACACACGGGATGGATCAGTAAAATCGTGTCCTCGGCTGGGCTTCCATGGAGGAGCAAACCAGAAGCTGGAAGAAGAGCAGAAGTCCTGTTTTTAAAAGCTCACTGCAGTCCCCAGGAGGGGCAGGTTTCCCTCAGAGGTGCCGTGGGCTGGGGTGCCCGTTATGGTACAGCTTCTGTTTGATGTGCACCATGTTCCCGGTGGCCTCCTCGTACTGCCTGTGGTGACGTTTCCTGAACTCCTTCAAGTTACAAAATTTGGGGATCCAAGACCAGGAGTTGTCTGGAAGGCAGAAAGGAGAAGGGAGGTGAGATGTGAGAGGAGTGGTGAGAGCTGTGCTGTCCCAGGGCTGTCCCACAGCAAAGCCACCATCGGGACGGAGCAGGGACGAGGTGGATGTGGCACCACTGGGCCACTCTCTGCCCCTCAGCTCGGGCACTGAACATGTCATTTTGTTCCCCAGTGGCTCAGCTCTCAGCCCCTGAACCTCCCCTGAAACAGCAACATTTCAGCTGCCCTCCAGTCCCACCAGAGCTCTGGGTGATTCCCCCCCAGAAACCCCCCCAGAGGACAGCTGGGAAGTCCCAGAGAGCGACAGATAGAGTGAAGTTAAACAATCATGCTGGGAAATGATTGGGCTCGGTGATCTCAGGGGTCTTTTCCATCCCAAATAATCCTGAGCCCACAACTGCAGCTGCCATGAGGTGGCTGTGACTGCTCTGACCAAGCTACTACGGAGCACAGGCTGCTGGCTGAGCTTCCATGGAATAGTTTCTATTTTAAGCCACCCCTTCCATGGGGAAGGAGCTATAGGTTATGATTTAAGCTGATCAGGCCCCAATGTGACATTGAGTCACTGCTAAGTGGTGCTCATGTTTTTCAGGGAGGGCTCCTCGTCCTGTACCAGCACAGAATTTGGATTACCCTACCCCTGTCTCACCCTCACAGGCACCATTTCTCTCTTTAGAAGAAAATTTCAGCTTTGTTCCACAAAGAAATGGGATTCCTTTCTGCTTATTGCCTTTTAAAATGCCTAATTTGAACAGATGATCTGAATGAATAGGAAATACCTAAAAGAACATTGCACCACTGGCCAAACCCTTCTTAAAGGCTTAGAATGGGCATAGACAGGGAGGGGAAAAAAAAAAAAAAAAAAAAAAGAAACAAAAGAGATCAATTAGCTTAAACACTAAATTAATTACTAAAAATAAAATCCTCTGCAGTCTCCATTCACAAGGGGTGGGTTAGATGGTGATACCACAAGTGCAGCTCACAGCTCCAGCTCTGAGGAAGAACAATATTTCCCTGCTCCCCACAACACCCCCTGCCAGCTCTGACCTCCTGGGTGCTGAGGAGTCAAAACAGGGGTCGGGGTCTCAACGCTGGCTCAGCACCCGAGATCCCACTGCAAACCCTGCCACTCATCCCTCTGCTTTGGGGAACAGCAGCACCACAGCCTGGAGGGAGCCCTGACTCAGAGCCTGCTCACACAGCATTTGGGAAGACTAATGGGAAATTAATATCATTTTTATCTGAGTTTTTCGAGGGAGATAGTCCACTTCCCTAATTAGAATTTTGCAGATAAATCTTCCTCTTGCTCGCTCTCCTTTTCCTCCGAGTTGCAATTTCACAGGCACCATCAGTCAGAACTGGAGACACCGAGATTTATGGGTACAGTGTGAGGGAATTTCAAGCCATTCCCTGGATTAATAGGTTTTTTGTATTTTTTTTTTTTTTTTTTCCTTCCAGAGATTAAAGTCCATGGGGTGTCCATGCTGAGGGAGTAGGGGGAAGGGAAGGAGCATCTGTTTGTCCTTCTGAGGGTGTTAATTCAGGATGCTGAGCTTACTGGTCCAAAGACTAACCAGCCTGCCCAGCACTTTCCCCTGGGGGGCTGATGTCACCACATCTGGAGACATCTGGACAGCAAAGAGGGTGGGAAAAACCTCAGGTGACACGGCACAGATGTCTGTCATTGTCACCACAATGTCGCAGGTTTACATGACCACACGAGGCTGCTCCCCATCAGCACAAGCCTGGTTGTAAATTGGAAAAATCCAGATTTTTTATTAGCCTTTTTTTTTTTTTTTTTTTTAAATCCAGATTTTGGAAGTTTGGCCTGGCCTGAAAAACATTCTGCCCAAAGGAGCAGCCACAGAACCCCCATCACCATCCTGCCCAAACACCTTCCTTTGCCTCCAACACCCCTCTGCACCCACACACGCATTAATTACCCTCGGGGCTGGGATCCTCAGCTGGCTCTTCCCACATCAACATTCCTGCTGCTCTCACACGCTCATGGAACCTCCCGAGCTGGGAGGGACCCTCGAGGGATCATCGAGCCCAACCCCCGGGATAGAAAGGGCTGGGATAGGTCTGGCCAGACTTGGGCCAAACCCAGATGGAATAAAGGTGGCAGGAGCGTGGATCTCCTGCCTCTCCACCTGCTTCCAAGGGCGGGGCAGGGGTGTGAGGGCAGAGCAGGAGCCCGTGGGGCTGCACTTACCATACCGTCGGCTGGTTCTCCAGGCTCGCACCGCGTAGTGGAGAACCCCGTCCATCCACACCAGAAACCAGCTTATACAAAAGCCCAGCAAAAGTCCCAGCATCAGGTCAATCTCCTGCTTGGTTACATTGTCAGTCACAAAGTAATTCTCCGAGGAGTCCACCACCGACTGGTCCCCGTCGTACGGGATGACGTAGTGGACGTGGTGCCTGTGGTGGGGACACGGACAGCGAGAGGGGTCAGCTCCCTGTCCACCCACTCACAGACTGCTCAGCACCCTCCTCCCAGCTCCTACCACCACCCCAGGGAGCTGAAGGGCTGTCCTGGCTTTTGGAGACGATGCCAGGCAGAGGAACCGGCAGGGAGGGAGGGAGGGAGGCACAGAAAGCTGACCCTGGAGCGCTCCCCGTGCCCGAGCTTCTCCTCATCTGCAAGGCAGAAAATGCTGAGCAGAGCACGAGGTCGGAGCAGCCACCCCCAGGGACACAAAGGTCTGTGTTTGGGGCAGAGGCCACTTGTTCCTGTGAGCACACAGGGGCTGGGAGCAGCTGTGTGGCCCTGCAAGGGTCACCACCACCCATCCCCTGGCAGGAGGGAGAACTGTCCTGTCCCTGCCCTGCAGGACAGCCCCAGGCTGAGCTGTTCTATCCCAGAGCCAAATGAGGCTTGAATCCCTCCCATAGCAGAGCAGAGAGTGTTCAGAGCCACGGAGGAGGCTCCTGAGAGCATCCCTGAATTCCTCCTCCAACAGCAGAGGAAGGAATTCCTCCCTCAGCATCGCTCCTGGAAAAGTCACACGAGATCCAAGATCACCTCAGGTTCTCCTGCTGCATGATCAAGACTGGGTTCATTTGTGCAATGAGGTGATGGGGACCAAGGCTGGGATGAAGCTGAACTGCCTGGAAAACCCCTGGTTAACTTGGGAAAAGCGGGAAAATGGCAGGGATGGAGTGAGGGAGTTGCGGATCAGGAAAAATCAGGCAGGTCTGTGGGGGCTGCATGGGAGGGGATCAGCAGTGACAGGTCCCTGAGAGCTGAGCCTGTGGGGTGGGAGGATCCCAGCTGCTGGGGGATGCAGGGATGCAAACCAGGCTGCTCTGGAGCCTCTGCATCTGCTTTGCACCGCCCTGAGCATCGCCCGGGGAGCAGCCAGGAGTCCTGGCACTGGGGGCATCACCAGTGCTCCCAGCTCTGGGCACAGCTGCCCGGGCTCTCCCAGTGCTGCCACCAGCACCCCCAGTGTCCCCAGCGTCCCCAGCATCCCCAGCCACGGCCCCGGCCCTGCTCCCACTCGCAGGAGAGGAGGCACTCGCTGAGGCCTCTGAATATGCATGAGGTGCAGGTTGCTCGATAATCACGCCTGAGAAACGTCCAAATATTTACACAAACAAACCTCCACTCAAAGGAACCTTCTGAAAACAGCCCTAATCTCGGCGATGACTTAATGGGGGCCACCTGCACCAGAGGCACCGGCACTGGCAGGGCTGGCACAGCCTGGTGCCATGGCACGGGGGTGGGAAGTGGGAATCCAGTCCCCCTTTCCATCAGGCAAAGGGACCAGACTGGGATGTAACAGCAGGAGGTGCCTCCAGGCCAGCTCTGATGGCAGCTCACAGACACCTCAGGGGTGAGGGCAGCCCTGGTTTGGTCTTTCCCTCATTTGGTTTGGGAAAACCCAAGGGCAGAGGGGGTGTGAGGGAGGGCTCCTCCAAAGGGAGCTCTTGCCATGACTGGGAGGTTCCCATGAACCCAACCAGCTTTGCAGAGGGGGGAAAGAGAAGCCTCACACACCTCCCATGTGTTCCACAGTTCCCAAATCCCTGCACACAGAACTCCCACATTCCCTGCTTCCCAAATCCCTGCACGTGACATGGGGACACCTGGCAGGTCCTTGACTCACTCCCTTTTGCTTCCTGCCAACACAGACACGGGATCCACAGACACCTCCCAACACCTGGGCTCCCTGAGAGATGATCCAGGGCTGGAATTCCCCAGCAGGAGCTGGGGTGTGTCCCCTCTGCTCTGTGTCTGTCCCAGGCACATCCAGGATAGATCCAAGCCCAGTGGGTGAGCACAGACCTGTCCCCACACAGGAGGTGCTTTCCATGGACAGTCTCAGCCCAGAGCCAGAAGAAAAAGGTCCTGGAGTCCTCCCCCTTCCCTCTGCCAAACCCACCAGTGCTCAGGGACGTGACACACACGGCTCACACGCGGCCAGCTGTGCTCACACGGGACACAGGGCTCTCCTCACACCCTTCCCAGGAGGTTTTCCCCCCATCCTGCTCCCTGCACAGCCCTTGTTCCTGCTCACCAGGCAGAGGGAAGGGACACAGTCACCTCCTCCCTGCCTCGTCCCTGCTGGGTGCAGGCTGACTCTGCACACTGCAGTGGGATCTCCTCCAGCTCTCCTGGCTCCCTGTGCTCATCCCTGGGCTGGGCAGGGGCAGCTGGGAGGGCCTGGCTCTCCTTTTGTGTTCTCAGCTCCCTTGCCACGTGCTGACTGTTCCTGTCATTCCAGAGGCCACACAGAGCTGAAGTCTCTTCCACTTCATGGGAGGCAAAACTCAATAGAGAGCAAAACCTTTGACCTGCCTGGATTTGGCAACTTAATTAACCCAAGCATCAAAAATCCAAGCTGGATCCCAAGCGCAGGTTTCCTTAAAAAAATAAAGCCTCCTGTCACTAAAGCTCCCCAGGAAAGCAGCTTTTGGGAACCCCAAGCTACCAGAATAGTTCCACACAGAGGAGGTCCCAGAGGGACATTTCCACCCCACGGAGTTTTCCAGAAAGGGTTTAGCAAAGCTCAGGGAAAGCGAATTTTTTTCCTGTTGGTGCAACAGTTGGGAGATCTGGGCTGCAGGGACTTCCATCCTTTGTCTTGCCTTGGCAGGACCGAGTGGTGCCACTGGGATGGGGAGGGGAGCAGGGACAGACCCCCACAAGGCTCCTGTTGCCACTCAAGCCCTCGGGGACGTCACAGGAGTGATTCAGACACGGTCACACCAGCACAGCACGTTATTAATAGTGCACAGAGGTCCAGGTCCCCACCACATGCCAAGGGGATTGGAATCTGGAACGTGCCCTGGATGGCTCTGGGATCCAGCGAGGGAATGAGCCACCTCTGAGCTGAGCAGAGGGTGGGTGCAGGAAACCCACCCAGCTCCGTGCCAGGCACTTCCAGGGAGGGCAGAGAGTGCTGGAGAGCAGGTTCTGGCTCCTCAGGGCAAACACTTTGGGCCAAACCTTGTTTTCAGAGCTGTGGAGTCCTTGGCTGTGCCTGTTTCACCAATCAAAGGCTTTGAGAAGAAGTAAAAAGCTGCCTCAGAGCGGCCCCCCCTCAGCCCTGGCTCAGGGCACTGGCACTGCAGGGAGGTCTCTGGGCTCCACGTGGTCCTCAAAAGCCAAACCCACATTCTGTCCACGTTTATTTACAAGAAAAATATGTCCTGAGTAACCTGAGGGCCAGCTGGTGGCAATTCCAGCTGGGATCAGCTGTCACAGCAGATCCAGGGCGAGTTATTCCGACCGGGTTAATCCCGAGCCACCTCCCCTCAACCATGCCCACCCTCAGGGGATTGTGGAACATCCTGAGCTGTGTCCACCCTGGGTGTGCTGGAGCCTCCTCAGGAGGGCACAGAAGTGCCAGCACTCCAGGCCAGGGGCACTCCAGAGGCAGAAGGGTCTGGTGAGCAGCGCATGGGACGCTGGAGCTGCTGCTGCTGCCCAGCCCAGCTCAGGTGACACACTGGAGCTGCCAGGCAAAGGGAGCACAGTGTGTGTGTCTGTACAGGTGTGCCCCAGCTGCAGCAGCCCTGTCCCTGCTCCCAGGGTGTGACAGAGGGGGGACAGCTCCTCTCCTCCCCAGGACAAGCAGGGCAGTGCCAAGGCTGGGGGTTCCGGTGCCCCGAGCGCCATTGTCCCTTCCAGTGACCTTGTGTGTGCTCCGGCTGCTGCAGCCACAGCACGGCTCAGGAGCCTCTAGAGAACCCACTGATTTGTTGTTGGGAGCACAGAGAGCCCCTCGGTGCCTCTGCAGTTCCCACATCACCCCTCCCACGGGATGGGGGTGGCCGAGAGCCGGCGGATGCTCCGGCTGGGCTCGGCTCCCTCCTGGGCAGGTGTTGTCTGTCTCTGCCTGTGGCAGACACGTCACATCTCCCAGGCTCATCCTGCAGCTGCCACATCCTGGCTGGACCAGCCCACTCCCCACCTCCAGCTGCAGCAGCATTTGGGGACTGGGCCTCATCCAGCCCCCCAGGAATGCCCTGCACAGGGCAGAGCCTCCCTGTCCTGCATCCCTGCCTGACCTTGCAGCCATTCCTCGACATTCCAAACGGCCCAGCACCTCTCAGAGCCATTCCCAGCAGGGCCAGCCTGCACACCAGTGTGGTGGCACCACTGCACAGCTGGAAACGTCTCCCTGGGACACAGCACACTGTCACAGCCCCCAGAAGCCCAGGGTGGTCTCCAGCAACAGGCAGTGAGCATTCCCAGCCTCCCAGCACATCCACAGAGGGGCTGAGGGGTGTAATGACTTCTCCAGAGGGGCTGGGAAAGGAGGAAACAGAGCAGAAATGTTCCCCATGACAGCAGTGCCACCCTCACCAGTGATCCCAGCAGCAGGGCAGGGATCCCAGGATCTCCAGGGATCACCAGCAACCCCAGCCAGCAGCCTCCTCACACGTTCCACATTCCACCCTGCTCTCCCAGGAAACAGCCCACTGCATGGCAGGGTCTCCATGCACATCAGTCACTCAGGAGAGGTCCCAGCACAGCCTCTCCCTCCTGGATCAGGGCCCAGGGACAGCAGGGCTGAAGCATCCCCAGGACAGCAAGAGCTGACTCGAGGCTGGCCAGGCCCCCAGCTCTGCTGCAGGGTGTTGGCACTCAGGTGAGCCTGACCCTCCTCCTGCTCCTTTCCAACCCTGCTCACGGGAGACACTTTGCCTGGGAGGGAAAGACTCATCCAAGGTCACCCAGAAGGTCAGTGGCAAGGAGAACACGAGCCAGAGCTGCTGAGGTCCCTGTCCTCTCCAGACAAGGGCCTTGCAAGCCCCCCAGGCTGTTTTGCTCCATGCAGGTGTCATCTGTTCCCTCCAGCTCCCTCTGCCTCCACGGACGCCCTTTGGTGTTTTTCCTTTGCATGACATCACCCAGCTCCTGATCTGCTGCCAGCTCTCTGCTTCCAGAGAGGACCCTTTGCTGGCTGGGACGGAGAAATTCGGACACCTCTGCAGTCCTGCCCAGCCCTGCTCTGCCCTGGGAACAGCCACATCCCCAGGGGGTAGGGCCAGAGCCTGCGTGCGAGGAGGACCCACCATGGTGATTTGGTGATTTGGACAGCCTGGATGCTCCACACGCCGAGGACAGGGAGTGCCAACTCCCCCAGGGATCTGCTCCAGCAGCCACATTCCTGCACGGCGTCAACAGGAGCCAGCAGGAGTGTAAATGTGGCTGTCACCCCTCCCTCCCGCAGCCAGGAGGCAGATGCTGGGAGAGGAACAGTCCCTGTCACACCCTGCCTGCGTGTGCAGGCTCAGCACCAGCAGCAGGTGCCAGGGCCAGCCCCGTCTCTCTGCTGACGTCCTCGCTCCATGCACCATCCCCACACCAGCCCCCCTCCCCAAGCCACTGTTTTCCCAGGGAACAGCCGTGGGTGCTCCCTGGTGGCCCCGGGGGTGCTGCCAGCCCTGCCCTCCTTGGCTCTGGTGGGGCCCAGCCTGCTGGTGACAGCCCAGCCAAACACGAGGAGAACATCTGCCAGTCCTCCCAGCACACAGCAATGCCCATCCCAGCACACAGCAGTGCCCATCCCAGCACACAGCAAGGTCCATCCCAGCCCACAGCAATGCCCATCCCAGCACACAGCAATGCCCATCCCAGCACACAGCAATGCCCATCCCAGCACACAGCAATGCCCATCCCAGCACACAGCAATGCCCATCCCAGCACACAGCAGTGCCCATCTCAGCACACAGCAATGCCCATCCCAGCCCTCAGAGCAGGAGCACTCCAGGCCAAAGGCACTGCCCTCCACCCAGGCTCCCTCAAACTGAGGATTTGTGGCTCCATGGACGTTGTCACCCGAAAGACTGCAAAAGTGGGCCAGCCCTGGCCACGTTTCTGTGCACTGGGCAGGGCAGCAGGGCAGCAAGTGCAGCCCCAGGCAGCATCACCCAGCACCCCACACCCTCGGGATCCAGTTCCTGCAGCCTCCAGCAGTCACTGAAACTTTGCACAGTGCAGATGTCACCAGCTCCCTCTTGGTTCTCCACAAAGAGCAGCCACAGCTCCCATCTGACATCACAGAACCCGAAGAGCACCTGCCAGGGCCCAGCCAGGTCACTCCTGCCCCGTCAAAATTGCTCCCCTGCTTCTGGCATAAAGTGATGAGCAACAGCTCCAGCCTCCAGCAGCCCCAGTGGCTCTGATTCCGTGGGGATGGGCACGGCAAGGGTTGGGATGAGCCCCAGCAGAGCCAAGTGTTCAGCCTCCAGTAGCACCTGAAGATGGGGCTGGTTCTCTTCCCCAAATGTTTTGACCCTAATGACACTCTCCAGCCACTTTGAACACACAGAGTTCTCAGGATATTGAGAAAAAACCATTCAGCACTCCTTCCACTTGTCTGGGACCTTCCTGCTAGGCCAGTGCCCCATGGAGAGGAGAACAGGCAGAGTCCAGGGAAAGGCCCATCACTGCCCACGAGGACAGACCCCAGCACAGCCCCCATGAGCCTGAAGAGCTCTTTGAGGAGGCAGCCAGAGCAGACAATGACCCCAGAGCCCCCAAAACATGGACAGAGCCTGGGGCACCCCTGGGTACAACTCATGCTGCTGCCTGCCAGCCTCCCACCACAGACCAGCACCACGCCCCAGCACCCTTCACCAGGGAGCAGAAAGTGTGGACAGGAACAAGAGACTCCTCCCCTGGAACTGGAAACACAGCCAGGGCCCATCCCACTGCCAGGGCAGTGGGGATCCAGGCTATGGATGCTCCAGTGGCAGCCTGGCAGAGCACAGAGCCCCACATCCCCTGGCACACATCAGCTGGCACGTGGGGCACACACAGAGCCAGCCCTCACTGCCCACAGCCACCCTCAGTCCAGGACAGCTCCCAGCCCCTCACAGGGTGCACATTCCAGTTCCTCCTGGAGGAGCACAGCCTGTGGTACACTGGTGCCCAGTGCCAGGTCCACAGTCCAGCCTGGGGTGCCTGAGCATGGCAGACCATTCCTGGGGAAGGGGGCCACTCTGACACCCCAAGGAAGGGTCCAACCAGGGCAGGAGAGCGGAAGGAAAGCGTTTCTGAATGAGTTATTTGGTCTGACTGACACTACGACCCAGGCCAGGGCAGGAGGGAAAACCTTAATTGCAGCAGCTCAGCCCACTGCACATCAATCTTCATTTGTTCCAATTCCTCCTTCCCTTCCATTTCTGCAACATTTACTTATTTTCCCCATTCCCTCCCTGCAACACACTGAACTGCAGCCAGCTCCCTCCTCCAAGGACTCCCTTTGGTTGTTGGCAAATTAAGTTCTTCATCAAGGCCCCGGTAGCGGCGCTGACAATGCGCTCCAGGACACGGCCCTGCCTGGTGCGAGGCAGAGCTGCTGACGGCTCCCTGCCCCCTGCTCAGAGCACTTGGAGAGCTGGCAAGGAAGGACAAGGCACATCCAGCACCACCTGCCTTCAAATCAGAGCGCCCAAAACACCAGCACGGGAGGGGAGAGGGGCAGAGAGGATCACACCCCAAACCCGAGCGTGAGGCCACGCGACGTCCCACAGCTCAGGGTGCTTCTCCTGCATCGGGGCAGGAGCACGTGGGAGCCGAGGCTCAGGAGCAGGCACTGCTCTGGTGTTTCTGTTGGCAAGAGCCGTTGCTTCTACGCACCTGAGGCAACTGGTAAACTTTGCTTTCTTTGCCTCCTCTCAGATCCTCGCTCGACGATTTGGAAGCTGTTTTGGGCACTTTCGAAGAAATGACCTAACGATGTCTGGGGAGAGTGCCATGGCTAATTTATCTGCCTCCACAGCATCTCTGCAGACAGAGAGTTAGAGTCCCCCTGCCACCTTCTCAGGCTTGGGCAGGACACTCTGCCAAACCACCAGCGAGACCCGACGCTCCTCAGCCCCTTCAGATAACATTAAATTCTCTCGTCAGCAGCCAGTTTTCACCACCACTGAACCAAGCTGTGACGAGTAAAAAACAAAAACTGGTGGAAGGGGCAGAGGAAAAAATCTAAACCAGTGAAAAACATCAAGAGGACTCAAAAAACATTAGCTGGGGAAAAGCTAAGCCTTGCCAAAAACAAGCCAAAGATGCTGTGGGTGTTTTTTGCCCACAGTCTTCCCCACTGACCTTAACAGGGAGATGCCTGAGGTGCCCGAGGAGCACCAGGAATTTAGGGTCTGTCACTGTATCATCCAGAGCCCGGCTGAATTTGGCCCTGGAGGTGCTGCTTGCACCTTTCTCTGCTGTTCTGCCCCGGGAGCCTGGGGAGGAAGGCACCGATCACCTTCGGTGCCTGAAGCACAAGTGGAAGGGCAAAGCAGTTTCTCTTCATTAAGCGAAGCACATCCCAGCTCCAGCTCAGCTCCCACACCAGGGACACCAGAGGGATGTGACGCCCGGGAGACAGGATGCAGCTGCTTCCAGAGGCAGCTCAAAGGGGAGTAAAGCTCAATTTAAACGCTGGATGTGACAAGGGAGGGCTCCCCCAGCGTGTCCTTTAGCTGGCACAGCCTCACGCTGCTTCACTCCCCCACAGACAAGAAACTCTCCCGCAGGCTGTGAGTAACCAGGCACAGGAGGGGAGCGAGGCCTCCAGGAGCGCAGGACAAGGATCACCGGCAGCAATCCCACAAGGAAGAGAGAAATTCACCTCCCCAAAGCTCAGCCCCCAGGCCTGAACACAGGGAGCAGCCAGCTCCCAGCTCCCAGCTCCCAGCTGAGCACTCAAGCGATTACACACGACGTAAGAACGACGTTGTTTAGGAGAATTCAGCATTCCCAACAGCCATGGGGAGAGGCAGGGATTTGTCCAGTCATAAACTTGTGCACAGCAAAGGCATCACTCCTGGCACAGCATCCACCTGGCTTACAGAACGCTCCACAAAACCACAGCCCAGCCTCCTCGGGGTGCTGTGTCCAGCAGCATCACAACTCTCGGGAGGAAAAGCCACGGGGAATTAAAAATCTGATCAAAGATCTCAAAGCCTCAAAGTGACACTGTCCTACACAGCCACACTCCAGCCTGGACACGGATCCTCTCGGTCCTCCAAACCCCATTTGGTTTAAGCCACACAACTGCAAGACCCAGACCCCAAACAGGCTGAGGACCCCAAACCATCACAACCTGCTGACAGCAAAGGCAAAATGACAACCGTTCACATCAAAGTTACTCACTTTGGCAGGGCTGGCGGATGCACCTGCACAAACACGCACACAAAGGAGAATGGACTTCCAAGCCCACAGAAAACTCTTCTTCCGGAAAAAAAAAACAAATCCCCCCCTCCCTGTGTTCATGCAGGAGCTGGTGAGCAAGGTGAGACACAGCCAGAATGCAAAGATGGTAGCCCAGCCAGCGGCTCCCTGGCCATCACCTCCCCTGTGCCTCCCCTGTGAGGCAAGGTGGGAAGGGGCTGGGGGGGCAGGGGGGGCAGATCCTCTGCAGGTGAACTTACCTTCCACAGTTGCAGTGACAAACTCGGTCTTCCCCTCTCAGATGCGGTAAGATGTAATTGTGAAATCTGTCCAGCAACGCATTCATGTCCATCAAGCAAGCTATTGCCTGTAAGAGCCCACAACCAAGGCATCTGGTCAACTCTGGATGATGGAATAAAACATTGACTCTAGTTTGATTGCCAAAGACTGAAGCAGTCATAAAGAAAATAATCTTTGGTGTTCACCGGGGCACACACACACGCACACACACGCACACACACACACGGAGGTGCTCGGGCTGAGGGACAGTGCGGGGGGTGGGGGGGGAAGGGGAAGGGAGGTGTGTGTGTTGGGGGGGGGGAGATGATGGAGGGGAGGGAGATAAGCAAAATCTCTTACCATAACGATAGAGGCGCCCAGGATCATGAAAATCATGGTGTTTGCATTCATGGACATCAATAGGGGATGGCCAGCGGTCGGGTCCGTGCGCCCCAAGCCCGCGGAGGGCGAGCGGCGGCCGCGCTATTCCGCAGAGCCGAGCGCGGGGCGCATCGCGCTCGCTGCCCGCACGCTGCGGTGCGGCGGGGGGCGGCGGGGCGGCGGGGCGCCCCCCGCGCACACACACGCACTCCCCCGTGCCGGGGATGCCTCGGGTTCCCGCGCCCCTGCCTCCCCTTTTTTTTTTTTTTTTTTTTTTAATTATTTTTTTATTTTTCTAGGACGAACGTGACAGGTAAAAAAAAAAAAAATTAAAAAAAAATAAATAAAAAAAAATGTGCTCCCCCGTTCGCTGGCCCCGGGCTCCCCCCGGCCGCGGCCGCGGCGGTGTGCGGCTCGGGAGCGGGCACCCGCCGCCACAAGCACAGCCTTCATGCAGCAACTGGGAAGCGAGGCAGCCAAACCCGGGGTGCGGGGTTGGGGGTGGGAGGTTGGGGGAGGAGGAGGCAGGCTGCAAAAAAATCACCCGCTCCGGGGGAGCCTCATCGCATCCTCTCCCCCGACCCTCCCCAAAATCATCCCCGCTGCGAAATAGAATTGAAAATAAAATATACCCCACCACCCCACACCCCAAAATCAGCGCGCCCACCCGCCCCAAAAATAAGCCCCCACGAACCCTCCCTGCTCGGGGCTGCGTGTCCCCGCCGCTCGCTCGGCGCCGGCAGCCCCCGGCCCAGCCCCTCCCGGGCGCGGGTGGCTCCGCGCCGCCGGCCGGCCCCGCACGGCGGGGGAGGGATGCGGGATGCAGGGGAGGGATGCGGGATGCAGCGGGGAGATGCGCCCAGGCAGCGCCGGCCGCCCCCTCCCCACCCCGGGCATTTACCTACGTGGGGAGGCGCTGCTCCGGGAGCGGCTCATGGCGAGCGGCGGCGGCAGCTCTGCGGGCCGGCCCTGCGGGGCTCCCCCCGCCCCGCAGCCGCACGCGGAGCCCCGGCAGCGGCGCTTGGCCGCGTTTCGAGTCCCACACGCCATCCTCACCCCGCCCTTCCTCCGCCCGGGGTCGGCCCCGGCCCCTCTCGCCTCCCGGAGGACGGGGCGGGGGGGGGATGCGGGACCGGCCGCATCCCGCGTCGCGGCCCCGCCGGGACCCCCCGCCCGGCCGGGGGTCCGGGCACGGCCCGTGCGGTGGGTGCGAGCCCCGGGCTCCGCCGCGCACACGCCTTCCCTCGGCACCTCCCTCCGCCCGCTGCTGCCCGCACCCAGAGCGGCCCTTGGGGGGTGGGGGTCCCGGCCCCGCGCCCCCCGCCCCGGGGAAAGCGCCCAGAAGGGCTCCCAGGAAAGGCTGAGGGTGCCCTGCCCTGCCCCGAGCAAATCCCACCTCCCTGGAGCCGGCCCCTGAGGAAAGCTGGGATGGTGCAGACACAGGAGACCCCTGCCTCGCTTTTGGGGCGCGAGTACGAACACAGCTTTGCCCCCTCTGTCAACCCCAGATCCAAGGGCCAAGGCACAGCTCGTGCTTCGGGTTCTCCACGGCTTTGTTTCACCGCGGGGTTGGTCGGTCCAACCCAGACCACGTTTAGGAGCTCCTGGGGAAATTAAAAGGAAATAAGTGGCCAGCCGGTAACTTTTTGCTCGTTTGGCTGTCGCTCCTTTCCCTGTGAGGCAGGAGACGTGGCTGAAGGGAAGCGGTTCCAGCCACCACGTGGGAAATGCGTGGTAGCACAGGGCTTGATGGCTGGAGTGTCCTGCAGCGCCTTCACCGCCCCGTCCTCAGCCCTCCTCAAGGTGAGCTTCACCTTGCTACAACCCAGGTATTTATTTTTTTAGGCTTCTCAGGGCCATCAAAGCAGAGTTTGCTGGTGCTGGGTTTTGCTTTTTTGCATATTTGTTTTCCTTCTGCTCCTCAGGCCACAATCAGCCTTCTTATGTAATGACTCGTGTTATATAAACTCCATTCTTCAAGGAACAGTCATTAACCTACTACTGGGTATTGAAAATACCAAAATACTGTCACACAATTAAAACCACTAAATGGTGTCCTCAAATTAGAGCACAGATTGCATTGCAGATGATTTTTTTTTTTTTTTAATTTTTAATTTAAACCACACACATGAAACGTTTGACAAGCCAGGCACTTCATGCCTAGGAAGGCATCGCTTGCCACACCCTGCCCAGCTCCTCAGAGTTGAAGACAAGTGCCAGGGAACGGTGTGGAAGTGAAGTTCTGCCTGGCTACCCATCCACGTTCCTCATCTCCAAGCCACCCCCATGGATCAGGCATTTTAAAGCCACCTCTCCTGGCCTTAGGGAAGCTGGGAGAATATCCCAGATATTTTTCCCATTTCCTGCAGACCAAAGTTTCCCTTGAAATTTTTTTTTGACACAGAAAATAGCTCTGACCTTGTGTTTAGCCACAGTTTTATACCTCTACACTTCTGTGTACCTCAAACAAGAGACCATAAAATTCCTGTATAAACTGAGCTTTTGGAATCTGAGGATTTCGATGCAAATGAAGCGTGTGGAGACAAAGTAACTACACAAATGCATAAATTTTTCATGTTAAATGAGAAGTAACATGTCAGAGTATGAACAGCTTTAGCTGAAGAACAAGTTATGCTCAAAGAAAGCTGAAATACTGACTGTGGATCTTTCAAAATACTGACTTGTCCTTCCAGATCATCCATCCATCCATCCATCTGTCCATCCATCCATCCTTCTGCACACTGGTAAATAAACAAGTGACAAACGACCAGCTCCCAGCATTGCTCTGGCTTATGAACAGAATGTTTAGGATGGAAAGAACTGCTCTGCAACATCCTGTACACTCTATTATGGTTTTAGGCTTCTTGGTTAAGAGATGCAGCGAAGTTCTAATTATTCCACACTTAGCAGCACAGCAGCCAGAATTCTCTGCCAACCACACACATGAGAAGTGCAACCTTCCTGCAATAAAGAGGACTCTGCTGTGAATCCCAATATAAACACAAAACTCAGGTTAAAACACCCTGTGTGGGTTTTTCCTGCCTTTCTGTGAAATAACAACAAAGAGCTCTGTTTAGGGCGAATTAAGTTGAGAGCAAAAACATTTTTCAAACACTCCCCAGGTTTCACCTTGCCAAGAGCAGAACTCGGTGCTGGTGCTGCATGGGGAAGGAAAACTCTGCTCCAAAAAAATCTGTGCCTGCTTGGAATGTCTTTTTAAAGAGATCCACTACAGCAGTTCAGTCCTCACAGCACCATCTCCTTCCCTTGGCTGTAAAATATCCCCATGGTAACAGAGATGGTATCAGACACACCAGCGAGGAGGAGCAGAGGAGGCCAAGGAAATCCATCAAACCCAGAGTCCCCAGGAACAAAACGGGACAGGACAAGCCAATTGGAAATCACACCCCCTGCAAACCTCGTCCCAGCTGCTGCTCCAGCTCCCCAGCCCCTGTTTGTTCTGATCCAGTCCCTCTCCACGACATTTTTAAGCATTTTTAAACAGACAAGCGAAGCAGCCCAGGTAACTCAGGGATATTAAACACTCCCAGGACCCGAGGATGATGCACTGACCCATTTGGACACTGGCCAGGACACGGATTGAGCTGGCAGAGGTCTAAGTTCTCCCACAAAGCAGCTGAAACCACAGCCACCCCCCAAGATCCCAGGAGCAGCGAGGTGTAAGGTTTCTCTGGGGGCCCGACCAGGAAGTGTTTTCCAACCTGAACTTGCAGTTCTCAGGTGTGGAACCCCAAATGCTTCTCTTTAATGGCTGTGTGTTCACTGAGAGAGGTTAAGCAGCATCACCTGAGGATTTACTGCCCCACAGCCAGAGCTGTCTGCACAGAAGGGGTAACGTTTTCCTGAACTGGAAACACCTGCACCAAACTCCTGCATGGGCAAAACAATGAGCAAGGAAAACCAGGTAATTCCTGCAAGCTGCCAGAGGTCAGTGGTGGAATGGGAGAAGCCAGGAGGACAAACCCCCACCTGATGCTGCTTCACTTCCAACCTGGTGGTTGTTGTCCTCAGCTACCCCAGCAGAGCCTCCTTTGCTCCAAATTCTTCACAGCTTTTAAGATCTTCTCTTGCCTGGAAGCAACAGCACTTTATATGCTGAGTGTGCAATAATTTGGGTTCACCTCCATCAGTCTGAGCAGGTTTCTGCTCTGTTTGTACACACATCCCCACCTCCTGGATTTTGAGCCATGGCAACCACATTTACCGCTGCTGTAAGGGAGGAAAATGCTTCTATTCAAAACTGATTTGGTTAAAAAAAAAAACAAACCTCCAAATTTAAGTTATTTCAGTTGCCAGTGGAGTTTGCCATTTCTCCCCATCTTCCTCACACATTGGGCCCTGACTGTTACAGTTACAGGCTCTCAGTTTTATTCATCTCACCCAGATACTTTGTGTTTTACCTCAAAATGAACAGACACTTCCTCAGCTGCTACTTTGAAAACAGACAAACTTAGAGGTTTTTCATTTTTATTGGATGCTTCCAACTTTATAGCTAATAATATACAGATATTCAGTTATTTAATTGTTCCATTCACATCCTCAGCCATTCTGTCACATTAAAATAAAATAAAATCTAAAAAAAAAGAAAACAAACAAACAAAAAGCACAACTGAAATAAAATAAATTTGTAAGCTGGAAAAATACATTATAAACTTATATTCAAGAAACATTCTCTTTATAATTAAAAACCTACTTGTAATAATTAAAGTAGGATTTTAAAAAAGAACTTGAATTTAATTTTTAAATAGGTGGCCTTTGTGTATACTTTTAATCATTTCATATGTACAAGCCCAACCAGTACCTCTGCCTACCTGTGACAGAACACCTGAAACAAAAAGACACTGAAAAGGAGTTTTTAAACAAACAAACAAACAAACAAACAAAAGATCAATATTCATTTTCCAGGAAAATACAGTATAATCAGAAATTTAAACACATGCTTCCCTCATCTGTATTAAGGCCTAAGAGACAGATGTGCTTTAATAAAAGCAGACAGTATGAAGAAAAGTCCTTCCACTTTTCTCTTCAAATTCCTGTAACAGCTCATCTATTTCATTTTCCATGTCTTCTGTGTGCTGTATCTAGAAGAGAAAAAAGGCTCAGCAACCAGACCCCAAGGACGTGCTGCTGTTCAGAAAATTAGAACAATCCCAGGGTTTTGGCTTGCTGGGAAATGTAACCCAGCAGAGGCTGTGCCCAACAGTGCAGCCCTGGGTGCTTTACTGGCATCCCCAGCACTCCCAAATGCACAGATATTCTGCTTTATGTTTATCTGCAGATCCTTCCTTCCCCAACCCACCCAACTGGCACTTCACTAGTACTTTGTTGAGTAGGCAACATCCCTCCCCACCAGATAAGAACCCTCCAGAATAGCTCCAGGCACACTGAACAGATGGCTAAAATTTCAAGTCCTTGAACCCTCTTAGGCTTTCAGAATCTGGAAAGGATTTGAGACCAAAATAGAACCACACAGGCTGGAGTTTAAAAAAAAAAAAGCCACCCTGGCCCAGGTGAACTCCTCAAGCTGGGCAGTGCCAAGGGCACAGGTCCCTCCTCTGCTCTCAGTTCCACTGGCAGTGCAGCTCCTCTCACTCTCACACCAAGGGCTGGGGCACCACTCTTTTGTTGCACATCACACACACAGCACTGTGGTGCTATGGAACACACCTAGACGGGAATTTTTTCAGGAACCCTGGGATTCAGGATGCAGCTCTGACCTTTAAATCCCACGTAATTAAAAACCTGTTTTAACCACGAACCCGGCTGAGTTCATCTCTTTGCCCAACAGCTCTGAAAACAATCAGAAGAATTTGGGAACTTGCACCTTGACATGGATTTTGCTGAGCCAGCTCCTTTCAGGAGCACTGAGCAAACAAAGCCCAGCCCCTGTGCAGTCCAAGGCAAGGAGCCCTCTCTACTTACACACTGGCAGAGCTCACAGATAAGGAAAGCACCCAGAGTGGCCTCCTCGTGGTTATCCTGAATGTCCACGTTGATCACATGGACTGGCTGACACGTCTCCTGCTCTCTGGAATTTAAATCTATTTGAAAACAAACAAACAAACAAACAAAAGGAAACAAAACTTGGGGTGGAACTGTATCATGTTGTACATGAAGTATTAACAAGGTTTTTAAAAATGCATAGGCATTGTCACATCAGTCTTTCCCCAAACTAGTTTTTAGAATATTTTTTATTTAGCATTGCCTTACACGTTGTCCCTTTCATTTCAGAAACAAGAAACTGATTTTGGACACAGAACAATTCAGATTTGTGGAAGGGTCACGACAGTTTATTTGCTCTGCTCAAGAAAGGTTCCTGCTCACTTTACTCTTTAAAGGCCACGCTCAGGAGTCTCAAAAATCAAGAAGGATTTTGGGCTTTCTCACCTGGAGGGGTTTAATTGCTCATCTCCCCCTCCCTTCCTCAGGATACTCACCTGAAACACCAGAGGGAACGCTACATCAGACACTCTGTGCTGGCTGAAGGCCCCTCAGGAACCAGAGCTGCCCTCAGAACTAACTTACACATTTCAACCCTTCCCTTGAGCACTCAGAGCACTGACTGCTGGGTCTGCAGGAGCCCCAGTGCGCTCTGACTCGCTGTGACGTGGCCACTGAGGATGGAAAAGCCAAGGCAACAGCCCTCTAAGTCCTGTGTATGATAACAACTCAGCTGGCTGGTCCCTCGGTGTGACAGGAACTCCTCAAATCCTGGAGCCAGCATTTCCACAGGCAGACAAGGTTCTCAGCCCAGGAACTGGGTCAGTGCTGAGAGCCCAAGGTTTTGGGTGAGCTCACGTGGAGCCTGTGCACTGAGGTCAGGTGGGACCCAACCTCCAGCCCAGGTGCTTCAGGCACATCTCACTTTGACTCACTCAAGGCAAGGCCATGGCACATTTACACGGTGTTACCAGCACTCAGGAACAGCCTCTCCACCTGTACAAGAGGTATTTAATGGGGAGAAACTGCTCAGGAGGCCACAGGAAGCTGCCTGCAGGGCAGGCAGAAGTTGCATAAGGGACAGATCTGAAGGCTTTGTTGCTCCATCAACCCAGGGTGGAAAAACGCTCATCACATACCACTTGTTGGGTTTTGAGATCCACGGGCATTTCCAAACCAAACACGTACCTGAGCTTCCATAAACTTCCCCATGTCAGCCCTTCATATTGCTACCCATACACACTCCCTGGAGCTGCCAACATCTTTTAGAAACAAGTGCTCAGCCATCCCAGCTCGGGGACACAAAGTCTACATCAAGGACTGCAAGCTCCTGTCCCCACTGGTGTCCCAGCAGCAGTAGTTGGAGGAGACAGAGGTGGTTCCAGATTGTGAAGGACTTCAGGGAGGAGGAGGGAGGGGGGGAAAGCAGCCAAAGTTAACTTGGTTTATCAGTTGAAGGTCCTTACCTTCTACTACTTGATCATAGACTCTTTCTTCACACGTTAGGATCAAATCAAAAACGTCTTTGCAGTTCTGGAATCTTTCTGGTCGTGGCTTGATTCTCTTATTTCTGTCCAACATGTGTAAAATTCCATTCTGTGTGTATCTGAAGTCGCTGGAGTTAAGTATCTTCACTTTAAGACAAGTCATGTTTTCGAGCAAATGACCGGTACAAGTTAAATTATTACTGTATCTTTAAAATAAGATTCTTTCTGTTTGCAAATATAAAGTTCAATGACTATTAGAGACTCCCAAGATGACAGAGTGATCCCCATCAGGGTAATCCATGCAGAGATCTATCAGTCACCAGTGCAATAGCAGGACAGCTTTAGAAGGCCCTCAGAAGAGCTCAGAAGCACAGCTTTTCTTGGACAACTATTTTTATAGCCATAATGTTTAGAAACACACAGCCTGCTCTGCTGGCACAAGCAGAATGTCCCACATTCCCTTCAGGGGCCTCCCTCTCCAAAGGCAATTCCAGGGGGTTTGGGGTGTCACCTGCACAAAGCCCTACCTGGGTTTATGCAACTGAACTCCCAGAGAAAGTCAAGGAAACAACAGAAGCACATCCCTTAAAAATATCCCAAGATACATTCCCATTTAGGGAATAAGAAAAACACTGACTTTGTGCCTGTCAGAGCCTCATCACCGTGTGAAAGGAATCTGTTATGCTGCTTGGGAGCTATATTTGTGCTGCTACTGTAACCTTGAGGTTTACCATCCTGCACCCCCCTTCCAGGCAGGATTCATCAACCCCACTGTCTCCTGAGCCTTCTGGGACACGCAGTTCCATCAGGAGCACTCCAGGGGTGACTGTCACACCAATCTGCTCGCCTGAGAAAAACCAAACTCCCTCTGAAGGCCAAGTTGTATGGGCAAATCAGGATTACCAGGAAAGGTTTGAATGGAGAAAGCCTGGAAAAGCAGATGCATCTCTTCCTTACTTCAACACAGCTGTATTTTTAGCCATCTAAGCAGATATTTTTACATTCAAAAAGCAGCCTGTAATTTCTTGAGATAACAGGATTCTGAGAAAAAAAAATCATTAGCAGCAGTATGTAAGGGGTCATCTTGGCTTATTTCCTTGCTGAAAAGGTCACATACATGTATTTCTTTTCAGAGAGCAGTCCTAATATTTTTGTAACAAAAGGCCAACAACTTTCTGCCTACCTTTTTGCAGTTGCCCTCTGGTAGCTCAAAGTTCTACTCCCCTTGGCAGCCAGATGTGCAGCACGTGCCCCAAGGTGTTCTTGAACAGTCTTCAAGCAAACAGCCTCTTAAATCTCTCAAGTGTTTGAGCTCTGTCAAAACCTGAGCTCACTGTTCTACCGATTAGATCTACATTATATTGAGAATATATTCAGTTCTTTTGTGTCTGCACCACTGCAGGTCAACCACTTCAATTGGGAACAAGTGGAATGAGCTGTTTATCACAAATATATGTTGTCAATTCTCTCTCAGCCAACTGACTTCTACCACGTTTCTTTTCTCCAGGTCGCTCCCAAGCCTTTCTTTCACTCTTCTTTCCCAAAAGATTTCTCCTTATGTTATTAAAAATTGTCCTTCGTAGCCCAAAGCTCTCTTGCACAGCAGCACCCACTGTTTCCTCTCAGCACCCCTGTAAACTCTCCTTGGGTTTGTCATGCTTGGGGAAAAAAAACCCAAACAACACTTTGATGAAGCCATTTCTGACCTCTGGTTATTTCTAGAGCATTTTGAAGATGACTGCATTTTCAAGATACCATTTTCAAAATCTCTGTCAACACCTGGCTGTGCTGTTTTGTTCTGCTGGAAGGGGAGCCCTTTCTGGGCTCCATATTCCTCATTTCTACCCCATGCAGTTCAAAGGGAAAAAAAAAAAAAAAAATCCACAACATCCCACACGCTTTTTTTTGGGTTCTCTTTTTTCCCTTTCTAGGATAAAATGTTGCTGGCATCTGTCCCCTAGCTTTCCTGACTGAGCCTGGAGACAGAATTACGCATATTCCAAAAACCCACACAAGCTTTCTGCCTCACAGCCGAGCTTTCTGCTGCCAACTTGCAGCTTTTTTTTTTTTTTCCTTTTCCCTCCAAGGGTCCATCTGCCTATAATAGGAGACTGAAATAAGCTCCTTCCAAGAGATTTCAGCTCCACGCTCCCTATCCCGTGCATCTCTGCTTTTTCTCTTCAGCAGCCACTTCTTCAGCAGGTGCTCCCAAGACTCCCTCCCTGCTGTCACACCTTCCCAGCCCTGCTCACACTCAACACAACGTGCCTGCATTTCTCTAAGAGCCCTTCACCTCCTGCAAACCACTGGCATAGTAAATCCATCACATTTTGATAGTAGGTCCAGTTCAGATTTCACCTTTATTGCAGTGACTACTCTAAACAGATCCTCAGTGGGATGGAATTCCTGCATGACAGCTCAGCAGTGGAAAGACCTGATACAAAAAGGAGGTGGTGCAATACAGGTTGGGTTTTTGCAATAGTTTCTAGAGATGAAGATATACATGTACTTAAAAAAAAGGAAGTTATGTGCATGTTTGGATAAACCACTAAAGCTTTCACAGCTTCTGCTACCCAAAATTTAAAATTCCTGTCCTAGACACCAGAAATGCCTTTTACCAAACATCCCTCACCCCTCCAACCACTTTATCAGTAATTTGTCCCTGACAGGGACACTTTTAGCCATGAGCATAAAGTCTCTCATCCTGTATGATAATGGGAAAATGATCTTACTGATCCAAGTATTCAGTAAATTGCATTTTAAGTCCCACGTGAAGCTGCAGTTCCCAAGTGATCTGAGCTGGAAGTTTTGGGGTATATAAATTAATTACATAGTCATCTAAAATCCCCATGCCTGGAAGTGTCCAAGGTTGCTCCTGGACAGGGCTTGGAGCAATCTGGGCTAGTGGGAGGTGTCCCTGCCCGTGGCAGGGGGTGGCACTGGATGATCTGGAAGGTCCCTTCCAACCCAACCCATTCTGGGATTGTTTGATTCTAAAACATGCCATTCCAAACCCCAACAAAGATATTAAGCTGGGTTAAGTAGCATTTCTGGTAACATCTGTGCCTGCATTAATGACCTGCAAAGAAATGAACTTGTTTTTCCTTGTGAAGTACAACTACCTGGGATTTTTAAGTTACAAACTGCACAGAGAAGCCCAGCTGAGCCTGCTCAAAGGAGCTGGTCCAGATACAACCACATGGCAGCCCTGCTCACTCCCTCAGGCCTGAGGCTGAGCCCCAGAGCTGAGGGTACGTACCCAAACACCAGCAGAAGCAGGAAACATCTGGAGTTTAAGCCCAGAGCTCAAATGCCAGTGACTTGTTGGTGCTGAAGAGCTGAAAGACTGCTTGGGGATGGAACTAGACAGAAACAAGCTGTCAAAGGGGACAAGAAATGGAATAATGGGAAAACCAAAGACCTGGAGAAGGGATGGCACAGATGTACTGAAGGGACTAAAGGAAGATAAGGAGAGCAGACAGACCACCAGATGACTTGGAAGATGTGGCATGTCTGCCCATGCCATCCAACAGCTGACTGTGCACTTCATCCAAGGGTGAACTTGAAGAGGAGTTTGGAATGCTGGAATGTTCAAGTGTTTGATCACTTGGTTCAAACTACTGCCAAGTCCAGAACGTGACAGGGACACGTCAAAAAAAACACCACAACAGTCACTGTCAGGACCAGCAGGCAAGAAAGCTCACAAGTGTCACCCTGGACTTTTAGAGGCTCTTCTCAGCTTTGGAAACCAGTGCCAGGATCCAGAGGATGAGCAGCAAAATGGGGTGAGGGGGGAAGAGCTCTGAGGAAGCTGTGAGGAGAGAGAGGGAGGTCTGGGAGAGAGGATGAGTCAGCCCACTGAACGTGTCAGGGAAGCAGGGGCTGCAGCAGCCCTGCTCAAACGGCCTTCTGCTGCTCTCACTGCTTTGTGCTGCAAAAGCCACAGGTAATTTTCAGCTACCTGGAGTTCGGGATGGATAGGGAAGCTCAGAGAAAGCAAACCACAAGCATTTACAAACCCTAAATCAATTAAGCCGTTTCATTTAAGGCATTTGGGAAAGCTGAGAACACAATCACAAAGCCAGCAGGGCCACTCTGGAACAGCAGCACACCAGGGAAGCAGCACCCTGGATGAGTCTGCAGGAAACAGTCCTCAGTGCAACACTGGCTTGCAATTAATGCCAGTTTAAGAAATTACAGTCACTACCATGAAAATGGAAATGGATTTGGTATCATTTTAAGGGGAAAAAAAAGAATTATAAGCATCCCTTATGTTGGCACAGCAGTTTTGTGTTGATGGGAGGTAAAGACTTCAACGCTCCTCTCCTTTAAGTGGGGATGAAAGTGCCAAACCTGGGCCAATAAATGAAATCACTGCAACTCTAAGTGGATTTTACAGGAGTCCTCAGCCTCAGATAGGATCCTTGGGTCAGAATTCCTTAGAGCATCTGTTCGGGACTCACCTTGGCTAAGGAAATAAACCTTCCAAAGACTACCTGGCAGACTGACAGGATGGCAGAGATGTTTTATGTGCTGAAAAGCATTTAATATTAGACTGCAGTTTCAAACACAGGGGAAATAGCATTTAAATAATACATTTCTAGTTTATATATTTTTAATAATTTTATATATTTCCTTTTTAATGCAAATGAAGCCAAGATTAAAGGCATTCTGATCAGAAGTCAGACTAAAAAGTACTGAAAACTGCTGTGCTGGAAAGGCCTGGGACTTTGTGAAGTGTTTTGGTCTTATGATCCTTCATGGAGAAAAAGGGATTGGAATTCAGCTGTGGCTGGAAGCATATTGATTCACACAAATGTGCCTCTTAGAAGCCTGTTCAAATGCAGTTTAAACACTGCTTTCCACCCTCATCCCTTCCCTCTATTTCTAGGAGCACTGAAGTACTTTGAAAGACATGTAAAGGAAGAAAATGAGACTTGTACTGCACTGCATTTGGAAGAATTTTGCCACTGACAGGCAGGCCATGACTCCAACTATTTTTAGCTGTTGGAAGGTCAGGCTTCAAAAAAAAAACAGAGAAGAAAAAAACCAAATCCAACCTAAAAAAACCCCCAACAAACCAAAACCCAACCCTAAACATATCTAAAATAAACCATCCCAGAGTGGTTTCCAGACAGAGAAGCTATCCTGCTGACCACTGGAATGACAGCTCTGAACAGAAGCTTTGAACTGCTTATCAGTTCCAAATCCACGAGAAAACCAGATAAAATGTAAGATAAACACATGCATGAAGAGCTTACCTGAAGTAGAATTAAATAAGTTACTACTCAAGACTGAGCTACAGGGCAATACCACCTGGGCATCCAGCTTCAGCATGGAGTTCTCAGAGCAGAACTACATCCCAATCACCAAGATCAGCACTACCTTTCTTTTGACAGAAAAGAATCACTATGTCTTCAAGAGAGATGTACCAAGCCAGTTTCTCTTCTTCATTTTCAAATTTTCCCTCTAACAAGCACATCTTTAGGAACATCTTGAGGACACCTTTTCCACCCTCCCCTCAATTTTATATCCTCATGTAACTGTGGAGCTAAAACTGGAATGCTATCTAGAGAGCAGGTCACATTAAAAGAGGAGGTAAGAGAGGGAAGAACAGATCCTATCCCTGGGCATAAAAGCAACTGCTGATGAAGATTTAAACTGGTGTTTAGCAAGTTTCATCCTTGACTAATTTTTGAGTTCAGCTGAAGGCAGGGCTCACCAGTTTTGCTCTATTTTTGCTTCACTTTTGAAGTCACACCATATAATTAGAATTAAGTCCTCAAACCCCCTCACACACTTTTAAGGGGCAAGTAATCACGATCCTGGAAAGGTGGATTACACATGCAAGTACAATTTACATGTATTACACACACAGCCCCAGAGGTGCTGCATGGCCATGTCTCCTCCAGATTAGCAGTAGAATCCTCTACTGTTGTCCTAGAAATAATAGAGGAATATTTAAAAAAAAAGGGCAAGCAAAAGCCACATTCAGAACAGCTTTGTCACAGCCCCCTGTTAGGGCTCAGGGAATTTAAATGCTATATTCTCCAAATGCAATGGGAGATGTGGGTACTTATTTTAACTCTAAGTTTTAACTGCCACATCTTAAAAGGCTTTGAAGTACTTCCATTTTAGAGACACTGTAACCACCTACTCAAGCGAATCTCTTATTCCTGTGCTTCTTAAATTCAACATATGCCTCCAAGGTATGTGAGCCTGTGCTCTATATTTCACTAATTAACTATAATGAAGGTGCTTTTAGTCTCTGTAGAGTGGGTTTTTAATAGTTGTCCCCCCTTTTCACAAGTGAACAGGAGAGGCTTGGTGGATCTTCTCTCTAACATGGTTTTAACCCTGCTCTGAGGGAGGTCCAACACTGCAGCAGCTCTTTGCTGTTTGTGACCACTGCTTTTGGAAACTGGGGTCGTTTCTTTGGGCAGGGGATGGTCCGTGTCCCTCACAGCCCCAATTTCAGGGGTTATGTGGGGTGCACAGTGCCTGGGATCCCTGCTGGCACGTGGGACTGGAAGGAGATCACTCCTGAGTGAGGCAGAACTGAGTGCTGAGCCCTCACACCTCCGGTGGCTCCTGCTGCCAACCGGGAATGTCCCCAGGACACTCCATTTCACACCACATGGAAAGGCTACAGCTGAGTCACGTCCACTGAGCTGATGGAAGCAAGGCTGGGGAACAGAACAGGCAGCTCAATCATATGGAAACACAGGTCCCTTTGTTTCCCCACCCCAATCCAAGCCCAGGAGAAGAGCAGGCCCTCCCCCCACCCAGGCCATGCCCACATGCCCCCCACCCCTAGCAGGTAATGCTCACCCAGAAGGACTGAGGTCCCTGTGCCCCTGGTTCACAAACACCTATTCCACACCTCGCTGATGAGAGCAGCTCTGCTTTTGCCTAAAGTCTTTACCCTCAAAACCCACTTCTGGAAATGGAGTTGACTTCTGTGCTGAGTCTTCAGTCTGAAAACCTCAAATCAGCCGAGGACCATAAAAGCAAAGTCACAGAGGCAATTGCTCCTGCACTATTTCCCTTCAGATGGCTGTTGTTCAAAGCTGCTTCCCTTCCTCTTGAGAAAAGGGTTAACTGGGACACTGCAGATGCACAGTAACCATGTCCAGCATGGAGCAGAACCACAAAGGCAACTCCTAAACATGCTGGAGGGGCTGGGCAGGCTTTCTGCTGTTTGTTTTTTTTTAAGTACTGCCATACTCAGTACAGCAGCAATGAAGGATGCAAAAAGGAAATCACAAGTCGTTAGTGCTTGTTAAAATTAATTCTCAGTTCAAGTTCTTTTCTTTTGAAGCAGTTCTTTTAATCAAGATATGGATATGACATACCTCAATATGATGGGTTTGCAAGATTTGCCTTTTCTCTACAGGCAGAGGGATTTAAAAAAAAACCCAACTAACAAATAAACCAGCACATCACATGTGATCCAGAGAGACTATATCCTATATCCTACATTTTGAATTTTTTTTTTTTTAAAAAAAGATCTTTGTTGAAAAAAAGAGTATCTAGAGTGAGTGCCCCAATTTTATAGTAGGTTTGTGGGTTTTCCTAACAATAATTTAAAAAAAAAAAAATCAACTTTAAATATAGGTATTTTAAAATCACACAGTTTGACATTAGTCATGGTTTTTAGTAGTGTGCCTAACCCTGATCACCTCTGCTCTCCAGGGTCAAATATGTTACTGGGCTCTCCTATGTCCATTCTTTATAATACACTACAGGATTATTTTTTTCTTGGTGCACAGATCACATACCACGAAATCCTCAGTGAGAAGGGTGAGCTCTTTAATGAAAGGTATCCTCTCTCCCAGAGAAAGTATCTGTAAACCTTACCTGGCAGTTTGTCTGAGCTAAATACAACATTAATGTCGAGGTGGTCGCTCTTCCCAGCTCCATTATCAGGACAGTCTTTGCACTGAGAGCGTGTGATCCACAGTGCAGAGCAGCCAATGGGCAATCTGTGAGTACTGATGTGCTTTCACTCAAGAGCTAAACATGTTAACACACTACAAAAGAGCATTTGGGGATGTGTGCATTGTAACTCAGCAATTTTACAAGGGAACACTAGAGGCCCATTGTAAAAAAATAAAAAACCTACAACCTGAAATCATTTTAAGTTCTCCAGTCAAGCAACTCCCTGTTCCTAATGCATAATGCCAAGTAATGAATTACACCTTTCAAGGATGAACCACATGGGATTTTTTAAGGAGGCCATGCCACGGGGATACAGTTCTTTGTCTTTCCTAAGCAGATCATTGTACATCTGATCATATGTTGTTTTGAAGTCATAAACATTTGGCTTGTCCGGTGCCGGTCCCGGCAGCTTCACGTGAGTCCCTGTGCCAAAGGATCGGACGCTGAATCCTCGTTTGCTGCAAGACAGGAGGGAAGGGGAGAGGGGAGGCAGTGAGATTGGGTGATTTCCAACAGGAAAAGCACTGAACAACACAGTGAACTTTCAAAACACCTCTCAGCAATCAGCCAAATCACACCCCAAAACAGTTCAGCAACCAAACCATCAGGCATTCCCAATGTGCAGATTTCCTTGCAGTTGCAATCCCAGCTCACACACCTTTTCTAAAGGAGCACTTATATTTGACAGGAATTTTCTTACAGTTATGGTACACAGCTTTTTGGATATTTCTTTTGTGCTTTCAGACATCCTGGATTTGCAACAAAGCGTGTGTTTTGTGTTCACTTCTTAACAATAGAGGCAGAGATGTTTTTCTCTTTGTATTAGTAAGTAAAAGTACCAACTGATCAATACTTAAATGTTCTGCTAAAGTCCCTGGGATAACTACATTATTCCTCTCACTCTGATGCCCAAACTACCTCTGGTGTAATTTAATTAGCCCAAGACAAACATTTGTGTGCCTGGCACTTTGCTCAAGTGCACTGCAAACCATCCAGTGTAATTACATTTACACAAGGGGGGAGATATTCTGCTGGCTGGTGCCTAAAACTGTGGGGTGAACCAGGGGCTGCTCCATTCCATTCTTAGGAACAACCACTTGTTGAATAGTTCTAATTAAAATAAAAAAAAGGGAGGCAGGAACCTGCTTGTCTTTAGGGGTAATGTCAAAATATTTTTTCTGATTAACCAAAATATTTGTACTTGAACCTCAATACATCCTTCGGTAATATTTACAAACATGTCAATATATTTGTGGAGTAACAGGACCAAAACCAGATTTGTTTTCTCTGGTCTCATGGACAAAGTTACATGGTAAGATACTGTTGCTGTTGTCCAGAAGGCTGAAACATTTGGGTCTATAATGACAATGTAACTTGAAACAGGTCAAGACCATGACTTAATCTATTTTTTCCAGGACTCCCACTTCCAGCTTCAATGATTTTAGCAGAGACTGAATGGACTGAACAACGTTAAAGCAAAAAGCAAGCAAACAACCTAACACCTGTGCCTTCCCCCTCCCCAAAAACAACCCCAAATTTGTAGAGTTTGCCTCTGAAAACAGGAGACTGGGGACCTGTGCAAGAGTCACCCCTGGACTCCTTGGTCTGCACAAACAAACCAGCAAGGAAATCCAGCAGGACCCACCGATTCAAACTGCCTGTTTGCCTTCAGAGTGACCCAAAATGCTTCTGTGCACAGACTGCTGGGATCAAGTTCTGCCCCAAGCTCAGACACTGCTCTGCAGCTATCAACACTTATTTCCTTTCATTCCTCCTATAAGGACACAGCCCCTCCTTTCTCTTTTCTTGCTCCCCTCCTTTTTCCTCCAGCAACTATTTATAGGTCCCTATTTCTGTAAACAGACAGGATACATGATGATTTTTGCTTCTTTCTGCAGGACTAATGACTGAAAACGGATGCAAGTGGAAAAAAGTGCAATTCTTTGCCCCTCCCAGCCCTCCATCACATGTAACTGGTGCAGTTATGAGTCACTGGTAATTTATTTTCCCTGCAATACTTCCAGACCCATGTTTTTATTCTGCTGCTCCTACTGGACACAAAGTGAGTCATAGTATGTATAGAAGAAACTGCAATGCTAATAATTTAGTTTCAAACTAATCTTTTCTTCTATGGTTTCCTCCTAACTTTTACTTTGTTCTTTTAATATTATCTTTGAAAGAGGTCTGTTTGCATCATAGGATCAAAACCCCCACCTCCCACTGCTGGAAGTGTCCCTGAATGATCTCATATAAAGCAAACCAGAAATCTTCATTTGATGTTTCACCCAGCAAAAACTGGTGCCTCCAAGGCCTGTGACCCATCGAAAATTGCTTCCTTAGAGCTGGAATATGTGTTTCTCACGTGGAATTTCATGCTTTGTACCCTGGCAACTGGTAGTGTCAACTTTTACACACTGGGTGAACTGCTAGGAAATACTCTAGAAGTGTTTCAACACATTTCTTGCAACAGCTGGGGCACGGGAGAGGGGAGGATGCCTGCACAGAGCCTTTATTCACCAGCCTGCTTTTCTTAAACAGCTGGAGAGATCCAGTGCAGTGAGTCACCGTGTGTGTGTGTGCTCACGTGGCACAGCCTGTTCACCGTGAATGGCTCCTGCAAGACAACCTGAACCCAGGGTTTGTTCTTAAACTACCCAGGAGGTGGAAACAACGAGCTGCAGCTCTGGCATGAACAGCAAAGGGTGGCACGGACCTACAGACTATCCCAGCACTGATCTCTGCAAACACAGAGCTTAAACATTAACAGAACTATACACGGTGCCACACTTCAGGAAGCTGTTTCTATTAATAGCATTGAGACCCATGCAGATGAACTACCGATACATTACGGACAAAGTGAGTCAGTGCATGGATTCCTTTTGTGCTCACCTCAGTCCCAGTGCAGAGCTCCTGACAATGAGTTCACTGCGCTCTACTCATGTGCCCCTGAGCATTTTCAGAGCTCACTGCAAACAGCCCTGCTCAGTGGGACACAAGTGCTGCTGAAAGCAATACAGCACTGCCCCAGCAAAGCACTGACACTCCACAGGGTTGGTACCACTCAGCTTCAGGTACTGAGAGCAGAAATATTAACCTGTGCAGACTGAGATGGGAACTTCTGTCCACACCTTTCTTCTGTGTCATTGTTATTTCAAGATCTCACACATCCTTCTTAAGGTATTTTTTCAGCCTTCTGGACAGTCCCAGCAGCACAGCTTCTCTTTACAGTGGCCAGCAGTATTACTAAACTTAAAGCAAATGCAATCCTGCAGTGCCACTGCAGCTGGTAGTGGTGAAGATTTTCAGGGGACCAATCACTAGTTTGAACACAACCCTTTCCAGAAGATGTAGCAGGAAAATAATTCCCAACAGTGCCCTCCTTGTAGGCTACTTAGACAGCATATTATGCCATTCAATAAACATAAAAAATCCCATCCCCCAGAACAACCCCATACTGTTAAAAAGCAGGACAAAAGTGCTGTTAATTGATTTTGAATACTACCAACTTGCTGTAATTTGCATCATCACTAACAAGACGTCAAATGAAGTGTTTTAATCTAAAATTTTGAGAACATTTCCTTCTTCTTGAGGGCTTCATAATACAGCTTAAGTAGGAAATATAAATGCCAATACCTCACTGCATTTAGCTGCTGACAGATGATGCCAGGAGAGAAGCTGTGACTAACAAATTACACAAACAGCACTGGTGCAACTTGAGTTCTCTCACAGGGTCAATGTTGAAGTCTTACCATCAATATGAAATTTAAGTTTTAGCCACTGTGGTTTCGATATTTAAAACTCTATACTGCCCCTAAGACACTCCTAAGACATTGTTTCCTATAACAAAAGAATATGTGGTTTAAGTGTGTATCAGCATCCTACAGCAGAACAGAGACTGAACTCAGTAACTTCCTTTCAAGGCCATCAAGGTACTACCAAGCAAACACACACAAATGGAAATGTGGAAGTTGCTGCATAAAAACGTTTGGTTATAAAGGAAATTACTCTTCTGCCTCCCTCCTCTGTGTTTGAGGGAGAACCATGGCCTGCCTGCATGGGCAAATAAAAGTCAAGGAGACCTACAGAGTGTGCTGGGTTAATTCTCCTCACAGCAGCAGTGTTTGGATTGTGTTGGTGTGAGCAGTGGTTTGGGTCTGTGTGGGTAACAGAGGGGTATTTTGTCATTGCTGAGCGGTGCTCACACAGCACCAAGGCCTGTTGTGCTTCTCACCCCGCCCCAGCAGGATGAGGGTGCAGGTCAGGTGGTGAATAATGCAGGATGAGTAAGATGTAACCCAGGGACTGGTTCCACACCCCCTGACAAGGAGGAGCATGTCCTTCTGCACAGCCCTAACTGCTGCTCCTGCTTCCCCTTTGCTTCCACATCCCAACAGCCCCCTGTGGTGATGGCTCTTATCCTATCAACAAACTTCACACAGACCTCCAGCCTGACTTTTCTGCTGGAAAAGTAGAACAAAGTGTTTAAACCTGGTTTATTACAAAATACACAAGCACACACTGAAGGCTGGGCCCCAGACTTTGTTTGCTGATAGTTACCTGTATTCCTGATAGAATCTGTATCCCTTAAAGTCTTATAATCCACTAACAACATACTTGAAAGTTTCCCAATTCCTCAGTTTGTTCCTCTTTTAATCATGTGTTCTTTTTCAACTGCAGTGCAAGACACAGCAAGACACTGCCTGAACTGGTGAGGCAGATAATGGGCTTTGAGCCAACACAGACATTTTCCTGACAAACCACCATTCTCGTTCCATGGGGCAGTTATTTCCTTATCTTTGCATTGCCAACTACTGCCGTAATGACACAAAACTAAACGTTTCAGTTTGTTACGTTTAAATTAAGATTTTGAGGGAGAACAGACTTTAAAAAAACCCCGAACATTCCCCTCCCATGCCTGCCAAACACCAGTCACACCGGAAGTGATTTATTTCTTCTGCAAAAACACGACAGGAAGGAAAAGGCCTGACGTTGGAAGTAAATTTAACCCCGTCATTAGTACTCAGGGTACAATTAAAACTCAGTTTCAGTGTTATCAGCAGAAAAGAAAACAGCATCATGTTTTCATGATGTTTTCATGATGCCAAGTTTAATCCCTGACAGCACGAAATGCTGCTCACAGTAAGATGGCTGCCAGAACCAGATGCTTCTATTATTTCTTCCTTCCAAGGCTATTATTTGTATTTAAATGTAGCACACAACCTACAGACAGCTGTTCGGCTTCTTATGCCAGCTATGTGTATTTTTAATGTGAACGTTTCTTCGCAGAACTTCAACAAAATAAACCCAGCCACTTTCATCATGTTCCTGCAGTGCAAAGGGAAGATTGAGGGACATGATTTCAGGCAGATCAGGTCTCCTCCTGCCCGTCAGTCCATCCCCAGTCTCCCATGTCTCCTTCTGAATTCAGCCAAGCTGAAAACACCTGGAGTCCTAAACAGATTAACACGTATAATCTCAAAGACATTTAACATTCTGACCCAAACACTCGGTCTGGTTTTTCCGCAAGAGGAAAGGGCTCCCTTTCAGGGCGTGGAGTGGTTCCAGTCTTCATAGGACGTTAAAGGATTAGGATAGACCTTAAATATCGTCTCGTTCCACCCCCTGCCATGGGCAGGGACACTTTCCACTAGGCCAGGTTGCTCAAGGCCTTGTCCAGCCTGGCTTTGAACACTTCCAGGGCTGGGGCAGCCACAACATCCCTGGGCATCCCGTGCCAGTGCCCCACCACCCTTTCCACCGCAGTAAAAAAAACTTCCTCCTAACATCTAACCTAAGAATTTCCCCCTCTTTCAATCTGTACTCCTTGTCCTATTACTATTGCTACTCCAGCTCCTCAGGAAGAGTCAGTCCCTCTCCGGCTTCCCCCTCTAGGGCCCCCTTCAGATGCGTTAAAGTGGGGAGAAAGAAAAAAATGAGGGGGAGAGGGGGATGAAAAAATAAAAATATTTAAAAATATAAATTGAAAAAAAAGGAACTTTTAAGCTTCCAAGCGGTGAGACACCGTTTTGCGCCTGTCGAAGGGCCCAACCCGTGTTTTCAGCGCCGGCTCCAGAGGGGTCCACCAGGGAGGGTGGAACAGCCTCCACCGCTCCGGGACCCCCCCCAAATCCGACCCAGGGGATCGGGAGCCGAAGAGGAGCGTGTCCCTCAAGCCCTTTCACCGAGCGCGGCCCGCCCTGACAGCGGAGCGGCCGGGGCCTAAAGGAAAACACCCCACCACCACCACCCCATCCCCAGTTACCTGAGGATGTTGTGCGCCTCCATGCTGCGGTTCTGGTTGCTGGAGCACACCACGGCCACGCGGAGCGGCGCGGAAGGCATGGCAGCGGCGGGGACGGGAGGGAAGGAGGGGAACGGACGGGGAAAGAAGGAGCTCCCGCCCGCGGCTGCCGGCCGCGGCTCGCACAAAATGGCGGCGCGGCGCGGCGGGCGGGGAACGGGACGTGTCAGCAGGGCCGGGCCGCGGGCCCGAGGCGAGGGGCGGGCGGCGGGGAGGCGGAGCGGCGGCCGCCGCTCCGCCTCCCCGCCGCCCGCCCCTCGCCTCGGGTCCGCGGCTTGTGGGGGGACGCTGTCAGGAATTAGGGGGGTCCGTGGCATGGTTGATTTGGGGCTCCGCCGCGCCCTCAGGCACGACATGGAGGGACGGGGTAGTCGCGCTCCCGCCTTGAATACTTGCGTTCGGTTTGACGGGGGTTGGCATTAAAGAATATTAAAAACCAGTGTGTATGTGTGTATATATATATATATAATAAAGGCGTTAAGCTGTTAGAGAGCGAAGGAGGGTGGTGAGGAGTCTTGAGGGGAAGCCTTGTGAGGAGTGGCTTCGGCTTGGAAAGAGGGGGGGTGTTGAGGGGAGACGCCATGGCGGCCTAAGGGCTTCTTCCTGAGGAGGGGGAAAAGTGGAAGGGCGGGCGCTGATCCCTCCGGCGATCAGCGGGGGAATGCCCTCAAGTTGCGCCAGGGCAGGGTTAGTTTGGATATCAGTAAAAAAGTTGTTCCCCCCACAGGGTGGTTAGGCACTGGACGGGCTCCCCAGGGTTTGGTCACAGCCCCGAGGCTGGCAGAGCTCAAGGAGTGTTTGACCAGCTCCCTGAGGGGACAGGGTGGGATTGTTGTTGGGGTGTCTGTGCGGAGTTCGACTTGTGGGTCACGATCCTTGTGGGTCATGAATTCGTCAGCCTTGCTGGCTCCTCGGGCTGCGAAATTTAAAACCACCGACTCGTCAGAAAAGCAGGGCGTTCGGATGGTTTTCTCTCTCGGCACTAGGTGGCATCCAAATGTCAGCGGTGGGGCAGCTGGGCTGGGACACGGGAAAGATCCCGAGGGGAAGCGTTTGGATGGAGAATTGAGTCATCCCGAGGAAGAAAATTGGGTCCGACACCCTGGATAATCCCACCGCCATGGCTGTGCCCGGAGCGCTCTGTGCCGAGGGATCTGAAGTGAACATAACACAGACACATGCTCGCTGTTACAATTAATCATGAAATTACGCCTTTTAGGAGCGTTTACGCTCAGGCTTTTACTGAAAACTGCACAAATAAGAGTGGCCAAAACAAGGAGTTATTTAGGTACCCACTGGCTTGTAAAATGCAAGGATTTCAGGATTGTTTTCAGGCAGACAGATCAAAATTGTCATGGTGCTCCTTGCTCAGCCCAGCCCAATTCCATTTTTCCCTGAGGCTTTCGTCATCTTTTCTGTTTTCCATCTCATCGTGCTTTTCCAACTTGGTTTACTTGCACTGTTTCAGTGGCAGAAGCAGGTAACAGGGAGCAAGAGAAAGACAAGATAAATCAGGACATCAAAGGAACAAATCTATTCCCCAGCCCAGCTGAACTTCACTAGCAAGGCAGGACTCTTCTCTGTGCTTTCTAAAAATATGTTCTGCCCTCCCATTGGTATTTTTTTCCTTTGTGCTTTCTGAGGAATTTTTTCCACACTGTCACCTCAGCACTTCCAGAGGAGCCTTTTCCCACCTTTCAGCACCTTCATCACCTGCTCCCACAACCCGCTGCTCTCCTCTCTCCTTGACAAAAGCCTCATCCTCCCTCAGTGCATCCATGTAAAACCCTTCCTCTTGTATTTTCCATTAAAAAAAAAAATCCCTTCTCTCACTGTTCCCTCAACTTTCCCAAAGAAATCTTTCCCTCTCCCCTCAGATCTTCCCTCTCACATAGCCATTTTGTCGCCCAGCGTTTCCCACCTAAACATGTCCCCTCAGAGCTTCCTCGGCCCTTCCTGCAAAACCTTCTTCCTTTAGGTGTCTGCTCAGCCATTCCCAATCACCCTGCCCACTGCTTTCTTAATTCTTACTCTGCAAAGGCACCCTGGAGATCGTCTGGTGGTTCTGGGATCCCTGGTTAAGTGGATTATCGGAGATGTAGCAACCAGACCTAATGAAACACCAGTCAGGGGGTGTTTGCTTAGGCTAAAACTGCCAAAGACCCCGTCCAAGCATCACTGCTGTAATTCCAAGCCTTTAACAGGAATGTGACACTGTTATCTGCCACTTTTTTCTACTTTCAGCCCACTCTTCCCAGCCTTTCTTTCGGAACATACTGGTGAAATACAGCAGCAGTTTGCAGTCTTGTAAGACTACAACTCCAGGTCTCCATGGAAGCAAAATACCAGCTTTCACTTGCACCTCCAAATAAAGATGAGCAGCTTTTCCTTTTATGTACCACAAAAAATATCATAATGCAATTAAGAGAGATTTTTTGCCTGAGGCACAGACTGTTTCCTCCAGAAAAGCTGGGGTCAGGCTGGGCTTTGAGCTGCTCACATTTAGGCAGCAGTTTTCCTCACATTTAGCACAAGGCAAGGAAAAAAAGGTTGTTAATGAGCATGTGATTCTCCATTTCAACTCCTGCAGAAATGCAGGCTAATGCAACACCTAAGAACGTACCACACGTACGGTACATGTATGGTATTGCATACATTAATGTTGTCATAATTTTACAGTAGGCAATGGAATACCATTATGACCAATGTTTGGGCAGATTTTCCCACTTTCAGTCAAACAAGATCTCGAACCATTAAATATTTATGAAGTTTTCATTTCTTTTCATTATTCTCTTAATTTATTAAGTTCAATGCCAAGGTAGTACAAGGCTCATTGTTTCTACAGTTGATTTTCACATCTGGCAATTCGTGACAAGATGAAGAACAGAACAGTAACACTGGTTGACAGAAGTTGACAGAGATGTACAAAATCAGTGGCATTCTCATGGTCCTGTGCAGAACTGGCTACAGGAAAGGCTGACTTGAAACCTTTAAAAGACCTTTGACCAAAATTTGTCTTAATGCTCTTAAAAATTGATTGCCTTTTCTTTCAGCAGTCAACCTCCCTAGAGATAAAAAAAAGAAAAATTATGAGATTGTCCTTCATCCACCATGATGACACCATCTTCCTGCTACCACAACGCTGGATACTGCCAGCCTGCCAAAATCAAGTATACAGGCAAGATAATAAACAGAGAACACTTAAACTGAGTCAGCTGCATGTGGGAAAGAAAACGAAGCAAGAATAACAAACAAATAAAAGGTGTTTCTGCCTGATGAAATACAGACCTTCAGTTTCTCAGCCACTCCCAAGTTATTGAAGGGATTATGACCAGTACAAATACTGTGTATTATTAAGGATTCCATATACTGTCTATACTTACCCTCTACTACCAAGCTGATACTTCACAAACTACTTTCACAAAGAAAAGCAAACAGGTCATTCACCAGTGCTAAACATTTACACAAACAGATCACACATGAACCTGACGTGTTTTAACAGCAACACCCCTTTACAGAAGAGTCGTTCCCCTACTTTTCTTTTTTGCTTTAGGTGCTCAGTTTCTAAGTGATATAAATTAATTCCGTGTTACAGCAGTCAACTACATACAAACAACACGAACTAAAAACTAGCTCACTGAATAAATACCTGACGGTAACTATTTTGTGTATATATAATAAAGTTCAAGTAATGATCAGCCCGAGTTTGTTTCTTTTTTTTTTTTTTAAGAAAACAAACAACCAAAGAGACGAGACCAACAACCACCAGTTTCAGAGACAAGAACACGAGCGAGATACACTTGTCTATGAGGACTACAGGAACAGATATACCAAGAAAATGGGATGAATTCTTAGCACTAAGGCACAATAGAATTAATACTAGAGTATGGCTAAAACCTTACTTACTACAGCATCGAGTGAGTAGTTAATGAGGAGTGTTCCTACGCTCAAAACGCTCGGCTACATTAGTGAGTTCTGTGTTCAAGAAGCGTCTACCTTAGTGTAGCTGCACACAGCACTGCTAAAAGAGGGGATCTCAGAGGGAGGGACGGTGCTCACTTACACTGTACTTATTTTATAATTAAGGATTGGTTCGTACTTGTTCAACAAAATGGAGTTTTCATACTCAGTTTGTCCCTTTGCCATCGCTCTTTGTGGAACTACCAAGATGACAGTTCTAATGGGAGAAAAGCAGGTGTTAAGATGTTGATGCTCGCTCGAGCTGACCAGAAACCCCCACTGCTTTGGACAGGCCCCAGAATTTGTGACCAGCGTTGAGGAGTGATACAAAACCCACTTAAGTCACGAGATTTAAGTGGGCCTTGGATCAAACACACACTTAGCTACAGGGTTTGTTTGTGGTTCCAGCGGTCTATTCTCCTCAACTTTAAACAACTTTTGCCCATAGGAAAAAAAAATCAAGCACAGGTCTAAGAGCAGGAGGGTTTAGGCATAGGTTTAAAATAAGGGTTTTCTGGAGAGTCTTCTCAAACAGGCCCTTGTAAGATCTGCTGCTTGCCCTTAAAAACAGACAATTTCTAGCACTTGTGGACCTCTGCCACTGTTTTTCAATCCGCTGAGATCCCATGAGTTCAGTAACCACGCATAGCTCTGGCTGAAAAGCCAGCCTAGGAGGAAGAAGAGCTCCAAACACCGAGGGAAGCCTAAATCCTCGAGGTTTAGGAGTGGCAGACCCACGGCTGCGAGAAGAGTCTGGAAAACCCGTTCCCTCTCCGGAACGCGCTGGAAGGACGGCGGCGGGCGCGGTGAACCCCAAATCCTGGAAGTCTGGGGGAACGGCTGCGAGAAGAGCCTGGAAAACCTCTTCCCTCCCCCGAGCGCGGGAGGACCGGGAGCCTCGGCACGGCGGGACCGGGGAGGGATGACCGCAGCATCCCCCGTCACGCACGGCGCGGGGCCGCAGCGGCGGCGCGGGCCAGCGCGGGGCTCATGAGGTTCTCGGTGATGTAGGCCACGAGCAGGCAGATGAAGACGAGCATCACGCAGATGGATCCCCCCACGGCCGTCATGGCCACGACGATGTCCCGCATGGCCGCGGGCTCCACGCGGAACTCCACGCACTGCGCGGGCGGCGCGGGGCGCGGCGGGGCGTAGCGCGGGCGCAGGCACAGGCGGTACCGCACGCTGCCGTGCGCCTCGGGCAGCAGGTAGTCGCGACATGCGGCGCCCAGCTCCACGCTGTCGCAGGGGAAGCGCGTGTAGGTGCCGTCCCAGGAGCAGTTGAGCGCGAAGCCGCGCAGGGCGGCGGCGGCGGGCGGGCGAGGCGGCCCCCAGTGCCGCAGCCCCCACTGCAGCAGCACGCTGCCGTTCCGCAGCACGTTGGCCACCAGCGCGCCGCCCGCGGAGCGGTGGGCGCGGCACCCGCGGGCCGCGCACTGGAAGCCGCGGGCCGGCGGGCGGAAGCACAGCCGCGCCCCCTCCGCGCCATCCGCGCCCACCTTGTAGGGGCACCACGGCTCGTCGGGCTCCGGGTCGCGCTCGGGGTCGCGCTCGGCCCCCCGCGCCCCCAGGCAGAGCAGGGCGAGCAGCAGGCTGGGCATGCCGGGCATGCCGGCGGCCGCCGCATGGAGCCCGGGCCGCGGAGCGGGGCGGACGCGGCGCGTTATAAGCGCGGGGCTCCCGCAGCGGCTGCGGGGCCGCCAATGGAGAGGCGGCGCCGCCGTTAACTCTCGCTGGGCTGCGGAGCACCCGCCGCGCCGCCTCTGACCGCCCGGACGCGGGGCTGCCGGGCTGGACGCCGCCCCCGACACCGCTCCGGACCCCCAGCGGGGCCGCAGCCCCCGCCTCGGGGTGCCCCGAGGGATGAGACCCCCGTGAGGACCGGCGAGGGGATGCTCGGCCGCCCCCCTCCCTCCCTCCATCCCTCCCCCGGGCCGTGCGGGCTCTGCTGCGTCCGCTGCCGCTGGCCGGGGCTGCGGCCCCGAGGGGCTGGCGAGCGCGGCTCCAAGCGATGCTCAGTCCTGCCTTTTCCGAGTTCCAGATTCATTCCGCACCGAAAAAAATGTGTGGGTTTTGTTTTTAGCTTCCTCGGGGGGGGATTGCCTTTTGTGTGTGTGCGTGTTTTGATCAGGTTTTACATAGGATCCTCTTTTAGTTTTTATAGCAGATCATAAGCATTTGTCGATATTTAACTCTTAAAAATGCAATAATTATCGCCGTTACATGGCTAAACCCCCAGAAGTGTGGCCGCGGATGGTCGAGAGGTGCCTCTGCCCCCCCGGGGGCTCAAAGCCAGGAGGGATGCAGATCCACGGCAGGGCTGTGGGAAGTGGCAGAGCTCCCCTCCAGCTGATGCAAAGCTTGCTCAAAGAAACGGGGGTTATGCAGACTTTTTTTTAATTATTATTATTTTTTAATGGTTATACCTTCGGATCCAGGCTGCTTTAACCTCTTGGCGCTGCAAATTTAAATAAACTCGGCACGGATGTAATACAGAGAGAAAGACACCCCGGGAGGTCAGCTGAGAGCGGTGATAACGCTCTGGGTCTTAGTACACAATGGGAAGGAAAAGGGATACTCCTCTTCCTCCTGTCTTCTGCCAAATGCCATTTCCTCTCTCTGCAGCAGCACCAACCCCAATCCATCCCTTGGATGTGGAGCCAGCAAGCTGATTGTGCAGCACAGCAGGAGACAGCAGTGCTCCATCCCAGCATTACACCGTAATTAATGCTCTCAGAACGACCTTGAGGGATGTACAGGAGAGTATAGGCTTGTCTAAATGTGGAAACAAAAGCATCCTAATGAAACACTGATAAAAATACAGACATAAGCAGTGCTGGAAGAACCTTTGAACAGTTAAATTGGTAAAGTTGCTTTGCAAGGTGTTACTTTACACACAAAGTGTTATTTGTAGCAACGTGGAACTTGTTTAAATAGTTTCATTTTCTGATGCAACATCCACAAAACTCAAGGATCTGCCAGAAAAGACTGGCCCTTTAAAGTATATGGTCCTTAATGAACTCTTTATTTAACAATACCAAGTATTATAAGTTATTTCCACATCTAGTTTTTAACCAAATTTAATGGGGGTGTCTGCTAGCCTATAAAAAGATGCTGGAAATCTCTTTTAATGCCAAGATGTACCAACCAAAAAATAGGCTCAGCACAGAAAAGGATGCTGAAGTTGTAGTTATGGCTGCTCTCCTTGGAAAACACTGTTATCAGAGCAGTAAGAGGTGCTGTGCTGCTGAAGGCACTTCTTGTGGCTGAGGCAAACCTACCTGTGGAATTCCAGCTGGATGCAAAACTGAAGATCTGAAAGCCCTTCCCGAGAAACGTGAGGCTGTTCAGGAAACGGCTGGAGCCAAACCGAGCAAGTTTTGCCTCCTTCAACTTTGTGTACTTCTCCCAGCTACTACGGAGAGCAGATTGCACTCCAGAGCTGTCAAAAATTTGTACCAGCACTACAGGTTAACTACACCTTCTGCCCCGAGTCCTTTGGCTCTTCACTGTGTCTCTGAGCACAAACCAATTATTTATGCAGGGGCCAAGCAAACCCACGTGCTTTGGTTTGGTCAGTCTGCCTGTGCTGGCTTCATAGGAACCTTTTGTCTCATGGTTTGTTCTCTTAGTAATCCAGCTGTTTCCCAAGCCCTTCTTCTGTGCCCTAGCCTGCAATAAAACTCAGCCTGGACTTCTCATGTCATCACTTCAAGAGTTCACTGCTCAGGCAAACCACCAGGATTTGCTGTCAGCAGTGAACCCCCAGCAGCACGTCAAAACCAGCAGCGTCCCACACTGCTTTGGAGGCCTTCAGACAGACCCAGCACCGCGGGTTTTCAGCTTTTCTGGTTCTCCTTCACTGGGTTTATTGTCTCCTGTTAGAGGAAACAGTGAACTACTATTAAAATGGGGGCAACTCGCTGCAGGCCAGGCAAGGAAGCACTAACCAACCACAGCTCACAATTTATGCAACCCTCCGCTAATTTTAGTCTTGGATGTGGCCAGGGCAGACAATCCCCAGAGCAGAGATGCTCAGCTCTCAGCTAAGGGCAGCATATGACATATGGTTGCTAAAGCATCCTCCTAGCAGGGAGCTTTACATTTAGGCCTGAGCTGCTGCAGTTCCCTCCAAGTCATAACTTCGAGGATTACTCATCCTAGACATGCAAAGGCAGAGAACCTGCCTCCTGATCCAGAGAGCTCCTGCAGCCTGAATCAGTGTGCAGCCTCTCCCCCACTGGGCTTCTATTTCCAGCGCTTGATTCACTTCCAGCAGGGGCTGAACTTGTGTGCTCTGACAGTCCCAGGCCACGGGAGAGGAGCGAGTGAGCTGTGGCAGGCACAGAGCTGCACTAAATACCTCACTGAGGCAGCCTGGGCACCAAGGTTTGGCAGCCAGGCCACATTCTGTGAGGTCATGGATCCTGCACTGAGCCGTGAAACAATGACATCTCAGCAGCCCAGCTGAGAACTGGAGGTATTTCTGATCAGGATGCTCTGAACCAGTAACTGCAACTCCAGCTAATCTGTTCTGAATGTGCTATTTATAGCAGGCACTGAGGGCCCAGCGGTGTTGCATCATACAGCAGGGCTGGCATAGAAAGCACTAAGGCAGCATTAACCATTTCAAGGCATTTTGGATGTCTTAATCCCCCCTGTAGCTTTGCAGCGAGCTCCTCAGTGAGCTACATGAGCAGCTCTGGCACTTGGCTAATAGATGTCAGATGGCTGTCAGAATGAAAAAGTCTGAGCTCATTGGGAAATTAATATTGTTTTCCCAAGTGTCTAAAAGGGCTTACAAAGTATGCCCCAAACCAGGGATTAAAAAAGCTTAACTAATTCAAACAGAGAACAAAGATCTCTGCTGTGATCTTTTACCAGGTGACCACATTCAAACCATTCATGTGATGAGCAAGGTCCTGGGGTCCAGGACTCCTGAGTGGTGATGAGGAAACAGGAGACAGCTCAGACATGTGGCTTCTGCACAAGGCAGGGAGTGTGACAGCTCTGCCCTCTTAGGATGACTAAAACAGGTCCTGGGCTTTGAGATATCATGATTAAGCCCACTCTCCTTTCAGCTGCCTCCTTAAATCCTGGGGACTCCAGCTGACTCATTCCTTCTTTCTACCTGAGGTCAGGGAAGGTGTCTTTTGGAGATCAAGTAAAGCACCACAGGTTTCAATCCACTGCATCAACAGAACACTAGAAATATCAAACCTGCTGATTAAAACCTGTCTAGGAGACGCCAAATTGCTCTTAGCTCCCTGTCAAGCGTTGGGAGACTGGAAATGAGCTGAACAGGGTGGAATTGTGTTAGTTGGGCTGCAAATATTCCTTCTTTCCCATTTCTTTTCATGGCAGTCCCTGGCACAGAGGAGGAGAGCCTGTCCTAACCCCCATCTCCAGGAACCCAGGGAGCAGCAGCACTGCCAGGCCAAGATGCACAGCATTACATGGGGAGGCTCCAAGCCCAGCAGGACTCTCATGGCTCAAAGCCAAGGAAAGGAGAACTCCACAGGATTCTCCTCCGGGTCACTGGGAGGTCTCAGCACCAGGAAGAGGATTCAGTTGTTCACACACACACACACACACTGCTGGCACAGTCCCGTCTGCGGGAGCTCAGGGTTGGTTGTCATCCCTGCACTGCTCCAGACAAAGAGCAGGATAATTTCCTCTGACTCCCTCCCCACCTTACTCTGAGGGGAGCAAAAAGGCTGTGTTAAAGAAACACCACAGAGCAAAATATTTTACGAAGAGAGATTCCTTTGTATTAGCAATCGGTCGAGTAAGTCCAGGGGCCGGTCCAGGCACCCCTCTGCTGCCCAGGGGGGTAAAATACCCCCAAAAACCAACACCAAAAGCCCCTCTCCGGCTTTGGAGGGGATATGGAAAACAAGAACGTGAAGAACACTGTAAATCAAAAAGTGCTTCTAAGAAAAAGCAGCAGGATAAAATCATTCCTACAGTCTGAGAGCACTTCCATGCCATCGACCGGAGAGCCAACGGAGACCCCCACACGGAGATGGAACGCACGTCTGCGAGGCCCCTGCTCGGGGCCTGCAAGAGTTACCTCCTCCTGCCTTTGTTCTGGGCAGTGTTTAATACAGGAGCCAGTTCCCAGGAGGAGTTCTCGTCCCCTCATTCCGAGAGTATCCCGTTTTCCTGCAGCATCTCTCAGTAGTAGTCGTCCTTCTTGCCACCAGCTCCCGGTAGGCCCGCACGGTCCTTCTGCTCTTGGACAAGCTCCAGGTCATCGTTGTCGTCCACCTCACCTCCATGATCCTCCTGGGTGCAGAGGGAACAGCCAGGAAGGGAAAAATCAGCAAGGCCTGGGAAAGGAGACCCTAACTAGCAGCACACTGTGCTGCTTCTGGCTACAGCTGTTCTGCCATACCAGCCCAGCTCGGAAACTTGGGAAAACAGGGAAGAATCCACCTCTGCCAGGTGAGATTGGCAAGCCACTGAGCCAAGGCAGGGGTGTTGCCATGATCAGCCTGTTTGTTTTAAGCACATTCAATGTCCTGGCATTACAGTGCAATTTTAACATCTCAGCTTGTTGACACCATAGAAGATACTCTACATCTACCACGTGGAAAACTGTGTCCCAAATCCCACCCCTGATCAGCAGCCAGCACAGCCTCCAGGGACACTTTTAGGTCCAGCAATCCAGTAGAACCTACAAGAGGTCTGGATTCACACAGGGAAAGGAAACCTCCTGACACCAGCTCTGCTCTGCCCACCCCTTGTTTCCCCACTCTCTTCATTCCCAGCAGGCAGCCCAAGCCCTCAATTCCTCAGCAATCATGTTGAAACTGCAGGAAAAAACCCACAGCAGCTACTCCCAAAGGGCAGGGAGAGGATGAGTGGGACTGGAAGAGGATTCCTCATTTCTATCTACGTGAGCCAGAAGCTTTCTGGGTGATCCTCTCCAGCTCATGCTCGGAGAAACACAGGGATCCTGCACTGGCACAGCCTGTAATTCCCCCCAGCTCCTGTTTGGGAAGCATCCCACAGCTCAGCTGTTGCAGATGGATGCAGACAGAAGTGAGGAGGGGAGACAGAGCATAAAGGGTACTCTGAACCCCTGGAAGAGGGAGCAGAGGCAGGTGGGCTCCAGGGTTGTTCTGGAGACCCACCTCACTGGGCAGGCAGGGCAAACCTGAAGCCAGTGGCTCCCTAAAATCTGAATCCTCCCCAGCTCCTGGCTCCCAACACTCCCAGGTAACAACCACACCAGAGAGGGAAAGGGGGAGAACCTTGGTGTCGTACAATTTCTTGCTCCTGATCTTCTTGATAGTCATCCATTGGGTCTTCCCTGGGCTTGGCAGGTCTGCCAGCATCCTGAAAAATACAGTCAGACACTGCTGACAGTGCCCCAGCCTGCTCCCATTCCCTGCCAGGGACACAACTCCCTGGCATCAGAGCCCCAGGTCTGGAAGCTTGGGCTGCCCCAGGAATCAGGGGGAGCAGAGAGACAATCAGGCAACCCAAACTCCTTGTGCTTCCTCCATCCAGTCTCTCTTCCCAGCTCCTTCCACTGTGGAGAGAGGTTTCAGGTCCCAGGTCCATTGCCTCAAGTCCCAGGACTGCAGGGAATCTGTGAGTTATTTAGGGCACACAGCACAGCCCCATCTGAGAGCCAGGTACTGATGTCACTAATTCTTTCCACATTTGCACTAATCTCCAGGAGGTGTTACTCTCTTGGTGCCAGCATCTCTCTCTTGTTTGATTTCATTGGCCTGGATGCCTTTTATTTTTTTCCTTAATCTCACTATTAATCATGATTTTAAAGCCTGGCAGATAAAACACTCCTTTTTTAAAACAAGCAACACTCAGCTGCTTGTCAAAACAAGCCAACATTTCCCTGATGCAAAGTCTGGCTTCAGGCAGCAAGAAACACTTTGGGAAGTAAATGGATTCCATCTGCAAGGAGGCAAACAAGCAGGCTGAGCTCTCTTGTGCTGCCACTGCTGCCAGGAGCCTGAAACAGGCAGGGCTGCACCGACCAGAAGAGCAGAGACTCATTTTATTGTCTCTGATTTTGGTCTCAAGTGCATGAAAAGCCACAGCCCCTCTGCAGGAGCAGCTGGGGGTGAGCCACCCCCTGCTCCACGTCTCTCCAGCCAGGTAGGTGCTCCAAGTGCCAGGGGTGACTTTAACAAGCAGAGAGGACAGAGCCAGAACAAGCTCTGGGATTGACCAACCCACCAATTCTCCCTCAGAAGGAGGTTCCTCCTGCCTGCCACGTCCTTGCAGTGGCATCATGGATCCATCCAGAGGAATATGACATTCTCCTTTGAGTCCTTAAGCTCTCTGCCTCCCCCCCTCCATAGCTGGGGGTCCCTCCCTGGCCCTGCTGGTTGCCCTCATGTCAGTCACCTTCGGTGGCTTCTCCTTTGACTCTTCTCTCAAGTTGGGCTCCTTGAACTTCTCCAAACCTCCCACCTTCTCTTCGAAGTCAGGTCTCTCCAGCTCAGCTTCCTCAAACTCATCCTCACCCTGGTTATTGGGATCCTGGGCAGGATCTGCAGCATCATCTGGCATCTGGACAAGAAAAGTGGCACTGCTACTTTCCAAGGCCAGGTTGGATGGGGCCCTGAGTGACCTGGTCTAGTGGAAGGTGTCCCTGCCCACAGCAGGGGGTTGGAATGAGGTGGTCTTTGAGGTCCCTTCCAAGCCAAGCCACCCTGTGGTTTTCTGATTCCACCATTCCTTACCATCGGCTCCTGGACAGCAGTCTGTTTCTGAGGGTGCAAGTTCTCCTCCCTCTCGATCACTCCTGCATCTGCAAGGAACAGGCACAGTCAGTGGTGTCTCAAAGCCAGCGTCACCAGTGTCTTAACTTTGTGCCAAGCAGGGATTTGAGGAGGCCAGCGCTCTGTGTTTGCAGAGAAATGCTCCTCCAGTGCCACTAGGGAAGCCATACCCATTTCCAGCTCTTCCTCATCCGTCCTCTCCTTCTCTCCTCCCTGCTCAGCTCTGTGATGCTCTTCCCCTCTCCCCTGGCTGGGGACCTGGGAGCTGTCCCTCTGCACCTCCTGCCCAGGCTGGGGGGCAAACTGAAGGCTCTTTGGGTAACCACGTGCTTGCTCTTCATCCATCTGGGCATTCACCTTGTTCACTATGTCTTTCCAGCTGCAACAAGAGCGTGAAACAAAACATGACCCCCCTGCCTCAGTGCAGCAGCAGATAAAGCTATTTCATGATGGCAAGCAGAGAAAAAAAAATACACTTTCTGTGTTTAAAAGCTGAGAAAGTGGCCTTGGCTTCAGCAGCTTCTCAAGCCAGCACACAAAACCTTCAGTAAGGAAAATCATAACTCAGCCCTCAGCTCAGATTCCCGCCTTTTAAAACCATCAAAATGCAAACTGCCCCATCAAGGCAATCTCAGCCACCCCAGGCAGCAGTTCCTGGCCTTGGATCCATGGGCTCTTTGTGCTGCCCTGAGGTCCCTTATTGCTCTTGGCCTGGACAAGGTTGGGTTATGTGTTCCTTATCACAAATCTCCCACAGTGTAAACAACAGCCTCCAGCTGCTCCCTAATTCCTTGATGATAGATCCAGGAAAAGCAAAGCTCACCAAACACGCCAGGACGTGTGGCCTGGCCAAAACCGTTCGCCAAACACGTCAACATTTGCGTTCTCAGTCTCACAGAGTGATGGTCACCTGGCTGGGCTCTGCATGGCTGAGGAAAAACCATTCTGCCACCACCCCCTCACCCTCAGCGAGCCCTTCCCTGAACAAGCAGAACATCCCCTGGGCACAGCTCCTGTGCCTGTGCAGATGGTGCCTGTCACAGCAGCTCGGGGAGGACGTTGCCTTTTAAAGGAGCAAGAAAAGCACAATCCCTGCCCTGGGAAGGTTGCAGGTTTAGTGAACAAACAAAAATGGAAGAGCAGAAAGGGTCAGGCTGACTCTAGAGTGAAATCCAGAAGCTTCTCCTACAGATAAAACAGACATGAAATCCTGTTTGCTCCGGTAAACTGAACAGATAGGACCTGGACCCACACAGGGGATAAATAAGTTAAAGGAGGAAGCACTATTTTCAGAGTCCCTTTTTGGATTATGGCCAGACTTTGATGAATTGCAGCTGCACAGAGACAATTTTTTTCCCTTTGCAAAACAAACCAGTCTCCTAAAGTGCTGCTGAGACAGTAAACAGTCTCCCCAGTGCCTTACAGCATCCAGTACAACAGGATCCTGAGCAGACAATACCACTAACACACCCAGGAAAGGTTGTTCCTTCACCCACCTTTCAGGTAGACCCACAATAAACACGAGAAGAGAGAGACCAGGGGTGCCCCTGTTTGGAACCTTCAGCCTGAACTTTTGAGAGCAGAAGGGAGTTGTGTGTCACCAACCTTTGCATTTGCCCCTGCCTGTTCCCTGTGGAGAGGTGGCTGTCTGGAACTGGAGGGTTTTCTGCTGCAGGGGGTTGTCTGGGACCAGGCAGGGCCAGTCCAGGAGCTTGGCTTTCCTCGTGGCTTCTCACCTGGATGCGCATCACCATCTTCACATCCTGGGGAGAAGACACCTGGGATGTGCACAAAGTCTAATCTACCCCCACATCTTGCATTTGGGCAGGTTTATGGGCCAGAAAACTCTTTGTCAGAGAACAGAGACTCAGAAGTGCTCCAGAACACATCTGCAGTCCTGTCCAGCCTGCAGTAGAACAGGCCCTTCTCCTTCCAAGACAAAAGGAAATAAGTTAGGTCCTGTCTTGGGTAGGTGAATCTCCAAGGAAAGAGGTACAAAACCACCCCTAAACCCCCCACCTCCCATCCTCATAATAGTCACTGTAATTATAGTCTAGCCACACTGCAATTTATTGTCTTTTTTTAGATATTTACTTTCCATAACTCTCTCTCAATCAGCCCAGGAGGGGGAGGAGGAGGGGTTGCTGATTTTATGATTTACTCTCTGCAGCTCTGGCAGAAGAACCTCATCCCGCTCCGCTGAGCCCAGTGGTGAAACCACAAGTGCCCAGGAGCCCGAAAGCACCCCAGGGCCGTGGGGTTCCCACCCCCAGAGCACTGCAGCTCCCACAGCTCCCCAGGCAAAGGCCACACATACGGGGTTCCCGTTGGGGAGGCTGTTCATGGTCCGGGTGAACCTCACCACGTGGCCGTCCCCGCGCCGCGCCGGCCAGGCTGGCACGGCCTCTGGCAGCGAGTTGGCACCCCGGGGTGGGGTGGGCTGGGTTAAGGGCACCACGGGCTGTGGCCTCGGGCCGTCCTGGCTGTAGGAGTTCTGTCCCTGCAGCACCACCGGGATTTCCGCCGGCTTCTGGAACCCGGAGACGGGAGAGGCCAACGGGATCCCATCCTCTGGATTGACCGGGAAACCCTGCGAGGGAGAAAGGACAGCAGCAGGTTCAGAGCTGTTGGAGGGAGCTAGGCTTGTTCCCCGTGCTGGAAACCCACAGGAGCCCTGCAGAACGCTCCTACCAGGCTTTTCCTGGGAATACCACACCTTCTGCCTGCCCAGCTGCAGCTGGCTGTGGGCTGGCACCACGGGCTGCTGCCCCTTCCCTCCTCCTCCTCCTCCTCCTCCTCCTCCTCTGAAGCCTGGCATCTTCTGTAGAGCTTCCTTGAGCTGCCTGAACTCTTCCATCTGGGCCTGAGGGGGTGAGAAGGACACAGAGAAACCTCCCACAGTAACAGGGTTAAGGACCTCCTTGCTGGGAACGGCCACCCTTGGCACAGGAGGACTCTAAAGAGAGGTATTTTATACACGTGGAAGGTCAGAGAAAATCCACAACCATTAATGACAAGCCTGTTTTCAGCTTTCCCTCCAGATTTCATGGCTGTTCTGTATTCCCCCTGTGCCAGTCTTGCACCTTATTGGACATTTTCACCCTGGCAGTGCTGAGCTGTGACACTGGTCCTTTTCCTGATGCTGTTCCGTGCATGAGCCTTTGCTGCAAGTCCTGCCTTGGCACGAGAATTGTACCCTGGGTCTTAGTTGTGCCTCCCTCTCCTTCCTGTGCCTCACACTCACGTACCTCCAGGTCAACTTCTTTCCTCCCAGCTGCAGCATTTCTCCCTGGATGTGCTCATCTCAGCAGGGCTGACAATAATTGGCATAATCCAACCTGACAACCCAATTTACTTTGCAAGACAAATGAAAATCAATTCTCCTGGACTGCAAATGCAAATGCAACACTTTTTTTTTTTTCCCTCTTTTTTTTTTTTTTTTTTTTTTCTCTCCTGCAGTTTATTCCTTTCAGCTCCAAAAAGTAGGGCTTGAAAAAGCCACTCAGGAAAAGCTCCCCACTTCCACCCTGGTTATTTATAGGAAAGCGAGGGGGGAGAGCTTTTCATGTGCTTGCCAGGGTACCTGGAAATGGCCCAAATTAGGGACGGGGCTGGGGAGGAAAGCTTCCAAGCAGCAAGGAAAGTTTAGCAGGAAATTAATTCCTGAGCAGGCTCTGTTGATCTCAGTCCTCCCCCCTGAAATCTGACCTTAAAACTGACTTTTAAAACAACAAAACAAACCCCTACAGAAACACTCAGCGCAGCTGACGTGAGAGGAACGAGGAGAAGGCAGCCAAGAGCAGTTCATGGGATATGAACCTGGAGGATGCTGCTTCCAGTCAGAACAACCAGGGTGGATGCAAAGCTTGTGCCTGTCAGGGGGCTCAGCAAACCAGGCGTTGTTTCTCTCTGCAGTTAATTTTACAGGCGTAAACAAAGACAACCCACCACCATTTGGAAGTGTTTGAGATGTGTGGAGGTGACAGGAGGCATTCCAGGGTTGGGAATGTGCTGGTTGACGCTACCTTGAACCCCCAGGGACTTGTGCAGCATCACCTGGGACAGATTGCCAGGCTGGAAAATTTTGCTCTTATGGATCTACATTACCAACACCTATCAGCAGTGGTTTATTATTTATATTTATAATTATTCACTGGAATACAGCTGGTAAGATTTATTAATCAGAGGATATTTGATGTGCCTGCAGACCCCAGGGTCCCACAGGCAGCCCCTGGCTGGTTACCTGGGCATTCAGGAGCTGGGAGTGAACCTCCTGGTGGGCCTTCCGAAGGAGCTTGCTCTCCTCCCTGAGTTTAAACACTGTATCTGCAGGAGGAGAAGAAATTGGCTTGAAAGAGCTGGTTTTGCAAGTGTAGTATTTTATTATAAATTAGCCTGGACCTCCCAGATCTCCCCAAGCCCAGGAATTGCAGCGAAGCCCGAGCCAGAGATGGACAAACCCGATCATCATCACCCACTGCTCTCAGGGTAGGGCTCTTCCCATGTTTGCTTCCAGAGGGAGATATTTGCTCCTTCATTTCTCTTACCCCTTGCAGCTGAAGAGCAGCACTCTCTGTCCCTCCCTGTGGGGACTGGAAGGTTAAGAAACAACCACAAGGGAGGTCTCTTGGGTCTCCTGAACCCCCAAGATGTGATAAGGAGCTTCTCTCCTTAAGGAGAGAAGCTCCTTATCACATCTTGGGGGTTCAGGTTCTCCTTCAGAGAGAAGCTGCCTCTTAAATATTTAGGTTTCACTTATTTGTCCTCAATTTCCCCCCTTTCAAACCCAGGAGTGCTCATCAGATACTACAGAAGGATTTGTTGACCAGAAGGGGAAAAAACAAACAAAACATCATCAGATTTCGCTCTTCCAAACCTAATCAAGTGAGAACAGATGTAAACCTCGAAAACCCCACGATGTAATTAAACAGCAGACCAAATATAAACCACTCTCTGGGAATTAAAGGGATCAGCATTGTCTGTGATAACTTGCACTATCAAAGGCATTTTACAGACCTGCAACATTAATTGCAAAAAGCGTGTTAAATTTGCTCCCGGGCTCAAATAAATATTGGGGTTTGCAGGCTGTTCCTGCCCCACCACCTGGCTGAGGTCCAGAAGGGCCAAGGTGCTGCACATTGTCACGCAGGAACATCTCTGGGGTGTCCACTGACCCTTCTGGGGACCTGCAGAGGAACCTCTGCCCTGTCCCGAGCTCAGCCCTTCAGCCTGGTTGCTTTCCCACGCTCACCCTGCAGGTTGGTGACCTCGCTGTCCTTCTCCTGCTGCAGCTGGGCGTATTTCTGGCTCTGGCTCTCCACTGCCTTACGGTGTTCCAGCTTCAGGCTGTTGTGCTGCAGCTGCAGGTCAAGCAGCTGCTTCTTGACATCGTCGTGCTGGTTCTGGGGACGAGAGAAGCGACAGAGTCAGCGCAAGGAGGGGAGTGATTTAAATACTGGCAAATGCTCCCTGAGTGCCTCTGCTGAACAGGTTGCCTGGGGAGGAAGGGGATGTTTGTTCCCCCCCTCAAGGAGGCAGCAAATCCCAGGTATTCCTGTGTTCAGGGGTTCAGGGGGATGTGAACACCAGGTAAACTCCACCTTGAGAGGTCTCCTGGGAAGCCACTAAACTGGCAGCAGTTCCAGGACACAGGAGCTGTTCCAGGACACAGGAACTGCTCCTGCTCCTTCCCAGCCCCCCTGCCCACAGGCTGGGATGTTTGCTGCTGTCACACCAAATCCCTGTGGAATCCTTCACAAATCCAGGGTCCTCTCCAGAACCCCAACCATGCAGAAGGATTTTACCTGCAAGGGAAGTTCCCACGGAGCAGGGAGAGCTTGTGCAAGGACACCACAGCCTCTGACAGGGACCAGAGAGAGCCCACATTCCCCTCAGGAGCATCAAATTCCGGGATAACAAGACTCGCCCAAGACCACAGAGTATTTCAAGCAGGCCAAGAACTCAGCAGATAGAAGGGGGCTGAACGGCTGTTCTCTTTTCCCCTCCCCTCTTGCAGGGCCCAAGAACAAAACATGCAGAGACATCCTTTTGCTGGGACCCGCTGAACCAGAATTCACCTCCTTTTTTTTTTCCTTTTTTTTTTTTTTTTTTGTTGTTGTTCCCATGGTAACCCAGAGAGATTCCTTCCACATTCAGTTTGTCAACACCAATTATGTATGCAGATTGACTGGCTCTCAGGTGAACCCTGGCCCTGCCACACAATCCCCCTTTAGGACTCAGGCAGTCATTTCAATCTGCCTTCCTGGGGGGAAAAAAAATCTTAAAAAAACCCAAGCCAAAATAAAACAACAAACACCCAAACCTCTAAATGTTATTGATGATTGCATTTGCCCCCAGGAAAACAAAGTGTCTGTAGCCCTGGCATTCCCCCTGAAGTTAAATTATCCTCCACTAAAAGAGATATAGCTGTGCTCCAAAAATACATGTGATGCAGAGGAAAAGGCTGCTGGTGCAGAGGGGTCCCGGAGCCAGGGCAGAGAAGAGACACAAGGATGTCAGGTTAATCAGATCACAAGATCTGGAGGGGAAATAAAGAGCACAGAAGATTCCTGCTTTGATTTTCACAGACATGAGGTGCTTGCAGTTCTCATCAGAGCCCCTGGCAGAAAGCCCTGTGGAGGAACCACTTCCCTACAATCATTTTGATACCAAACACATCAGAAACCGCCAACATTAGCGAGTGAGGATTGATCTGGACAAGAAACCCGTAAGAAATTCAAGGAATTTTAAGTCCTCATCAGCTCAGGTCAATTAATTCCTAACCCATATTCTGCCTGGAAGGGGATGTGCATAATGAGTGTCCCCAGACTGCTCCCAGGCAGGAAGAAGGGAGGGAATGCTCATCCTCTGGCAGCAGCAGGAAGCTGGAGAGGGAGATAAGTGCCTTGCCCAAGGTCACAGGCAGCACCTGAGGCTGCCTCCTCACTGAGCACACTGGAGCATCCTCCTCTCAGCTGCTTTCTGAGGTGTTGGGATGGTGTGTGCAGCCCTGGGGAGCAACCCACAGATGCCTTTGTGTCACTGGCAGGCAGGGAGTCTGGAACACACTAAACTATTTTCAGAGACACAATTTAATTACCTGCAGGCAGATCATTCCTGACCCAGGCAGCCAAACTGTCGTGGCTTTTCTCTGGTGCTCACATGGGGAAATCTTATCACTCAGGAGTCAGATCATCTTCCAAAATTCAGGAGTTCCCCAGCTCAGCTGCAGGAATTCTCTCATCTCTCACCTTCCCTTCATTGTTCAGACAACAGGGAGTGCCCAAATGTGTCAGATCTGGGTCACTGAGGGCTGGGGGGGAACGGGCAGGTGAAGGGGGAGAAGAAAATAACAGTCCCTCAAACCCGGGTGTTCCTGCCGGGATTCAAAAGCAGCTTTGTGGACAGCAGTGCACAAAGTGGAATCAGTAGGTGGATGCCTTAACCCACGAGCAGAGGAAGGGCACAGCTCACTGCTAGTTTTGGTGTTCCAGCAAGTTCAGGAAGTTCATGTCAGAAATCCTTTGTTTGAGGCCGCCCCCTCCCTCCCTGCCTGCTCCAGAGAATGCCAGGATACACTGCAGAGGGGTGGGAGCAAAAAAACATTTTCACCTCCACTCAAGAGGGAGAAAGGAACTGTAAGACAAAGTCTGGCCCCAGCAGGAATTCAGACAGCACAGGCAGTGATCACAACTGCTATTTTTGGACCGAGTCAGGGCCCTTGCCCCTCTGGGCTGCTGTGCCAGCTCCAGATGTAAATCAGCCATGGAGGACGATATCCTGGCAGCAATCTTCCTCCTGAGGAAGCCAGTTCCAGGGGGAAGCACTTTTGCCTGGGCTCCAGCAGCAGAAGTGTTACTCACAGGCTCCTAACTAGCAGGAGCTGGGCTAAATGCTGCTTTTTGGGGTGTGGGGGTGTGTGTGAAATCTCCCACTGTGCAGCCCCAAGGGCTGGTCTGTCTTTCAGCAGCTGTAAATGTAGTTTAAAAAAAAAATAGGTGTTTTTTTCCCCACCCCTCCAATAAAAGGAAGCGAGAGAAAGGGAGCCAGCCCGAAATGCTCTCCCTGTCCCCTCGGGAGCAGCAAACCAGAGCATCCTGCTCAGCCTGCAGTTGCTATGAGGAGCAATGTTGCTGTTGCAAAGCGTTCCCAGAGTCCACAGTGCTGGATAATACCCAAGAGACAGAACTGTACTTCCCTTTTCCCCAAGTTTGAATCCAAGAGCCAGGCAGCTGGAGGTCCAGCTCTGCTCAGGAAATACAACCCAGCGGTGCTGAGGGCTGCTGGAACCCAGCCCTCCTTCCACAGCCCAGAATTAAATTACCATCTCCCTGCCAAAGCTCCAGCTAAAAACCTTTAAAAACCACCACCAGCCCCGGTTGCCTTGCTCCAACAAAAGGAAAATTTAACATCAGGATATGCTCCAGGTAGGGCAGGTGATCAGCTATAAAATGCTATAAACTGCCCTGCTCTGAGCCTCTTCCAGGGGCTGGAATATATTGTATTAGCCCAAAGGGCAAGCTAGGATGAATAGACCCATTTTCACACCAAAGGCACCCAGAAAGGAGCAGGCTGAACAGCAGAATCCCCTGTGATAAAGGGCACAAAGGCTGCCACTGAACCGAGGTGGAGGTGAAAGTTGTAACCTGATACAGAATAAATAGGAAACTCCCCTGGACCTGAACAGTCAGGAAGGAATGTAGATCAGCACGGAGTGGTCTCCTCCCTCCTAGGACTCTCCTTCCCAGGAGCATCCTTTAATGTGCAGCAGATGGGCAATCCATGACCCAGCCTCCTCCCTTACCTTCAGGATCTTGTGCTGGGAGCTGAGGGCCCCGTATCTGTTCATGGAGTCTTGCTGGGAATAAAAAAAAAAAGAGATTCAACAGTGCCATTAGAGCCCAGAAAAACCCAGGGCAGGGAGAAAAAACCCAAGCACTTCACACACACAGGTGGGGACCGGGACCAGCCCACCAAGGTGACCGGCAGAACACGCAGGGCTGGAGAAGAACCTTTTCAAACCAGCTCATTAACTGCACTCTTAATTCACTTTCAGAGCAGTTTTTCCTCAGCCTTCAGCTCTGTATCTAGGCCAGGCCCAGGCTGGAGGAGCTGAGCACAGTGAACCCCCCTCCCCGAAGGCTGAGCTCTCCTGGCAGCAGCTGAGGGGGAGGCAGAGAGCAGCAGAGCTGAGCCCGTCGCCTACACACCCAAATTGCACCGTTTAACAAAAAATGGATCACTAGGCAATTGAGGGAGCCTACAGCAAGCTCTGTAACCAGGGTACAGCAGCCAGGCTAGGCTCAGCTGGCACAAACCAGCAGTGCAGAGGGATTCATGTGCCCACGGAGGGGTCTGGAGCAGTTCAGCAGCTCTGCTCGTGCCTTGTCATGTTCTTCCCCTGTGCCCCTAAAGTGCCACTCTTCACCACAGCACCACCATCTCCTCACAGCAGGGGTGAAAGTCACCACCCCCTGTGCCCAAAGGCTCTGTCCCCAGGGCAGCAGTGGCACCTGAGCTTGTCCCAGGACACGCAGGGTTACAAACATCCACTGGGACCTGCGTCTGGGGACCTTAAAGCAACGAGGCTGATCCACAAAACAGCAAACTAACCCTCATGCAGACATTCCCACTACAGCCCCCAAATCAATTTATGTGGTAAATACTCAATATGGAACAAAATATCACCAGCAAATGAGCACAGGTTAAAAAAATTCAGATGTTCATCGTTGAGTTTTCTTGTAACAGGCTGACATGGACCCCCAGATGGAGGGGCTAAAAGCCATTCCCCTTCTCCAGCATCTCATCAGCAGATGCTCTGGGAAAGGAATAAACCCAGCCTTACAACCTAAGTGGATGTGACAGACTGTATCCCAGGGATGCATTTCTTCCCAACCCTCACTGAAGAGCCCTTTCCCGCTGCGTGAGAAGTCCACAGGCAAGTGAAAATCATTTGACGGTCCCTGGAGACACAAAACAATGGATATGCTTTTCCCCACACCACATGGTCTTTCTTCTCCCTGTTCCCCCGTGGTGTGCCTTGAATTCAGTTTCTCCAGGACTCTCCTGCAGCGTGGAGCAGGAATTCTCCCTTCAGACTGCAGCCTGGGGCTGCACCAGGAGCTGGGAATCGTCCCCTGGGCTGCCCCACGAGGGAGAACAGGCAGAGCAGCTCAAATCCTCACACACACCAGCAGCCTTGCCCAGTGGAGTCAGCCAAAGTTCACCCTGTACCATCCACACACGGAGCCCCTCGTGCCTCCCAACCCCGCTGGGGCCGGGAAAACATTTCCCAACATCACACAGACACCCCGAGGAACAAACCTGACCCACCTTCTCCTTGTTGAGAGCTTCCTGAGCTTCTAACTTATACACTAAAAAATCTGGAAGGGGAAGAAGAGAAGAGAATTTGACGAGCTGGAATTTAACAGGGATCTGGTTTATATTTTGGGGTGGAGGGGGAGGGAAGGAGGGAATCAGCCCCTTGCTGAGCAAAAGGCTGCAAGTCAATAAGCTGGAATGCAGATGCTGCCAGGAGGCCACTCAATGCCCTTGGAAAAATGGGAGTATTTTCCATGAGAGCTGTCCACCCAGCTAGACTGGCCCAAAATGTCTTTGCTTTCCCATTCTGTAGGCAAGTGCCTACAGAAATTCCAAGTGATTTCCTACTTCAGCACACAAAAGGCTACAGTTTGATGTCTCTGAGGCTGCAGAAGGAAAAGACTTTGGAAAAGAGAAACCAAAGCTTCCGTGAGGCCAAAAGGAATGAATCTGCTGATCTCATCTGCACCACCTTCTTAAAATGGGAAGGTGCCATGACTAGACAACATATATTAGGATGTATTTCCTCAGTCAGTCCCCACCAAGTAAATTAGAGGTGGCAGAAATGCAGCTTCTCCCTCAGTGAGGCAGCCAAATCTGCATGGCAGCACCTCCAGAAACACAGAGCATGTTGGAGTAAGGAGCACTGGTGTTACACCAGATTTGAAGATAAAACCCAAGTTATTAAGTTGCCAGCAAGAATCAGGTGCAGAAGGGCCTGACATCCAAGCACAGCCCTCCACTGAAAGGCTAAACTGTTGGCTTTCTGTTTCCTGTTGGATTTCATGCTCTTAAAATATCCTGCATGTTTATACCTCCTTATGTGCATCAGCTCTAAGGGATCTGACATTGTCCATGTGCCGTGGAGGGCAGTGATGCTGATACCATTCAGCACTTGTAGAGCTCAGCATCTTCACTTCTAGAGGAAAGCTGACATATTTCCAAGAAAAAAAAAAAAAAACAAACCCTGATCCAGTGCCAGGTTTAGCCACCACTTCAAGTGCTCAAACACCACATCCTGGGCACTGTTACTCACAGATTGCACTGAGGACATGAGTAGGAGTAGGAGAGAACAGAACCTCCCTCCCAGCACCTTCTGCCCACGGACAACAAACACGGGAGTTCTCTGCTCCCCAGCTACAAACCAGGGCTGAGCTCACCTGGGGGCACTCAGGGACAGCCACACAGGGCCCCAGGACAGCTGGGGGCTTGTCTGGCCACTGCTGGGACATTCCCTGCGAGGCACTCACCTTCCTTCGTCTTCTTGTGCTCCCCTCGCTCCTTCTGCAGGGACCGTTCCAGGCGGGAGCGGTGCTCGTAAACCACTGGGGAGCAGAGAGGGGCACAGAGTCAGAGAGGCCTCACATTCCTTCACACAGGGCTTTTTTTTTTTTTTCCCCCACCTATTTCCTCCCCTGTCTGGAGCAGGGAGGGCACAGTTGGTAGCTGGAGGCTGTCATATTCACGATACAACACCACACACCCTGTGGGTATTTGCACTCAGGTTTTGCTTCAGAGCCCGAGTTGTGATGCCCAAGAGCTGCTTTTAGTGGGCAAGGGCTGAATTATGTCTTTGTGGGCCAAGTGCCCAGCCAGGGTTAAGGCAACCAGAGCCTTCCTGCATGCAGGAGAGGCATTTTCTGCCCTTCCATTGACTGGCCCTCAGGCCAGTGAGGAAAAGCGAGCTGGGCAGCTCCCTGTGCCATCCCACCCAAAGCAGCACCTTCACCATGCACAGGAGCAGAGGAGGGACAGGGATGGGGCTGCTTTGAGCAGCAGCCACGTGAGAAACCAAAGCACCACGGAAGCTTCCTGCTGGATGGTGATTTTAATGCACCCTGACATCTGAATGCAGAGCAAGAGCTCTCCCTGAGCAGCAGCACTCAGCTGGAACAGGCCCCTCATCCCCCTGGCACAGATGGACACCGGGCCAGAACACCACTGGGCAGCCAGTCAGAGGGGACAGGTGATAAAAGAAACCTTCCAGAGCCAAGATCCCTCCAGAGCCAAGACCTCTGGGGGCCACTCGTGCCATAACACACAATCTCCAGGAAAATGAACTAAGTGGGGTAAGCAGGAAGGACCAGTGCCCTAGGTCTGGAATTCCCATTGTCTCAGCCACTTTGTCTCCCTCCTTCTCTTCCTTACCCTCCCCAGATAACACAGACAGACCCCAGTGGTGAAGATGCTTCCCCTGGACTGGGCTGCTTGGTTAAGATGTTCCTCTGGAGTGAGGAGGCTCCCACGTGCTTCAAACCATGCCAGCAGAAATAGGAGGTTTCCATCTGGAGGGAGGTTTCCCTTGCAGAGCATCCCTGCTAAAGCCATCACTGCAGCTGTCCAAGTGTCTACTTCATGACAGCTTTACTTTTAGGAACACTTTTCCCAGCAGGCTACTCAGATGTCACCCTGAGGGCTTCCCCAGCTAAGCACACACCCTGGGTGCTCCTTCACTACTTGTTCAAGGAAATTGTCACCTTGAGAACATCAGCCCCTTCCCCAGGGATTTGGGAGCTCTGGGCACTCATCTTTCTGCCAGAAGCATCTCCCTTTCTTGCAGCCTTATCTAGCAGAGCTCCTGAGGGCAAGCCTTTGGTGTGATGGGAACCTCACAGCAGCAGTGAAAAGCATCTGTAGGGGTGGGCTGGTGCAAGCACCCCCAGCCACAGATCCCAGTGCTCCATCCCACAGCAGGGGAGGCTTCAGGAACAGCTCCACATCCCAGTGACTGGGAAAGAAAGTTGTAATCTCCTGCTATTCCTCCAGGTGTCCAGAGCCCAGAGAAGGTGGATTCAGCTTTACAGAGAGTGGTGTCTCTGCTCTTGGACTTTGATGATCCCTGTGGGTCCTTTCCCACTCAGGATATTCTATAATTTTGTGATTCTCTATTCAGGACTTATCTTGGTGGTGGAACAGGCACCTCATCCAACCAACCTGGCACTGTACAGCTCCACAGGCCAGGGAGCCAGGAAGTCTTTGACAATTTGCTATTGTAAGGGAGGATGGAGGGTGGTGAGAGTCTAAATCCTGGGATTCAGCCAGAACTCGGCACCAAGGAACCGTCACCTGCTGCCAAATGAGCCAAAATGCAGAATTTGAGGTGCTGAAACAATGAAGCTCCTGGCAGTGCCTTGCTGAAGAGATAGAATGAGATGCAGAAGACACAGGAATTAAAGTCAAGAGACAGGAATTAAAGTCATGCAACAAGTGAGCACAGGGCAGGGAGGGAACCCAGAGCCCCAGCTCCCTGCTCTGCTGTGTCCAGCACCAGAGCACTGACACCAGATGAGCCAGACAGCCTTGCACTGCAGGTCTGCCATGAACTGGCTCCTCTCTGCCAGCCACCAGGATTCTCCCACCAGCAAAACCCAAAGAGAAGCCTTGCCTTTGTTAAATTTGTTGGACGAGCAAGTGTCTTCTCAAAATAAAGAGGGGTAGCCATGGCAACAACTGTATTTAGGAATAGGAGGGGGTTAGAAACCCCAGCAACAGGCAACAGCTCTGCCATTCAAACATATTTGGGTGGAAAAAAATATAAGCCTGGCTCAGTTGTTGGCTTGAGCCTGTTGTTGCCAAAGCTGGGGTTCCCTGAGGCTACCACTGTCGTTTTATTCTCTGAAGAATCAGCCCCTCTCTCCAAGAGGAGCATGAGATGCTGACACACCAGAAAGGAATGTGGGTTAACTTCTGCCCTGCTGATCTTTGCATCTCCCCAACCCAGGGTGCAGGTGGAAATCGTGGCTGGAACCGAGCGACACCAGAGGTGTTTGACTGCCTGATAGAAGGAATGGGAACAGCCCTAAGATAATAGCAGTGAACCTAAACACACCCAGTTAGATCCCTTTCCAAGACTGATGGCTTTTTTAAAGCGTGTTTCCTGGAGAGGAACGCACCACACTCTGCTCTCGCTGTTTACAAACACAAATACACAGCCCTGGGCTCCGGCAGCCCTTGGAGGATGTTACATTTGCATCACAACACCGCACACAGAACCACCAGAGAAGATTTAACCCTAAAAGACATGAACGTCGAGCCACAGATCTGCAGAATTCCTCAGCTCTGGAAACAGTATCACCGGACGGGTCCACAGGGGTCAGGATGGATACCCTGTGTTTGATTTTAGCCCCAGGAAGAGCTCCAATGTAAACACTGCGATCTAAACCGACTTGTCAGATTAAAAAAAAAAAAAAAAAAGGGGGGGGGGTGTTAAATGCATCTCCTGACCTTGAGTAGAACCCCAGCAAACAATATTTTGCCCACATGAAATTCATTCTGTGGGCGCCCAGACCCAGCCCGTCCTCCAGCGTTACACACCCAAGTGCTGGCTCCCCGGAGTGGGTTCCCACCAAACCTCTCCACGGGGAGCTCAGCAAATCCCTCTGGAGACTCCAAATCTGGTGACAGCTGCTGGAAACGTCGCTCTGGCAGATGCACTGAGGCTGGGATGACAGACTAGGCAAAGGAGGTAAGAGTTCATGGATGGAGTAACGTGTGTCCTCAGCCTTCCCTGCCCAGACCTCCCCTGGGCTAAAATGCCATTTTCCCACAGTCAGGCGTTTATGAAGGAGGACAACTGAGGGGAGAAAGGGGGAGGAGGAATACCCACACTGTGTTTGCCTTCCGGTCTCTGGCAGCTCTTGCCAGAGGAGCCAAGTGCTGGTCAGTGGGCTCAGAAAAGCCAATTCTTCCTCCTCCTCCTCCTCCTCCTCCTCCTCCCCCTTTGGATGCCGCTGCATCCATCAGCCCCAAACATGCCGGCAAACCTTCTGTAGCCACGGATCAACCTCTCGAGAAGAAGGTGGGCTCGTTTCCTTGCAAAGGCGATGGGCAGCACAGCGTGACAACAAACTTTACTGAAGGATCCCTTCCCTCTCCCTCCACTTCCCGGACAGGCACAGGGTAGAGAGTGGAGCCACATCTCGGAGCCTGCCCAGCCAGCCCTGTCTGAGCTGGTGCTGCTTCACAGAGGTTTAATTTTTGCAGCCAAAGGGAGAAGAAATGGAATAGACGTGACGCAGCTGAACTCGCCCATCCGACACGCTCCGCTCCCCTCGCTGCGAGCAGCAATTCACACTCGCGGCTGTTCTAATTCCAGACACCCACGGGGGAGGAAAGAAACGGGAACATCTTAGAGCTCTTTAAAAAGCTGAACGTGCCCAAGGCTTGTGGCTGGGCAGCAAAGCCAGCGAGGGAAGTCCGGGCAGAGTGTGCACACACAGACACACGCACAGAGCAGGTCACTCACCTTGGAGCTGCGCTGACAGCGCTTCCTGCTGCTGTTTGTATTTCTGGGCCAGGGCTTCTGCGTTCCGCACCTTCTGCTGCAAGTGGTTGTAGAGGAAAACTCCGGAGCCCAGGCACGCCACGGTGACCAGGCAGAAGGCGGTCTGCAGGAGCCCCTTCTGCCTCCTGGAGCACATGCCGGTGCCCATGGTGGGGCCGGAGCGCAGCGATGCGGCGCTGCCTCGCCGGCGCTGCTAAACCATCTGATTAAATTTGCCCAACAGCCCCTCTCCTCCGCAAATTCGCAGATCCCTCCGGAAGATGCGATCCGAGTCTCGCCTTCCCCCCTTCCCAGCGCTCAGAGCAGCGGGAGAGGCTCCAGCCGCGCTCTATTCCCGGCCGTCCATCGCGGAGCGCCGCAGCTCCCGGCCGGGCTCCGAGCGGAGCGGCCGCGGGAGCATCCTCGGGATGCGGGGACCGGGGGGCGGCCCGGGGGGGCTGCGGGGCGAGGGCAGCCGGCGGAGGGGAGAGAGCGGGAGCAGGAGAAGCAGGAGGAGCAGCGGGAGGAGGAGGAGGAGGAGGAAAACTTTTTGCTTCCCATGTGCTGCAGCGGCCGGGGGGAGCGGGAAGGGGGTACCGCCGCCTTTGGCTCTTCCCACCTCCCCCGCTGGAGCAGCGGCCGGAAAAAATAACCCGGCGGGAGGAGAAGCCCTTGGGCCCCCTCCCCGCGGCTCCCGGGAGGAAGCGGCGGCACCGGGAGCCGGGAGCAGGGCCAGGAAAGCGGCGGCGGTGGCATCCGGGCTGCGGCGGCGGCGAGTCCGCCCCCCGAGGCGGGAGGGGCCGGGGGGGGAGCGGGGGGACCTCAGCGCCCCGAGCCCCTGCGGACACCCAGGGACACCCGTGGGGGACCCGCTGCCCCTGCCCCGGTGGCGCAGGGAGGTCCCACCCGCCTTCCTCTGCGGAGGAAGCGGCACCGACGCCCCCAGCCCAACCTCGACCCCCCGACCTCTCCCACGTGCGTGTTTTCCCCTCCCTGATCCACAGGAGCGGCCGCACCCACTGCCGGCACCTGTTGGGAGCGGGAGGTGGGTGAGGGACACGGGAGGGCTTTTTCCTACCGTCACAGAATGGTTTGAGTCGGAAGGGACCTTAAAGCTCATCCTGTTCTACCCCCTGGGACACCTTCCACTACGCCAAGCCCCAACCAGCCTGGCCTTGGACACTTCCAGGGATGGGGGATTCCAAGGTCAGTTTTGGGAAGCGGGCTGCCAATTCAAGAGCAGGGCTCCTGCAAGCAAAGGACTCCAGGAGATTCCTCCAGGACAAAAGGTGCCAGCACAGAAAGCTCAAGCTGTCCACGTAGTGCCAAGAGTGGCCCACCAAGTGCACGTGAGAGAAGGAGGGCCAGGGCTGTCTTTCCTGGGTGGAAGGGCAGTTCTTCACTTGCAGGAGTGCTGTGCTGAAATTGGACTGTTCCACCACGTGCACTTGGTGGGCAACTCTTGGCTCTCCATGGACAGCAAGAGCTTTCTGTGCTGGCACCTCTTGTCTGGGAGGAACCTTCGTGTTCCTGGCAGCTGAGCCTCTCCTAAGCAGCTGCCTTTAGAGTGGGTGTTCTCTCCTGGCAGGTACCAGCCTGCTTTACCAAGGTGTGTGATGCACAAGGCGGCTTAGATGCTCCCTAGAGGTCCCTTCCAATCCAAACCATGACATGACTCTGCACTCCATGGCTCAGACAAAGCCTTGCCCATGCTCTGAGCTCAGATCAGACCCCCAGGTTTATGATGACTCCTGCCTGCACCAACGGTCTGACTGTCAGGTTGGCTCACCTCTCAGCTCACAAGGATTTTCCCCCTGGAATCCTGCCAAGTTCCATATTTCAGGCATCAGGGGAATAAGCAAACCATCATAACAGTTCTTCATCAGCAGTTCCCCTCTAGGAATCATGTGTGGTTTTGCAAATGTTAAGCAAATGATCTTTACAGCACTGCAGGGGATTAGCTGAGTGGCATTTCTGTCACCCGAATTTGTCGATGGGAAAACTGAGGCACAGCAATTCCTTTAAGGTTATCATCTATCCAAAGTAACTTTTTTATGGTGGGGGCTTTTCCAAAGTATTTGGAGTGGATTTGAGGTGTCTGCCAGACCTTGGGTGAGACTCAGCCTGCTGGAAATGGGATTAACTGGCTGGTGGTCCTGGCTCTGGGCACAGCTTCCAGAAAACATTACAGGTTTTGCTTAATGAATTAACTGATTATTTCAGGCTTACTGCTTAGCTCTTTCTTTCAGAATAGCACTGATGGGATGCTCCATGCAGACTTTGTCTCCCATGGATCACCTACAGGTAGGAGCAGGGATAACCTGATTCACAGCTCTCAGTTCCAGGCACTCCACCTTCCCTGTATCTGCCAGTCCTTCTGTCCCACAGGGACACAAAAGTCCTGGGGGGTTTTTGGATGCTCCAGAATCTCTTCAGGCCTTTTGTCAGGAGCTGGAATGTCTTTTGTCTGCATCCTGAGGACTGAGCAGGCAGCCCATGGGATGAGGGCTTTGAGTCTCCAGTTTTGCCTCTATTCAGCACATTCTTTGGGGTTTTTTTTCTCCTGCTCTCATTAATTACTTTCTGATGTGCTGGTTCCTGCCTGAGAAACACTGGGAATTTCTGAGGCTTTGAAGAGGGGAGTCTGGAAAAGGTTAAAATCCTGAATTAGGGAATGTTTATCTGAGAAAGATTTGACTGACAGAATTTCTGGGATCAAGCACTTTACTCTTCTACTACACTAACTGCAATAAAGGCAGTTACAGATTTAATTCTGTATTCCTGCACCAGATCTCGGGCCAGATGAATTGCACAGCCACGGTTAGAGCCAAAGGCTTTGCTTCTTGCTCGTGCTCTGCCAGTATTTGTGAGATGCAGAGGATTCTTCCTTGTGCAAATTACTACAACATCCCACATCTCTACAGCTCTACTGCCACCAGGCATGAGCATTTTTAGGAAAACACAGAGGAGGGAGAACCCTGAGCTGCACAAATGGGCCACAGGTGACAGAGCTCCCTTCAAATCCAACTCAAAATGCTTTTGTGCCTGGGAGATTATCTGATCATCTCCTTTTGCTCCCTCTAATCCGGTGGGTGATCACATCTGACGACAGCTTTAAAATAACAATCTGAGCAAAGCAAGCAATTCCCATGGGAAAGCTCTGGCCGTGCGTGCTGGTAAAGAAAACACCACTCTTTCCCCGTGCAGAACAAACCACGAGCATCAACCATCTGTGTGAGTGCTGCAGTCCTGGAAAGCTCCATCCTTTTAACGGGAGCTTTGGATTTCGTAGCAGGCGTTTAATGGGCCGGGGGGGGGGAGCGTTTCCAGCCAGGTTATGTAAATGCTGTCAAGAAACCCGTGTGTCTGCAAAAAGATGGATGTAAGGAATGTGCTAGCAGGAGGCAGAGGGGAGGTTGGATTGTTTAGGGGCTGCAGGTTCACAGCAGTGTTTTATAAACCTGCTGTTACACTTGGCAACATCCACGGCCCTTGGAAAACTGGACGTTGTCACCTTGCAGGCTTATTGGGGGTTGGATGTGCATTCCAGGGGGATCCACTCTGCGAATCCAGTGCATAAATGGGGGAGGGAATAGGCTGAGCAGGAGAGGAGTTTGAGGCAGGAGGCCAGAGAATGAGAAATGACAGGCACGAGTGTTTAAAAGATAAAGTGTTCTCAGGTGGGCATCTGTACGTGCATGAATTTAGAGCTTTAGAAGAACCTGCCAGCACTCCTGGAGGTGCCTGCCCTTTCCCCACACAGCAATTCCCAAAGAATGTCTTACAGGAGCAGAAATGCCCTAAATTAAACCATTTCTAGGGACAGGTCTCATCCCTGTGTGTCTCCAAGGTTAAGGGGTGGGAAAGCTGAACCATTCCTTCCTTCCCATAACGAGGAGTGACAGCTTCTAATTAGGATTCATTAGAGCTGTCGATGGGACCGTTTCTCGGGATGCCTTGCTGGAATTATTTTTCATGCCATGTTGGCTCAACACTCTCCATTCTCTTCCCCAGGGCCTGAGGATGTGCTGTGCCTAAAAGTGGGGATATGGGATCCTGAGAACCCCTGGTGCTCTCACAGCCCTGTCAGAGCCTCGGGGACAAGCACTGAGCAAACTGGGCCATAACGCAGAAGAATGGGAACAGGGGAGCAAAATGAGCATAAACTCTGTCTTTTTGACAAGGTTTAGGGTCAAACTCATCACCTAGAAGAGTATTAGAAACTGGACTGCAAAGGGAATTATGTTACACCCACAGTTACCAGAAGATGTCTGGATATTCTGGAATGTCACGTGGTGCTTGCCTTGAAACATCAGCTCCCAGAGTCAAAGTATTATGAGAGAAACTCATTATTCTTTCAAAAACCAACCTTTATTCCAAGAACTTATAGTGCAGAAAACCTCCATCGTGTGAGCTATTGCACCTGAATTCCTTTGGGAAAAGAAAGCATCTTTACCTTTGAATTCCACCTCACCTTTCACACTTTGGACTGGAAATCTTCCTGTGGAGGGTATTTTGCCTTCAGTCCTGAACCCGTCTGTGATTTGGGTTAGTTTGAACCCAAAGCAACGGGAATTGGATTCAAAGGCACGGAGCTGACACAGAACACTCAGCAGTGGATCTGCATGTTCTGCTTCCTCCCCCAGGATTTTCTGCTGCGCCATGTGGCATCCTGGGATGACACAGAGATGTGAATTCCTCATGATCTCACTCCAGTGTTCTTCCAGGGGAAGCTTCATGCCTGCACAAGCATTCTCTTGGAATCAGGCAGCCTCCTCAGTTGGACACAGGGCTGCTTTGTTTTGCTTTGGGTTTGGTTTTGTGCTGTTCAGAGTGATACATCAAGCTGGAAAGATCATTTGTGAGCAACTTCAGCTGCCATCCCTGCTTGTGAGGTGTCAGCCAGGAGGATTTCAGGCTGGTTTTTAATACCCCCATAAGCCAAGAGCTTAAGTCATCTCTGCTTTGTCACTGTGTGTTAACTGTAGCCATCGACAGATTTATGGTGAGATTTTATATGCTGCTTAATCACTGTTGATTTTAAATAGAATAGGCTTTCCTGACTCATGTTCTTGGTTCTGCAGGTTTCACTCAGCTGCACACAAATAAGGGGAACACAGCCTAAATGTATTTACCACAGAGATGTTGAGTCTGAGGTCCACATCTGTTTGCAGAGCAAGAGGATCTCATCTGCCACTCAGACCATCTGGGAATCCTCCTGAGGCCTTCAGGAGCCTCCTTCCAGGTGTGCACCAACCTCCATGGCATGGAAGGGATATGTTTGATGGTAAGACTTCAACAGAGAGAACAACATGGAGCTGTAAAAATGGAAATCAACTCCTGTTCTACAGTAGCCTGTCAGAAATTCTCTCCATGGCCAACAAGCTAATTACAGAGAGACCTCTGAACACGAGAAGTTGTTACCTGCCTGTATTTCCAGCTCTGCGTGTCTGACCAGCCCAGAAGTGTTGGAGCACATTGTTCATTGTTCATACCAGAGGCTGGATTTGGAGCTACAATCTGCAGAGGTGCCTGTGACCCTCAGATCCTGTGGCTGGAGGCACAGGCAGCCAACTTGGCTTGCAGGCCCTCAGCTCCTGCACAAAAATGCACGTCCTGGCCAGCGCTGCCTGCAAAGTCAACCTCAAGGAGCACAAACTCTGCTTCTTACATAACACTAAATAATGAACCCTGTGGAAAGGGACTCTCCCAGCCCTCTTTATACCATTTAGACAAGAAAAAAGCCCCTTTAGGGCAAAGTCATTCAAGCCCCTCTTCTCCAGATGATGAGCTGATGGTTAGTGCGCTGCCTGTTAGGTTTAGTCCCACAGTGCACTGACAAACACCCCGAGGAACAAGGCACAGGACAATTATATTGATATTCCAGCTTTTTCTCTAGGAAACACTGCCAGTTACTCCCCTCTTTCTCTGCTCTTTTTATGTACCATTGGCATGTCCTCCCTACCTTAGTTTTAAGAGCGGACCTGGCACCGTTTCCAGCACGGGCAGTGCTCATGAAAGGGTTGTGTGTAGAGTGCAGCCAGGGAGGCACAAGGACCTCACTCCCCTTGGTGCAGCGAGGAACAAAGCCAAACATTCATTACAGAACTTGACCTCAGGTACATGAGTTAAGTTGCTTGAATAAGTGCAGGAGCAGGGGAAAAAAAAGCAGGATTAGTTTCCTTGTCTCCTCCGTGGCTGGGACCACGTTCGACTCCGGTGTAATCCCACTGATTTCGCTGCAGTCACACTTGGGATCACTTTGGGATTTTGAAGGCTACATCAATGCAGCAGGAGGATACTGCACTCACAGGCTTCCCCGAGCATTAGCATTCCGAGGTGGTAGAAATTCATCCCATAATACAGTGCTGAGAATTTTAAAATAATGAAGAAGCCAAGATGCCTGCTGTCACCATTGCCAGCTAATTATAGCAGCATGGACAGGCTTCCCTCGCAGAATTCCATATGCTGGATTCCTCCAGCACAACAAATAAACCATATTAAAGGGGGGAGGCTGAGAAGACATTTCTGATTTTGAAATGCTTTAACCATGAAGTTAGAAACAGATGAAGTCATTGAACGGGAATGTGCCTATTTTTCTTACATATGGCTTTTTCTCAGCCTCTAGATGTGCTTCAGTGGAAGTGGGCAGGGGGCAGGGGGAGGACTTGATATTTAGCAATTTATTAGGAGTTTCCTGACTAGATTCCTCCACTCAACCCTGGGCTTTAGGCACAGCCATCCCAGAATTCAGCCAGTCTTCCACCTGCCACTGCCTGGACACTCAGCAAAGGCCAGAAGTCTGGAGGAAACAGACTGATCCAGTTTTCCTGTTTTTCAGTGATGCTGAGCATTGCATGGGTCCTGTCTTAGATATTGTCTGGAGCAGCCATGGTAGGAAGAGGGGACTCCAAATTCACTGCAAACAGCAGAAACTGCTGGCACAGGTGATTATCTCACACAGGGAGATTCTCTGTCATCCCCACCCACTACAACTGCTCTTAATTATTCTTCTTGGTGCATTTTCCTGTTGTTTTACAGTGCTAAAAATTGTTGGAAAGGAATAAAGAGGAATTCCCCTCGGGTTTGCGTTCTATTAAGCCGTGGTTCCATTTGCTTCAGAGGAGAGACCTAAATCTGAATTTAGGTCTGAATTGCTGAATTCAGTCTGAACTGAATTTCCTCAAAGTTAATTCCCAGAGCTGGGCACTGGATGTAGGTCACTCTCCTTTGTTCTGAGACTGAGCTGAGCTATAAATACCACCCGTTTTCCTCTAAAAACTGGAAGCACACATACCCTTGCTGCTCTTATCCAGGTCAGTGCCTCCGAAGGCAGTGCCACAAGGTGTAACTGGAACACCCGGGCAGGGTCCAGGGAAAGCTGCTGCTTCCAGGCTCTGCTTTCAAGGAGACAATTCTCTGCATCATTTTTTTTCCATGTACAAATTCCCGTAGCAAGCATGCAAAACAGCACTGCAGGACGCAGTTCTTGGGGAAAGTGTCCTTCTGTATGTGACCCAAAGACACATTTTGGACAACCTGGGGTTTTTTTCCATGTACAGTCTCACCTTTAAAGAACATCACTGACATTGCCATGTCAGGAAGCTGCAAAATGTTAAGGAGGCTCCCTTTGGGGAGGAAAAAAAAGCAGGTTAACAGGGCTAAATCCATATGGCCTGGCTGACCCTGGAGCTGCTTCCATGGCCCACAGAAGGTGCTTAACAAGAAGCCTCGGAAATGGTCGGTGGATATTTCTGTGTAACAGCGGCATCCAGTGGGCAAAGAACGATTCCTGGCAATGTCTTTGAAAAAACAGGATAGGGCCACGTGAGAGCAGAGGTTTCTCTCCCGTATCCAGTGCTGTGCAGCTCCAGCCCGCTGCGATAAAACATTACAAAGTCCGAGTTTTCCCTAACACCCAACGCGAGTTTTCATTGCTGCATTTCACCCCAGTGATTTGGGGGCTGCTGATGCCTGAGAAGGCACCTTCACAAATAGTCTAACACACTTTTCTAATTTTTTTTAAGTTTTATTGTATTTTTAAAGAGAGATTAGCTGGGGAAAAAAACCAAACAACAACAACAACATCAAAACCAAAACAAACAAAAAACCCCGCAAAAACAAACAAACAAAAAAGAACAAAACAACAAAACACATAAGAAACAACCTGACACAGTTGAGGTCAGGGTCAAGGCAGATCAATTCATCATTTCACATGTTCACAGTCAGCCCAACGTGTGTTTAACCGGCCTGGCCAACATCACTTTTTCGCAACACAGAGGACAAGGGACACCGAGTCCTCCTGTTTGGCTCTATCAAATGGCAGTGACAAGCTTGGTTTTGGACAGGTCCTTTGTACCCTGTAGGCATAAAACTCACAGCAACAGCTACTGTGCTGTGGCACTGTCTCAGAAATTTGTTCTCTTCACTCTCCATGAGCTCCAGGCAATGCTGCTGCCTGATCCTTTGTTTCCTCTGAGTTTTAGGGCTCTGATGGTGCTCCTGATGGGCAAGAGGGGATGGCACATGGGATTTTTCTTTATGACCTTGCTGCCATATTCCTGTGGTGAGTGCAGGGTGTTACCTCACTTAGCCAGCGTGTTCTCAAGGTGTCTCTGACCTCAGCAGGGGTAAAGTCCGTGGACTGTGTGTGTCCTATGCCAGACAGGAGAGGTTTACATGGACACATGTCATCAGTATCGTCATCAGAGATGTGACACAAACTTCTAAATTGCCTCTGAAAGCCAATATAAACACAGTAGTAACTTGTGCTTTTGGGTTCAAGGGCAGGCTGGAAGGAGCTCTGAGCAAGCTGGTCTAGTGGCAGGCAGAACTGGATGATCTTTAAGGTCCCTTCCAACCCAAACCATTCCACGATTCCATGATTCTACAGTCCAAGGCGTTCAGATTCCTGTGTGGTGACACTTAATCTCACCCAGGCACAAGGCTGGGGGCAGGCAGTGAGAAGGGGATTTTAAAAAGCCCTCCTGGCCACCTGCCAAACAAGGACACAAATCTCCCTTAGGGTTCATAGACTTATGGAATGGCTCGGGTTGGAAGGGACCTTAAAGCTCATCCTCTTCCACCCCTGCCACGGGCAGGGACACCTTCCACCATCCCAGGCTGCTCCAACCTGGCCTTGGACAACTTTTTAGGGATGGGGCAGCCACAGCTTCTCTGGGCAACCCGTGCCAGGGGCTCCCCACCCTCGCAGCCACGAATTCCTTTCCTAATACCCAACTTTCCTAATACCCGATTTTCCTAACATCCTATTCCTTCCTAACGCCCCGTTTACCTCTCAGTATCCACCCTTTCTCCTGGAGCCCGCCGAACCCACGACCTGTACCGGACCGAGCCATCCCAAACCCTCGTTTCCCGCATCCCTCCCGCGGCCTCTCCACCACCCCGGGCGCCCCCTCCACCCTCCTCGGCGGTGTCCCCGGGGGCTCCCGGGAGTTGTAGTCGGCGGTGCCCGGAGCGGGACTACGGCTCCCGTCGTGCCGCCGTGGGGCGGAGCGGGCGGGGCGGCCCCGGGCTCGGAGCGGCGCCGCTGCGGCAGCAGCAGCAGCTCCGCGGGGCCACGGCCCGGCCGCTTCCCGGCGCTCGGGCAGGGCTGGCGGAGCCGCCGGCGCTCCGGGGGTGCTGCTGGAAGGGAGAAGGGGGTTTCGAAAGGGGAGCTCAGCCCGCCCCGCTCTCCGTGCGCTCCCGGTGCCACCTGAGCCGCTTTTCTTTCCCCTCGCTGTTCTTCTCCACCGCCGCCGCCGCCACCACCCCAACTCCGCCCAGGCCGCTCCGGAGCAGCTGGTGCTGCTCGGAGGATGAAGGAGGGAAAGAAGGCAGAGCAGCCGCTGGATAAGGGCTCCGGGAATTGCGCGCTGTGCCCGCGCTCTCAGGTAAGGGCTGCGTGGTTTCTCTCCGCGGTTTCCCCCGCGCGGGTCGAGCCGGGCTGGGCGCTGCCCTTGTTGCCGCCTCCGGGCGGGCGGTGGGGCCAGCCCGCTGGCTCCTGCTCCATTTTCCTTTCCCCTGGCTGCCCTGGAGGGTGGGAGCGCGCATCCTGCTCCCGAACAGGTACTGCAGGTAAGTCCTGGCTGGCGAAGGTGAGACCCGAAGCACCGGCGGGGGCTCCCCGGGGGCGTTCCGTGTCCCCGCAGCCCGTGCCGGGGGTAACGAAGCACGTGTGGATTTTTTTCCCCTCTCCCGTGTTTCTGTGATGTTTGCGATCTTCCTGACCTGACGGGAGGCGTGGGAGCAAGGGCCGAACTCAAAGCCGGGGAAGTCGGTGCAGCTGCACGGGAAGGACTAAATGTGTTTGCTCTGATTTCCCTGCAGGCGCTCGGCTGCAGAATTACTTTCTGAATGTAACAAATTCCAATTTCCACCTCGCTGAGAAACAAGTGAGCTCCGGCTCACCTTCATGGAGGTCACTTGAGCTCGGCTTTACTGCTCAACCTTCTCTCTTTTTGGCTAAGAGCCTTATTCAATCCTCTGCACTTCTCTGTTGCTATAGGAGGAGTTTATTCGGCCCATATGAGATACCATTTTTGTTTCTCCTCTCTTCAGCAGCTCCTTGGTCTCCCAAAAGTGCTTCCTATGACGAATGATGCAGTTGTTCATCCTTCTAGGACCTTCTTCTGCACTTGATTACCTGTTGAATTTTTCATTTGTGGTTTCAGAGTGTAGATGAGTGGATTGTCAAAGGATGCAGTTACTGTAAATACCCCAAAGTGTTATGAGTGGAGTGATGCTGTGTGACATGTTGGTAATGGAAATTGGAAAGGGAAAGCCTCAGTAGCTTTGGCAGAGCTAGAGAGGGTCTTGCCCTCTTTTCAGCTTCGTTTTCTGCTCCAAGTTGGAGCTGTCTAAGTTTGTGTCTGGAGCAGGTAACTTCTGTTGGGCAGGTGATGGTTCCCTTCAAGAAGTTCTTTTCCAACTAACAGGGCAGTAGATGGGGTGTCCCAGCTCTACCACTGATGTATTTTCAGTACCTTATGCCTGTTTTCTGTACTGATCTCATCTGTTTCTGTGGTGGAAGGATGTAAATTCCTTTAGGACTGAAGTGTGGCTGCAGCTTATTAACAGTTTCTGTTTTTTAGCCTTCACAAAGGTAGATGTGTTTGCCATCCCTTCCTCTTTGCACAGCACAGCTCTCTGAGTCACTGACACGAGAAGAATCTTCATATCTGTGTGATATTTGGCTTGGCTCAATTCTCTGCTTATTCTGATATTGCTGTATAGCATCATATGTTTTGACATTTATTTTGAGTGCATGTTTGAAGCTCCGTGGCTGTGAAAATCCTGTGCCAAATTCGTGAATAAAGAAATCTGTTATTTTCCCACTTTGGTCTGCAGTGACCACTGATCCAGTGCTGGGACTGTCTGGAAGAGCTGGCAGGCCATGCACAGCCCCTTGTCCCTGAAACTTGGACAGATGTCTTGGAAGGTGCAAAACCTGTGGAAGTTCTGCAGGTGTGGTGTTTCAGTTGTCTCCTTCCATTTTCACTTGGCAAGGGGTACGTCCATGGCCTTCTAAGCTGCCTTGATGAAGAACTTCCAGGACCCCCACGGGCTGTTCAGAGCTGTGACAGTTGCCTCTGAAACAAGCTTATCTTGTGCCTTGTGTTTGTGCACCACTGGTATTATCAGCAGGACTGGTTGCTCACAGAGCCCAAGCCCTGGCTTGTCTGAAGTTGAAGGCTCTCTCCAGCTCTCTGAGGTCGTGTTGTCCCTGCCTGTTCCCATCAAATCTGTTTGCCTTGCTCATCATCTCTGCTGCAGAACTGCTCCTGGGCTCTGGCAGGACTCAGGGATGAATGTCACCCTACCTCTCACAGCAGGACTGAGCATGCCCTTTCATTTTCAGTTGCCGTTTTCCAGGGATCCAGGAATAGAATGGGAAGTCCTGTGAGCAGGCAATCTGAGGTCTGGTTGTTTTTCAAGGATTCTCTAATTCCTGCCTTATCAAGGTCATTTTTGGAGGGGCCAAAGTGTTATAATACAATGTGCTCAGAGGGAGACCAGCACACTTTTCAATACACTCTCACTAAAAGCTCTGATGGGAAAGAGATCACTGGATACTCTTCTTAAGCAAGGACAAAGTGGAGCTTCTCGTTTCTTGGGAGACTTACAGGATTTCAGTATTTCTTTTCCCTCTGCAATGAGAGTTGTAGTGGTGGTTGAAATTTCCAGGAACACAGAAAAAGTCTTCCAGCACTTAGACTGGAAAATCACTGCAGTTATATGTGTGTGAGCAGGGCAGTCCATGGCTGGATCTTACTCCTCCACATTCCCTGATGTGACCCCTGTGAATGCAGGGATGGATCCTGGATCGTGGGTTGGTACTTCCTTCTTTTCCTGTGGCTGGTGTGGGCCAGGCTGTGGAGAACAGGACGTGGGGCTGGGATATGTGAGCTTCGTTCCTGTCTTCTTTAAAGTGCTGGGAGCAAAAAGGTGATTGAAAAACGCACAGAGCGGTGAGTTGTGTACGTGCTGACCCTCAAACCTTCGCTGGGTCCCGGGGAGGGAAGCAACAGTTACTGCTCAGTTCCTTCTGCTCCTTGCAGGCAGCGTCTCTCTGGCCAAAGGCATGTCAGGGTAGATTAGACTTAAACCTTCTGATCTGTTTTCAGAGCACAGAAAGGGCAGGTTGCAGGCTGGAAACGGGCAGGAGTGCAGTGTTGGCCGCTCTCAGAGCCTGCAGGGGATCTGAAGTCAGGAGGATGAGGCCCATCAGAGGTCCAGCAGGTTTTCTATGCTCAGCTCACTCTGAAGTGACTACTTTTCACCTGGAGAAGCTGGAGGATGTTGTGTTTGTTCCTGACTCAGAGGATTTGCAGTCCCACTGTGCCACCACTGAGGGTTCCAGGCTCTGAATCCCCCTGAGCAGCCCCAGCACAGCCCACTGCTCAACCACCTCTCTTCTTGCAGGGCTTCAGAATTAATTCCTCTCGGTTTTTCCACTCCTGCAGTGAGTCAATCCTTTGATTTTGCATGACCTGTGGGGGCACTGACTGCCTTTCTGGACAGACAGGGCAATTGTGTGGTTAGACTGGAGGTTCACGAACTTTTAAGTGATTTAAGTCAGGTTTTAACTGCAAATAGGAGTTGATAGCTGGTGTGAGAGAGATGCAGACCTGAACCTTACCAGGGCTCAGCACCATCAGCTCTGGGCCAGATGGTCTTGCCTCTGAGAAATACATTAGAGCAATGTCAAGTAAGAGCACAGTTGAAATCCGCTGCCAAGACAGATTTCTCACTGTTGGAATATGTTTCTGTCTGATCCTCTATTTCTAGATGATTGAGAATAGTTCTGGAAGGGATTTTGCTGAGGCCACCTAGTCCATCCTTTTCCACAAGGCATGATGAAGTACACTGAAACCCTTCCTGATGGGTCTGTTAAGCTTGTTCTTTAAGTAATGGAGATGTTCTAGCTGTCCTGGATGGGTTGTATTTGACTTTATTAAACTGTGTCTTTATATATTACGGCTTTTGTCAGTGTTCTGGGCACAGAAAGGCCTGCAAGGGGTGCAGGTGGTTGACTACTGACCTCTTAATGCCAAGGGCCAGAAAAGTGGTGGTGGTTCTTGGCAGGAGGTGGGATGCAATGCTACTGAGTCTTTGTTTTCCTTCTGCCACAGGGATCTTCCATGGAGGGCATGGGAAAGTTAAAATACCATTCTCCCATTTTTGCTGTGTAAAGTGAAAAAGACTTTAATTCAAACTTAGCAAATAATTGCCTTTTCTTTTTTTTTTTAAATTTCTTTCTCAAACAGCATTACCTAGTGGTTGTGTGTGTGTTTGTTTTTACTGTAGTGCAATGTAAATTTAACTCTGAAATCCGCTGTTGAGGAAAAAAAGTGGATTCTCCTCAGCCCCAGCTACTGAGCTTTCCTAGGCTGGAGGCAACAATCTGCAAACTGTCGGGTCCAATTAAAGCAAATGGCTGGAGCTGTTTTCTCTCCCTCCTGGAGAGAACACAGTTCATCAAAAGCCAGAAGGAAATTTCATCGGGCTCATGAGCAATTATCTCGTGGGATGTAATAAGAGACATCCACTAGATGCCCAGTGTGAACTTTCACTTATAATCACTTTTAATTCTCCAGTGGGCAGATGAGCACTGATCTCAGCAGTCTGAAGTTGTTGTGTTCGACAGAAGCCGGGGGAGGGAACTTGGTTCTCTTTGTGGGGTTTGGCTTAGAAATCTGAATTTTCGAGGTCCCTGCCCTGGTGAAAGGTGTTCTGCCTTTCTGTGCGTGGTGGGTTAACCCTGGTGGGCAGCTGAGCCCCACAGAGCTGCTTCCTCACTTCCACCCCTGTGGGAAAGGGAGGGGACTGCAGGGGTCAAGTTGAGAAAGCAGGATTGCATCAGGTACAGGGCTTGCTTGGGAAGGCAAAAACTGGCTCCAAACATCCCCCTCCCCCTTCCTCTTTCTTCCCCAGTTTTTATTCCTGAGCCCCACGTCACGGTGGTTATCCCTGGGGTCACTTGGGGTCAGCTGTGCTGGCTCTGTTCTCTGTTCCCTCCCAGCTTCCCGGGCTCCCCCAGCCTCTCCCAGGCAGGGCAGTGTGAGGAACAGGGCAGGCTTTGGTGCTGGGTGGGCTCTGTTCTGCACCCCCTAAAACACCCCCGTGTTCCCAGCACTGCTTTGGTCCCAGATCCAAACCAGAGCACTGTCCACGCTGCTGTGAAGAGGATGGAGTCAGTCCCAGGCCAGCCCAGCAGTCTGTGGTGAACCACAACCCCTCTTGGTGGAAGCCCGTGACAGATGTTTATTTTTGTCTTACCGGTGGTGTTTCCCAAAGGTGATGTTTGTGTTTGTATGGTTTCAAGCAAATATTGACCATTGAGCAATATCCAGTGAATCTCCTGGTCTAGTCCATTCGTTAGCAGGGAGCTGATTCACTAAAAGTCCTGTGCTCCTGGGGGATCTTCTGCCTGATACTGTCACTTTCTTTTTAGCTAATTTTGTTACTCCTGCCTGACAAAAATCCCTTTGCGGTCCGTGGAGCTTGGTGACAAAACCAGTTTGGACTGAGGCTGTGCAGATTAGGGCTTAATTTTTGAAGCAGGTTCGCTTTTCTGGGCCTGTTGTCATCGCAGGGGGGCTGAAGTTTGAGTGAAGTGAGAACTGGAAGTTCAAGGCCAGCTCAGTTCAGTTGGCTTTGTGTCCTCTGTGTCTGTTGGCTCCTGCCATACTCGTCCATAATGAACCCAAAATGTAAGATAGGCAACTTCTCTATAACTTCTTCCATTTTTAACATCTATTCTGAGCTTACTTGCCATTTTTTAGGAAATCAGAATGCTGGGATCAAGCTTCTCAGAAAGGTTTGCCCGAAACTACTGCTCCTGAATATTAAAATATTTGCTGGTGCTTCCTTTAGGCCTCCATCCTTTTTAACAAGGTGAAAGAGTGGCTGGTAAAGCAGCATGATAACCTCTGAAACATCCCTGCTGCAGCTTGAAAGGGAAGGGAACGTTCCCCTCTCCCCATAACAACCCGGGTGCTAGAACACAATCAGTGTAAATGGAATGTGAACTCCAGTGTAGGCAAAACAGATCAATGGGCTGGCATTTGAAAAGGACAAGTGTTGATTGCACAGATAAAATGCTCTCGGTGGGACTCCCAGCAGAGTGCCTGGCTGGGTATTTTTAGCACTTCCTCCCCCTGTGTCCCCGTGTCTGAGGATGTTGGGATGTGTCCCTGCTCTCCACGCTGACGCTGAGATGACAAGATATTAATCCCCGAGCAAAGGCCTATTAATCACCTGCTTTATTCTGTTTATGTAATGCAGTTAAATATACTTCGGGAGCAGGTGAGGTTTGGGGCATGGAAATCATTTAACCTCACAGGCTTTTTTTTGCTTTTCCTTGATTGATTGGTTTTACCGGTGGCAGCTGCCCCATTTCTGATTTTTATTTTTTTCTTTTGTTGTTTTTGTTTTTCAGCTGAGACTAATTTATCAGGAGAATGGCTTAGTTTATCTGCTGTTGATATTTAAGCCACAAAAACATCATCTGCTCTCCTCTCCCTCCCCTGTGCCGGAGATGGCATTTTGCAAAATTTAGACTAAACAGAATTCCTGACTGCACATGGGAAAGGGAGGAAAAGGATCACTGAGATCTTGTGGCTCTGCAGTGGAATATCACAGAACCTCAGGAGGATTTGGGTTGGGAGGGACCTTTTAAAGCTCATCCAGTCCCCCCACCTGCCATGGGCAGGGACACCTTCCACTAGACCAGGTGGTTTCCAAGCCCCTTGGACACTCCAGGGATTGGGCAGCCCATGCCAGGGCCTCCCCACCCTCACAGGGAAGAATTTCTTCCCAGTATCCCATCTAAACCTCCTCTCTAAAGCCATTCCCTCTTGTCCTGGCACTCCAGGTTCTTGTAAATAGCCTATTAAATAATATTAAACTATTCACTTCAGCCAGTTCTGCAATTCCTTTTGCTGGGCTGGAGGGGGGTCAGAGTAGACAAGGAGAGAGGTTTAGGAGTGGTAGAGCTGGGTGTTGAACTGGTGTGGGTTGTAGGTGAGGTAATAAAATGCCACGGGCTTGGCAAAAGTCCCCAGGGTGGAAAGTACTGGCAAATGGAGCTGGGAATGCCAGGGTTCAGGTGTGGTGGGAGGCAGGGAGGGTCTCTCTGGGTTTGGAAGTGCCCCAGGGCAGCACACCTGGCTCAGGGCTGAGGAGTTCTGGCCTCACCTGGGAGGTGCAAGGCAATGTTTGGATGGTGGTGGGTCCAGAAGGATTGTTTACTGTGTGTTTTTGCTGGGTTTTGCTCAGTTCTCATTAATTAATGATTGTATTTGTGGGAGCTGTGTGTGTCCTTCAGAGCAATTGCACTGCACCCTGTTAGTGAGAGCAGGTGTGTGTTTGCTGTGCTGAAGAGAAAGTGAGAGGTAAGTCTGAATTTGAGCTCTTTTGGCACGAATATTAACTTTGGTAATTAACTTTGCAGCTTTGAGCCTTGGGCTCCGAGGGCTATTTGATCCTGGTTGTTTTGTTGTTATTAAAGAATACAAAAGTATTAGTGGGGGAGGTTGGAGATTGCAGGCTGGAGTGAGGCTGCTGTGAAGAGACCCTATAATAGGAGCTCTGCTGCAGCCACCCCCACGAGTGTTCAGAAATGATGTGCAGGAATGAGGGAAACATCCAAGTCTGAGCCTGTGCTGCTCCTTTGGAAAAGTGTGGGGTTTGCAATTGCCTAGGGAAGCATCCTCTGGATAGGCAGATCTCTGCACGGTGGAATAATTCACCTGAGGAGAGAATTCAAACTGCAAAACACGTGTGAGGAAGAGAGAAAAAAACCCTGCTTTTTTGTTGTTGTTTTTGTTTTAAACACTACTTCTGTTTGCCTTGCAGTTGGAATAACATGATCACCGAGTTGCATGCACTGATTTTGTCAACTGTTTACACCCCTCCTGGGTTCTGTTTGCTCTGTATCCAGAGCAGCAGCAACCTTTGCCTCCTGTGAGATGGATATTGGGCTGTTCCTAGAGCACCTTCTACCTCCAGAGCAGTTGAACACTGGCAGAAATGTGCCACAATTACTGCAGCTGAAGTGTGGGCTGAAAGTGCTGACGTGTTTTTCCCTTTGTTCCAGTAAAGTATTAGTGGGATTTCCTAGGAGTGGACTCACAGATGTGCCTGGGCTGCTCTTTCCTGTGTCACAGTAGACAAGGTCAGAATGTTACCTCAGGATTCAGAGCTGTGCTTGTGCCTTATAATGGATTATTTGTTCGTAGTTACTTTAAATTCCCACGGGGAAACTGCTGTTTTCTCTGTGAATCATTTCTGGCAGCTCTACCTATCCTTCCCGGGAATAATTATGACCCAGACAGCATCAAGGGAGGAGTATTTGCTTCAGTGAGTGAAACATTTCCACTTAGGAAGTAAATAATGCTGCTCTGGCAAGGTTCAGCCTGCAAGAGCACTGTAATTCATCTCATAAAGGTTTTGAACAGTCCTTTACTCTTGTTGTGCATCTCCCCTGCAGAGCAGATGGGAATGCAGAATGCATTTGGTGCATTCTTGTGTGGAAAATGGAATATTCACATTAGAGAGGCGGCCTTGGCTCACCCAACGAGGGGGTTGGTGGGGTCTTTGCAGCCCAGACAACCCCATTAACCAAAATTCAGCATCACAGGAGTGCCCTGAGCTGGAGCAGCATCCAGGAGTGGTGGGAAGGGGCACGAAGTGTGGGTTTGCCCTGTCTGTGGGTCTGTTCAGGTCACCATCTGTCACGTGCCAGCCTGCCCTGCTGCTCCCAGGTGGCAAGGGATTATCCTCCTTTACACTGCAGAGACTTAAATTTTATGGGTTTGTGGCACAGCCTGGAATGTTCTTTTGTGACGAGTAATGGCTGGAACTGGCATTTCCTTCCTGGAAATGCTGGGAGTTCGGAAGCCTGTGATGTTTTTAAGGAAAAAGGCCTGTAGGAATAACTGAACTATGTTCCTCTTGCACCTTTGCTTTGTTGGATGCTCCCATTTGTTTTCTCAGACTCCTGACTGCTTCACAGCAGCCTTTGAAAAAAAGCAGCTCTGCCTTTTAGTTCGAAGGAATAAATAGTCCATTTTACTCCTCTGTGATCTGGAGGAAGAGAGGATCACACAAATCTCATTAGGGCCCTGCAAAGCTGTCTAAAAAGGATATTCTTTTATGATTCCTGCTCTCATAAAGGCAGCAAACACTGGTGCACCTTCAGCTCAGCACTGTTACATCCACCTCCACAGCTCTCGGTGGAAGAGCCGCCCGAGGCGTCTTTTTGGTGCTGATGAGAACGAGGATGACGTGGGGTTCACAAGGACACGGGGTTTGATGTTGTTCCCGTGTGACAGATGTCTGGGTGTCACAGTGATGCGTGGCAGGGGAGGTCTGAAGCTGCAGAGATGCTAAAGCTGGGCGGGAATCGGCCTCTTTCTGCACGCCAGAAACGTGACTTTGCATCAGACGACTCCCCCTCACGCTCGGTCGGGGCTCTTTGGCTGCAGGAAGGGGTTATTTTTAGGCCCTGGTGGTTTCAGTTGCTTTTTGGGTGGGGGGCATTGACAACACGTCACAGGGGCCCAGAGCTGCTGCTGTTGCTGTGCTGTCTGAGCACATCCCTGAGCTGGGCCAGGATTGTCACCCTGGGCTGAGCTGCTCTGTGTCGTGGCAGTGGGTGAGGTTTGCTTTTGGCATCTGCACTCCTTGGCCCTTGGCGTTCTGTTGGGTCTGATTTTCAAATTTTGACACAATACTGGATGTTGTGGGTGAGACCCAGGGATGCCCAGAGATTAAAGGATGCCACAGGAGATTTTTCCGGGTCCTAGATGTTGAAAGCCACACTCTTCTCTGTCTTGTTATTGTGGTAAAGAGAGAAACCAGGGTTTGATCATCTGATTTAATTCAAAATCGAGGATGTGATGCATCTGTGTGGTATTCACCTCTTTTACCCATTGCCATGGCAACAGTTGGGAAGGCTATCCCAGGCTTTTCCTGATCCCAGCACAAAATCTGCTCTGCTTATTGCAGGTAAGCAACAGCCCTTCCATGTTCCTGCTCACTGATAAACTGCAGGGAAAGACTGAAATTTACCTGACATTGGCAATGTTTAAAAAAACCGCAGGAAAAACAGACAAACGTTTCTCTCAGATGCAGTTTTCAAACTTCCTGTGTCCCCAAACCGAAACCAAAACTAACTTTGAGGGCAAGTGAATCTCCCCACTGCAGTGCTAAGTGATGAGGTGCAGTGTGAAGTGATGAGGTGCATATGAAGGGTCTTCCTGAAAAATAGGTGGGTATTGACTTATTACTAAAATCACGGGGCTGGTGCTTTCCTGGACATTTATTTCAACTCTCTTTACTGTTTTTGGGGGTTTTTGTTGGTTGCTGTTGCACTTACTCCCGAGTTTGGAGTCAAGGGCTGGTACTGGAGTGTGTAAAGACTCCTTGCCCCATTCTCTTCCCTCATACACAGAGCTCTGGAATAAGTTTTTGGATGTTATCACAGATGATTATGTGCCTTGGAAGTCTGGCTAGCTCGTGTATCATTCCCACCTGTGCTAAAGCTGTGAGGATCCCTGCTTTTAGTGAAGCACATTTACTCAGATCTTATTTTTTTAAAACATTATTTAACTCAAGCGAATAGCATTTAAACTCTTCCCAGACAGTGCAGATAACCATTTTAAACCGTTTCACTGAAGCAAACATTACTTGGGTAGTTTTATAAACAATTCAGAGGATTCTTTAGAAGCATCAGTGGAGCGAGGTGAATGTGTGGAGGCAGCAGAGGTCGTTCTGGGGGGTTTGGTGTGTTGTGCCAGGCGTGACCCCTCGTGCCTGGTTGTGTTTCAGGCGTGCTGACCATGCTGCTGCCCCTGGCCGTGTGCGAGCCCCCCCGGGGGGCAGAGCTGTAGGGATTGCCGAGCACTCCATGGATGCGGAGCCCTGTGCCAGCATGCAGGTGGGCATGCGGGTGGTGCGCGGCGTGGACTGGAAGTGGGGCAGCCAGGACAGCGGCGAGGGCAACGTGGGCACCGTGGTGGAGATCGGCCGCGCCGGCAGCCCCACCACCCCCGACAAGACCGTGGTGGTGCAGTGGGACCAGGGCAACAGGACCAACTACCGCACGGGCTTCCAGGGAGCCTACGACCTCCTGCTCTACGACAACGCCCAGATCGGTGAGTGGGGCAGCGATGGGGGGCTTAGAACGTCCTGCTCCATAGGAACACCCAGACTGATCAGTGTGGCAAGGATGGGGGGCTTAGGAACTCCTGCTTTATAGGAACACCCAAATCAATGAGTATGGCAAGGATGGGGAGCTTAGAACGTCCTGCTCCATAGGAACACCCAGATTGATCAGTGTGGCAAGGACAGGGGGCTTAGGAACGTCCTGCTTTATAGGAACACCCAGATTGATCAGTATGGCAAGGACAGGGGGCTTAGGAACTCCTGCTCTATGACAATACCCTGATTGGTTAGTATGGCAAGGACAGGTGGCTTAGGAACTCCTGCTCTATAGGAACACCCAAATCAATGAGTATGGCAAGGACAGGGGGCTTAGGGACTCCTGCTCTATAGGAACACCCAGATTGATCAGTATGGCAAGGATGGGGGGCTTAGGAACTCTGCTTTATAGGAACACCCAGATTGATCAGTGTGGCAAGGACAGGGGGCTTAGGAATTCCTGCTCTATGGCAATACCCTGATTGGTCAGTATGGCAAGGATGGGGGGCTTAGAACTTCCTGCCTTATGGCAGCACCCAAATCAATGAGTATGCCATGGACAAGGGGCGCAGACCTCGGCAAACCCATCTCCTGCCTTAGTTCATGTAGCATTCCCATCTGTGGGGATCCCTGTTCTTAATAAATGATTGGAGTTTGATCTTTTAAATGTTATTTGGCTGGAGTCAGCAATCCCACCCTGTCCCCCAGAGCGTTGTCCAGGTGTTCTGAGGGGCGATTTTGTGTGAATCCCACATTCCTTTGCCTCTTTGCCCTCCCAGGTGTCCGTCACCCCAACATCATCTGTGACTGCTGCAAGAAGCACGGCATCCGTGGGATGAGGTGGAAGTGCAAGATGTGCTTTGACTACGACCTGTGCACTCAGTGCTACATGAACAACAAACACGACCTGTCTCACTCCTTCGAGCGCTACGAGACAGCACATTCACAGCCGTGAGTCCTGGCAGCCAGGGGGGAATTTAGGGTCTCCCAAAATGGGGTTTGGGCCCCCCAGGGGTGTGCAAAACAACCTGCCAAAGTGCAGGAATAATGTACAGCACCTAACTAGTACATGCCTGTATCGTTTATATAGAAATAAATGTATTTCTGTGTAATTTATATATAGAAATAAATGCATTTCTGTGTAATTTATATATAGAAAGAAATGTATTTCTATACAATTTCAATACAGAAAGAAATTTGTTTCTATATAAACGTAAAATGTATTTCTATAAAAACGTATTTATATTTATATATAAAATGAAATTTTTATATATAAATGTATGCAAGTTTATTTTCACGTTTACGTATAAATGTATTTGTATATCAAATTAATTTTATATATAACTTTTATGTATTTATATAGAAATATATTTGTATTTTTATATAAATGCATTTTTATATAAATAAGTGTATGTTGGGGAGTGCTCAAAATGTTTTTACTCGTTGGCTTGCGTGATCAAAAAGGTTTGGGGACTCTGTTCTGCAGAGCAGTGTGAGGCTGGGTTGGGCACTTATATGAAGCTGCTTGAGAAAAACACAGCAAATAGAGATCAGAATTTTTCTGGGAATTTTGATTAAGGTGAAAATTAAAAATGTTTGTCCACTCTGGTTTTACTTTTCCTCCTCCCCCCAAATTAAATAATTTTAGACATGGTTTGCTGTTCTCAGGTAAGTGAGTGGAGGCTGACAGGAATCTTACCCTCCCAAATTGCTGGGTCTAAACTGTTCTCTGGAGAACAACAACTTCTCCTTTGCTCTTGCACTGATGCCTCTGTTCCAGCATCTGTAATTTGGTGCCCGTTCCTGATCCTTCTCCTGCCCCCGAGGAAGAACTCAAAAATAATTTCCCCGGGAGTTTTATTTGCACCTCCTAAAGCGGGCACGAAGACAAACCTTTTAATCCTCTTGCCTTCAGGAGAAGTCCTGAGAAATCAGCTTTTCTCTGGCATTGATTTTTCCTTTTTTTTTTTTTTTTGCCTCCCTTTGAAAATATCCCAGTGCTTTGCATCCGCCCCTGGAATGGAAAGTGTAATTGCTGTGCTAAAGGCAGCAGTGTGGGATTTGCAGCTGCTTTTCCTGCCTGATGGGAAGCTCTCCATGGAGTTAATTACCAGAGTTGGGCCCGTGTGGTTGAGCCAGAATTCTGAGTGCAAGCCAAGGGATGGATGTTTGTCCAGAGAGTCTCCCCTCTGAGCTTTGGGGCTTGTGTTTATCCACCAGATTAGGATGTTTCTGGAGCTTGTGTTGATGTGACAGGCCAGGCAGATCCTACTGTGAAATGAACTCCAGGATTTTATGTATGTGTAAAAATACATTAGATATAAAAATAGGCATGTGGGGTTTTTTCTCTTTCTATTAATATTATAATTATCTCCAAGTAATTACTCAGGGATGCCTGACTCTGTCTTTTCTTTGAGCTTAGGTACACAATCCTACTCCCATTTAAAGAGAAAATAAAAGGTAGGCAGCAATTGCTGTAAGAGGCTGCAGAGCAGCCCAGACTTTCTTCCCTGGGCATGGCATCTCCCAGCCCTGCAGAGCTGAATTCCCTTGGGAACACCCCGATGAAAAGGCAGAATTCCAGGCAGTTCCTCCCCAGGACTCCTCCTCTGCTGGGCTTGTTTGCTTTGCTGAGGAACCTGAATGGGGAGAGATGCACCAAGGGCAGCTTTTCCTTTCAAGGCTCGTCCCCACCCCGTGCCCAGACCCTGCTGCTGGAACTGGGCAGTCTCGTGGTTGCTGTCAGGGAGAAAAGAGAGTTTGGAGCGTGGCCAGTAGAGCTGCCAGACCCAGGGCTGCCCTGTGTGAGTTGTTTGACTTTCCCAGAGCACTGCAGCGCTGCTCTGGAACGTGCTGGAAGCACTGGAGGGCTCTTGGGAGGTAGATGCCCATTGTAGTAAAAGTCTGATGGTGCTTTGATGGCTTTTGGGATGGTTTGGTTTGTTTTTTACCCAATTTGTGTTCAAGTAGCACTGTTCTGATTTACATCACTGTGTGTTAGCAGGAGCAGTGATTTTAATTCCAAGCAGCTAAGAAAAAAAAAAAAAAAAGGGAAGTTAAAAAGGAAAATAGGGGTGTGTGTGTGACTTCAGGGGCACAGCATGAGCCTGTCAGATGTGGCAGTGGCTCCTGGGAGCCTCAGTAAGGGGGAAGGGTAAAGCAGCAATAGTTGTAATTGGATAATAAAACACCTTTCCTGCTGTTCTGCGTGGCAGGCACTGGTTCTAGCTGAGCTTAGGGATGGAGAGGAATTAGAAATGCAAAAGGAAGAAGCTTCCAGCTGTGGAAAGCTGCAATTTTGAGGGTGAATGAAGAGTACATATTGTGGTTCTAGGGAGTCACTCAGCTTTTGGAAATAACGGGTCAGAAGTGGGTTTTGTTCCAGGCATTTGGCTGAGCTGGATGGCACAGTGCAATGTGTGTTTTATGCAGGAGCTTTTGTACAGGGGAGCTGGCAGATTGAATTCCCCAGAAGTGCCTTTCAGTAGTGCAGGAGCAGGAAGGAGCAGGAACATCTCTGCTTTAACGCAGATGGGATCCCGTGATTTGCTGCTCCTGGTGTTCTGGAGGTTGCTCTGCATTAAGAATTGAATGTCCTGAGATAAGAAATAAAGCTGAGTGAAACAAAGGGCCTGGCTCACCTCTGAACAATGCCACAGAAAGGGTTTCTTTTGGAATAGGGGAGGTCTGGGCTGTGCAGACGCTGCCTCGGGCAGTGCAGCGTCCTTTTCGAAGAACAGGAATTGCACGGCTCATGACTCACTGCACTGTTGCTTAGAGCACTCAGCTGGCTTTTTTTTTTTTTTTTTTTTTTTTTTTGGCTAAATAAAGTAGAAGATAAAACCTTTGGCAGTTCCCTAAGGCCCCCAAAAATCTATGTATTTAAAAAGGCACGGTAAATGCCGTGTGGGTTTGGGTTTTGTTGTTGAGCAGCTGTGAAACACGGGGTGAGTCTCCTTTAGAGACCCAAGATTGTCCCTCCTCCTTCCTCTGGCAGGGAATGAGGATCCTTTGCTTCTTCACAAAGAGCCTCAGGAGTGTTTTACTCTCAGGACCCAGGCAAAGTGCTGTGGTGAGCCCTCTGGAACGTTAATTAGTCGGGAAGATGAAGGGGAGCGGATGGAGAGGCATCCCAACAAGTTTGACAGCATCCCATAATCTTGGACTTGAATAAGGAACTTGGGGTTGCTTACACAGTCCTTGGGTTGCCACTGGTGAGATCAAGTGTAGGACTGTGGGATGGAGCTGTCACATCAGCTCTTTCCTGAAGCAGAGATGAGGAGCTGGGAGTTTCCAGTCCCTCAAGGCCAACACGTCGCTCCTCGTAGCAGGTCACTAATCCTGGGATTTAGGGGGATTTAACCCCAGACAGATGCTGCAGAGGGTTCCCAATCAGTTTTCTAAAGAGGCTTTGAAGACTCCTTTACCTGAAGGCTATTTCAGGTCTTAGAATGACCTGAGTTCGAACCTCTGGTGGCAGGAAGTGCTACTGGGTGTTTTTTTTTAATTTTTGCTATTAGAGTTAATCTCTTCCTGACCTCTTCCAATTGTTTTTATACTTTGTTGGTCTTTTTTTTTTTGCTTTGAGTTTTGTGGCTGTTGTGGGAGAGGCTCTCATCCTTGGCTTACAAGGATGAACAGCTCAGTTTTTTACTGAAGGGCTTTTTTTTTTCAGAGTTGTGTATCCATTTGCTGAATATGTGCTTGGTAATTGGAAGATAAATCAGTGTCTGGAAGCAGGGCAGCAAAGCAAAACTCATCAAGTTTATTTTAGGGCTGCCATAGTCAGGCATGCTCTGATGATTCTGCAAATAATCAAGTCTGAGATAATCTACCTCTCATGCAGAATATTAGTGTTATCATATCCCAGTGCAGAGGCAGCACTGGAATTTTGCAGGGATCACCTGCTCAGGGATGGGGCTGAGCTGAGTTTCAGCAGGGCATGTTTTACCCAGGCTATGTTCTAGGCTTCACTCCCCAATAAATCACAACAATTTTTCACAAGTCCTCTTTTCTTCCCTGGCCAACAATGGGGTTGGAGGAGCCAGCAAACCACACAGGGAAATATTCTGTGTAATCAAGCATAAGAAATTACAAGTATTTTCTCACATTGTGTTTTATCCTGTAGTCAAAACAGAGAGTGCAGTTATTTTCAGCCCTAATTCTTAAACCAGCTCTGTCTAGTCTGGTTACCAGCTGGATTTGGAAATCAGATACAAATGCATGCTCTGGTTTGGGTTTGCCTGTGCAGTGCAGACCCATTCAAGGCAGCTTTAATAATCCAGCCTTCCATCTGGGGCTGCTGGGACTGTGAGCCTGGACTAATCCAGCAGCTGAGGGACAACTGCAGGGTGTTTGATTACTGGGCAATAAAGGGGGTGCAGGTTTATTTACATAGTAACCCCTTCAACATGTGTTGTTTAGGCAGTGGCAGTTTAAGCTGTTGGTCTCAGAAATTTTGATGGCTGTTAAATCAAACCTCACTCTTCTGTGATGATGTGTTTGTTTCCTAACCTGTAAAAAAATTAATTTATTGATGTCAAATTACTTATTAATTTGTTCTATCAACGAATTAATATAATTTTACTTTAAAAACCAACCATAATTTGCCAGATAAAATACCAAACTGTGCCTCCTTAAAAAAAACCCATGTGCACTGCAGAACACCATTACACATCCCCACATTAGGGCTTCCCTTTTGTTTATTTTGGAATATTCTGTTTGATTTGCAGAGCGGGGCTTGCATTTTAATGGCATATTTTATCTTTATCTTGTCTGGAATCCAGTGATCCAAACTGTAAGCAAGAGGAACCTTCAGTAAAACATCCTCAGCCTGTTCACATTTAAGAGCCTTGCTCTGAAACCTTGAGTCTGATCTGGGCTTTGGAGGTCACCCAAAAAGACTGAGCCTTTAACCCAGCCCAGACCTGAGTTAGAAAGATACATCTTGGTTGTGTGAAGAGCTGTGGCTTGTCAAGGAAGGACAGGATTGAAAAGGGAAAAATCTTGGTAAAGACAGTTCCTGAAATAGGTTTCTGTGCTCCTGATCCCTCAGCAGTGCCCTTGTCTTAGTCTGGTTCATGCTTGAGCAACCAGCAGCCCCTGCCATCTGTCAGAATTGCCTTCCTTTATCCTCTGCTGGAAGTGCTTCAGGAAAAGCTTTGCTGGGGGGGGATTAGAGAATCTAGAATTCCTTGCATCGAGGTCAGTTTTGTCTGTGGTTTCTGCAAGGCCTTTGGGATGCTTTTCTCAAGTTACCCTCTGCAGATCTTTGTACATCTCGTGTAGGTTTTGTATCTGCTGTGGGTTTGTACCTGCCATGAGCTGGAAAGTCTCATTTACAGCTGTACCTTTCTGAAGAGATGAACATGATATTTATGGCCTGCTGCCCTTTCAGGGTGTCCATCCCTTCTGCTTTCCAGCCCTGTGCACTGTGCTTGTTTTTCTGGGATAAGAACTTCCTGCAGTGGAAAAGTCTCTTATCTTGCTAAATACTTCAACTGTGCCTGGTGTGAAGGCTCTCTGACTTCTGCAGGGTCTCAGGCCATTGCTGCAAATTAGAAGCAGCCTGTTTAAACTTCTCCAGGTCAGTTAATTTGGGTCTCACAAATTTTTTTGGGTCTCTTTCCAAAGGCAGGGTGATGCTGCTGTTTGGAGCTGTGTGGAGCAGAGCTCCCAGGGATGTGGAAAGCTGTGTAAGCACCTCAGTGAAACTTGAGCACGGGCAGAATATCCCCAGGGAGTGGTTCCCAGCCTGCTGGAGAGAGACATAACTTCATTCTGTACAGTACATGCTCCCAAGTGTTTTCTGGGCTCTACAGTAATTTAATATCATTGGAATTTGTAGGGCAGAAATGGCTGCAGATTTCGGCTGTCATAATTAACGTTGTTATTAAAGGCAGTATCACGGTGATTAAATTTATCCCAAGGGTATTTTAGCATCACATGAATAACTTCAGTTGTTACCCAGTGTTTGGAGCAAACCAGGGTGGATTAGATTAAAACCTAAGACATATTTGCTCAGGACATGAGGTTCTTGCATCGCTCCTGGGTGCTGGTCAGCAGGGTGGTTCAGGGCAGGGTCGTTGTTTTTGGGAGGCTGGGGAAGGGAAGAGGCTTTTCTGGTGGGTTGTCTCCAGCAAGAGGTGGAAGTTTCTTACGTCTTTTCTTCCTTTCTGAAGTGGCTGGCTTTGTTTTCTTGGTCCCCAGCCACGAATTTCACTGAAAGTGGCTGGTTAATGTGAGAGCTGTTGAGATGGGAAATGACTGCTGTTATGTGACTACACAAAAAGGGAACTTCTGCTAGGAATAGAATGAGTCGTGGTTGTTTTGCTCTTTAAACATCTTGCCTAAGCTCAGCTCAGTGCTTCATTTTACTATCACTAAGGATCTTTGCATTGAAAGCTCCCTTGAGAGGGTTTGCAGGAGAGAGGTATATTTTTATCACTCAGTCAGGGCTTGACTGAGAGATCTTTGATGAATTGTTAGAAAAACATGCAACAATGTGCAGTGACAACAGTGCTGTAGCTGAGCTGTTTCAGACACAGTGCCCAAATCCATGCTGGTTTTCCAAGCCAGTCTCTGGTGCCTGACACAGAGCAATAAAATGAATGCTGAGCAGTGTCTCTTTTTAGCTGAGCTTTTCCCTATCCCACTCTCATTATCTTCTTTCATAACAGCATCCAGCCTTGCTGGTGCTTAAACCAGGCAAAGTCCCAACCATCCAAATAAAGAGTCTTCCTCCCATTGAGCTGCAGTCTGGACAGTGAGCATTCCACGATTATAAGAGCCTGTGTAAATAATCTCTCCCTCTTTTGAAGCACATTAGGTTGTAAACCACTGGTGGGAGAGGTGTCAGCAGGTTAAGAAAGGTAAAAGACTTAAGCATGTGGTGGATAAGTAAACAGTTAAGTTGAGGCATAAGCTTTTTATCCTTCTGAGTCTCCACCTTCCCTCTATAGGTATTAGATGGAAAATAAATACAGTGTTCTGAGGTCAGCCCTACCCCCAGTAAGCTTCCCCTCCCCTTGCCCTGTGGAACAGCTGCTGAACTTGGTTTGCTCTGTCTGGTCTGGGAGTTGCCAAGAGCCTGTCAGGCTCCGGGGGTATGGATTGGGGCACCTTGGCAGTCACCTCCAAAAGTGGATTGTACCCCGGGTGAGCAGCCCAAAGAGCTCCCTGAGGATTTTGGTGGCTGGGTAACCCATGAGAAGGCTTTCTGCTGGGGAGCAGAGCGGGCACAGCACACGCAGAGCCAGCAGGGAAGCTGCTCTGACATTATGGGAATTGGAAGCTGCTTTAACAGGACATCAGACCCCCTGTTCACCATCACGTAGGTACCTTCCCTTTCTCCTTGAGCTGGGTTGTGTGTTCAGGATGTGTGGAGTGCAGGGCACGTGGAAAGGGCTGGGAGATTCCCTGCACTGCTGGTCTGAGCTGCTCTGCTTTGCAGCAGGTGAGCTGTGCTGTGCAGTTCAGGTGTGGGATGTGCTGAGCTCAGAGCACCCCAGTAACGTCCATAAAGCATAAAATGAGGGACAGTCCACCTGTGACCGACCTCAGCTGGGTCAGAGATTTGTACAGTGTCAGTAAGAACAATAAATCCAATTGTTTTCTCTTGTTTTGTTTTCTCCAGAGTCCTGGTGAGTCCTCGGCAGAATTTGACTCGCATCACCTTAAAAGGGACTTTCCAGGGGGCTAAAGTGGTCCGTGGCCCCGACTGGGAGTGGGGGAACCAGGATGGTAAGCTGCTTTTGGGCTGTCCTGTAAAACACCACTTAATTTTTAATATTTTTTTAATATAAATTATATAAAATTTTATTTTTTCTTTTTGGCAAATGGCCAGTTAAAAGTGCATGTGCTGAGCAGCAGCTTCTGGGGAGCTGCTCGGAGGATGCAGTTGCTGTTGTTTAGAGTATTATATATTCCTTGTTTTCTTGTATTGTTTTTTTTGTCACATTATCTGTGACATAAACCATATGCATTCACTGAGGGTGTGGGAGGGAAGTTTTGCTGCTCCCGTTTCACAGATGTGAAAACTCCCGGGAAACAACCTGCAAGTTCTTGTCTGAAACTGTAAATGTACACAGGGATAAACAAAGCCCCACCTTTTCCTGAAAAAGCTCTCATTTACAGTGGGAATAAGGGTTGTCTGACTTTGTGTGCAGTACTCCTTTCTGCTCTGTGGAATATCCTTATTTGGACACTTTTAAGAACAGTGAGAAATGCTCTGCAAGGATGGTTTCACATGGAACATTAATGGAGTGTTTGCTGTGGTTACTGGAGAATGGTTTCTGCTTTCAGTAGGATTTGTAACTTCAGGCTGAAAATGCAGAGGGACAAAAATGCCTTTTTTTAGAGCTGTTCTTGGGTGTAATGACTGTACTTAATTCACTGATAGCAGTTTCTGTCAGTGCTGCAGGCTTAAGGAAGCTGTACTGGCCCTTCCTATTCCAGAGTCCTGTTCACACTGTAATGTTTACAGCTCCTTTTGTCCCTTAAGAATTAAGTCAGAAGTTCAAAGGTTTCCAAAGTTGACTCTGCCATTTATTGCAGCCCTGGGTTCAGTGGAGGACGTGGATACTTGCAGGGTCTGAGAGCAAAAGCAGCTTATGCTCAATAGAGCTCATCCATCCTGTTGAGATCAGATGGACATTTACATGTCTGAGACTCGTGTTGCTTGCGATGGTGGTGACCTGAAACCAGTTAGACCAGCAAGACCAGTGGGAAGAACCCTAAATCCAGGCCCTCAGGTGGTCTCTGATGAGCACTACCTTGGTTTTGGGGGACCCACAGCCATTTGGTCCTCTGATCATTGACAGAACTGGCACTAAAGCCCACTGGTTTGTGTTGTGCTTTTTAGCCAGATGTGCAGTTAGATGAGGAATTAAACTCCTTCAAGCTGTTAAATTTCAAGACTTTGCAGGCAATTAGGAGCTCTTTGTCCACTCAGACAGACAGATGTTGCTGTCCCTGTTTGGGACTTGCCCGAGTGACTTGGCAGCAGAGTTGGGTTGGGAATCTGCAAGCTCTGACTGCCTTCATGAGGTTCAGTGTTCCCAGACTGTTGTCTCTTGGATGAGAACATGTCCCATGTGCCCAGCCAGCTTTATCTCCACACACACATCCTCCTGTGCTGGGTTTTCCCAGTGTAGTGCTCCTTGCTTGGGGGCAGGTGAAGAGAAGTACCAGAACAAACTTTATTTGACGCTCTTCCACCTGGCTGGTGTTGGGGAGAACTGAAAGCTCTTGGGTGGGTTTTACAGCACTGTTTTTTTGTCTTGCCACAGTGTGGTGCCACGACACTGTGTGTTCCCTGCACACCAGGAGGAACTCTACCCAGAATTCAGCTTCTTCCCACATCTCTATTCCAAAGTAGATGGCTGACTGGCTGGCTTTCAGCGAGTTTAACGCGCTCCTGGTTGGCCAAACTGGGTCTTGTCATGACTTAACTGTCCTGATTTTCCACATTTTCCCCCTCAGGTGGCGAAGGCAAAGTGGGCCGGGTGGTCGATATCCGGGGCTGGGATGTGGAGACCGGGCGCAGCGTGGCCAGCGTCACCTGGGCTGATGGAACCACAAACGTCTACAGGGTGGGGCACAAGGGCAAAGTGGACCTGAAATGCACTGTGGAGGCTTCTGGAGGCTTCTACTACAAGGAGCATCTCCCAAAATTGGGTGAGTGGCCTGCTGAGCAATTCAGGTGCGCGCTGCTGTTCGGTGACAATAAAGCCACATTTGCTTGGAAGGCAGAAAAGCAGCAGGTGGTTTCATGGAGTTCCTGCGTAATTTGTGCCATTTAGGAGAAAGTGGTTTGTGTGTGAACACACTGCTTGACTTCAGAGTGGTTAATGAAATAGTGCTGAGTCTGTGGTAAAACCACCATGTGCCCACAGCTGTGTACCCAGAGAGGGATCTTCTGCCAAGGCAATTCCAGCTGGAAATGCAGGAAACTCCCGCTCTGTTACAGAGACTTCAACCCAGAGTGGGTTCTGCTAACCCAGAGTTTTTAATTCTTCGGGCAAGCAGTGGGTCAGCTGGTGTTCACCACAGAGCAAATATCCTCGTGCTGGTGGGCCCAAAAGTGTGTTGAGGGGAACGTGACCAAAGGGAGGTTTCTGAGAATGGAGCTGCCAAACACTTGCCCAGCAGAGAGGACAGAAAAAGTGATGGGAAAGGGTGATGCCTGTGTTGGCAACTTGCTGCAATTCACTTTTAACTCTTAGCAAAACCAAGGACACTGTTTGTGCTTCTGGACTTGCAGATTTTGTTTTGTTTTGTTTTTTACCAATATGTAATTTAGTTGTGTTTATTTTAATGAGGTGCAGGGTCTTTTGCTCCCCTGAAGGAAAACTGAGGGCTCTGTTCCTGTGTTTGCAGCAGCAGAATCAGGCCTTTCTCATTCTTTCCTCTCCCCAAGCAGCTTGGCTGAGGGAATGGGATGCAGGAGGGAAGGGAAGGGTGGGATAGGGAGTTTATTCCAGTGGCACAGCCTCTCTCTGCACGGGAGGGGTAGGAGGGGAAGGCAGTTATGTGGCTGCCTGTGGAAGAGAACTTATTTTGGGCACTGGGTGGGTGTGTCTGCTGAGCAGCAGTTGTGGGTGAGTGCAGTGCTAAGAACAGCTCCTGATGTCTGCCCTGACAGGAGAGGCGTCCTTCAAAGGCATTCCCCGCTCTGGGAAGGGACAGAATGTGTCTTGTTAGAGCTGCCTCATGTTTGATTCATACAATTAGTGCCTAAATCCTCTTGATTTCTCTGTGTAGGGCACACCCCAAATAGAAAGGGGGTGTTTTGCAGCGTTCCACCCCAGTTCATGTTAATTTGCAGCCCCCTTTACAGAGCCAGAGAGGCACAAAGTGTGTCATTGCATCCTGCATGGCTGTGGGGGGTGTTGTTCTCCTCAGGAAAACCAGCTGAGCTGCAGAGGAAGGAGAGCACAGACAGACACCCATTCCAGCACGGGGACAAGGTGAAGTGCCTGCTGGACATCGACATCCTGAGGGAGATGCAGGAGGGCCATGGAGGCTGGAACCCCAAAATGGCTGAGGTATGAGGCTCATACTCATCTCATTTACTCCTCTGGGTAAAGGATCAGTCACTGTCTCAGACTGCACAAGCAGGCACTGGTTAGGAAGTCACCAGAACGTCTTTGTGTAACGTGGTGCCTCCTGCATTTATGTTGAGTTAACTGAATCCCAAATACAGATTTTTTTAGTGATAGGACACTGGAGTCAGATTTATTTTTAGGCTCAGATTTATGTGGCAGTTGCCTTGTGGAGCCCTGCACAAGAGTTGCTCAGAAGTCCTGGAAGCAAAGAAATAATGGCTGGTTTGTCTGTTTTTAAATGAACCATGGACCTTTTCTTCGGGGTTCTGGATCCATTCCTTGCTTGGCTTCTTTTGTGCTGTGCATTACTGCTGATGAAAGTTATGTGTTTTGTCAACAGTGGGCTCTATCCCTGGCCAGGGCTAAAATTTCTCAGCCCGTGGGATATTCTTGGAGCTTAGCCTGGTGTCTTGTCTTTAGATTGAAGAGCTCTCACTCTGCTGTCACCTGTTGTCTAAAAAAACCCAGATAGTAGAGGAAGTAAAGATAGAAGTGACACCTATTACTGTAGAACAGCATGAAGCAGTGCTATAAAATCATAAAAGACACTTTATATGTGCATCCTGGCCCCACCTGCCCTGTAGGTGAGCAGACCTTTTGAAACCAGACTTTGAAATGTCGAGACAGGCTGTGTCATTTCAGCTTCAATGTGGAAATCTGTTAACTGAGCATCAGCCTCCTTTTTGGTTTTTTTTTCCAGCCTGCCAGGCAGGGACTTGGCATCTTCTGGCAGGAACTTTCAGAAGGCTGCCAGCAGAGCCAGGAATTTTTTATTCCAGCTAAGGCTTCATTCCCCAAAGCTGTAGTTTTTGAGTGTTGCTGTGTGGCTCCCAGTGTCTGTTGGTTGTTAAAACCTCTGTGCTCCCGAATTCCTGTTGTTGGTGAATGCAGGTGTGGAGAGGGGTATTAAACAGAGGTTTATAGGAGATGTTAAACAGTAACTTCCTGTCATTTCAGAAATCGGTCCTTTTTGCCTCCTTCTAAACTCTGAGCTGCTCAGGACCTGCCAGAACCAACAATTCTAGAACACTGCACTACCCAACTATCCTTTATTTTGTCTCCTCTACCGTGCCCCTTTTTCCCCCCTCTCAGAGTGTGCTTTGCTGGCCTTGTAATGCAGAGCAACTGTTGTAATCTCTGCCCACCCTTGTCATTCTGAAAGAGGACAATTCGGGCTTTGTTTTCCCAGGATTTTTTGCACTTTGTCTTCCTACCACCCTCCTCCCCAGTATGCTGCTGCTTTAAAGGAGCTTCTTGAGGAGCCCTTCCCTGCTTTTGTAGACAAACAATGGGTGCATCTCACGTGGAGCAGCTTTGGGAGCACTGTTAGTCTGTGGATGGGAAATGCTGGGTCATTTAAACACCTGTGCCTGCTTTCCCCACTGTTAAGCAATGTGATTTATTTAGGGGCTTTCCCCTGCTTTTTTTTCCCCCCTATCAAAAGTTCATTGGCCAGACAGGGACCGTGCACAGGATCACGGACAGAGGGGACGTGAGGGTCCAGTTCAACAGCGAAACCCGCTGGACTTTCCATCCTGGAGCCCTGACCAAGGTACGTGCTGGGCTCACCAGAGCTGGGGATGCTGCAGGGAAGAGCTGTCCTTTAACCTGCTGTGTCAGGACATGCTGGGGCACAAGCAAGTGCTGAAGGAATGCCCTGCTGTGCCAGGCACGGTGGTTCTGGGCAGAACTCCCTGCAGAGCTCAGGCAGATGGTTGCAGGCAGTGGGAGTTGGGCTGCTGGGCTGGCCAGTTTGATGAACTTCTGCGTTTCAAATGTAATGTCTTCAGGTAAATTCCATTTCTTAATTCCAGCTTCTTTGATATGACAGTTTACCTACAGTAGCTCATCCTTCTGCAGCTGCCTTTCAACCTTTTTCCACATAATTGCCATTTGATTTTGTTTTCTTCCATTTGATTTTGTTTTCTTCCATTTGATTTTGTTTTCTTCCATTTGATTTTGTTTTCTTCCATTTGATTTTGTTTTCTTCCATTTGATTTTGTTTTCTTCCACTTGATTTTGTTTTCTTCCATTTGATTTTGTTTTCTTCCACTTGATTTTGTTTTCTTCCACTTGATTTCATTTTCTTCCATTTGATTTCGTTTTCTTCCATTTGATTTCGTTTTCTTTCATTTGATTTCATTTTCTTCCTTGTTCTTGTGTCTCCTTTTGCACCTTTGTCTCACTTCTCTTTGATTCCTCTGGATGCCCTGAGTCTTTAATCCAGCTCTTCTAATTCTGTGTCTGCCTTTCTAAAGCTCATAGCTCTGGCCTTCCCCAGAGGTTTGAAATGTGGATGATTAGAAACAGGGATAATTAGATATAGAAGAAGCTGCTGGAAGACCACAAAATTCTCCAAGACCTGAACAAGGTCACAATGCTAAAAACTCCAAAATCAAGGGAAAATGCAGTGTCAGACTGTTTTGCACAGAACCAGTCTGCTTTGAAAAGTGTGTTTTGACAGTGCTCCCTTCTTAGCTCAGTGAGCAGAGGGAGCATCTGGCATATTACCAGAACAGATAAACTCTGGTTTCCCTTTTCTGTTTTAAATAAAAAAAGATTTAGCTTCCTTATTAAAGACAATTAAAATCTTCAGTGCCAGGTCAGGTGTGGTGAGGAGATGGACCGAGGAAAGCCCCGTGCTTTTACACTGGCATTAATTATAAATGGCTTGAAGAAGAACAAAAAGTTAGAAGACTGCCTGTTGCAAATTATTTCCCTATTAAATGTGCACTTGGCTTAAAAGGGAGTTCCCCCAGCCCTTGGACTGTGTTTCTTTGGCAGTGCAGTGATTACAGCTTTCTGGGCAGTTGTACCAATGCTTTGTAATGCCTTGTTTTCTGAGTTGATTGGTGTTTTTGAGTCGAGGGGCGTCGTGTTTGGTTGGGTTTCTGGGGTTGTTTGGGGTTTTTTTTTTGGTGGTTTCACCCCCAGAAGCTGATGACTTCCTTCTCCCTGCAGCTCAACACGTTCTGGGTGGGTGATGTGGTGCGGGTGATCGATGACATGGAGACAGTGAAGCGCTTCCAGCCTGGCCACGGCGAGTGGACGGACGAGATGGCTCCTGTGAGTGCACACCACGAGTGTCCCCAAGCAATCAGTGATAGTGGTGGGCTTGCATTGTCCCCCCCCAGACACTCCTGCTGGTCAGTGAGTGCTCAGACCTTGCTGGGGCCCTGCAAAGTCCCTGCTCCCTCCTGCTGTTGGCTCTTGGTGACACAGTCGTGTTGCAGCACCCAAAGCAAACAGGGAAAGGGGAAATCTGGCCGAGGGTTTGGCTGCCACCAGCCCAGATAAGAAGTTTCACTGACCAAAGTAAACAAGTCCTCTTACGCCTTCCCTAATTCTCTGGAATGAGGCAGGGAAGTGTCCAAGTGGAAGACTGGTCTGATCAGACCAGTGTGGCTAAAAAGTGGAATGCAGGTTAATTAAACACCCAGAGGAAAAGCTTTCCTAGTCCCACTTTGATCAGTTCTCTGTGTTCTTCAAACCACATTTTGTTGTTTCACCACCTTCTTCCCCAGACATTTATGAGGTAGTCTGGGAAACCCTTCTGTGTCATACTGGTGGGAACCCTCTGGTGCCCTGTGAGTGTGTCACTGCCCAGTGCTCCTCTTCACACAGCAGGGCTTGGGAAGCCCTCTTAGAAACGTTGCTTTGGGGCTGAGACCTCTGGGGAACCACCTCCTGTTTGCTTGCAGACCCTGGGGCACATCGGGAAGGTGATCAAGGTGTACGGGGACGGAGATCTGCGCGTGTCGGTGGGAGGCCAGTCCTGGACCTTCAACCCTGCCTGCCTGACAGCCTACCAGAGGGAGGAGGAGGCAAACCTCATGACCACCGAGAGTGCAAAGGAGTCAAAGAGTGAGAGAGATGTCTGACCCTTCAGGGACGGGGAACTCTTTGCTGCAGCTCTTTGGGCGGTGTTAAACTCCGGCTGTTCTTCCCTGGACAGAGCTCCCAGACCCAGCTGTGCCTTACTGGGCAAGCAAAGCTGGGCTTAATAAAAAAATACAGGATAAAACCCAGCTGTGCCTTACTGGGCAAGCAAAGCTGGCCTTGACAGGAAAATACAGAATTTAGAACTCGGAAGTGCTGACCACAGCCCTGCCTGAGGTTCAGTATTTGCCTCGTTCTGTCTCAGTTTCCTGGCCCATCCTGTCTCCTGTATTAGGATATTAATTGTTGAAGGCTTGTGAAATAGTTTGGGAAGTGTTGTGAAATCAACAATTATTTTGCCCAATCCGACCTGAGACTGAATTTGGGGGGTCACGTGATGTGGAGAGGGGTTTTTGTCTGTTCTGCACATCTGCTCATAAATTTTTGTTGGTGGCCTCACCATACTTGTTTCCTTTAGATGTCAGGATCATGTGGGAGAGAGGACAGACTTGCCAGGGTTGTGTTTTTTTTGTTTTGCTTTGTAGATGGATCTTAAACTGTTTGCTCAAGAAAGACTTCAGGGATGACTTGATACAAGCCCAGGCTTTTTCACTTTGCTCTGTCTGTTGAACTGTAACACCTCTGTCCTCTCAGGCACCCAAAGTTGTGTAGTTACAGGTCCTTTCTGTTCCTCATTCAGGTACTTTGGTGACTGTTCTGGAGAAGCTGCTGTCCCAGAAGACAGAGTCAGAGCACGCTGGGTGCCTGGTCATTTGTGCAGCCCTCAACAACACAGCCAAGGTCCGGGAGCTCCTGCAGAAATACCCGGACAAGGCAAGTTCTGGGGACCCCCTGAGTGGCCATTTTTTGTTGCTTTTCTCAAAGATGCTGTCATGATATTTTGTGGTCCACTGGGGGAGAGGATGGGAGAAAAATGATAGATTTTTCAGGGCTATTAATATCTCCTAAGAGCCAGAACATTATTTTGCTGCAATTTAGGGTTAAATGTGCATATTTTGTGCCTCTAGTTTGTGGCATTAAATCTGAACTGGAAGTTAAGTCCTTAGAGCACATTTCCAAAGCTGGCTTTTCCCAGATTTCCTGTGTGGACACTGCACCTGCAGAATGAGGGGGAGAGGGGTTTATCCATATGAAAACAGGAGGAGATACCCAAGTATCTGTTGGAAAAGGAAGCCATGGGCTGTGTCTGGCTGTGTCTGTCCTTAGATGACCTTGCAAAATCATATTGTTGGAATCAGGAAAGGGAAAAGCTGCCCAGATCTGTGCAGTGTCTTATCTCATGTCTGACTGGAGCAGAGAACTGGGCTTGACTTGTTGCTGAACAATTTCTGTGCTCGCAGAGTGCCAAACTTGGGATCACATCTCCTGAAATCTCTGCCCTTTCAAGCTCCTTCAGGGAGGGGTTCAGGCTTTATAAACAGATAAAAAAAATAACCAGCAGAGAACAAAGTATTTCAGCAGTGTCCTTGGAAACCATTGGTAACAAAAAGAAGTTCTGTTGAGGCTGTGTCTGTAGGGCTGGAGGGAGCAGCTGGATGGGTGAACCAGCAAAAGTAGGATCAGTTGTGAAGGAACCCCTGTAAAGCTAATTTAGTGTTTAGTTGTCTTGTATTTATTATAGTTCTTCATTTACAAAGCTAATGGGGCTTCTGGAGATGGGAAGAACAGACAAATACCTGCAATTATCAAATTGATCCCTGATAAGAAAGTGCCAGGAGTAAGGAATCCATTATGTGATTAGTTACTTTTATTAGATTTCTGTTTCTATTCTGACACTTCTATTAACAAATTAGTTATTTCTGTCAGAGTGTTATACCCAGCAAGAGGGGGCTGGATTTGAGGCTCCCTTAGTGCAGGTTGGAATTGCTTGCCAAGGCCTCTCCAGCTTATCAGCATTGTCTGTCTTGTGCAGATGGAAGAAAAGCACAGTGGCCTCCTTGCCTAAATGACTCTCCCATCATTTGGGTGTTCCAGGGGAAGTCCTGCCTGTCCTGCTGCATAGAACCAGCTACAGAGGATTAAAAAAAAACTTGTTCATTAACTTGTTCTCCCTACCAGTCTGCTGAGGTTTTGTAGCTCCTTCATCTCCTCTCCTTAGCCTCCCACTGGTTTCAAGAGCTGCTTTTCCCTTTTATTTCCTTGCCTTTCACACAGCCTGTCCTTGCTCTTCAGCCTCTTTACTTCTCAACAAATCTCACTGCAGCACTCGAGCTGTGTGACATCCCCTCCAGCCACTGCACCCAGTGAAGTACCTGCAGCAGCACAGAACAATGGGGGACTTGGCATCTTCAGAGCCTTATGCAAAGCTAATTTGATTTCCTCACACATTTTCCTGTTGGGAAAGGAATTGTTGGCAGAGGTGTCGAGAAGCGTTGTGCTCACAGGCGCAGAGTGATTTGGCGAGAGAGCTGCAATTAAGAGCCCTGGCTCCTGGCTCTGTTCCCTCACTTGGCCCCCTCTTGCCTAGATGTGCCGTCCCCTTCCCCTTCAGAAAGGTTCAGGGACAAGGTCAGGGTGGAGTTGGTGCCCGTGGAGCGGAGCCAGCGGGGCACAGATCCCGCCTGGCAGTCGGAGCCTGCAGCTGTTCCGCAGCCGCTGCTCCCACCCCGGCACAAGGTCGTTCCTCATCTACTGTGCCTCTGCCCTTCCCACAGGTCGATGCCAAGAACCAGGGCAGAACTGCCCTGCAAATTGCCTCCTACCAGGGGCACCTGGAGGTGGTGAAGGCTTTGCTGCAGGCACATGCCAGTGTCAACCTGAGGGACGACGAGGGGGACACGGCGCTGCACTACGCGGCTTTCGGGTAGGGCACCCCACTTCTTCCCACCTCTGGTGCAAGACCTGAAGGCTCTGCAGAATTTGTGTTCTGGATAGAAATGGACAGTCTGTGGGAAGGATGTGTGGCTGGGGGAGGCTTTTCTCTGGTTTCACCCTCTGTTAGAAATTGGCCTTTGAGCTTCAGCCCCCAGGAGCATTTCTTAGCACGCTCCTTTATCCTCCACAGCCAGGTTTCCATGCTGGGAATTTTGGTGGGGGGAATCAGAACAAGAGGTTTTGGTGATTAGATTTTGGGCTGGGGGTAGGTGGTTTGGTTGATTTGAGATCAATGTGTTTGGTTGGTTGGTTTCTGTAAGTGCAATGTGTCTTCCAGAGCAAGATGGAATTTTTAATTGTTTTGTCTGCTGCCAGGGAAGAATTCATCAATAGAAGTGGGAAATTCCTGTTGGTTTAGGACAGAGGGAGCAGATTCTAGAGCACAAATTAGGAAGGTTTGGGTTTTTTAATACTAATAAGAAGTGGGATGAAGTTGCGAGGATACAGAACCCAAGAAGCTCTGTTGCCTTTGAGGGAGGAAGAATTTACTGTCACAGGATCGACTCTAATCTGTTTTTCTCCTTGCCTTTAAACCAGAAACCAAGCTGAGGTGGCTCGTGTGCTCATTGGCAAAGGGGCCAGCACAGACCTGTTGAACAACGCCAAGTGCACGGCGCTGTACGTGGCTGTGAGCCAGGGATTCACCGAGGTGGTGAGGGCCCTCTGCGAGCTCAACTGTGATGTCAACCTCCCAGTGAGTTTGGGGGAGAGGGGAATATGGGGTTTGGGGTTTTTTTTGCTTGTGGGGTGTTGGTTTGTTTTTTTTTTTGAGGTGGGGAGGTGCTTCTTTGTGTGTCAAACCACTTGGTGCTCTGTCGAGTTTGAAAGTGGTTCTCCTGAAATGCAGCGCTGTGCCTTGCTCAGGAAGCATTCCTTCAGACTTCAGTGCTCTGAAATTCCAGGTTTGGGTCTGCCCAGCTCAGTCCAGTAACAGGCTCTGTGCTGGACTCAGGCTCAGCTGACCTGCTGTTCGTGGGTGTTGTTGTTGCAACACTCCTGTTGCAGTGACACTTTGAAGACAGGCAGTGATGGTGACTTGGACCCAGCCCATTTTTGGGCTGTGCTTGTGTGATGGTGGGGCTGGACTGTGCTGGCTCAGTGTCTCAGAGCTAGCTGGGAATGTCAGCAGCTCATGGGTGCTTTTCCTTGGCTTCCTGAGGAAGGTAACCTGTGTTCTGCTTGGCTGTCCATGTGCAGGATTCCCAGGGAGACACCCCCCTGCATTATGCCATCACTCTTGATTACAAAGTCGTTATTGAGATTCTCACTGAAGTACCCAACATAGACTTCACTGTCCAGAACGGCCAAGGCTTCAACCTGCTCCACTATTCTGCTCTGAAAGGCAACAAGCTGTGAGTGACCTTTTTTTTTTTTCCATTTTTATGGCTTTTGCGGATCTTAACTCATGCTTGTCTCAGCAGTGAGAGGGTGGCAGATGTAGTTCTGGGTAGATGGGAAGAAAATAGATATGGCTGGGTAGAGCTGCTGCCCTCCTTCATGCCTTCACAGGAAACTCCTGCCTGCTTTCCCCATCCCATCTCTCTCATACCTCCCTAGCTTGGCTTGGAAATCTGTCTGCTTAGTTTCCTTAAGTGTTTGGGTTCACACTTGGAAGGACTGTGTCTAACTGAGAGCCTCTGGAACTCTTCCAAGGATAAATTTCATTATTTCCAAAGCAGTGTGACTTTACCCTTTATTACTTTATTAAGTGATAACTGAGGGCTTTTGTTGTGTTCCTGTAATTCAGTCTGTGAGTTAGAGGGACTGCTCTGCATCAGCGGTGTCAGCTCACGCTGCTGCCTGTTAAAATATGAACATTTATAACCCCTTTCTTCCTGATAAAGTAACTCTTCCATCTCTGTTAACCTGCAACGCTCCAGAGCCATAAAGAAGATTCTGGCACGAGCTCGGCAGCTGGTTGACTCCAAGAAGGAGGATGGTTTCACTGCCCTGCACCTCGCCGCTCTCAACAATCACATGGAAGTGGCAGAAATTCTCATCAAAGAGGTAAGGAGAAAAAGCAAAACAAACCCACCATGGACAAAAAGCTCCCATCTGTCCCCACTCCCAAACCCCCACGTTTCCCAGCGTGGGTTACCCCTGGGACTCACAGAAACGTCAGTGTCTCTTTGGAGAGCTGGCAGCGTTTGCCAGACTGAAGAAGAAGGGTTGGCATTCCCGGGGTGGAGGAGGGTTTCCTTTGGCACTGGCAGAGAGGAGGAGGAGGGTGTCCTGGCCAGAACAAAGTGGGTTGGAACTGGAGCCCGCTGGAAAATGTTCTGTGAAGAGGGACTTGAGGTTCTGGAGCTCGGCAGGCACCCCCAGCTGTTCCCCAGGCAGAGGCAGCAGCACCAGCTCTCTGCAGTGCAATCCCTCCCTTCCAGGGCCGCTGCGACGTCAACCTCAAAAACAACCGTAACCAGACCCCCCTGCACCTGGCAGTGATCCAGGGCCACGTGGGGATGGTGCAGCTGCTGGTGGGCCAGGGCAGCGACGTCAACGCCGAGGACGAGGACGGGGACACGGCCATGCACATCGCCCTGGAGCGGCAGCAGCTCATGGCCCTCGCCATGGAGAAGAGAGAGGGGGACATGGGGCCATCCCTGCTTTCCAAGGTGAGCTCAGGAGCAGGAGGAATTCCGGCCCCAAGGGCAGGAGAACGCTCGCAGTTGGAATAACAGTGGGACCTAAGGGGGTGAAGGAAGGGAAGTTGTGTCAGGCCAGTCCAGATGGGGAGAGTAGAAACAGGAACAAACCTTCAGCTTGTGGGAAAGCAAATAGGTCCTCTGAGGGGATGCTTGGATTTATGGCATGGAACTTGACATAGTCAGACAACAATTCATCCCGTCTCCCCCGAGATTTTTATTAGCATTGTGCTTCTTTCCTGACATGGGAAAGGTCATGAATCCACTTGCAGAGCCAAGAGTCCTGGGTTTAATTCATGCCCCAGGACCACAGCAATTCATTTCTGTCTGATGGCATGGAAAATATGAGGCCAGCTAACCACAGCCACCCCAGTTATCTGCAGGGGGGACAGCAGAGCAGGAGAGGTGAGGTGGATCAGGCTGAAGGATAAAGACAAAGCTGTTCCAAAGCCTGAACTGGATTTCCCTGTGCTGCTCTCTGGTCGTGGATATAAAGACCTTGGTTCTAGAAATCGGTGCAGGATATGCCAAGGGTATAAGGATATCTTAATACACCGGGAAATCCAGTGTGGATATTTTTGTTTTAAATTTATTTTGAAATGATCAGAATAAGGAAAACCATCCACTCCTCCTTTCTAACTGTTGGTGCTTGGAAAAACCCAGTGCATTGGTCATCCATTCTGCTCATTGTCAGACTGCCATTCTTGTGGTAGCAAGAGTGGATGGCTCAAGGGCATGGCCAAAGGCAGCCAGTCCTGGATGCAGGAAGCCTTAAGGAGGGATCTGTGTGTGTCATTCCCAATGTTATTTACAGTAACATCATATCTAGATGCTCTTGGGTCCAGTTCTATTATGTCCAGTTTTATTTGCCCTGACCTGCGTGCTCTGGTCTTTTAAGTCAGTGGGAAATGTTTGTTGACTTTAATTTGGGTCACGTACATAAAAATCTTGCCTTTTAAATGGCTGTCACTTCAAGCTCCATGGGCCAGCTGTTCATCAGCTGGTGTGTGCTGTGGTGTCTCCAGCTTCTTCCTTTTCACTGCCTGAAGAGGTGAATGCCCATTGCTGTCATTTTTGTTGATTGTCACCAGTTAGGACCACTCTTGTCCCTGGAGTGTGAATTTGAATCTGCTGTTTTCATGCTGAAGGGTCTTCTTGTGTTTTCAAAAATTAATGCTAAGTTGCAGTTTCAAATTGTAAGTACAGGGTTTAAGAGTTGGTTTAGAATTTGACACAAATCACATCCACATCACAGAAAGTTTTTGTGTTAAAAAGAGTGTGTGTTTGTCAACATCTCTTAGCTGCAGGCTTCTGGCTTTCTTGGAAATGTGGAGCTGAATGTGGGGACTGCCATTGCCTGTTACTTAGCACAAGAAGGAGCAGATATCAATTATGCAAACCACAGAGGAAAATCTCCTCTAGACCTCATTACAGATGGGAGGATCATCCAGATTGTCAAAGACTTCTCACAGAAATTCAGGTAAACCCTGTGCTCAAACCACTCCCTGGGGACTCCCTTGCAAAGCCCAGAGTACTCCCACAGCACCTCCAGCTCTTCCAGGAGGGATGGAGCATCTCTGGAGCACTTGGGGTGTCAGTCTGAGCACCTCCTGTATCTCCTGGAGTGGTTGCTGCCCCTGTTTCTGGAGGGGTTATGTGAGGGTGGATGTTGCCACTGGCAAGTGTTGGGAAAAGCAGATTAACGTTGCTCAGTGCAAACTCAGCCTCTTGATCTACAGAGAGCCCTGAGGCAAGCTGAGGAGTCACTGAAGCCAAGAGCAACTTTGCAGAGTCACTCTGGGTTCTGTTTTACTTCCATTTGATTCTGCAGTTGCAGATATTTGAAGTCTAAGCAGAGGGGAAGTGCAGCAAAAGAGTGGGCACCAGAACCCACAGAATTTATTCCAGAGCTGGATAAATGCTTGTTTTCCAGCTGATAAGAGAAGTAGCTGAGAAAAGGCCAAAGGGAGAGTTATAGCCAGTCAAAGATGGCTTTATCTCAGGTTCTGAGAAACATCTGTTTGCATTTTGGCTTTGCAAACATGAAAGCAGAGTTTGATCTGAGGGCACTCCTGTTGCTGCTGGAGGAGGAACCACACAGCAGTGCTGTAATTGGCCATGGCACTGTGCAAACCAGGTGAAATGTGTCCCTTTAAACATCTTGCACAGGAATTTTGTCAGTGGAGCATACGTTGGATTGAGGTTTTTTTTTTTTGCTTAAAGAATGTAATTTCTTTCAGACTGACATTTCTCAGAACAAAGTGCTGGGTTCAGCAGGTGATTGTGCTGCCAGTACCTTATTGCTGCCCTCCAGAAGGGCATTTTCAGCCTGTGTAAATATTAATCATCCCTGAACCAGTCAGAACCCCAGCTGAGTGGGTCCCAGCAGGGCAGGTGAGGGATCCCAGGTTTATGGCTCTGAGCATCGTGGAGGGTTTGCCAGGGCTTACAGGCTTGACAGGTTTGTACAGAGCTGCTGAAGGAGGATGTGGAGTGTGTGGCTCACGTTTTGTGGTGCTCCTGCCTGCAGGGAACAGCAGGTTTCTTCGGACAGCTCCACCATCACCTGCAGCCTTCGCCGAGTGCACACCACGCCCAACACCATGACCAACCTCAGCGTGGCCAGCGTGGCAGTGCCCACAGAGTGCCTGGTGTGCTCAGAGCTGGCCTTGCTCATCCACTTCTTCCCTTGCCAGCACAGTATTGTGTGTGAAGGTGAGTCCACCCTGGTTCTTTCCATCTTTCCGTGTTTTTCTTTCCCGTTCCACCCACCCAGCCTCCTCAGCTGGGCTCCCATAAATCAGGCTCTGCTCAGACACAGGGCCATTGTGCTGTTTGTGTCCTGAAACAACCCCAGCAGGATTTCAGCAGCTTGGGCAAGACATGCAGAGTTATCTGTGAAGAGCACAGAATGTTCTGCCCACCTGCTGGTTGGGACCCAAGGCAGCTTTGCTCGTGCTTGTAGATGCCTGCAGAACTCAGAAGGAGAGGCAGGTGCCTCAGTTCTAGCTCTCAGGGCTTTATCCATCAAAAACCTCCTGAGAAGGATTTCCCTCTCTGAAACTGCTGTTTGCATTTCAGTTGTTTTAAAGGCAGCCTGCTCAAAGATGTCAGCAGGTTTGTTGTCTCACAAGGCCCTCACGGTCTGACCCCAGGGAATTGGGAATTTTTGTGTGCCAGAGCTGCTTCCTTTTCCCCCAGAGCTGTTTGGGTCCACAGTGCAGCAGTTCCAGTGGCACAGAGCATCGAGGACTTAGAGGTGTTGTGTTTTTTACTGACCTAGGAGAGGTTAAAGCAGGAGACTAAGACACAAAAAGCAGGTTGTGACCTCATTCCGTGCAGAAACAATCTCCTCATCACCCAGGGAGGCCTCAGGTGGTTCAGAGCTGATGTTCTTGGGTCTGTAGCTTCCTCTCTGTCCTGACATCAGTGGGCTTAACTGTCATCTCTTCCTGTGTCCTCTGTGCTAGAATGCTCCAGGAGAATGAAGAAGTGCATCAAATGTCAAGTGACAATAACCAAAAAACTGAAACAAGGTATGTTCCTGCTGGGAGTGCTGTGGGAGGGGTCCTGTGCAGGCTGAGTCTGAGGAGCATCGATGATTTTCAGTGGAATAACAGAGAGTGAACTTGTTTTGGCTTGTGTGTGTGTGTGCCTGTTGCACTGCCCACCTTTAGAGGGAAAAAGGAACATCCTCTCAGGTGTCAGATGGGTGATGTCAGGTATCTTGTTTGACCACGTGTGCCCTGAAGGGCTTGACCAGAAATTTTGAGTCCCAGATGTGAACAGGGAGAACGCTGTAAGGATTCCTGGGCTGGTGTGGCAGAACATCACACCCAGCTCTGAGGCAGGACATCTCAGCCAGCATTTTGTTTCCTTTAAAAAAAAAAAACCAAACAAACCAAAAAACAACCCACCAAACCATCTCAAACCCACACACACAAAAAAGCAGCTGGAGGGAGGAAAGCAGCGCTGGCCAGCCTGAAAAGCATCCCCCAGGCTTTGATTTGAGGAATCCCTGGCTGAGGAGAGTTCAGCCTGAGCTGAGCCGAGCCAGGGGCAGGGTGTGACGAGGGAGGGGCGCCCTGACTGACCCTGCCTGGTGCCCTGCAGACAGCACGGAGGTGGAGTGCAGCCCCAGCTCGGAATCCACCGACCAGAGGAAGCTGATGGAGGAGCTGCAGAGCCGCTACCGGCAGATGGAGGAGAGGATCACCTGCCCCATCTGCATCGACGACCAGATCAAGCTGGTGTTCCAGTGCGGCCACGGCTCCTGCCCCGACTGCAGCGCGGCGCTCACCGTGTGCCCCATCTGCCGCCAGGCCATCCGCGAGAGGATCCCCATCTTCGTCTAGGGCTGAGCCCGCCCCCCCCTGCCCCTCTCCTCCCCCCTGGCCGGCGTTCCCAGGGGTTTGGCTCCCTGGCAAAGCCCCCCTGGAGGAGAGGGCAGCACAGGCTGGTGTCACTGGGCTGAGGGTCCCGAGGCCACGGAGGGCCGGCACCCCCTCCCTGTGCTGCCCCTCCGTCCCAGGCACCTGCACAAAGAACCCTGACCTGTCTGCTGGAGGCAGAGGAGCCTTTCGGAGCAGGGACGGACAGAATTCCCCGTGGAGAGTGGAGATGTTCCCACTGGTGCCCAGCTCCAGGACTGCAGCCCGGCCAGCGCCCCGCGGGGTGGAGTCCCTGGGGCTGCCCTGGGAAAGGGAGGCTGGAGCAGGAGCAGGACATTCCTCACACCTTCTGCCACGGCAGGATCTCCCTGAGGAGATCCCAGGAACAGGACGTTCCTCACACCTTCTGCCACGGCAGGATCTCCCTGAGGAGATCCCAGGAGCAGGAGCAGGATGTTCCTCACACCTTCTCCCACGGCAGGATCTCCCTGAGGAGATCCCAGGAGCAGGAGCAGGATGTTCCTCACACCTTCTGCCACGGCAGGATCTCCCTGAGGAGATCCCAGGAGCAGGATGTTCCTCACACCTTCTGCCACGGCAGGATCTCCCTGAGGAGATCCCAGCTCTCCCAGCTGCCTGCCAGGGGCAGGGAGGGATGTCCTGAGAGTGTCCTCTCTCAACCACAGCCTGGGGACTCCACCAGAACACAGGCAAACTGGATGTAATGAGGTCCTAAAGACAGAGCATGTGCCTTAGAGATAAAGTAGTGAACACTGATTGAAGAAAATATGTTGTTACAACAGATATTTCTAACCTCTAAGTGACACTCTCCTTCCATATTTTATTTTTTTTTTTTTTTGGCACAACTGTGTGTTCAGAGACTCCTGAGCTTTCTATCCATAATGCCAAAGGCAGGTGTTAAATACTCCAATCAAAGTGTAAAGAAAATAAATAGTTAATAATTAAGAGATGAGAGAGGGGAAGAAAAAAAAACAAAACAAAAAGGGGGTTTCATTTTTGGTTTCTTTGTTTTGCAGCAAAACTTAATAAAATAAAAAATATATATTTTCCTGAGCATTAAAATGAATGTACAAAAAGAGTAGCTGAACTGTGGATCCAGCTGTATTGTGTTTTCTAACTGAGTGAAGAAATATTATCCACTGAGTCATCCTGTAAAAGTGAGTGTTGGTGGAAGTGTGGCTCGTGTGCCACACGTGTGTGTTCTGTGCACATTCTTTTTTTGGGGGTGTGACACAAATTATGCCCAAACACACTGTCTGTGACGTATTTGGAGCAATATTTAAACCAAGCAAAAAAAAAAAAAAACTAAACAAAAATCCTGTGTTCCTCTGCTCCCTTTGTTCCTTTGCAAAGAGGTGGCAAAGCCTTTGGAGTAGATTTTAGCTCCGTGGAAGGGGGTGGTGGTTACAGGAATATTTATTGCTTTACGACCCCGTGGTGTGGTGAGAAAGTTGTTTCACAGACTCTGGACTCCTGGAGATTTTATTCATCAGAACCTTCCCTTGAGGTTGTTACAGTTTTGCACAGCAAAAAAAAAAAACAAACCTGCTGAAGAGCTGGAGAAATGGTTGGTAAATGTAGCTAGTGTTTGTTTTGGGAGTATATTCTTTTATTTGCTGTTATTTTTTACGTGTTCTCTTTTATCTCCCCGAATTTTCCTGCCGAAGAGCAGGAGTGGAGCTGTTCAGCACCTGTTTTAACCCTTTCATTTTGCCAGTGAGAAGAAGGGAATTTCTGCACCCACCAGGGAAGGACCAGCATGGTCAGTGGAGCCCCAGGAACAAGAGAGGTCCCAGAGGAGCCCCCTTTGTGCCACGTATGTTTTTGGCAAACTTTGATCCCCCCACAGCTCCGTGGGAGGGGGAGAAAATTCTGCTCTTTCATCTTCCTTGATGAGCCTGAATCAAATTTAGCTGGAGAATGAGACAGGAAAGGTGGGGGAAGATGTTCCTCCTCTTTCTGTCTCTCTCTCTTTGCTCCTGGTTGGTTTTCTGGCTGGTTTTAGGAGCAGGGAGGCCGTTCCTGCTGCTGAAGGGGGGCAAGGAGGCTCCAGAGCAGGAGCAAACGCTCCTTTAAAGGTAGATATTGTCATTTTTTAACTGGTGTGGGTAAAGAAAAGCCGAGTTTTTCAGGTGTACACCTTTCACTGTGAGATGTCAGCTGGTCTCGTGCTTGGTGCAGGGGTTTCTAAAGCTCTGCCTTCGGAAGCAGGGCCAAAAATCCATGTTTTACAGACAGTGGGAGGCTGAGGGAAATTGTTGAAAGGCAGAGTCAGGTGAAGAGCCTATCCCTCCTTTGATTCTGTTCCCACTATTCTGTGCTACTCCCAGGATTTCAGGAGGGTTGGTCCATCCACAGGTGGATTGCAGGTTGTTAACACAGCCCCAACCACAGAACCATCCCCCACAGGGAAGCAATTCTTCCTCTGTTGTGGATGCACTTTGGGATCTGAGAAAAATTTCTCCCTCATCTCTGAATTTCTCCCTCTTTTCATTCCTGAAATTCTGTGTGGCCGTGGCTGCTCTGCTGAGCTCCTGCCTGGGGTCAAGGCTGGCTGGTCACACAAGGTCAGGCCAGTGCAGGCACCTCTGTGAGCTGCAGCTCCAACTGACAGTCAAGCAAAACATTCCATTTTCTTTGCCAGCTGGAGCAAGCCCTTGTTTTCAGCTCATTTGTGATTCATCAGACCGTGGACTTTTCTAGGAACATCAGCAGATGCCGATCACGAGGGGCTGCACGATAGAAAGTGGGAGAATGTTTGGGGACTGAAGAGCATCATTATTGTTCCCCCCCTCCCTGTTGTGCAGCACATGCAATCCTTTTTTTAGTGCCTGACCCACTGAGAAAGCACAAATTGGAGCTGCCATTCCCACAGGAACCCTGCAGGAATGTTGGGCTGTTGGGTTGTTTCCCCCCTCCCCCAAGTTGTGAGCTGCAGGGCTAAATCTGGGAGTGCTTTTAGAAGTAAGAGCTCTATGAAGGTGTCCTAATTCTTTTCACGTGGGCCACCAAGGAGCTGATCTGTGGTAAATCACATTCACCCCTCTGCTTTCCCCCCTTCCTGGCCTGGGGCTGGATTTGGACCAGTGCCCCGGAGATGAGATGTTGATCCTCGTGCCTTGAGCCATCAGACATGATCAGAAATCAGGTTCTTCTTCTTTCCCACCTCCCTGGAGAACTCTCAGTTCCCAACGAGGGAAGCTGGTGGGAGTGGTTTGTTTTAATCCTGAATAATAGGCTCTTATCCCTGAATAAACAAGAGGTTTTGTGAGAGGTGAGATTCCTTTGGGACAGTCAGACAGCTGCAATTCTAGCTCTGAGGGTTGTTCTCTGCCTGGCATCTCTCACCACAAGTCTGCTGCTGTGGATTGTTGCAATATTTGTTGTAATGGATTGTTCTTGGGCTGGTTTGGGGAGGCAGTGCCAGTGTCCTCTCTCTGGCCTGGGCACCAGGGCTGGCTCTGCTGTGAAATGGGGCAGAGATGCTGGAAATAACATTTAATTTTAACAATGCTGGATAAAGGAAAGGAGAGAAATACTAAGAATAATCCAGAGAAGTGAAAAAGTGTTTACATTTGAGCTAAAGCTTGCCCTGGGGGCTGGAGCCATATGTTGTGCATCACACAGCAGCCCCCCTTTAAACTCAACATTTCAGCAAGGAAGGGAAAAGAGCAAAGCCAGGCTGAGGAGACTGAACAAGGAAAGTGTGTGTTGTGTTGTGCAAATGATCCAGGGCTTTATGCTTTCCATAGTCTCTGCTTGGCCATTGTGGGTTTTATGCAACATTCCACGGCATTCCCTCCCTCCTGACAGCTGTTCAGAGCCTGCTGCTTCAGGGCCAGGCAGGGATCTCGGGATATGCATCCCTGACTGTTGGCTTAGACAATCCCAGCTCCCTCCAGAAGATATCCAGGTCCTGGGCACTGCCAAGAGCGGGAAGACAAAGCAAAATCAGTTCTGTGCCTGCCTTCCTTCCCCTTCCCCATCCCTCCATATGGATCCCCTCAGTGTAATGTGTTCCACTGCTTGCACACACTGTGCAGAAACCAAAGCCAGGAATGTTTTTTCTCTCCAAATATAGTCAGGATGACAGTCCTTGCCTGGAGTCCAAACCAAATATCCTCACTCCAGAACCTGAGACCTCTCAAACTCAGCACAGCTCCGAGGCTGCAGCAGCGCTTGGGTAAGAGCAGCTCCCTCAGAGCTGAGTGTGGGCAATATTTTCAGCAGGGACACTGGGAATTCTGGCCAGAGCTTGTGCCCTGCCCTGGTGGATCCAGGGGCACAGAGACTTTCTCAGGAGCACTGTTTGTTCACGTGGCTCCCTCTGCTCCATCTGTGAGCCCTGAATGGCTCAGCACGAGAGCTCCCCCCACCTGACTCTCACTGCCCTGAAAACTGGGCTTTGTCTTGGCCTTGCTGCTGAGCTGCTGTCTCAGCAGATCTGTGGCTTGAGCTTGAAGAGTTTTTAGAGCATCCTGCAGCTTGGTGGGGTTGGATGCACAGGAACTGGGTTTTTGGGTGAGTGGGCACAGAGCATTCCCAGCATATGGGGAAAAGTGAACCAAGGGCTTTCCAGAAAACCCTGCTCTCACTCCTGATCCATCCAGGTGTTCCCTGCTTGCTTCCCTGACAGGGAGGCAGATCCTGAGTGTCACAGAGGGTGTGAGTCGTCTCTGCAGGTAAAGATTCCTGTTCAGCACATGTGGCACAAGGTAAATGGCTCACGTGCAGTGTGGTCCCTTCCCACCCAGAATACTCCAGTAACTCCTGGGGAAAGGGCTGTCTTGGCTGTGCTGACCTTTAGTAACTACATAAAATTCAGAAACAATGAGGTCCTGAGAATGCACTGTTACTAAAGCTCTGTACACTGACTTTGCAGGAGTGTTTTAGAAGTATTTTACAGAAACTTTCTTTACAATGGGACGAAGGGGATTCACGGTTCCCTCGGGCTGTGGTTGTTGAGTTCCCACTCTGTGCTTCAAAGCTCAGGCTCCTGTGCTCCTCTTCACAAAAATAAGGCTTCTTAGAAGATTTCAGGTTGCTGTTCTTTGAGATTCCACCCTCCACCTCAGGCAGGTCCTTCACCTGCCCAGTTCTGTGGTTCTCACCCTGCCAGGTGCAGGTTCCAGCCCTGCCCTGCAGCCAGGACTGATGTGAGATTCCCTGCTCTGAGGTGCTCAGGTCCTGTGGCAGGAGGTGGATGTGCAGTGCCTGAGTTGATTTTTCAGGCACTGCTGGCTCTCCCTGGCTGGGTGAAAGGCAGAGGCCCTCAAAGCTGTTACGCAGTTCTGGGGCTGAAACTCAGTGTTCTTCCAGCACTCTTTGATAGCAATATTTTTCTTGTCAAGCCAGTGCTGTTTCACTGGAGAAGAGCTCTTGGCTCAAGGCTTTGAGTCCCATTCCAAGGCAGCTTTTACTTCAAGGCTCCCTTCTCAATCAGCCTTTGTAGGTGTGTTCTCACCTACAGAAAGCAGCTTGTTGGGGGGGACTCAGGCACTGATCCTTCAGGAGGAGTGTGTTGTTCCCAGTTCCTCCCCTGGTGCTTTGATCTGCAGCTCAGCCCACAAACAGAGCTGCATTTGCATCTCTCTTTGGAGCTCCAAACAAAGGGCTTTTTCAGAGGGCTCATGCACAGGCACGTTCCTTCTGCCAACTGTGCTACTGGGGAAGGAGGAACCATCCCTAGAAAGCTTTGAGGTGAGCCAATAACAAGGAGGTAGAGCCCTGCACCCTGGCTTTCTGCTCTTCATCACACTTCCAGCTTCCCTTTGTAATTCCAACCACAGCTTCCTGCCCTGTTACTTCTTCTTCTGTCCTCCTGGTGTCTGAACAACTGCTGCACGTTGTCCTCTCCCTGCAGAAAACATGGGTTTTCTCCAGGGGAGGGCTTGGTGGGAATGGAAGGGGAAACTTCTTGTTCAGTTGTACAAACAGGCTCACTGATCTTATTTATTCTGAGTTGTTTAAAAGCTCCAGGCCAGCTGTAGTCTGAAAATACATGAAACTTAGGAAGTGTTGCAAGCTCGTGAACTAGGGGGAGAAAATGCAAATGAAACAATTTTTCTTTATTACAATTACAAGAATTTTCTGAAACTTTTCAAATGCCTCAGATACCCCCAAGGAATGTTTTATAGGGGCTGGCAGCAGAGCTACCCCTCCCTGGCATTTGCTTGTGAAACTGGGAGCTTGCAGAGTTTGGGCAGAACTGGAGCTGAGCTCACCCCCCCACCTAAGGACCAGGGGTGACCCCCCAGGAAAGTGCAGCTGAGGATTTCTGAGGAAGCTTTTTTAAAAAAGTCCTGGACTGATTCAAGTCTGGAGCCCGGAGATGCCTCCAAGAACCTCCCAGCTGAGGACAAAGCGGCCACTTCTCCAGGTCAGTCTGTGAGACCCCCAAGTCAGTGTGGTTCTGAGAATGCTTGTGTTCCTCGGCGTGATAACCCAAGTACAGCACAGACTTGCAGATCCCTTGCCAAGTCTGATGGGAGAGGGAGCTGGTGTTTACTCTTCTGTGAGTTTGTAAACTCCCTGAGCAGTTTCCCAAGCACAGAAAGCCCTGCCTGCTCTCACTGCATCTCCTTCTTCTTTCTCCTGCTGAAGGCAGCCCGTGACAAATGACAGCTCTTGAGCAGTTCAGCATCCCTAATGAAACATTCCAAGGGCATGATGCTGGCTGCTGCATTCCCTGGGCTGCCCCCTCCCCCCATTCTTTCATTACATAAAAGCTGACAACTGCAGATTTGGCCCCTGTTGATCACACAGTTAAAGAAAGGAGTTCATGTCCACCCCAGCTTGTTTCACTTTGCTGCTGCTCCTCGGCCAGCCCAACTTTCAGCTGCAGTAACATGATCCCACTTGGCAGAGCCTGAGAGAATCTCTGGCACATTGGGAAGAGGCTTAATGTAAAGTCTACTTCTTTTTTTTTTCTTCTTCTTCTTTTTTTTTAATTTTTTTTGAGAGCTTTTTTGAAGCTCTGCTGGTTCTGCAGAGCTTTTGGCAGGAGCTGCGAGGGCTCCTCGCGGATGCTCCAAATGTGAGCGCAGGGATTAGGGCTGAGCTCTGCGCAGGGGGATGTCTTAGAGCCTGTCCCATCTCCCTCCAAAAACTATTAAAGAAAGCCATGGATCCAGCAGAAGAGCTTTCTGCAGACAGGAGGAAAGGCTTCCCCTCACTGGACAAGAAAAGGAGCGGTGGCTGGAGGACCGTGCTGGGATTTCTGTGCCTCTTCCCCGTGGTGGCTCTGCTGGCGCTTGTGGAACATCCAGCTGGAGCTGCACTTCAGGAAAGTCAGGTAGGAGAAGGGATCTGATCCTCAAATGCCTGACAGGGGTGTGGGGTATCAGATACATGGACATTCTGTTTAGAAGGTGGGTGCACTCAGGAAGAAATCTGAATAAAGGAATATCTCATCTAAATAGGGAAATACCTCTTAGGGCTACAAGGAGTGTTTAGGGCTGTTGGGGTCCCTTTGGGCAAAGGCTCCCTGAAGGTAACGGTGCATCCCAGTGACTCAGGTGTCAGAGGTGCAGTCTGGGGCAGCCAGACGTGGATGCACAGAAGATTTGGGTGGTTTTCTCCCAGAGTTTCAGCTGTTCCTGTGAACCCTCTGCTCTCCCAGCCTGGGATGATGTGGCATTGCATGCCCTGGGATTTCTGGAGCAGCTGAGCTTTCCTAGGAACTCAGGGCTTGTGTAGGACCTGAACTGGGTCCTGCAGAACTCTTGGCTGATCTCAGCTCTCTTTCAAGGTCCATCCATTATCAAGATGTTTTGGGACAGTCTGAATCCAGAGGGAACTCTGGCAAGGCTCTGGGACTCTCAGGAGCTGATCTTTATTTTTGCTTTCAGCTTACATTTAGCTTTTAAGTTTATATTAAAAAAAAAAAAAAAGAAACTTTAAGTGCATCTTCTTCTGTTTTTTTGTGTTTATGAAGCTCTTGGCACTGGTCCCCCTTGTTTGCATCACATGCTCAGGCTGTTATTAATTGGTCCTGGTTCAGAGTTATGTTGCTGTGGGGTTTGAGGGGGGAACTGCCTGGCCAGGAGGGAGAAGGGAATTAATTACAGTTGTTACAGCTCAGTGAAATAACTTACTGGAGGTCTGACTGCAAGGGGGAATAATGCAGAGCAGTTGGCCAGGTCTGCCTTTATATTTTTATATATGTATGTATATATATATATATATATGTTGTTGGTTGTTGAGAGGGAGAACTGAACACCTGCCCTTCCAGCACCTCCCAGGCATTTGGAGTTTTTGAGACCTTACCCCACAGCTGACTGAGTTTCTTCCTGGGAGGGTCTGACCTCTTCAGTTCTGTGCATTCCCAAAGTCTTGGATCTCTGGTGTCCAGGCAGACTCTTTGATCCAAGTTATATTGTGGATTTTTCACAGGGTCACTCCATTTCTGTCAGAGCCCCACAGCTGAGCTGCACTTTGGGTGGTTCCCCACCCTTCCCCAGTTCATTCTGCAAAGTTTTTCTTAATTAAAAGCATCTTTTTGCACCAGTGGTGGGCAGAACCCAGCCCAAAGTAGAACAGAGACTGGGCAGAAGGTTTGAGCAAGAGAACTCGACCTCTGCACCTCTCATGGTCCAGGGGGTCACATTCACATCTCAGGGGCTGATGCTGGGCCTGGGTCACCCTCCCTTTGGTTTGGATTTTGAGGAGAAGTTCATTAATGACACATTATTTTAATTGTTTCCCTCTGCCTGTTCAGCACTAATGAATGGCCTGAGGGTTTTAAGCTGTAGAAAAGACAATCATTTCTCTCCCTTGGGGCTGCAGGAGGAAGCAAATTCAGTGCTCTGGCTTTGCTCAGGAGCAGCCAGCACAGGGACAGAGAGCTGCTCACCCCAGTGTGAGGGAACAAATCTCCTGAGCCACTCAGAACTCCCAGTAATCCTGGGCTCCTCCTGACTGATGCCAGATTACACTAATAATGTAATCAGCCCCACCACTGGCACGGGATTGCAGAGAAAACAACAAAGACAGAAAGGATTTGCATAATTCTCCACTGCTTGAAAGAACTGCAAAAAAAAAAATAATATAAAAAGGGGAAGATAACTTATTATCCCATAATTATGAGCTAATCTTCTCCAGGCTTCTCTTGCAGCTCCAACAGATCCTCCACCTTGTCTGTGCTGCTCGAAAGGATGCGAAATTCTCCTTTCCTCTGGAGGGAAAGTGGCATTCTCAGAGCAGAATCAGAGGGAAAAGCCACGGGAGGTGAAGGGAGAGGGGCAGCAGCCCCTGTGCCCTCAAGTTCCTCGTGGGCAGAGACCGAGCTGGGCTGGGATGCTGAGTCAGAGCCAGGGCTGAGCTGCAGGAAAGGCTGAAATCTGTCCTTCTAGGAAAGAAAGAGGCTGAGATTAGATCAGGGTGGAGGCAAGAGTGGCTGTGAGAGTGAGGAAAGAGGCTGCTTTCCTGGTGGCATGGAGTCCCCGTGCCTGCTGAGTGCTCCTGCTCCGGGCACATCTGGCAGCTGTCGCTTCAGGCTCCTCGTCCTGCCCTGCCACTGCCTCGCTGTGACACCAGGGACGTGCTGGTTTGGCTCTCAGAGCCTCAGTCCTTCCATGAGGGAAATGAAGACGGCTCTTGTTGCCTGTGGAATGTGCTGTGAGGCTGAACAGACTCGAGCTGGTGCAGCTCTTGTAGCGTTGCCACTTGGGAAGTGTCCTGGTGCCTCTGGAGCGAAGATGGCTCACAGACATTCACTGTCCTGGGCCTGAAACGGGGAGACAGAGCAGGAAACCATCCAGAAAACAGTGTTGGGTCCCATTCTTTTACCTCCACTGCTCAGGATGAAAAGGCTTTTTCTAATTGGAGTCAGACGTGTCACTTAATTTGATGTCTTTTACTGTTGGATGGTTTAAATCCTCTCCAGGGTTTCCAGGGCTGCTGTTTACTTTGAAGGCATTTCAGATCCACAGCACAGCTCTGTAAAGAGCTCCCTGCACAAAGAGCTGCCTGTTTTAGTCATTTTTCCAGCTTTACATTTTCTTCTGTGGCCAGGCTGGAGAGCAACGGGAGAGCGAAAAGGAAATGAAAACTTTCCAGGCAGAGCTGCAGCCCTTGCCGTGGCCAGAAGCCTCCTGAAGCTTCGTTTCTGCTCCATCTGTGCCACACTCCAAGAGGAGGGTGGGATGGTGCAGGCAGACAGGACCATCTTGTCCCCTGGACACCCCTAAGGAGCTCCAGTTGTGCTCCCAGCCTGCAGATGTCCCGCCCTGCTGGTTTTTATTGCACCTTGATCAGTCCTGGGGTGTCTCCCGTCCCTCCCAACCTGCTGCTTTGTCTTTAAGGAAGATGCCACATCCCCTGGCCTGCATGGAGAGGGTTCCCCAGCTTGGCAAAGCCCGGCCCTCCCTCGGCCCCCAGCGCGGAGGAAACGCTACACCATCACCCCGGGCCACCTGCGATGGGACCACTTCAACCTGACCTACAAGTAAGGCCTGGCTTTGGCCCCAGGATCCCTCCTGGGGCCTGAGTTCCTCCTGCCACGGGTTTGGGGATTGCCCACGTGGTCACTGCTCAGCCCTGTGCAGGGAGAGCTGCTAAAGCCACTCTGAAATAGGAACATCCCTACGACTGCTGCACCTCTCACTTCAGTGGAGCTGTTCAGGGCAGATTCCTTAGCAGGGACCTCCCTCAGAAGGTCGTGACTGGAGGACTAACTGTGTCATGCTGATGTTTCTAACAGTTCTGTTGGAACCTAAACCATCCCTGAGGGAGATCCCTGTTGGGAGGTTCTGTGATTTCAGGAGGACAGAGCTGTTGGTGCTTTTAGGAATCTCGCTCCCTGTTGCCTCTGGGAAAGGATGTCCAGCCCTTGGATTATTAATAAGCAATAAAAAGCCCTTGACAGTTCTGGTGTGAGGGAACGCTCTGCTCCTTCACAGGAGCATCCCAAGCAGGCTCAGCCCCATCAGAGTCTTAATTGTCCAGGTTTCCCCTCATCAACAGCCTGGCTTGATACGAAACCTTCTGCTCCCTTTAGGGTGTGCTGGGACGAAGGGAGAACATAATCAGCATAGCTAAAAAACAACCCGAGGGGATAGAGAATATGCCCAGCTTTTCCCCATTGCTACACTTGAGGCAGTCCCCTGCATGCAGATCTTCCTGTGGGCCAAGGTAAGTTCCCAGGAGCCACCTGTGCATTCCCATGGCACCTGCACCAGGAGCTCTCCCCCAGCTCATCCGTGGCCTAAGCAAAAACCTCCCTCGAGTCTCTCTCCCATGTGATTTAGAGCTTTTTTTTCCCAAGGGAAATAACTTGTTTCCCTGTCAGATCTTTGATATCCTTGCAGAAGTTCTGCCTGAGAGTGTTTTTCACCACTGTGCTCATCCACTGCAGCCCAGGTGTCAGGGGCAGGAGTTCCCTGCTGCTGGGGCGTGATTGCTTCCTCTTCCAGCAGCAGACTGGGAGAGCCCAGGATAAAAACAGCTATCCCAGAGAACCCCATCTAAAGTGCTGTGCTTGAGGGGAGGAGCCAAAGCTGTAGGACAGAGCACCTGGTTGTAAAGAACATCAGCTCTTTGCCCGTCCCTGTGGGGTTCATCAAACACCGGTGACATCCAGCTCGAGCAGCTCCCGCTCTGAACCTGCCGGGAGCGAATGGGACACTGGGGCAGCCCTGGTGGTCCCAGCTGGTGTTTGAGGAGGCAGAGGGTGTTTTCCTGAGCTGCTCTGTGTGTGTGTCCCCCTGCAGAATCCTGTCGTTCCCGAGGAACCTGCTGAGCGCCCGGGACACGCGGCGGGGGCTGGCGGCCGCCTTCCGCATGTGGAGCGACGTGTCCCCCTTCAGCTTCAGGGAGGTGCCCCGGCACGTCCCCAGCGACCTCAAAATCGGTGAGACCCTCAGGGACCCCGGGAGGATCCAGGGGGGGTTAACTCCACAATTTCCAGCCTGAATCCAGGGGGTGGGAGGCAGCAGATGCTCCTCCTCGGCCTCTCTTGGGTGAGGGTTGGGGCATCCTTTGCCTTTAGTCAGGCAGAGAAACTACTGTTAGCTTTTATTACTTATTATTTTGCTTATTATTTTATTGCTTATTACTTATTTTAGCACTTATTACTTATTTTATTGCTTATTTTGATTGCTTTTGTTAACGTTCCTTGTTAATATTTAGGAAGTGCTAATATCACGATTAACTCTTCCCGGCAGTCAGGAAGCTTTAGGGATTTGCCAAAAATTAACACTCAGGTTCTGCCACTGGGATGGGGAAATCCACGGATTCCTGTGGATTCCAGGGATGCAGAAATCCCCAGATTCGTATTCCACAAATGGGGAAATCCCCAGATTCGTATTCCACAAATGGGGAAATCCACAGATTCCTGTTCCAGGAATGCAGAAATCCCCAGATTCGTATTCCACAAATGGGGAATTTTGCAGAGGAATAAGAATCTGTAGATTCTTATCCTGCAGGTTGGGAATCTGAATGTTGGAAGGTGAGGAGCTGTACCCAGGGTCACACAGAGCCAGGGCAGGAGATGGATTCCAGTTGTTCCCGGGTTTGCTCTCCCCTTTGTTGATCCCTCCCCTCCCTCCTGCCCCTCTCTTGCTCTGCAGTTGCTCTGGAGTTCCTGGGGCCTGGAAGGACGTCAGTGCTGAGGCTTTTCCTGCTCAGCCTCAACCCCAGATGTAAATCCTTCCTGGGATTTATGGTCTGTGTGGAATCCTGATTTCCTGTGTGTGTGGCAGCAGGGCTGAGACAACCAGCAGACTCTCCCCATCGTTTCGCAACTCGCTCTGGAGCTGCAGGACCCTGCTCAGAGCACATGATGTGCTTCCAGGGGTCTGTCCTGCTCCCCACTTCCAGGGGCTGCAGGATGCACCGTGGTCCTGCTGTGGTGCTGACAAATTGATGGGGAGCGGCTCTCCCAGTAACTCTGCCCCTGCTTATTGACATTTAAAACAACAATTCCATCCCGGGGTTATCAGTTCAGCTTCTCCCTTTAAAAAAAAATCATTTCCATGTGATGTTGCAAGACGAGCTCGGCGTTCCCTGCTGGGAAGTGAACTTATTTGTGTCCCCTGGGAGCAGCTCTGAGTCCAGGGGCAGCACGTGGCCGTCAATCGCTTTGCATTTATCTTCGCTCCTGCGGCTCTGGAGGTCGGGAAACACGTGGGGTCCCACCCGAGACCTCTGTAGTGACTCAGGAGTTCACTGACCCTACCAGATCCACTCAATCTTGCTGCTTTTTGGGTTTTTTTTTTCCCCACAGGCTTCTACTCCATCAACCACACGGACTGCCTGGAGTCCCTCACCCACCACTGCTTCGACGGCACCACGGGGGAATTGGCCCACGCCTTCTTCCCGCCCCACGGGGAGATCCACTTCGACGACCACGAGTACTGGATCCTGGGGAACACCAGGTTCAGCTGGAAGAAAGGTGAGCAGGGAGTGCCTGGGATTTGGGCTTTTAGGCTGGGATTTAGCTGGTTTTGGAGGAGCCAGCAGAGGCGGTTGTGGGTTTGGGGGGGTTTGGGAGCTGCTCTTCTGCCCTGTGATCAGCTGGGCTGGGGGACCCTGGGTGGTGGCAGAGCCGTTTCTGGCTGAGTGATTCAGTGGGATTATCCAAGAGTTCAGTCACATCCCTCAGCTGAAATCCAGCCCTGCTGGATGCAGGGGTCAGGAGGCTGCCAAGAGGCTTGAGGGTGTCCCAGAGGCTGAGGGGAGTGCAGAGCTCAGTGGAGGCCCTTTCAGAGCCGGAATATTCCCACTAAAAACCCCATTTCCAGTCCCAGCTCAGGGCTCTGGGAACAAAGTTGAGTGGGAAGCTGACAGGAGGGAGTGCTGCACAGGGACAGGCATTCCAACATTGCTCCTTTGGAGCCTGGCACTGCTGCTACTGGAGCTCAAATGTGGAAATAATCTGCTTTATTTGGACCCATCAATGATGAAACTGGGGCAGCCTTCGACAAGACCTTTCTGGTGCTGAACTATTTCCTCTGGGTTTGGGATTAGCAAATACCCTTTTTTACCACACGATTCCAGCTGGTTTTCCCTTCCTTCCAGGTGTTTGGCTGACAGACCTGGTCCATGTGGCAGCTCACGAAATAGGCCACGCCTTGGGCCTGATGCACTCCCTGAACCCCAACGCCCTCATGCACATCAACGCCACCCTGACTGGGAAAAAAACCATCTCCCAGGATGAGGTGTGGGGCATCCACAGGCTCTATGGTGAGGAACCAGGGCTCTGCATGCCGTGGAGTTGTCGTTGTGTCAGAGCCCGGCTCTCTTTGTGCTCCTCCTTCAGATTCTTCCCCCTCCCAGCTCCCCCATTTACGCTGGGGGATCTGATTAATGGAATGTGGATTTGTTTTGCAGAAGAAACTCTCTCCCCCAGCCCCTCTAATACCCGTTTCTCCTCCTGTTTCAGGCTGTAAAGACAGATTATTTATGTGCCAGGCATGGGCAAAAAAAGGCTTCTGTGAGAAGCGCAGGAAGCTGATGAAGAAGCACTGCCCATCCACCTGTGACTTCTGCTACGGTATCCCAATTTCTTCTGGGCTTTGGGGAGGGGTTTGGCACACAGGGAGGAGGTAAAAGTGATTCAGGGATAGGCAGGATCTTCATTTCAGGCTGGAGATCAGGGGGTGCAAGTGCTGCAGCTCCAAGCAGCACAGCAGAGGAGGGGGCTCGGGTGTTTAAGGTGAAGGGCTGGAATTAGGGGGCAGTTTTTATGTTTGAACAGTTATGGAGTGGAACATTAAACTGTCCCGTTCCTCTCTAGTTTAACTGAACCAGTGGCAGGGGATAAACACCACAGGCAGGGAGAGGGAAGGGCTGTAGGGAGGGGACAGAAACAGCACAAGGGGCATCTCAAGCACAGCTGGACTTGAACTGCTCCCAGGAAAGGAGATAAAGGATGGTGATCACCTGATCCATCTCTCAGTTTTATGGATCCAGATAAGGGGCTAATGCAGGATCAGGCCAAGTAGCTGCAGCTGTGGAATTAACTGCAGACAAATAACCGGCCTTAAGATGTACCACAGAACTGGTACCTCTTCCTCCAGCACAGAAGTGGGATTTTTTAGGCCAGATTAATGCAAAGATGCCATCAGACCATTACAAACTCACATATGAGTTGTATAACGCTTTGGGGACTGTTCACATCCTCTTCCCTAGCTGTGGACTAGTTGATTTTTATCCATCTCAGTTTACACACCCCACAGTTTTTTCTCTTTGCACGTGAATCCCGTCAGGTGCCCCTCCAAGAACTGCTCATTTTTAAATCGACACTTTCAAGGCTCCTTAAATGCCAACCCAACTGTGTGCAACTAAACTTGCTGCTGAGAGCTGCTCACTAACTGGCTGCCACTTCCCTCTCTCCTTCTCTCTTTGGGGGACAGAATTCCCATTTCCAACGGTGCCCCCCACTCTGCCCCCGCCAAGGACCAAGACCAAGACGGTGTCTGAGGGCAGGAACGTCACCTTCCGCTGTGGGCAGAAGATCATCCACAAAAAAGGCAAAGTTTAGTGAGTGCTCAGCCCTCCTTCCAGCCCTGGGGAGCTTGCACAGCTGATGGGAGGAGGGAGGGTGGCACAACAGGGGGATTGGGAGCGGAGTTTGCCATCTGGAGGGTGGCACTGGCTCCTTCCAGAGCAGGAAGAGGGGTGGGAAGGGAGAGGGGTTGATCATGGCATGGCAGAGCTTTCATTTAGCCCGAGAGCAGAGCTCTCAGAAACCAGCAGCAGTTCAAGAAGAGGGTAAAATCCAATGCTCATAGGGAGCACAAAGCTAATTCCTACCATCAAGCCAAATTCCTGACCCATATTCTGACCAAAAAAATAATAAAAAAGAAGTCTTAAATTTACCCTTTTAGTTCACAGTTATTTAAGCTGTTACTAAAATACAGGCACGTTATTGAAAGTTGAGAGATTGGCCCATGGGTTGGTTTAGATTGAGGACCCAAATTCCCAATAAATTCCAGTGAGATTCAAGCTCCAGAATTGCTCAGGATTGTGCCCTGTTACACCTGAAATACAGAGGAGAACTCAACCCATCTCTGTCCTACCCTTAAAAATCTATCAGGAGAAAGAACAACTAACACCTACACTGAACTGTGCCAGACCTCTGTGGTTTAATTATTTCTGCTGTGTTTTCTTCTGACAGCTGGTACAAAGATAAGGAGCTTCTGGAATACTCCTATCCAGGTTATTTATCCTTAAATGACGATCACATGAGCATCATTGCAAATGCAATTAATGAAGGGACTTACACTTGCATAGTGAAGAAAAAAGAAAGGATCCTGACTACTTATTCCTGGAGAATCCGACTGAAGCACTGACAAGGTCCTGGAATGAGCTCCTGCAGTTCCTGCTAGTCCTGTTTCAAATTGTTTCTCTGGCATTTTATATTTAATCTCCAGTAAGTGCCACTGAACTTCTCCATCAGCTGCTTCCTCCCCCTTGGGCAAAAGAGACTCTTGAGACTGGAATGTGAAACTCTTCCAAATTGGTTTTAATGACATGGAATTTATTGAGTATGTGCTGTACAGAGAATTAAAAAACCTTTTTTTTAATTTTTTTTAAAAAAAGAAAAGTGTCAGATGGTGCAGTTGAAGTGTGTGGATCCCCCTGAAGTGCTGGAAAACAGGAGCAGAACTGGATCAGCCCCTGGGATGGCTCAGCTGGGCTGCACTGGAGGCAGAGTGGGGAAGGAAAAAGCAGTTTGTGTTTCTGCCCTTGTTTTCGATCCTGCTACTCTGCAATAGAATTTACATACCAGTCTAAGCCCCACCATCCCAGCATTCCCAGGAATCCCCCACCAGCTTTCCCAGGGTCTGGATTTATTACTCTTATCCCGACAGGCACTGAGTGCTCAGAGCTTGGCCCTGAGCAGACCAGGTGATGTCCATCCCTGTCACCTCCAGGGAATCTCCTGGAATCAGGAATGTTTCAGTGCACAGAGCAGGGACAGAGCTGTTTCTCCTGCAGGAGAACAGGGCTCTGCATCCCTGCCCAAGGAAAACAACCCAGCTGCTTCCAAACCTCTCCCCATCACCAGCACCCCCACTCCAGCTCCAAGGCCTTTACCCAGAAAAACCCTTCCAAATGCACTGAAAGGGATGGAATGTTTATGATTTCCTTTAATCCTCTTCCTGGCCTGGTGCCCAGTTCTGACTGCAGGAAGATGTGGTGTTTTCCAAACCTCCCTTGTTAGAAATCAGCAGCTCCCAGGGGTGTGATATTCCAAGACAATCCTTCCTCTGCTCTTTCCTGAGAAAGGGCTGCACTGTGGCATTCCACAATCACTACACAGGCTCTTCTTTAGCTGGAAAAAGGGGCATATTAAAAAAAAATGCTCCCTTTTTGATTTATAAAACAATAGAGGAACTTCTTCTGCACCACTGGAAATACATGGACAGAACAAAGCAAAGTTTTCAGCTCAGCACTGCACCCCAAAAATCTGCTCAGGGAGTATCAAGCTCCCCCCAGGCTTCTTTTTTCTCAAAGGTAACAGGAAAGAAACCTCATAACTGGTACTTTTTTTCTACCCCAAAATATATTCAGACACAAACAATTTCCTTAAAATAAAAAATAAACTCTGTTTACTGTCACCAACATCCCAGCTTGCTGCAGGTGAAGCAATGAAATCCTTCACACTGTTAAACAATTGAAAATGTGTTTTAATTCTACAAATTTACAAGGAGAAAAAAAAACCAACAAAAACAACAAACCAAAACAAACCCAACAAAAAAAACAAAACAAAACTAAAAAGAAACCAGAAACTGTTCCAGGACTGTAGTTCAAGTTGTCCTTTGTCACAGTTTGTGATGATCCTGGGGTTTTCAGGTAACTCCAGTCCTCTCATGGAATGCAGCAGTTAAACTCCACATGGGTTTATGAAACAGAGCCTTGGAATCTGTGATAACCTTTGAGTTTTTCGCAGGGAAAAGGAAAAAAAAAAACCCATCTCGTCCCCCTGACACGAAGAACAGACCTGGGGGCACTCAAATCCACTGACATGAATGGTGCTTCTTTTTCTTTGTGGGGTTTTTTTTTCCTCCCTCCTCTCTCTTTCACCTTGAGTTTAAAACTTGAGGCTGAAGCCAGGTCCTGCAGCAGATGCTCCCTGGTTGGTGGTGGTCAGATGAAATCCTGTGTCCTTCAGATCATCATCACCCTGGGGAAAGCAAGCACAGGTGGCTGAGCAGGGGCTGTTTTACCTCTCCAGCACAAAAATCTCAACAAAAACCATAAAAAGTAAAGTATCTCTGAAAGAGAAATGAATGTTTGCTGGAGCAGCAGCACAGCTTGGGTTTTCCTGGTTGCTGTACCTGCTTTTGACTGCATGGGAAAGATAAAAAAGCTGGGAACTCGCTGTATAAATAAGTGTAAACTGCCCTCACTGAGCATCTGATCAAACACACGCTGTGTCTGCACCATGGCAGTTTTTATGCCCTGAAAAATCCAGAGCTAAATAAACTCTTTAGCTTTCTAAAACTGTTAAACTGGGCACAATATTGTCCAGTGCCACTTCAACTGTGCTGAGACCATGGAACTGGAATTAAGGCACCTGAGCCTCTGAACATGCCATGCTTATATGGGCAGATCAGCCCCATGGACACCCCAAAGGACAGCCAGAACACGAGCCTGGCCTTTTCTGAATTCCCCAAATATTGGAATAAACTGGGGATACTTCCATCCTCCAGACCTGTAAACTGCCCAGGCTGCAGACTTATTTCCAGAACAAATCTGAAGGCTTAGCTGGAAGTGTAAAACAAGGTACACTTTTAAAAGAGGGTGCTCTGCACGGGGTAAAACCAGGCCTGAGTGTGTCCTGACCACAGCAGGGTTTGCCCTTGGGGAAGGCCCGGAGGGAAAGCTGGACCTTCCCTGTCAGCAGAGGTGTCCCAGGCTGCCCCTGCCCCCAAACCCTGCCCAGCTGCCCCAGCACTCACCAGCTGGCTGTAGCCCAGCCCTCCCTCGGGGGGCCGGGGGCTCGTGCCCCTCTTCACGCGCTGCTGCTCGCTCTTGGCCGGCCAGGTGGGGAACATGGAGGGGTCGATGGGCAGGGGGGTCTCCCTGAAGTACTCGTGCTTGAGCCCGTCCTCTGCCGTGATCCTCCGAGCAGGGTAGTATGTCAGGAAGCTGGGAGAGTGGGAAATGGAGTTAAAAATTCACGGGAATGCGACTGAGAGTTTTCTGGTGTTCAAAACAGAGTCCTGGGACTGGGGATGGGGTATAATTCTATTAATTGGTTATAATTCTATGCCTGGGGATTGGGTATAATGCTATTAGTTGGGTATAATTCTATGCCTGGGGATTGGGTATAATGCTATTAGTTGGGTATAATTCTATGCCTGGGGATTGGGTATAATGCTATTAGTTGGGTATAATTCTATGCCTGGGGATTGGGTATAATGCTATTAGTTGGGTATAATTCTATGCCTTGGGATTGGGTTTCATTCTATGACTGGGTACCAGAACCTATGGATAGTGAGATAAAGCTCCAGAGGGATCCAGGATAGTTCCATTACAATGTTCTTTGCTGTTTAGAGGGATTTAAAAGGTTCTATCAGCACACCCCACACTGCTGCAGTGCAGTGTGAGAGCACAGCCTGGGGCTGGCTGTTGCCAACCCTTCACAAGCCAGGAAGAAGCTGCACTGCACTCACTTGTTCATGAGGTCGAAGCCCTGGTCGGAGAGCAGAGCCCCGAATCTCTTGCGCAGGTTGTTGTAGGGGTACTCTGTGAAGGTCATCTTCTTCACTGCTGGCAGCTCGTTGTACCCGGGCCAGATCTTCTCACTGGGAGTACCCAGATCCTGTAAAGGAAGGCATCTCCTTAATCAACTCAGGAGTGCAAGCCTTTACTTAGGAGCTGGGAAGTATCCAAAGAAAACAGACAACACACAGATCGTGGTCTCGGTCTACTCTGAGTAATTATTAAGGCTGAATCCCTGTCACAGACAACAAGCACTTTTACTTCCTTACTCTAAAACCAGTCAGAATCCAAAAAACATTACAAAAATTACCTTAAAAACTTTGTTAATCTGGTCAATCTCTGACTTGCCCGGGAACAGCGGCTTCTGTGTCAGCAGCTCCCCAAAGATACACCCCACTGACCACATGTCTATGGCCGTGGAATACTCCTGGAAAGAGAGAAAATCAAATTATGCCTTATAAAATCAGTGAGATACTGTCACTGAGTTGTTTGGAGGGAGGAGATCTTGTGGTTTGGGTTTTTTTGGTTTTTTTTAAGGGATTCTACACTCTGACCAGGACAAACACCAATCATTCCCACACCCAAGGCCCAGGTCTCAACTGTATTTATTTAAAAGCTGTAATTACTGTGAATTATGTACACAAATACTTCAGGATGGAAGGGGAAGGTCTCCACACTGATGCCTCTCTTTTCCACACACAAACAAAGCAGCACAGCTGATAAAGCAGGATTTTTTCTGGCATGGTTCTTGTCACTGAAGCCCTAAAGAACCCAACTGATTTCACCCAGATTTCACTTCCTCAGCAGGGAACACTGCCAGGACCTTGTTCTGCTCTCAGGTGTCACAAAAAAAAATTAAACCCCTATCTGTCACCCACCCTCTGTCTGGGGAAGATGGAAGGATTTTAGGAGGAATAATAGTGAATATTTAGAATTTCCAGCTCTGACTCCATACAAAGGACCAAGCATGCTCACACTTTGCTCATGATTTATAAAATACAGCCAGGCTGAAGGGCAGGAACCAACCTTGGCTCCAAGCAGCAGCTCTGGAGCCCTGTACCACAGAGTCACCACCACGGGGGTGTAGGGCTTCAGAGGAGACCCATATTCCCGGGCCAACCCGAAATCTCCAACCTAAAAGGAAAATAAATGGCATTTAGAAACATTTCCAGCACTGGTCATTCACTGTGGGTGCCTTTTGGGCCACTGTGTGGCTTCACCCTTCAGAAACAGCCACACACAGAGTTCTCAGCTCTGGACACAGCTATGACACTGTAATTGTGCAGCACAGACTCTTCCCTGAGTGTGGTGTTTCCCATGTAACTCTTACTTTTAGGATGCCTGAATGACTGAGCAGCAGGTTGGAGGTTTTCAGGTCTCTGTGCAGGATCCAGTTGTCATGGAGGTGTTTGACCCCTCGCAGTAACTGGATCATCAAGGTTTTCACTTCACCTGGGATGGTAAGAAGAAGCCAAATGCATTTATGAGAATAAATCTACCTTCAATTTTTGTTTCACCTGGAGGGCAGGGAAGGGGGCAGGAAGGGGGGGCCAAGTTAAAAGCACAGTGTAACTTGCACAATCAAAATATGTCACAGAACAGAGCTGCCAATGAGGCAAAATTCATTTGGGTAGCTGGAATGCACCCAAATTATGCTCAGAAATTATTGCCTCTCACAGGAAGCAGCCACAATTTAAGCCCAGTGTTCCTTTTTTTCAGTGTAGCACAGAGGAAATTCCCTCAGTTCCACCTCTGAACACCTCCATCCCCACACACACACACACACTGGATTCCTCAGCCTCACAAGCATCAGCACTCCCAGCCACCCTCCAATCTTAATTTGTGTCAGTTTTTGCAGCACTGGGACTGTGGCAACCAGTACCTGGCAGAAATGGCTGTTTCATTGTTTCCATCAGGCTCTTGAGGTCGTGCTCCACGTAGTTCATGACAATATAGATTTTATCCATGTTACTGCCCACAACAATTTCCTGCAACACAGAAACAGACCATCAAAACCAGCACGTGGTGTTTAAAAAGCACCCAGAAATCAGTGTTCCAAATTGATCCTGGCAAGAGGGTGGAGGCTGCCATTGGTAAAATCCACTGAAAATGTACTCTTCTATTAAAAAAAAAACCATCTCATCTTTGCAAAACATCAGGTTATGGAGACAGTAATGCCTACACAGTCTTATGAGGAGCACACAGCTGCCCACAAGCTCTGCAAGGACTGCTAACATCTTACAAGGCATTTAAAAGTTAACATCTTCTAAGGCATTTTAAAAGCATTTAAAAGGCAGTATTTCAGGAACAGAACCACTTCTGACACAGAAGATTGTAGCCTTACTCTGACAGTGACAATGTTCAGGTGCTGTGCTTTCAGAATAGTGTTTATTTCCCTCAGAGAAGTAATGGGAAAGCCTTCCTTCTCCTTTTCCATCTTCAGCCGCTTCAGAGCCACAATTTCATCTGCCAAGAGAACACAGTTCCCATCACACAGCCAATAAATACACACCAAGGGGTCTCCCAGTGTTCTGCCACTGATTTGTTTAATATTTCCTTTACTGGGATATGTTCTGCCTTGACAATGACCTGCTTGCTGGTAAAGCAGCACTTTAAACAGATTTTGTTCCCCAGTGGAAAATGCAGAACCACAATTTGCACACGAGGGCAGCCTGAAGGGAACAGGAACAGGAGAGCACTGATACCAACCAGTCTTCTTGTCCTTTGCTCTGTACACCACCCCATACGTTCCTTCCTCAATCCTGTTCAAACACTGGAATTCCTCCACGCTGCGACAGCCCTGAGAAAACACAGGACAACGTTTACCCCTCCAGCATCTGGGGAGGGGTTTGCTTGGTGTTTTTTTAAAAGACATACAGCAAACTTCAGCAGGAATAGCTAAAATTTACCAAGAGAATGAATTCATCATTATGGCTACACCATTTTGGGGGGTTATTTTTTTACAGGATTTCTAAAGGAATCTTGGGCAGAGCCTGTGTTTCAGTAGACCTGTTTTCAGGTAGCAATACCAGAGCATCAGTTGTATTATGACATTCTTATCCACACTGAAATTCTTATCCACATTCCCTACCTGAAGTGCAGGGAGGTACTTGGGAAGCTCCTGCTTCAGTTCAATGGGAGAGGAAGCTGGGGAGTCAGGAATGTAGTCCCCTTCTGTCATGGCATTGGAATGAGGGGATCCCTCCCCGACCTCCTCCTCCTCCACTTCGCTTCCCGCCGAATCCCGGTCAAACCTCGACTCTGCAACTTTAAAAGTCAGAATCAGTGGTGGAAAGAGGAGCTGTCTGGAACAATGACACTCAGGCTTAGCCAAACGAGGGCAGTCCAGACACTGATCACTGTGGAGAAGCCCAATCTCTCCTCTTTGCAGAGGTGATGCTTTCAAGGACTCATTTACAGCCATGGGCACACGATTTCCACTGTCAGAAAAATAAACCTTTCCACTGGAAGGAAAGAGAAAACTGAGACAGGGTAGCTCATTCTGATTTTTGGTGAGGGGACAGGGCAAGAGACCCCAAATGAAAAAGGAAACATTAGCTCATTAGACAAGGACCTGATTGCCTCTGAGCCTTGGAACAGATCTCAAGGAATTTCTGCTTCTGACACGAGAACGGCCTTAAAATGCCAAGTATATGAGGCTTTAGACTGGTGGCAAAACTGCAACCAGAAGTACATTGAAAATATTGAAAATACTTGTAGCAATAGACTGATTTGGCTGCACAAACAGCCAGGATTTGCACTGTACCAACTGGGATGTGGTTGCCGTTCTCCCGCTCCTCCTCTTCACTCATCTCCTCTTCGCTCACCTCTTCTGCAAAACAGAACCGGGGTCAGCTGAGCCCACCCCACATTTCTGCAGCTCCCTGGGAGGCAAAATCACTGCTGAGATGCCTTTCTGCCTCACCTCTGCCCTGTCTGTCAGTGGCCAAGCCCTCCTGCTTCTCTTGGAAAGCAAATGCTTCCCAGAGGGAACACAATTCTTACCAATTATCTGGGCATTTGGGGATGGGGGCAGGTGAACAAATTAAGTCAGGGAATTATGAATATTTGCTTATTAATTGTAAGTGATTTTAAAGAAAAACACCCAGCCTGATTGTGCCTTTTCTTTACTCAGACTAGAATGCCTGTATGCAGACTTCTTTACTGAATTTTCCTTATTATGTTCATTTACTTGTACTGGGATGAAAAAAAAATAAATCTGAAATTTGCAACTGAAAATAATTCAAAATCACAGAGACATTTGTATTTCACCACCCCCCATAGAAGTGCAGAACTGTTCTCTGCAGAATATTTGATGTGTTAGAAGAACACTTAATCTGTGGGCCTTACACCAGTTAGGGAGACAAAAACAGCTTTCAGGTTTCTGATCTGGCTTCTTAGATGAAGAGTTGGTATTACCTCTACACAAAGGGATAGAAAATGACTTGTACTTGGTTTTTTTCTTTCTAGTTATCTTGACCTGTGAGGTCTCAGCCTACCCTAGACTAAGAGAAAAGGAAAATGTTCAAATAAAACAGCACAGAACGAGAAACAAAGAAAGTCATCACAGCCCCTGGAGGGCCCTGCTTTGTGCTGCTCACCTGCTGATTGCTCAGACACCTCCTCAGAGTTGCTGCCTGTCTCCTCCTCCTCCTCCTCCTCCTCCTCTCCTTCCTCCTCAGAACCTTCACTGCTGGACTCTTCTTCCTCCTCTTCTGAGCCTGACCCTGATTCTGCCCAGGAAGAATCAAACACAGAACTCAGCAGGGACACACCCACAACAGGGTTTCCTCAGCAGAGAAATTAATCACACCGGTACAATTAATTACATCGACTAAGCTGCATTTAATCACCTGAGGAAGACTCTGCTGAGCTGGTTTTTCTCTCACTGTCACTGATGTCTTGCAAGTCAGAAAGAGGATCCCTCTCTTCTGGTTTCTCTTCTTTCACTGCTGAAACCACAAAAATTAAGAAGAGGGTGCTGACTGAGCATCACTTCAACACTGGATACCCAGGTAAGTGCTGCACTTTCAGCTGGCATTAAATCAGCGCTGAACATTCTGTACTGGAAATCCAGAGCACTCAAAACAAAATCATTCCACGCTCTGCTCAATGACAAACAGCTTTTCTGAACTGCAGTGGTGCAGGATCAGCTGCCAAAAAATATGGAATATTGGCCTTTTGGGTTTTAGACATGATATAAACCTGAAATTAATTAAAAAAAAAAAGGGGGGAAGTACCCTGGTAACAAGGACAGTCTCCCTAATGTGTGTCCAGATGTGGGTACTGTCAGGGCTCACTATCCAGTGCAGACTCTCTGATCACCATGCAATAGCACATGTCAATCACTGAGGGTTGATTAGGCAGGAGTTTCCAAGGACTTGCTGCCTCCACCCAGAATTCCCACTGATCCCATTCTGCAATCAGCTTGCTTGGAATGGACACACTTATTTTCACAGCTGCACACGTTAACAGGGCAGACACAGAGCTTTTCTTCTTCAGACAAAGACATTTTTATGTCAATTGTGCAAATTTTCTACCCCCAGTCAGAACCTTCCAGGCACAGGCAGGACCATTTTCTGACTCAGAAATCAAAATTCCCCATCTAACCAGAACACTGCCTTCAGCATTTATTTGCTTCTGCAAGGTGACAATATCAGTGATGCTTAAACCACACTGACCCCTGTAAGGTAAGTTGTTAAGGTAGCTTAGCTCCTAACAAAACAAATCCACCCTTTTTCATCTGCCAGGGAATTAAACTACCAGATTTTAAAAATTCAGTCAGCTGCTTCTTTCACCACTGAGCGAAGTCACTCACTTGGAAACTTTTTAAACTACTCCTCCTCCTACTGAAAAGAGGAAAGGTTCATCCCATTTGTCACTTGGCACAATCCCTGCCAAACCAGCGTTGCTTCAGAAACCGGTCCAAGTGTTTATGAGTATTCCAGGGTCGTGCCCCCGTGGCTGGGGTGGGGTTTCCACTGAGTACCTGGGATATATGTTTGACTCTAAAAGTTAAGCTCTACCCCAGCCCAGCTCCTGCTGCCCCCAAGGCACAGACAGTGTAGAGTGGCAGGTTCTACCTGGTTTCCTGCTCTCTCCTTGCTCAAGCTTCTCTCTCTGCTGGCGTAAAGGGCTGCGACTCCAGGGTCTCATTTTTACTTTGTCTCCATATTCTTCCCTCACTGTTCTATGGTGAGCAGAAACTAGGGGAAAACAAAACCACAAGAAATCGTTACACCTCCCTGCCCTGGCCACAGCAGTCCTGTCTGCCACAGCCACCTGCTTGGAATGCTTTCCATTTTCCCTTACAAACTAAAGGGTCACAGGGAGGAGGGGAGCTCAACTGTATGTGGGAGAATAAAGGACTGGGATTTACCTCCAATAAAATGTGGCTTTGTGCTACTTGGAGAAAGCTGCTTGGGAAACAGAAGCAAGATGCCCTGTTATGGTGCCCAGTAAACACCCTGGCACTAAAGCATCAATGCCAGAGAAAGAAGTGGAAGATTTGCAAGAGAATGAAACCAGCTGAGGTTTAGAAGGAGCTGACAGAACATTTAGAGCGATAAAACCAATTAAATGAAAGGCTACACGGATTGAGCGCTACCAGCATAAAGCCAAGCACAAAAAGGAGCTGTTTGGTATGAGCTGAGCCAGAAAGCAAAGCAAAAATGGGTTTTTTAATGCTGCTCTTGGACAATCTTTGCCACTTGGTTGCAGGAATAGGCTCTGATTTTTACCTCTGAAAGCTGAGACAAAAATGGTCTGAAGTTAAGGCTGCAAGCCCCTGACATGCCGAGCAAAGTGAGGTTCATGAGCAGAAGTTCAGCTGCTCAGCTAGCACACCTTCCCCACCTGACTCCCACCACCACATCTCCCATGGCTGAAATACTGACACCACCTCTCCCTCCCTTTGTCATTCAATTCCCCAAAGCCTCAAAACACTGAATTCTGAGGTTTCAATCTCTGTCAAACTGGGTTTGATGGATACACACAGGGACACAGTGTGTGCATCCACAGTGTGTGTATCCAAGATTTCACTGACAGGAATCTTGTTCCTATGGGAAACCAGAGTGACAGAGAGGCAAAGACTAATCAACCTGCCAGGATATTTAAGGCAATAACTTTATAACCTTGTTTTATCTCCCCATGTAGAGCCTGCACTTCCTTTTCCCTCCCATGTAAAAGGCCTCACTTTATATTTTTTTAAAAATTCTGGCATTGCCCTAAGTGAAAAGGAGGTTTTCTACCCCTCCATTCCCCCACCGTGTCAGCAGGCAGTAAAGGGACAGTGAGCAGGAAGAACATTTCTGCAGAGCCAGTCACCTTCTCTCCTGGCTTCCCGCTCCTTCCGCCTTTCCTCCGCTCGCCTCTCCCGCTCCTTCTGCTCCCGCTGTTCCTTCTGCTGCTCCCGGATTTTCCTCTCTCTTTCTCTCTCCAGTTGCTCCAGACGATCTCTGGAAAATAATGACCCTTTGTTATGAACTCAGCCCACGAAGGGAGGGAAGGCTGGTTTGCTGCAACAGACCCCTGAGCTCAGCTTCACAATCAACACCACCACTTGTGTACTGGGCAAAAGAAAAAAGATGGAGCTTCTCTGCTGATCCTTTAAAAAACGTGTTTTAAAGACCATGAGTTCTGCACCCCTATCAGGATTTCAACAGAAATTAAACATGTTCAGGTCATTAATCCCCTAATGTGCAAATCCAGTTTGCACCTTTTATTTTTCCCCCACAGAATAATTTAGGTTGGAAAAGACCTCCAAGAGCATCAAGGCCGACCTTACAATTACAGTGAAACCCCAGCAGTGAATTCACCTCGGAATGGCCCTTGCAGTGAAGCACTTAAGAGGCAATGAAAGCCAAGAACCCATCCCACTGACACCACATTCCCAGGAATACAGCCCTGGCACCAGGTAAGTTCTCCCTGTGGATTTTTGTGTCCCTTCAGAGCAATGGCTGGAGCTGGGTTAGAGGAGGCAGCTGTTGGTGTCTGTGCTGGGTGGCCCCAGGGGAGGCAGGGATAGCTGTACCTCTCCCTCCTGGAATGCTCCCTTGCCATCTCTCTCCGTTTCTGTCTCTCCCATTCACGCCGGGCTTTATCCTGCTCTTCTCTATGTCTCTTCCTACGCTCATGCTCCCGTTCTTTCTCTTTCACTCTGGCATGTTTCCCTAAACAAACAAAAGTGAATTGTGGAGTGTTACTAAGTCAGAGTAGGCAGTGCTCCCATTTTCACCAAGCACAACTAGAGAGGGTGAGACCTCTGGGAACCTATTTCCATGTTCTCTGGTGTTTTCTCAAGGGGAAAATCCTGTTCTGGAAGGGGCTTGGAGAATCCAAACATTAGAAGATCTTGCACAAATACTTGCATTAAAGTAGAAAATGGCTGTTAGTAGCAGGAAGACAACATGAATGTTTCTAGAAAGGGTATGTTTTTCCTTTGCAGACAGGTACAAAGATCAGAGCTCAGTGAAGCCAGGAGGAAGCTCATCAGACTGGAAGGAGTAAAAGTGAACTCAGTGTCCCTGTTCCAAAGTGATTCCTGTCCTCTCAACCACCGTTACACCCCTGTCATTGCCTAAGGGCACTAAACACAGGCGAAGAAATAATAAAAGTTTAAATTCCTTTGTCTTATCCACCTTTCTTTAGTCTGTACTTATTTACTCTACATGGGGCCCATCTGGCTTCCCCTTGGGAAACTCCCAGAAACCAGAAGCTTCCAAGTGCAGCAACAATCACCTTCTGCAGAGTGACTTCGGTGCCTGCGCTTCTCTTTCCTCTTCTCATCTTTCCTATGGTGGGTTTTTTCTTTCCGGGACATTTGCTGGGGTGGTTTTATAGCCAAGGAATCATCTTCTTCTCCCCTAAAACACAGCATATGAATAAACTCAGGGAGGTGACAGGTCCTGTCAGACTGTGAGTTATTTCCTCTTTTCCCTGTGTGGAAAAGATCCCTGTTTTTATTATTTTATATTCAAGTTGATTTCCATAACAGCCCTGAACAAAAACTGGAACACAACACACGGTTACGCCTTAACCACTGCTCCAAAAAGTTACCCTCAGAAAGCTACCCAGGTGATTTTCTCATCCTTACCTGTCTTCCATGGAGTCTTCCCTCCTGTAAGGTGAGTTTCTGATGGTTATTTCCATGCGATGGTCTCTCAGCTCCCCCTCTTCAAGAGAATCCCGCTTGGAATCCCTGTCATCTGACTGATGGCGACACAGGCGAGGGATGAAAAAAAATTCAAATATTACTTAAGTCTTCCACTGCTGGTCACCCCCACTCATCTACAAACCACATTCATGCTGTAACCAGGCAGAATTATTTTAACCCCATCCTTCTATGCTTTTCTATACTCTTCTATTCTTTGAAAGGCTGTTCCTTGAACTGCAGCTTCCAGTTAATCACATCAACTTATTTACCTTTTCTGACCAAATTTTCTGACCAAAAGCTAAGAGCAAAGCACAGTATAAAATGAAAGGCCAATGAAAATGCAGTTTTCCATGAATACAGGCACCGGTTCTTACATTTTTCATACGTTTTATCTCTGCCTTCTCCTCTTGCTCCTTCCTTCGCTTCTTCTCCTGGAGAATTTCATCTAAAGTTTTCACTTTCCAAGAATCCTTTTCATCACCCATTTGAGTTAAAAAAACAAAGTCTGAAAAAGAAGGAGACGTCAACAAAAGCCCCGCAAACCACACAGCCCAGCACAGATAAATCTGGTTTACACTGATGTGCCAGTGGACACAAAGAAAGCATAATTTATGGGACAGAACTGCCAAGATAACAAAAAAATAACAAACCCAACTCGGCAGCTGGGTTGAAATCAGCTCTGAGGGGGTAAAAAGTAGTAAAAATAACAGGTAATTCTAATTCACCAGGGGGGAAAGTGACCACCAAGTCAGAGACCACCGACCCAAAACAGAGACTGAACATGGCAATAATCAGCACGAGAAGTGACAGAATCATCAACCAGCACATGAGAGAACACTAATTTACAAGAGAGCTATGCGACTTATCGCAAATGAACGCTAATTCCTCTGGTTGCTAAGATGTCTAAACAGCACAAGTTGTGGTAGTTGTGGGGCTCGGAAATAAATAATCAATGTGCCAATCGAGCGTGTCGCGACTGGCCTGTTTTAGAGCGGGGAACGGACCCGATTTTCGTGGAAAACACCTCAAAATAAACACCTCCCCGGGAGGGTTCAGGGCCGGGGCCGGGGGGGCCCAAGAGGCCCTCACGGAGCGGTGTCACCCGCGCTGTCACCGCTGCCCGCTCCCCCTCAGCCCCCCCGGTGCCCCCCCTCAGCCCCACAGAGCCCCCAGACCCTCCCGTGTCCCCCCCTGTCCCCGCAGGGTCCCCTCAGGGCCCCCCAGCCCCACTCACCGCCGCCGCCACCGGGCCCTGCCACCAGCGCGGCTCCAACGCGTCACTTCCGCGGCGGGCGCGGCGATGACGCCGGGGAAGTAATTAAAAAAAAAAAAAAAAAAATCGCTAATGAGCCGTTGATTGAGCGGTTCGTTCGGCGGCGGCGCGGCGGGTTAACTGCCCGGCTCTGGCCGTGCGGCCCTGGGTGTAAACCCGGCACACAGAGGTGGGAGTGCAGCCGTCACCGCAGGCGTTAATTAATTAATTAACGCATAAACCGGTTAAATTCCCGCTGTCCGGTCGAATAAAGAGCGATATTCAAACAAGTCACATGAGGGGAACGGCCAGTACAGCAATGTCGATGCAGCGTGAGGGAGAACCGACCTGAACTGAGCGGTTCTGAATAGGGGGGGCTCATGAGGGGAACGGGCTGAAGGCAGCGCAGGAAAACTCATTAAATGCTTAATTATCCATCCCATCTTCGGCTGGGAAACGGTGACACTGGGGACACAGCGACACCTCACACTTGCACCTCTGTGTCCCTCAGCAATGCCCGAGGAATTCACATCTTAAGGAATTCACATCTTAAGGAATTCACATTCAAGGTGCTGTTCCTCTGTATTTGACAGAAGTAAAGCAAATAACCCTCACAGCTCCAGCTCCTCCTCATCAATACCTGACTGTGGCTGTGGGAAACGAAGTGAAAGAAACTCTAAATATGTCCCGAAAGAGGATTTTCTGGCAGAAACGGAACCGCTGCCATCACAAACTGGGGCGCGACACTTGCCGTGAATTCTTCCCAGAGAGGAAAACGCTCCTTGTTTGCACAGCAGCAAAGGAGATTTACTGGTACTGCCGGAGAAGGGAAAGGTCTTCAAAGCGGGCACTCAAGAGCTGGGTTTGTTTGATCTCATAAAAACAGAGGGCGAGGAGAGGGCACAGAAAAGCACCCAAGGTCAACAAGCGCCGAGGAGAACAGGATGGTTGTGCTGCCACAGGGCAGGTGGGGCTCCACTCAGGCCCTGAAATGACAACTTCCAAAATCCTCCCACTCAAACAAAATACGATGCAAACCATACTTTTTTTTCTCCTTTTTTTTTCCTTTCTTTTTTTTTTCTTTTGGAGCTATACTTTCAAAAATCTCGGTGTACTTGGCAGAAAACAAACAAAAAAACCCCACCCCACAGAGCTCCACGGCACAGTCCACAGCTTTTATAAAAGTGACAAAGAGTACAAAAGAAACAAAATACCACAGACACATCACATACAGAATGAGGAAAAACTGGCATTTTCAGGGGATATATGCCCCAGTCAGCAGGTGTGGGAATGCAAACTGAAGTGAGCATGGGACAAAACCAGCTCAAACTCCTGAAACAGCGACAGCTGCTCCAGAGAGGCTCTTGGACACATCTTTTCCACATTCACTGGAATTCCTCACAAGTGGGAATGTAACCATGAGCCTAAATTTCACAGGAACTCTACTGGAAAACTTCCTATTAGCGATTATTTTTTACCATAACCACCACTATATCCATGCTACAGTCTTCCAGAAGAGGGGCAATTATTAAAATCAGCTCATTTGAACTGTTAATTATGTTCCCAAAAAGTCCATTTGAATGCTTTTGTAGCTACTTGTGCTTTTTTTTGCCAAAACTAATCACTAGTCTTGAGAATTTTGAAAAGGAAAGTTAACATTCAATCTTTGATCTACCACAAAACGGAGTTTCCTTAAAAAAAAACAATTAAGAGCAGCAGAAATAAAGATTTGCCTCAGTTTGTGGTTAATGTTCCTCCCTTCAGTGACCTCTGCTCCATCTGTCACAGATACCTCAGATTATTTACATAATCAGAAATTACACAAATACTTTACACACAGGTCAGAATCATAACCCTGAGTTTCTAAAAGGCAGCATTTTGTTGCACTCTTAGAAATAATACAAAAAAAACCCATCCATTTGTTTCCTCACAACAGAAATGCATGACAAAATGCGAGAAATTAAAATGGTTTCTTAGAGAAATACGGAGCTCCCGCTTCCTTTGTCACCGAAGTTTTCAGTGTTTTTTACCTCTAAGCAACTGCAAGTATTTAATTCACCGCTCCACGTATGTGCATGTGCGTGAATACTTGCACTTCAGCTTTGTCAACGCATGATCAGAACGAAATTTTAGGAGAAAAATCGGTTTCCATCTGCGGATTTGTAGTTGGAAACAGCTGCTCGCCACTGCTCTGAGGCACAGACTCACTCCAACCACACAGACACCACAGTGAGTTGTTTGTGGGGAGAGAAGGGGATTCCCCCTTGGAATCACAGAATATCCTGAGCTGCAAAGGACCATCAGTCCAACTGCTGGCCCTGCACAGGACACCCCAAAAGCCCCCCCTGTCCCTGAGGGCGTTGTCCTAACTCTCCTCGAGCTCTGGCAGGTTTCGGTGCCCCAAAATGCAGGAAATGGGGAGTACCAACCGGGAATTTCAGTTCTGCCCCAACTCCATCCCAGTGCCCACGTTTTCACATTCCTCTGATGGGGAGGGAGGCAGGAATTGCTTTCCCACGAGCCACTGAAGTTCTTTCACCAGTACAGGCTCATTTGTTATCTGCAGTGGAGGAAAGACACCAAAGCCCACATGTAGGGCTGGTGGGGTATCAGTTTCTCAGTACATCCTTCCCAGGTCCTTCCTGCTGAAGGTCCCAGGAGCAAGGGATCAAGGCTGGCTGGATCCTTCCAGGATTCTCCAAGGACCCCAACGGCATCAGCAGCTGGAAGAACAAGCCCTTTCAGGACGAGTCCCTCTGAGTTATGCTCAGGTGGAAGAACAAGTGGCCATATTAATCGTAGGGCTCCAAATCCTTGGGAATCAGCGGCTCCGTGTCCTCTGAGGGAGCCTGTGTGGGCTGGGGGGGGCTGGCCAGGCTGTGCAGGGTCTCCTGCTGGTGCTGCTTGGCCTTGTTGTAGAGCAGGACCCCGATGGTCACCAGGACAGTGCCGATGGCCGAGAGGCTGGTGATCTTGTTCCCGAACACGATGATGCTGAGCCAGATGGACAGGGCGTGTTTCACAGTGCTGGCCACGCTGCAAGGCAATGGAAAAACACCTCTGTCACATCCCACACGCCACCTCTGTTCTCCTTCCTTTCCAAACACCAACTCAATCTCCACTTCCAACCCCAACCCTTCCATGATTTACCTCCTTCAGCTCTCTGCACACCCTTTACTGCCCAGTCCTCAAGCAGAAATGCTGAGCGAGGAACAAAAGGATGTGAGATGGTGCTCCTGGAAGTTTTACCTGAAAGTCACAGGAGAAATCTTTCCCATCAAGGCATAGGCTGTAACACTCTGGAGGTGGAACAAGACTCCATCTATTAATAGAAGTATGATGATATCCTGGTTGTAGCTGAAGCTTCTCCCACTTTTCCCAATCACAGGCACATCCTAAACAGCAAAAAAAAAAAAAAAAGAGAAATTTTAGAGTTTAGTTTATAAGCAAATCTAAAAGTGATTTTCCACCCAACTCACTCCTATTAGAAGCATTTATAGTTTTCCATTTAAACTGCAGCAAAACAAAACCTAAAACATACAAGACAGTTAGATAATATAAATTTTCCCCAAAAAATATATCAGAAAACCAGCTCTCATCTGACTGAACTTCCCAGTGTGCTCAGCCTGTTTGCTTTTTTGAACACTGATGCACAACAATGAAATGCCACAGTTTACAGGCTACATATTTAACCTGCTGTATTACACTCACTTCAGCTTAATTTTGTTTTCAAAGAGTTAATGTTCCTGTACACCACGTGAACATCAACAAAAAGCCAGCAAATACGTAAGATTTGGTTTTCAAGCCTTTATCTAAAACTTCAAATGCACTTGGACAACATTTGTCTCAAAAATCCTGAGATAAACCTCAGGCATTTTGGATCAATTCATGCCTTGTATTACATTATTTGTTGAAAATCTTCTCTTTTTTACTCCCCTCCCCCCCATCTCTTGCAAAATGTGAATTCAAATTACCATGAAAAAGATCCAAGCTGGAATAAGCATAACCACTGCAGCAGCACTTGTGTAGAACTGAAGCTCTGGGGCTCTACAGAGGAGGAAAAACGCTGATTAAAATGATGAAAAGCTTCCTTTTTCAAAGCAAAGCCTTTTGTGCTGGCTGAGAGGGACTGAAAGGCACATATTTTCAAGACCAACACCTGCATTTTATCCCGTGGTAAAATACATATATATTGCTAAAAACAATTGCTAATTTGTTTTTTTAGCATTTCACTCCTGGTTTATGTATTGTAGCTAAAACATCAGCCCAAATCCCACCCATAATCAAAACTAAAATATTCTTAATACTTACGAAAATCTGTATTTGTCCCCGCTGAGTAGTTTTTTGGAAAAGACATTCTGCAAACTAGAAAAAAAAAAGGTGAAAAAAAATCACCATTTACCTGGATTTCAGTTAGGGAAAAAAAAAATCAGTCAATCCACGAGAATCACAGCTGTTTCCTTCAGGTGGGGAAATGCATAAGGAAAATCCCTTCACTCCACACAGAGCTCTCCTCATCCCTTACCAGTCCATGATGTTGGTGGATAAAGCTGCTGAGAAGCCCAGGATGTTGAAGCTGATTTCTGTAGCTGTGCACAGAGCCAGCCCTCCCATCACAGGGATGAGGGACAGATTCACCAGCAATCCTGCAGAGGAGGAGGGGAAAGCTCAGCTTAATTCCTGCATTTCCAGCAGGATCACTGTCTTTATTGGCATTGTATATTGTTTTTATAAGGAGGAACACGCTGAACTCCAGTTATAAGGCCACAATAATATTTTCCTGACACTGCATTAAAATAACCCCTTTTTTTATTTTTATTTTTATTTTTATATTCTCTATTTATTGAGCTCAGAATGACTCCTCCAGCTGCATTCCTTATATTCTGCAGGGCTTTCCTTCCCCAAGGCCAGCCAGGTAACTATTACCCCAAAAACATCCAAGTAACCAAACCCCATTTGAGCACTGCTCACCAGTGTATTCCCCCAGAATCATCCGAGACATGATGACAGTGAAAATGGGAGCAGAGCTTTTCACCGTTTCTGCGAAGGAAACTGCCACGTTCTTCAGGCTCACCAGGCCCAGCACCACTGTTGCAAATCTGCAGCAGAAATGAAGAGGAAAAAAAAACTTTCTGTGCATCCAGCACGGAAAGAATTGCACTGTAACTCCAAAGTTTTCAATGGGGCTCAGTAGAAAAAGTAAAAATCCGCTGATAAACAGTAATTCACTGTGGAAATTTTATCTGCAGTCATCCATCTGTAGTGTAAATTAGATATGCTACCTATTTACCACAGTTTAAATCATTAAATTAATCTTAATTTATCGCCTATTTGATTATTTTTTATCAGTTTTGCGGTGTAAAGGAAACAAAATCATTTATTCTTATTCTCTCCTAGACCACAAAGTGATACTACCCCAGCACACAGCAAATATTGACTCTTTGAAAGATAAATATTAATAGCCTGGATCACTTTTGAGGCAAAAGGCTGGTAAATACCAGTGCACTAAACAAACATCAGCCTCAAAAGAGAAGGGGAAGAAAGTAAAGAGAAGTGTGTTCTGAAAGAAGGTAAGTGTGGTGGGAAGCCAAGGTAGCCAAAAAGGTGATTTTTGTGGGTGGAGGGAAAGGTGAATTCTCCAAACACTTTTTAATCAAGAATAAAAAGGCAGAGAGCCACGAAAATACAGCTCCTGTTAAAAAAAAAAAAAACAACACAAATATTAGTACAGGAAATCTTAGCAAATACAGCCCAGGAAATATTTCCCCATTTACCTCATCAATCCAACAAAGAGCATTATCATGATGAAATTGGGGGGGTAAGAGATGCGGGTTTTGTGCTGGTACAAACAGCAGGGAACAAACATCTTTATACAGCCAATGAAGGTGGTTGAAAGCATCTGAACAGCACCTGGAGAGGATGAGAGGGGGAAGAAAATCAGTCAGAAGGGGCTGGAACACGACAAATCAAGCAACCTCAGAACATTTCTTAGACAAACTCCTGTAGTGCTTTTATCCATGACCAGAGTCTCACCTTCCAGCACCTGGAGAAAAGGACGGTGTCAGGAAGCCCTTTAAAGGCCAAAATCACAGCTCAGAGTTCCCAGCCCCAGGACCCCTCCCCACACCTCCCAGCCAGGCCTTTTTCATTCACCTGAACCCTTCTGTCCCTCAACTTTATCCTGTCAAATCACAGAATATCCTGAGTGGGAAGGGACCCACGAGGATCACTGAGTCCAGCTCCTAGCCCTGCCCAGAATCCCAGCAATCCCACCCCGTGCCTGCTCCAGTAAAATAAATCTTAGATCAAAGTCTTCCTGGCATTCCAGTGCAAAGCAAAGGGGTACCTAACATGCTGGGCTCTCCTTCCAGCAGGGAAAGGATGTATTTGTTAAGAAAAAGAGTGCAAAAGCTAAAGAAGAACCACAAGGTGAGGTAGATGAGAGCGTGGGAGTTCCAGATGCCCAGGTCGGACTCGATGACCGTGGTCTCCGTGATGGTGATCTTGAGGACGTTCTCCTCTGGCACGCTGTCACTGCGAGCTATCACCAGCTTCTCACTCCTGTGAGCAAAGAGGGAGCCCAGCTGGAACAGGGATTTCCCCTTTGGCTTTTCTTCCAGGGGGGAAGGACTCGGTGGCTCCGGAGCCTGAGCGCTCGCCGCGGTCGACATGGTGGCGTTAAGGACCGGCTGTTTGTCCCCAGCACAAACCAACGCTGGCTTAGCACAGCACCTGACTTCCCAAAAAATATCACGTGGTCAAGGCTTCATCTCCCAGGGCCTGCTGGAAAGCTGCACTTGGTCCTCCAAAGAACATCTTTGCATAAAAATGAACTCCACGTGCTTCTTCATGTGGCCTGTTCCAGGTTTTCTGCCTGAGAGGGAGAGGAGGAAACAACAAGGATGCTCTGAATGGCATTTTAGATCCCTAGAGCAGCAAAGATATCACATTTCTCCTGCACTTTGTCGAGGATAAACAGACCTGTGTAGTCTTTCCAGGCTGGATTTTTAACTCCTCATGTCATGACATCAAGATTAGGCACCAAGAATTTACCTAAGGGAAGGGTTTTTTAATTTTAAAACAGCACGTGTGCACACACAACAGGCTTTATGTGGCTTTGAGTTCTTTCTCCTCTGAAGCACATCAACACAGCCTTTCCACTTGTAACTGCCTCCTCTCCCAGATTCTCCAGTGTCTCTGATCTCAGTCTAAGGTCTGTGAATTTATCCCTTTTATTTCTGCAGCCTTTGTCTTACAAGTGAGTGAAAATGGGATGAATCAGATGCAGATGAATTGAGGGACTGGAGCTCTTTTGTTCCTCGGTGAACAAGCACTCGGGGAAATTACATTTTAAATGCTTGTCTCCAGAAGCACATTTGGTGGACAGACAAGACAATGGGCCTTAAAAAGGGATCCTTGTGGGGGGAGTTAATCACTGGACATCTTGGAAAAGCCATCTGAAATGAGATCATAACACTACAGTGCATCAAACAACAGCAGCACAACCAGCATTTGATGCCAAGAGAAATACAAGAGTTGTCCCAAGAGCTGCTGCACCTGCCCTGATTTTGGGAGCATGTGAACACACATTATTTTCTTCAGGTCTTTTTTTTTGCCCAATGTGGCATCTCAAGTAAATCATAAAGAGGTACTAAAGAGTTAAAGATCTCCTGCCAGTCTCGATATCCTACAGAGCAGCTGCTTTACAGGGAAATTTTCCATCCCTCACGTTCTCTGGTTCTGCTGTTACAGCCAAGCACTGAAGATTTCCATCCCTGTTCCTTTCTCTCCTTCCATTTCCCCAGGAAATCATGACAGCAGCAAACCAAGGTAGGAGACCCTGTGACACACTCATGTTTATTTAAACCCCGTGCTTGCTGTTAACCCAGCTCAACACAACACTTTGAAGGAGGAGACACGTTCTCCGAGAGAATTTGGTAAGAAAAATGGATTCCTGGCTCCTCCTCCTTTTTCAGGTCTTAAAAAATGCCCCTCTACATTCAAAAGGGTTGGTTAGCACAGCTTTTTCAGTACCTTTTCTGATTATACGACTCAATTAAAAGCAAAAGCAATCAAGCACAATGGAAGTCCTACCCTTGGCAGCGCTGGGATATCAGGTTTGATATCACTGATTCCACACATGGCAGGAAGCAGAACAGCAAATAAGAACAGAACTACTCCCCTAAATTACTGACCTGCTAGCTTAAATCATCTGGAAAGTCTAAATGGCCTGAAAGAGTTCTCCATCTGGAACTAATTCAGTCTTCCTCCCTCAAGGCCAACCAGCAGCTGATGTTTACCAACAGCTGAAAACGTGGCAGTGGTTGGCAGTTGTTTCTCTTGGATTGCACACAAAGCCTCAATCCTCCAGCTCAAAAGAACCAGCACCGTGCAGTGCCTTTTCCTTGTATCTCCTCCAACCTTTAACTGCGCTCCCAGTAACAACGTTGTGTCAAGGTGGAAAATGTACCCACAGAGAACGCTGTGCAGTCAGCTTTACTCAAGGAAAACTAAAGCTCAGATACGCTGCAAGTGCTAAAGGCCGAATCTGACAGAGAAAAAAGAGGCTCGTGTCCACGACCCTTCATCTGTTACACAAGGGGACACCCAAACACTGCCCCCAGCACAGCAAACGGCACAGAATGCAGCAAGTTGGGACTATTAACAGTTTCACTACATTGTAACGACAAACACAGGCCGTAAACACAATACCAGAACTATTAACAGCTCCCACACAGAGAAGATGCCGAGAGATTGAAACAGCTTCAAGACTTTCTCGCATTCCAGCGCTCACCCACTCCTAGAGCCTTCCCTGCCCGTTCCGAGCCAGCCCCGCGCAGGCAATTCCCACTCGCGTTCCCGTCCCCGCAGCGCTCGGAGCATCCGCGGCCTTTCCGCCCGCTGTTCGGAGACCTCCAGCACCCACATCCCCCTCCCGGGGCCGGCCGGGGATGCTCCTCTCCGTCAGCGCCCGCTCTGCCCGCCCTCCATCCCTGCCCTTCCTCCCTCCCTGCCGGCACCTGGGGGCTCCCCGCGGCTCCGGCACACCCGGCATGCGGTTCCCGGCATGCGGCTCCCGGGACGCGGCCACCCATCCCTTCCCGAGCCGCCCCCGGAGCCGCGGGCAGGGAGGCGGGTCCGGCCCCGCCCCGCCCGGGCTGCCCCGGGCACCGGCGCCTTTGTCACCGCGGCCGCCCGTGGGAGGCCATTTTACCGACCCCGCGAGGAAATGAACCCAAGGAGCGGGGCGTGGGGAGGGGGGACAGGGTCACGGGGGACACGCACAGCGAGAACCGCGCCGAGCCCCCGCCGCGCCGAGCCCTCCATGGCCCCGGGGGCGCGCGGGGCGGGATGCGGGGCGGGATGCGGGGCGGGATGCTCGGCGGCCCCGCCGCCCGGGAGGGACCCTCGGGAGCGCTGCCCGGCCGTGCCGGGGAAGTGACGTGCGGGTGTCCCCCGGAAGAGCTGCGGGGGCCCCTCCGCAGCCATGTAGGTGCCGTCAGAGCGGGGCGGGAGCGCGGCCCGGCCATGGACGGCAGGTACGGCCGGCACCACCCGGGGAGGGGGTCCCGCCGCGCTGCCCGTGGCGGGGCAGTGCCGGGGGTGGGGAGGGCGCGGGCGGCCCCCCCCGCGGGTGCGTGGTGCGGCCCCGTGACCGTCCCGTTTTGTGACCATCCTGTCCCGTTGTGTGACTGCCCCATCCCGTTGTGTGACCATCCCGTCCCGTTTTGTGACCATCCCATCCCGTTGTGTGACCATCCCGTCCCGTTTTGTGACCGTCCCGTCCCGTTCTGTGACTGCCCCGTCCCGTTTTGTGACCATCCCGTCCCGTTGTGTGACCGTCCCGTCCCGTTCTGTGACTGCCCCGTCCCGTTTTGTGACCGCCCCGTCCCGTTGTGTCCCCGCAGCGGCGCCGCGGCCCCGGCGGAGCCGAGCCTGCCCAACCTCACCCCGCGACACCGGCAGCTCATCCCCACGCCCTGCGGGCCCGTGAGTACCCGCGCCCCGCGGCACCGCACACACACACACACACCCCTTCTGATAGTCATAGAATTACGGGATGTCCTGAGCCGGGAGGGACCCACAGGGATCATCCAGTCCAACCCCTGGCCCTGCACAGACACCCCAACAATCCTACCCTATCCCTGAGAGCGCTGTCCAAATGCTCCTTGAGCTCTGGCAGCCTTGGGAAGTGACCATTCCTTGGGAAGTGACCATTCCTTGGGAAGTGACCATTCCATGGGAAGCCTGTTGCAGTGCCCAACCTCCTTCTCTGGGGGAAGACCCATTTTTCCCGAGATCCAGCCCGACCCTGCCCTGCCACAGCTCCAGCCGTTCCTGGGGTCCTGTCCCTGCTCAGGGATGGGAGCAGTCATCTCTCTGTGCTGAGTTTCTGCGAGGACGTGGCTTCACCTGAAGTATTTTAGTGAGAGAAAACAAGGACCTCACTGAGAACCCCGACCCTGTGTTTGCAATCCTCTAAAACTGAAATCTGGGAATGTGTTGCCCGCTGGACACCTCCATGTACGTGTGTGGGCATTGGCAATCTCCAATCCCAGGAGATGGGATTACAATGCCATGACCTTTGCGAGACAGAAAGGTTGGAGGTACAAACCAGGGCAATCTTGGCTGAGATTAGTTATGCAATAAAGTCAGACTTCCCCCTTCCTCAGCAATTTTGGAGTTTCAGTTCAGTTGGAGAGTTTCTCTTCCTTTTCCCAGGGTAAAACCCTGCACTGCCTCATTTACCCAGCTTGCCCCCATGTGTTTTTTAGGAACAGCACCGAGTTTATTCTGCGTTCAGAAACATTTCCTTTGCAGATAAAGCCATGTTCAGAGCTCTCCTTCCCTGTCAAGATCTACTTCTGTGTCACTATTCTGTCCCTGCTGAGTGTCCTAGGGCTCACCATAGAGACACTGGTCCGGCAGACCGAGGAGGATTTCACCATTTCCTTTATCCAGTTGGTTGGAGTTGGTAAGAAACTGTTGGGGTTTTGAAACAAATACTTTTTTTTTTCCCCAATGTATAATTAAGCAGCAACTGAAGTTACTTACGTGAGAGGTGCTGAATGTTCAGCTGTGCCAGAAAAGCCTCCAGTTCCCATTTTAATGTCTGATCTCCAACAAGAAAATGTGAAGGCATCTCTCTCTGCTAAGTTCCTGCAAGGATGTTGCTTCATTTGAAGTATTTTGTTGAAATAAGAACCTCATTTTTAAAAAAATCTCCTTTTTGTCTAATATTATTCCCTCCACTGGAAGCGAGATCCAAACCTCCTTGGGTATTTCCAATGAGAGCTTCAATAGAAACTTCTTTTCATATTCTTGGGTCCATTTGTGTTAAACAGAAATTACCACGAAAATAATAATAAACTATTTCAGGAAGCGGCTTTAGCAGGTCTTGGCTGCCAAAACAGTGTGAAAAAGGAGAGATTGTGGGTGTAACACAGTCCTTGCCTTCCAGCTCTCACCCAGAGGGAACGAAGACAATAGCTTTGTTCCAGATTCTATAATTAGACAAATCCCAACAATGCTTTAATTCCAAACCTCTGATTTAATGAGCAGCTTTTCACACATCCCAGCACGAGCTGCAGTGTTAGAACAGCCTGAAGAACCCTCCGAATAAATCAGATCAGTCACAGGTCTGGGAAGTTGAAGCTGCACTGGCCCATCTGTTTTCCCCCAAACCCATGTTTTCTGTGTGCTAGACAAAGACTGACAGGTGTTTCTTTAAAGAAAACCAGATTTTACAGCCCTGGCTGTAACAACCTCTTGGGTTTACAATTGAATTTAAAGGGGGGTTGGGGGTTTAATCTGTTGAAAAATGTTCACCCCTCCAAAGCAAAGGGGTGTCCTGTATTTCAGAAACCTGCATGTGCCACCTCTGCAAAAACTTCACAAAAAAAAAAAAGAATTCCTTTTGATTGAGCAGCTGAATTTGCAAAACAAGGAAGTGCTGTCTTAAGTCTCTGAGGTCAAGAGCATGTCCCAAAAATCCCGTGATTCACTCTGTAATTTGCCAATCATTTTCCACTCTGTCAGTCCCTGTTAACGGCGGTGGAAAAGGAAGTTCAGTCACTGAAGGTTTGTTTGGAGACTCAAGTTATTGTGTTCCTTTGAAGACTTGGACAACACTTTGTCCCCCTGTCCCAGCCTTGCAAAAGGGGGGGATTTTTTACGTGTGGAATCCAGGAAGCAGCACTCTGGAAAAAGAAATCCTTTGTTACTCTGGCTGTGGGAAGAACCAACCAGTGTTTGCAGGAGCATCCTATAAAAGAACAAAGCCTTTTCCTTATTTCAGCTTTGCCAGAACAGCACAGAGTTCACAGTGACAGGTGACTGAGGGGCTTGGTGTATTCTATAAAAGCAGAACCTTTTCAGTTACTTTGCAGGGTGGGGAGTTTCAAAATTTCCCCCATAAAGATAAACTGAATCCATTCTGTCCAGTTCAGCACACAAACCACGTGCAGTGCCCAGACAACACTGCAGAGGGGGGAGTGTGTGAGCAGTAAACTGCCTGTTAGTCACCTGAACTTCCCTCCCTGGGAAGATGATGTCATCTCAGCTCTTTAACAAAAATGGTGCTGCTTCATTTCGTTCGAATATTCCATTGGACATAACCAGTGTGGTGTTAATAGATTAACACAGCCCAGCTGCCAGCTTGGGTGGCTGATACACTGCCCTTTGCAAAGAGTGGAATTTAAAAATCTGATTGTTTAAGTCCTGGGGAAGAGTGTTTGAAGTCTCTGATTCAGCCTCCTTGGTCCAACAAAGGCTGTGTGGATCGAGGAGCCTCAGCTCGAGGTTCTGAGCGGGTTTTGGGCTCCCAGCTGCAGCACACTGGGAGCTCTGCTGGTGTTCAGTGTGTCCTGACCTGGCACTGCCCTTGCCTTGTGCCCCCAGTGTTCTGTGTGTACTATGTGAGCCGGGGGATCCTGCAGGAGAACCGCCAGGAGCTGATGGTGTTCGTGCTGTCCATCCTGCTGGTGATGCTGCGCTCCGTCACCAACTTCACCGTCCTCCCCGCCGAGCAAAAGCCGAAGCTCCTGGTCAGTCTCCTGCTTTTCTCACTCATTTTCCCCTTCTCCACGTGTTGGGGGTGAAAATCCACAGATGTCAGAGGATTGCACAGGGTTACTGCAGAAAACACCCTTCACTTCTCCCGCTCTGCTTCAGATTTCCAGCTGTAAAACACCAGGCCTAAAATCACATAAATTTAACTGTGGATAGAACTGGATCTATCCACAGGACACAGCCCTGTGTTTTTATGAGATTTATGGGAACCTGCTGCAGGGAAATGAGACACAGCAAGCTGGGGGAGATACTTCCATTGCAGATTATCTTGTTTGCACTTCATAGCAATTAAATGCGATGCAAAGATTTCATTCTGTGCCTTGCTGAGATCTGGAGTTAAACTTCCCCTTGCTGTGCTTCCCAGGAGTCCTTCCTTTTTCATCACATATTTATCACAGGTGGAAAGAGGAAGTTGCTTGCTGTGAAGTCACCCAAAAATTATTCTTCAGTAGGAGAGGTGGCAACCAAAGTAGAAAGGTGGAGCAAAGGAGAATTTTCCAGTTTAGTTTATCTGTCAGCTGTACATAAAATTAAACAGGCTTATCTGCAGCCAAGTGGGTTGCTTGGGTCAATAAGGAACAGGCATCAGAGGGTGCAGGTTGCTTTAAGATGTGCAGCCAAGTCATCAGTTTATATATTAAACAAGAGCCTGCAAGTAAAGCCTGCTGGGGAAGATGTGAAGGGAGCTGTGAAGGGCTGTCTGTTTTACCAGCTGAGCAGTAACTTGGGTTGCTGGAACTCCTGAGCAGGAATGATTTCTGGTGTAAATATTCTCATAGCAGTGGAATTATGAAGGGTGCCACTCACACTGTCCTGTCCTGCCACGGCCAGTGCCACCCTTGTGTCTGTCCCCTCCAGGCCCGCTTTGTCCTGATCCTGCTGGTTGGCTCCTTCGACGTCATCTGTGCCATCATCCTCATCCAGAGCCAGAGCATGATGGCATTCCGGGTGGGGGGTGCCCTGGAGAGCCTCCAGTCCCAGTACTTCATGCTCAACCTCTGCTTCTCCATGCTCACCTTTGATCTCCAGGCACAGGTAAATGGCTCTGGCCCCCAAGTTCCCCTTTTTTCCCTTCTTATTAATGATAAGTTGGACAAGCTGAGCTAATTCTGAACTCCCCCAGCAATCCTGCCTCTGTCTTACCTTGTAGTGATGCTCAGGTTTCTATAGGGGGCCTCAGTTAAAATCCATAAAAATGAATCAATGTGATTTTATCACTGTCCTGCACAAAAGGAGAACTGAAACTCGCTTTTGGGAAGTTTATCCGTAACAACAGGTACATCCAGAGGTTCCAGCCCAGCCACAGCCTCCTGAAATAAGAAGGGTCATTCCTGCCCAACATCCCAGCTTACTCTGCTGCCTCCCAGCTGTGTCCTGCGCTGGGGGAAGGGATCCTGGGCTGGGAGAGGGGGCTGCAGGGTCCCAAAGCAGTGACTTCTCCCCATCTCTGCCCCTGCCAGCTGTGCCTGTGCATCCTGCTGATCAGCCTGCACAAGATCACCCTGGTGCACAACATCATCTCAGCCACGGGGGCCCTGTGGGGCTGCCTGAAGGTCACCGTGGGCATCGTGGCGGTGAGTGCTGAGCTGAGACCCCCGGGGAAAGCACCCTGAGGGGGCAGATCCTCACCCTGAGGGGGCAGATCCTCACCCTGAGGGGGCAGATCCTCACCCTGGGGGACAGATCCTCACCCTGAGGGGGCAGATCCTCACCCTGAGGGGACAGATCCTCCCCCTGAGGGGGCAGATCCTCACCCTGAGGGGGCAGATCCTCACCCTGAGCAGTCACCCCAGAAGGGACAGAGTTTTATTCTCAGTCCTTGATCACCTGTTTAAATGAAACCTGCAGGGTCACACTTCGTTGTTTGTGCCTCTCTGACAACGCTGGGTGAAACAGGGGAGAGTCCTCCAAATCACTGGGGTTACACAGACACAGTGAGACTTCACAGGCCTTAAATCCTTGGGACCAGAAAGATGGGTGGTCCTTTAGGGGGCAGCTTCTTCAAAGTTCAGGTTAAAATGAGGATTTGTGAACTTGAAATGTCATTTTTCACCTCCTGAAATCTTGAGACTCTGTTCCAAGAGTGATTGCAGAATCAGGGCCAAAGTACATCAGATACGTGAGTCTTTTATGACCAGGAAGGAGTTTAGGGGTTTTTTTTGGGGAGGGGGAGTGGTGAATATTTTTTTAGGCTCCTTGGCTGTTTGCTTTGCTGTTCACACGAATTCCTGGCAGCTGAAATGCAGCTTTCCAATTGTTTTGATGGCTTTCCGTGCTAAAAGTGGAGGCAGCACCAAGCACTGTGCTTTTAAAAGGCTTTGGCAACTCAGGTAACACAGAATCACCTTTCTCCTAATCAGAACAATGCCTGGAGGGCAAAGTTACAACTGAGAGCTCAGCCCGACCAACACTAGAAATGCCACTGAAAAATCAACTGTTTGGAGCTTTTACAGAGTATGTGACAAGGAGTTTTAGAGCTGTGTGTATGTCTTGCCTCATTCTACAGATCCTGAAGGAGCTGAAAGCCCTGGTGTGGGTTTTTCTGCTGCAGAATGTCCCTGAAGTGGTGTATCTGCTCTACCTGCTCTACACGGTAACACTCACCGGGCTGGGGGGGCTCCTCTTCAGTGCTGGGTCCTCCAAAACATCCTCCTGTTGGCTCCAAAGAGAGCAGCAGACACCTCCTACCTCCTCAGGATCCATTCTTCAGGACAGGAACCATTTCAGAGTGATCTTGAACTCGTTGGACACAGGCTCTGGAAGTCTCTGGCAAAGTGTCCGGAATAATTAGGGAAAAAGGCACCACAACCTCCCAGTAGAAGACACAGAGCTCCTCAGAAATGCCTCCCTTCCTTCACAGGGCCTCAGGTGGTGCCAGAGTGTTTGACAGGGGCTCAGCTGATGTGTTTTAAAGGATTTCTTAGGCAGCACCCCCAGCTGTTGATCTGCTGTAGCCAGAACGAGCCCACCCAAGCCCAGTGCTGGGCATTTATTTTGGCACGGGAAGGGTGATAAAGCATTTCTCAGCACCTCCCACGAGGTGGGAAAGGAGGCAGGGAGAGAGAAGGGCAAGGGCAGAGCAGGACACTTCACCCTCCATCTTCTAAACAGGAAACTTAAGTTTAAAAGGGACCATTTTGGGGTTTTTTTTCTTCCCCCAAATTCCCCTTCTCTCAGAAATTCGGGGCTCGATTGCATCTCACGGCCTCCAGGTTTGGGGTGCTGATTGTTTTATTGTCTCCATTTTCCTGCAGGTGATCAGGGAGTGGGGCAAAGGGAACTCCTACACTCTGGAAGCTGCTTTCATCACCGGCTCCTGCATTTCTGTTGCCATTAAATCTGTGCTGTTCTGGGCCCTGCTCCACGTGTACCGCAGCTTTGGGCAGGGGCTGAGAGAGAGAAGTGAGTACCTCAAAGAGCTGCCTGGGGGGGGTTGTGGCCCCTCGTTCCACAGGGAGCTGGAGAGGCAGGAAAACAGGGATAGTCCCAGTAAAAGGCACATTTCTGAGGGCATCAGGCAATTCTGCAGCCTCAGAGCTCACTGGGCTGAGCAAGCTCAGAAGCTGGAGAGGAGCATGTGTGGCTTCTCCCTGAGGAAAAGCTGACACTGGTCAGTTAAAATTGCTGCCAACTTTGCAGGGAATGCTGGCATCCAAAAAAATCAGGCCTGTGTGGAAAAAGATCCATGTGGGTTTTCTTATCGTGCTGTGTAAGAACAACGAGACACAGAATAAAGGGACCCAGAGAGCGACAGATCCTGAACAACCCCGAGCTCCTTTGGCAGGAGGGGCACTGTGAGCGTTGCTTTGGTGCTGACTGACCCTCCTCTCTGCCCACAGTGTTTTCTTCCTATGGAAGGATCGACTCCTGAGCCCCCCCGTGCTCCCCCTGCAGCTCCCACGGAGTGAAGGCACAGCAGGGACCTTCTGACCCAGCACTGACCGGGCTGGTGAATCTGGGGCCACCTGCACGGACGTCACACATTCCTGGACGGGGCTGGAGAGCCCCAGCAGGGCAGCTGGGATGGCTCAGACAGCAGAGGGGCACTCAGCCTTTAATATTGTAATTAAAAGTTTGCTATTTTATTGACTGCAACCTTTAACTACTGGCTATTTTTAAATAAAGCACAAGCACAGTGTGTGTGTGTGGATAATTATTTCACTTAAAACAGCACGAACTCAGTGGGAAATCTCATAATTAATATATAATTATTATAAATACAAACATAAATTTAAAAGCCCTATTAAAAATTTGTATTTTTCTCACCCCGGTCTCCTAAATCTGCATTAAATCTACATTGATGTGACCAAAGGGGGGGCACGAAGGGGTTAAGCTGTCTGGCCCCAGCTGACAGAGCAGCAGCTGATGGCTGTGACTTCATCCCACAAGTCAGGGGGACTGTGAATTGTTGCTGAAATGGGGAAACACAATCAGGCACATTCAGGCCTTTTGTGCAGCAGGGCCTGCCCAGAGCAGGACGAGGAAGGGAAGGCTCTGATCTTGCACAGATCAGGTGAAGAAAGGGTGTTTTATGCAATAAATAGAGTGGTAAATAGTTTTATGTCATAACTGGAGTGTCACTGTCCAAGGGAATTTTGCTATCCAAATTATCAGGGATTATTTGACAGCCTTGGCCTTGCATTTCTATCCCTGGGCCTTCAATCAAAAACATGGTCAGTCCATCCCAGCTCCCTGCACACAGGATCTGGTTCAGCCTGCACAGCAAACCCAGCATTTATTTCAAAACTCTTGAGCAAAAAAATTGAGAGAAGCCCTGAGTGTATTTGTAGAAAAGAGATGTCCCTGTCCCCTGAGACAACATCTCAACCCCCCTGGACATCTGCTCCCCAACCAACCACCTGGGTGTTCTTCATTTCCCTCCTCCCCCAGTCCAAGTGCTGCTGGACAAATCCAACTTTACAAAAAGATTTTATTGAAAGGATTGAAAAATAGTTTTGTCTTCAACAATATTTTTAAAACAGGTTCTCAATGCGTTAACAATATGTAACAGGATTTTTTTCAGCTTTTAAAAATTCAGTACACTGCTTTGCTCCGTGCTACACAGTTGTTAATGACTTCAATTTCTACCAGAGGATAACTTTAAAAAAAAACCCCAAAAAATCAAACCAAATTCATTTCCCAGCTTCCATTTTTGGCCCTTTGTAGACTGGAAAGGATCTGTAGGTACAGGGACACCCACAAACCCCTTGCTTTAGAAACTCCTCATCAGCAAAACCCTTATTTGTGTTTTGTTTTTGTTTTTTTTTCAGTACAGTTTCAACAAGTTAATCTGAACGAGCTACATCAGCAGAATGAGGTTTTATTGCCAACAAACCGAGTGTGCATTTACAGCTTTTTTTTTTGCCTTTTTTTTTTTTTTTCTGGTTCAGCTCTGAGCCAAAATTCCCCCCCCAGGACAGCAGTTGGATGTGAGAGCCCCAGGGCTGCTCAGGAACTGCAGTCTGGGAATGGCAGTTTGTGGATTAAAATCCTGGAGAAGGGCCTTGGAACACTCAGGTCAGTCTGAGCAGTTGGGATGTTGGGATAACTGGAGCCAAGGCAGCTTTGGGAAGGGAAATCAACCCAAAAACCTCCTCAGCAGCAAGAGCTTCTCCAACAAAAACTGCAGCAGCCCCAGAGCCAGCAGTGCAACTGCAGTGGGGGATAATTCAAAGAATAAATCCAAAGCCAACCCCTAAGGTGGGTCTAAAGTAGTTCAGTACACTTTGATTGCAGATTCCATGACCTGTGCACTCTGAAAATCAAAAGTCCGGCCACTTAGTCAAGAATAGCTCTACTATTATAAAAAGCATAAATAAAAAGTGCTGAATATAGTTTTATCTTTAAAAAAATACTAGATAAGGCTCATAAATCATCTCACCTTGCCTCTGCAAAATGATTCCCACTTCCCAGTGTGCCTGGAACTCCACTCCTTTTTCCATCTTACCACACATTTCCCCACCCCCTGCTCCTTCTCTCAATTATTGCATGTTTAAATAAAATAGATTCAAAGCAAAAAGCCTGACACTTCTACAGTTGAGAAAGTAACCAGTTCTCAGAGAACTGGATACCCCACCCAGGAAACCCGTAAGCAGCTTCAAAACAGTGATAAAACAATTACTGCAGATTCAAGTGGAAGAGAAACCCCCAAAGCTCCCCTGGACAATTCTCCCAGGTACCACAAAAATCCGTCTGTTTAGACCAGATCAACCCAAGGTTCTATTTTACAACATTTACAAACCCAGTCTTGGTTTCTATCGACACCCTTTCACTGTGATTTGAACCATTCACTGAGAGTTTGCTTCTCTTTTAAAAGGAAAAGTGCTCTCAGCTGCTCTGAATGAGCTCAGGGCAGCCCCCAGAACATTATTGGGACCATCAGAGGACAAGGGGTCAGGCAGGGCCTGGGAATGGGAAAGGGAACTCTCCCCATCCCCACTTTGGACCACGCAGAGCTTCTCACCCCCTCTCCAAGGAAAAGCAATCCCCCTGCAGGGCTGTGCCCCAGGCTCTCCCTGAACAGCCCCTGCTCCTTCAGAGACCCCCCAGCCAGGCTGCAGATGGGTGATGGTGATGGTGAGACTGCACCGCAGAGAACAGAAATGTAAACATCCCCCTGGGCTCTCAGCTCAACCCCAGGGCAAACCCTTTTATCCCCCCCCACCCCTCCCAACCAGTTCTGCCGTTGGGTTTTTTTGGTTTTCTGTCCTTTCACAAAAGCACAGAGAGTAAAATCTGTCCAGGGAGAGCAGTTAGAAACCTGGGAAAGCATCTCAGAAAAGGAGACACGGGGCTTGGAATAATCTTGAGTGCTGAAGGCACCGTTGCTGCTCCCCTGGGAATGTGTCCTCTCCAATTCTCCAGCCACCAGAAGCAGTGTCCCATCCTGTTCTGCTCAGCACCAAGAGCTGGAAGGTATCCATGGAAGCTGAGGGCATTGCAGGATATTTTCTTCCAGACAACAGTGGAACTAGACAAGATCGTGGCAATTGAAGTCCAGATTCTTCCTGAACACCTGGAGGACTTTTGTTTTTTTTTTTTTAAATGTCTCTAATGCTATTCCAGGGAATCAAGCAAAAAATAATTAGAAAAACACAACACATGGGTGATTCCCACCAGCAGGAACTGCAGAGCTCTAAAGCAGCTCAGCTACAAAACCAGAGGTACCTGCAATAATTAATGATATTTGTGGGTATTCCCACAGTGCTGACAGCCAAGGGTCAACCAGGAGATACAAATGCACACATAAAAAAATATATCCTTTTTGTGTTAGTTCCACCAATCAATAAAAAACATCCTCCATGGGTGTTTCTTCAGTGGGTCACATCTGAGAGCAAGAAAAGTGCTTTCTGGGCCAGATGTGTTCGGGCTAACAAAGAGGAGATTACCTTTTTTTTTTTCTTTTTTTTTTTAAGAAAGCTTCTTAGAGCCTTTATACTCAGAGCAGTGTTAAATGGAATTATAAATATACTGAATAAAACTGGCTATTTTAATGCCACTTCCCCGGGGTGTATCTACATTCAGCCTTGCCACTGCCAGTGGTTAAGGGAGAGGTTACAATCAAAGCTGCAGATGTGGTTGTTGGAAAGGATCCTTTTCCAGGAGGGAATTCCTGCTGGATCACAACAATCCAGAGCCCAATTTCTTCCATTCCTAACTCTCGGTCGGTGCAGGAAGGAACGCAATTCCCAGCCACGGCACCTGCCAGGTCACAAAGCACAGCCAGCAGTGCAGGCCCACACGCCCCTGGCCAAAGCCCAGGCAGGCAGAAGGGACACTGCCACTCTCCACTCCCACGGGGCTGGCAGATGGAGACACTCAAAACTCCTCCTCCTCCACGGCAAAGTTGTTCTGCTTCTTCCTGACGTTCCAGTGCAGGCACTCGGCCAGGCTCTCGAACCAGTCGCTCACGGGGTCTCGGAAGCAGATGGAAGGGAGGGGGTAGCAAGAGGTAGTGATGCTGATGCTGCAAACAGCACGGGACAGCTGTCAGGCAGGGCAGCAAACAGCACTCTGGGCAAGAACCAACCCCACTGCTGAGCTAACACAGCCCTGCAGCCTCCAAGAGCTCCCATGGCCCAGCCAGGAGCAAGGCTGAGGGGTCAGGGTTCGTAAATGTTCCTTCACTGGCAACAACTCCTTTACAGGTGTCAGAGAATGAGGGAACTGCATGGATCAGGGTTTTCTACCCTTAGAGATGTTACAATCAAAAATAAAAAGGCCTGACCTGTCTCCATGGCATATTTCCTGCCTCTTCCTCCCATCAAAGGAAACCCAGGCTGTGTTCCTGGCGTCGGGGGAGAGCATGATCTGAAAGAGAGACAGGAGCTCACCTGCAGGCCCAGAGCATTCCCAGGCACATTCCCACGGGCATTCCTTCACTGCCCACAGCATTTATGTGCTCGTTACAACGTTTGCAGTTCTTGGTTCACAAAAGAGAAATGAGAGCGAAGGAGCCGACCTTGAGTTCCACGCCAGCAGGAACCACGATGGGTCTGAAGGACAGGGAGTGTGGGCAGATGGGGGTGATCATGATGGCAGGAACGTTGGGATGGATCATGGAGGCTCCTGCTGCGGCTGCATACGCCGTGCTGCCCGTGGGGGTGGACACAATGACCCCTGGGAGGGACAAACGGGCACTGCATCAGCACCACAGTCATTGTGGCAGGCACAGCAGATCCCAGAGTCGTGAAAACCGAGCTGGTGTTCTAGGGCAGGACTGCAGCCTGGCACACACAGAAAGGAACTCCCTTTTAATCCCACCTGTCCTGCGCTCTGGGGATGTTGCTCAAAGTTGTGCATCTCGGGTTACAGGTTCTGTAACAGTGACTCTGGTTTTTCTTTCAAGGGTAGGAGCTTTGCAGGTGAACTCCTGCAGGCCACCAGCTGGGACTGTTTGCCTTCAGCAAACTCCAGCCATCCACACCAATCCTTCCTGAGCTATGCCTTGCCTTTAGCCCAACCATGTGACACCCAAAGAAACTGCCACTTGCCTCCACAAGCCCACAACAAGCTTACACCACCCCAAAGACTCCCTGGGGGACACACCAGTCACCAGTGAACAAACACACCTATCCCTTGCACGCTCATCTTTGCTGCCACAGGTGAACTGAGAAGGGACAGAGCTCCAGACTCACCATCTCCCTGCACTGTGGTGATCAGGTGTCCATTCAGAAACACATCCACGTTGGACAGGTAGGAGGAAGGGCCACGATCCACCACGACCTCGTTGAGGACCTGCCACGACACCAAACATTTACCCCAGCCTGGGTCTGCTGCCCTGGCAAGGGAATAAAGGACCAAGGGAAACAACGTTTTCCAGACCTCTGGAAAATGCAGGCTGATTTAGCAGCTGCCAAATCAGACTCTCTTCACTTCTGTCATATCAAGTGCCAGCTGAAGCCTTTGGCTGTTATGAGTCATTTCCAGAAGCTGGTCACTAATGGTTTGTCTTTTCATTTATTAACAAAATCTTCGCTGTATCTCACTTTAGAACTGCTACTTTTGTTGTCAAAACAGAAGGAAGGCTGGATTCCACCCTGGAGGTCTTTTCCAACCTAAGTAACTCTGTGATTTCTGTGAAATTACTGCCAAAGCCAAAGCACAGCAAGAGCAGATATGGGCACCCCTCCCTCCTCCTTCAGTGCCCACACCGAGTTAGAGCAGCCCAGATCAGTCCCACAGCATTGGGACACAAAACAATCACCCAGCAATTCAAACCCAGCCTTCAGTCCCGCTGCCTGCTGTGCCCCCTCACCTGGTACTGCATGACTTGCTTGCCCCCTTCCTTCTCCAGGCTGGCGGGCACGACCCCGTTCTCCTCGATGCCGTTCGGGACCGCCGCTCTCTCCCTGTGCTCCTTCACCACCTTCACCTTGAGCCTGCTCCTGAGCACCAGGGCTGCATTGCCTGGGGGTGGAGAACAGGAGGCAGCACTCCCAGGACCGTGGCAGTGCAGCAAATCCCCCCAGGATGAAATGCCCTCCCCTCGTTCCTGAGCTTCCAGCGCTCCCGGTTCATTCCCAGGATAATGGGCTACGCTCGGTTAAAGCTCTGAGCTGATTTTTAGTAGTACACGAGCAAAACTGAAGTCAAATTTCAGTCCCTTCCCACCCTCCTCACTGTGTAAAATTTGATTTTTATATGGGTGTGATCAAGACTGGAAAACGCTGCTGGGCTTGTGTGATCTTCACTGAGACCAGAGCCAAGTGAAAGAAAACCAGAGCAGGAGAAATGTGTACTAAAAGGCAACATTCCAGGAATGTGGGAATTTTATACATCTTTTTTTTTTTTAGAATCTACTTTGGGCACAACTCAATCGCATTTTGAAGAAATAAAGTATTTTTTACTTCCATAAAATATTTTATGTTTGCCTGACTCGTCAGTTTTTAAACACTGCACTGCTTAGAGAACTGGTATAGAAAAATGTCACAATAGAAACACCACCCCTTGTCCCCTTAAATTTACCTTCTATAACCTGAGTGACTTGGGACTGAAAATTCTCGAAATTAAAGGGAGTAAGAAATCCAAGGGATCCCAGATGAAAAGCCATAACTGGGGGGACGCTGCCCTATCAACAAAGAAAAGAATTTTAGAGCCACTGAATCAAAGCAATTCACATCTCAGCTCATTGCTGTAAACATTTTGAGTACTGATGTAACTGTGCTTAACAAAACCAGCCCATTTTCCATCATTTTCAGGAGGTAAAACGGGTTTGATGACGAAAGGAACCACCAGCAAAGGACAAATGTGAACTCGGCAGCAAAGGGGGGAAAACCCACTTTCAAATGCTTCAAAAAGGAAAGGTTTTCAGGTCTATCTCCCACAAGGACCAACCTGGAAAAGTGAAGAAGCATAAAGCAAGGTCCCATCTCCTCCCAGGCAAATGATAAAGTCTATCTGATTGGAGATATCATCATAATCTGCAAGCAGCAGAGAAACACAAGCTCTGAATTAAGCTGTACCAACACTCCTCTTCATCCCCCAGCTACAACCAGGAAGAAAAATCCCAAGCTGCAGCACGACAACATTCACCCAGGAACACTAAAAAAACCCCAAAACTGGGATGTAACTACAAATGTTTGCAAAAGACACTTAAAATTAACAAACCCAACCCAGAGAAGCACAAGAGAAAAAGCAAACATAACTGTCCCCTCAAGGAGTCACTCCCGTACCTTCTCTGAAGGTGCAAAATTTCTTCTTCACTGGTCCAAAATTCTCATCATTAGCTATGGCAGGGTCTTCCAGCACCTTTTTCTCTACATACACTATCATATTGTTCTCCTTGGGACAGAGACAATAAGCTTGTTATTAATGGCTTAGAATGCCAACACATCTGACTCTCCCCGTGGTCTGCTTTAGTTTACAACACTTAAATAACAGTTCACAGCAGTGCTCTGCACACCTTGGTTGTTCTTCCCTGGGTGGTTTTAACTCTCAGGAGGATTTTGCAGCGTGCACAGACCACGTAATAAATGAAAGTGCAGCCTGGAATGCAGATGACACAGAGCAGAACCACTGCTGTGTTTGGCCAGGGCTTAAAGCTCCTGAATATCCCACTCCCTGTCATTTGGAACTGCAGAGAGGAAGGTTTCACTTCACTTTTTTCGGGGTTTTAAGCTCTGTGCTTGAAGTACTTCAGCACTGATCCTGAGCTCTGAAGCAGATTTTACCACACCCAGTGGCAAGGGCTGTGAAGGTTTATCTGCACGTGGTAATTCTGCACACTAAACACAATCAGTAACTCAGAGAGGTTTAGACACAACATTTTTTATGGTAAAACTGGAATTTCCCCTCTCACTACCTCGGTCAGGTACACACAAAGCTCCTTGAAGGGCTGCAGCAAACTGGCATCCCGGATCTTCTTGATCACCAGGACACTCTTGGGGGGTTTGTTCCACGTCAACCGCTGGCTGGCTGGATCCTGGATGTGCCTGCAGGACAAAGACCCCCCAGAGTCACCACCTCCTGACCTGATCTGCCAGTGATACAGGGGTAAAAACCCCTCAGCACAACACAGGACTCAGGTGTGGTAACTCCTGGCCCTGCTGCCACAGGAGCAGCCTGTGCAGAAAGGGACTTGAACAGAAGCACCACAACAGCTCTCAGAGCAAACTCCTCCACTGACACCTCCCCTGCTGCTCCCCTGCAGTGTTCCAGTGCTCTCCCCTCTTCAGCCGACCCAAAACAAGGACAAACATTCAATCAGGGCATCAGAAAAAGCTGCAGCATAATTTTTTTTCCCCCATCCAACACTGCAAGTCAAAAGGCTTAATGTAAATTTAGAATTCATTCCATTTTAGTGCCCATATTCTACATTCAAAGCACAGCAGAAACTAAGTTATAATGCAGGAGTCTAATATCAACAACACTGACAAGAACTGAAGTTTGCAGCACTGATTTCACTGGATGAGCCCAGAACCAGTTCCAGCTTCACTCAGACAGAGGCCAGGCTGCCTCTTTCCAGCTGTACTCACCAATTCCACGGAGTTCTACTACACGAAACGTTACTCATAACACACTTTAAGATCTTCATGTTTCCCTCCAGGAGTCAGGCAAATGCAACAGCTCCAAAAAAAAAGTAAAAGGCTGAGGCTTTTATCACTTGTTAATAAACTGTGGCCTCAGAAGAAAACATGTGGCTCTGAACAATGTTTCTCCCTGTTGAAGTGTTTCAATCGGTCCCAATAAAACGCTGTGAGGCTTCCCAGGAAAATCCCCTGGAAAACGTTTACTCCGGAATCATCAGAGGCAAGACTTCACCAGGAAAATCCCATCTCAAAAAAGAGCTTCAAAACCAGGTATTTGACTTCCCCTTTCTCTCCAGATCCTTTTTTCCCTGAGGGTTCACTCAGTTCATCGTGAGAGCCCCCAGAAGGCGGCTCTGCCAGCTCTGGTGCTGATGTCGCACTGACAGAGGCACCCAGACCCTCCCTGACTTCTGCCTGGATGTAAAAATTGTGATTCTCTGCTAAAAAGTTCCTTCCCATGAAGGGAGTGTAATGATATTATTACTCAGACAAGGAAAAAAAAAAAAAAAAAATAAAAAAAAATAAAAAAGGTTTTGCTCGTTTTTAGGAGAGCCAACAAAACCCTGGGCGCAGCGAGAAAAGGAATTTACAGTTTGGTCCTCAGTCCTTCAGTTCAAGCACCTTTGCTCCCCCCAAGCTGTCCTGCCCAGGCAGCTTTCCCCTGGCACGTGTCACCTGCAGCCTCTGCACGCCAGGGCTCCTGTCCCTGCAGTTATACCCCTTGTCCTGGGCCAGCCCCTGGGGAGGAGCTGCTCCCACAGCCAGGTGGGGAAACACAGCCCAGGCGGGGCTTCAGCTGAGCCCAGCTCTGCAGGGCTTCTGACACCACCACCAGGAACCAGGAAACTCAGGGTTCCCTCCCGGAGAGATCCGAGTCACACCCTGCTGGGGAAGGGCTGGGGACCACCGGTGTGATGAGAGCATCACTGTCTGCTGAAGGGTTGGGGACCACCAGTGTCCTGAGAACAGCCCTGTGTGCTGAGGGGAAGGGCTTGGGCAAGTAAATATTGACTTAAATACCTCACACTTAAGGGAGAGAGCAAAGAAATAAAACCTTTTAAAGGGGCAAAAATCGTGGGTTTTTCCCAGCACGGTTTGGGATGGGAGGGAACTTAAAGGTCACCCAGTTCCCTTCCGCGGGCAGGGACACCTTCCACCATCCCAGGGGTGAGGAGGGGGAAAGCAAACTTCTCTTTGCCCCACAAGGAGCACGGTGCCCTTCACTTGAGGAGCACTTACATAATGGTTTTAGGGTTTTGCAGCATACAGGCCTTTGGTCCAAACGTGGTCACTGGGCATGGTCCGTGCAGGGAGCGTGTTCTCCTGGAGGGACAAAAACCAAAAATCAACTAGAGAAAAAAACCAAATCTGAGGACAAACTGGGGGCATTTGGCTCCACAGCCACCCAAACCACTTCTCTGGGACAGCTGCACTAAGAAATGCAGGGCAAAGTACATTTCTTAACCCTGCCTTTGTTGCCACCGTTTCATTTTGCAGGTGTTAACTCTCACATTGAGTGTCTGCACCAGCTCCTGTGTGACACCAGGCTCACTGCTGCAGGCACAGTAATGCCTTCTCCCCCTCTATTTCTTGAGGCACTACACCTTACCTAAGAGTACCCATTTTTAGAATGGCTGAATCTGGTGTAAATACACAGAAAACAGCTCGGTGAGGGCTCTTCATGCACATGGCATTAGGTCTCCCAGTGTGTGCCCTGACCAGCATTTACAGCGAGATCTCCAGCACCAAGGCAGCTCCTTCAAGTTCTTTTGCCACTGTCAAGTCACAGTGAGTTATTTAAACACCTTTTTTGTTGTTTAAATCTTGGCACTCGATAAATTAACGAAATGCAAACCCTTCAGTCCTAAGGCCCACGGAGGTATCTGCAGTACCAGGCTGTGCCTCTGAACAGGTTGGAAAAAATGCTGGTTTTTCCCTGTTTGTTCCTATATATCTCCTGTGACCTTTGCCTTCAAATAAGCAGCAGCTCTGAGGTGTCATTTATGCTCAAAATGAACACAGGAGAACACAGGGTTACTCCTGGCTCCAGGGTGAGATTATCTGGAGCGAGTCAGAACTCACCTCCCTCCCACCTCCCTCAAGCAAATCTGGAAAGGGGAGCAAAACTTAACCATGGAACTGTTGAAACATTCTGTGAGTGCTCCTAGAATTATTCCATTAAAAAGGAGGGGGAAACATGCCTTTCCTGTGCTTAATTCATTTACCCTGCTGCTTGGCAGCAACAATCATTACTGCACTGCCTGCTATTGTGTGTGTTATAAAGCAGCTCAGGCCAGCCCTGTGACTCACTCTCAGAGCTAAAAAAACCCTCAGAAATCTAATAAAAATCAGAAGCAGCTCACAGGTCACAAATCTATATAATTAAGGAATAACAGCAACATCCCATTTGTTCCATGCCTAACAAAATGTGAGTGCCCAAGATCCGACTTCCGACCACCGAAACAGAAATCCTATTTGTTTCTCAAATGATTTTTTTTTTCCCCCCATCTGTAAGGCTAACCCAGTCAGATAAGAGCATTATTAAGTGTTTTATAAAGTTTACCTTACTTACATGAAGCAGAAGAATGAGCAAGGGCTGGCACAAGGAAGGATTAATGTGTGTGCCAGCACGGGCCAGGGAGTGATAAAGTCTCTCTCCACCGGTGAGCAATTACACTGGAAACCAGCAGAGTTAAATAACACCCTGGCACGGCATCACCTCCCACTTCTTGCCCCACTCAAGCTTCTCCCAGATAACTGTCATCTTTTGCCTTCTTTCAACACAGGTCATTATTCCAGGCCCCTCCCAGTGACTGGAATTCTGTTCCCACATTAAATATCCACGGCCGACCTTCAGGCTGTTCCAGCCATGAATCAATCCCTGCTTAACTTTTCACTGAGATTTCGCTTGGGTTTATTATTTATCAGCCTGTGCACTACTCAATAAAATGTCTGCACTGAATTTAAAGTTGTTTCTAGTCAGTCCCTGCCACGAATGAGCAGCAATGCCCTGGAAATCATCCATCTTTTAGGAAAATCTGCCTGTCAGCTCGGAGCAGATGGGCAACTCCCTCCATCTGAACACTCCAGAGGAAGCCTGAGAGCACTTCCTGGCAGTCTTGTGACAATTTAGCCCTAAACTGAAGACAGAGAATGACTGCAGAGCATCTTAATGCAGAGAAACCTCGGAAACAATGACCCCAACCCAAACCACCCTGCACAGGGGTCCACAAAGATCACTCCTGGCTGGAAAAGCACTTATTTAGCCAGAAGATAACACACAACAAGTTGGACCACATGGTCATTTACACAGGCTGGCTGAAGTCTGTGTTCGTAAAGGCAGAAGTGGAGAAGAGGAAGCCCCCCAGTTTTACAGGGTGATTTAAACCCAAACTCTTATTTATTGACTGCACACCCCCTCCACAGCTGGGACAGAAGAGCCAGAGCAGAGCCCTCAGCAAAGCCCTGCCAGCAGCACGAAGGACACTCAACTGCACACACAGAGTGGATTTTCCCAACCTTGCAGCCTCTTCAGACCAAGGTTTCAGCTTGCCTCCCTTCCCCCTGGGATGTGCAGCCTCACCCACCCGTGCTCTGCCTCCCAAGGACATTCCTACCAGCAAGGCAGGAACTCCGGACCGCGTTCCATGGGAACTCCTCCGAGGCTCTGCCCGTGCTTTGGAGGCTCCCAGGGCCAGGAGGGTGAAGTTCTGCTGTGCCTCCCACCACGCCAGCCCCACTGCTGCCCCAGCACTGCTCAATATTTGCAGAGGGTCCAAAGATCACGGAATCAGAAGTCCCATCCCTGCCCACATGACGAGGGCCGTGCAGTGAGAGTGGAAATTTGGCTCAGGGGAATAACTGGGCGTTTCTGGGGGCTGGGGAAGTGTCTGCAAACACCAACTGAACCCAAACACTCCCCCAGCTTTTTAACACACAGCCCTAGGGCTCTGCCTAGAGAAAAAGAAAAGCAGCACCAGAGCATTTGTAAAGGTTTGCAGGAGTGACCCTGCTGTTGATTTACATTATTATATTATTTTTCTTACTGTACCCCCCCCACCTTCGCTTTGCAACACCGTTTTATGGTTATATAAAAGGAGTGAGAATTAAACTCTAGTGCTAAATGGATCCATTTCAGCAGGAACAGGAAGGAGCAGGAGCTGTACCGGAATTCTTTGGTGCTTCCCAGGGCTGGGGAGGCCGACAGGCTGCGAGACTTGGAGCGGCCCCGGCTGGTGTTGCCCCACTCCTCGTCATCGTGGCACGCTGAGCAGTGATAGCCAGAGTCTGAGCTGCCCTCAGCCTTGCTGGCACACAGCTTGTCCCGACTCATCTCCATCCTCCAGGAAGCGAAGGAGCCTCAGCCAGAGAGAAATCCAATCCCTGGGGAAAAGACACAGGGAGAAAACCAAAAAAATCTCGGTATTAGCAAAGCTAATGAAAAAATACCCCTGTCAAATAATGAAATAGGAAGAGCCATAACAAAACCTCAGCTCTTCACAAAAATTAATTCCAAGCTGGAGGAAAAGTTGGAAGAAAGTTCTTAACTCATTTGTGACAAAATGCGTCCAAAACAAACAGGACAAAATAAGGACAAATGTGAACTATTTCACTTCCACAAATGACCAGCACAAACAGAAGACAAACAGCTGATAAAAAGCCCAGCTTTGCAGAAACAAACCAAACCAAAACCCAACCTCGAAATAACGGCAAAAGTTCCTGAAATCTCGTGTGTAAGTTCCCACTGCTTGAAGCAAACAGAACCAGCCTTATCAGAATATAAATAGAAGCCAACTTTCAGGGTATGGACAAACACCAAACCATAAACAAATAGTATCCAAGGAGAGCAGCCCAGAGGAGCAGCACATTCCTCAAGGCAGCTGATTCCAAGATGGGGGGGGGAAAGTTGGTTCCTTAAAACCCTGCGGATGTTTTCGTCGCTTTGGATGCACTTCCCGCTTTGTCCCACGCAGAGAGGAACTGAGGGTTCCTGAAACCTTTGCCGTGGGCTGTGGCTCTGGAAAACTGTCACAGATGACATCCTCCCCAGTTTTACAGGCACTGTTTCCCAGCATCCCAACTCCCAGACAACAAACCCATCACCAAAACGCAGCTGCCGTTTCAGACCGAGCCCTGAACGAGACAGAACCACCAACTGATCAAACCAGAAAGGGCTTTTGCTCCTGCTGCAGCTCAGCCACCGCCACAGAGAGGTACAATTACTGCCAGCATTAATAATTTCTAACATCCTGCACTTGCAGAGGCATCAGTGTTCAGCTGTGGGTTACTCACTGCTCAGCGTCACCCGTGACCAGCCCTTGGGAAAGACTCATTTCAACACATTCATAACTCCTCACAACTAAGATTTGGGAAAAATGGGCCTCTATTTCGAGACAACTGAAGCTCAGTGTAAAGTCTGTGCCAGTTAGGTGACTAAGGGGGGAGGGCAGAGAACGATAATTTACATAATAAGCAATAAGCAAGGAGCGTTTCCATGTGACTTGGATTGAATTATGTTCATCTGACAGATGCTGACAGTAAAGAAAATCAGATTAGGACAAAACTGGAAGTAAGAAGGTACACAGACCTACTAAATACAGCCTAAGAACTCCCTCCATGTAATACTTTCCAATTCAGGCTGTTTTAACTACAGCTTGCACTGTGCACTGTTTAATTAACATTCCCTCACAAGACCTTTATTAAATAAGCAGACTTGACATAAGGACAAAACTACCACTGAACAGCTTCCAGGACTGGATCCAGAAACTTTCAAACACATGCTAACAAAGCAGTGAAAAGGCTGCTCTGGTTTCAATCATGTCCAGAATTTTAAAAATTTAAGAAAAGAAAACCCTAAGGAAAACAAGCATTTAGATGCCCAGCATTGCAGAATGAAGGACAACTGAGGAAGGGTCAACATTTAATATTAAATATCTGTGATGGTGACCCAGGAACCAGGTGAATCACCTCTCACACAGATCCAACTGCAGTTTTACTGTAGTTTCCTATCTCAAATTTCTCTGTCCCCGTGAATTAACACTCCTATGAAGAGGTTTCATCAAACCATCTTTATGTAGAGGGACACGATGCCATCACATCCCCAAAAGGAGCATAAGGCTGCAAATCACCAGGGGAATTAATTTTATTTTCTAACAACCTGGGAGCTGTTATTTCATAACAAACTTTCCCCGTCAAAGGCTCTGCCCTGAGAGGTCCTGGTTACAGGATCAGTGCAGGTCCATCCCCACCAGATCCTCACACACCTTCAAGGCTGCAGCATTTCCGATCTCCTGCACATAAAACAGGTATTCAAAACCCCTTACTTTGTACTTTGTATTAGGACAAAAGAGGACAATGTTCTATCCCAAACTGGTACCACTTGCCCCACTGCTCCAGAACCCTGTTTGCTGGATCACTCAGTCCGTGCTGAAGGGTTTTTGTGTTCCATCTGGCTGAAGGAAGCAACAGAGGTTCCCTGCCTTTGACTCCTTCCCAGGGCACTAAAGCCCCTCTCACACCCAGAAAAAGGAACAAGGGTATCAGACAGCCCGGACTTCCTCTCGGTTTGGTTTAGAACTTCACATTTCGGAGGGTCTGAACAAACCCAACCCCAGCTGGGGCGCAGCCGCTGTCCGACAGCAATTGCAATTCATCCGCCCGGGATTTGATTACACACCCAAATGCTATTTCTACCAAAAACCAGACAGTGTGACCATCACGTGTGCGACACCCGGGCAAAACAGGCCCGTTTGTTAACCCTTCCACCCCAAAACAACCCCCCGGCGGCTCCACGGGTGGGGGCATCAACACCCCGAGCCCACTGGCCCGCTCGGAGCCGGCCCCGCGGGGGTCGCAGCTCCGGGATGAGCTGCTATCCCTGTGAAATGAGTTGCTATCCCTGCGGGATGAGCTGTTATCCCTGTGAGAATGAGCTGCTATCCCTGCGGGAAGGGTCCCGCCCCGAGGTTCCCGGTGGAGAGCCCTCCTGGCTCTGCCGGAGCTCCCGGGGAGCCCGAGAGGGATGCGGGACGGGGATGCGGGACGGGGGCACGTGGGATGGAGATCCGAGCAGTCCCGGCGGGGACACGGACCGGGGGCGACACTCACGGGGGGACAGAGGGACACGCACCGGGGCAGGACAGGCACCGGGGCAGGACAGGCACCGGGGGGACCCGCACCGGGGGGACAGAGGGATACACGGACACCGGGACACAGCCGGGGGAAAAGAGCGACACGCACAGGGGACACACCCGTGCACCGGGGGACACAGAGGGATCCCGGTGGACACAGAGGGACCCGCCCCGCGGGCACACGCGCCCCGCTCCCCCCGGGGCCGCGCTGGTTGCGCGGGTGGGCGCGCGGGGCGCGGACTCACGGCGGGCGGTGTCTCAGCGGCGCTGCGGGTGGTGCCGGCGGTGCCGGGCGCTGTGCGGGGCGCTGTGCGGGGCGCGGTGCGGGCGGAGCGGTCGGAGCGGGGCCCGGGCCCGGCGCTCCCTGCGCGCCTCCATCGCCCCGGCCCCGCCTCCCCGCGCGCACGCGCAGAGCACAGCGGGCCCCGCGCGCAGGCGCGGCCCCCCCACTCCCTCATGGCTGGGTCAGCACACGGAGATTGATTAATCAATTCATTAATTAATTAATCGGCGGCGGGAGCGGGGTCGGGGGTGGTCGCGGTTGTACAGTGGCCAGCAGTGCGATCCCGCGCGGGTGCGGGTGCACAGGCGGGAGAGGTGCCGGGTGTGGGACATGGGGCATCTCCCCTGCGGCCACCCCACCACCTCCAACCATGTCCTCCAGTCATCATCTCCTCAGAACATCTCCCCTCCAAACACCATCCCCTCCAAACACCATCCCCTCAGAGCATCTCCCCTCCAACCACCATCCTCTCCAACCACCATCCCCTCCAACCACCATCTCTTCAGACCATCTCTCCTCCAACCACCATCCCCTCCAACCACCATCTCCTCAGACCATCATCTCCTCAGAGCATCTCCCTGCAACCATCCCCTTTCTGATGATCTCCCCTGTGACCATCTCCCCTCCAACCATCTCCCCTCAGAGTCACAGAGTCACCCCCAACCATCCCATCACCCTCTGACCATCATTTCCCCCCCCAACCATCTCCCCTCCATCCATCCCACCTCTACCCATCCCACCTCCAGCCATCTCCCCTCCCACCCTCTCCCCATCACCATCTCCCCCGTACCTGCACTCCCACTTGTCTCCCCTTGTCCTCCAGCTGCCACCACGCCTTCCCCTCCCTTTGCCAAGGGTGTAGCTGTTGGCACAGCTCACCCACACCCTCCTCACGTCTCCCACAGTACCTGTCACAAACTTTTACCCTCATCTGGCCTGACATCAGCAGCTAAATTCTCTTTCTGGTAAGAAAAGCCCTGCTTGACAACACACATTATCGTGTCAGAGTCACTCAAATACAGGCAGGAGGTGCTGAAATGGAGGAAACCATTTTCCAGTCTGTACTTGATCTGGAAAAACAAAAAGCATCTGGTTTCGGTTCCTTGAAATCACCAGGAGCTTTGTCTCAAAAAAACCAGATCCTCCACCAGAGGCAGGATCAAGCCCCTGTATAGACGCCAACAGTAAAAGAATCTTTCAGTGACCAAACCCAGGCAGGTTTTCTAATTCCTAAATTGCACCTCAAACCAACACGACTCTAAAGAGATCACACACTCACTGGATAAATCCCATCAGGGCAAAGCCACACAGTGAGAACAAGTTACCCCATGTGAGAATGTGGCAACTGGGCATTCTGTTTTCTCCTTCGTGTAGAAATTTGTTTTCGAGAAACTGGAGGCTGTAAACAACTGACAGTCAATAAATGTTGAAAAAGAAGAGGAAGCAGTTGCTACATGTGGGAAAATTCCATCGGCCAGGTTACATCACTTGTGAAAGTCCAGGGTTTGAGTTAAAATGTCACTTCAGTCCTTCCTGCCACAGCCCAGTCTGCAAGGAATTAAGGCAGCAATACACAGGTCTATGGAGTTAATGAGATCTCAGAGGCTCAAATGGCTTTAACGCGCTGCAAGAGATTCCCAAAGTGTGAAGGGACACCAGGAGATGACACTGGGCAGGAATTCAGTGCTGTTTTACAGTCAGAGCATTAACCCCACACTTGCAGCAAAACATTCCGGGGGAGAGGAGCTTGGACACCCCTGTGAGCCACATCTGTCCACGCCCAGGCACTGCCCCAGGAGTGCACTGCCATTTCAGCTGGCTCTTGGCATGGATCTTTCCCAAATTCATCAAGAAGAAAGTAATAAATCCCCACTAGAGCCATTTTCCACACCGATACATAGCGGCTGTTAAACAATCCACATTTCCAGTGGCAGGTTCCTCCCCCCCCACCTCCAGTAACCTGCCACAGTTACTCAACATTTTGTAAGAGGCATGAACTCTGCAGCACTGAGCCCTTATCCCTGGTAATTGGTGCAGATAAGTCTGCTAAGCAGCTGAGCTGGGCCTATTTATAAAAGGGCTCCGGCTCAAACAGCCGCTCTGAGCTGGGCAAGGCCAGCCCCGACCTTGGGACTCTGCCTGGGAGGCAGCAGGGATGTCCCAGCCCGAGGGGACAGCTCTTCCCTCCACAGGCTGAAGGGCCAGGAGAAACAGAGGAGTTTGAGGTCCCCTTTGAGCCTGCCCTCCCCAGCCCCACCAGCAGAACAGTGTAGCTCAGCCCTCTAATCCATGCTGTGTTCCCTCTCTCCCAGGGAAAATAAGGAGAAATGTTGGCAGCAACTTGAGAAAAATGAACATAAAACATTCTGCTTCTTCTTTTTTTTTTTTTTTTCTACTGAGGCTCTCAGTTCTTGGAAACATAATTTGACTGGCTTTAGATTAACAAGAAAGATAATTTAACAAAACTGCTCTTGTTTGACAACTTGCACGGAAGATGTGCCTGACACAGAGAGGCTCTGTTCAGTCTCCACCTACACCCCAAACCTGCCTTCAGCGGGAGGCATTTCCACAGAGCAGGAAACAATTAGCAAATTGCCTCTATTAACATCTAACAGGGCTGGAGAACATAGTTCTTACCTCTCAGCCTCCATTGCAAACAGTCTCTGATGACTCAGAATTCCTGAGGAATCACGAGAGAGAAGTAAAATCCGTACCACGGAGTTTAAATTCCGCTGAAAGTGGTGGCACGTGAGTGTGACAGGTAAATCATTTCCCGGGGGCCACCCGGTGACATAAAGGCAGAGAAATGTCCCCAGCATTGTGTTCATTGTTCAGGCTTGCTGCCCGTAATCCAAACACAAACTCACAGAGTGTCAGTTTATGCGGTGCTTTATTCAGGGCCCGGGGTTCCTGTGGACTCCTGTCCCAAGACAGGTACCCCAAAGACCCACATTTTGAACGCATCTTTTATACTATTTTCCAAGCAAGGTTACATGATTGGTTTTACATTTCACAGGAGACATAGTAGTTAAACATAAACTTGCATATCACTTTGATTATATTCAAGTATTAATCCATTTACCTAACTGTAAACATCGTATAATTAAATCCCACCACCAGATTACATCCTATCTCTAGTTGCAAATTTTTCTTGTCTCGGTTCTACTTGACTTATTGTTTCTTTTAGGTCAGCACAGCCTTAATGTCTAAGCAGACCTAACTTAGCTCTGACATGCCCTGACTTGTTTCTGGCAGGGGTCTTTTCAGGCCTATGCTCCACACTGCAACAGGCTGATCACCAACACCTCCAGTCGTTACATAAATGTCATTATCCCAATTTGAAGACTGAACTGGGTTAAGTGACCTGCACAAGGGTTCATAAACCCGTGTCCCAGTTGAGATGAGCGATGGGGAATGCTGGCCTGCAGCCCCACACTAACCCACTGATGACAGAGAGCTTCTCTGAGAGAGTCAGGGGAGGATTGAGAGCTGCTGGCAGCCAGGAGAGAAGGGTTAGGTGATAACAGTGGAGAGACTCTGGAGAAATCCAACGTGTGGAGGATCAGAAGAGGCAGCCAGGACTTACCTCCTGTGTCCCAGCAGGACGTGGAGAGGAGACAGAGCTGTGGGGAGCAGCTTGAGATCCAGCTCAGGGTGCCTGGGAGGTGCTCTGTCTCTCCCTGTGTGACTAATGGAGTCTGGGTTTGTGCCTTCAAAACAGATAAAAACAGTGACTTTCCTCCTGATCCGTCTCGTCAGGACTGTAATCTCCCTGGCACGGGAAGCTGTGTGTGCCTGAGGAGCAACAATTCTGCATTTCATGGCTTTCCAGCTGCTACTCTACTAAAAAGAATTCAAAAACTGCTCTGCTTATCACACCATTTCACTGTTCACAGGAAAACTGGGGATTCTCTTTGGGATTCTTTTCAGGAAAGCAGCTTGATTAACTGGAAAATGCAAAAGCTTCCAGTTGCTTCAGTTTCCCAGATGATTCTACAACAAACTGCTGCAGCACTGAATTTTAAACCCCATTACCAGCTTGGTGTGCAGTCCAGAGGAACGAGCCCTGTTCTCTGTAGGACCCCTCTGAAGTCAAACACCCCTTAAAACCTCCCAAACTTTCACACTGGCGAAGTCAGCGCTGTCTGCAATTCCCAGTGGGGAGACCAAAGGCAACTCTAGGGACAACCTGCTCTTGGTTTCCTGTAAAACACCTTGTCTGGGGAGGTCTGGGGCCTGCAGTTGCTTCCAGCGTTTTTGACAGGAATGCAGGATTCTGGCTCTCAGGATTTCAAGGCAGATGCCCTATTTGTGTGCCCTGCACTGCCACGGGCACACACCCGTTACCAGCTGCTACAAGATCCTGAAGCTGCCACTCCAGCCACCAGCTGGGCCTCGATAATGGGAGGGCTGGTGGTTCTGGGGCCTTTCCTTGCCAGAAGTCACCCAGGTCCAGTGAGGAAGATAAATAAACAGCCTGTTGTCACACTGCAGGAAGTTGGGTCACGGGTGTCACAACCACCCAAACCTTGCAAACAGTGCTGTGAGCGATAACAAAACAGTGAGACCCTCTTCATTATCAGCGTCCCCAGGGCCACTGACAGACCCCTCTGCAGGGAGCTCGAGGCACCAATCCACCCGGTGACACGAAAAGTGCAGTGGCCAAAGTTCAAGGGCTGTGCTGTCCACCATCAAAGTCACCGACACCATCTTCCTGGAAGGCTCTAAATTCCTTGGAAGTCAGTGCTCCACTGCAGTCTGTGGCTTATCAAAGAGTCTAATCTTGTATTAAGCACTGGTAAAAAAAACCCCACACAAAACAGCCCCTGCATTAAAAAAAAGTTGCTCTTCCTCTGTTGTTTTTTCTTGTAATTGAGGCTTTTTTGTTCCTTTGACCTTCAGGTTTGTGCTGCCCTAGGAGTTATTAAATAGCACAAGAAAGAATTCTAAGCAGTGACTTTGGGATCACCACGATATTTTTTTTAAAATTTTTTTTTCCTTAGGAAACCTGAAATCTTGATGGAATAACTTCAGAAGTAAGTGCCTGGCCCCCGATTTCACATGGATGAGCCATCCTGCTTTTGCACATTAAGGCCCATGCCAGCACAACGTGGACTTGAAAAGACAAGAATAAATGCTGGGGAGGGGAAAAAAAATCTGTGCAGAGGGAAAACTTAAATATCATTCTGAAAGCAGAAACATCAAATCAGTTGATGTGATCAGAACAACACAAATGCAGAGGAAATCAGCCCGGAATCCAGAAGCTTCAGTGCAAGGTAGGATTAATTCTGAATATAAGCCTTGCATCACACTCTTGTGACTGTCAAAAGCAGACATGAAAAGAGACTGGTCTCTGCCAACTTCTGGTTCATTTGCATCAGAATTCTCTATAGCCCAGCGTTATTAACTTCTTCTTTTCATGTATTCAACTGCCTTGTATTTTGCAGATGCTCAGATCACAGATGCATCTGAAAACCTCCCCATTCAGCCCCTTTGTTCTAGGGCTCAGAAAGGTGCTGCAGATCTCCTCTGCACAAAAGGAAACACACCTAACCAAATACCCCTCAGCGAAAGAACAGCCTGCACTGGAGGTAAATGATCCTTTTCTTCCTAGAAAAAAAAAAAAAACAGGGTAATTTTTCCGATGAAAGAATGGCACACTCAGACCTGCACCTGCTTTTACAATGGGCTGAGTGTGATCACCGGTCCTGCTCCATCTGGCAGAAGGCTGAGAGTGACCCAGGGCCCAGGTGAAACCTCTCCTTCCCCCAAAACACTGCACAGGAAAAAGGACCAGAAAAAAGCCCTGGCCTGCTCCTGGAGGGCTGATTTGTTCTCATGGTTACGGACTGGCTTCACTGAGGCACCAATTTATTTTCCCCTCTTCCTTCGCAGATGATTTTCCTAATTAGATGGCCAGGCAGCTATTTACAAAAAAAACACCCCAAAATCATCAGGATACCATCCAAAATAACATCAGTGTCCATTGCCCTCTGCCACCAGACCTGTCTGTACCTCATCCCCCCAGGTAACCACCTCCCCAAGTCAGTGGTTTTTAATCCAGCAGATTCATTTTCAGTTTCCTGCAAACCCCAATTTCTTCCTCTACGAACTCTGCAGTCCTGGCAGTGTCCCCCACTCACCATGGCAGATGCCAGGGCTGGTCCCGAATCCTGCCTTCCCTTCCTGTTCTGTCCCTGAGTGTTCATTCACCTGCTGAGAGACAGCAGGCCAGTTATTGAGAAAACACTCAGGTCAGTGTTCATAAAGCTGTGACTGAACAGCTCCCAGGCACGGCCAAGGAGCGCTGGGTGATGCCTCAGGAGGTCACACCCTGCTCTGCCCCAGGGCAGGACCAGCAGACACCCCAGGGAAGGCACACACAGCCCCTGGATGGGGGGCTCCAGGACAGGGCAAGGAGACAGGGGTAGGGGCACCCAAATGAGGCAGAAGGTGCAGTTGCTGCTCCTGTTGCACCCCTTCACTCTGCTCCACACCCCACCCACACCCCGCAGTTTCGGGGTGTCCTGTGCAGGGCCAGGAGCTGCACTCGATGGTCCCGAGGGGTCCCTTCCAGCTCGGGCACATGGTGTGATGTGAACGCGGGGCAGAGCTGCTGGGAGAGCTGCTGGGAGAGCTGCTGTGGGAGCTGCTGGGAGAGCTGCAGCAGTGCCCTCTGGTGCTGCCAGGGCCAGCCAGAGCTCTCCACTGAACCTTTTGATCGAGCTCGGAAGGTTTTCAAGCACCAAAGGGGAACCTTCTCCCTGAGCTCAGGAACGCTGCTCCCCCAGCCACCCAAGAGCAGCCCCTCCCGTGTTTCGGTGCCTCCTTTGCCCCCGGGCCGCACCCTGGCACAGCAAAGCTTTGGGATGGCTGGGACCAGTGCCCGGGCCGAGCTGGGCACCAGCACCAGGTGGCAGCAGAAGGCAGAGCCCGGTTCTCTGCAGCCCCTGACACACTGGGCTCCACAAAAACTCCAGGTTTGCTCCATTATCCAGCACCACAGCGGACTGGGGGCAGTTCTCAAGCTCCTCATGGGAAGATACCGTGCAAAGGGAGGCAAATCCATCAGTTATGGATTGGTTATCCATGTTCCCCACTCTGTTCTGTGTGTGGACAAATGTGCCAGCACACACAAAATCCTAAAAGCTAAAAAGCTCCTGCTGAACTTTAGGGACTTGCTCCCTACACCTCATATTATTCAAAGTACATCATTTTATGCACTATTTTATATATTTTATAAAAAAACTCCTAAAATACACCTGGAAGTTCAAGCACATTCTGTCAAACATCGGTTTTCATCAGTGACCAGAGATCAAACTACTTAAATGCCATTAACCTGACAGTCATTACACAGTTGTGACCGCAGGGCCAGAATCCAGACCCCAACCGTCCTGCAAGCCCAGGAAAAGCAGCATTTCATGTTCACCCGTGGCAGGGGCTTCAATCCCCAGCAGCTGAAGAGCCTGGGCCTGAGCACTCACGCAAGGAAAGCTCCTAAATAATGCACAGCACTCCTGGGAGTTGGTGCTGAAGGCACAGGCTCTGTCAGCATCCCAAGGGCTTGGATTCCAGCAGCAGCAGTGCAGGGAGCTGCCCTGGCAGGGTGGAATACAAATTAGAGCCTCTTCAGACTGCTCCACCAGCTCTGGGTTAATAATGGGAGCTGCTGGCTTGGTGACATGGAGAAGGAGGGGAGCAGGGGGGAGATCCAAGCGACTCTCAGATGGGATGCAGCTGCCCACTTACGTAATTTCTCAGAGCCCAGACAATTATTTTATGGCCTGGCCTCCCTCCAGAGCTGGGTGTCCACACTGCACAGCATTAAAGCCTCCCAAACAACCCCAGACTGGCTTAGAAAGCCCTGGGATGTGACTGCAGGGGATGCACTCGGCCAAACACAGCTCTAAGATCATCCCTCCACCAGAATAAACTGGGAAATTCGGGATATTTGTGCTCCCTCTGCCTCACACCCCAAGGCATCACAGTTCACACAGGGTGCCCTGCTCATCCCACCCTGACCCTGCTGCCATCACCTCCTGGGGCTGCCTGGGGTGGTTCTGCAGGTGGGGGGAGCTGCCCAAATCCCTGGGACGTGGGGCAGGAAGGGAAAGGCAAAGGAACCCTCGTGTCCCTCACACAGAGCTGCAGCTCAGGGGCTCTCACTCACCAGGACAGCACAGGGGGAAATCCCAGCAAAACGGAGGGAACTCCTTCCCCACGGGACTGTGACGAAATCCTTTGGGAGCTTTTGCCTTTTCAGCTGGAGAGACAAGCAGGCACTGAGTTATCACGGTGACAAAGGGCAGGGACAGGTTGGGCATGGAAATGGTTCAGATAAAGAGGCTTCTCTGCAAACCTCACCCTGCAAAAGCAAGCAAACTGCTGCTCCTTCCAAACATGAACAGGGAGCCACTAGAAATAGTGCATTAATAAGTTCAACTCTTCAGGATCAACACGAGGACAGGGAGGTTTTGAAGTTCCCAGTTGTTTTTATACTAACCTTAACTGCCTGTTTTCCACCCCAAACTGTCACTGATGGGGCTGGTTGAAGGGCAGAGACCTGAGAGAGTAATTTGGGCTCCAAGGGTGAGGAGGATGCAGCTGACACACCGTTAAACAGGCCCAAGAGCCTGCATTTACATTTTCCAGGAGGGAGAACGAGAAATCAGCCCTGTTAATTCAGGCTCTGTAACTTGGGAGAGGAACTTTCACTCGCCGGGGATCAGAGCTGAGGTCAGAGCCTGCCTGGTGCCATCTGGTATTTCTGGTTAAGTCACCCGTGGTGCACAGAACTGTGACAGGCTTCAAAGAACAGGAATGATCCTTCTGCTTATGAAAGTTTAACCTCCAATTCCGATAAGCCCTTCCTTGAAGTCTATCTGTAATTGCTCCATTTCCTGCCACCAGGGCTGATGCTATCACTTGATTGAAAGGAGCCACGGGAGGAGGGAGATAGAACAGCCCGACAGAATGGGGGTTTAATTCCAACACCACTTTAGGATTAAAGGGTGGGCTCAGTTCCGCGCACACTGTGTCTCACCTAAAAAATCCAATGCGCAGGCTGGAAGGTGGAAAGACCTTCCCCGGATCTTCGCTCGCGAAGACTGGCCATTATTTTTTTTTTTTTTAGAGCTGCCAGTGAACCAGCCTGGCCAGTGCACCTCCCTCGTGTTCCTCCATCGGAGTGGGCCTGGCTCTTTGGCCTCCCTTCAGAATTCAGTCCTAGCTCATTCCCTGGGCAGCTCTCACCCATTTCCTACAGCAGGAACCTGGGACGAGACTGGCCAAGCTTTTCAGGATGCAGGGGGTTAAACACACGTCTGATGCAAGAGGCAGATGAAATATAGAATTGTTCAATTAAGTGCTGCAGTCATCCTTGGCAAGGCTCCCAGATCTCTCATTAGTGCAAACTGGTGTCCATCACTCCCAGAGCTGTCACTCCTTGAATACTTATTGTTCATTCAAGGCTCAGATCCCCAGCAGGCAAAGAACAGCAGCTACTTCATCACTTAAACAGCTCCTGTGCTGGAGAGGAGAACCTGCAGGGGCCTGAGGGGTGCAGGAGAATCGTGCTGCTCTTAAGGGCAGCTCCACCTCTCACCTGACCACTCCTCCCCTCACCTGCTTCGTGTTGCTCTCAGGAAGAAACCACTGCTAAATCCTCAACCACAAGAAAACCACAAAGGCTGAATTGTCAGCGACTCCAGGAGATGGAGGGCCTTCAGCTCCAGCAATTGTCCCCTCCAGCCCTTCTGGAGAAGGTAAGGTGAGGTGAAAGACCCTCTGGGTACTCTGAGCACCTTCAGTGCACCGGAGAACACAGAGCAAAAAGACCTGCAGGTACAAAGCTTGGGGAACTTTAACTGTCAGATGTTGTCAAACCATTTATTCTAAACCTTGTCTTGCTCTCCCCATGGGATTAAGCAACAGCTTGAGGGAGCCAAGGATCAAATGTGATTATTCCCATTGGACCTTTTTTCAGTTTTGCTTGTAATAGCACAGAAAGTAAATCAATAAAACAAAGATAAGGAAACTATGGTGGAAAATCAATGGAAGCTGAGATAAATGCATGCAGTTCCGTGTCATTCCAGTGTGACTCACTGTGCCAAGCACCAGCCAGGGCAGAGGAGCTGCTGCTGCTCCTCACTCACCAGGAATCCTCCTTGTGCAAAGGAGACAAAACCCGCATATTAGAATTCCACAGATCTTAAAATATGCTTGATTTAAAAATGAGGACCTGGCATTTCTGTGCTGGTTCTCTCCCACACCACAATGTGGATCATTCCCAAGCAGGAGGGCAGAGGTGCTTCCCTGCTGGACAGCACTGGGATCACAGTGACCTCAGCATGAACACCCCGTCCATCAAAACACCTTCATTAGTGACTCCACATCCCAATTCCTACCTGGAGCAGAGGGGGAAGGCTGGGAAGAGCAAGGAGTTGGGATCAGAGCTGTGACAGCGAGGCAAAAATACTGAGAGGGAGTTCAGAGGGGGAGACAAGTGCAGGGCATTACTGAGGCTCTTCATCCTCTCCATCCACTATTTTCTCACCAAGAGCAGGATCTGAGGTTGTCCAGCAGCCCCTGCTCCAGCCACCAGTGCCTGTTTTTAACCTCTCCCTCTCCACCAGCTCAAGTTCCTACATGAAGAGAAGAAACTCTCTGTAAAAGCCAACACGAGGGGTTTGTTTGCAGGGCTTTATGGAAAAAAAAAACCAAAACCAACACCCTCAGTGGGCCCTGGAGACACAGGGAGGGAGTTCCCTGCTGCAGGAGCTCGGCCCAGGCTGCTTTGTCACACACTGCGCTCTCAGCACCCTTTCCCGGGGTTTCCCACCACCAGATGGAGCTGCCCCGTCTGTGCTCGCAGAGACCTCAGCGCTTCCCCTCCATCCTCCCCAGCCACACCTTCCCCTCCTGCTCTCCTTGGCCATTTCAAGGATCTGCTCCATCCAGCAGAGCTCTCCTCTGGCACTCTCCCGGCTCCCCAGATGATCCCCCACCCCTCGGGGTCCATCACGTCTCACTGCACTCAGCTCCAGCAAATGGCTTTATGAATAATTAAGGCAGGAAGATTCTCTTTGTTCTATTTTATGACAAAGGCTGTCTTGGGTTAAGGCAGGAATTACTTGAATGAGTGCTGGGCAGGGCCCTGTGTTTCTAGAGGGGGAGTTTTTAGCAGCCAGCTCTGAGCAATGAGAAGTTCCCCCAGGTTTTATTCACATTTCTGGTTTTTCCCAGCTAAGTGGTAATTTTACAAATGCTGACTATCCCATACATGCTTTAAAAATACTCCCTGGAGACTTTTTAGCCCTGACATTTGAGGAAAAAGCTGAGTAGGCAGTTCCAGAATAAGGGTTTATGACGATCCTTTATCACCTCAATTTGGGGATCCTAGGTGAGGGAGGGACCCTTTTCACCCAGAATTTGGGGGTCCCAGGGGTGTTTTCTGGGACCCTTTTCACCCCAGATTTGGGGGTCCAAGGTGTTAGGGGTGAGAAGGGTCCCCCAAGACACCCTGGGCCCCAAAAGTGAAGGTGAAAAGGATCCCAAACTGTGCCTGAGACCCCAAACCTGGGTGTGAGGGTCAGGATCAAAGCCCTGCCTCTCCCACCCCAGTGACTGATGGAACAGGCCCAGGGATTCTGGTTCACCAGTGGGTCTCTGGACTCAGGGAATTCCCGTGGGACAGGGCCCTTTGGAGCAGGAGGGACAGGGAATGCCCTAGAGGAGTGAAACCAAAATCCTATGGTTTAGTTTTTCCAAACCTTCTCACACAGCCCCCACACAGAACAAATCCAACTTTTCACATAAAGTTATTCCACAGTGGAGTGTAACAGTGACCAATCCAGCTCAGATCCAGGGTATCCTGATGTTTGAATCCCAGGCAGCCTCTGAAGATGATATGAACACAGATCATCAGTGCAGAAATAGCCAACTGCTGTTGCAACTTGTTCACCAGGCACTCCCTTTCTTCTGCCCCCTCTAATCTGAGTTCCTGGTGACACCTCCACTACAAAGTGTTAATCACAAAACCACGCAGGCTCCTGACTTGCCTGGACCAAGTGCCACAGAACTCAGCATGGGTGACAGGTTTTATTATTCTTTATTTACTCTGCCACTTCCCAGAACCCAGATTATTCTATTTTTAGCTCTCACAGGGCATGATTCAATCAGTCACTTTAAGTGTGTCTCACAGCTGATTTCAAACACTCCAGGGCACTTAATGCACAAAAGGAAGAATGTCCAACTCCCTTTTTGTTTTTGGTTTTTTTTCCCTACTGGCAGTAGAACCTCAGATCTTTTAAAACACATTTAATTCACTAAGAAATTAAAGGCCACGTTGGGCACAGAAAATACTGTAAGTCTTAACTCTGGGTACTGAGGTTGGGAAATCTGTTCTCTCCTCCTTCCCTGCAGCTCCATGAGAGGATTCCAGCCCCAGGGAAGCCCATTATGGTACTGCCTTGGCAGGTATTTTATGGCCCAGCATGGGCAGGACACAGTGATGTAACACAGGGATTAGGGCAGGTCATGTCTTCATTGACTTCATTACAGACCACACAAAGTCACACATGAAACGTCTGCTGGAATAAAAATATTCCACATGAATATGGGGAAAAAAACCCAACTTGGAACTGGAAAAGACAAAACTGGAATTTAAGCCCAAATTTAAGCATTTCCAGCCATGAGCTACTCACCAGTCTGTGGAGTCCAAAAGCCCAAGGCTCAGTTCATGGCTGCTGGTTAAGTCACCATCATATTTTCCACCCCCACAGCTTTTCAAAGCTTCTCCACTGAGGCTGAGAACTTCCATGTTTGGTAAGAAACCAAGCCATGGCACTGGAATTTCTCTTGGTGGATGTGAAATGAGGGAAAACACACTTTTGTTTAGGTCAGAACAAGAGACTTTACCCACTAAAAATGCAAACCAAAGCCCTCGAGTCGACCCACACCACGTTGCTGAACCAGTTCAACCCCTCGGGTCAGGAATCTGCTTCTCTGGGTACAAAATCCTTCCTTAAAGGAATCATTTTAGGTAAAATTCTGCCCTGTGGGGAGTTTGTCCTTACTGAGCATGAAAATGGCACTGACTTACCCTGCTCAGCACCTACAGCAAGGACAGCCAGCAGTGACACCTGAGCTGGTGGGGCCAGATCCTCACATGGCAACAACACAAGATTCCCACTCAATTCTCTTCCTATTAAAGGACACAAAAGTTTTAGAAGAAGTTACTGGGCATTTTGGTTTGACTTCCCCCTTCAGGTGCTGCACTCACACCCCACACAAGGCATTTTGTGACGGGTGCCACACGAACCACAAGTGGCCACTTTGCCTGTGGAGTTACCTGCACGAACCATTAACAAGCCAAGCCATTTAACACCAAACCACTCGTCTGGGGACATCATTCCCTTCCTCCTGCACGTCTAATTTCACAACTCCAATCCTGCCAGAAGCTGGTTTTTTTGTGGGTTGAGCAATAAAGCTGCAAAACAGATCAGTCAAAACTCATGTCAAACTGCTTTATTACATCTTAAATAACATTACATTTTAATATAGTATCTATCTTGCATCCAGCTTTCTTGAAGTACACTGACTTTAAAATTAAATACAAAAGGTGAAGAGGGATACAGGGCGTGGAGAAAGCTCTACAGAGTAGTTTCATGAAAGAGAGTAAGAGGGAATTCATCTTTTATGCCAAATCCAGGCCTAACGCACAATTACAGCACATTTTTGTACAGAATGTTGCAGAAAAAACAAAATGGAGAAAAGCTACTACTGCTGCTAGGAAGGAGCATTTCTGGATACAGTGAGAAGATAGGAAAGTTTAACAGAACAATCTGCTGTCCAAACACTGCTGCTTTTAACATTTTATTTGAAAAGAAAGCCAGGAAAACCTGCTCATTACAAAAATGACTCTGATCAGATGCAAAGGACTCATCCTGCAAGAGGAACTGGCTGTGAGGAACTGATTTAGAAAGAAGATGGTCAAGGTTCCCTCCTCCCACTCCCCAGAATCTTTTGAACAGCGATTGTTTTGAACAGGCTGTTTTGTTTTTTTGTTTTCTTTTTTTTTTCTTCTTTTTTTTTTTAATAAAATAAAATTAAAAAAAAAAAAGAAAAAAAAAAAAAAAGTGACTTTATCACGCTACTCCCCAACGTGCATAGCTTTGTACTGGAGTTCCTCATAGATTTATGCACAGAGTAGCAACAAGAAATGAATACAGCGACAATGGTTACAGTTTTGAAACAGGTTATTTCTTCAAAGAAAAAACATCTACGGACTTAGTCCAATATGCACTTTTTAGCATTTCTACAGCATGCGATTCTAAGAGTAAACCCACCCAAATATGGCAAACAATCAAAAAAAAAACCAGGTTTTTTTTTTTTCTGTTTAACTTAGAAAGTTCAAGATCATTATTTTCAAAACATTGATTTGTACATCATTTCATACACAAAGAATTGACTCAATACCCAAGTGTAGGATAGGTCTCTTTTGAAAACAGAGATTCCTGGTTGTTGAGACTTATAGGATAGTGTTAGGATATATAAACTGCCCTTTCAAGTGGACAAAACCAAAACAGATTAAAAAAATCAGTGTGGTGAAAAAAGGGGGGGGCAGGAGGGACCAAGGATTGCATTTGTTATCCATAAAAGGTGAAAGGATTCTTTAAACAAGCATTCATTACCTTTTACAGCATGTGCTTGGTTACCTTACTGCTTAACATTATCCTATATATGCCAAGTTTTGTGCAACAATTATCTGTGATACTAGAAAACAAAATAAAAAAAATTAGGGACTAAATTTACAGCGTTAACAACCCCCAGAGGCTCTGGGCTAGGACTCCCTTGTTTTGCTCAATTAAATACATCAAGAAATGTATTTAAAAAGGAAACCTGAAAAAAACAAAAAAAAAAAAGTCCTGCTACAAACACGACTTTAAAATTTGCAAGTGTGTGAGATAAAGTCCTTAACTTCAACTTGGAAACTACAGTGAAGGCTAACTGTTTTCACAATTATGCTCAAGTTTATTTTCTGGTCATGCTTTTACGATAGTGTTTCGGTTTTAAATTCTCAAGACACGAAAAAAAAAAAAGAAAAAAAAAAGAAAGAAAAAAAAAGAAAAATAAATGGTCCCAAAAGGAATGCACAATTTCATTTTGCTTACAACACAGAAATTCTTCTTGGAAAGGTAATTGTGCTCTTCATTTCAGCAACAGGAGACGGAGAAGATCTTGCCCTTTGAGTTGGGGAGGATGGGGGTCCGAGTTAGTATGGTTGGATTGGATATGCTATCGTGTTTAATTTTGTTGGGAACTTCTTCCAGTCGTGGAGTCCTCGAGTTCTGCCACACACAAACAGTTATTTGTTAGGAGCTGCTCTGGGATAAACTGCACTCAAGTTTCCAGCTCTGCTCTGGCTCCCACTGACGCATCCAGCCATCATCTCGCCCTTCCACAGCGCCACTTATTTACCAACCCAGGCCCAAAAAACAGCACAGGACAATAAAGGATGGCAAAAATAAGCCAGCAGAGAAATGTCACTGCATACATTAAACCAACAGTCTTCTGAAAAACCAAACTGGTTGTTTGTTTGTTTTTTTTTTGCCTCAGTGACTTCCCTAATCTGAATGATGAGATGCAGCACCAGTGACACAGCAAGGGCTGGAGCTGGGAACAGCCACTCTGGACCCCTAAAGGAGGCCAAGCCCTCATGAATTCACTGCATACCCACCTACTTCAGTTCCAGATCTTGAGGAAGCTGTCCCATGATCCTGTTGCCACTGCCATGCCATCATCAGTCACACCTAAGCAGCTGACACGGTTATCGTGACCGGCAAGGACACCTGGGAGGGGAAGGTAAATTTGACAGGATTTTTTACATGTGTAAAAGCAGAAGTTAAACTGGGTTATGTCATGGACTTAAAGCCTTTTTCATGCAATTTAAGCTTACTACCTTTACAAGGCAGACTCCTACATCCAATCTATTTGTCAATATGGAGATGTGCTACAATTCAATTATAGCACCATTAAAAAAAGGAATTGAGACACTAAGCAGAAAAATTAAGGGAGACAACATTTTCCTCTATCCCCTTCAATTTAACAGCTTCAGGGAGGTAAAAAGAAAACCTAATTATTTTCAAGCTCTTCCCAGTCCACAGCACCGAGCCAAGATATTCTTGATAGACTTGAAATTAATCTTTCTACATGAATTAGACTGTTCACAGGACTCTCCTTGTTCTACCACCAACAGTAAGTGCTGCAATTTGGTAAAACCAAAACAGCACCAGGAATTCTTATAAACTTGCACTAAAAACAGAAGCACAAAGGTGTTTAATGGACAGTCAGGCACGATACAAGTGCCCAACCTGCCTGGCCAGCTGAAGCCTTAGAACATTTAAATACACATCATATTTGGTCTTAACCCCTGTTCTGATGAGAATAACGGAACATTTGCAGCCTGATTTGTATCTTTTTTTTTTCCTTTTCTCTAATAAAAGTTTTCATTTTAAAGAACTGAAGCTGAATTATCTTCTTCTTTGGACCATAAATTTCATATTCATTTCCTCAAAAGATAAACTCCACAGTCTCTGTTGTTCTGCTGGTTGTCTCTACAACTACTGCTACAAACACCAGGAAAAAAAAATTCCTGAGTATAAATAGCAACATTAATGTTGAATTGCTTTGAATAGTTAACACACAAACAAAGCCATAAAGTCTAAAAAAAAAAAAAAAATTAAAAAATCCCTCCACCCCAACCCCGTTTTTGATGGCAGTTTCCCTGTTCCCAAGCAGTGCTGGATTTGTTAACACCACTGGTCAGCCCAGAGTGGGTTATCAGAGTTCTGAAGGGCAGACACCATCCTGGAGCATATTCCAGTGTATTTGTTAACACCACTGGTCAGCCCACAGCGGGTTATCAGAGTTCTGAAGGGGAGACTGTGAGTTCTGAGAGGTCTCTGCACAAGACTCGATCACAGACTCATTAAGGGTTGGAAAAGACCTCTGAGATCACCAGGTCTTTGACTGATCACCCCCTTGGACACCTCCATGGCCGGTGACTCCACACAGCCTGTTCCCATGGGACATCAGCACCCTCACCCCACCCAGCCCCGAGGCCTCACCTGCCCTGTCAGCTTTCAGCGTGTCCCACACGTTGCAGTTGAAGTCGTCATACCCAGCTAAGAGCAGGCGGCCGCTCTTGGAAAATGCTACAGAGGTGATGCCACAGATGATGTTGTCGTGTGAATAGACCATCAGCTCCTGGTCGGCCCGCAGGTCGAAGAGCCGGCACGTGGCGTCGTCCGAGCCCGTGGCAAACGCGTTGCCGTTGGGGAAGAACTGCAGGGGGAAGGGGAAAAGAAACCACACGGGATTAGAGGTTTGGTTCCTCTGCCTCACTGGACACACCCTCTGCACACACAGGCGGGAAGGGGAGGCAGCAGACAAAACCAGCGAGGAAATGAGGAAGAACAGCCAGCTTCCCCTCGCCACCCCAGCTCCACAGACTGGAAAACCTGGGAATGCTGCAGCACAGAGCACGGCCCCAGGAGCTGCAGTGCCCCCAGGGCAGGCGGTACGCACGCAGATGGCGTTGATGTCCGACTCGTGGCCGGTGAAGGTTTGCCGGCACATCCCTTCTCTCACGTCCCACAGTTTGGCAGAGGCGTCGCAGGCACCAGAAACGAAACACCGGGCGTCGGGAGCCAGGGACAGGCTCATCACGTCTCCAGTGTGCCCAGTAAAGGTAGTTGTCTGCTGACCGGTTTCTATGTCCCAGAGAGCGCTGGAAAGGGAAGAGTTGAAGAGGCAAGGTCAGCACATCTGCGCTCCATCAGAGGGTATAGACAGAATTCTTGTCCAGTACTACCACAGCTTCATACAAAGCAGCAGTGGTAAGGTTACAGCAAGAGCTGAGCCAGCACTTCTCATTTTTATAGGCCCTCTGAGGATGTGTAATTCTGTGAATTGTGTCTGATCCTAAAGCTGCAAGTCAGCAAAATCACCACTACAGTGATAATTAAAGAGCATAAAGGGATGAAACAACACTACCACCTCCTTAGCAAGAGGTCCAAAGACTTAAGAAGAGCCAGGCTCTTTCATGTCTGTGATGTCCCAGCAAAGCAGACCCAGCAGTGGCAGGTCTGCACCAGGCAAACAAGAGCTGACTGTGCTCTGATACTGTGCTTTGAAGCTTGGCTGAATTCAAGTGATGTCAAGGACAAACTGTTATCCAGACAACTCTAGAATTACAGTGATAACTCCTGAAGCAGCTGCTTTCGCTTTTAAAGAGTGTGATTTTAACAAAGCCTTTTTGGTTAGGGTTTTTTTTTGTTTGGTTGTGTTGTTTGTTTTTTTTTTAAACACCAACACATATTTAGAAACATTTTTTAACCCCATATAAATTCAATACTCAGAATCAGTGACCTAATAAACTGGCATTCAAAGAGACTGACACTGTGTAGGAGAGGTATTTATTAGACAACCTTTGCTTTAAGAGCTGCTGCCTGGGAGAACTGCAGTGCTTTTAAGAATTAGATATAATAAAGACACCTATGAGAAAAGATGGAGGCCTTTTATAGTTCAGAAGCCAGTATTTATGAAGACACACACCTACATTCTCCTCAAAAACCACAGCTACTGTCACTGTGGAATATTTTCTAGGAGCTCTTCTGAATAACAAGAAACCAAATTCTCTATTAGAAAAATCCAAATTACGGCTTTTTAAGTAATAAATATTGAACACAAAAAAGAGCACGAGGAAAGTCATTAGTCTAATACACTTATTTCTGAAAGCTAAATAATTATATATTAAAAAAAATAGTTATATATTAAAAAATAATAACTGCAATAGCACGTTAACTTGAGTGAAGTCAGGTCCAAATGTCCCACTCACCAAGTGGTGTCGCCAGAGCTGGTGACGATTTGATTATCATCCAGGAAGCGACAGCAGGACAAGTAGCCTGGGAACAGAGCACAGGGAAGGCCAGGGGTCACTCTCCATGTTGCAAACTGCCTCGGTTCTGTGCTGCTTCCCCCTCCCCTGAAGCCCAGAATGCACCAGGCAGTGTCTGAACTGAATGTTTTGGCCAGAACGGGGTTTGGTTCCTCACACCCCACAGGGAGGGGACAGAGGTGTGGGACCCACTGGCCAGGCTGGGGAGAGGGACAGGTGAGCCTGCACTGCACACCCACAACTAAGAAACTGGGTCACTGCACCCAGGAGCAACAAATGCTGACAAACCTCAGCTGTATCGTGCAACTGTTGGGGAAAATTAACCTATATTCCTGGTCAGCACAAAGCCAGAGTGTGGACATTGGATGTTTCCCAACAGTGGCATCAAAGAACTTCATCTGAACGCTCTGAAAGCATCTTTGTGCTCCAGTCCCACCTGCCTGGCCATCAGCAGAACAACTCTGATAACAAAAATCAGTGCCAGCCACTTCCACTTCACACAGCACAAACATCTCCTGAAAATCCCAACCACAGCAAAACAGGAAAACCTGCCAACATCAGCCTCCAGCTGTGGGGTCTGCTCAGTTCTGCAGCAGGAGAACGGTTTGAAAACACTGAAAACCAGGCAGTCTGCAGCTGAGGCCCTGCCTGAGAAAAGAAGCCTGTCCTTTGAACTGCTAAACTGCATTTAGGAGATGTTTTTCCTGTTTTCCCCAGGTAAGCCGGCCCCGTGGGCAGCACTCACCTGTGTGCCCGGCGAGCTCCCGGCTCACACGAACATTCCCTTCACGAGTTTTCAAGTTATAGATGGAGCAGATGTTGTCCAGCCCACCACAAGCCACGTAATTGCCAGAAGGAGCATATGCACAGGTCATGACCCAGGAGGAGCGCAGGGGGATGGCGTGCACCTGCAACACAGACACCCTGCATTCACCAGGAGCCCTCTCCCCTGGCCCACAGCACACCCTCCCTCCTCTCTTTGGCAGGAGGGCAAGGAGGAAACAGCTGCTGGAGGATCAAAACTATTCTGAGGGCAAACTTGCTCGTCAGACCGAGCGATGACGTAATAAACCTCAGCTCTGCCTTTCCTGGATCCAGTTTGATCAGCAATTTCGGTAAAGAAGTGAATGATTTCATTTCAGTGCTCTGATTGCTATTGGTTTATTATAGGTCCAGGGAAATATTGACTTCCCAAGCACAGTCAGCAGAAGTGCCAGCTCTGGGCTGAGCTGCTGTGAATGAGCAAGTAAGGAAATCGCTGCTTCCACTGCCATTTCAATCCTGCTTTGGGAGCCCAGTGCAGGCAATCAAGCTTCACAGTTAAATAACCACCCCACGTTTCCTTGTCATTCTGTGCTCAAAGAACTTTTTTTAGATAATTATGGAAGCTAAACCTGTTCTGTCTTGTTAACTCGTTGTGTTCATCCCTCAAATTTGCTCATCAGAAGGGGCCGATACCCTTGACAACAGGGTGGCACTTCCTGCAATATCAACGATCTCCCTGAATTCCTTAAGTAAAGATTCCTGTGGCAGCAGGGAACAGTGACCAGTGATCCTGCAACAATCAGCAGTTAAACAAAACCAACCCCTGTAGTAAAACCCAGAACCAGCCTCATTTTTGGAAGCCTTCTGCCAAGGAAAACAGTTGGAATATTCACCTTGAGCCGTTTTATTTTATCATTAGGAAAAGATCATATTTATGACAACACTGTGTTACTTCCAGTGTGTGCTGGAACTGCCAAAAAATACTGCATGGATTAAGGAGCACAGATATAAGAACTGAAGATACTAACAAAGAAATCATGGTATACAGTGATTGTTTCACCATCCTTCAGATGGTACAGTAATTTAGATGGCATTTACCTGCAGGCTGAGGCCAGAGGAGGAGGGTGAAGGCAAAAGGTTGAGGGTTTACTTTTTGATTTGCAAACTATATTATTACTCTTTACTGAAGTTATGGATTCATCAGTTTTACAGCTGGGGTTCAACAATAATCCCAACCTCAGGAGCTGCTGCTGCAGTTGTTTCCTTCCCTCTCCTCTGTAGCACATCACTGACTCCAGTGCATTGGCAACACTGGTTTTAATGCTGTGAAAATGTATTTGAAATAAAGCCAGTTCCACAGTGCTGTGCAGCACAGCCTGGGGCAGCTCTGCCAGCCCAGCTCAAAGGGGTGAGCAGAACTGCTGCCAGCCCTGGTGACAGTGCCCATAACCAGCAACCACCACTCACCGGCAGATAAAAGTAAAAGTAACCCTGAACTGCGTCATGTGACTGCACACACAGAGTGATGACTCACTGTGGATGGCAGGTCTTGCAGCTCTGAACTGCAGACAACAAATTAGTAGGGCTATGCCTAAATCTCTGTGACCCTGCTGGTGCAACCCACTCGTTACTGCCTGCACTCTGTTAATCACTCTCTCTGCAGCACCAAAACACATCCAAACTCCCTCTGGAACTCCTTGCTTTCCATTTGTGGTGCACATTTCCAGGCACACTGACTGCTCTGGGGAATTCAGAACCTGCACCTGGGCCTGGCAAAGCAGAAGAGCCAAAATCACGGCAGGGAGCACTCCCTTCATCTGCATTTACCAACAAACCAAAAGCACCCGCTGGCCTTACCTTGTTTGTAGTATAGCTGTCCCAAATGATGAGTTTGCCATCCTGGGAGGCACTAACTAGAAGCCTAGAGAGGAAACAGGAGGGAAACACAATCACTGTGGGCAGACAAGGAGGAGCACACCTTTGTGCTCAACGTGGTAAGGAAAAGAGGATGAAAGCAGCTGCTTTAAGTGAACACCAGCAGTTACCAGGGAGTTTAAGGAAGAAAGGTAACTGATAATAATGGAATCTACTCTATTTCCACAGTTCCTCAGAGTTCATGGGGTACCATAACCATGTTTTTCAGGCAAGCAGACAAGGAGTGGTACTTTGGCTTCGAATTTTGATTTGGGTTAGAAAAACATGGACATGAGGAGGAAAACAGGGGCATTCAGTGTTCCTGAATTCCTCTGGTTGGCTGAGCTCCCTTAGAATGATTCCCAGCAGTGCCAAGACCTGTGCACTCCACTTCCCAAGCCACATGAGCTGCTCTGTACCCCCAGCACCCACCTGGAATCAGTCCCCCAGTGCATTGCATAAATTTTGGCCAGGTGTCCCCGCAGTGTTCTCCTAGTGCGCATCTGGATCCTCCCCACGGGGTCGATGTTGGCTGTGATCTGAAACAGCAATGGGGGCACTCTCTGCATCTCCCTCTTCCACAGGCATCACCTCACACACAGTTACACCTAAACAAGCACTCCAGGGCAGACCAAAGTCCCACATTCTCAATATTAAGTTCTTTAAAACTGCCCAATCCCAAGTTATGTCACTCTACACTGTAGATTTGTATCACACGGAGAAAGCGGCCCTGTTGCATTTACAGACTCCCAGAAATTACTTTGCTGAGGTCGAATCTTCTTAGACTTCTAGGATTTCAGACCTTTGATCCGGGTTTTATACTCCTGTACAGATAAATGTGGCAGACATTTAACCTCAGCAGGCCCCATGGTTCAGATTATCAGGGTAACACAACAGCACTGCTGCCATGTCCACAGCACAGCATTATCTGCCACTGAGCAGCAGCAATGTGCCCTGAGTCACTCAAACCAACCACTGCTCAAGGCCACTGCTCTCAGAAACTGGACAAACACGTACTTACTTCTGGAAGAAAACACCCAAGGGCAAAATAAAACAACTTGCTAAAGGAGGCACGAAAAGATTCCCCTGCATTTACCTCCTTCAACCACACTTTCCTTCTGTAAAGGAGGCAACTTTCCCTAATTGCTGCTGAACCCTGAAATGCTTACCTGAGCCAGGGTGGCATCTGCACATGCTTTCCTAGCATCCTGCAAGAGAAGGAAAACAGACATTGGAGGAAGTTCTGGACATTTATTCCTCTCTGTCCTGTCAGGTTGATGAACCCCCTCAAGGCAAGGTCCAGAAAGCATTTCTGCCTGTCACCCTGAGAGCCCCCTGCAGCACTAGCATAATGCACTGCCTGCTGTCACAACACTCAGACCTCACTTTGAAATCTCCTCTTCTTTTGGGACAAAGGTGATGAGATTTTCACCACAAGGACAGCTGAGCCAGGAACTGCTCGTCCAGGCAGGCTCTGCAGTCTCGGCCTCGGAAGCTTTCAGGACCTACCTGGCCAAAGCCCTGACCAACCTTATCACTGACCTCATTTTAAGCAGTGGCTTTCTTAACATTAGTCATGGTCTGGCTCAGAAAACACCCAGCAAACATTCCCTCTGATCTAAGCCATGCTGTGCATTGTTTATGTAGCTATTACTTTCCAAGCCATACCAAGGACCAAAATGGAATTTTCTAAAGCGGTTACGTGCGCTTGTCCCCTTCTACACTGACACCCTGGATGCATTTGATGCATCATCTCTGCCCCCTCAGGACACAAAACGACCCCTCCCTTGTGCTGAGAACCCAGTACATACTCTGATTTGGTTTTTCAGTTGCTCGGCCTCCTGGCGTAGCTGGTCAAGCTCACTCATTTTCCTGTGCTAAAGGTGTGCTCCACTGCCCCCTCTGAAACAGCCAGAAATCTGAAAGACACCAGCAAACCAGCAGGATTAGCAGAAGCCATCATTTCATATTGCAAGAGCACACAAGTCATTTCAAACAGCACCTGAGGAAAGTGGCAGATTGATTTGTTACCACCAACACTGGGCAGGAAAGTCAGACCCCCTGAGCACACAACTGCTCTGTAAAATCTCTGCTCCACAAGGACACCGCTGGCATTTTCCCTGCCATTCCACATCTCAAACTCAGCTGCTCCCAAACTTTTTGTTTGAAAATCTGTGCAGCTTGACAGCAACAGAAGATGCTGAAGAAACGTGCTGATGAAGTTCATCTTTTATTGCAGCACAGGATAATTGGTTCCAGTTTCAAACACTACACGGAGCACCTGTTTATAAATAAACATGGGCAGTGTGTTTTTGGAACACTTTATTAGCCAGAATTGACCCTTTACTATTAACTAAAGCAAATGCTTTGCTAGCAGCTTTACATATTATTCTGTTGGGATTTAATCAGCTTATTTATCTTTGCAAGCATGCGGGTTTTGTTTTGCTCCTAAAGCCCTTCCCAAGGAGAAAGAGGAGGAGAACTTCCAAGTTTTTATCCCACCACAGTAACAGAGAACACACTGTCAAGGCAAATTAGAGCAGTAGAACAAACATCACTGTCAAAAGAAGTTTCAAAATAGTTAAGACTTCAGCGTTGCCTCAATATTGCCATCCCCCATAAGCAGACTCATCCCAGAGCTCTCTCCATGTTAGTTGTTATTCCAAACCCAGGAGCTCAAGGAACAAGTGCCAGATCTTGTCACAGCATCATTTACAAGTTACACTGCTCTCTGAAGCCCACAATATTTTAGCAAAGGAATTTTAGTTGGCTTCTCTCCCAAAACCTCCCCTCACACAACTCCAAGGTCCTTTCCCTCCCCTGTAAATTAGGTCTCTTCTTTCTCTCTTCTGCTTCCAGGGTCATCTCTAAGCCCCTTTAAGACTGCTTGTTCAGCTCAGTCCAAAATCCAGTTAAGACAAAACCCACCCCGGGTGTTTCATTATCCTCCTTCTCTCCTGAATGCTCCTTTGTTCCTGAAGATGTTCTGTTCATGCCACCCCTCCCACAAACACCCCGTGGGTCTCCCCACACCTGCAGCTCCTGTGCAGCTCACACACCTGGGGGAACAGGAACGCTCTGCTCTCATCACAGACAAACTGTAAATGCTGTTTTTAAGAATAAACTGCATTTTCTCAGATATTTCAGTTCTACTTCTGCCATTCTCTAGGTTAATATATAAGCCCATTCCCCACTGAGCAAACACTGACCTTCCCAGACAAAGAATTCCGAGATGGTATCATTGCCATTTCAGAGCAAGAAATTACAATCCAAAACTTAAGTGCTCTGCTCAAGGTCACAGCAATTCACTGACGGGATCATGATAAAGATTCAGAATGCCAGAATTCCAGCTGCAGGTACAGGGAACTGAAGATTTTCCATGCAGCTTTATTTAGAAATACAACAGGAGGAATAATCTCCCTAAAATAGTGCCAATTTATTCCTGCAGGGTTTGTGCCCCATGCAATAGAACTCCCTGGCATTTAAATGCAACAAAGCTTCCCTGCATGGAGCAGGGAGAGGCCTTGGGAGGTGAATCCCCTTATCCAGATACACAATTTTAGAGTTCCAAGCAACTCCAAAACCTCTGAGCTGCCTTTCTGTCAGCATCCATAGGAATTGTTTAAACCAGATTTCCACATTCCCTTTGTAGTCTTTGTTGTTTCAACATCAACAGGAAGTTCCAATTCCTGCCAACATGACTGAACTCACTCACACTCAGGAAATGAAAATCCTAACCAAGCCAAGGGCTTTAAAATATAGGGAGGTCTCTGAAGAAGACTGCAAAATTTATGGGACAAACAGCAAACCAGCCTGGCTGTTCCTCTATTTCTTTCATACTCAGCCTTAGACAATTAAATTTATGGTAGAAGTACGAGTTCTATGGGGAAAAAAAAAAGGGCTGCATCCTCCTGTGTCCTTTTTAGCTCTGCTGTAAATCAGAGCTTACCAGTATCCTGCACTGAAAAAATAACTTTAGATGACCAAGGACAACAGGTAAGGTCAGGGAACTGTATGGGAACGCAGAATACTTTTGTCTCTTCTCACTCTTGGTACCTAGGAAGTTTTTACACAGATTTATTCCTATTACAGACAGAGATCATATATTAAATAGTCTCTGCTCACTGCAAACAAACACAATCAAATATCATGAAGCAATAGATTTTTCTTAGCATGTTCTGAAGGCACTTAACTCCATCTTAAAAGAAGGTTTCTAGAAGAACCTTTGGATGATGATTCTACTCCTGGAGTTTTGACAGAAGTTACTGAGCCTCTCAACCACACAAACCTCACAAAAGAAGTCCCTCCTCCAGTTCCACAGCCCTCTTCCCCCCATCCTCCTTATCAAGAAGCAGGCAGCAGCCAGACCATGCTTACCTCCCTCTCCTTGCCCTGTGCCAGTGAATCAGCTCCTCAGCAGTAACACAGCCACTTTCCCCAACTCACTGGAGCCCTTTCCAGAGGCTGAAGTGCTTAAGTGTCTCTGCTCTAAGCCTAATTCCCCTAATCCTGCAGTACACCTTGGAGGTAATTCTCCCCTTGCTGGGGCCAACAATCTGTGCTCTGGCCGGGCAGCCCCCCGTTCCCCACTGCCCCAGGTGACCCATGGCTCTCAGCCCTTTTCCCAGGTTCCCCAGGGAAGAGCCACTTTGTTCCTCTGCTTCCCACACGGGAAAATCAACTCCTGACTTGGCCTCCTTCGCTGCACTCCGTGGGATGACTCAAATCAGCTCAGAGGAGCAGCTCTGGGTTTGCTTTTCTCTAACCCAGGTGAGATTTTTCCTGTGCAAGAGGAGAGTTATGGAAGTCCAGGCAGTCAGCTCAGCGTCCAACAACCTTGCACCAACTTTCTGAACTGCAAAAAGCCTTTTGGAGTCTGGAGCCCAGGGCAATATTCTTATTTAAAGGTAAAGCTCTCTGCTCAGAAAACAAGTGACAGAAAAACTCCAAGGCTAAGGAAGAACTCAGATTGCCTCACTTCATTATAACAACTCCAGTGTCCTTTCCCCAGCTCAAGCTGCTTATCCAATTAGGTCCAGCTACTGAACCCAAGGTATCATTAACACTGTCACAGTTATCTGCAGCCTGGTGCTTGAGCAGTGGGAAGAGTATACAAATCCAAACACACATTCCTGGGTTAAATATTATTCCTCTCTAAAACTACCTGATAAGAGCAGTGAGGCTGTGCTTACTGAACACTGTACTTCATTTTCTCACAGCATTCCTATTAAAAAAAATAAAGGGTAAAAAAGGAGGAGTCTTCCATCCTCTCCTGTGAATAATCTCTCCAGATTAAAAGAAGAAAAAAACAGATCTGAAAGCAGAGCTATCATGAAGTCAAATGTTTAGAACTTCTATCCCTTGGTGGCCAAACTTTCCTTGCCACAAGATATTTTTAGCACACATCACTACTACCAAAAAGTAACATAATCCCACTGAGCCACTGTTGATGCAAAGTCTGGTAACACCGAGGGTTTAAAGCTAATTTTTGTGTATTACCCAAGCACAGTAATTTCCTAAGCAGGTTTGGCAAATCCCCTTTCTCCCGTTTGTCTGACATTTGTTCCCTCCACTCCTTTCCTTGCCAATACACATCACCCCAACAGGGATGAAAAGCCCCCAAAAATCCATCCCACACCATTTGCAAGAGCAGAGCCCAAACTCTGCAGCCCCAGGAGGAGCTGAGGGCATGCCCAGCAGACAGCTCAGAGCAGGGCATCTGATTAAATGGAGCTGTGCTAATCCAGAGGATACCACAAATCCTATTAGCAACAGGCACAGCAGCTTGTGCGTTTTCCCAATGACAAAGGAATTACACCCAACTCGCTGCCACTTCCAGCGCTTTCACATCGTGTTGGCTCTGGAAAGCTGAGGGTTGGGGTGGGTTTTGTGTTTTTTTGTGGTTTGCAGAAGTATATATTGATTTTTGTATTTTGTTTTTTTTTGTTCAGTAGAAAAGTACAGCGAGATCAGAACTGCTTGTGGAACAGATCTGAGGTGTTGCCTCTCCCGTTTATATAATCTGAAATAGGAGATAAAATATTCAGGGTGCCTTCAGATCCTGAAGGACACACATCTCCAGAGGGAGGATGGGAGAGAAATAAAGCTTGCTTTTTGAAAAGCAGGTAAATAGCCAGTAATTGGAACAGATTTAACTTGGCCAATTAACAATGTTCCTCCCAGACTGAGGAGCTTCACAGAAACTCAAGTTATAGCCTGGAAGGTAACGAAGATTTCACCGTTCCAAGAGCACTAGTAATAATTACAATTACACAGAATATAAACTGTGAAACTTTTTAGGTTCTGTTTAAATAATACTGCCACACTGCAAAGAACATTCTGACAAGAGCCACTTTGCTCAAAAGAAATTTGGCCTTCTTTTGTCAAACACGGAGCAGAAGTAATTTTTCATTCATGAGAGAGTGACTATTCTCATCACTTTATTTATTACAGTTCCCTGCCCCACTGAGATGAAACAGTTTCATCTGTGGTCTCCCTCCGCTGTGCCAGTTCCCTCTCTGACAGAAGGCAGGCAGTCCCATCTATTATTTAGCAGCTTTCCTGGCCATTTTCAAATCCTTCCTGTTGACAGAGGGATACACTGGCTAAGGGAGAAAACAGGGACTTTGGGCTTGCACAGATCAACAGCCAAAACTCTGAAGTTAGCCACTTTTTAAAATCAGCATGTTTCTCAAGCACTAAAAAAAAAAAAAAAGTTACCTTCTTTCTGTACTTACATTTTCTCTCACTACAGTAGAAAGGCAACTTCTGCTGTCAAACATGTAAATTCTGCAAAAAAAACCACACCAAAGCCAGAATTAACACAATTATCAAGAAAGAGCCCCGATTTCTGACAAATTTAGCAGCAATTAAAACCCTGTCAAGGCCCAGAGTAACTCTGTTAGCTGGCAAACAGCTGGCCTGTCTGCAGGAAGGAAAGGGGCTCTGCTTTGGTAACACAACCCAAGGACTCGCTCGTGCCCAGAAGCTGTGAACACTCTATTCCCAGGAAACCTCCTGCACTGCTCAGACCATCAGTTCTCTTCCCCTGGTGATACAGAAGCCTGTGCCAGCAGAGAGCTTAGGATTGGAACAGAACATTGTCTCACTCACACAAGACTGTGATTTTCACTGCCCTACCTGTCCCCCCAAAACCAGCATTTTCAAAGCCCTGGAATTATTTCTGCTCAGTCCTGTTCCTGAGCACAGTCAAATATCAAGATATCTATTTTATCAGAAGTTACATAAACCTCCTACCAACGAGCTCCAGTGAGAGCACACCGCTCTGCCACAGGTTATGGCTCCAAAAACAGCAGAGAAAGGAAAAATTGCCACATTAAGGAAATCTCACACCCGCAGCCTGGACCCACACAATGTTTAACACACACACACTGGCTTTGCAGCACGGCCAGTAACAGAAATTTTGGAACAATTTTGTCCTCTGGCAGCACAAAGTACTGTGACAGCTCCCTCCCAAGAGCTGAAACATTGACAACCACTTGCACAGGGAAACGTGGACCTGCCCCTGTCACACAGCAGGACCTGAGGGGGTGTCAGGGCACACCTCAGTGCTCCTGTTCAAAGCCAGGTGGCAGGACAGGGGCACATCATCCTAAGCACAAAGCAAGAAGCTACTACAGCGAAATAATCTACAAATCAGAACGCCAGCCTACAAACTCCCCGCCCTTTAAGCTGAAATTCTCACATCTCTGATTCTGCAGTTCGCTATTAGCTGGAAAATTCACTTCAGTGTCTGGTATGGAGGTTAAGCTACTTAGGATATGGATCATCCTCATCCAAGCTCATTTGTAGATGAACAGTTTAATGCTGTGATTATGAAACCATCACAGTGTAAGCAGTTTTGTTTGTGGCTGCCAGAACAACACACTTTGAGACAGAAAACAGTAACTCACCCTCAGAGCTGAACCCCACCCCCCAGACACAAACACACCACTCGAGGGCTGAACACACAGCAGCTCCCCAGGCAACCAGCAGAAGCCTCAAACTTTGCCCACACTGCAGGGACAGTGCAATCCAATGGAATTCTGACAGGATCACCTGCAGTTCAAACAAGTAAATTTAACAGCAAAGGCCAGAGCACACACCACTATTGTCCTGGGCTGCCCCTCATCAGTGCAGGAGAGGTGCTGCACATTTCTTATGCCTTCTGCAAAAAAAGGAAACCAAGAAACAAAACAACAACAAAGCTCCTTCAACCGGCCTGCAAGGAGAGGAAGGAAGCACAACACAAACTCTTCCACAAAGCTGAGGTACCTTCTCAGCTGGGGATGCTGAAAGCACCCTGTGATACCCACAGAGGGCAGTCCTGGCAACCAGAGATTTGCAATTCTGTGGTAAAGATGGAGCTCATTTAAGAAAAAAAGCAGACAAGCTACTTCTGGAAAAAAGGAAAAAAAAAATGGCCACAGGCTTCCATTTTTAGCTAAAATGTAGCCTGGTAAAAGCAAGATGGAAATTAGAGGCCTGTTGGTTGCACACACCACAGCACTGGCTCAGCACAGACAGCTCCTGCAAGGAGCTCCACCACTGCCCCCAGCAGCCCTTCCAGCCCTGCCCAGCCCAGAGCTGGGGGTCCTCAGCCCCAGGAGGGCTCCACAACCAGGAGGGAGCAAAAGGCCCCCCAGAGTCCTTGGGGCACGGCCCAAGTGCTCACAGAGCCCCACACGGGGTTGGTGTCCCCACAGCCTCCTGCCCCAGGTGAGGAGGCACCACAGCAGTCTGGACTGAGAAACAATAGGCAAAAGCATCCCCATTTCTGGGCGAGGCTTCCCTGCCCCAGGGACTCACTGACTGCTGCCAGCCCAACAGCCTTTCTTCTCTGCAGACACCTTGAGCAGCTTACTGTGAGGGACAACCCAGCCTAAAACGTCATCTCCACTCCTACACACACCAGAGTGCAACTCCTACACGTGAAGCCCCTCCTGCAGAAGAGACTGCGACTTCTTTCACGAGCTTGGGGAAAGCAGGGAGGAAAAGCAGGAATAAAAGGGGCTTGGAAGAGTATGGAGAGCATTTAGAAGTATTTTACTTTAACACCATAGGAAACCTGAGCAACCCTCCAAAATGAAGCAACTTCCTACGGAGACTAAACACACTCACACTGCACCCTCTCCAAAGCCATTGGTTGCTTGAACACGTTTCTCTTCTTGCCCTATGGATTCAATGAGAGCCTTCAAACCCAAATATTCTGATTTTAACTCCAACCAGGGGATATAGTCAAGGAGTACAGCCTCCTGTGCACACATGTATTTTGGATTGACATGGATCTCACCCAACACTACTACAGACTGGTTTCCATGACCATCACACCACCTCAATCTTAAAAATGTCTTGCATAACACATCCTCCTACCAAAGTGGCACATCAGGTTGTTTTATTGAGAGCACTCAACCAGAAACAATTTCACTGGAGAAACCACCCAAAAACCTACTAGTAAACCTCAATATTACTACTAAGGTAGAGCAGCAATTTCAAATGGAGCTGCTTTGCTGCCCTGGTCTCTCTCCCTTCTGAGTGAACAGCAGCCCACACCCAGCAGGGATGGTTCTGTGTGGGCAGCCAGTTCCTATTTTAGCCTGCAGAAGCTCCTGCTCAGGTACCAACACTTCTCACCACTCTATCATATCACCTACACGGGCAGGGAGAACATCTGTGGAACCAGCAACTGCAAGTCAGGCTATTAAAATTATTTCTCACAGCCCCCACAGCTGATTATCATCACAGAGCAGCATCCTGGTGCCCAAGACATTACACATGACCTTGCCAGATCGCTGCCAACATCATAAAATGTCCACATGCCACCAGGCAACAGTAATTAAAAGTCTGAAATTTAAAGCTTCAAGGTCCATCTCCCAAACAAACCCCATGACTTGGTACTAACTAACAACACAAACAGCTCTAACAGGCAGCTGGGAACTCAAGGGATGTTTGGTATCCTCATGAGAATGTGCTCCTCCAAGAGTTCATTCAGCCTTTCCTTGGGGAGTGCAGGTCTGTGCTCCACAAAGCCAAGTCTCTGCCCTCACCTCCCACCAGGGCAGCTCTGCAGTACAACCTCCAGAAGCATCAAATAATAATTACAAATTATTGTAAGGCTCAAGTGAAAGGGTACAACTCCTCCTCGTTAATTGGATGTCTTCCTTCTGGGAATCACCTGCCAGGCCTGGAACCTCCCAGCACATCAGCCCTGAACAGCAACAAGCAGGACCTCACTGGCAGGTTTGCCAAAAGCTGCTGGGGACAGTGCTGGGTTGTACAAGTCCTTCAAGAACTTCCTGGGAGCTCTCGTGCCGTGCAGGGCCAGCAGGGCTGGGTGTGCTGGGGAGGCACTGGCTGGGTGTGCTGGGGAGGCACTGGCTGGGTGTGCTGGGGAGGCACTGGCTGGGTGTGCTGGGGAGGCACTGGCTGGGTGTGCTGGGGAGGCACTGGCTGGGTGTGCTGGGGGAGGCACTGGCTCTGCTGCTGCTGCTGAGGGAGTGCCAAGTTCCCAGCTGGAGCAGTCGCTGTGCTCAGCACACATTTTTCCATATATTAGTGTGAAGTACCCACAAAACAAGCATCAGGTCCGCAACTTAATGCTCATCTTGCAAGAGCCACGCTGGCTGCTTGGAGAGCTCACAGATTCCCATTTCCAACAGAGTGTGCAAGTCAAATAATAACTCCACAGGCTAAAAATACCTGCAACTTAGCAACCTGACTGCACCAGTGCTTCAGTATTACCTACAGCCCAGTATGGAACTACAGGGCCCATTCCAACCAGGCAGCTTCCTCCAGGGGTCACTGCTATGGGGAGTTTAAGAGCTTTTGTGCTTTTTGGTGAAATGCTTTTCCTCCTGAAGAAACCTGTGCACTTTTCCTACTCTGCCTGATGTACCTGCAAGACTCCATTAGGAAAAAAAAAAACCCTCCTCGTGGCTGCAAAGAGCACAGGAAAACTGCTGGGTAAAGAATAAAGGTCAGTTCTAGGGGCCTTCCAAAGTTCTGGCCACGTTCCTTCGTGCTGCAGCCTCAGCCACACAGAGCAGCAGGAAAAGCCAGGCACAGATCTCCATGGAACAGCCTCCCATCAGCCAGCACGGCCTTCCACCAAACTGCCTCCAGAGGAGCACTGAGGCAGCTCACAAGTCCCTCACTGCTTCCTTTTCCTTCAGAATCCAAAAACCTCCACAGAAATAACAGCAGCAAAAACCCCCAGATCAAACCCATCCACCCCAACCAGCTGCCAGTACTCATGGGAAAAAAAAAAAAAAAGGAAGAAATAATTAAAGCTTTTTATTTCAGAAAATTCAGGGAAGAAGCAAAATATTAACAAACCTGGAAACCTCGAAAGACCTTGCAAACCCCAAATTCAGCAAGGCAGGTTCACACTCAAAAGTCCCAAAGTGGAACCGATGTCTCAGAGGAACAGTGAGTGCATTTCTGCCTCCTCCAAAACTGCTACAGAATAGGAATAATTCACCCTAAAAGCTGATTCCTCAACATGCCAGAGAGGTCATCACCACACAGCCACACAACACCTCCCGAAAAATCCCCCAGCTGGCTGCCTGCACTGAGCAGCTCTGATGGAAGCGGCTCCTTCTGCCACCATCACCTGCAGACAGCAGTGCCAACACCCCCTGCTCCCCCTGCTAATCCCCTGACCTACATCTGAGCAGGGATCACACGGATGCGACGGTTAAGCGTAAAAATCTGGACTCTAACAGGTCACTTCCTTAATCCTTCCCAAATGCAGCTGCAAGCCATGTGTGTTATTATTACAGGGGGAAAAAAAAAAATCATCTTAATTCTTGGTACAGCAGAGAATTTCTGTAAAAAAAAAAATAAAAGAACTGATATTACAAGTTTAACAGATGCCTACAGCCAAATGCTTAAAATAACAACTTTTTAAAAAAGAAGGGTCTTAAGAGATCTTTGAAGTAGCTCAGGAATATTAATAACTGTTGGCACTTCAGCGACCCAACTCCAAAGATTTCCTAACTGCATCCCTTCTTTTCTGCCTTGCTCTGAAAGAAATTCCCATTTCAGAGCATTCCAACACTGCCTGGTAAGTGGAAGGCATGGGAAGCTGACTTATTTTAGGAACAAAAATTGCTGGTATTCCGTGTCAGCTTTCAACGAACTTCTATTTATTAAATCAAAAGAAGCCAATATTCTGGGGTTTACTCCTTTGTTCTAATTTATCCATATGCAATTGCTCCTTCTGAAGAACACCCCAGCTATTGATAACCTCATCAATTTTATCCAACTGGCCAGTGATGTTTTTGCCTTCTTTCCTGACCTCACAAACAAAAAAAAATCTCCCTAACAAAACCACCACAGTAAGTCATAAAAACTTAGAAACCTGCTTGTGCATCGATTTCTAGGTACATTTATCAAACAAATATGTCACTGACTCCCAAAGTGTCCCCTTCTCCAAAGCCAAGCAGTTTTGCTGTCACATACTACGAGACATCTCCCCTCAGACTGGAAAACAAAAGGCAGCTCTGAAGGAGAATATATTACTATTAATTAACCAACAGAGAAATGACTAAGCATTTATTACTGGATGCTTCTATCTGCAGAGCCCCACAGTAACTCAACAGTTGTTTCTTCCTTCAGCTGTCATTTTTCATTGCTTCCTTCAACTCTTGTATCCTTAACCTCCAGTTTCTCCTGAGGTTTTCACCCCACTGGCAAAGCCACCTGAGTGTTTTACCCAAGCAGCAACATTGCAGTCTCCCTTTGATAACTGATGATTAAAGCAAGGCTGTGATATTGCTGTGCTATCAGAGCAGGGCCCCAGCACCAGGACATTATCTCTGCAGAGAATGTGAGATCCCTCCTGGCTGTCAGCTTTGGGGGAGCTCACAGAGCAAGCCCTGCAGGGCACATTTCCCCCTGGAAGCTGGAAATGGAAGCTCCCACATCATGCCATGTGACAGATCAGTGACAGAACCATCACAGAGCACATGAAAACAGTGCCACCCCTAAACACACAGGCCTGTCCCCTTTCAGTGCGAGCCACCATTAAAAACACATTTATTCAGGTATCCAAACAAGTCTGTAATCCACAGTTTACCAACGTGCTCACAGCACGCTGCAATCCTATTAGAAATATAATTCCTGACAACTCCCATGAAGTTTCCAAATGCTGCCTTGCAGAAGTCACTTTTGGGCACACCAGTTCTCCAGGAGGAAGATAACACCAGCACAGTGACATCAGCAGGTACACCGAGACCTTCACTACAATATTTATTACATTAGAGGAGGAAATGGGCGATGTGATCACCTATTTACAGAAATCAGAAACCAAAATAGCGATATAAACTCTAAAATACTACAAAAAACCCCAACCAACCAACCAAAAACCCATGAGTGAGACTCTGTGCATAAGCACAGAAAATTAGCAGAAATTCCCATTATTGTGTTTTGTATTTCCATAAATTTTAGCCTGACTATTTTACCAACAGAGGCTGAATCACCCATTTGGTTCCATGTATGCCAGCCAGTAAAGAGTCAACTGAGTCAAAGGAGAATCAGCTGCTTCCCATCTACACCCTAAAGAACAGCACAACCAGCTTCCAGAATGCTACAGTTGCTTTACACATCCTTCTAAGTAAAACCACTTAAAAATAGGAAGAACTTGCCAATCGACTCCACACAGCCTTGCTCTGGAGCTAAGGCAGGCGTTTTCAGCCACAGAGTGATGTTTATGGACCACTGTGACTCCCCAGAGCATCTCCCTGGTGTGAGCACCTACGACAGTCCATGTCCCACCCAAAATGCCTCTCGTGGTTAGGACTGAATCCCAAAAGCACTTCAGTAACCACAGAAGTGACAAAGGTAACCCCATCTCAGAGCCAGGCTGGACACGAGCTCATAAATACCTTCCCAGCACAGCTGCTGTCACATCTGCCCCAACAAAAACAGGGAGTTAAGACACTGGAACAAACCATCTGCTCCTTTGTGCCTCTGCCTCACAGGCTGTACAAAGCCTCAGAGATCACCCAAAGGAAAAATATTCACTCTCTGCAACTGTGTTAAAGATCTTTATCCAAGCTTCAGCTAACTAATAAACGGGACACATTTAATTCACTGGAATAAGAATGTAGGTGTTCAAACAGCACACTGATCTTCAGTGAGAGATTAACAGAGCACTGTTAGAGTAAGTTAAGCTACACCATGAAACAGCTGCTTCCCAGCACCAGCCTGAAGATAAAAAGCATTTCAGTGGACCTTAAAAATCAACAAAATGTATTATATGCATACAGCAGATAAAAGATATACTCAGTAGAGATTAAAATATGGCATGAATTCTCTAATCTTTTCACCCAAAATAGACTGAGCAATACTTTGTTCTCTAGCCCCACAATCAACATAGCCCATCTTTAATCAATGTGCAAGCAGCTCCATTAGTTTTGATAGCAATGATTTATACCCCAGCAGCTCATTGATTTCTCCCAGCAATTGCTGCATTTTGATATGAACTGTTTGTACAAAATAAGGGACAGAAGAACAAGAGAAGCAAGGCTGAGCCCGAGGAGTTGAGTAACACAGGAGCCCTTGGAGCCACCCGAGTGAGGAGCGGGGTTTGGGAGCAGAGGAGCCAACAGTGCCCAGAGCTGAGAGGGAAATCCAGCACAGCACACAGGCCCAGCAGGAAATCCTCCCTTTCACCCCTGGATGTTCTTCTTCCCAGGGGACTGCACTGGCCCTCCTAAAACCTCTGGCAGTAATCTTTGAGTGTCACCTCCTCAGGTGATCCAAACACAGAGGAAACGTGATAAACACACCAAAAATGGAATGGCAGCAGGGCTAAGAGCCAGGGTGGGAATCAACTAAGAAGGACAAAACTGGACACATCAGAAGGCAATCCCACCCATTTTATGGAAGAGAATACACACAGAGTGAAGGTAGGAAGGCCAAGTGTGTTTAAGCAAAGCAGCAGCCAGGAAGGTCAGCTGAAACCTGTAACTGCTGAGGCTCTGCCCTGGAGCCCCAGCCCCTTCACCAAGTACTCCTCCATGGATTTGTGGAGCCCCCAAACACTCCCACCAGGGAACTGCTGACCCCCAAAGGCAGGTTCTGCACAAGTTCCACCTCTCCCCCACCAGCACTGAATCTTTTTGTAGGGCAAAGCAAAGCATTTCCTGAGATGCTGAAGCTTCACTGTTGTTCATAGTCAGAGGAATAATGAATTCATGTCGAACTGACCAGTCTGACCTCACTGTCCAAAGCTTCGATGGTATTTGAGTTTTCATGCCTGAAAAAAAACTTCCCCAGCTTCTCAGGCACCTCCTGAAGACCCAGTGCTCTGCCAAGATTTGAAATCTGTTCAGTTGTTCCTGTTCAACACTACTTTGTGTGAGTGCTAGCCAGCACTTCAAGCACAGCACTGCACAGTAACTTGCACAGATAACATCTGACAGCTGCAGTGAAACCCAGGGCCAGGGAACCTGCAGCACAATTAAACTGCCAGGAGCATCAGGCAGCCTGTTCCTGATCTTTGTACAGACACCATCTTTGTTACACAGCCAGCAGCACCTTCGGTGTCCTGCCACTTCCCAGAGAACCTGCAGCAGGAATATCAGACACATGTTCCAACAGAGTTCCTTCACCTTCAGCATCATCTGATTTTGAGCACCGAAGGTTTCAGTAGACTATCACATCTGCCTTGCTTTTCTGGACAACCAGTTAAAATTACCACACCAGCCTCCCAGCACGTTTGTTAGGCTACCTGAAAAAATAAATAAATTAAAATGTACAGTTTTGGGAACTAATCAAATCCAAGAGGGTCACAAACAGGTTTCTGCTCAGCATCCTGACGCACACAGGCCTGCTTTGTTTAGCACTCTTAACTGTTACTTCACTCAATGGAAACAAAACATATACAAGTTTTGAATTATGCAGTAATAACTCGTGGTATTTCATACACTGAAACCCAAGTTTTCTCTTTTTTTGTTCTGAGATTCAAGCACTGTTATGTTCAACACGTACCCTAAACCACTTGGTGTGAACCAAGACATCTCAGCTCAAATATCTAACTGAAGTTAAGTGGAACAGAGCTCCACATCCATGACCAAACCACACTCGCTGCCCTGGGCTTCAGCACAAAGATCTTACCAGAAAATGTCAGCACTGCACACATGTCAGACTAAGAAATAAGGTCAGGGACTCGTGGTCAGTGCTGTTTGCAGAGTGAACATTTCACCAGGCCTTACAAATTTCACTCCTGGAGATAACCAGGCATGAACTTGTAAAGATCTCTGCATCAACAAGAGGCACATTGCCACCATCCTGGGTATGGTTTTAACCTTGCAGCTCTGCCCCTCCTGCTTGGGTAAATCCCTCAAACAGCTACACAACTCCAACCAGCTGGACTGAATACAGAGTGTTCTGGCTGCAAAAGGGTGGCCAGGGCAGTTCAATTCCTGCAATTCCAACCTCAGGCTCACAATGCACAACATCTGGACAGACACAGGCACAGCCCATGATCTCCAAAAGCATCTGTCAGCTCCACAGCCTGCCCTGTAACCCTGGGGAAAAGAAACCTGGGAAAACATCCCCTGTGTTAGCACAGGTGGGAAGGAGAGAGCCCTCCCAGGAAGGCACAGGCCATTAACACTGGGCACGTGCATCCCAGTTCCCATGGCACTCCAAACTCCAGATTTGAAGAGTACAATTTCTGTCAGAGCAGGGCTGGGAATTCGCTCCAACGTTTCACAGAAATAAAACAAAACCCACTCAGCCTGTCAGATAACTTCATGGGCTGGTAAGTAATTTTAGATAACCTCTGCTTATTGACAGATTTTAATAAATGCTGATATGTCAGGATAAACACAAAGCACATGTCCCTGCAAACACTTTTAAGATGGTTCCCTAAATCTAGGCCAAGACAGGCAGGGCTGGAAAAGCAGTGAGAAAATTGAGAAGTACAGAATTACCAGCCCACCTGGAATAGCTAAGCAGCAACTCTGTGTGTCTTACAAACAAAGAAAATACACTGTATCAGCTGCACTAATTAAGGTCACTGGAACAGAGGGGAAAACAAGGCATCACTTCCCTGTCAGAGATGCCAACTGTGGGGGTGGGCCCTTCTCAAAGCCACACGGAGAGCCCTGCAAGGCTCTTAATTTAGTCCCCCACACTCACCACAGTTGGATTCTGTGCTAAAGATGAGGGAAATCATCACTGACACCTGACCTGGGAAAATATTCCCACCTCCTCTGACACACAGTTTGGATGGAGCTGCGAGTTTCTACAGAGAGAAGTATTTTGGTTTTACTTTTTTCTTTTTTTCCCCCCTTTGCTGGGGGAAAAAAAGAAGAGTGAGCTGAAAATAGTGACAAAAATCTATACATAGCTTTTAATATAGGACCATGTTACATAAAGCCACACAAAAAAAATTATCTAATCTATCTAATTACAGATAATTAGTATTTTCTTTTTTTTGGGGGGGGGGAGTGCTGGCAGGCTTTACTGCAGCTTTCAAGAAGACATAAAAAATATTCTTCATCTGAGAAAAACATGATAAACATAACTGGCACGAAATTTTAGGCAAACCTCCCTCAGGTCAAGGTAGAAACACACGAAAAAAATATTTAGTTATCCACAGTTCAATTAATCCTTGGAACATCTAGAAGGTATTTCTCTTCTCCACACAGAACCTTTGGAAATTGGAATGATTTGACAAGCTGGAATTCCACCTCACAAATTAATATACACATTTTTAATGAAGCAGTTTCAGGCAAGCTACTCACAGGAATGAACTACATTTCCCATTAAAATGGCAACTGGATTTTTAATCACTCCCCTTCCCTCCACTCTATTATCTGCTGCTAATTTTTCCCCCATCAAGTTCTAAATGCAACCTATGGAAATAAAGATTCAGCCTATCTTTACCACCCTCAATCACAGAGCCACCTTGTATCTTGTCTCCTTTAAGCTCCCTCAGATCACCTTCCTCAGGTCTTCAGCCTCATTTTCACTTAGCCATTAGCAGGATTCCAAAATAGACTCCAAACTTTAACCCTTCAGTGCCACCAAAGAAGAAACAACTACAGCTCTTCCCTTCATCAGCACACGGCAAGTGACAGAAACACCTTGTTCCCAACAATTCTTAATTGCCATGGAAGCTGTGACAGAGGGGATCCTACCCATTCACCCAGGGCCAGGCATCCTGAACATCTCCAGCACCTCCTAAAGCACTTCTGGTTTAAACCTGCTGCAGGTATTTGTGTTTTATTCCAATGAGACTTCAATCCAGCAATGCCTCAACAACTGGAAGATGTGCTTTGTGTCCTGTCACCCCCTCAGTGAATGGAGCATCAATAACCAGGCCAATGGGGAACATCTGGACTGGTCCTTATTTCCTGCCCCTTTGGGCCAGTGCTGAAAATCCCAGGGGGAATTTTTGAAGGGATGATTTCCACAGCTCCCTACAAGCTGCACTTCCATAAGGTCCCCAGGGATGGGGTTTTTTTGGCTAACACGTAGATGGCTTCCATGGAGGCATCTAATTGAGGCACCCCCACCACCACGGAGTGAGATCCACAGAGCAGGGCGACACCACAGCTCCAGATGGCACCCAGGAATGTTGTCACTGCTCCCTGGCTGGGCTCAGACACGAAATTCCTGCATTCCCAAGAACACACTAGGCAAGGCAAACACATAAGCCCCTGTAAGAAGTGCCCTGCAGGTTCCTGGTGCAGCCTCCCAGACAGGCAGGAATATTCCGCTGGCAAACCATAACCCCTTCTGTACCACTCCAACGATGCCACGGGCAAGCCTGTAACACAAACTGATAAACCTTACAGGGTATTAATTGCAAAGGACACGTTTTAGAAGGTCAACTGTTAAAAAAAAAAAAAACACCAAAAAACAGGGCAAGAAGATGCGATCTTCATGTTCACAAAACCACTTTTCAGCGTTCACTTTTACTCCAAGGCTGACCATCTCCTCCCTCTCTGTTCAGAAATCCTCCAGTGCTTTAATAAAAATGCAGAATTCCACCTCAAAACCTGTCTCAGAGTGCCCCTGTTTTTGCAGTGGGAAGCCCTGCACAGTAATTTACGCTGATTATTTTGGCATCCAAAGCAAAGGTACTGCTCATAGCCAGCTCAAAGCTTTTAAAAACCTCTTAATGCTCTGCTCAACTACCAGTTGGCTCAAGCATCTATGGATTGTGCATACATTTGTGTTTGGTGAAAAACAAATCCACGCTCACAGAATCCCCAGCACACTGGACACCCTGGGAAGAAATAATAAATGGAGGCACTTTGTTAAATAGAAACACAGGGGCTTGGGGGGATTTTTGTTTTTTATCACGGCCTTGGCCAACACTGATTCCAACTTTATCAGTGGGGAGAAAACAAACATTTTGAATGGAGTGTGTATTCTTTTCATTTGGAGTCTGCACTTGGAGCAACCAAGAGGCTCCCTTGGAAAGATGTCCACTTTATCTCCCATCACATGCCTCAGGAACGTTTCACTGACACACGCTGCTTGCTTTCAAGGTTAGAGTTTTTTTCTTTTTTCACAGCACGAGTGGTAAAATACCATAAAAAATGACCCCACCCCTAATTGTGGCATGACCACAGGCACTGGAGACTCCAAAGACAACTCACCCAAGCACGGCTGAAGCACCTGAGGGCACAGTTGCCCATCTCCAGCGGGCAGTGAGGCGGCAGCGCTAACTGCGACTCCCGGAGCAATACGGTGTGCCATATGGCTCCAACTGGATATTAAAATTGAGAATATCAATTACCAATCCACTAATGCTGAGAGCCAAAATCCATGGACAGTAAGAATTTAATCCAATTCAGTGCCCAGAGCACGAGCTGAGCCCGACGTGCGGGAGGCAAACCCAGCGGTGCCTCCACAGAGCGCAAACGACTCCCGTTTCTCCGGCAGGAACCAGAAAAGCGGCTCAAGGTAACACTTCCTTCACATCCCTGCCCACAGCTCCAGCCTCACAGCAGCAACAGACCTCAGATGGACCGGCATCTGCTGTGGCAGGCATTGAGAAACCAGAACTGAGTAACTGTTCAAGAAGGAACAGTTCAGTTTTTTCCACATGACCAGACCCAAGGCTCCCGAGCCCCAGGAAGTTGTTGCACAGCTGCAGCCAACATCTTGCCTCATTCCAGGAAAGGGCACCCTACAAACACCAGAGATAGATGAGTATTTCTGCTGCAGATCGACTGATTGCATCAGTTGAAGGGTTTTCTTATTTTAAGTAAACCAGTTTAATGGTGCTAGTTTTCAAATTCTTCATAGCTGGGGAGTGTTTCTTCCTGGATGGTATTAAGTGGTTCCTCTTGGATGATATTAAGAAGGAGGCTCCACAAAATCCTACACACTCCCTAATTGTACAGAACTTCATTGATTTCTTACACAAAGAAGAATTCTCATCAAGTCCCAATACAACATCTTTGGGTTTCCAAGAGGCATGGAGGCGATTTAAAACCTGTTCTGCTGAGACTTCCTGTGGAATTTTAATTTACCATGTTGTCAAAGATTTCATGGTAGGATGCCTGCTACGTACTGACTGAGCAGCTGCAAGGACTCAACAAGGATAAATGTAATTTATCTTACCCAAAGCAGAATCCCACTCCACTCTGCTCCTTTCTGATCCTGCACTGAAAGGCCAAAGTAGCAGTAACAAAAAAAAAAAAAAAAAAAGGCACAAAAATGTCGAGTTCAACAGCACATTAACATCAAATGGATGTTTATGTGGACAATATTCTTATTAAAAAAAAAAACTGTTCTTGAAACACCAGAGGAGTAAAATGCACTCAGCTAATATCAGCTTTTTTTTTTTTAATTAAAAAAAAACCACCACCACCAGAAGCCTGAACTGAAAATCAGCTCTTCAGCTTCCCAGCTCCCTTCTGCAGCAACTACAGCTGGGCTACTACAATAAACTAACAAACAACTGATTATACATTAAGTCATAGATAAACAGTACTAAAAAGGTTGATACTACCAAAGGTTTGGAGGCCATTTCAATACGGGAGACATAACAAGCATTTCTTATTTTTCTTGCTGGGAAGTGCATTGTTTTAAGCCCCAGCCCAGTATATCAAATCCTGACCAAGCTATTTTATTTAGGCTACCAAAGCTAAGGAGTTTGGCCCTACAGTGAAATAACCATCAAAGCTGCCAATCGAAAGCATGTTTTTCTTAAAATATACTGAAAAAGCAAAAGGCTTTAGAAATTTGCAGTGTCATTTTAAAAGAGGGCACTTCACAGCCACAGAACTGTTTAAATACCCCCTGAACCTTTCTTAGTCCTGCCCGTGGGCAGGACAGTTACCCAGAGGATGGCAATAATTCTGGGTCCAAAGCAGGCTCAGAAGCCTCCAGCTCAGCACTGTGGAGCAGGTGGGATAAGGAAGGGAGATGGGTGTGCAGCTCACAGAGCCCCAGCACACAGCCCGGCAGGGCCTCTGGGTACCTGTGCTCCAGGCCTGAAAACTGTTCCAGCAACAGGCTTGCCAAAAGCCTTTTGGTGGGATTGAGCAGGCACTGCGAGGTAGGAACGAAAATCGTGTCACCCCTTTACCCAGCGAGAGCCTCTGTGAACATTTCAATAAAACTATTTACTCCTCCCACCCAGCTCCTATCTGGAGAAGCTCACAAAAATTAAGGGGAAAAAAAAAAAAACCAAACCACAAAACCCCAGATTTCTCGCAGCGATCTTCCAAAATGCCCCTCCTACCCCCCAACCCCAGCCCAGAACAGAAGGAGGCAAAGAGAACGAGAAAGTAAAACCTAAAAAGACAATTACGAAATAAGATCTAGTTTGGCAGAGCTGTGGTGAGGAGGAGTTGAAAAATGAGAGCTGCCTTGCTGCAAACGCCATCTTGTTGCAGCTACTGGGCCCAGGCACAGAGAGATCCATTCATTCACAGCAGAAAGAAAATCAAACACACACCCTGGCTAATCTGCAGCCACCAAAACAACCACACTATTATCGCCCCTTCCCCTTCTCCTCTCCCCCGAGCACACCAGGGAAGGGAAGGAACTCGCAGCTACCACGTTTAAGAACGAATTTAGGTACGAACGGATCCTCTTCGTTTCCTCACGCGCATTTCACGGACACACCGACAGCGTTTTGCCTTGACTCACATCCTTGTGTCCAGATCGGCTTAAAATACGGGATAAAAGGCTAAAACTCTCACGACTGCGTGTGGATATTCTACAGCAGCAAAACGTGCAATTTTTCCGCCTTAAATCACCTCCCCAAGTTGAGGCAACTGTTCTCAAAAGCTGTTTCAATAATCACTTTGAGCCTTACATTTACAGCCCTTTCCTCCTGCTTCCTCCTGTGGAGACAATACATAATAACGTGGCAGTCGGCATCCTAGAAAGGATGCCTGCCTTAAAACAACGAGTCCCAACCACGACTTTGTTAAGAGAATAATGAAATATCACAGTCGTTAAAATTTCAGTTCATCTTCGGCAATGATAAATCGACAGCTTACAACCTCTATATCATTCTGATTTTCTCCCGGACAAGATTTTTTTTGTTAATAAAAAACGCCTCGTCTCTCTCACATTTACATGCAAGGCTTTACACATCTTCCTTCCCTACAAAGCTGCAGGATTAAAAATCCTACACGTTCCATACCCCTTGCGTGGATTAAAAAAAAAAAAAAAAAATTAACGCTGAAAATCCTTACAGTAAAAAGCAGGGAACTGAAACAATATTTTAAACAGCATTTTCCGAGGAGGAAACTCCATCTTCCTATTGTAGCAAACACCCTCCATGATCTTCCTTATCGCTGCTACGGGCACACAAAAAATATGCAGCACCGTAATGCACGGGGGGAGGGGGGGGGAACAACAAATATGCGGTCTAAATCCATCCTCGGTTGTGATTTTAGCGAGAACAAACCCTTCCCCACCCCTCCCTCGCCCAGCACACCCAGCAGGAGCCCCGGGCTGGCTGGGGGTGCTGGGAGCAGCCTTACCCTGTTTGTCTCACCCCCGGCTCCTCTTAATCAGTTTTCCACCATTACAGCAGCCACACCATTGCCTTTTTTTTTCCTTTTTTTTCCTCCCTTGAATCTCTCTCCAAATATTCCCTCTGCCGGCTGGATCGCTCGGGAAACTCGCCTTTTGTGTCTCACAAGAAAAGACCACCCACCCCCCCCCCGCCACCAGAACCGTCTGGCGGGGACCACCACGGCGTAATTATAATTAAAAATGGAACCCCGCAAGATCCGAGGTCTCCTCCCTTTTCGCCTGGAAGCCTTCGGGAGGGGAATCAGTCCCACCCCCACCTTTTTTTTTTCTTCTTTTTTTTTTTTTTTTCCCTTTCCCTCCTCCTCCATCTACAAACACACTTCTTTTTTAGGGGAGGCTGGAGCCCCGAGGAGGCGGCAGCGCGGGGGAGGGGGCGATTTCCAGCCCCGTCACACCGAGGGGCTCGGAGGGAGCAGGCGGCCCAGGGCACCCCCCCGGAGCGGCGGCGGAAGGGGAGGACGGGGGGAAAGGAGAGGGAGAAAGGAGAAGTGCGGCAGGAGAAGGAGGAAGCGCGGGGGAGGGGAAGGCACGGGGCTGAGGGGGAGCCGAGCGAAGATGGCCCCGGGGTGGGGCCGGCCGGGGCTCGGCGGGCGGGAGGCGCCGCTGCGAGGGGACCCCCGCCCTCCTTCCCCTCACACACACGGTTACCTGCCCTGCCGGCCGCTGCTCATGAACCGGGCCGGTCCGTCCGCCGCCCGCGGTCCTGCCCGCGTCCCGCCGGCCTGGGGAAGGGAAGGGAAGGGGGGGCGGAGGAGGAGGCGGCGGAGGAGGAGCGGGGGGAGCCGCCCGCGCTGCGCCCGGCGGGTCCCGGGGAAGGCGGCAGAGCCGGGCGGGAAGGAGGGATCCGCGGCGAGGAAGGGGGGTGTCGCTGGGGCTCGGCTCCTCCTCAGCCCGCTCAGCTCCCCGCAGCCATCGGGCAGCGGCAGCCTGGGCGCGGCGAACCTCCCTCCTCCTCCTCCTCCCTCCGCCCCGCCCGTGCTGCCCGCCCGGGAAACCCCGGCTCGGCTCCCGCCCCGCCCCGGCCCTGCCGCCCCTCGCCGAGCCTCTCACCGGAGGCTCCGCCGGCCCCGCGCAGCCCCCGGGCGCGTTTCCCCCAGGCCGAGCCTCTCGCCGGAGGCTCCGCCGCCTCCCCCGGGCACCCGCCCAGCGCGGCCGGGGCGGCAGGGGAGGGAGGGGAGGGGAGGGGAGGGCGGTGCGCGCTCCCGGGCGCCTCGCGGGGTGTGCGCGCGCTCCCGGCCGGGCAACGCCCTTCGGCCCCTCGGGCGGGGCGGCGGCGGCGCGCGCTCCCGCTTCCCGCCCGGCGCGCGCGCTCCCGCCCCCTCAGCGCGAACAAAGGGCGAGGAAGGGAGCGAGGAGGGAGCGCGGCCCGCCCTGCAGGCCGGGGAGGAAAAGAGGCTGGGGGAGCCCCGCTGCGAATGTAAAATAAAATAAAAATGGCACGGAGCGGCCCCGCAGATGGCGGTGCGGGAGCGGAGGGGCTCGCACGGAGCGCGCAGAGAAGGAGCCCCCTCACCGTGTGGAGCGTGAGCGCTCGGGGCTGGCCACAGGGGTGGGGAGGGAGGATGGAGGGCCACGGACCTTCAAATGCTGCTCGCAGAGGGCTGGAAAGCTGTCAATGCCTTTGTGTCACCATCGTGTGAGGGGAGACCCTGGGAGTCGGGCCTGTTCAGTCCAGAGAGGAGAAAGCTGAGAGGGGATCTCAGCAATCCGCACAAATATCTCCAAGGCGGACGGTGCCAGGCTGTTCAGTGGTGCCCAAGGACAGGGTGAGGAGCAATGGCCATAAACTCAGACACAACCCCTGAGTTCCCCCTCAGCACGAGGCAGAACTTTCCATGGAGGTGTGCAGTGTGCCCTTCATGAGCCATCCCAAACCCACCGGGATGTGTCCCTGTGTCCCCTGCTCCAGGTGACCCTGCCTGGGCCAGGGGATCTCCACAGGGTCCTTCCAACCCCTATGATTCCACGGTTCTGTGATCTTTCCCTCAGGAACTCCACGAGCGACAATTCCCATAGCTTAGGCCTTCTGTGTTCCCGGTGTTGGCAATAAAGGTGCTCACCCAGCCAAAGCTTCCAGAGCCTTCCTTCCATATTCTCCTCACAACATCCATCACTGCTCTGCAAGGGTTTGGGAAAAAAAAAAAAAAAAAAGCAATTTCTGTCTTACAGACTGGGCCCCAGGTAAACCAGGCAGGAGAGATGTCACCAAGATGGGATCATTCCACCCCAGAACTCATATACTGAAACCCCAATTAATATTGAAAAGTAAGTATTAATACGGTATTGCATCACTTTTCCACCTCCAGCAGGGTAAATCTGGGGTTTTTCCCCCTGTTTGTTTATACCTTATTAAAGGGATAAGATTACCTGTCCACCTTTCCTACAAACTCTCCCCCTAGAGGATTCTTGCTGCTTCAGAATTTAAACCAATCTGTTCCTTGCTGTCCTGCTTTCTGAAGGGAGGTGTGCTTACCTGCAATTAGGAAGGGAAAGAGCAGGTTTGCCAATTAAACTGTAGGAAAGTGGGTTGGCTGTTATTCAGGTTGTCTGTTATGAAAAACTATTAGATCCCGGTGTGGTTAAACCTTTGGTTTGCAGTAATCAAATGTTTGTTTTTAAGTAACCTGTGTGATGCACCAAAGCTTTAATTTGTCACCCTGAGATTTGCAAATAACAAAACAAGACACTTCCTGACATCAGAATAAATAATTCTTGAATTGTTGTCCCAATTTGCTTATATTCCATCAGTAACCGTGGGGAAATAATTTCTCTTCCACCCCTGAAAGAAATACATGTGCACTGTGGACAGGAATTATCCCGCTAAAATCTGTGGAACCACATGTGTGCAGATGGGAATGTCAGTGTTCTGGAGGCTGGAGATTCATCCAGCATCCCCCTCTGGAGAACACTGATTAAATCTCAGCGCTTGAGAAACACCACAAGATAATTAGATATTTGCAAAGTTTTCTGGAGATTTCAAAAGCAGTTACACACAGTATTTAATCATAAAATCTCAGGGAGATTTATAGGAGGCAAGTTCCACGATTTATTTATTTATTGTGGGGAAAAGAATGACCACTTGCTACATGGGGAAAAAAAAAGTCATTATATACACAAAGGATTAAAAAAAAAAGGAAGAGAGGAAGAGAAAAATCCTTATTTTGCAAAGGAAAATTCATTTGTCCTATCAGATTTTGTGGAAAATCTTCAGCTAACGCTGGATCATACAAGGTCTGTGCAAACAAATGCAAAAAAATCACATATTGTTATTGCATTGCAATACATTGCACGATTCTTGTGGTAGCTCAAGATGCTCCTGGTCTCTGTCACCATAAAGGTATAAATTATTCTCTGCAAAAGAGGGTGAAAGATCAGCACTTCTCAAAATTGCCTGGCTCCTCAGGTGGATTAGGGATACTGCTGAAGTAATAAATAGTTATGTTTTGCCTCTTTCTGTCTCTATTTGTGACTTCAGGTAAGGGTTTCTAATAGACTTAGTCCAAATAATTATAATTTTATTTTTTAAACCCTGACTCAGAACTGTTCCAACCTGCTGTTCTTCGCCAGTTCTTTAACAACTGAGTGACAGCCACGGCTGCTCCTTCCCGGGGAAGGACCCAGCAGCAGAATATCCAGGCCGCCCATGGAAGGAAACAAGTAAGTGAAAGCACCCTGAGCAGAAGTGCTCAGTGAGGGCAGGCAGAGCAAAAAGGAGGGGCAGCTCAGTCTCCTTAGTTACATTCTGCATTCTCACAGTTTCTTTCGCTTTCCCTGTTATTATGGAACAAAAGAGTTATTTTAAACGACTTCTGAGAACATTGCATAAAATTAGCAAAGCTGGTGGAGTCTGAGGAGAAGAGCATTGACAGCGTTTTAAGGTGAGGGAGCTGAGAGGCTCCCTGAGATTTAGGGCACCAAGGCAGGAAGGTCCATCTACCTGAGCTTCTAACTCATAATCATCAGGAGGATGAGCCTGAACTCCTTGCTGAGGGTGAGGATTAGGATGGGTTCAAGGACAGTCAGCTCAGAATTGCCAAGGGACTGTGCAGGTCACTCCATGGCAACTGATGGACAGTGACGTGAAATTCTGGAGCCACCAACCCTGGGCAGCTTGTGGGAAAGAGGGAGATGAAATACTGGGGTTGCTTGAACCTGGATCTCGTGTTCCTGGCATTCAGCACCCCATTTTTACACTATGCTAAAATCCTGCAGCGTGGTACAAACGTGCAGTTCTGTGATCAACAAAGCACAGAACTCTGCTGGGAGCCAGCTCTGCTCTGATTGTTTGTTTGTTCTTCCTCTTCTACCCTTGACACGTGTACAGGTGTCTTAAGGTTGGTCCAGGCCTCTTTATTCCCTTCCCAAACCATCTCCTTTTTTCCCCTTCTCTTTGTGCAAACCCATACTGGGAGAGCCAGAAGAATTGGGAGTTTAGTGGGGTTTTTCCCTACAATCAGAATTGTATCAGAGCTCTTTCCCCCGTGCTGGTTTCTCCAGAACTCAGCTGTGTGTCATGGGTTTGCATTTGGTGCTGTACCATTACATTTGCAAGCTGTAGCTTGGCTTTTAACAGTCCTTTGGTGCTCCTGGGAAATGGTATAATAGCAACAATAAAGTTATAATAATCTTAGAAATCAGTGTGTGTGCACATGCAAATGCACACATGTAGGTCATCCCTTAAGTGATCTGGTAAGGAACATTTCAGTGGCAGTGATTAAGCAGCTGGAGTGAAAGCTTAAAGCCTAATATTTCCCCATTTAAAGGGACTTCCCTCGAGGGGTTAATTGTGTTGTTGAGCAACTAACAGAAAAACAACTGGCACCCAGGAGATGCTGAGTTTAGAATCCACGCTGAGAATTCAGCCTGAGCTTTCCATGATGCCAAATACACCGGAGTGGTGGTGAAGGTGAACTTTCAGGGGACCTCTTTCTAACACACTGCAGCATCACCGTTCTCCCAGCAGCCTTAACACCATGTCAAGAACCCCTGGCCTGTGCTGCCCCTCTGGGACGCTCCAGCTGAGGGGGTTGGCTCCAAACTCCAGCTGCTCCACGGCCTCCAGGGTTCTCAGCCGGCCCCAGGGGGCTCGAGTGTGTTCCCTGCTGCTCTGCACACAGGGAGGTGGAGGAAGGAAATCTGGAGAGGAAGCTGAACTTCCTGTGCCAGAGATTTTAGGCTGGAACCTTCCCTGAATTCAAGACAATGCAGCAGCAGCTTTAGATGTGAATCACTGGAACTCAGACGTGCAAGACTCGAACACAGACCCTTCTGCATCCACACCTGTGATTAGGGACTCACGTGCTTCTGACTGATTTTCAGACCTGGCTGTTGCCTCTTGCATCCCCCATCCTGTCTCCAGTCTGATGAGAAACTCCTCCTTTTTTAGTTTCATTTCTCTGAATGCTGTTTGAGACTCAAAGTAACCAGTTTGGGGGTGAGGATGGGCCACAGATCCCTGGGGGAACGACCCCACAGACAGAGGCACGAAGGGAACAGGCACCCAGTGACCACCTCAGAGGATGCAGAGGGTTACTCTGGGCCCACATTCAGCAGGTGAAATTAAGGACAAATTCCTGAACGATTCAGGCAAGCTGGAGAAAAGGTGGGGTTGAATATTCTGATGGTCAGGGTGCTGAAGCATCTGATGGACCAGGAGAGGACGAGCGAGCTGGGGGTCCTCGAGATGAGGTGGTTCAGGAGGGATCTATCACCCAACTGCCAGGGTGAGCAGCAGTGGGAACAACCTAAAATACAGGAGAGCCCATTCAGAAGGCTCCTTTCACTCCAGGGGGGGTCAGAAGTAGAACAGGTTGCCCCGAGGGGCAGTGAGATCCGAATCCTTGTGGAATTCAGAGCCCAGGCAGGCAGGGCCCTGAGCAAGCTGCCCTGCTGAGCAGGGGGCTGGGTTAAAGGGTGGCCAAAGGTCCCTTCCAACCCCCGTGATCCCAGAACTGTTTACCAATGGAAACTAGAGCAGACACACTGAAATGGGTGCAGATCGAGGTGCCAGGATATCGGTGGCAGGGCTGGAGCCTGTCACACCCCAGGGTGTTTCTTGATTGAAAGAGAGCCCTACTCATTATTACAGATTTTTTTTCCCCCCTGATTATTACAGTGAAAAATAACAGAACATATATCCCAGATGGCCCAACCAGCGTTTTACAGCAGGCACGGTGGGCCTTTCCTCAAGGTGAAAAAGCCTTTCAGTGAAATAAGTGCGGAAGGAGCCGACCTTCCCACGGCCACTCCGGCTCACTGCCCCCATCTGCTGGGAACAGCCGCGGGGAAACCTTCCCCACACGCACCCGGCCTGTTTGTTTGCGTGGCCCTCTGGTTCCCTGGCTGCTCGCAGCCCTCCTGCCTCCCAGCCCAGCCCAGCCCAGCCCAGCCCAGCCCAGCCCAGCCCAGCCCAGCCCAGCCGGGGTGACCTGGCATGGGGGCAGGACCAACCCCTCTGCCCCCTTCCTTGGGGTGTGTGACAGCTCCTGTCCCCTCTGCCCCCTTCCCTGGGGTGTGTGACAGCTCCCTGTCCCCTCTGCCCCCTTCCTGGGGTGTGACAGCCCCTGCCTCCTCTGCCCCCTTCCTCGGGGTGTGTGACACCTCCTGTCCCTTCTGCCCCCTTCCCTGGGGTGTGTGACACCTCCTGTCCCTCTGCCCCCTTCCCTGGGGTGTGTGACAGCCCCTGCCTCCTCTGCCCCCTTCCTCGGGGTGTGTGACACCTCCTGTCCCTTCTGCCCCCTTCCCTGGGGTGTGTGACAGCTCCCCCACAGCACACGGGGTGCTGGCTCACAGGGACACTGCTCGGGGGGGAAAGGAGGTTTCTTGCCCCTCTTGCTCCTCTCCCCTCGGCCAGGAACCTTGTGGTGATGTCTGCACGAGGCACCTGAAGGCCAGAGGGGCTCTCTCTAAACCTCACTCTTGGCCCCCGTTTCTTCTCTGGATTTCCCCCCTTAAGAGGGGGAGGGAGTGGGGAGGTTTTTTCCCCTGCACTTCGTGTCCCACACAAAGTTCATCATGCTCTGACTGTACCTGTGGTTCATTATGACAGCGCAGCCCACGCTCCACGGATTCATCCTCAAAATTCCCTGCAGGAGAAGGCAGAGCTGCAGTCCCCACTCCCAGCACACCTGGAGTGGGGCACACTGCGGGTCCCAGGCCTTGGCACTGCCCCTCCTTCCCTGGGGGTGGAAGGGAGCAGCTCCTGGAAAGGGAAAGAGCAGTGCACACCCAGGAGCTCCACACCAGGCTCTTCCTTCCTGAGCAGCTTGGGAAAGCACGGGGAAAACTGAGTCAAGAAATCAAACACCCTAACGCAGATTCAGGAATTTCTGTGTTCAAAATAGATTTTTTTCCTCTCTCCAAGTGCCCAAGGTGAGCTTTGTTATTCTAAAAAAAAAACCACCACAAAACGAAACACCAAAACCCTTGTAAAGTCTGTGGTCTTTTCTACAGGCCCTTCTTTCCTCCCAGGGAGATAAAAAAGAGCTCTGGCATTTTATATTCTAAATTTTGACTGACCAGAACAAAATGTTTTCCCGGCAACGTGGGTTTGCACCTCAGCCTTTTTTTTTGTTTCGCTGACCTTAGGATGGAGAATTTCATAAAACATTTATTGTCTTCTCCAGTTTTTAGAGCACAATTCCCCTGTGACACCTTGTTTTCATCGTCTGCTCTGAGTAGGATTCCAAGGCTTCTCTGGCAGTTTGAATTTTAATTGTGGGTGAAGGGAAGAACCTCCGCTATCTGCAGCAAAATTAGTCAGTGCCTCCCTGAGCAAAAAGGGGTTCCAAGAGGTAAAGATGATGGGAATGAGAGCCAGGAGACAGCCAAGAACCTGCAAAGTGTTTCTGGGAGAGGTGTTTTTTTCACAAGTGGGCAGGTTTGTGTCCCAGTGTCCCTCCACCCATCAGCACTGGCACGGCTGGGATCCTTCTCCCCCAAAAACTGCAGCTGATAAAGATGAAACACAGCTCAAAACCAACCCAACCAACCTCCTCCTGAGCTATTGAGGACAGCCAGGCAGACAAAGGAATGGGTTTTCTCTGACTTTCCCTGCAGCCGGGCCCTGCTGATGCCTCGCTCTGGATGCTGCAGGTTCCCCACTTAATACTCTGCAAAGCTCATAATGCACCGATTAGAAGAGCCGTTCCAGAGGTACCACTTTAGTGGGGTGGTTAACGAGCTCGGCCATCAAGGGATTTGCAGCCCGAATTTCCTGACAGAGCCAAGGTATAATTTGCTCTGGGCTAGAAAGCCCATGAATTATTGAGGCAATTTACTTGCACGTCTGTGCCTCCTTCCAGAGCACGAGTGCTCGTGCTGAGAGCTGTGTGAGAGCAGAGACAGGGCTGTGTGTGAGCAGGGACAGAGCTGTGTGTGAGCTGGGGAAGGGCTGTGTGTGAGCAGGGACAGGGCTGTGTGAAAATGGGGAAGGGCTGTGTGTGAGCATGGACAGAGCTGTGTGTGAGCAGGGACAGGGCTGTGTGTGAGCTGGGGAAGGGCTGTGTGTGAGCAGGGACAGAGCTGTGTGTGAGCAGGGACAGGGCTGTGTGAGCAGAGGCAGAGCTGTGTGTGAGCAGGGACAGAGCTGTGTGTGAGCAGGGGACAGGGCTGTGTGTGAGCAGGGACAGGGCTGTGTGTGAGCAGAGACAGGGCTGTGTGTGAGCAGGGGAAGGGCTGTGGGTGATTACAGAGAGGGGCTTTTCCTTTCCAGGTGTCACGAAGCTGGTGTGGACAGAATGAGACCTGAAGAGATCTGGTGATGGGGAAAACCAGCAGCCTGACAAATGAGAATTCTTAGAGCCTCCATCCAGCTGGGCTAGAACCTGCTGTGGGACCAACCTCCCACCTGGGGTTCTTTTTAAACCTGGTTTCTTATGGAAGGGAGGCTTTGGAGTCACAGCCAAATCCATGTCCTGTGTCCCCTACTCCCACTCTGCACACCAAACTCTTTCTCTGACTTATCCAATTAAACAGCAACAGCCCAGGTGATCATTTTTCCATCCAAATTCCTGTGCTGTAGCCTCATGAAAGGCAGCTGGGAGCGAGTTTCGAGCTGTGCAGACCAGGATTCAGCAGAGCAGCCTTTCCACCCCCTGTTCTGACACTGGTTCCCTCAGGGGTCTGTTCCCCCCTGGAACAGGGGTTTATATTGATGAACTGGACCTCCTGCACAAAAATAAACCCTTCTCGGGGGGAAGAGTTCTGTGTTTGCTGCAGGGATTTCAAGGGGATTTGTAAATCCCCTCGTCGTGATCTGCCTGTCTGGAGGGAGGTGGCTTCTGCAGTGCTCTCAGGCTGAGGAGAGCTGGGCAGTGAAAGTGTAAATAATGAACACGGGAGGATCTGCTCCCAGGGCTGCCATCCCAGGCTGTGAGGGGTCAGAGTCCCCCTAGCTGCTGGGGGCAGTGGTGGATGTGAACAGAGCTTCTGTTTGAGTTAATGAACCACCTCTTAAGGCAGAGCCTGGGCAGGACACAAGGCTCTTCAGCAGGTGGAGAGGAACCACCACATTATGCCCTTATTGTAGGAAGTCAGGGGCATTTGGGGTTTGGAGTGGGGTTTTGCATCCCCCCAAAGCACAGGGCAGTCAAACCGCGGGGTTGTTGCCATCCTCCCGCAGCAGGTTCATCCTTCCCGAGCCGCTGCCGGCGCTGCTCCCCCCAGAAGGGCGGGACTGCCCTCTGGTGTCATCACTGTGGCTCCCTCTGCCTCCAGCTCTGCTGCTGAGCCAGCTCAGCCATTTCCCTCCAGCAGATGTTCCTGCTCTGCCAAGGCAGAGGTTTGTTCCTGAGCGCTGTCCTGGTGGAGAAGGTCAAATAAAAACACCTCTGCCGTTTTTGTGCCCTGCACACACCCAGGACTGGGCACACACTGCCCTCCCAGCCAGGGACCCCCAAAGTTACCCGGGGTTATGCCCAGTCTCCATCTTGACACAGAAAAAGCAGACAGGAGAAAGGATAAAACAGGAGAAATATAATGAAGGATGACAGAGAGGAGACCCAAGAGAAGCAGAGTTGTTACTCCAGTCAGCCCTCACAGTGAGGGACGTGCAAGTTAAATATAGAGCCGACCCTTCCCCGGGGAGCCCGGGCAGCTCAAACACACCGGAGTGGCTGGCAGAGACCTTCCCTCCTAAATCACTGCTGCTCATTTCCACAGCAGTTCTTGCAGCAATGGCTGGCACAGAGTAACAGTCTCCCAAAAGCTGTGCAGGCTTCTGTGCCCACCCATCCTACTGCTGATCAGTGACGGACCCCGGGTTGTGCTCCCGTTAATGGCACCAGTGCTCACTTCCCCTCCTGCTCCCACCCCACAGACAATCCCAGGGCAAGGAGCCACCCTGGGCATTGCTCAGGTTCTTAAAGGCAGCCAAATCAGCACCTTGTTAGAGGGGAATCAAGAAAATCCCTGCTCAGGAGTGGGCAAAATTCCTTCTGTTTGGAATAAGGGAGGGCAAGCAAGGGAAGGAGCTGCCATTAAAAGGCCTCTCCCAGGCCTTTTTTCTCTGTTTCTCTCTGGGCTGTGGCTGCTGTAACCAGCTCCAAGCTCCCAGGTTCAAATGATGCCCAGCAGGTATCCCTCTGTCAGTATTCCCCAAGGCCCATCCCAAGGAATAAGTTCCTTGGGCTGTTGCCCAGCCTGTACAGTGGGATTTGTACCTGCAACTTGTTCTGGCTGTTCTGTGCCACCCTGCTCATCCCTGAGCTCAGCTGAGTTCTGAACTGGGCAAAGCTGCCAGGAGTCTGGGATTCTCTGTCCTGTGCTGACTGAGAGCCTGACACCTGAGCAGGTAACAAAGGAGAAAGGCATCTCTGAAATGTTTGATGAAACCCATCAGCAGCACTGAGCCCAGTGTGCAAGTGTCTCTTTGGGACTGATGTGCATTTTACCTGGAAAAAATAAACACTGAAAGGATCCTCCCCACAAGGCAGCTCTTCTCAAAAATAGGAATTTAAAGATTTACAAAACCTCGACAACAATCCCTTTGGGTCTCATGACCAACCACCAAGAAGGGTCTTTTCTCCTCTGTGTCTTTCCCTGTCAGTGGCTGTGAAACAGTGAAGGCATTTCCCTCCATTTCCCTCCACACGCCCTCCTGTCCTTGCTTGGCTTCTCCAGGCTCATCAGGAGCTTTGTACCTCTCCAGGCTCCTGAGGAAGTTTGCACATCTCCAGGCCCATGCAGCAGTTTGTCCTCAGCAATTTTCTGGGCAGTTGATGTTCTCAAAAGAAGAGAAACTGCAGAGGCTGCTCAGTGGGACTTGTGGGGATTCCCCCCTTCAGCTCCAGCTTGGGAAACTTCTGTTCTGGGACAGCAGCTTCCTGCTTGTTCTGTTCTGAGTGTGCATTCCCAGGGTGGCAGAATTCCCCAGACCTTTTTTATTGCTGGACACAAGGAGTGTTTTTTTTTAATCAGAAGATGAACGAGCATTCACGTCCCACTTCTACAGGCATTTTTAAACTGCTGCCCTTTTACCTCATTTCATATCCTTGAAGAAGCCTTACCAGGGGATTTACAGAAGTCACAGAAAGCATTTCTTCTGGCAGATCATTGCAAGGGCACGAGAGGGAACATCTTCCCACCATAACCTACTTATAAACCCAAACCCTTCCCGTCCTCTTAAATTCCTACGGTCCTTCCCTGCCTGTCCTCCCCATCAGAAACGAGTCAGATCCGGGGCTGTTCTTCTGTGGCACCCTGTGAGGTCTCTGCAGTTGCCCGTGGTGCTGGATCCCTGGTGGCTGTCTCAGGTGGGTCCTGGCTGGGGCTCAGCCCCGCTGGTGTCCCCTGCTCAGGGATGTCACTGAGTGTCCGTGCCACTTCAGCCCCTGGCTTCCCCATCTGCACAGCCTCGTCGTAGGAAGGTGGCAAGTCCAGTGCATAGACACTGTAAGCTGGGGGGGACAGGGTGTTCTTATCCATATCCACAAACACTGCAGGGATCTGCACGCTCGGAGGGTACTGCCATGAGCTGTATGCTGGGAAGAAAAAGGATGGAAAATAAAAATGAAGCACCTGCTTGGAACACTGATAAGTAACAGGCTGGTCCTGCTTTCCTCAAGATACTGTGGACTCGTTTTTGTGGTGCCAGAACACATCACTGTGCACTTCAGCCGTCAGGAGAGAATCCCCCTGGTGGAAGCTCTGCATTCTCCCAAAGGAAGCGCTCAGGAGAGAAACAGCTCTGCATCTGAGTGCCAGGGAGTGCTGTGAAACACCTGCCCCAGCACAGGGGGTGACACAGGGGGCCCAGCTGGCTTGGACAGGAACAGCTGGGAATCCTCACATCAGAGGCAACTTCAGCTGGAATGTCCCTCAGGAAAAAATGAGGGAATGGTGAGAAGATCAGGTGGGGGAGAGGACACCTAAGAGGTTAACCCGCCATGGACTTTATTCTAACCTCTGAAGCATTAAATCCTCCTTGCCTTCTGCACCCACTCCCTGTGTCCCCCTGGTGACCTCCCTGGCTCTCCTGCCCACCCTGTGGGGCTGGAGCTGCTCTGGGAGGTTGCTGTTGTGGCAGGGGCTGGGCAGGATTGCAGGCTCGTGTTCCAGCGCTGGGGGTACTCACAGGTGACGGTGCTGTGGGCGGTGCTGTCGCTGTCGATGCCGATCCCTGCTAGGTCACAGGGGTGCCGAGGGAACGTCTCCACCGGGAGCCTCTTCCTGCGGCAGCACAGCCTGACACAGCTCGCCGAGAGCCCGCAGAGCAGGAGCAGGAACAGCGTCAGCAGGAGCAGCCTGCGGGGAACGGCGTCACTGGGGGCTGCTGCTCCACTGCCCCGGGCTGGGGGACCCATGAGGGGCTGCAAGGCAGGCCAAGCCTCCCTGGTTTAGTTCCCAGTGGGCACTGGATCCCGAATGAGAAAGTTGGATGCCAGGCCCTGAGCCCCAGGTTGAAGCAGAGCTGCCTGTAATGCTCATGTTGGGCAAGAGGTGAAGCCAGCAGAGCTTCCTATTTTCCAACAGCCCATTCCAGGTGTGAGTTCAGAGAGCAAACCCCACCCTGAGGTGGCACCTGGAGCCCAGGATGGTGCCCGAGGCAATGCCAAGTGCCAGCAAGGCTGTGCTGTGCCAACAGCCAGCACAGCTCTGGCTATTTAGGAACAACAAGCCCTGCAGTCCAACTGGAGTGCTCTCAGAAAAGAAAGATGACACAGCCCTGGACGAATGCTGGGCCTGACACCCTATCTCCCCTGGGTCAGCTAATCCACTCCTCTGGCAGCTCCCAGAAAACAGGAGAAGCCCTTCCCTCCATCCCAACCCAGAGAAGGGTTTCCATTCCCCTCCTGCAAGTGCTGCTCGAAACGAGTCCCTGATGGCTCTGGGTTAGTGGGAGCAGTGACCAACTCACCAGACATACCACAGGCTGGTCCAATCAGACATGTTCTGAGGGCATCTGGCAGGGAAGGCAGATGAGCCAGGGATTGCAGTAACTCCAGTCAAACAGTGCCTGTGTGACAGGGAATACAATTCCCAGGGTTTCTGAGGTGGAGAAGGGAAAGCAGTCAGTACGAGTATGGAGCAAAACCCCTTCAGATTTACCTTCAGAGAAATGTTCTTCGTAGCTGTAAAACTACTCCAGCTGAGAACACACAGACAATCCCTCTGTACAATTGGCTTCTGAGCCAAGGAACGTTTTTACCAAGTGGTGCTTTACTCTTCTTGGGAGAGAGAAAGACACGTGCAGGACTCCCAGACCAGCTCAGTGTTGTTTAAAGGTAACTGAGAGGAGGTGCCTCGTGGCACAGACCTGCCCAAACTGTGTCCCCCAGCTGTTGGGAAGTTACTCTTCCACAGCTCTGATGCAGCCAGAGGTGTTTTCAGCTCTGTTACAGAACAGGAGGAGAACACCTCGTGTCCCAGCTGCCACACTGCACACCCTGAACCTCCCATGGATTTCAGGCACCACAACAAAGGTTTTGGCCATGGGGGAGGATCTGGAGACTGGTCAGAAGTTGACACTTGCAGAGTCGTTCTGGGAGAGGGTCATTCACCTCAGCCTACAGAGCAAGGCCAGCCAAGTCACACTTGTGAGCCGCTGACCATCTCAGAGATCCCAAGGCAGCTGTCAGGGATGGCCATCAGCAGGTCACCGCTCTGACCTGGTCACGTCCCCGGGTCCCGCGGGACAGGGTCGGGAAGGGGCAGTGTGTTACTCACCGCTCAGAGCTCTCGCAGATCCCCAGAGGAGCAGAGCGATGCCTGAGGAGGGGAGGGAGCCGTGCCGGGAGCAGCACCGGCCGAAGGAGGAGCACCCCGAGCACCTGATGCCAGGGGCCCGGCTGGAGCGTCCGCGCTCCGGGGCTGAGCCGGGACAGCGACAGCGACAGCCGCGTCCTCAAGGACACGGGCTGGGCTGAAAGGGGACACCGAGCCCACATCGGAATAAATAACCGGCATCGGCATCAGCGGGCGGGGAGGGCCGGGCGGGGCAGGGGCAGGACCAGGACCGCCCCCAGGACTCCTGCCCCTGCCCCTTTCCCAGCCCCAATCCCTTCCCCATTCCCAGCCCCTGCCCCATTCCCAGCCCCAATCCCTGCCCCATTCCCGGCTCCTGCCCCATTCCCGGCTCCTGCCCCATTCCCAGCCCGCCGTGAGCGGGAGGTCGGGATGGGGATACCGAGGGACAGAGCTCGGCTCTCAGAGATCTCCCTGGAGTGCTCCGGGGATAACCCACCCTGTGCCGTGTCAGAGACACTTGGAAGGAGAAATAAAGGAATGGGAAACGTGGTGTGAGAGATGTGAGTCCGAAACAAGTGTTTGGAGAAGGAGATCATGGCCCTGTTTAAAAGCAGCCTCGTTGGAACACGGCTGAGAAGGTACCACTGCTCTCTGAGGGTCAGTTTGCTCCACACTAATTTAACCACACTTCACACGCAGAAATTCCTTATCTCCACCCATGAGCCTTTCATTTTGTGTTCCCTGCCAGAGAGAACGTGCTTTGGTGGACTCCTGACCTCCAGCCAGGGCCATCCCAACCCCAGGAACCACGCCATGGGAGCACCTGGGAACGCAGGGCCAGGGAAGCACCAGGTGCCATTCCCACTTTTGCTCCCCGAGGCCCAAAGCCGGTGATTCCAGTGGCCCGGGGCACACTGACCACAGTGTTTTCCTGCTCAGGGTCACGGGGCCGTGGCTCACCCAGGAAAACCTGTGCTCACACGTGTGACGCAATCGCTGAGGTCACTGCTGGAGAGGCAGGACATGAATTATTCAGCTGGGGGTGACACTGCTGCTCATTCTTGTACGTTCTGCATTAGAAATGAGCCGGGTTTGCCTTTTAAGGATTATAAAGGCCATCCACGGGTGTGAATTGCTTATTAAAGCAGAGCTGCATCAGCACAGGATGCAGTTTATGATTTTAGATCCAAATGGGAAAGCACAAGTCTGTGTCCAGTGGCCCAAGAGTGATCACAGCTGCAAAATTCAGTCTGAAAGCAGAATGATCACAAGTGCAGAAAACTTAAGCTTCTAGGAAATGCAGACATATTTCTGAGGTCACACTTTCCATGTTGTCCTCACAATAAGGGCTCCATCCCTACTGGGGTCCCGTGAGATGGACCCAGTGACACCTTTAGAATCTCCTGGCAGTTTTAATGCCCGCAGTGCCTGACTGTGATAAGCTGCTTTGGGAGCACAGAATGGAAGTGGATCCTGGGCCTGTCCAAGAGCTGAGCTTGCAGGAAGGCCGTGGCTGCCGTGCTGAGCTCCTGCTGGGAGCTGGCACTGATCCCTGCCAGAACACACCAGTGCTCCAGCTCTGTGCTCATGCATTCACCTACACACCCACCCCTTCTGGTCCAGCTCGTGTGTCTCAGTCATCAGGGGAGTTGTTTCCAGTCACAGCTGTCCCAGTCAACTGTCTGCTTCCAAGGATCCTCACACAATGGATGCCCCCAAATTATGTGCCTGGAATAACCCTTTCACTCCCACCTGCTGTGCTTCTCTTGCTCTCTGGGAACTCCCCTCTCCTGGGTCCCTGTCCCCCGGGGCAGCTCCACGTGCAGCAGTTTTCTGTGATGGAGTGGGATTTACTGGGATTTACTGGCCCTTCTCAGGCTGCAGGAGAACAGCACACACAGTCCATTGTCCCCAGCTCCAGCCCAGCTGTGCCAGGGCTCCAGGAGGGCAGAGCTGTCTCTGGCTGGCACTGCCACCCCCAGCTCCTGCCCCTCCCCTCTCTGATGCTGCAGCATCTGCAGCCTCCAGACTGAAGAGTTAAGTGACTCCACGGCCACTCGATCCATGATTAAATGGGAACAGATCTCAATGGATCAAACAACTGGCTGGAAAAACAAGGAAGCCCCTCATCCCTCCCACAGGCTTCCTCTGTCCCAGGGGCAGACCAGCTGAAGTGTTTCTGGTGACAGTGGCTTTGCCCCCAGCTCGTCACCACAGGAACATTTACAAACAGGGTTTCCATTTTGGGATTGCATCACCCAAACCAGGGAATTCACAGCCAAAGGGGCAAAGGGCAACACACCCTGGGAGAGGGGGGAGGGACCTCTGTCACAGCTTTACAGTGACTGAGGACAGAGCGTGGCACAAGATGTCAAAGGTTATCCATGTTTCCAGTGCCTGCTCCCTCCACTGCCCACCTGGGCTGCCTCTGCACTTCTCCCTGAACCAGCTGCTCTTCCTGACACAAGTTACACCTGCAGGGCCCTCTGGAGAGAGGCAGGAATCTCCTCTTAGTCAGAATCCAGAGGGAAGCAAACACAGAAACACAAAGTTCCTGGACAGCCAGGATGGAGGGCAAGGATGGAGAGCACGTGTCAGCAGGCAGGTTGCACAGGGCACTGGAAAAGGGACTGCCCAGATGGGCTGGAGGAGGCTTGGATGTGAACTTTTACTCTGCTCTTAAAAAAGTCAAGGATTTTCCAAATCCTATAAAAAGCATCTGCAATTGGAAAAAAGAGACCTTGTTTAAACTCGCCCATGTGGATGTAAAGCAAACACTCCTGCTGGAATGTCCACCTGTGGGAGACACTGGGATTAACAGCAGGTGGAGCTTCTTGGGCCCTCATTAATTCCTTCTTCTACCACAGGGTTATTGTCCCAGAGTCAGCTGGGGAATGACACTGGTGGCACCAGAGTTTACAGAGAACTTCTGGGGAAACAGAGCAGAAGTATGACATGTCCCTTCCTCCCTGCTCCCCTGGTGTATTCCAGCAATCCCCAGATGTCCCCAAGTCTCCCAGAGAGCAGTGGATTCCCAGCAGTGTCAGCTCCATCCTCCTCTCCGCCGGCCGGGAGCCCTCACGGGACGGGAGCAGAGGCAGACACGACTCGTGCCATCAGCAGGACTCGGTAACACTCCGTGATGTCACCCTTTAGGGTCAGCAGGGCTGTCACCAGGGGAGGGTCACTGACCTGCAGAAAGCCACAGTAAGCCCCACGTGGTTCCTGTCACAGAGCAGAGGACTTGCTCAGGTTTGCCCCTCCCCGCCGTGCTGGTTCTCTGCTGTTCCCAGCAGGGCTCGAGCTGCAGGCAGGGGGGTCTGACAGTGACTAAGCCTCTGTCCCCAGAGTGCCACTGACTGTGCTCCCTGTCACAGCAAGAGCAGAGCACGGGGAAGGAAACGGCTCCTGTCAGCCACCAGTGAGTGCTGCAGCTTGTGCAAGAGCCAGGGCTTACCAAGAGGCACAGTGTCCACCTGACCCCCTGCCAGGAACTCCAGTGCCCTCCCTGCATGTGACACCAGCAACCTCCTAATTTTGGAACAGGCTACTCATTCTGCCATCCCACACACCCCACTCAGTTCTTCCAGTGCCCATGAATGCCCACGGAGGTGAATCAGAAGGGGCAGTCACGGCCCTGTGGAGATGTTGGGACCTCAGACCCAGCCCCTGGGACACAAAAAGGCAGGAACAGCCAGGGAAACGGGGCTGCTGAAGTGGGAAATCAAAAGGCCCCACTGGCTTCCAGGAATGTGCCAAAGGAATGGCACAAAGAAATGTGAGCAGCACTGCAGAGCGATCCGTGTAAACCAGCTGTGCCAGTGGGATGCAGCAGTTCCCTCTCGGGGTCACTCAGGGACAGCAGCAGCACTTTGGCTCTGGGTGCCTGTAAGGAGTTATCCCCCAAAGGTGTCCCCGCGTGTCCCCACCGTGTCCCCGTGGCTGTCACTCACCTGCAGGTCTGCAGGTGGCGCCCACGACACGCGGACGCTCCGCTCCTGCCCGCGGTCCAGCGCTCCCCGCGCCTCCTCCAGAGCGATCCCCGCCCGCTCCAGCTCCGCCAGCGAGGCCAGGCTGAACTCCACGGCCTGCGAACACACGGCACCTCCCCTGCTCAGCTCGGATTAGCGAAGCCCGCAATGCCCCCCTCAAACTGCTCCTGCCCCTCGTTCATGGCTGTCACAAAGTGCTGCCACAAAACCCAATTCTGGGCTCAAATTGTGTCTTTCATTGTTAGGGAAGCAAAGTGCTACATTAATGATGTTGCTGACTTATTTAACCTCCTGTATTAGCCCCCCAAAAAGAACCTTTTCAAACACGGCTGCTCTTATGATGTAAAGTTTACCAGAAAACCCAAAAGCTGTTTTGTGATTTACAGAGTGAGTTTTGGACAGAGAGCAGCAGCAGCAGCCACCTGCACTCTGCCAGCACTGCCCACAGCACCCGACACAAACCTGCAGGTTCCTCTCCCTCACCTTCTTGGCTGGCAGCAGGGGGGTGTCCATAGCCCCCACCCTGAGCTCTGCCCGGGCTGGCTCTGCAGGGCCCGCTCCATCCACGTATTCCAGCAGCAGGAGGAGGGACCTCACCGGCTCCTGTGGCTCTAAACAGAGAGACACAGCCCAGCCTGAGCCATTTCAGCTCAGAACGAACAGAAATCGCATCAGGAGGGGTTAAAACCAGTGTGTGTTGTGGCACAAACTCCTGAGCTGGCACAGACAGGGAGATCCTTCTTACAGAGCCGGGGAGGAGTTCAGGAAAAGGAGGTTTTGCATAATTTGCAATCGCAAACTGCAGTTGTTGCTTGTTTATCAAGTTCCATGCTGGTTTTCCAGCATTCCCACGTCTCATCACCCCCTGCTCTGTGACAAGGTGTCAGTGGTGGCACTTTACCTGCTCTCAGTGCTTCCTGGGATGCCACAGATGATGTTACAGCCAAGGACTCCACGGGCACGTCCAGGGGAACCCCTCCCTCCACAAACATGGGGTGTTCCCGCGCCGCTCCCCTCAGGGGGATCTCGTGGGCTGTTTGCTGGGGGGGAACAGAGCTTGGGATGAGTGGCAGCTCAGTGCAGTGACAGCTCAGTGCAGTGGCAGCTCAGTGCAGTGACAGCTCAGTGCCACAGCAGCACCAGGGGCATGAGAATCATGGAATGATCCAGGCCAAGAGGATTCCTCCCTAATGCAGGAGCCCTGTCCCTGTCCCTGTCCCTGCCCACCCCTACCCTGCACTCCTGGGCACCGTTTCCCAGCAGGGGCTGCACAAACTGTTTACACAAACATCACCAAAGGAGGCAAAACTTCTCTGTTGCAAACTTGGCTGATTTCGTGAAGCAGGACGAGTGTCCAGCTGTGGCTGACCGGGGTTTGCATTCCAAGTGCCAGTGCCAGAGGTCTCTGCAGACACAGAGCCCGTGGGGAGGAGCAGTCCCTGCCCTGTGTGCGGCGCTGCTGCCAGGCCTCAGTGCTCACTCTGCCCTCGCTCTTGGCCCCATGTCCTGGCAGGGCCTGGGGTGCCTGCAGTGCCACCACCTGCCCATCCGGACGTGCATCCCGGGCTGCTCCCAGATGGAACCTCGGCCGAGCCCCCTCTCCTGGCGCTGCCTGCACCTGCCAGTCCCTGCCTGCTCCCCTGTCCCCTGCCTGCTCCCCTTCCCCTGCCTGCTCCCCCTGTCCCCTGCCTGCACCTGCCAGTCCCTGCCTGCTCCCCTGTCCCCTGCCTGCTCCCCTGTCCCCTGCCTGCTCCCCCCATCCCCTGCTGTGAAACCCTCCCTGCAGGGACCGCTCAGAACTGTTCTCAGCTCCCACCCCCCACTGCAGGGGGGGACAGGCCTGAATCGCCGTTGTTGTCAATCAGTGACCGAATATCCAAACCCAAAAGGGTCAGGGAGCCCCAGGCCTGCCCTCCCCTCCCTGCACCAGGGCAGGAACACCCAGACTGCTCCCAGGACCCAGCAGGGCTCACCTTGCCGAAGAGCAGGACCCTGAGGCAGTCAGAGTAGTACAGACTCTCGTGGTCAGGGCTGAAGGTGACCACCAACTCCTGGCTCTTCCCAGCCTCAATTTCCCCCTCTGTTGGAGAGACGCTGAACACGCTTAAGCCACTGTAGTTCTGTGTTCCTGGTAAACAAAAACGAGGGTGCAGCTAAGGAAGGAGGACAGTCCATCTTACTTCCCCATAAATTTTAAACCCATCTAATTTTTGTTGGAACAGCGAATAAATGAGAGCTGACACATGGCTTTGCAGCAAAACAGACTGTTATAAACACCAGATAACTCCATCCATCAGTTTAATAAATTCACCTCCAGAGGAACTGAGGTAGCATCACCAAACCCTTCCTATATTCTGATGTGTTTTCACAGAGATGGACATCCCTAAATATAATCTGTGACAGGCAATTACTGTGTGGGTTTATTTAAACACCAATATCTCCTTCCTTGTGGGAATTTGCTGAGGCTGCATAAATTTACAGCTGCCCATATTGAAGGACTCAGCACAGCTCCTACTGGGGAGCCAAAGGAGGGCTTTAATTTCAATGCTGTGTCAGGTCTGACAGTTGTGCAGACCCACCAGGACAGAGCAATGCTGCTTTCCACTGCCTGAGTCCTCAGCAAAGGGAAAAGGGGAAAGGAAGAACCAGGTTTACCAACAACCTCTGCTCTCTGCACAGAGGGGCTGAGAAAGGCTGGCATGCTCTGCCGGTCTCTGTCCCGGGTGGGTGACAGCGACTCCAGTTGTGTGGAGAAGGGCAGGGTCAGGCTGGAAGTGTTCTGTACCTGGGGACATCCATTCACACAGCTGCATTAGCACCGAGGGAGTTGATTCCCAGGCCTGGAGGGTCCACAGCTGGCAAACTGGCTGAACTGATGCTGCTGCACTGCTGCAACACCCCCAGGTGCCGCTGGGGACACACACATTAGTGCTGCCCAAAACGTGCCACACCAACCCCCACCCCCAGCAGGACCAGGCTCCTTCCAAGGGTCTTCCACCAAGTAACAGACCCTGGTCATTGCCAGACTTGGACAAAATCTGAGAGGAGACAATTCATGTCGACCTCCTCCCTACCACAATCCCCGAGGTGCTTCCCGGTGTGCAGAGGGACTCACCTGGACTGTGGAGGTCACCTGCTCCCTGGCCATGACATAGCCCATGTCCAGCACTCCTGCCACGGAGCACACAGTGCCTGGCACCACCCCGTGCCCAGACAGGTGCAGGCTGAGGGTGCAACTGGCCATCCTGATGTCCAGGGTCTCAAAGAACTGCCAGGAGGAACGTCTGGGTTATTCCATCTGCTGAAGGAAACCTCCCACCCCTCCAACAGAACCCTTCCCACAAATGGGCCATTACAGAACTCCTGGGGGGAGTGCACAGACACTAAACCCAAATGCTGGGAGGGGCAGCAAAGGTTTTCTCATTACTTAGAGTCTCATCCCTGTTGGTAACACATGAGTTACACACCCCTCATATCCCTCTCCTCTTCCCCCCACTGCTGTTGTATCTCCTACTCACCCATTTATCCTCATCTGGACAAAAAGAGATGACCAGGGCTTTACTTTCACCTGGCTCAAGCATCCCAACTGCCCTCACCAACAGGAAGGGGCCATTGGGGTTCAGAGCTGAGAATCCCAGCTGGAAGGGTGCAACTCAAGGAAAAACGTTCATAAAGGTTGAGCAAAAATACATAAGAACAGACTCTACACATTGTTTATGTGTCTTCAGTCTGAACTAACCATCAACAACTCAGAGAACCCCTGCAGAGGCAGAGGATTAGGCAGAGGCAGAGGATTAGGCAGGGGCAATGGCAGGTGTGTCCCACTCAAGGATACCCCCACCTTCCCTGGGGAGATGTTCTGCAGTGGAATTCGTTTCATCGTCCTGTGGCCTGCCAGGAATGGAAACAGCTGCAGCAGTGATGCTGCTCAGCCCTGCCCTCCCGTTCCTCCTCCTCACTCCTGCTTCTCCCTGGGCCAGACACTCATTCCCTGTCCTTGGCCAAGGCACCAGGCCAAGCTCCCCAAGATGCTTTCAAAGCTGTCGAGCTCCCAGCTCCATGCCTGGGATCCAGGCTGCTGTTTCCTGGGCCTCAGCTGGCCAGACAGGCCCCTCATTTCCCACCCAAATACCTATTAAGGGCTAATTTCCCTCCTGGCTTTTGAAAACACAAAACTGTGCTCAGAGGACCCTCCTGTCAGCCAGAGAGCACCCAGCACCTGAGTTAGGCTCCATACCTACAGCCACGTCACCAAAGGCCACGGCGTTGTCCCCGCTGTCACCAGTGACCACGACAGCAGGGGCCACAGCTGGGCAGTGCAGCTCCAGGAACAGAGTGTTGGAAGGGCTGCAGAGAGAGCAAAGGGGGCCAGGCAGCAAAAGGGCACTCAGCAATAGGAGCTGTGGCCAGAAAGCAGCTCCTCTCACAGGCTGTGACTGCAGGGAGTGACAGCCCCACACGTGACTCCTGGTGCTCACTCTGGGCCCAGGCAGAGCCATGAACTATTTGGCTTCAAAGTTTTCACACAATTATTCTTTGAGCTGCTTTGATATTCGTGTCTTTGATTCTTATCCAACTGGTGGGCTGTGAGCACGAGCTTGTACTGCTGAGCCATGAAGTAATCCAGAGCAGAAAACAAGTTTCTCCCCCAGGGGAATAAATTGCCACCATTTCCCCCCAGCATTTCTGGACTATCAGATGCAATACCTGCAGCTCAGGTGTCCAGAGCCCTTCTCTCCAGCAGCCTGTCCACTTGCAACAAAGCAGGGAATGATGTATTTCTTAAAACTCCCACGGAAACTCCTCATCAGGGAGGCCTGGGCTGCCCTGTAAGCATCAGAACTAGAGAATCCAGGAAGAAGAATCATCTCAGTGAGTGAGAGAGCAAGAAAAACACCAAATAAATATCTACTGAGCTATCTGTGATTATTGTTTCTTAGTTACACGTTGAAAATTGGATGTAACAGTGAAACCAAATGACTGTCAGTAATGGACCCACCCCCCAAAGTGGTTGGCTTTTGTTGCCAAAAGAGAACAAAAACTATAAACCCAGATAGCAGATGTTATCCTAAAGATTGCAAAATCCTCAGTACAATTTCCTTTGCTTGAACACAGCAAGTGTTCCAGTGTCTTCCAGTCCTTCTGCACCAATGACATGGGAACACCCAGGATCACATCCCTCTAGTCCAATATGTGAGCAATACTTTAAAATAGGAATTTTGTTTTATGACCTCTACTGAAAGTATTTAAAAACTGTAATTGTTGGATTGCAATGAACATGGGATTTTAGTCAAAAACATCAATACATCCAGTACAGCCAACCCCCTGGTGCTTCAGTATGTATTTACTTCCACATTCCTCAGATTAGGCAGAAACGTGGCTCTGAGAAGGTGAATTATCTGCTAAACCAGGGACCTCAAGTATCAGACTTTGCATCCAGGAACCCAAATTTGCAGGCAGCACGTGGTGCCAGTGCTCACTGAGGGGCACACCCTGGCCAGTGACTGTTCCAGTGCCCGTTTCCCAGCAGGATTTCACTGCCAGCACTGCAGGTGACCGTGACTGATGCCATGGGCTGTGCAAACCCTCCACTCAAACCCAGAGCACTCCACGCTGTGCATTTGGGCCATCAGATGGTTCTGTCTGTTCTGCTCACCAAAGGTTTAGTGGTCCCAGTCTCTGGGGGTCAGCAAGGCCAGCTCTGTAGCTGCCCTTTAACTGAAGCCCAGGCAGGCTCAGCCCAAGCCACGCTCAGCCCCAGCTCCTGCTCCCTGACAGATTCTTTGAAGTCTTCAACCCTTCTGATGCATAAAGGGATTCTTTGCCTCACATGAGAGGGTACAGCTGTGTGGCTCTCAAGTAGCACTAATTTTGGAAACAGCCTCTGCAACACAGCTCAAGCTGCTCCCTCTCCAGTTTGCTTTCTTGTCTACCTACATCTTTAGTAGATTTATTAAACTACTTCTGAAGAGAATGTTGTCTGTGTAGTACAAGATGCTTTTGCTGACTTACTCAGGATTTAACTCTTCAGGTTTTGGCTCTCCAGAGCTCCTTACAGCAGTCAGGTTTTTCCTGCCTCCATTCTTCTCAGGCTCTTTGGGAATGGAAATGCTCAGTTTCTTTCCCTCTCTCTTGTCATTTTTCTTCCCTTTGTCCACCAGACACTCAGGGTCACCACTGGGAATCTGACCAAGACACGAGTTGACAAACACACAGCCCAAGGACACAGAGCCAAGGAGGTGACAGAGGGCACAGAGCAAGGGACAGCAGGACTATGGTGACAGCCCACAGACACAGCAGATTTACAGACATTTCCAATAACGTAAAATTAAGTTAAAATGGACATATTTTACCCCCTCTTAAGAGAGGAGTTCTGTATCTTAAGGGAATTCTACCTATTATCTCATAATTAAGGACAACCACAGGGGGTCACAAATGACCTGACCCAAGGGTTGCACATAAAGTCCAAGGATGCTGTAAATCTGCAAGAAGGGTAGAAGCTTTTTTTGTTTGTCTGTTTTAAGAGTATTGCAGTTGGCATTTGCCATAAAATCCCCTAGGCATGCTTTGGAAATGGTTAGCAGATTAAATTATTGCCACAGCACAGTCCCACCCTCGTCCTCTGCAGGCAGGTCCTGCACGGACCACGAGCTGGGGCTTCATTAATATGCAGATAATTTTATGATAAAAATACCACCCAGAGAAACAAATCTCTGGAAGTGGCAGACCAGCAGCATGTGCTGTTCTTAGCACTCCTTACTTGAATTCCTGCCTCTGGCACAGCTGCTGCGCTCAGCCTGCGAGCTGCCTCCTCCCTGACGAGCTGAGCCGGCAGCGCGGGGCGGAAGGACACGCGGATGGAGCTTCTCTGGGGAGAGGAGAGCACAGCAGGGATGGGGGCACGGCCCAGCCCTCCCAGAGCACACCCCCCACAGCTCAGCATTCACACACAGACGGGAGGAGCCTCGGGATAAGGTCACTCACAGCTTCCCTGCAAGGCCAGGATGTCACAGCGGGCTGGGTCTACACGACCGGCACTTCTGATATTTAAACATTCTTCAAATAGGTCCCAGTGACAACACTGGGGGAATGTGAACACTCCCAGAAGGCATTAGCCACATTTGGTGGTTCACCCTCAGGTCTGATTTAAACCATTATTTCAAACAATGCAAAATATTCCAGCTATTCTAATAATAATTGGTGTTTTGAGCTTCATTCCCAAGCGACAGCCTTTGTGGAGATGTGATGATCCAAGATTTGGCAGAACACTGGACATCTGAAGTGAATTTACCTGCCCAGGCAGCACAGTTCCCACAGCAGGTGTAATTGTCACGGGACAATCCTCTGGCACGTGGAATTCAAAGGAAGTGGGTCCAACTGGGGCAGGTTCCCCGGAGCCGATGCGAGGGACAGCGTGGATGAGGCTGTTCCCACTCACGTGGGGGTTGAGCACGTCCAGTGTGGCTTCAGACACAGAGTTCAGAGCTGTAGCAGCAAACTGAACCAAGGAATGAGACAATTCAAGAGGTGGGTGGACTCCAACTGCTTTGCATGACAGCTTGAATTGTCTAAAAATAAACACATGATAAATTGTCTCAGCATAAAATAGTGTCTTAATCAGCCCGGAAAATAGGGAGCTAATCCTGTAGTCCCTATTTAAGCAGAATTTCAAGCTTGCAATGGGAATTTTGCCTAAAGATGAACAATAATACTATCTATTTTTAATGCACAATTGGCCAGAGTCCCTGCTTGAATTCTTCCTCTGTGAACTTCTGGAAACACATCCAGTCAAACCAAAGTTTATGCCATGATTGTTGCAGCAGCATTAGCCTAATGCACGAAGCATTTGTACAGAAAAGAATTCCTTCAGTGGTTCTGCAGGTTGGGGTGACCTGGGAGCTTGGAAACTGGACAAGGATAAACTTGAGGAGGGGGAGGAAAAGTCACCTCAGTAAAGACAAAAGTGTCAGCCAAGGCTGAAACCAACAGGCACCGAGCAACTCTTGTCAGCTGGAGAATTCCCACTGGCCTCACGTGTCTATCCCACACTTCCCTCCTCAAAGCAGCCAGGGCTCTGATTTCTGGAGCAGCTTAGCAGTGGAAGTCCCTTGGGATTTCGATTTCCACATCACCTATATCCAGTCTCTTCCCACACCTGTTAATCTCTGTCGTGCAGGTGAGCTCAAAGCTGTACTCTTTGGCCTTGGTAGCTTTAAAGATCACGTCCAATGTCAGGCTTTCCAGGGGAAGAATAATTCCAAATCCATCGTTGGGTTGAACTTCAATAAACTTCAAAACGGCAGGATAAGAACTTATTAGTTACATTATCAATTTATTAATAAATTAAGATATTACTGGTAAGATAAGCAAATTTTGTTATTAAATGTGGAAGTGTCTAGGAAAGAGAAACCTTCTAGAGAGAAGTTTTGGTCTGAGTTTGTGATGAGTCTGACTGAAGTGCAGATTTCTCATCTCAGTAACTCAAAAGGGATTAAATCCATTGGCTCAGACTTCAGGAGAATCCCTTCCCCAGCTTCTTCCCATCTATGGTAATCACCTTTCTCTAATGTTTATTTACTCTTCTTAGACAACTGAACAAAATCTGATAAGAATCCCAGCAGTTCCCCTGTCTTTGAGCAGCAGATTGCCCAGTGACAGGGCCAGTTTAATCCCCACACTTGCACAGTGGTTTGTGTCTGAGTTGATGATGACTCAAGAACATCTCCCCATCACACTTTAAGCTCATCAGGAAACACACACTGGGAAGTGAAGCCTTCACAGAGCTGAAGTTAACAATTTCTTTCAGCTCCCTCCTTGATTTTAATCCCTAAACCAGCAGAGAACAGGAGAATGCCTAATTAAATGTCAGGTTCCTCTAACTCTGATGCCAATGTGCCAAACCATTTCACACTGTGATCATCCTGCTATTATGGAGCTTGAACAGCCAACTTTGTGCAAAAAATACTTCAGCAGACCCAGCCCACACGAAACCAGCAGCTCCTGTGATTAATTTGGCTTCCACATCAACTCACAGTCAGTCAGAAAGTGCCCAGGAGTGGCTCAGGATGATTCCCAGGGGGCAGTCTGGGCATGCCTTAAAAGCCATCCTGGTTACAGACAAAGCCTTTGGGCACGTGGGTGCCAGCTGGCACAATCCTGAGCCTCGAGGGCACAGCCACATCCCCAGCCTGTTTCACAGTGCCCCAGGAGCACCAGCAGCTCTGTGAGGACTCTTGTTGGTGTGAAAAACCAGGTATTCTGATAAAGGAACAGCAAAACCTCCCCCCAGGTGTTTACACTGCTTGGCAAAGGCAGGGGGTGCAGCACAGTGGGGTTTACCCAAAGCAGCACAGAACCATCGACACACGCTCCCATGACCCTGACATCTCTTTTGACAGCAGAGGAGGAGTGCTGGGATAACCACATACCTCTGGCAGCCCCACAAATCCAAACTCCTGTGGCAGGAGGCATTTGTTGGTGACCGTGACGTTTGCCTGCACAGCTTCGTAGATGGTGCAGTGCCCGAAGTCGATTGCTGCGGGACTGAGTTCCAGATCTGACGTGGAGACGATGGCATGGACAGTAAAACTGGCTGTTCTAGCCTGAAACAAATGCAAGAGCACAAGATGAGACCCTCCACCTGCAGGATTTCAGTGAGATGTCACCCAAAAGGATAACTGCAGAACACTTGTTCTCCTCAGTCCTTGCCAGTGACGTGTGAGGTGAGCACTGACCAGGAAGGATTTGACTTTCTATGTTGCAACCATCAAATCTCTATCAGCACTTTGAGCATCTTTTCCTGTCATCAAACTTCAAGCAGTAAAGAGCCAATGTAAGATTAGGTAAGGTTAAGTGAAGCTTCTCTAGAATGATTTACATGCACTGTCAGTCTGATAAGCAGCACCACAAACAGCACCTTGTCCACGATCACCACTGTCACTGGCACCTCCAGGATTCTTGTCTCTGCATTGAAATAGTTCCCTGCATCTTCAGGAAGAGACTGCCTGAAAACCCAAAAGTACAGTCAGTGTTATTAAAATATCGTGGCTGTTTTCTCACTAAGGGGAATAAGAAACTTCTGATGGATTATTTCTGAACAGAAAGAAAAACAAACCCAAACCTGCTACTTAAGGCCTAAAAGTTTTATTATTCACAATTTTTAATCTTAGCTTAATCTTAATTTAATCCACCTCAAATCCTCCTGTGTAGGGAAGTCTAATTAAAATCTTGCATGGCAGATATGTGCATGGAAAATGGAAGAATGGTAGAAGGAAATTCCAGTCAAAAATAAGTGACCTCTGAAGTCCCTCCCACCTCCTGACCGAGACAACGAGGATGCAGTCAGGCCAGGAATGTTCTGGGTTTGTCCCAGCTTTCCTCCAGACTGGCACCCACTCTGAGCAGGAGTGCAGGGGCTGAAAGGTGGCTGCCAGGGACACCAGATGGATTGACCTTGCACAGTAACATTGGAGTTTTTTTGATTTTAACGACAGGATTTTGGACGTGCAGGATTTTAGGGGAGGTCACTGAGGTCAGCATCCATTTATCCTATTTTAAAAAGCCATCCAGTCATTTAAAATTCTGAAAAATCACAAGCTTACTCTCTAATCAGCACATAAACCCTGTGCATCCTTGCTGCAGGCTCAGCGTGCCCCCAGCCCCAGCAGGCAGGGTTTGCTGGGGGCACTGCTGTCCATGACCAGCCTGTCTGAGGCCAGAGAAATACAGGGAGCTCTTCTGGAGCCCAGCAGGGCTGGTGACAGAGCAGATCAGCAGTTCCTCAGGAACATGCAGGTTTTCTGCAGGTGAAGCCTCTTGCTCTCCCAAGCTCCACTGCAGAGCTCCAAGCCAAGCCAATACAAACCTGGAGCATTTTTAGCCCTGCTGCTCTATTTTTAGTGACTCCCAGCACCAGAGTGAGTTGTTTCCTGTTCTTGGGTCCCCACAGTGCTCATGTTCTAGTACTACTCATGGAATTACATGCAATTCTTTACTGTATTGTTAAAGAACAGGTAATGAATAAAATAACTCCCACTCATCACCATGGTGATCCAAAACCTCGCTGCTGCTATTCTGCAATAGGGGTGATGTTCAAAGGTATTGGCAACTTCTTTCCAGATGGGAACTGGGGTTAAACACGAGGGAGGAAAGCAGCACCAGCTTTCACTTTGCCACAGGACTTGGAAGAGCAGGAGAAATGAATCTATTTCAAAATAACCCAGAGGGGGGAAATAATTGTGACTGAAAGGACAGTGGGGTAGACTCTAAATTAGCTGCTGTGCCCTGGGGAGAAGGTCCTGCAACCCTTCAGGCCTCCCTCTGATGAGGCATGGAACCTGCCCAAACTGAAAAGGCTGGCCCAAACCCAAAGGGGAGTGCTGGGCCACCTGCCTGAGCACATCCCCCTGCACAGCACACCGGGGAGAACCTCCCAGGCCTTCAGCCAGCTGGGAGCTGCTGCCACTGCTGAGGAGGCTTCTCTTGCCTTTGGTGTCACCTTTAATGCAGCTGCTCTGTTAGTGGAGCTCATAATGCCCAATCACTGAGGAGGCCTCACAGAAATGTGTCACCAGCTCAGCCCTTCCCCACTCCTCGTGCTCCCCACACACTCAGCTCCTCCCTGCACGAGGTCTTTAACTGATCTGTCCCCTCAGACAGCCAGATACTTATTTTGTGTGTCAGAAATGCCTTAATCTCATCAAATCTCCTTTCTGAAGCTTCCCCGTTTTTTAAAGGAAGATTAAGGCTCTAAATCCAAGCTCTGGTTCCATCCACTCCGGGAGGGGAACAGTGCTTAGAGCAGATGAAGTTGAGGAACTCAAATATGTCATCATGCTACAGTTGTTGTAATCTGATGGGATTTGAGATGTTGGAAGAACTGTAAATACTTTTAGTTCTTTGAATACTAACCTGGTGGAAATTTTGAAATCAGTGATTAGACTCTCAGTGCAGAACCCAGAAATGCTGAGCACATCAGTGAGAATCCAAAATACATCAATGGGACTGCAAAACCTACATCAAAGCAGCAGCAGGTTTGCAGCAGCAATCACTGCCAAAGCTGCTGAAGTATTTGGCTGTGCACCAGAATTAAATCCATTTTTCATTTAAATTTCTATGTGAAATGTCCCACTAAATTCTTTAGGATGGCAATGATGAGGTAAATAAAATTAACAGTGGTTAACAGAAGCTCTTGTCTTTAAATTTTTAAAAACTGGAATTCCTCGTTTCCTACCACTGAGTTATGTCTGTGTATGTAGATGTACCATGAAATGGAGAGGAGAAACTTGCTGGGATGATGTTACATAAAATGTCACGTGAAATTCCAGATCAATACCTTCAGCTTTTGGAGTGCAATGTGCATGGGGAGGAGAGAGATGGACAGGAAGCCCAACCATTCTTACCTTAATTAGAAGCACAGGAGCTGTTGTCCAGAAATTATTTAATCAGTGATCCATGAAGCAGCCACCTGCCTCAATAAGCTCTCTCCTGGCTGAGAATAACTCCCACAGACAGGGGAGCAGCCCAGCAGGGGAGCACAGCCTGCTCATGGGGAAGGGACAGCACCTCTGCTCCGCTCTTCCACTGGCACCCCTGAAAGCCGCAGGGTTCCCGTTTGGGGTGGTGTTGGTTACCTGGGCAGGAACTTGAGCTGAGCACTGAAGGCTGACTGGGGCTGGATGTAGCCTGTCTTTGGCAGCAGCTCCAGGTGCTTGCTCACCTCTTTGCACACCTCAAACTTGAAACGCAGCGTGGTGGTTGCTCTGCAAACAGATCAGACGTGCCTGGGTGGCTCTGGGGCCACTTCAGCAACACCCCCTGCACCTCCACATGGTGGTTAGAACAATCCCAAGCTGCCTCTGGAAATGAAGGGCATGGAAAACTGCTACAGCAAGTTCACACAGTCGTGTCTCTTTTGAGTACAGCAAACAAGATTTGGGAAGTACTGAAACAAACCCAGCTGTACTGCAAACAGCACACACAGCTGATCCAAACCGAGCCACCAGAGCTCAGCACAGCGGGGACTCAGGTCAGGGGGGAGGCAAAGCCAAGTTACTGGGAAATATCAGCTAATTATTTGCTCCTAGCACACACTGGCTCTCTCTGGATCAATAGGGTGACTGGAACCTTGGGGACTTCTTTAAACAGATGGGAATTCACGGATCTCTTGTGACCTCTCCTTTAACAGCAGAGCTCCTGCAGGGCTGGAAGTCCCAGCATGGCTGAGCTGGCCCTGCCAGCTCCTCTGCTAAACCTGGGGATCAATTTGCCCCAGCAATGGCACACTGGAAGCAGGAAACCTCTCCCTGTTTCCTGAATGGTGGCCCTATCCCAGCACAGCCCCTGTTTGGAATTTGATGCCTAAGTGCAAAATTGCCGAGCAATTTACAAATATTCCAGCCTGTCATTCTCCTTGCCTGGACTGCTTTCCAAGCTGTCAGGCCAGATGGTCTCCTCTAAATCAACAGTTCCAGCATGTGGGACTGGGAGCCTGCAATGATTTCTGACTGTTGACAATCTAAGAGAATTATATACTACTTCATTAAATCAGTGTAGATTATAACCTGCCAAAGAAATTACTTTTCAAAGTGATTTGTATTGAACAGGACTCTGATAAGACACTTTCACCCTTTGTGCTGCTTGATTACTGGGGTCTATATGACCAGAGAAAAAAGCCCCAAAACCCTAGAACAAAATCAGTATTAACAAATAATTTGCAATCCACCAGAGCTTGCTGGGGCACTCCAGTGCCAGAGGTATCTGAGTCACTTGAAAACTTCATCTTCCACTTCTGCCACAGATGACAACGCCACAGACAGGGAGATCCAGGCAGGCTCCAGGAGGAATCTCCTCCAGGTGCCACAGCAAAGTGTCAACAGCCACCAGAGGGAGGAACTCCTCAGGCCACAACAGAATGATGAAATCTGCCCACTTTTGCAGGATAAAGAGTTGGTATGTGACATTCCTGCACCTGAAGTGCATGGAATTCCATCCCAGCTGACTGTACAACAGACAGTGTTACACATGAACTGTATGAGTGTATAACAGGCTTCCCTAATGAGGGAGAACTGGGTGATAAATCAAAGCCTGGACTTGCCCAGGTGCCCAGGACAGGATACTGCATATTAAATGCTCTTCATTTAGTGAAACTTGGCAAAATATCAGCAGGATTTTTCCCTCAGTTAAGAAGTTTTGCCCTAAGCAAATTTGACAGGTTCTATCTTTGGGATCCCCTTGAACTCTTCAGTTTTATTAGGGGAGTTATTCTGCTTCTACACTTCTAAGTTTTATCCCTGGGTTATCTAGACCAAGTAAAATCACTTACATAACAACTTGTGCTTGTCATATCTGTAAGCTGAATTTCTGAGATAACAGCTTTACTCATTTCTTTCCAACTGTGAAGAATCTCTGCAGTCTGTAATTCTGGTAAGAGGTTTAGCATGGATGCCTTCCACAGAACCAATCTCTCCCCCACCCTCCCACAGGCCCACCCCAATCCTATTGAAATAGACTCTAAGAAATGCAAATTGTTAAAATAAGAATCCCACAGTGACTGTGCTGGGCTGGGGGAAGACACCCAGCACCTGGAGACAATTAAATGTTCATGTAACCACTCTAATAGCAGGAAATCTCTGCAAGCCAAGGAGCTGGAACGTTCCCTTTGTGTCACAGTGCAAACTGAACCAGTCCTCAGACACGCTGGGCTCAGAAACACCCAGATATTTTCCCCCTGTCAGTCAGTGTTTGGTCACTCTCTCCAGTGCTCTGCTGAAGGCCTGTGGGGGTCAGGAAAAGCTGAATCCTTCCCATTTTACAGTAAGTGCATGATTTATTCAGCATCCTATCCCAAGTCTGGAAAGACTCTCAGTCTCCCAAGTCTCTCAGGGACTTTCATTAAAGGTAAAATAGCTGAGAAACAACAAATAGTATTCTGTAAAATTTCCTGACTGACCCAATTATACCCAAAGTGCACTTAGTTTTAGACACATTTATCTCCTTATTGTTTAGGGAGCTAATTCCACATGATGGGACTGTGGGGCTGCTGTTCCCTGGGGACATCACAGCCACAGCACCGAACAGAACAGCACAGGCACCTCCCAGGAGTGGGAAGGTGTGCACTGACTCCACAGCTACGGCTGCTCTGGGAATCTGGGCCAGCAGCACAGCCCAGTGCAGGGTCCAGCAGTGTGGAACTCGGGGCTCTAGCCCAGCTGTGCCCCTGGAGTGCCAGAGCAGCCCGGGCAGCTCACCTGCTCCGCAGGGTCACGCAGTCCTGGTACAGCCGGTCGTACAGGCAGATCCTCAGATCCACGCTGGGGGTGGGCACCCAGATGGGCACGTCCACAGCCACCCCCACGGCGCTGAAGCACAGCTGGAGGGGCACAAACCACAGGGGGTTAGTTCTGGGAGTCCCAGATCCTCACTGACCCTCACAGAGCTACAGCTACAGCCCAGCAGAACACGCTATTGTTCATATTGCAACGGGCTCTTCAGGGGGCACAGCCAGAGAAATCATCTCTAAAGGAGACCTGAGACGTGAGGGTGTCCAGCAGATAAAAGGAACTGTACTTTGGTTTGGATTCTGTGACAAAGAACATGAAGGGAGAGCATCTGCCCCTGACACTGAAATGTTTGAAGTGCATTTAGGTGGAGTGAAGGGGATGCAGAACCCCTGGGACTGCAGCTCGATCAGCCAGCAGAGACAGGCACAGGGCTGTGCTCCCTGAGTGCCCACAGAGCCAGCCCTGCACAGCGGGATCCTGCAGGAGAAGGTGCCCACAGAGCCAGCCCTGCACAGCGGGATCCTGCAGGAGAAGGTGCCCACAGAGCCTCAGCAGGAACCTGCAGCTCCTTCTGCAGACTGAGGGGAGAGCCAAGGCTGGCTACTGAGCTGCTGGGGAAGTTGTCTTTATTTTTTGGCAAGCTTCTGTGAACTGTTCCAAGCAGAATTTGGCTTCCAATGAAATCAGAATCAAAATATGCTGAAGTGGTAACTGAAGTTGTCATCTCTTCCAGCTTTCACACATCAGCTTCACTACTGCCTGCTAAATAATTCCAATTCTGATATATCAGAAAGAAAATTATCTACGTGTATTGGGAATAGGGGAGAACACTTCCACATTTTCCAGGACATGAGGTGTTTTCCAACATGATGTCTGATAAAATGGGAATATCAGGATTATTTGCACAGAAATTTAAGAAATGGGGAGGTGTCACGAGCATCCTGCATCAGAAGGAAGGGCAGGACTTACAAAGTTACCTCCCACCAAACCACATACTGCATAAATCTTGGGAAAAGCACAGACCAGAAGATTTCAAACTCTTTTCACACGGTGTTTTGAAGCAAGTCTTTCACAAATCACTCACTGGTTTGCAGTCTGGGTTGTCAAACACGATCACAAACTCTGCCCTCACGTCCCCAGGGACAGCTGGGACAAACAGCACCGGGACTTTCACCGAGCTGAAGGGTCCGACCTCCCCCTCCGTGACCTGAAAACAAGGACATGGCTTTGATGGAAATGGAGAAACTGCAGTGGAACAGAGGCTGTGCCTGCTCACACTGCACACACACTGCCCTACCCCATCTGCAACTAAACTGGACACACTGAGCACAGGGAACATCAGCTGTGGAATATGGCCCAGGTCTGACCTCTCCCAGATGTTCTTCCTGCCCTGTCTGGTGTGTTGTCACCACACTTGGTTTAACCACAGAACCACACAGCAGAAAACCAGAGTGAAACTGTGGGAAATGTAGAAGAACACAGGATCTTTCAGCTCAAAGAAGCCTTTATAGATCCAAAGCAAGGGCAGATGTGTCCTGTGATTTCACTGTAAAAATCAGCTGTGACAGAGTGAGGTCCAGTGGGCTTGAAATGATCATGACCTTCAGCATTTCTCACCAGAGCAATTTATCTGATGCAGGCTCAGACCAGTGAAACCTTGTCTGCATCTCAGGACACTCATTACCTTTCCAAGCATAATTTCAGCTGGTGTTTCTTCAGGAGAAAGTTCCACTGAATCACGTGCGTTGTCTGGGTCCAGATCTGATCTGATACTCAACAATTCTTGATCAAGTTGTTCTGGGGGAAGAAAAAAACACCAAACACAAACCACAACAAAAATGTTGGATGTTTGCATCAATTCACAAAAACAGTTATAATCCAACAGAGCACAAGTACATTCCTTGGGGTCAATGCTGCAAGCACAGGAATGTATAGCAGTGATGGGGAAGTAGGAATGTCTGGAGGTGTCTGCTTGGCCAGCCAGCTTTAGTCCAGTCTGGAACTGCACCTGAGGCACCTGGGCCTTTCATGACAGAACAACTGTTAATGTTTCAGTGAGACAAAGATGGAGATGGTACATCCAGAGATGCAAACTCAGAGGGAAGTGTGAATTGGCTTCAAGAGCAGTTTTAGTGGGACAAAGCAATGCAGGCAGGAGGACCTGGAAAAACCACCCACAACCTTTGCATGGAGCTTTCAGCTTCCTGAAACTGGAATGATCAATATTGGGAAGAAATGCTAAAGAACACAGCTAATAAAGAAATTAAGGAAGTCTTTCTTCTACAAGATTGGATTTTATTAAGCACATAGTAAACATTAGGAATGAGATGGAAAATGTCTGAGGAGGTTCATCTCTCTGCTTCCTTGTTCCTAGAATTACAGACTGTAAAAATAAACCTGTCATGTGGATTGCTATTCTGAGAAGTGGGGATTCAGTTGCTGAGACAAGGATGATGTTAACAATTTTGTAATTTCTGAGGCTGGTTGGGTTCTGTGTTCTGAGACTGAATTCTTGATCACTAATGAGAAGTGAGGATCTCTGCTGCTTTTGATATAATGGTGTCAGGACAGTATTTTTAGTCATTTTCTGTGAGGCAACACACAAAGAAATATAACATTACTACCAGAATGATGAACTAGTTATTTACTGAGGAACTCTGCAAACTGAGTTCATTACAGGGAACTCAGAGGGTCAATGCCTGGCCTGGGGAGCTGCATGGCCAGAGTCCCAGAGCAGTCACTCACCCGTGGCACTGCTGCTGCGGGGTCCCTGTGGCTCCTGGGCTGCACTGGGGGTCACCTCCTCCCTGTGCTCAGAGCTGCTGCTCCCGTCCTGCTCGGGGTCACAGCCACTGGCACGGCCAGGCACCTATTGGGAAACACCGACTTTCTCCTGTGCTTGTTCCTTTGGGTGGTACCAGCTCCAATTCAACGAGCTGCTGTCACTCAGACTCGTTCTTTCTTGTTCCATCTTACAGATGGAGAAACGTGCTGCACTTTCCAAGGACTGCACATTCTTTTAGACCTTTATCAATGAACAGATTTAACTTTTGCTGCCTGCCCCAAACAGGTAAATAACAAACAGGAGCAATACAATACAGTGTCAGTTATTTCACAATTGACAGAACTAACATTTTTGCAGTGGAAACACAGGCAGTTCTATGTCAAAACTAAGTCTGCTGAAACGAGACTTCTCCTTATCACACCCCTTACTTTATTGATGGTTTTGCACCAGTCAGCATTTTTCTGAAGTCCAGGAGTTGGGATTTTTAATGACTCTGTCACAACCTCCTCTTTTAACTGAAATATTTTTTCCTAGTTGTCGTGAATTTGGAGAAAATAGGAATCCGTGACAAAAAATACTAAAATGTTAAAAAAAATTAGCATTGTTGGTTTCCCCTCTCCTCACAAAATAACAGTTTTTAATTTTATCTCCTGATATATGGTTCAGATTATATTGGTACCAAGCCAAACGTACTAAAGTTGGGCCAGATGATTTTCTGAGTCCCTTCCAACCTGAGCTGCTCTGGGACTCTGCTCAGCTCCACCACACCCCACAGAGCAGTTTCTGCTCGCTTAGAGATGTCTTTGAACCCACCATCCTCCCAGGGGCAGGTTTCACTGCTGCTCTGGGTGTGCTCCTGTCACCTGCTGACGTCTGAACTTTGAATCTGGTTCCCAGAGCTCCGCTGTTTGTCAGGCTGATGGTCCGTGAAATTGTCTCTCCCACCACGTGGCTGCCAAAGTCAATGAGCTCTTTATCCAGAGCCAGCTGTGAGGAGATAAACCATTAATTACTCCTGTCCTACATAGCCAGGAATGTCAATTAAATGAGCATCCGCCTTTTCTGATAATATTATATTATCCACGTGCTTCCAAGAGGCACTTACGACGCAGCTCTTGACGGTGCATTTCAGTGGGACAGAAAAAGAACCTGTCTGTGCCACAAACAGGACCTCTCCTTCCAGGCTTTCATTTACCTAGAAAACAACAAAAAAACCACCCCTAAGTAACTTCCAAAGGTTTAGCCTACGTAGTGGGATGGAAGGTATTTTCATTCATGCTTTGAGTACCATAGTAAAAGGTATTTGTACTGATTCCACATTTCCAGTGTAAAACAGTCTTTGGTAACAGCCTGGCTAAGTTGATTATAAATATTTAGAAACTTGTTCTCTTTTGGAGGCATTTTCCCCAAGTCTACCCTTAGAATATGCCATATTTCAATTTATCAATGCACACTGTTGTCCATGTTCAACAGCAGCTTTTCTGGGCTGCAGCTTGTTTGCTTGTTAACAGTTAGGAACTCCAATTAATGGTGTTTTTAATCAGACTAGTGGATAACAGTAGGATTCTCCTCACTGTGCACTTACCATTGGCTTAAAGGTTACCACGAATTCACAGGACATTCCAGAAGACATTTTGCCAGGTGGGTCAAAACTATGGAGATAATGAACATAAAACTCCAAATCAAAGCTGTGTATCAAACTCCAGCTCCTGCCCTGGTAACAATGGCAGGTATTTTTTATTTCCCACACACACACACTTGGACTAATTATCACAGAAGTCAGACTGAGTGACAGGTTAATGAGGGGCTACAGAACCCTGTGAGACTTCCTTTTGTTTATTTATAAACAGTGAGATAAAATTATCAATGTAGTTAAACGGAGATTAATTTGCAATCTCCCAAGTAGAGGCAGTGCTTCATTACATAACCTGTCAGCAGGATTACAGGAATAGATTGATGGGAAAGACCACAAGATTGCAATTGCAGTGCTCTGTGCTCCCAGATTGATATCCTTGATTTTGTCAGCTTTTTCCTTTTCTGACCAATTAAACTGTGTTTAACTCAACCCACGAGTTGTACTTTTCCCCCCCAGTTCTCTCCCCTGTCCCACGGAGAGGGGAGTGAGGAGCTGGGTGGAGTTTATCAGTTCACCCCTCACAGGCAGGAATTTCAGTTGCTGCAGAATTGGGTTCCTGTTGGGGCACAAAGGGAAAACCAGCAAGGAGTTTACAGTTAATTTACTTACTGAACACTGATGAAGTCCTTGAGGCATTCACTGATCCCCACCAGCCTGCAGTAATTAACACTGTAGGAGGCATTGGTCAAGATTATCTTCTTTTTGTAGGTTTGACCAACATCAAAATCCTTGGAATGAAAACACAGCAGGTGAATGTCAAAGACATCACCTCACATTCATGGTCTAACAGAGGCATTAACAGTTTTGTTAACTGAAATCTCAATTGCATGGGAGCCACCACTTCTTTAAAGACCTTATCTTACAGGAATTACATATTTACAAACAATACACAAGTCCTGCTGCCCTTTAAAAAGCACAGAACACAGCCTAACAGGGGGTTTCATCATTTCCTCACCCTTCTGACAGGATTTAAACCCCCCTGAGGACATATTTTATAATTTAGGCCCAAGTAGTAAAACTAAGTAGTTTATTTAATGTGACTATAACTCTTCTATGAATTGTTAGTGCAAGAGGCAGCTGCTGTTCCAAATTTCACATAAAGCCATATTAAAAAGTGCAGCAGAAGTTTGATCAAGACACTGGGATACACCTCCAGTGGATCCATGTTTATAATCCCCAGGGAATGGGCACTGACCTTGAAATGAATGCAGCTGGGCTTGCTGTGGAAAGCACAGCCCTTGTGTTCACCACCAGGCACCATTTGCTTGGCGAAACTCCCCGGCTGGAATTCCTCCATTTTTTTCTCAGCCATCTCTTTTTTCACTGCCCTGATAGCCAGCTGTGTTGGATCCACCTCTTCTTTGGGTGTCTGAGAGGGAACAAGCAGAAAAACACCAGGGCTGTGTGGGCTCACAGAATCCACAGCTCAGAGCAGGAAAGTCTGCAAAAGGAAGCTTTCAGTACCCAGCCAGCCTTTGCCAGGCTCTCTCCAGGTCAAACTCAGCTCCCAACTCCTCCAGGAACAAATGAATTTATTCTCTACTCTGTGCTGTAGCTTCTCATCACCCAACACTATGGCATGGCAGCATTAGCTTTTCTCCACCTTGGAAGTTTTTTCCCCTCAACTTCTTAAACAAACACTCAGAAAAAAAATCAGCTGACTTCTCTGGGATGTCTCAGTTCTGGATCAGTGCCTCAGGAATATACACTGACAGGATGTACTGCTGACTGATTGTGAAGTTGTTTTAAACTCAAACAATTAAACATCATGTGATGTGTGTCTTCACAGATCTCTGAACTAAGTATTGTTTTCTCTTTAAAAGAACAAAGTCCTTCAGAATATTGTCAAACAGCAATGACTGATGATATTCTCACACCTGAACCTCTGCATCTGTGTAATAATGGAAAGGCTGCATTTTAACTGCAAAATAGATAATCAGTGGTTTTAAACAAGGTTCTTTCCTATTTGTAACGAGAGATATCCCAACATTTACCTTGTGCAAGTCGTATTCCTTGCCCCAAAGTCCTGGGAACTCTGGTTCTAAGAGGGTCTTTTCCTTCTCTTCCTCATCATCCCCACTCTCCCAGAGCACTTCCTGGGGTCTGTCCTCAGGACTCCCTCCCCCAGGAGCAGTTTCCTCAGCAGCCAAGGCAGGAGGTGATGGAGAGAGCCAGGACTTCTGTGAAAGAGCAGAAGTTTGGAGGATACAGTTAAAAATGACTCAGAACAGTTACTCCAACAGTTACCAGTCCCTGAGGAGATCTAACACAAAAATGAGGGCTCTGTAAAGCTCAGAGGCCAAAGATCTGAAAGTCTGCAGGCAGGTGATTCTTGGGCCTGTGCTTACCTGTGCTGTGGCTCCATCTGCACGTGTGGAGGTGTCCTCACTGCATGGCCAGGCTTCCTTTCTGGGCACTGAAGGGTCCTCAGCTTCACCCCGAGCCTTCCTTGCCCTAACATGGGACTGACTTTCCCTCTGCTTGTCAACAGAAGCCTTTTCTTTCAGAATCCGAGACACAATCTCAATTTTTCTTGATTTCTGCCGTTCTCTGAAAGCTCTGTAATCCAGTGTTGTAAGAAACATTAACCCAACAGTGGTTGTTTATTGATAATATTATCTACAGCCCAGCTACTTTTGAGCCTTTGAGCTAAACAGCCAAGCTGGGGGCAGTGGTAATTTGTGTCATGACATCAGGTGATTCAGAAGATATTTACACATTTTTGCACACTAAAGATACTCAACTGCAGTGTTTTAGAAGGCTAATACAGACTTTCACAGTGTTCAGGAAAGGCAGAAGGACAATTACTTCAGGTATCCATGGAGGGTCACTGATTTCCCTGCTGGAGCAGCTGATCTGGGCACTGCTCACACTGAGAGGACACAGCCCTAAACCAGCAGGACACACTGGACAGCTGTGCCAGACTGAGGGAGTGCACTCAGACATGGGCTGTGTCAGGACCTGCCTGAGCTCCACCACGTTCCTGCACGAGCCCCAGGGAGCAGCTGACACTTGGGTACGGACACACCACTTACTGTTCCTCTTTGTCGAGCTTTAGCTGTCGTTTATGGAGGAAAATTTCCTTGACAACATTGCCTCCTTCTGCTAGGATGGCTTCCCTCATTTTCATCTCCTCCTTCTTTGCCTCCAAGGCCTTTGCTTTGTTCAGAACTTGGAGAGTTTGGAGCTTTTCCTATGAAGTCATACAAACCAGTTACATGTTTGGTCACATAATAAAGAATATAAAAGAGGGAATCTAGTGTTGGTCCCCTTATCCAAGCACAAATTAGTGGTGGGTGTCTCTGAAGTAGAAGATAATTGGTTTTTATATATATGGGCTGCTGAGGGGCAGAAAGCTCTGACTAGGACTAGTCTCCTTCTCTACCCTTCCAGCTGCTCAATGAAGGAAAGTGAAAATATACAATTCTAAACAAATCAGTATTAAATTAAGATCATTCCCTCAGATTCTCTAGGACATAAATAGAAGAGCAAACCAGCATAGCTCAGAAATTCCTAATTTACATTATTTAAATTCTTAAATAACTGCTTTTCTTCCATATGTTTTCTCCATGTGGGGGTATTTCTGCCTTGGGATCCAAATAACTGGAAATCCTTCTGGCTGAATTTGCAGAGGACTTATTTGTAGAACGCATTATTTTCCAGAGAGTTCCCTTCCCAGAACAACTAGACTGTTGACAGGATAAGCTGCATCAGCAGAAGTGCCAAAAGCTGCCACTGCAGTAGTTCCACTGTCCCCAGTTTCAGGAGGTTGGGGCAGTGATCTGATCAAAGCCCACCACACACAGAGTTCTGGGAGGGAACTGCCATTCCCTGCACTGACCCCCAGCCGTGTCCCAGGGCAGTGACTTCACTGCCAGCCCAGCCCAGCAGCAGTACCCTGTTGGAAGTGATGCTGGTTTTCAGGGAAAGCACAGCTTGTATCCTTCTCTCCATATGCTCCTGAGTTTTCTCTTCTTCCTTTGCAATTTTGTCATGAATTCTGTAAGCAAAGCAAGATCCTTCAGGCTGACATCCTGGAAATGAGACTGTTTAAGCTGACAGGCAGAGATTGCCAGTGCCACCAGCCACTTGTCTGTAAAGCCCCTGTTTGCTGGGACAGTGGCTGTGGGTGCAGGGGGATAGTCCTGCTAAAACAAAGCAAGAATTCAGGTGCTCATCTAACCAATATCTAAACAATTATGTAGTGACGAGCCCAGCACAAGTACCCAACCTAGAAACAGTGAAAGTTAGAAATATGTGGGCAGGAGTCAAACCTGGGAGTACTGCAGCTAATATAATGGTAAACTAGAAAAAATTAATAAGATTGATATATTTGATACATTTGTCAGGAAAAGAAACCTATTTGTTTGTTCTTCTTAATTATGATCAATTTGCACATGTCATCTAATGAAAAACAAACCAGCACAGAAACAGCACAATTGTTTCCATCATTTCACAATGAAGTCCTAATATTTGTATATTAGGATATATTTGTATATTAGGATATATCTGTATATAAGTAAAAATAAGTAACAAATGTTTCTTTAGTAGCAAAAGAATTCAATGCCACAGTAATTACATAAACACAAACCTATTAGGAGAACATTTAATTTACCATCAACCAGGGCAGGAACACGAAGTCAATCCATTTACCTGAGAGCAAGATGCTTTTTTACCACATTTCTGAGGGGATATAGAACAGGAGAGGGCAAGTTTCAAACCTGGATTCCAGTTACACTGCTTCAAACCACTTCAGCTAATGACACACATACATACACATAAAATATTGCTCTAAATGATTATTAATCCCTACAAGCTCCCTGTATCTCATCAAAAAGACAGACCCTTCCCTCCAGGGAACCTGAAGGCCATACTGGGACAGTGAGTGGGATTTCTGCTTTCCAGGTCCTTTTGTGCCACGTGAGCTCTGACTGTGTCACCACCCTGCACCGTGGCACAAGATTTCCAGCTGTAACACGAGACACACCTTGCAGAACAACCCTTATTTTTCAAAGCCTAAAGTACTGCGGAGCAGAGAAAGGAGTGAAGCCCAACCTTGCTGTGCTTTGCTTCAGGAAGCAGGCTGCTTTCTCATGGTTCCTTTTGGCATCCTCAAGTATTTTTTTCCTTCTTTCTTCATGTTCTTTCTGGGCTTTCTCCTCTTTTCTGCAAAGCACAGGCAAAAGTTGCAGCAGGACTAAGCCTTGAATTCCAACACAATGACACCTAAGGGTGTTTGGGGAGTTTACTGAGGAAATGAGGACATGAGTCTGCAGCCCCTTTCTCTCCAGGAAATCTCGAAGGGCTTGACCATAAGTTCAGAAGGTCCTGGAGGCCAACAGCACTGCAGACACATGCACTCAGTCTGACCCAATCAGCTTCATCTCCTTCCACACAAGACACTCACAGCTTTTGTCATTAGCAAGTTTATTCTCAGAGATCAGAAATCTTTTCCTGCAGCACTGCAAGGCCATGGCCAGCTCTTATTTTAATCCCAGTTCCTCGTTGCTGAACCAACACCCAGCTAAGAAACCCAACAACTCCCAGTGTTTGAATCATCCCCTGTCAGCCCCTGCAGTGGGAAGTGGCTGAGGATCCCCCGGGGAGGCAGCACAGGCTGACCCAGCCCTCACCTGTCCCGGGCCCGGCGCTGCCGTTCCACCTGCAGGGCAGTTCTTTTCTCCTTGCCAATCCGCCCTTCCCTCTGCTGCTGGTAGTGCCTCTGCAGCTGCTCCTGCTCTTCCCGAAGTTTATCACGGAGCACTTCATATTTGCCCTGCTCGATTTGTATCTCCCACATCTCCAGCCTTCAAAACAAAACGGGAGGTGTTGCAATATTGACACTCTTTCACTTACTGAAGGTGATGTGTTGAGTAGGGAAGGCTCTGTGGGGAAAATGAACATCTAGCTGTGTTTTGTTCCTTTTTTTTTTTTAAATACATTGTAAATCAAACCCTGTTACTGAAAAGCTGTCTCAGACTAAGGCTCATACCTAATAGCACATCCCATTTTGAAAACATCGAAATTACTGGTTTAAAAAAAAAAAAAAGGTAAAAAATTAAACCCCAAGGCTCAATTTCTCACATTTACCCAGAAGAAAATACTAAACCCAAGAAAAATTAGAAAACCAGCCTTTTCTCCAACAGTAAGTAACTTCAGAGACAGGCCATAGCTGTTATTCTTCAGTGCTCTGCTGAAGGAATTCAGATATGGTAGGGATGACTACAAGAATCTGTTGTGTGTACTGCTAATCACACAATAAACAAGCCAAGCATTTTACAGCTATTACACAACACTGCAGCAAACACACTGTATCCTGGAGCCACTTGGCTAATCCCAGCTACGAGCTCGTGCCTGTGCTCCTCCTCTGATGGAGTGGCATCAGCAGTTGTACCTCTGGCACCAAAATGCAAACACACTCACCTGTTGCCTTCTGCAAAGGGCAGTTTCACACTGCCTTCTACAAGTAAATAATTTATAATGTGTGAACAATCGATTGCAGGCTTAGCATAAAAATACACAACAGTGCTACAATGTCTTCCCCACCCTCAGTTCCATCCCTTCCTTTGTGCCCTATAAAAACACAAAGAGCCATAAATTAGAAGTCTTTATGCTCATGCAGGGATCAGTATCACAGACAGGTTTACCTGAGCCCAGTTTATTTTCCATTTAAAATGAGACCTGTTTAGGTCCACAACTGATGCACAACTCCAAATAAAATTAAGTGTGCAAAACTAACTCAGGGCTGAGCCACAGCAAGAAATTTCCCAAGGAATGAACTTGCAGGCTCAAAGTTGCTCTCCAGATGCTTTGCCTTGCAGTCAATGAGGTCCAATGACGTAGTTCAGTATGTACAAGCAACTTCTGTATTGATTCACTTTTGAATCCATTCAGCAGCACATGAAGAAGGTAACAGAGATTGACTCCCTTCACACCCTTTTCCCATTCCCTCACTCACGTGCTTTGGTTTAGTTTCAGATCAATTATCAGCTCCAGCTCCTTCTCCCTCTGCAGCTGAGAGCACAGGCGGGCCCTCACGGCCCGCAGGCGGGACAGGGCTGCGCTGGAGACATCAAAAAGGAACAATCAGAAAGAAACCTCAACTAACACAGGTTAAAAAAAACACAGCTTGGAGGCTGAGGATTTATGTATTGGAATCCCACTGATTTATACAGTGTCTTATTTAACCTTTCCAGTGTCCATTCTTCACCCAGAGGCAGAGCTTTCTTTATGCTCTCGCACATTGGTTGAAATGAAAAGATGAGAATTTTTTCTTAGCTTAATGCAACTCTTAATTTCTCACACTGATAAAAGTAGCCCTACTAATGAAGAAGAGTTCAGGTGAACCTTGAGAACCTAGGCTGATTTTGCTTTTAAAATGGCACTCCAGTATTCCATGTCTATAATGGCAGCACTCCCACACAGTTATTTTTCTTCTGTACCCAGGAAAACTAACAGACTGTACTACAGGATCCACAGACAGTGACCTGACTATACTGAACACAAACTCCCATCCTCTAAATGAAAATTGGACCTTCTACCTGCAGCTCTCTGACTCCAGCATTTCTGCACTGCCACGGGCAGCGCTCATGGCAGACAGGAGTTCCACTATTGCTGAAACACGCTGCCTCTGAGCTTCCTAAGCCAGAAATCTATCCAGTCTTCTTTCTCCACCAGTCACTTGCTAAATGCAAGAGATTGGGAGAACTGCTTTTTTTAAACATATCTAGACCTCCCAGTGTGACCCCTCCCAAGGATAAACACTCCACACCGCTCCTCTGTCTTTGCTGAGTTCTGTTCCCGTCTCTGAGATGCCACTTGCACCACCCCAGGAGGCTCATTTGCATTCAGCTCCTCAGTTTGGTTCAAGCAGCTCTCCCATTCTGGCAGCTCACCTGCCCTTCTCTCTCTGCCTCAGGAAGCTCTAACCTGGAGATCAGCACAGGTTATAAATGCAGCTGCGAAGTTTGGTCACAATACTCTGGTTCCCGGTACACAAGCCACCCACTGCTTTCTATTTAAACCAAATGTGAAGAGTACAGTAAATTGCCTCCCACTTGAGGGAGCAGCACAAGTGTTTCAGAGCAGCTCCTGTATGCAGAGCTACTCCTGAAAGGCATTCCTGCCTTCCACAACACAACAGGAAAAAGAAATGGTGTATATAAATCTGTATATATATATACATCTCTAAATCCTGACTGAATTGTCACCAGGAGAAGAGAAAAAGTCATGACTAAAGGACTGCCACAGCACCTTGATTCATCAGACTGAATAGAAGATTGAGACTCTGACATACACAACTGACAGCAGTGGGCTAGGCTGATTTAATACCTGTTGTTGTATTTTAAAATGTGCCTCTTCCCTACCCATTCCCAAGTTTCCTCTTTCTGCACTGGTCTCATTAACTGCACACAGATGAACACAGTGATGCCTGTAATCCCTGGTATCCAGAAATACTCTCTACCTACACATTGCCAGCCTCCTCCTCTCTCTCTATTTCCATGTCTACCCGATCCAGCTGCTTTGCCAGCATCTTGATCAGCAGCCGACAGGCATCCAGCTTTTGTCTGCAAGAAACAAACAGAGCACTTATATTTTCTAAGTTCTTTACTCTCTCCAGTGAAACTCTTCCTCCTGAGGGCAAGATTCACAGCTAGGATTCCTACAGGCTATGGTTTATTTATAAAGTGTAACACTTATCACTGATACAGTATCCCAGCACTTGTGGGTGATTTATGCTGATGGATTATGTTCAGTTAAACACTAACCTGGTTTTCTGGACCACCAGTTCCTTTTCCCTGGCCATGTCATCAAGCAGTTTTATGTTCCTCTGGATGGCTGCTACGTGAATTCTCTTCTCAGACCGCAGAGCCTGAGTGTTGTTAAGGTCATCCAAACGCTGCTCCAAGCTTTCCCTTGGAATCCAAACACACGATTAACGATGAAACACAATGAAAAACTGAAAAGTTACCTGAGCTTTGTTCCACCCTTGTTTTCTGTTTTATTCTAGCAGAACTGTGACAAATACAACCAGGATAAATAAGGAAACACATGAACCCAAACTGCACAAGCAGTTTGCATGCATGCACTTAAGGCAGGATTTCTAGACTTGGATATCTAATGCTGAACATTTATGCCCTCATTTAATACATTAATTATCTGCCTTTGTGTCTCCTCTTGATCCCACCTAGGGTTGGCAATCCTAGTGTTCCTGAACAAGAGTTTAGAACTTTAGTGGGAACATTCTAAAATAGCTTAAAACTTATTTTATACAGCTGGTCAGTCAACACAACAAAGGAAATTCCTGATAGAACTGGAACGAGGTATTTACGTGCTGGAATCAGACTGGTCTCCAACATCTCCAGAAGTGTCCTTGGTTCCCATCTTGCCACTACCAACCAACTTTTCTTCCAGCTCGTATTCTAACAGATATTGAAACAACAGATTAATAAAGAGACTCTGAACTCTAAAATGCAAAGTTTTATACACTTGCTGTCAAGTCACACTGCGGAGAATCAGAGATGACATTTTATAACATTGCATGTTTACTTTACATGAACTTCACACTAATATCAGGATTTTTGTGAGTTATCAAAACAAGTCATTATTTTCACCTTCCCAGCATCCATCCACATCACAGAACTGAGCAGCTGCACCTTCTTCTTCTTCCTCTCCCAGAAATGGTCGAGGAGATGTTTGCTGCTCTCCCTCACTGTGAGCAATCCCATGATCTTCCATGCTGACAGGTCATTCCAAACAACCAGGCTAAGAAAGAGAAGAACATGTTTTACACATCTAATCTCCACCAACCTGCACTGGTGGTGGTTGTCTCCAGAGGTGAATTCACAGCTCTCAGTAAATACCTAATGCATCTGAAATAACTGGGTACAACCACACACCTTTGTGCCAGTCCCACCTTTTGAGTATCGACTTTAATGAATCTCCTAGAGAAAAGCAAGGACGCTGCCATTTCTTTTTCTTTATAACAATCAGCTCAGTAATAAAAAAACCCTTCTGAATGTATTTTATCCACTAAGGCCACCACTTTACCCAGAATGATCCAGGCACAGCTCCAACAAACACTACTTGCTCTTGAGTCTTGTGCAGTTCTCTAATGTGAAGTAAACTGTTCCCAAATGTTGATACAATTTATTAGAATTCAGTAAATTCTGTATGTCATCTAGAATGAGTTATTACCACATGGCTGAGCACTTCACATCTTACTCACACAGAGACTTGTGCATATGATTAATTTTAACGAAGGTGGCTCAGCTTTCAGTGCATTTATGTAAATCCTTCTGCAGAACTCAGAAAACATAAACTATAGGAGAGTATCTATTTTCTCTAGCTAAGGAGCAGAGAAAAGGAGTAAACTTATTAAATTATAGGAAGCACCTTCAAGCCGAGCAGGATTCCTAGACTGGGTTACAGCCGATTTCAGATGTTGGTGGCACCAAGAGGTGGCACAAACATAAAAATGCAGCAGGGGCCCCAGCACTTCGGCCACACCACCGCGATGTGAGGAGGCAGCTCCGGCTGCAGGATAACAAAGTTTCGGGAGAGCTGGGCCGAAGTGCCCCGTGGGGAGAAAGGCCTGAGACCCCTCACAGCCCCCACAGAGCCCTCGCAGCCCCCACAGAGCCCTCGCAGCCCCCACAGAGCCCTCGCAGCCCCCACAGAGCCCTCACAGCCCCCTCAGAGCCCCCTCACAGCCCCCACAGACCCCTCACAGACCACTCAGAGCCCTCACAGACCCCTCACAGCCCCCTCAGAGCCCCGGCCCGGCCACGCTGCCCCGGCCGCTGCCCCGGCAACGGCGCCAACCACCGCGCGGGGGATGGGGGGGGGCCGCGCCCGGAGTGGCTCCACCGGACACCCCCGCCCGTGGGGTGGAACGGCCCGCGCCGGTGGCCGTGGGGCTGTGTCCGTGGGTCCCTGTCCGTGGGTCGGTCCAGCCCGGGGAATTGCTGGGATCTGGGGCAGCTGGGCCTTTCTTTCCCTCCGGGATTGATTGCTTGTTATGACTGACCCTCAGCAGCGTGGGTTACACCTGAACCTCTGACACGGCGCCCGCCCGGGCCCGGTGGTGAGGGGGTTACGCGGCTCTGGGGGCTCCTGACAGTTCAGCTCTGTGGGCTTTTGGCACTTCTCCAAAGGAATGATTTACTCTTTAATTTACACTTTACAGTGGCATTAAGGATTCCACCTCGGTAACGGCAGCAATTACCCTGTGGGAGCCCCCGTGACACCCGCTCTGCCAGTCTGGGGCACCTGGTGCGGGTGATCTCAGGTAACCCAGAGCAGAGGCATCCCCACTGAACTTTCAGCTCTACACACGTTTATCAATTTTAAGCGAGTTGCTGGCATTATGATTAAAAGAAATCTTTCTCATGAATCCAGCTGACTTTTGCAATGCAAAGTCCCATGGATTAGGGGCTGGAGCACACGCATTGTAGAGTACTGAAGGTTTCCGAGTTAATTTACTGGCTTTCCTTTCTGTTCTATTCCTTGACAAAGTCAAGGACCAGTTCAGTGGATCCACAGCAGAGCACATCCCTGCTCCCTCACTCCTGGCACTCCATGACACGCTGGAGAAATCCAGCTCTTCAGAGATTCACAGGGATTCAGTTGTGAAAACACTGGGGCATCATCCACACCAAATACACCCTGATCTGTACATAGAGACAGATGCATTCTCAGATTTATTTAGTTGAAACGGTTCCTTAATTGTAAGCAATATTTCTGTCATTGTTAGAGTTGCTGTCAGAGTAAGGTCTGGTTTTTGATCCCATGCATACAAGAACATGCTGCTAATCCCAGCATTTATTTCCACTGGCACCCACAGTATAGAGTATAAATTACTCACAGTGACCAGTTTTTTGTCCCACACTTATGCTGTAGGTCCTCATTCTTGAGAAATATGTGGACATTCTTAGCTCTATAAATGGTGGAATCTTGATTTTATGGCATCTATTCACATTACATAAAACAAATTACATACAGACATTTGCAGGATTAAAGCTACAAGATGTAGGCTAAAAATATGCAGTGATTAACTGTATAGCTCTCTCTGCAGATCTGGAATAGATATGACTGTGTTAACTCTGAACCTGCCAGTTCCCACACTCCCAGAGCTGGGATGCAAAAGATCCAAGCACGGATTTTCCCCTCAAGAGAACACTTGGAGGAACACCTGGAAATATCACTGACTGTCGGCTTCTTGGGATATTTTTATGCAGGGCATTTATTTAGTCCCAGTTTACAACTATTTGGACAATTTTCATCACAACAACAAAAAATGGTCATGATTTTGTGTCAGTTGAATAATTTGTCTGTAGGGAAGGGCAATAGAGATTTTTATCTCCCACATAGATGGGAGAGAACATCTTCAGTTCCTCTGAAGGAAACTATGGCTTCCCAGCCAAGTGTATCAACTTCAAGTCAGTGAACCTAAAGCTTTAAGCTCCAGGAAATGTGCAAAAAGGCTCTGGTTGATGCAACTCTTGTAGATTTTTAAGGCTCTGACCCCCAGTGATCCATCTCGGAGAAAATGGGTAGCAAAGTGAGGAGGAATAAATTAAAACCCTGCTGTTTTCTGCCTGGGAGGTTAAATTTAGAGGCATTTCTGTGAAGTTCCTTTGGTACCACTTCAGGATCAAGTGGGAATGGGTAGGACTGGGCAGTTCAGTTTGCTGTGTGGCTGCATACTCTGCTCCCCCAGAGCTGGCATTCCTCTCCCGAACGTTTCCAAGGTGACAGCAGCTCATACATGGAGCTCTCTGGCTTTTAGGCAGGAAGACATGCCAGTGATGGAATCTGCATTTTGGCACTGTGGCTCCTACCAATTACATAAGACTCCTCTGCCCCTATGGATCAGTGTTGGACTGCAAACAGTGGCAAACACTGATTTGTTGGGCTGTAAATAATGGCAAACATCGAGAAGCATCTTCCCAATGACTCATCCCCACAGATGGATGGACAATGAGAGGGGCATTTGCTCTCAGAGCATCTCATGAGGAGTGGCCTGGGATGGCACCAGCTGGGGGTGCACCCCTGAGATCCCCCCATCTGGGGAAAGCCAATCCTCCCAGCCCTGGAACGAGCCCTGCCTAGTGGGGAATTCCATCCCCAACTGGTTGCACAAAGAAAAGGAAAGGAGGGCAGAGTGTCTGGCTGCACTGTGCCTCATGATTATCAAATGGCACAGGCTGAGGGAGGAGATGGATGTTCTGCACAACATTTGGAAACAGATAAAAACTGCATTCCTTTAGGTGAAAGGGAAATGAATACTGTGGTTCTCCTGCTGCTGATTAAACAGAGACACACTTGTACTGGGGCTGGGGGACATTCCACAGTGCAAGTACAGCACAACCTCTGAAATGAGCTACAGATTCCCACCCTGTGATTGCTACTGATAGTCCCAAATCTCATTTATAAAAATAGGCATATGTGTGTAATTTGTGTATCTGGAGACATTTGGTGATGTTGCCACAACAGTCTTTCACGAGCTGCTTAGGTGGAATCACGGGAGAGGGAAACTAATTAGCCCTGTGGTACATTTTTTGCCTCAAAATTATATGTGACAATATGATATCTTTATTTTGCTGGCAGCAAAACCACCTGTTCTGTTTAGAAAATGATCTGTTAAGAATCCTGGGTGATGCAGTGCCACTGCAAAATAAATTGAGATAATGTCTTTCTGATATGGTCCCAAAGTCCTGAGGTAATAAATGACTGTGAGAACTTGTTATTTGGGCCACATGACTGAGCGTGTTTCTCCTCAATCCCAACAAATTGTGCCCTCCAATAAATTGTTTTATGGCAGCTGTCGCGGTCGAGGCGGGGAGGCGACATGGGTTTCAGGATACCAGCAGCTTTTTTATTGCAACAGTACAGCTACCTTTATACAGTTCTGGGGTGACACATGTATACACAGCATTGGTTTACCATATCATAACAACTCATGATTGGACATACATCCACATGTCCAAACACCATAGGTTGACATTCCTCACAGGAAACCCACTGTGTCACAGTCCCCACTGTCCGTGGTTAACCCTCTGCCAGGTGTAAGAAGTTCCATCTTCAGTATCTCAGTTTACTGAGAGCCCAGAACCAGCTGGGCTCCCCAACAGGCAGCAGTTACAAAGTGCAGATGACTGTGATCAGGGGAAAACCTGTGATGTGTTCCAGAAGAAAAACACTTGACAGATATTGAAATCTGGGGTTCTGGTCTCAATTAGAGTAAAATGTGCTTCAAAGTTGTGACCTCTGCTTACTACTTGAGTAGGGAAAATACTTCAAAAATTAGTAATTGTTAATCTAGTGGTAATAACAACTAAGGATAATAATGTTTAAATGGCATTTACCTGTAAAGTTGTCCAGATGTGGGTGCAGAACATCAACTTTTGCCAGCCTGAGCCCAACATTCAAGGTCAGATCACGGGAAGGGCATTTCCATAAAAGCTGGTGCCTGCAGACACAGAGATTGGGAGAGGCAGGAGTTTAGCACAGTGACAAAAAGGCTTAGGGAACATTTAGTATCATGGGCCATCTTTTTAAGACTATTTGACAGTTCCGAGCCAGTAGCTAAAGCTAAAGGAAAGCTTTAATTATTTTCAAGAGGATTAGATGAGAAAGATTTGGGGAGCTTATTTATTTTGTTTTGTTTTGATGTTTTAATAGCAATTTTAATTGTTTCTTAATCTATATCTTAGCAAATTTAATCTGTCATTCACCGTAAAGAGCTTGGGATACTCTGCTGAAATTGTAGGAAATTAAATATATTGTCCATCATTATTATTGTTTTATCCCCTCTCTTCCCTTTGGCAATGGGAGTTGTTTATTTTGAGTGGGTGTGCATATATATATGTATCTATATATATATATGTACCAGCCTATTTTGTTTAAATATGTATTTGTGTACAAAAGTAATTAAACCCGAGGCTGAATGTCCTTCTTCTGTGTCATATGGGGATATAATTAAGGTCAGTGTAGATCACAGGTAATCCATTTATCTGAGAGAAGTTCCACCCGTATTTTAGGATTGCCAAGGTATTTTCACTCGTGCCAGTGGTCACACTTGTGGCAAGGTCTGTCCCTTCAGAGCACCTACTGATGCCATGATGTGCCCACACCCACACGTGTGCCCCACACAGATCCACACACACTCTGTACAGGGGGAGGTTCTTGCTGGTTTTACAGATGTCTGCTGAAGACAGAAAAAACTGTTCTTTTTTACTGGTAAATGGGATGACAGCTGTCTGGCCAGAGGAAAGCAGCACCAAGGAACTCTCAGTGTAGGTGTGCAGCCCATTGGAACACCAGCCTTAAAGATGGGGAAAACGTGAATAAACCTCAACTGAAAGGATCCCAAAAGTTTATACATGTGTTCTGTTATGCAGAGAGGCAACACGATTCTGTTCTGTGTGTCACCAGGTAAATTCCATTAAAAACCTTTTCGTTTCCCTCCTCAAATAAAAAAAAAGCAGTTTTCATGCAGCAAATCCAACTCCTTGAGTTTAAATTTGTGTCTTTCCCTCCCTAGCTGCAGGGGTGGCTACGGAAATGGGCAGAGGGAGGAAAAGATCAGGACAAAAATAGCCCCCTCCAATCCTTCTCACACATTTATGACATGATCTTATTTCTGCTGTATTGCATCTGTGTGTGTTTATTGTGTACATCTGCTCTCCTGGGTCCCACAGGGCTGTTATTTCCCCTCACCCACCACCCCTTAGCTGCCACTTGAAATACTGGTACTAAATAATAACACAGAACCAAGCAGACGAAAAGACAAACCCCCCACTTTACCCCCGGTGCCTCCTTTCATTTGCTTAAGGTACCTGTACATTCTTTTTTTTTTTTTTTTTTTTTATGAATATAATTTCTTGAAAATGTCTCCTTCGCACGTTTTCCTTTTGTGGGTTGGTTTTAAAATTGTCATTCGAGATTGAACAGCACCAAGAAGCCGAGGAGGCGGAGGAGGAGAGAAGGAAAGAGCGAATATGGAGGAGAAAAGGGAGTTTGACCTGCGGGTGGAGGCGCCCGGCGGGTCCCGAGGAGCCCCGGGAGCAGCGGAGGGGCCGCGAGTTGGCGAGGCACGGGCGGTGGAAGGTGGACGGTGCCAGCCCGGGACGGAGCGGCGCAAGGGCAGCGTCCCGGTGTAGAGAAGCCCCCGAGGAGCCCACGGGTGCGAGGCAGAAGTTGGTGGCCCCGGGCGTGCCCCTCCCGGCGGTGCCGGCCCGGGACAGCGCGTAAGCGGCGGGGAGGCGGCAGTTTCCCTGGGCACAGCCCCCGGCCGCGTTCCCGGTTTCCCGGAGGGCTGCTGGAAGCCGGGCCGCAGCTGCCGTGCCCGGGTGCCGCCGGGATGTGCCGGGGGGGCGGCGGGGGGCGGCCGTGCCCGCGGTTCTCGTGTGGCTCCGCGTCCCCGAGCGCGCCCGGCCCGGCCGCCCCTGCCCTCGGAGCTCCTCCTGCTCCTCCCTGGCACGATGCGCGCAGGACACGAGTGGCTCCGGAGCACTTTGAGTTGCTCCCACCCCGCTCCGTGGGATTAATCCAGCCTTTCGGAGGTTATTTTCGGCAGGCAGCCTCGCGGGCGGGCAGGGCGGCCGGAGGAAGAGCCCGCGGCAGGGGAGGGATGCGGGAGCAGGGCAGCGGAGCCGGGCGGGACTGAGCACCCGCAGAGCGGAGCGGAGCGGAGCGGGGCTGCCCTGCTCCCCGTGCCGGGCTGCCCGCATGGCTCCCGGGCACTCTGCAGATTGTGGGGGCTGCTGCTGCTGAGCAACCATCCATCGTTTTAAACTCAGCCTCAACTTAGCGCAGCAGGCAAGGATGGCAACGCCACTGGAGCTTTGGAGCTGCCAGGAGAGCCGGGGAACCTGGGTTTTGGTCGCCGCTGTCTAATAAATGGGAGTAAAATGGAATTTCTCACCTGGGTTTTTCCTGCCTTGGTTCTACTGTGCACCCAACAGCACAGGTGTATCAGGTAAGAACACATCTTCTCGTTCTTTCTCAGCCTGGCCTCGGGCAGGCGTTCTCTCGGTCGGGGTGAGTGGTGCCAGGGCTGGCTGGGGCTCCCGCTCTTGCCCAGGGGTGCTTTGTGCACTCACGGGCCAGGACTGCTCGCAGAGAGTGTGCAGGAGAAAAGGGCTCTGGATTCAAGAGTTTCTTTAATGTGCCTCCTCTGTTTGGTTTTTTCTTTTTTTCTTTCTTGGTTTCCTTGCTGAGGGTGCACTTCTGCCAACTGAGCAGCATTTTCTTGGGGTAATCAAGGGCTGTGTGTTTAACGGGATGCCCCTGGAATGCTTTTCCTGAGGGCACTTACTCTAAATTGGGGGCAATCACTTTTTGGGAGGCACTGCACATCCCAGCACAGCCTCAGCCCCTCCAGCAGCTCTGTGGGGGCCTGTTTGAACTCGAACCTCTTCCACAAACCCAGCGGGGTCCAAGCTGAACAGCTCTGCTTGGGGCCTCCACAGGTACCGTTAAAACCCCAAAATGCAGCCATGCCTTTCTGGTGGGTTCATTAAGTGTCCTGAACTCAGGATACCAGGAAGAGACTGTCAGAGATCTTAGGGGTAAAAGCGTTTGGAGAACGCCAAGCATTGCTTAAAATGCCGAACTGTGGAGAAGGACGCCTGTCTGAAGGATGCCTGAGTGCAGCTCAGCCCCGTTTCCTCCGAAGGTGTTAGCTAGGCAACCAGCCACGGGCTCCAGAGATTCTCTCCAGATCTGGAGGCTGGATGTGGAGAGAGCTTGCCATGATTACGCAATGAAAATAGAAGGGGGTGTAAAAAAGAACCTGCTGCATGTAAAAACATGCCCACACCCCCCAGAGCAGAGGGGGCTGTGGCATTTAAGGGGTCTTTCAGCTTCTGCTTCGCGGGCATCGCTCGTACCTTCGGAGCAGTGGAAGAGGCAAAGTGGTAGCTGGAGAGAGACAGAGCATTGCTGTTACACTTTTTGGAATTCATCAGGGAGATCTGATTTTTTCACTGGGAAGGAAGAGGATCTTGCTCAGAGGAAGTGTCAAGTCAACTGCTCTTAGGACTGACATGATGATTTGTCCTGTGACCTTGAGTCTGTTCTGCAGGGTCAGATCCTGACATCCTCGTGCTCCAGAGCGATCCAGCATCGCAGAGAAGGCAGAGGAAATGCTGCCAAAGGGCACCCAGACCTTGCCCGTGATTTCAGTGATCCTGTTTCTCCCTCTGCGCTTGGGCCAGCACTGAGGCTTTGGGTTGAAAAGTGCCGTTTGAGTACAAAAGAGGAAAAAACCAGAATTTTAAAGATGACTCTTCTCAGCCTCTGTCTTTCGAGGTCTGCTCCCAGGCACAGCCACTGCCAGGATATGTGCAACCCATAATTTGTTGGATACAGTATTTTATATTTGGATTAATTCCCTGGTTACTTGACTTTCTTCCTCCCGTTACACAATAGTGATGAGTTGTTGGTTAAAAATACATCCACTCATGGCAGAGAGTCAGGCAAGGCAAATTCTAACTTCTGAAATCCCAACTGCTCAGTCTGTAGTTTTCCAAATGTGCCAGAGTGTGAGACATTCCATGGTCAAGGGAAGCTGCTCTGTTTGGCACAGCAGTTTTCTGCAGATTCAGGATTTAGTGTGGCTCTGGCAGGACACTTTAATCCTGGAAAAGGGGAGTAGCCTTGCTAGGATGTGTAATTGGGATCAGTTCAATGGAACTAGAGCAACATTTTCCCCTTGCATCAGTAAAAGTATTTTTGGTACGAGATGCTTTTATGAAAAGCAGTGTGATAATGGGCAAAACTGCCATTTTAAGGCTCTGATTTTGTTTTCTAAATGCAATGTGACTTGCAGTTTTGATGACAGAGGCCATCCAAAGCCCCTGAATTCTCTGCTTGTGAGTTCTGTGCACTGTAAATTGACAGGTGTAAGAAAAACATATTCCCCAAAGCAAGAACAGTTTGGTGGTTTTGGAATGCAGTGGTAGGACACAGGACTTCCCAAAGGCAAAACTACCACTGCAAACACTGTCCTGGTGTGGCAGAGGAGGGAAAGGGGACACACAGGGAAATGCTGTTCCCTCAGAGCATTTGGGAATATCCTTCCAGGGTGCTTTAGCTGTGTTTGAAGCAATTTCTCTGTCATGTGTGGTTTGACTGAAGGGAATGAGCCAAATTCGACCTCAGTCAGCACATTGTTTCAGGTAAACATTTTTAAAAAGTGGTATTTTTTGTCTTCTCGAGACAGTGATTAGTGGCAAGAAATCTGCCACTGGTATGACTGGCAGCTCTTTGGGGCAAAGACTGTGGCTTCATTGTTTTATCAGGGCTTGATATGCTGTGGATGCTGCAGGAAGAAATGCACCCCAGTGCAGGAGATCATCTGCAGGGAGACACTGGGGGAAATAGTTCTTCATTTGTGTGGGGAAGGAGCACCACTGAGGGGAGTTTGGGGGGCTGTGTCCATACTTTGTAATTCTTTACCAGAACAGATTTTAATTCTCCAATTAAAAATAGGTGTGTCTGTTACATTTAAGACTCTTCTGTGTTAAATGACACTTCTGTACACTTGCATTTAATTGTCCTTCTGCTGTGTCTCCCTAAGCCTTTTACTTCTATTCGTGGAAGCAGAGCAGCTTTAACACGTGAATATATGCAAAGGATGGTCCATTTTCTGTAGCTTAAAACTCACAGAGAGGCTTTGATGTTCTAGAGGTTGCCATGATTTAAGCCTAATGCCTTTTCAATTACATTTCAAAATACAAAACATATTTACAGTGAGCCTCACTTAAAGTCAGGAATGGCAGATGGGAAGGATACCCACACTGCTCTGGATAATCCTGGAATTTGACAGAGGCCAGATTGTTCTCTGACCTTGCAGGATATTCCTTGTCTTTTCCCCAAGAAAAAGTTTTCCTCAGTGGCAATGACATCTGGGACATTTTCCCCCAAATGCTTTACCTCACAGGAAATGAAACGTTCTCCACCCCAGTCCTTCAGTCAAACTGGTTTTTCCATCTACCAGGATAAATGATTCCTATAACAACTATGCCACAGTCCCCAAAAGAATCAGGTTAGCAGATTTAAAGGAGAAACAGGGGATGCAAAGAGTGCTTTTCCACATGCCTGTGTTCTGTGTGTTTGTCAGGAGGTCAGTGCACCCTCCCTGCAAGTGTGGCCTCGAATGGGTGCCTCACTGGCCACTGCCTTAGGCACACTCAGAGCACAGGCAGGCTGGGCCTCACCTGCATGAGCAGCCCTGCAAGACGTGCTGCCCACGTGGACTGATGCTGCTCCTCCTCATCCCTCCACACTGGTGGATGCAGTGGTGCTGCAGCAGCTGGGAGGAAGATGGCAGCTCACATAGGAAGGATTTGGGGATATGTGTACTTTTTATTCTAGAACTGATTGCACTTAGCTTGGAAGGAGATGAATTTCTTTGCTCTGTCATTTGACATTCATTGCTTCCCTAAATGACACCAAGAGCAGCTTTATTAGAGAAAGGAGAACTCCATAGGTTTTCCCAGGTAGCCCATGGGATTTCCTTTCCCCTTTGTCCAATGGACACGAGAACTCACTGTTCCTTTCACCACCTGAACAGCAGTAACCCATTTTCTGCTGCTAACAATGAGCTCACTTGAAGTTCTCCCAGTGCCTAAATTCCGGATATGAGCAGATGCAAATATATTCCCCAAAATATCTGTTTGAAATGAAACATGTACAGAGCCAGAGTGTGGGAGAAAACCCATCTCCTTCAGCTTTAGATTTGGGAACGACTTCCAGAGCGAGAGGAGCCCACATGACTGATGCCATTCAGCCAGAGGCTCCCCACGCTGGCCTGGTGCAAACTGAAGATAAGCTCTGGAGGAGCTCTTTTACCCCTTGCATTTGGCAGATCACTCCCCTAATTTTACAAAGCCCTCTTCTTACTAAAACAAGCCTTACAGCAGCTTATGTGGGGCAGGGAAGTTGCTGAATCAACTAATGGGAGTTTCTTTTCATCTTTCCTGCTTATATTGTGAAAACTTAATCCCTCCCAGTGCATCTTTTCTGGCTTTCCTTTTCTCAGGTACAAGAATGAGTAATATTTTAGGCCGTACATAATCCCAGCTCATCACAGAGGAGTGAAACCCTCCCAGCAAGGCCTGGGTGTGGGGTGCAGGAGTGCAGAGGAATGGCTCAAAGCAGGGCCCCCAGCATGGCAAATCTGCCCAGCAAGTTATTTCAGCTGGAATACTTTAACAGCCCCCCTGGTATTCAAGTGCACATAGCTCCACTAACTTCAGCACGTTTGTTACACTGATGGTCTGACCCTAAGGCTTCATTAATAATAGAAATGAGATTTATTTTAATTGTGTCATGGATATTTGAGTAAAACTCCCTCTAGATTGTAATCTGCTTCAAACACATGGCAGGCTACAGCCCACGGTTTCTAACCCGGCTCTCAGCATTTTAACTTCCTTTCAGCTCCTTCATGCCACTAAAATGGAGCCCTGACAGGGGAGCTGCTGCACACCCAGTGCTTTGTCAAAGCAGATGATCAGGCACACAGGGAGATCACTCCAGGGCACTCACCTTCTGACTCCAGCTCTGTTTGCAAAACACTTCCCAGAAGTGGCGGCAATTTTAGCAGCAGGAGTTGCAAAGCACCATCTCCTGTTGAAAAGGCAAAGAGATTTTAGGCAGATATTTCAGTTCAGGCCTACTGGAGTCATTTATTCTCATTAGGAAAAGACAGAAAGCACCATTCTTTACCCAGGGAAGATGCTCAGATGTTGTCACTGCTTAGGAACACTATTCCATACCTATGGCTTAGACTTACAAGTTACAATTAAGCACATTTTAAAACAAATTTGCCATGGATTAAGAAGCCATAATTTCATTTAAGTAAATACTGACAGCTGGATGACTGAAAGACCAGCACATAGAGAAAAGCAGTCTGATAGAAAGAAGTGTTGATATAGTTGATGACACCCAATAAAGAAGCAAAGAACCTCTGTCAACATTTGTTATAAATCTTCAAAGCCCTTGTCTAAATCAATTAAGTTATTCCAATTCATGCAGCTGAAATCGTGGCTCTGATCCCTAGCCAGAAGAGCTGGAGGAACCTGAGAAGTGGCTGGGACAGTCACTTGAGATGAACACACAGCACTGTGCTCGTGGAAGGAACTGTTATAAATGCAGTTTAAAGTAAGGTTTTGCTGGGCAGTAATGAAGTCTCACTGGAGCAGTGTCCCTGTGTCAGGTCACACAGGCTCTGACAGCTGCACTAATGCGAGCCCTCAGTGTCTCTGCTGCTCAGAGCTCACATTTGTGCACTAATCCCACAACTCCTCCTTATATAATTGGCTCTGTACACGAGACAATTTTCTGCCCAGGGCAGTCAGAGTTTTCCCTCAGTCCCTGTGGGAGGAGGAGTTGGGGACTGCAGGAGGCTCTGCTCATGGGCAATGACTGCCGGTGCTGAGCTGAGTGCCCAGGCCGGCTCACAGGGAGCGGGCACAGCTGCATCCCAGCATCCACGGATGCATTCCAGGCAGCATGCAAAGTGGCTTGGTTTCCCTCATGTTTTCTCTAAGTTTCTAAATCTATTTTTCCTACTTTTTTTTTTTTTTTAAAAGAAAGGAAAAATCTTCTGGAGTTATGTACTTGTAATTCAGCAAGAGGCCACAGTCTTGCCTGAAGTATGTTTTGCTTTACACAGAAATATCTGAAATGGTTTTCCTACCTATACACAGTGCTTTCCCACTAAGTTTCCAACACAGCTGATTATTCCATATGTGGTCTCTGGTGTGAGAGAAGTCCCTCTTCCATTTTCTGTGCTTTTGCTGTCTGTAAACACGGGCACGTTTCGAAGGACACTTCTCTGCTTTCCCCAGAGCTATGAGTGACATCGGAGACTACATCGGTTCCAACATCGAAATCTCCTGGCTGCCCAACCTGGATGATTTAATGAAAGGCTACGCTCGGAATTTCAGGCCTGGCATTGGAGGTGAGGCTTGGACGGTAACGCCTCTTTTGTTCTTACGGTCCCTCTACCCTCTGATGTTCATGTGAACTTCATCCTTCACGTGACTCAAAGGTTATGAGTATCTTTCACTTGGGTACTGGGAAGAAATAACCATCAACAATTTGGATGGTTTTGACAGGAGACAGACTGTACAACAGCAACACAGGCTTCTGAGACAGTTCTTAAATCACTGGCATTGAAGTTGAAGGAATTTTGTATTACATTGAATGGTGATAATTCCTGCATCTGCTTGAAGTCATGCTGTCTTAAACTAGAAAGTGTGATTTCCAGAAAGGATTCCATAGTTTTCAGTAGCTGTGATTGTATCTCTTTATCACTGAAGTGAGGTTGGATATTGAGGTAAAAATCGGTACAAGATTCAAATCTCTTGCTTTAGGGTAGGTTCCACTTGGAAAGTGCACTTTATAATGGAAAACACTTTTGTGAACTCTCTCTCTCTCTGAAAGAATTGAAATCTTGGGTCATTTATGTCTGTGTAGGTCCTGTGATGATGTCAATGACCCCCTTCAACCCTTTTCCCCAGGTCCCCCCGTTAACGTGGCCCTGGCCATCGAGGTAGCCAGCATTGACCACATCTCAGAGGTGAACATGGTACGGTACCTGAGTCTTCAGTTTTGCTCTAAAAAACGTTCAAAGCCCAAAGTTGTACTGTTCTTTTTTGAGAAATACACAACTCTTGCAGTGTATTCCGTGTAACACTGATGTTGAAGCGGATTATGATGGTTTGGGTTTATCCATGGCAGAAGCGTGCCAGGCATTCAAATGCTTGGGCAGCTCTCTGGTTGACTGAGTATAAAAATACTTCTTTGCACTGGAAGCAGATAATGTACTTCCAGGCTAATACAGTGATTTTTGGCTGAGCCCCAAGACATCAGCACTGTGTTTGTTCAGCATCACCTCTCACCTGGGATTTCCCCTGTCACAGGAATACACCATGACAGTGTTTCTGCACCAGAGCTGGCGAGACGAGCGCCTGTCGTACAACCACACCAACGAGACCCTGGGCTTAGACAGCAGGTTTGTGGACAAGCTCTGGTTGCCAGATACTTTCATAGTCAATGCCAAGTCTGCCTGGTTCCATGATGTGACTGTGGAAAACAAACTTATCAGGCTGCAGCCAGATGGAGTCATTTTATACAGCATCAGGTGAGTGAGGAAGAGCGAGCGCTCTCTGTTGTGCTAACTCCTGGGACAGACTGTGGAGTAACCACTGTTTTCCTAGCATGGTTTCATAAAAGAGTTGTTAATTTAATATGGAAGAAAATCTCCTGTCAGAGATCCCTTTGCTTTCCCAGGATGACACTGCCAGGGAACACTCACAACTTTGCAGTGCAGAGTCACCGACCATGTTCAGAATGTCCTCCAAGTGTCTCATGGCTCTTTGGCAAAGATTCTCTTCTCCACTCTCTATTTCCTTTTTCTGATTTCTATTTCACTATTTCCAAGGGAACTGTGAGCCTGATTTAGGCTCAGCTTCCCCATCTCTCAAGCAGAGAAAGTGTCATTTCCTCACCTTGGAGGAGTGCTGTGGTTGGAACTGGAGTGGAAGTTAACTGGGTAATGTTCCACAAAATGATGAATGTGCACCCTTGAAATTGTAAGCCCAAAATTCCCATTAAGGTATTGGTAGGGATCCTGGGGACAGTGAAAGGAGGCCGATGGAATCAGAAAATTCCTTTTCATTGTGAGAAGTAGCTGAAGTGTCCTCTGCCATTAAAGTCACTTGACTTTTCTTTAGTTCCCTGCCTTTGGTTTCCCACAGACTCAGTAAAGGCAACAGCCATAAGGACTTTGAAAAGAATTCCATTCACTGCTAAAAGGGTTTCAAAGCTTTCCCTTCAGTGTTCTGAGTTCTGAGGAAGAAGCTCTGTCTGAATGCAGTAACTGGTGTTCACATTCCTGAACAGGATCACCTCCACAGTGGCCTGTGACATGGACCTGTCCAAGTACCCCATGGACGAGCAGGAGTGCATGTTGGACCTGGAGAGCTGTAAGGGCTGAGCACCCTGTTTGGTGAACCAAACCCTGGCTGTGCTGCCACCTGTGCATGTGGGACTGGGAGCTGGGAGGGAGCTGGCACGGCTCTGCTGGGGGCAGTGCAGTGTAAGGGGTGCCTTGAGATCCAGAACAATCAGCAATCCCTGCAGTCCCTGTGCTGGGAATTACACAGTGGACATTTCAACACCAGATCAGCTCTGGCCCAGTCCAAACTCTAGGATTTCATGTAGAGATGATGAACAACGAGCAGTGCTGTTACAAATGTCTGGAGCTCTGTGCTTGATGTCAAACCTTGTGCAGTTGTGACAGTCACTGGCATTACTGAGGTTTGCATCAAATCTGGAGAGAATAAGTAGAGAAGCCCACAGGCAAAATTTGATGTGCTATTTTTTTCTTTATGAGAAAAAGGGAAAAGGAAGAATTCCCTGCTTTTAATGAAAGCCCTTGTGACTAACCTTTACATAGCTGTTCAGCTTGCCTTGGCATTCCTGTATCTGTGACACAGAAATCCATCAGAATGCTGCCTGGATTGGCTTCACTCCTTTGGACTCACAAAGGAGGCTGAAGAATGAGTTTATATTTTGCCCAACCTGTAGTCTATCTATGATCAGCATGTAAATCCCAGCAGCATTAACACTTCTGAATGAAAACCACCACTGACACAAGCAGGGCCACCCAGTCTGTGGCAATGAATCTGGGTTTTAGATCAAGGAGCCTGAGGGTTCCAGAGATTTGGGAGCAGCAGTTTTTGAGCAGATCCCTGTGCCTGTTAATGCCAGTTTCTCTTTTTCTTTTTTAGCACTGACTTTGTTTTCTAGGCAATTAGCCACAATACCACTTTATCCTGGCAAAAATAGCCATCTCCAGTTTTCCTCATGTAATCACCAAATGCAGTGACAGCATGTCCCTGGTGTCCTGCACCTCCCCAGGCAGAAGTGTCCAGGCTGAACCCCAGCATGTTTGCAATGGGTCTGATGGAAATCAGCATAGCAGAGGAGTTACAGAACTTCCACTGTGAGCCCTCTAAGCTCTTCACCTGTGCCTCGACCTCGGTGTTTACTCAGCTTCCTTTTGGCAGATGGCTACTCCTCGGAGGACATCGTGTACCACTGGTCAGAGAACCAGGAGGAGATCCACGGGCTGGACAAGCTGCAGCTCGCCCAGTTCACCATCACCAACTACCAGTTCACAACAGAAATTATGAACTTCAAATCTGGTAACAAGATCTCTCCTCAGTTCAGGGGGGGATCTGACTTTTTCCAGCACAGGGAAACCTCCTGTATCTATGACAGAAAATCCTTCTTCTTAAGTAACTAATTTAAGAACCTGTCAGGTGTCTGATAAGAGTTTTCTTCAGCTTGCACTTGTGAAAAGCCTCCAGGTAGCCACTGTAGCATGTTGTGTCCTTTAGCATTCCCTGCCTGGCAAAATACTGTGTGGAGTAGCCAGACAGCACTTGACAAAAAACACTTGAGGTATAGCTCCCATTTTCTTGACCTAATTTGGGACTTCAGATCAAGAAAAATTTCCATTAGCCCTGATGTTACGAAGCTTATGACGTGCAGTCAGATCAGTAGAAGTCAGTGGTGTGTATGTCTATCACTGGGCTTATTGCAATGTTTGTACAAGATTGGAGTCATTTCTTTCCTGCTGATTTTTCATCCTCTTTCATGTATTCAGATTCTCATTTATGCTGCACATCTCCTCTAAGCTCTTTTTTTGAGTTTGAAATTAACTTGGCCTTTTAAAAAATCTAAATTTAGTATCTGGAGGACTTTCTACAGCAGATGATAAGACAGTACACATTTTGAAGCAATACTGTTATTCGAGAAGACTCACGATTTTATTTTCAGATCTGGCATTGATATGACCTGAGACAAATCATTTGACCTATTCTTAGCTGGTGAAGCTGCAGCACCTCGTGCAGGGCTTGTGGAGGGTGATGGAACACCAGAAGGGAAAGCTGTTTGTGATCCCTGTCCAGAAGATGTCAGAGCTCTGTGTCATTTTGAGTATCAGTCTGACTGTCATTCACACAGCCAGGGTCTTCTCTGCCTGCTCTTTTTTCCAGCAGGGCAGTTTCCCAGGCTCAGTCTCCACTTCCAGCTGCGGCGGAATCGAGGAGTTTACATCATCCAGTCCTACGTCCCCTCCATCCTCCTGGTGGCCATGTCGTGGGTGTCCTTCTGGATCAGCCAGTCAGCTGTGCCTGCCAGGGTGTCCTTAGGTAAAGCAGGTGCTGAGGGGGACTGGCAGGGAAGGCAGTGCTGGGGATGGGATTCTGCTCTCTGATAATCCCCACTCTCCATGAAGGTGCATTTATGACCACTCTGTTTTACTCCTGCAGAAGAGATGGTCCTTTGGAAGGCTTCCCTCCTGTTTTAATTTCTGTCATGTTATCAGAGCAGCTGCCTCAGGAAAGAACAGCAAATAACCACCTAAAGAGGGTTAAAAGCAGTAATGACTGTGAGGCAGATCTATGAAAGAATTCATTTGAAGGAATTGGGACAGTGGCAAAAAAAAATATTCCTGGAGCTTGTGGATCTGTTTGTCTGAGTAAGGGTTGCCAGCCCAGATGCAAAAGTGTTGGAGGGTTAAGTCTTTGGGTCTGGTTGCCCTGATCTAGAACAAAACCAAGGAGAACTTGTTCAAAGCTGCCTTACACAAATGCAGTTTTTTCCAAGCTTCTCTGCTTTGAAAATCAGGAGCCACAGTATTTGTCCTGCGAAAACATCCCCAGCTTCAGATGAGCAGTAAAAGCCTCCAGGTACAATAGATCAGCGAATCCACTTTGTGCCCTGCTCCCTGCAGGCATAACCACTGTGCTCACCATGACCACGCTGATGGTGAGTGCCCGCTCCTCCCTGCCTCGAGCCTCTGCCATCAAGGCGCTGGACGTTTACTTCTGGATCTGCTACGTGTTCGTGTTCGCGGCGCTGGTGGAGTACGCCTTCGCACACTTCAACGCAGACTACATGAAGAAGCAGAAGAACAAGATCAAGGCGAGGAGGCAGAGTGCAGAGGTCAGTGAGGGGCCAGGGGAGTGACTGTGGCAGAGCAGAGCCCCTGCAGCGTGTCCTGGAGCCGCCTTTGCCCTGTGCTCCCCGGGCAATCTCAGTGCCTGAGGCCTTTATCTGCCAGATTGCTGTGATGCTGCTGATTTCTTACCTCTGTCTTCGAGTTTTGCAGAAAAATAAACCTTTCAGGAGAGGCAGAAACTCTCTTATTGTCCTCTTTCCCTTGCAGATCAACGTGAAGAACGCCATCGTTCTGTTCTCCCTGTCCATAGCTGGGGTGAGCCAGGAACTGGCCATTTCCAACAGGCAGCACCGAATTCCCAGGGGCCTGCCTGGATCGTACGGCACAATAGAAATAGAAACTGGAGAGACCAAGCAGCGGCCAGGGATGAAACTGGATAAAAAGACCGGCCTGAAGTCGCTGTTCAAGCCCATCGACGCCGACACCATTGACATTTACGCCAGGGCCGTGTTCCCAGCGGCGTTCGCGGCTGTCAACGTCATATACTGGGTGGCCTACACGATGTGAGACCCCAGGGGCGACAGCCGGGCCAGAGCTACACACTGAGCACCACCCCGGTGACACGGCCCTGCTGACACACAATCCAGCCATCCCTTCTGCAAGGATCTCCCAGCGAGCTCCAGACACTTCTGAGGCCAAGCAAGCCCTGCTGTGAACTGTCAGGAAAAGCAGCAGTGGGGTGCTGATCTGATTTGATCCAGTAAGAACTGTGCTGTGCCAGCCCCCTCCTTCCTGGCATACCCTGAGACAAGTTTTCATATGTACATATTTGTAGCAAAAGTTAAACTCTTAAATGACCATGGTTTTCCTCCCCTTTAAGGGTTGATCAGTAATGAAGATTTGGCTTTTCACACTCAGATAATTTCCTTTTTTGTAATGAAAGAGTTAATTCCTCACTTGTGCACATGAGTGATTTTCTGCCTCTGGCCTTCTGTGGGATGGTCTGGGTTTAACAGTAGTGGGAGAGTTGGAGTTTTTAATCAGAAAAATCTCATGAACAAAGTAAAAAGGAATAGAGGGGAGTGGAGGTTTTTCTTAAAATATTATTTGTCTTGGATAAAATATTGAAAAAATTCAGTGCTCTTAGTCACAGCATGAAATAAAATATACTACATCAAATTCTACTGAACTGTTAATAATGACTGTATTACATTTCAGATGTAAGCTAATGAAAGTTTAAACACTTAAACACAGAAATGTTTATTAGTTTAATAGGCCCCAAATATATAAAAGTGATTTGGAAACACAGGGAAAGCTCAGGCTTCCTGTGTTGGATTGGGAAGAAATTTAAAGGTGCTTCATAAGGAAGAACTGAGACTCCATTTTCAGGAAGGGCTTTAGAATTTGTTCTGTTGATTGCCAGTGAGATTCTACCATGTGTGCCTCTGAAAATATCCTCTTTGAATCTGTCCCTAAATGACTGAATGAACTACAAAAAAGAATTCACAACTGGCTTTAAGTTACTCATTTGCTTTGGATATTTTTGCCATTTTTGTTCCAGGTAGACCTGATCTGTGAGGGCTCTTCACTTCCATTATCCAACAGGGAAATCTGTAGGTCCTCAAACACTCCTTAAGTCAGGACTAGACCCAACTCATGCAAAATAGCACTTTGTTGTGTAAATAATTGCAGTGAACTCAGCACATGAACACAGTACTCCCAATAAACAAGCTTCCAACTGACCTCTGAAATCTCCCCAGTGAATTAAACCCACTCGAGTATTGTCCGTGTAGGAAACCAATGTGAGATACCAAAAAGGGGAAATTTATTTTGAAGGCTTTGTTGCCTTGAAAGTGAGAGGTTTGTTTTTAAATACAGAGACTGACCCAAAAGCAAATATGAAGGGAGAGGGAGAGGGAAAGGAGGCAAAGCAAGGGGCTGAAAGCTGAGATGGAAGGGCGAGTGGGCAGGGGTTAAGCAGGTGTAGGTAAGAGAAGAGCTTTGCTGGGACTTGCAGATGGGGATCTTCAGCGTGGTGGCTGATGATTAATGGTTGCAATAAGGATGAGAGAAGCATTTGATCCCAGGGGAGCATGAGCACATTCCTCCTGCCTTAACTTATCTGTGACTTAGGGTTTGATTTCATGCTTGCAGCACTGATTTATAACTGAGAGTAAGATCTGTTCAGTATCAGTCAAGTAAGAGAATGCTCTGAAGAAAAACCAACGACCTTGAACTGAGCTGTAGTAGCAAATATGCTCCACTGCAGGTTTAGGTTCACCTCAATCTTTAGTTTCTGTTATCATGGAAAACTGTCAGCCAGCAGTGTGCTGGGAAGCCCAAACTGCCATGAAGCTGTAACTGCTCCCCAGAGCCCTCCCCACCCCAACCCCGGACTGGCACACCCGGATTCTGCTCCAGGCTCTCGGCACTGACTGGCTGGGGATCCCTAGTTCAGATCTTGCACTGCATCATCTCCAGAACTGCTTTAATGACACTGGTTTCTTTGAGTTTTACAGAAGACAAACCCTCCAGGAGAGGCAGAAACTCTGCCCCTCCCCCTGGGTAAGTGCATCCAACAGGTACTCCCGTGGGGGGATTTGCCACAGTTTCTGAGGCTCTCACACACTGAATTACAGCACAGTAACTCAACTGCCACCTTATCCAGAAAGCCAATGGAAAGCTGCATCTCCTTCAATGATCAGGTAATCAGGCTTCTTTTTTCCCCTCCTGCTTCTCCTCTAATTTCCTTTTCTTGCTGTTTGTTCCTGATGTTAATGCAATGTTACATTACAGAAATACACTATTTTATCCCCAAAGTGCATTTTTGCTCATAATCGCTTTCTCTCCCATGAAATTCAACCTCTCCTGCTCTCTTCTGAATCCTTCTGACTGTTTTATATAATGATCAAGTGCAGAGTGGAATAACACCAGCAGAAGCAGGACTTTACCATGCCTTTTCCTTACTAGGTCGTTGCTTTGTCCCTGATCCATCCCCACGAGAGAACTACACCCTTTAGAAAGGCCAGGGTACCTCTCTGTTCTCTGTTACACTTGCAAAAATCAGAAATAACCTGTGGTCTGAAATCAGTGCTGGGAAAAGGAAGAGTCCTTTCTGTACCCTGCAGGTTTCTCCAGCTATGAGTTTATTATGTTGCCTGTCAGGGTCAGTGTCTTCTGCTCAGAGTGAAGTTATTGACTGAATTCAGCTGAGGAAACACTCACAGCCAGTTCCTGCAGAGTGTAAATCATAAGAAAAGAATGTGTGATTTTGGAATTAAAGTTATTAAAGAGCAGCGAGCAGAGCCTGGCCCTAGTCCCTCTAGTGAGCAGTGGCTGGTTATTTGCAGTAATTAGCAAGGAGGTGGCTGCAGATATTATAAAGGCAATGTCTGATCTAATTACTTCTGCAGTAATAGTTTGTACTTGTGCACCTGACATAACTCCTTACACTGCAGCCAACTGACTGATCACATGGGGTTATTGGACAAAATTAGTTGCTTCTCCATCTGGGAGACAGTCACAGGCTGCCTGTCCTGCTGACTGCTCCAGGAGATTTATTCAGGGAGGGTTCGCTGTGCTTTCAGAGCAGCTCTTCAAGGTGCTGAGCTCAGTGTGGCTGATCCAAGGCAGAGGGGGCAGCCATCCCCTCTGCAAAGCCCCCAGCCAGAACGCCAGCCTGTCCCAGTGATGGACACAGGAGCACAAACACAGGCACAGGAACACCTCAGGAGGGTGCAGGCGGGCAGGAAAGCGCCCTGTGGGCTACAGATGGACACGTGGCCATCCCAGGACCGAGGTGGTCAGAGGGGAGGACAGGATTTTGGTTACTGCTACTGCACTTGCATGAGTAGCACAAGATAAAACACCTCCCTCAGCAAGAGTGGGATTTTCTTAAATCTGTTTCACAGAGCCGGAAACAGGAAAACTCAGATGCCATTCAAACTTTTAAGGAGATGTTTCAGTACAGGAGTGTGGTGAATTGACTGGAGTTTTGCATAAATTTGAATCTGCTGTGCTTTTGCATGTGATATACTTTTTTTTTTTTCATTTAAAATCATCATATTTAAAAATCCTCAGGCTCTAGTACTTTAGATCTGTTAACATCTAAAGGCAATTCCCTATTCAACTCTAATTTCATGATGCCCTTAATAAAGTAAATAAGCCAAATCTGGTGTCAGTTGAATGCTGACTTTGGATGGGTTTTACTAGTGTCATAAAAAACCCCTCTGTGACAGATCAGAAGGCACCTGAAAGCATTTGTGTTCCTTTCAGCAATTTATAGTTCTGCTCTATGGACTGGCGTGTCTGTGAGAAAAGGAGTGGGCTATGTGTTAATGTAATCATTCTAAATGTGAAGTGTTAATAAAATGTCCATATACAGACACTGGAGCCTCTGTAAACTGACAAAACAGACATTGCAACTATTGAACTGGAAGATGAAATGCATTAGAAGGACAATCAAAAGAACCCCAGAGATCTCATCCCATAAGGACGTTCTGCCTGTTGAGGGCCCAAGGGCCTTGCCAGCAGAGGAGGAAGTGTGTTGTGTGCTCAGGAGAGCCTTGGGGGCACTGCTGCAAACTGCTGTACTGATGGCTAAAAGAGCTGCTGCTGCGGCCTCGAGGGGCTGGAAGGAATCAGAAAGCACGAGATGAATGATGAAGAGCAAGATACTGCATGATGGGTTTGAAGGGAATGCCGGCAGTGAGAGCACTATGAAGAGTTAAGATACAGAGATGTCTGTCCTGTGTCTGGGTAGCAATGAGAGCATTTACCCCAGCAAAGGAAAAGCTCTCCCATCAGTTCATTTACCCCAGCCAAAGGAAAAGCTCTCCCATCAGTTCCTAACCACTTTGCTAATCCAATAGATAATGTAGCGAAACCAATTTCACTCAAAGAGGCTTCTGCTGTTGGGACAAGGAAACACTTAATGCGATTGCTCTGCTTTGAAACACTCCCACGTCGTTAACCTAAAAAAGCACTTCCCATTAGGAGGAAACAGCCCCCTATACGTTCGGATCTGAAGCATAACAGATAACAAAAAGCTTATTGAAAGTTTCAGAGAATATTTTTGTTTTAAAAAAAATAAATCTGAAGCAACTCCCTCCTGCCCTCTTTATTACAGTGATGGTTGAAACCACTGGCAGTGGCTGAAAGCCTGTTGGACACTAAAATAACACTGCGTGCAGTACGTGGTCCAGACATAGCTCACTGTTCTTAATGGAAGTTGAATAAAAATTTGGCAGTGAATGTGTGTTTTTGGGTGGATTTGGGAGCTGAGATGAGGAAGGCAGTGTGTCCTAAATGAGATGAACTGCAGATCTAAGCCCCTCGTTACGTAAGGCACCAGGGATCTGCTCCCTCCTCAGACCAGCGCTGTGTCACTGCTGTGCCTCTTGCAAACTCCTGTGGAGTAAAAACAAATCTGAGAGGACAGTCAAGCCCAGGCTGTCACAAAATATAGCACCAACAGGACTAATCAGGGGCTATTGGGAGCTCATTGTTCCGTGAAAAGATTGGTCCAAGAAGATAAACCCAAATATCCCTCATTTCTGAGACACTGGGAACCTTGGGAAGCTTATCCCTTCTTTAACTCTTGCAATACCTCAACTCCACTTCATCCTCAGTGCTCTTTCCCTTTTCTTCCCCACTTGAAAAGGGAAAAAAAGGAGGAGATTTTTGTTCACAAAGCTTTGTACCTTCCAAGGAGTGTTAGTGAAAGGCAGGGAACAGCCCAGTGCTGATTCCCCAGCACACTCCCCCACAAACACAGGCTCCCTGGCCCATTCTCCTGCACTGCACACTGCAAACCCTTGCACACAAGAAAAGAGAGCTTCACTCAGCCCTCAAATTCTCCACCCTCTGAAGGAAACTCTTCTCTGTAACCTTGGCCCAGACATCTTTACCACACTCAGTGGGCACCAGAAGTTACAACAAACCCAGGCTGCATTGTGTGCTCCTGGGGTCAGTGTGTGAGTGAGAGCAGCACAGGGATCAGCAGACTCTCAGTTTTCATTCACAGGGTCACCAGCTGGCACAGGGCAGCCTTTCATTCCACACTAATGGGTAAGTGGCCAGCTTTGGCCAATTGGAACAGGCAGAGCTGCAAGCAGCAAGATAATATAGAGGCCATTGAGCTATTCCAGCACTACAATTACTACAGCCTTAAGATTAAACAAAGACTGAGTGATGAAATGCAGAGTAATCTGTAAAACATCTGGTGTAATGCTCCAGCCAGGCTGTTCTTCCTTTATTGCTACGTTTCCTTCAGCTTCAGACTAATACAAAAGATCTATTTCTGTACCTCTTAAACTCGCTGTGTTTTTACAGATATATTTAAGATTATCCTGCCCTCATCTTTGTGGGTGCAACTTTTACAAATACAAGCTTGCATGTGCATATGGAGAAAAGACAGGAGGGATCTATATTTCTTTTTTATAAATTACAGTGCATATAGTATTGTAAAATTGAACAGGTTGTTTAAATATCCTGGAAAAAAAAAGCAAACCAAAACAAAAACACAAAAGCACAAAGGTTTGGTTTTATTTGCTTTTAAAGATATGTAGCTTGGGCTACTCATGGAATTCTTTATCTTCCTGGCTAATGAGGTGTCAACAAGTGGGTTAACTTCTGGTTGGTTCTATCTTATATAAGACAGACAAGTAAGGGAGGTGTTGGCTTAAAATAGTCTTGAAACATTATTCATTTTGCCTATTTTAACATGGGCTGGAAAACACTAATATTCAAGCCAGCAAGAAAATCTACTAAGAATTACCATGGTGATTTCTGGTGTTATGTAGGATATATGTTTTACTCCAGTTTATGTTAAAATATATTAATGCTTTGCCTTATTATTTTCACCCAAACTTAATGGCATTTGGCCCAAAGTCGTTCCCACTGAACTCAGTGATTTCACTGGCAGGGATTTCAACAGAAACAACATCTTGTCTCTTCCTTGGCCAAAAAAAAAAAAAGAGATGCACATGGTGCTGGTTGGATCTGCTGCAGAGACATCCTGTGGGGAGGCACTGCCATCCTGGAGTGGCACAGAGCTGGGACCCACCTGTCACACGTGTTTGTGGACAGCAGCCACCTCCACTCATTTACCTGCTGTTCAGTTCAGCCTGAAATCATCACTCTGATCCTGACTGCACCTCTAAGGCCTGGGAAAATGGACAGGTCCTAGGACAGCTGGGGATTTCGAGTCACTGACAGGATACCTGCTGACTTCTCCTGAGGTGCAACTAGAACCGATGGCCCCCTTTTCTCAACAACTGGCTTTAAGAACTAATTGCCATAATGATCCTCCTTGGGGCATTTAGGAGGGAGGAAAGGAGTTTGTTTTGGTCAGCCTCGACAGAGACAGAGCAGCACTTTGTGCCTGATGGACTCAGGCAGCACTTTGGGTTAATGCCAGCACATTTTCCCCCCTTACACTCATTTCTAAAGGGCAGTTCCCAGCAGCCTGAGGCACTGAGACACAGAACCAGGACCTGGGAGCTCTGTCTGCACAACCGCGTTTCCCGGACAGTTGCCTGGGAATCTCTTGCCATCTGCTGGAAACGTGCAGATGTACATCCCGGAAGGAACAGCCTCGAAGTTACTGCCAGAGCCAGGAGTGCCACGAAGTAAGGAAGAATGGCTGGAAAGCAGCACCGGGGATGATCCTCGCTTTTAGTCAGAACCACAGTTCCAGAACAAGCTAACTCAGGCTCCCAGCAGCTGAAATACCAACACCAGGTTCCTTGATAAATCACCTCCTCCACTGCCACAACAATCTGATGATCGGATGCTGAGGTTGAATGTAGAGTTATGGACTTATTTTCAAAACAGAACTGGAATATTTGAAAAAACCCCTCCTTTTTTAACCTTTCTCTTTCTCAAACACATCAGTTCACTTCAGAATAAAAGATCGGACCTCAAGAGATAACAACAATAATAATAATTTTTAAAAGAACTAAAATTTTAGATGCAATAAATATCTAATTTAAACCTGGAATAAAATTAAATTACCTGCAGGAGCCTGTCAGCTCTTCAAATCTTGGTGTAATAGGCAGCAACACTACAACTTTTCATTAAGGTGAGGATGGCTTAATAGAAAACAAAAGTGCAATGCCTGCCATCTGGGAAAAAAAAAGGAGAATAAAAAGCTTAGGAATACACTCAGGATTTACAGCTTGTTGTGTTTGCAAACCAGTTACAACCTTGTTAGATGATGCACAGAGCAAAGCCAACATCCTCTCCAAAAAATGCCATCTGCCCAGAAGTGAGAAGCATCTATTAGGAAATTCAACTGTTTAAACAGTTTTGTGATATAAGAAAATACAAACCAACCCAAAATAAGACTTATAAAATAACAGCAACAAAATATCTCCGATCAACTACAAAGTATCTGTGCAAGATGTAAAAATACTGAGTTCAGGTTTTCATCAAGCACTGAAAACACACCTAAGCTTTTGTCCTTGGTAAGTTGTGCTGGAAAAAAGAAACCCAGAACAACCAGGAATAAACCCCACAAAACCTCAAATCACAGTTCTGAAGAACCTTTTATCTCCCAGTCCAACAGCTCAAGGAGCTGCAGATCAAAGTGTAGCTTGACCTGAAAGAATTATGTTTAAAGACATATCTTACATAATGTTCTCCATTTTAAGCAGAGAAATTTGGAACACATGAAGAATTAAGGGCCAACTTTGAAACCATATTGACAGTTCCCACCAAGATAAAATTAGCAGAGGCTGCACAAATAATTCAGATTGAAGACTGATAAATGAAACCATTTGGTGCATTTCCTTGGTGTCAGAGAAAACATCTAGACTGATGGGAATTAATTTCCCCACTTTACTTCTATTTAAACTAATGTCAACAATTATTTATTTGTGTTTTGGAAGACTGCAGAAACACCAAAAGGAGGCTCAGAGCTACCATGCTGCAAACTCAACACATACACACCTCAAAGCCCAGAGAGTCATCAGAAAGTGCTAAATAGGGCCTGAAAAGAACTTGAGGCTAAGGATTGAATTTCTTCCCATTTCAAAACACCAATTATGACAGCTCAACTGCAGGCAGCCCTCAAAAAATCTAAGAGTGGTGACTCCTTCATTTGGTTTATTTTTCAAATTTGGTGGGTTACGTTGCCCAAAGGTGGACATAAACAGATCAAGAAAGGCCCCAAAGCAGACCTTTCTCTTGGATAGCTTATTTGCCTGGAAAAGTTTGGAATTACAGAAGGAAATCAGGGCAGGATAAGCAGCATTTCCACTAGAGGACTCTCTGAGTTCACCTCCCAGCCTTCAGCGGAGGAACAAAGCTCTGATCTCCTCCACACAGGAGATGTTCCTGCTCCAGTCAGAGCATTCACGGTGTGGAAGATCAAAGGAGCATTAGGGAAAAACACCCAAACCCAGCTCTACAAAGCGAGGGGCATTAACCACGCCACAGACAGGCTCTTGTGAGACTGTGGTTACTCCAACAGCACCAGCACAACAACTCTGCTGTTTCTCTCTCCTCTGCTCTGGCCACTCCAGTACTGTTATTTTATTCCCTCTTTCTGATAACTTTGGCTGCGGTTTCCCTGTTCCAACAGCTGTGAGCAGGAGCTGGATGGGCACTCACAGGGCATCCCACTGCTGGCTCATCCCACTCACAGGGGATCCCATTGCTGGTTCATCCCACTCACAGGGGATCCCTGCTCCTCCACTGGGGGAGCCTTCCTGGGAATCAGTTCTGACAGCCTCAGGGGGGCACACAGGGCCTGTCCCCTCACACCTCTCACCTGTCCCCTCAGCACTGTCACCTGTCCCCTCACACCTCTCACCTGTCCCCTCAGCACTGTCACCTGTCTCCTCACACTTCTCCCTGCTCACTGTCCCCTCAGCACTGCCCACTCACCTGTTCCCCCCTCAGCCTGTCCCCTCATGGCCCCTCAGCCCTGTCCCCTCATCCCTGTCCCCTCACGACCCCTCAGCCCTGTCCCCTCACCTGTTCCCCCCTCATCCCTGTCCCCTCACCTGTTACCCCCTCAGCCTGTCCCCTCACAGCCCCTCATCTCTGTCCCCTCACAGCCCCTCATCCCTGTCCCCTCACCTGTTCCCCCCTCAGCCCTGTCCCCTCAGCTGTTCCTCCCTCAGCCCTGTCCCCTCACAGCCCCTCAGCCCTGTCCCCTCACCTGTCCCCTCATCCCTGTCCCCTCACGACCCCTCAGCCCTGTCCCCTCACCTGTCCCCCCTCATCCCTGTCCCCTCACTGTCCCCTCAGCCCTGTCCCCTCACCTGTTCCCCCCTCATCCCTGTCCCCTCAAAGCCCCTCATCCCTGTCCCCTCACCTGTTCCCCTCTCATCCCTGTCCCCTCACCTGTTGCCCCTCTCATCCCTGTCCCCTCACTGTCCCCTCAGCCCTGTCCCCTCAGCCCTGTCCCGTCACCTGTTGCCCCTCCCGGTCCCCTCAGGGCCCCTCCCTGGCGCGCGGCGCTCCCATTGGCGCAGGTGTTGTCCCGCGGGCTCTGGTTGGCCGGGACGCTGCGGTGTCCCCAGGTAACGGTTCCCGCGCCGCGATTGGCGGCGGGGGGGCGGGACGCGGCCGGGGATTGGCTCCCCATCGGCCGCCGCTCCCGCCCTCAGGCCGCCATGTTGCCGCGGGCGGGGGTGGGCGCGGGGCGCTGAGGCGGGACCGCGGCTGGGGGGCACGGAGGGGCTCTGAGGGGGGACCCGAGCGCGAACCCGAGGGGCTCCGGAGGCTCCGCCGCCGCCGCTCCCCGCCGGGGCCCCGCCGGCAGCGAGGCAAAGTCCGCCGCGAAACTTCCTCGCGGGACTTTGAGCAACTTGAGGCCGCGGGAGGTGTCGCCGAGCGGCGCGCAGGGAGCGGCCCCTGCTCCCCCGGTGCGTGGGGCGGGACCCCCGCGGTCGGAGCAGGTAAGAGGAGAGGCACAGCCCGCTCCGCTCGGGGAGGTGCCGGCGCCGCCTCGTCCCTGGCGGCGGTGTCGCCTCCCCGTGTCATAGGCCGGGCTGAGGGGCCGCGTGTCCCCCGAGCCCCCGGGAGAGGAGGGGCTGCCGTTCGGGGTTTCGCCTCCCCGGTACCCGTGGCCCGGCTCGCCCGGTCGGCGGGGCCAGGGAGGTGTCCGGGAACACGCAGAGGTGTGTGAGGCGCTGATTTGGAATAAACAGGATGTTTGTCACCTTCCGATCGTAAAGGTGAGGTAAAGTTGCCCCGTGGAGTTCCCCTCCCGCTTCCCTGGGGTGAATTTATAACCGACGTTAATTGACTTCAGTGTTCTATGTATATAAAAACTATTTCTGGCTACTCTGTTCTGTGGAAGAAAAGAGCCAGACGCTGTGTTGATGAATAAGTAAAGATTTCCTTGGAGTATTTTCGGCCGAGAGGGAGCTGTTGGATGTGTTTTTTTAAGCAAACATCCTCAAACGGTTGGGATATTTCTGTAAAACTAAATTGCATGGGGTATTTTTAACCAATCTCGTTTAATTTCTGTGCAGGTCAGTGGTCTTATACAGTTTCTTTTTGATTTCTTGCTGTTCCATGTAAAGCTATTCGTGTTTCTAAAATTTGACACAACTCATTTGTTTAGCAGAGTGTGTGTATATTCATCAATATTCTGGGTTTTTTTCATATGCAGCTGGATTGAGAGTCATCTGGAGCAGAAACTCGTATTTCACATGTGAAGCTCTTCCCTTCAGAATTAGTTATCTGTCTTGAATGAACTTCTTTCTACATATTTATAATTTCATTTAGACTGCTAAATACAGACCATGCCTAGCAGAATGGGCTCAAAAATTGATTTGAACAAAGACTTCATCAGAGTAAAAACACACTACAGTGGGTAAGTCAGCGTGTCCTTTCCTCTGTGTTTGTGCCCTGTCTATTTTTGAAGCTTATTGAGCAGGAGTTCGTGGTCTGACCTGGTGATAGAGTAACCAGGGCACTGGTGGATTTGTAATTAATGTCAGATCAGGTAGGTAAACTTCTGGGCTATTAAAATACCCTTCAGAGTCTTGCAGCATGCTGATCAGGAAGGAAAGTTAATTTAATCTTCTCTCAAAAGAGGGGAAAACGTGCAGAACTGGCGTGCAGTTGTTCTGGGTTGATGGATTATTGATTCCCATGGTCACAGGCAGGTCTAGCTCCATCTCCAGCATCCAGATGCAGTTATTACATTTTATCTGTAATAAAAACGTCACAACCCTCTGTGACTTCGCTCAGCTGTCAGTAGAGTCAGGAAGGTTTTATTACTGCAACATGAAATCTGGATTTTCAGGTATGTTTAATCTGATGGATTTGCTGCCCACCTCGAGGACCTCGTAAAATAAGGTTGCTTTGGTCTCTGTCTTCCTTCAAGGCCTAACTTTAAATCATTTAAGGAGTTAAATATTTGGCCTAAGTAGATTCTTAAACTTGAAGTATTTAGACTGAACTTGCTGGCATTTGGTAAGTGACTTGAGTGATCTTTTCTGATGTTTTACTGCTATATAAGTAAATGTTGCTCTTGCTGTGGTGGTTCATAAACTTATCCACCAGGTCAGTGCCAAGTAGTTTGAGGTCCTGAGTTTAGAATTCCAGAGCAGTTGTATTAATTTGGTGATGCCAGTTTTCTCCGAAATTACTGTTAAAATGTATCTGCTTTTACTTTAGCTGGCTTCAAATTCCAGCTGTGCCACTGACTTTCAGTTATTTCCTTATGCTAAAATGAAAATAACAGTGCAAATACCTTATTGACACCCCAGTTAGAGATCTGAGCACGAAAGTTGTGAACCACACCAGTGCAGTCTGGGCATCTCAGGTATTCGTGTCCCTGGGTGTGACAGAGTTCCTGGCATAGCACAGGGTAAATAACTGCCTGAGCACATTGCAGGGGCAAGGCAACTTGTGTAATTCTTGTTTCATTGTTGCAGTTACTTGGGTTATCTGCTTTACACCTGGTGACTTGAAATCACTTGCACAGGTGCAGCCTTGTTTGCTGGCTGTTCCCTTGGCTCGAGGTGGTGACACACACTGTCTGTCAGTGGCAATGGGATTCTCTTGCTGTGGCTGCTCGTACAGAACTCACTGCTCCTTAGCTCTTCATCTTGCTGTGGAGTGTCCACTTCACATACCTTTTCAAAATAGTCCTGTGGGGTTCTTTAGTGTTAAACAAGGAATGGTTTCCACTTAGCTGAGCCCTGCCTGATGTGGCTGTAGAGACATTAAGAAGGAACGTGGGCACGAAGAATATGCTCCCTAATTCACCTGTAGAGTGGCATCTGTTACGATAATGTTAACAATTCAAGGCTGATAAGTATTTGCCAGCTTTGGTTGGAGTTTGTAGTGTGTAGGTCTGTATTTTCAGGTTTGAAGTGGATTGTCCAGCTACCACAGACCTACAGGTGCTTGATTTCATGAGCAGCTTGTTGTGGCAGTGCCTTAAATAACGAGCTGCATTTGTTAGTGACCTTGTCTTGGGGCAAGGCACTGCAGCAGCCCTCAAACACTGCTGTGAGAACCAGTTTGGTCTCTTACTTTCCTAAATGCATAAAACATGACTTCTTTGACAGGGAAATGCTCCTAAACTCGGCCTCACCTGACAGCTCTCAGTATTGTAGGTAATACAGGTTTACAGGGTGGCAGGTGGTGTATGTGTTGCTGCTGCTGTTTTGTTATGAAGAATTACTAAGTTGCTGTTCTTTGAGAGCTTTACAAAGTGTAGATTAAAGTTACACTTGAAAAGGTAGCAGTGCTTTTAGTCTGAATTTGGAACAGTGCAGTTCTTTAAAGTGATTGTCTTAGAGCTTTGCTTGTAATTTTTCTCAGCAAAGGCAAAATGGAAAGTTATTAATGCATATCATTTAAAATGTAAGTTGTGGAATTTAGGTTTCTTAGTTCAGCATAGTACTATTCAACTGCTGGCTGAAAGACATAAGTAGGCAGAATATGATATGACATTTTTTCAAAAATGACTTGTCACACAGGATGGGAATAGGAAAGTTATCCCACTCATGTTGGACAACTTCTACTGTATTTGCTATGTTAGAGGTGAAAGAATTAAACATGCCAGTAGCCATTACCTACGAAACACTCTCCTCATTATCCCCTGGAAGGTTTTGAAGGCAGCAAAATTACTTAAATTCATCTACTGTTTCTTCTTCCACTTGTTTGTTTGCTGGTTTCCCATAGTCATTTGAAAAGTATTTTAAAAAGAGGAGAAAGTCTAGTTGGTATCATGAGAGTTTGTTGTGTATAATCTCTCTTCTTTTTTTAACCTTTGAGCTGCAGTGCCAGCCCTGTGTGGGCTTTCCCTGTATGGGGAGTTACTGTCACAGTGCTGAGATAAACTGAGGGTTCCCATCAGCCCAGCTCAGTGCTGGGACCACCTTCTCTAAACACTGTGGAAGTGGAGCACAAGGTGCAGAATTGGAGTAAGATTTTATCTGAATTGTCCTGTAATTACATCTTGTGACAATTCACCTAATCAAAGCTTCCTCTCTAGCTATATAGTGGATGTGAGGAAAAGCCCACAGTTGAAAAGGATTTTACAATAATGAAGATTTTACTTATCTCCTGATGGAGGAATTACCTGGATTAAAAAAATTAATTTTTACGAAAGCTTCTGTTTTTTTCTAACAACACTTCAAAGGCTGATAATTATATTAAGGGAACTTTGCTCACCCAGGTAAACATGCATTAAAGGTAGGTGATTAACACAATTATTTTCTCTGTACTAAAGTGGGTTTTTTTGAAGTTAAGCACTGAGAGATGTAATCCTGGTGACATAGTGGGAGCATTTCATATGAGGAATGCTCATTCTCCAAGTGTGATTCTGCAGCTTAGTGTCCACAGATGGAATTGTTGGGATATGCAGGCTAATGCAGGTATTTCCTGATAAAACCTGATGTCTTCACGTCCTGCAGGGACATCCTGATAACAAACTTGGATGCCTCAATGAGCTACGCTGAACTCTGTGATGAAGTGCACGAGATGTGCAACCTGCAGCAGGAGCAGCCAATCACCCTCAAGTGGATTGATGATGAAGGTATGGGACTGGAACACTGCTTGGGCATTCTTGGGTCTGTTCATCGTGGGACAGAGCAGGGGCACTGAGGAAACTTGTATAACCAAGTGTCACATTGTGGATAGCAGCCTGTGCTCTCTCTTAGCTGTGGAGTGTTTGAATCAAATTTTAAAGTCTGGGGAAGGAGGTAGCCTATAGTCAGAGTCAGTCCTTTTTAAGATATCAAGGAGTAATATCAATTATTTTTGAATTTACTCTTTGTCTTCTGATTACCCAGAAAGACAGAGGCAACTCTGCTAACCTCAGTTTTCTAACCTTTGTTTTCCTGGGGGTGTAATAAAAAGTAACCTGATCAGAAGGGCATGGAGGGTAATTACACTGCCTGTGCTTAGCTGTTTGAACTGCATGCCTGCTAATAAAGGAAGATGGTTGCAGGAAAGGAGAAAACCTCAGGAGTTCTGTCTTGGAGGATTTGAAGACATGAGTCCTGCTATCTGTTGCACTGGCTTTGTGAGGCTAACTTAAATTAAAACAACAAATCTCTTCAGTTGCAGTTCTAATAAGTGTTGTCCTCCAACCTTGGCTAAATCCATACCTGTCCAACCCTTCTGGCTCTGAGCTGTTGAGTTGCAGCCAATCTGCTGTGTTGGCTGTCCCCAGCCCTCCCGGGTTTTGTGTTATCCTGTGTCTGCATGTGAGTGTTTCCACTTCTTGCCACATGGAATTGGAGTTCGTTTGTCTGACTGCACAAACAGATGTTCTCTTTGAACCAACTAAAAGCAAACAATTGCCGATGGCTTAATGAATAAAGAAAACCTACCAAGAGCTGAAGAAAGCAGATTTTCTTTTGGGCCTTTGTAGTGTTTCTTTGTTTTTGACAAGATCCAAAATGTTTAAGCTATGAATAGCTCGCTCATAATAAAATCCCATAAACATATAACAAATGTGGATTGTTGATTTGCAGTACAAATAATTCCAGTTGTCTTTCATGCTGCATTATTGCAGTATTTATAGATCATCAACAGCAGTGGCCTTCAAAGAGGAGTAGATGGGCCCTGGATGCATCACTTTATAAATGATTTATCAAATAATTTTTTAAGATAAGAGCTCAAACATAGCGTGTGGCTGGACCCCGGTGTCATCGCTCGGCCTGTCTGTCACAAGGTCACGTGTCACCCGGGCTGTGCTCAGGAGGGGGTGTTCCCAGGGGGTCAGGGGGGCAGAGTGACACCCTGGCTGTTTGCTGGCTCCCTGTCCATTGTGACGTACTGTACTTTATGTGGGTCTGCTTAAGGGGATTTGGGGATTAATTACCGAGTTTTAGCAAAAATAACCCTCACAAGGTAATGCTGATAACGTGACCAGGAGCAGACAGGAAAAGAAGGGGATCTTTAAGTATAGCTGTCCCCTTTTATGTTGTGTTATCCTGTGGCACACCAGTGCAGTGCAGTTCTATCTACTCAGTGTTGATAAAGTTGGGAGGAATAATTCTGTTACTCCCTTTCGGCTTTGAGCAAAGTGCCAGCTTAGTAACAAGTGATTCAAAGAAGGGCAATCCTCGAGGCTGGTGCACTTTTTACTGAGTGATTGAAGTTGTGCCCTGAACTCCTCAAGGCTGCAGCTGCCTGTGTGTTTCTTACAGGTGACCCCTGTACCATCTCGTCGCAGATGGAGCTGGAGGAGGCCTTCCGGTTGTACTGCCAGAACAGGGACGAGGGGCTCATTATCCATGGCAAGTATTGCACAGTTCAGCCCCTCTGTGTGTCTGGCAGTCCCAGCAACTGCTGCAGGGGCAGCTGGGGCTGGAGCAGCTCCTCTGTCTGTCCAGTAACAGTCCTGGTGTAGCTGGTGCCCTGCAGTTTGTTGTGAGAAGAAAGTGGAGCCCAAAGCTGAACTGCAGCAGCCTTTGAGTTTTAGCTGCACAGATTTATGGGTGCTTCACTCCAGTGTAAGATCCTGCCAGTCTGGAACCAAAGTTTGATTACATCATTTCTCATTATTTAAGTGCTTCCAGAAACTACCTCTGTGTAAATATACTCAAGAGTCAAGGAAAAAGGACTACTGAGAATCCTTTACCTTAAAAATCTAATGTTTTTGTTTTAGTTTTCCCAAGCATTCCAGAGAAGCCCGGCATGCCCTGTCCAGGAGAAGATAGTGAGTATTAAAATGTTGTCATATTTTAGCTAAATATTTTGCAGTCATGTGGAAAAGAAATATATTAAAAGATTTTCATGATCTATTGTTACAGTCTTGTATCTGTTCCGTTTTCTTAAAAGAACGTAAAATCTTTAATACTTTGTCAACAGAGAAATGACAGAAATCAATGTTGTAGCAGTGTTTTAATGTTTTTAATGCTGGTTTGCAGTAGTTGATATATTGGGAGGAAGAGACAGCAGGATTTTAGATGCATGTTTGAACATGGGTATTTGCTTTTGTGGTTCTTCTGGGCTTTTAACTTGCAGGGAAAAGAAGGGATGTACTCAAGAGGGAGATACAACCATTTTAATAAAAAGGTTATTAATCTCTGTAAAAATAATCCTGTGAAAGGTAGATAAAGCTCCAGAGGAAGGACACATAATTGATAAGGTTCACCTGTATTTTAGTAGCCTGAGCTGCACAGGGATAAAAGGATTAAATGGCTGTAGAGTCACTTTTCATTATGGGGGGATGGCATCAGGACCTTAGCTCGTATCTTGGGAAATGTTAAGCAAAGGAATGGGAATAACTGGGTGCCAGAGGCAGCAGATGATGCTCGGCTCTCACTGGAGCGGGAGGAAGAGCTGAGTGAAGAACCTGAAGGACCTTTGCTCTTTGGAGAACAGAAGAGGAGATAAAAGTAATTGCTGATAAAATGCTAGAGAAGAGTACTTGATTGACCAGGATTTAACTGACAGACTGGCTAAAAATGTGTGGTGCAGTGGTGATAGTTATGAATATTTTTAATTAGAGAATTAATACTAATAATTGCTCCATTGAGGACTTTTACAAAGGTGGAGTGAGTGTAATAAATACCAAAATATTACAGTTCAAATACGATTTCTCACGTTTGAACTACAGTAGGTGAAAAGTTAAACTAGACAAGTTTTCAGGTTATTAAAGTTGTCTTTTGGAAAGAAAGAAGAGTAAATGTGCAACACTGTCTGCTGTCCTTGTTCAGCCAATTAGAGAAAATAGAGACTTTTCTACTCTGATTAGAAGAGTTAAAGAAATGATCCCTGAGACACCTAATTAATGAACTCATTAAAGGTGTAGATATTGTAGCAGAAAGGCTTTTTGGGTTAATTTGTTAGGAGTTGCAGTTCTCTCCAAGCTGAGGTGGCTCAGCTGACCTGGTTATTCTGTCTGGAGGGTTTTTCTCCTTCCTCTTTTACAGCTCACTTGGATCACAGTGGGGTTGGTTGAAAAGCCTGTTCAGTGGGATGTGCCTGGTGAGGGATTTGGGGTCAGGTTCCTCGTGCCTAATGAATTACTTTGGGGCACTTTGCCTCTTTGCATCCCTGGACCCTGCATGGAGATTGGGTCTTGTGGCCTAAGTGTAACTATTTTTTGCAACAGACCTATTAAATTGTATTGAAATTGTAATTTAGCATAAACTAGTGCATTCACTGTTGTTGCTTGTTAGCTAAAGGCCTACAACAAACATCTGCATTGCACTGGGGCTGGATGGAAATGGGATTGATATTGGTGACATAAAGGACTGTTTATTTTGTCAGGAGTAAAATACTGTCCTTTGTTCGGGAAATATTCATCATGTTTAAATTCCTTGTGTCTTTATCACTGTCCTTATGTTCATAGGGAATACTTTTAAAAGTGAGAATATTATGATGTTTGCACTTTTCTAGAGCATCATGTTTGCACTATAAAGGAGCTTATGAGTTTGCCTCAGGTTTTTTCCAGAGACAAATAAACAGTGAAGCAGTTGCTGTATCCAGAATGGGCCTCTACTTAAATTAGGACTGTCTGTGTGGACTGTTGGTTTGTTACAGAGCTACAGACAGTTTGAAATGGAGTTTTTAAATACAACTGTTCAATAGTGAAGTAATTTCATTTGCAATCCGTTGCTCAGCCCTGTTCCTATTAGGTGATGGAGTGACTCTTTCCAGTAGTGTGTGATCTCCTGAACTGCAAATCCTCTGTAGTGGATTTCCACAGACTTGTAGGGCTTTCTTTCCAGCTCCTTTGAACAACAGTGCTTTGGAAGAGCACAGCAATGCCTGCTGGATGGTTTGCATTTGTGCTGCAATGTAATGATGCAGCTGCCAGCTACCCTCACCTGTGTTAAACTGAGCTTCTGGGATTGTACCAGCCAGCAAGGCTTGAAATAAAAGCATGTCATCCATTAATGGAATAAACCATGGGACTAATACTTCCATTCTGTTTGCATGACTTAAGAAAAGTTATTCTCGTGCTTGAAGAACCTTTCTTCTTACACTGGTGTGGTGCTGTCTGGGAGGCAGAATCTGCGCCATCTCCAGCATCTGCGCTTGAATTGTCTCAGGGTTCCTTTGCTCCTGAATTTTTGCACTTTTCTGTTGGCAGCAGCCCCAGATCCCGCTGTAAGTGCACAGCTGCTGGTGTACAAACAGCACATTTCCCTTCAGCTCCGCTGTGCCCACAGGCTGGGCTGGCAGTGCCGCTGTGCTGAGGTGACAGGATGGCTGAAACCTCTCCTGCCTCTTCCCAGACACTCCATGTGACCCCTGCCAGGCGCTCCCCGCATCTGCTGGACAGGAGCCTTGGTGCTTGGGCAGCTTCCTGAGAAAGATGGCAGACCTTGAGACTGCTCTGGGGTTTACAGATCCTTTCAGTTTTTCGGTGGGTGGGCTGTTTGGGAACTACTCTGGAGCGAGGCTGTTGGGGGTGCTTGGTGTGCCCTCTCCTGCTCCTCGACACCGCAGCCCCGGTGATCCCGTGCTGTGCATCCCAGCAGCTGCTGGGCACTTCTGTAACTTAGTTATTGTAGTCTCAGCTTATTTCTGCTGACAGATCCTGCTGTGATTTATCACTCTTGGTGCTGCAGTCATTGTGTAACGCGGCACGTTCAGCCCAACAATTTCCATCGATTTGTGGGACTTCCCTAACGGAATTGCCGGTTTTATCGGAGAAATGCTTGTTTTGGTGACATCAGCTCCTTGACATCCATGCCATGTTTTAGTTTGTGCCTCAGCTGCTCGCTACAGCCTCTCAAGGGAGCCAGTACCACCCGTGCCTGGATACATGAGGCAGAGATGTGAAAGGGAGAGACGGGGGTAACCAGTCTTCCATTAAATATTTGCTCTTAATGTTCGAGCTGATCCTGCCTATTGTCCTTGGTGTCTAATGCTATTCACACAGCGGCATCCGTGGAGTGCAGGGAGGCTGTTTCATTTCATACCTACTGCCCTGTAAAGAATTCCATGCTGAAGAGGCTAAAGAATAGAACCCAGTGAGTACTGCATGTGTGTGTGGGCTGGGCTGGGGTGCCGTGTGTACGTGTGCTGCAGGAGAGCACCCAGCTCAGCATTCCGGGGCTGGGCCGGGCGCCCTCCCTGCCACCCTCCTGGGCAGCCATGGCTCGGTACAAATGCAGACACTGCTGCTGCCTCTGAGCCTGGGGATGGGGCTCAGCCACCTCTCGGAAATGCTGGTAAAATTGCTTTGAAAGGACTCCTGGGGAATGTGTTTTAGCAGGAAAGGAACGGAAGAGTGAGTGATGCTGCTGCTGCTAATATTGGAGATTAATGAAAGAAATGTATCCCAAAAACCCTGATGGTATGTGCTCAGGGCCTGCATATTGTACGATTGCTGATGTACAGACTAATGATTTACAAGCATCATTTTCTGAGGCCTTTTTGTTGAATTGTGCTTAGTGGATTGTCATAGATGGATGTTTTTTAATTGTTAAATACTTGTTTTGAATTAAGGTTTACTTAGTCTCAATATTGTCAGAATTAACTGTGCTAGTTTACTTCTGCTTAACAAATAGATCTGTGTATTTAATATTAAAATTCATCTTAGATTTGGGTAGCTGGTGCTAGCAAATTCTAGGGTTGCTTTGCTGTTGGCTCATTAAATAGAGGAATGCAGACTAGGAAACCTTTAATTAACAAAAGAATGGATATGTTTTTAATGTAGCGTGGCAGTTTTTATTCTCTAATATTTCTGGCTGATTTTGCTGCCTTGTTTTTCTGGTAACGATTACCCCGTGTTGTGCATGTCTCTGATGCTCTTTGTTTATCTGCTCAGTATTTCAGCATTAGGTGTTTGGGCTTCATTTTCCCCCCCAGCCATCCTTCCTGAAAATTTCATCCTAGGCTTGAGTAAAGGTATCTTAGGAACCCAGTTGCTGTTGTGAACTTTATATTTTAGGTGTAGACATTGCATTTTGCTTTATGTTCTGCCTGCTACTATGAAATAGCACTAAAAGGCTTCTTGCTGGAGTAGTGTGGCCTGTAAATATTTTTCTAGCTCCTCAGGCAGGTTTTTCCCTTCATTTGTTACTGTATTGGCAGCAGTGATTAGGTTATTCAGAGCACGTGAACCAATTTAATCCCCCAATGAAGAAAGGAACTATTGCCACCATAGAGACTGTTCTGAAGACGTAGATTGGATTGCATGGGATAATGAGGCAATTTGGAATCTCCACCAACCCTCTCCTGCTTTTTGTAACTGAACTGGGGATGGGGAGGGGGGAATTCTGCGATTTCAGTGGAAGATATTCTTGCTTAGGATTTGAAAACAGCTGTGTCATAGTTTCTCCAGAATACCTGAAATCTCCTCCTGTGCCTTAACTGCGCTGCACGTCTGGGTCATACGTGACAGACGAGAGGGACACACAGCTCACAAGTTCTGGGAACAGAATTGCAGGGAAAGGCCTGGTGTGCTTGTAGTCATTCCATGGGTTTAATTCTGAAACAATTTCAGCGTTTGGCTGTGCTGTGAAACCTCCCGTGAAGGATAAAGGGCCAGGCCTCCCTTTGCACAATTGATGCAGAAAATCGTAAAGCACAGGTCTGAGGGGGAGGTTTGGGAGCTGCCCTTAGAGAAAGGTGCTGGGTGTCTCAGCAGATGTTCATACGCCAATTTGTAAACTATAAACTGAAAATACACTGGAATAAGGAATGCTTGGGCTGGTTTTTAAGGTGTCATAGCAAATAGCCTGTGTTCTTTATTTATTCTACCCTCCCTTAGCTGTTGCTCAGGATGTAGTATAATCCTGCAGAAAGGATGTTACCTGGCTTTAGAAAACTTCTCTTTGATGTAATGTCTGGATCCACTCCCTGGGTTATCTCATGTTTTCTCCTAAGCTGGTAAATCTACTGTCGATACACAGGCATTTTGTGTAACTAAATGGGCAAGAAGGGGATGAAGCTTTTTGGTTTTGTTGGAATTACTGGACATCTGTGAGCCTGTTAAGCCCTAGTTAGGCCTGTGAGTTCCAGTAGCTTGGAAGAGCTCTTTAATATGTAACCTCCTAAATTGTATGGTCGTGGTTAATGATACGTTGTTATACTTGGGTTCTGTGTAATACTTTTTGAAATTAGTTGCCCTGTGCCAGTTGTGGTTTTTAATGTTGAACTGAGGGCAGGTCAGGGGGCTCCTCAGTGTTCATCCCTGGGCTGTGAGAACCCACATTTTGGGGTGAGACCTCGGGAGCTGCTCAGCTGGACTGGGGGAGCCTTGGCCTGCTCAGTGTGGTGACAGCTGTGCAGCCCCCCAGGGCCTGCTGGGCTCCAGGAACGGGAGATAAAGCCCAGAGCAGCAAACTGAGGTGTGCTGGGAGGAGAGGCACACACAGGTCACTGCCAGGGACAGGCAAGGGGAGTTAAATCAGTTCAGTTTCCTACAGGACAAGAAGTGGAGGAAATTGAGTTGCTCCTCACTTCTTTGGTTGCCTCCTTCAGTAATTCCAGGGTGTGTAGAAGACAGAGGCTTTCTGTTCCCAGGTTTTGGTTTAGAAGAGGAAGTCTTGCTGCATGTGTGTACTAACACACAGGAGTTTGTGTCAAGAACACAAAGTGGCCTGCAAAGTGGATGCAGATGCCACAGATAGATGTTCAGAACTTCATTTTGATCTCCTTCAGTACTAAGTTAAATTAAAGAATTAGATCATTTCAATAAGTACTGGCTCAGTATCTTTCAGCATGGGTTGAATGTTTTGATGCAGCTCTTCAGGGATCTTAATAGAAGATGAAACTCCGTTTTCATTGTAGTAAATCTGTGAGTGAAAGTTAACACTGCAGTGCCAGTTTGGGACCACTGGGACTGTGCAACCAGAGGAGCAACTGCACGTCATGGAAGGGGTGAACTTCCAACTGCAGGGAAGGCCTGGGATGAAGGGAAAATGGGAAGTTCTTTCTTTCCTAAACAGAGATGCTCATCACCCTCAAAGTGGGGATCCAGCACCAGTTGTCTTCTGGCTCTTTTCATAACATGCTCTTTTAAATCAGAGTAACAGCTAGAGCAGCATCTTATCCTGTGCTTGGGACAGCCTTGCCAAATGCAGCAGGAGGGGCTGGAAGGACATGCAGAGGTTGTGGTCCCTGACGTGCTCAGAGATGTCAGAACCAGGACACTGTCACTGCCAGGGCACTCAGGGACTGAACTCAGGGAGGGTTTCTTGCCTAACACTTGCAATACTTTGTTATTTTCAAGCACATCTGATAAATCTCCCATGAAGTCATGGAGTTCTGAGTCAGAGCCTTGCTCCAAGTGAGCTGTGAGCTGTGTTTTATTTGTGGCGTTGTGTCTGTAACGTGACTTGTCACCTTGCGGTGCCACGGAGCCATCTTAGCAGCAGGATGGGAGTGTGAGCATCCAGGAGAGCAGGTGCTGCAGGAGCACAGCTGGGACTGCTGAGCCCCTCTCAGGCAGTGGGGCAGGACATTCACAGCCTTGCAGGAAATGCTGGGTAAATATTCCTGTTGGGTGAGACAGATTTGTTTCCTCCTTGGTTCTCTGCTGTTGGTCCTGCACTGCCTTGGTCACTGTTGCTGTCTTAATTGTGCTTTGTTTTAATAGAGGTTGATCTGACTTTGTGGTTAATTTTGGTGTCTGTTGGAAAAGGGGGATGGGGAGGTGGCTTCCCAACTGCAAATCAGTCTTAAAGTAAATGTAAAAGAAAATAAAAAGGCAGTCTTCTGACTACTTAATGTTTACAGTAACTGCAAGAATTCAGAGCACTTAATACCTGTATATTAAGGATACTCTTAATTTTCTAACTTCAGTTGTACATAGAAGTTTATTCATAATAAAAAGAAGGGCCAGTTAACCCATCCCGAGATTCTTTTACATTTTTCAGAAAGCAGTTTTATTGTTTCAATTAAATATTTTCAAAAACTCATGTAACAGATGAGAAGCAGTGTGCTCTCCAAGTCCTTCAGAATTTACCTTCCCCAAATGTGTTCTGTCTTTATATGGAGTTCCTTTATCAAATCCAGCCTCTCTGAAACCCCAATATCAATTTCCCCCTTGTAATTCCGGAGTTGTTGTTGAAAGAATGCTCACTTGTGTGCTCAGCACAGCATTAACAGAACAAAACAAAAACTGGCCATTCTGGTAGTGTCCAGCTGGCAGGGCGGGTAATTGGCCTGTAAACAAGTTGTATTAATCTCTGAGAAATGATTTGCAGCAATAGCAAATTACCCCTGTGCTCAGGGGGGCAACGCTGGAGCCGCAGCCCTGGATGCAGATCCTGATCCCGGGGGCTGCACGGGGACTCCAGGTCAGGGGGGTCACTGCTGGGGCCACTCCCTGCTCTGCCCCGAGTGGGGTGTCATTTGGAAGGTGACTGTGCTGCCTTCTCTTGGTCCCCACTTTTCCAGGTTACATTTCCAAAGGAAGGGTCCCCTCCTTCCTGGGGAGCTCATGATGGAATCTTCTGTAGATGAGTTAGTTTGGAGTGCCCACTGAACAGCAGATGAATTGCTCACCTATTTACAGCCACAGTTAAACAGTATTTATTTGGACTTTTGTGAAAAGAACCCCAGCCCTAGGGAATGTCTCTGGAAAGCCAATGTTAAATGTATTTCCAGGGTTCCCTGTGCATCACTGGTAGTGATGTAGTTGCACAGCTTGACAACAGAGGGAAGAATTGCACAGCAGCAACAGCCAGTTGCTTCACGTTGCTTTTTAAGTATTTTGGTTTGGGTATTTTTATTTCTCTTGTAATCTTAACTTGAAATTGTTTTTTCCAATCTTGGAAGTAGATAAAATTCAGTATGTGCTTTGTCATTAGAATATATGTATGTAGCCCAATAAAAATTTGTTATCCCTTTTAACAGCTTAAAATATATTTTGATTTTTCCTCTAAACCTCTTCACATACAAAAGGAGGATTCAGAAGAATTTCTTCTTTTTTTTGGTTAGGAAAGTCTTGTGTTTAGTATTCATCAGAGAGGAAAGATTATTTAATTAGGGCTATGATATCTCCTTCAGCCTGCAAGCAGCTAACTCCAACTCCTTAATGAGTTAACTGATGTGTGCTGTGAAATAAATTAAAAAGTAGCCCTTTTCATTAGGCACAGTAATGGAATAGTCAGGCCTTTGTGGTGGTGCTGCTGTGCTGGGGAGCTGGGATCAGTCCTGGCCTCTGCTGGGGTTCCCCCTGCTCCAGGTCTCTCCATCATCCACGTGTGCTGGATCAGCCCCTTTCTTACCCTGGCCGCTTTTTGGGGGGCAGTAGGGATTGATTTGCCTCTCGGGGTAAATTGTAGGGGTTCCTACCTTTTAAAGCTATTCTGTATTAAGCTCAGTTTTTGTTAGACTGTTGCCTCACAAGTATGTGATATAAAATCCTGCCTTTGATTTAATATTTATCATTAATTAGGGAGGTGACTTGCTCCTTTATTTACAGGCTGCATCAGCACAAGCTGCTCGTTAACTTATCATTCCCTTAATATTCCTCATGTCGGTGATAAGCTCATGCTCAGATCACAGATGTATTACTTTGCCTCCATATGGTGCTTTGTCTAATGAATTAATTAACTATTTTGGAAAAAAAAAAAAACCCTTGTGAAGATTTTTCCCCCTGGTGAAAAGTCACCCTACAAATGGTGGAAGGGTTGTTCTTCATTGGTGTTCGTGTTTGGGCATATTTTTAGTTAAAAATTGTTACCAATTCATTTAATAGTGCAATATCTGTTTCAGATGCTTGCACAGTAAACATTTGCACATGTGAATAGAGTAGGTATGAATGTTTGGGGATTTGGCACTGTGGAGTTGTGGAGTCACAGGAACTTCCATGCTTTTATGTGTCTTGCTTTGGAGGGACAAAAATAGAGTATCTAAAAGCAGCCCCAGAATCGCAGTCAGTGTTCACACATGGTGTGTCAGTAGCCTGTGAGTTCTGGCTTGCTCCATATAATTTAAAATAATTTCTCAACAAAGGAACTTTCTACTACTTGCATTATCATTTGACAGTGAAAATGTCTGGGTTTTTTTCTGTTTAAAAAGGGCTTCATCTTGGATAAGGTGTGGATGTTTAAAACTTGGAAGTAACGTTAAAGGTGAAAAGTTAATTGCATTAATTTCTGAGGGTTATAAATCTACAGTTTGATGCCTTTTGAGGGTGTCGATCAATGAGTTCTCTGTGTCTTTATAGCCCCCTGTACCTCCCACTCCCCCAGTGCCCACCTGGAGCTGCCGTGGGAAGCTCCTGCTCCTGGTTGTGTCACCAGCTCGAAATGGGGCCCCTGTGGCACCATGCTTGATATTAAATATTTAACTCTAGATAGCCAGTCACACAAAAACTGCTCATCTGCAAGTAAACAGTGACAACAAAAGTAACTTAGAGTAGATGCTGGGTACTGTCCTGTTTGACCTCTTGAAAAGCCAGGCTTAAACAGATTAAATGATTCTTTGTTATGTTTAGAGTGTATTAAAAATAATCGTAGACCTGTACTCGAACTGCCCAAACAGAAGAAATATTCTGGGTGATGTTTAATGGCAGGATAAAAAGGAGGTCAAATAATGAAGCTGCAGCTTTGTAACATGTTAATGGTGTGTGTGTGGAGCGTTATTGGCACCGAGGATCCTTTGTGTGTCCATGGGAAGGGGACAGGGAGAGCAGCAGCGTCACTTCCCTGAGGAAGCTGTTCCTTTAACACTCGTCCCTCTCACCTGAGCTGGAGCAGCCCCGGAGCTGTAACGGGATTATGATCATGTGAGGAAAAGGAGACAGGGCTGCAGGAAAGGGAGAGGCAGCGGTGAAAGCACATCCTGCCCGGGCTGTCACTGCCGGCTGCCTTAACAACCCCCGGGCACCGGAGCTGTGCGTTGATATTTAGCAAAGCGAGATTGTTCTCGGGCACAACTTGCTTGGCACGGGCTGCGTGTGCCGCTGAGCTGCCATGCTGCTGCTTTACACCTTTCTGGTCTCTTCCCTAGAATCCATCTACCGCCGCGGCGCCCGGAGATGGAGGAAGCTGTACCGAGTGAATGGGCATTTGTTCCAAGCCAAGCGCTTTAACAGAGTGAGTGCTGTGAGGGGCCGCGGCTTTGTTGGGGCGGGGGCTGCCGGGCTGGGCCACGTTATTCAGGTCACACCGAGCAGCGAGACTTGCAAGGCTTTGAATCTGGGGTGGGGTTCCTACGGGATCGGTGGAAAGGATTTGGGTTTGAAGCCTCGGAAAGGCTGTGACTGTTCAGAGCGGTGCATCCCCTCTGCCCTCCCTGTGTGTGACTTGGACTGCTCGTTAGCATAATCTACCTTCAGGACTCTTTGTCATTCTTAAAAGTCACAGCTCTCTGTGGGCTGTAACTGTTTGGAATCTGGGGTACTGCATCATCTGCGAGTTAAAGATCTGTTTGTTGAGCTAAAACACAGCTGCCTTTGGAGAGTCTGGCTTGAGCCCCATCAGCCAGTGAATGTGGCTTTAAGGCTGAGACACCTCCTTCACTTAGCCCGTTATGCCGAGTGTTGCAGCATATATTCAAATGTGGTGTGCACTTTGGGGAACTCCACTAAAAACTGAGTGCTGGGAGGGCACTCAACTCTTTCATTCAGCAGTAATTTTTTTAAAAATTGAAATTACCTTTTTTTCTTAATGTTCCCCACCTCAAAACTGCGTTGAAAGCAGGAAAAGGCCCTTAAAACTCAGTACCTTATCACCAGATATGTGAAAAATCTAAGTCATGTATCTGAATTGTCACATCCATTTGTATAATGTGCTGTGGCAACTCACTTTAATTTATGGTATGAAAATAGACTTGTATTTGTTTGCTACACAGTTCAAACATGTCTTTGAAACACTGTGAATGCATACCTGCCACATTAATAATGCAAAATGTTATAGACAATGATGTTTTAATTGAAATTAGGCCAATAGTGAACATACACATGGAGATTTTGATACCTTGTTACGATGCTCGAGTGTCACAATCCTACCCGAGACTGCTTTGACATCTGCATGCAAATGACATCATACAAATGACATCAGACAAAGCCAGAACATTCAGTAAGACAAGGCTGCATTTAGCTGAGTTGTGAGGGTGAGGTGTAACCTTCAGTCATTGGGGAAACCCTGGATGTTCAGAAATTATTGTTACTGAACAGTGCCAGGTGACTGGGAGGGATTCTTGCTGCTGGATAACTGCCCTGCAGAGGGGCTGGGAATTGAGCTGATAACTGAGCTGATGGTGTCCCCTGTCCTTGCAGAGAGCGTACTGTGGCCAGTGCAGTGAAAGGATATGGGGGCTCGGAAGGCAAGGCTACAAGTGTATCAACTGCAAGCTGTTGGTCCATAAACGTTGTCACATCCTTGTCCCACTGACCTGCAAGAGGCATATGGTGAGTGTGCAGTCTGCACAGAGCTGAGGGGGTTCACCCTGGCCCTGCTGGGGAAGTGTCCTGAGCAATTTTCGTGGCTGTCCATCTGTAACCCCTGGCAGCATTTGGGTTTCTCAGGTGTCTGTGGAGGACGAGCCTTTGGATTGAGAGCAGAGACAAAGCGAGCAAAGAAAACTCACCCTGTGACTCGAGTGTGCTCAAGCTTGAACTTGACTTCTCCCTGAGACATCTTGTGTTTGACAGATAGGTAGAGTTGTCACTGACAATCTCAGCAGTTGTTCCCTGTGGGAATGTTTGAAGAGCCAAGGCACTGGTGTGGATTTTGCACTGCTGGTTGCAGAAGGGCTTGGTGCCTTCCTGGTCTTGCCCTCTGTTTCTCCAGTCCTGCTCTGGTGTATTCCAGTGGCAATGCTGGTGTCTTCCCTAGGCTTTAAACAGCTGTATCCCTGAATTTTAGCCCTTTCCCATACTCATCCCCAGTGTTTCACTGGTGGGTGTGTGGTTTTCTAACTCAAGACTTAAAGCAGTGTTTTTCTTTAGTGGTATTGCCTGTGACTTGCCTTGGCATTCCTAATTCTTTGCCAAATAATTTATGCCCGTTGCTGTCCCTCCTGGAATAGTCCCACGTGTCTCATGAATGACACCACTGTCCACATGCAGTGTAGAACTGTCTGCTGCTGTGATCTTTACCAATTTATGCAATGCCCTTGCATAATGAGTAACAATCCATGTTCTTGTTAAGCAGGAAAGGAATATGCCAGTGCTCTAAATGCAGTCTGCAACATCATGCTCAGGTGTTTACTTTGTTGTAGTTCCATGTGAAACACAAGTCTTAGATAGAAAAAAAGTTTGAATTAGCAGTAAAATAGACCCCTCTTTCTTTCAGAAGACAGCCAGACATCTGTTGCAGTTGCAGAGAATGGCTGATGGAGCATTAAGTGTTTGCAGGCTGGTTTTCTCAGGCAGTACAAAATGGCAACACTCAGAAATGTTCAGGTTCAGAAGCACTTCCCACACAGCCCATTTTCATTCTGGAAGGGGCAGGTGTGAGGTGGCCACTGGGCTGCAGCTGCAAGGCAAGCCACGGTCACTTAAGGGGGCTGCCTAACCAGTGTGGTTGTCTCTCCTGTGCCACTCTGCTCCCAAGGATTCGGTGATGCCTGCCCAGGAACCGCGCATAGGAGAGAAGAACGACGAGGTGGATCTCCCTTCGGAAGACACCGATGGAAGTGAGTACTGGGCTGCTCTGCACTTCCTCTTGCCCTCTTTGGAGGCCCACTTTTCACTCTTCCCCGTTACAGGGAGAAGGCTGCTAACTCATCTTTCTGTTTATCAATCTCCGAGGTTATTTCTGAGAAGAGCCTTTGTAACCAAACTGCCTTGGTTTCTTTTCCAGTTCCCTACATTCCTTCCAGCCGGAAACATGACACCATTAAAGATGACTCTGAGGTATGGTTTTACAACAGCTTTGTAAATCATATTTACATTCCCCTGATCAGTCAACTTTTTATAAAAAAAGCTGATTATTTGTCCTGGTTTTTTTCTGCTACCTTTTGAAAAAGTCTGAGTGTTTTTTCTGAATTTTTATTGATTTTTTTTCCCCAGATTTCTTCTGTATTCAGCTTTTGTCACCCCAGTCATGATCCAAGATACTTTTTCTTTTCTTTCTCCTTTTCGTTTGTGCTGGAATAACAGTGATTTAGCAGAGGGTTTGATTTTATTGGCCCTTGCAACAAATGGTGGCTCTGACATTGCCTGGTGTGCTGTCCCTAATGGATGTGCACCCTCTGTCACCCTCAGGCTGTTGGTTCAGTCTGATAATACATTAACTGACCAGCCCTCTGAGAGGGTTCATAGAAATAATACCCAATCATTTATAGGCAGCTCCTGTGGAAATACAAGTAGAAAAACATACACTTGAACTCATTTTTTTTCAGCTCTTTTATAGAAGGGCTGACACAATCTCTGCACATCAAGAATGTCTGAAAAATCCCAATATGCTTCATTTCTAAAGGGCTTTGATTCATTTCTTTTAAAAGGGTCTGATATTCCCCTCTGAGCAAGGCTGCACCTTCTCCCTTTCCTACAATGCCTGTCACTACCACTCCTGTCACCCTTGAGTAGTTCTGCTCTTGGGTGACTGCCTTGTTTTCAGTCCTGTGTCTTCAGATGTTATCTCAGATTCAGAGATGGAAGGGTATAAATTAAATCACATCAGAGGGCTGTAGCTGCCGCCCTGGCTGCTGCTCAGGCTGGCTGTGGATGTTGAGGGCTGCTGTTTGCTCACCTGCCCCGGGTTCTGCTGCTCTGATTGTCCCACCTGGCTTTTGAGCTGCCCTGAAACCATCTCAGGTCTCCTGCAGAGAGGAGCTGGCACTGTGGCAGCCTTGCCTGGAGTCTTGCAGCTTAGAGCAATCTCTTCTAATAGCAGTCAATCCCAGATCAGGATCCTTTATATAAACGCTTGCCGTGGCTGCACAGAATGCTGATCTGTCTCCAAGTACAGTAGTGTGAGGTCAGATAAAAATAGGCCCCCAAAGTGTGTCAGAGCCGTGGATGGATGGGTAAAACCGGCACGTCCCAAGAACCTGCTGCACTCGTCTGGGTCAGCTGCTCCATCTGCAGCCCCACGTTCCCACAGCTAATTCCAGCCAGCAGGCAGGATGAGAAAGTTTCTTTTTTCGTTGTTTCTTTTTTTTTTTTTTTTTTTTTTTTAAATAATGGATTTGAAAATAACGTTCCTGGAAGTGTAATATTTCCTGCAAGTTCTCACACTTGAGAAATTGAGATCTGCTTCCATATGTTCCCAGGCACCTGTTAGAAATCTTCATTTTCAGTAAAACTGTGGAGAACCGAACACAGAAACTGAACCCAAGGCAGGTGTATTCATTAGCAAATGAGTGTTCCCTGATCCTGGGTTTGGAGAGCCTTTATTCACTTGTGCTGAGTACCTGGCAGAATGAGAGATGCTCTTCACTTGGAACAAAGGAAAATTCGACGTGGCTCGAGGTTCAAGGATCCCAATCAAAGCCCATTTCTCGGGGCATTGCCTTCTGCTTCCCAGGAGGGAATGTGGAAATGCTTCATGGGATGAACTAATGCCCTGAAAAACCAGTAACTCTTAGTAAGAGCAAAGCCAACAGAAACCAAACACTTCTAAAAAAAAGTGTTGTGATCAGCATTCAGATCTGTGTCCAGGGCCAAGCAACCTCAGCAGATTCTGCCCAGTGCTTTAATAGTTACTTGCTCTGGAAATGTTCTCTGTTTCCAGCATCTGTTTCTTTTTATACAGGATATCAAACCAGTCATTGATGGAATGGATGGAATTAAGATTTCTCAGGGGCTTGGACTCCAGGACTTTGATTTAATCCGAGTTATCGGCCGTGGAAGTTACGCCAAAGTTCTCCTGGTTCGGTTAAAAAAGAACGATCAGATCTATGCTATGAAAGTGGTGAAAAAGGAACTGGTCCATGATGACGAGGTAAAAGTTTGTGTCAATTGAATTCTGTTACGTGTTATAAAAGCTTGGGATGCTGTAACAGGAAACATTCAGCTGAGCAAGCAGCTCATGGTTCAGACTTTCCTGTCAGAGTTTTCCTGACTTTGGAACTCATTTGTCCCCAGCTGTCCGCAGGAAGCACCAGGGGGAAATCTGAGAGAGATCTCCCTTGTTTTAATAACAATTAACAGTTATTAATAGTCTTGGTAGCACTTATGTATTAAATATTCCAACCTGGACATCCTAATCTGTAAGTGATGAGATAAATGGGGAATTAGTGCACTTAATTTGGAAAGGAAACAAAGATGTTTTCTGAGGCAAAAGCATTGTCTGCATGTCAGAAAAGGAGCTGAAAGTGTGTTCTTACAGGCCTGCTGGTGGAGCTTGTGTGCAAGAGGCACATACCCTGGGATGTTTTCTCCAGGAGTTCAGAAGTGCTGCTGCTGCCACTCTAGGTCTCTGTTTTCTGTTTGCCACAGGAATGGGCTGCGTTTCTCAATTCCTTCCAAATTCCTGTTAACATTTTTTTAATCCAAGATCTCAAATGCACAAGTTTGGGGGGAAAAAAAACCAAAACCTCAACAACCCCTTCCATCTTTTTCCTATAATATTCACACTTTTTTGAAAGTAGGATGCTCAGGGAAAAAAGCCCCAAGCACTGTTTAAGTACTATTTGTGTTGGTAGTTTCAATCAGTAGCTCTGGCTGTCATGTTTGTCATTATTCCAGTTCTTCTGAAATCCTCGGGCTTGCTCATGTGTTTGATGTTTGCCTCCAAGAACAAAGATGAGAGTGCTGGGTGGTTTCTTCAGGTTTCCAAGAAGGCAGAAGCTGAACTGCTGTTCCAGGGTTAGGCAGCAGCTTCTGAGAACCAGAGGTGGATGAGAAGAGGCTTTCTTGAACAGTGGCTCTCATAATTACACAGCAGATTGAGCTAATTGGCTTTTCTCTTCCCTGAGATAGGCTGCAAATGAAATTCTGGGCACTGATAGGAGATTCGCTGAATTCTGGGAGTGCCTGAGAATATTGCGAGTAATGGGAGTTTCACCTTGTGAGTGCTTCATGGGGAAGGAAAATCAATTACACAGCAAGGATCAGCAGCTTTCAATTGGCTTGTGCTTTCCAGGGAATGGTTGATAGTGCAGACAAGTGAGACAGAAGCAAATCAAATACCTGGGCTTCAGCTGGGAAATTTTCTACGCTGAATTTTGCACTAGTACAGCACTGATGCATGAGCACACAAGTGTGATTAATTCATTCCCTGGGCTTAATTTAAAGAGCAGCTCATTCAGTAACCCCAGAAAGAAGTGGACATATTTATTGCCTTATTCAAAGCAGGACTTTTGGCTCTCGTTTGGATCCATTTTTACCCTTCCGAGGTGTTGTATCTTTCAGAGTGTCTGAACACAAAACCTCTCAGGTTTATTTAGTTTGATAGTAACACTTCTTAGTTCCTTTGGGACTGCAGTGTCACTGGCCACCCCTGCCAGGAAGGCCTGGTTTCTCACTCCCTGTATTTATTGTCTCCACATTGGTTGGAGAGCTGGAAGTATCTGCAGATATCCTGAAAATAGAGGATTTTTAGAACAATTACGTTTCTGCTATATTGGCAGGGTGACACATGATCAGTGCATTGCAGGAGGAGTGAATTTCTACTGCTGAAACTCTCTGTAGGGTTTAAATTGTGGATGGTTACATGAAATAATGCTCATTGCTTCCTTATCAGGCACCTGAGTTTGCAGAACATTTAGACTTGAGTAGATTTTTGTGATGTGGTTTTGCACTGGGTATTCAGGACTTTCCCTGGTGAAGGATTAAAGGTATTGTGATGCTTTTAATGATTTTTGGCTGGACCAACTAAGCAGTTTCATTGAATTAAATTTGAATTTCAGATGAGAAGATGGAGTCCAGTTTATTTGAACCTTTTAAAAACTGCAGATTCTCAGTGCTGGTGTTACTGGCATGAGCTGCTTCAGCAGCTCTGGGGTCACTTATCTGAGAACTGAATTCATTTCCATGCAGCATAATGAGCAGTGTATCAAATATTGCAGATGTCTGATATTTGTAAGGGCTTCAATTCTGTGCAGAGCTTTCTCAAATGGTTCAGAAACCTCTCAGCGTGTAAGGGAATGCCAGTGTTTAATAACGGCCTCCAGGCTTCAGGGGGTGTTGTGTTTCTGGGACAGTGCTGGTGTGTGTGAGGCAGCACAGATGCTCAGTGTTCACTGGGCATACCCCCAGTGCTCATCCAGCAGGAGTTCTGATTGTTCAATTACTCTGTTGCAGGATATTGATTGGGTACAGACAGAGAAACACGTGTTTGAGCAGGCATCCAGTAACCCGTTCCTGGTCGGTTTGCATTCCTGCTTTCAGACCACGAGTCGGTAAGAACGACCTGAAACTCTTTTTGTGCTGAAGGGCTGCTCCCAGGCGGGCTCCTGCCAGCCCTCAGCAGGGCTGTGGGGAGGGAGCAGTGCTGGGGGGAGTCCCTGCCCAGCCCAGCCAGCTCTAGGGGGGCACCGCGGGCAGCGTGGCGGGGCAGGGGTGAAGGCAGAGCAGGAGCTGTCCAGGGAGCAGTGCTGAGACTCTGCTGAGGGGGGCCAAGTGAGTTCTCTGAGTTGGTGGAGAGTGCCCTTGGAACCCATTAACTGTGTTATATACTTTCAGATTGTTTCTTGTCATAGAGTATGTAAATGGGGGAGACCTCATGTTCCATATGCAACGGCAAAGGAAGCTCCCTGAAGAACATGCAAGGTATTTCCTGACCCACGTGGAGTGCTTGTGGTGCTTTCATGTTTGTACAATTAACAAAATTTATTGCATTAAAAAAAAAAAAAGCAAGCTTGATTCTTAAGTTTAGAATGTCCTGCCCTGGGAAGAAATGTTAATGGTGTTTTTTGAAGGGTTTTTTGAAATAGAGCAAGCACTTAAGTAGCAACAGTTATTCCTATTTACTCCTCTTTATTGCTTCATATTTAGGTAATGCCTCTTTGATCTGTTGATAGAAAGTGCAACTATTCTACTTAATTTGGTCTTATGTTGAATTAATACAGTGTTGGTAGGAGAAGATGAAAAAAAACCATTTTGCACTGCCCTGCACTGCACAAAGTCTCACTTTATAAGCTGAAAACACAGATCTCCCATCTCATACTTGGAATTTTCAGCAAAAGATAAAAGATAAAGAGCAAATATTTTCTTAATTAACAGAATAAAAAAATAATCTCTCACATTTAATTTAGGGAATGGTCTTATAAGAGATCAGTGTCCTTATGAATAAACATGGCTTGGATTTGTTATACTGTTGAAAGATAAACGTTGACTGTAAAGTGATGTTTGTAAGAACAGACATTTAAATTGCACCAGCTTTTGTACCACCTTCATGCTAACATGAATTTTCTCCTTTTTAATTTCAGGTTTTATGCTGCTGAAATTTGTATAGCTCTGAACTTCCTCCATGAAAGGGGCATCATCTACAGAGATCTCAAACTGGACAATGTTCTCTTAGATGCAGAGGGCCACATCAAATTAACAGACTATGGCATGTGCAAGGTGGGGTTTGCCTGGTGTTTCGTTGTCCCTCAGCTGTCCCTCTGGTGATGCTGTTGAGTCAAGTGCTGCATCCATTTTGGAAAGGACTTCCACACTGTTCAGCTGATTTTTTTTAAAATGTCTCTGTAAATAGTGAGCAAAATGTTGTTGCACACATGTTGTGACTCAGTTTTAACTGTGGAGTCATAACCAGTTGTGATGCTGTGAGTATTTATTTTGTGAAAGGAGGCTCTTTAGACTCCCTCATGACTTGGCTTTTTAAGTCTAATGAAGGGAAATTCCCAGTAAAGGAGGTCAGCTTTTAATTTCTGAACTGATTTCTGCATGTAGGAAGGTTTGGGCCCTGGTGACACTACAAGCACTTTCTGTGGGACACCAAATTACATCGCACCAGAGATCCTCAGAGGAGAAGAGTATGGTAAGTTCTGACTGCACAGTTACCATAACTCGAGTTGTGGGTTTCAAATACAACCATTCTTAGATTTCTACATTCCTGTGCTGTTATGTATTGAGATCCCACAGGTTACATTTGTAATCCCAGCTCAGGAAACTCCAACTTGCCCAGTGACAGTGTAAATGTAGTGTGCTGATGATGGAGGTGATGGTGGTGTGTGTGTGTGTGTGCAGGGTTCAGTGTGCAGTGCTGGCTCTGGCAGTGCTGATGGTGGAGGTGATGGAGATGGTGGTGTTTGTTGTGTGCAGGGTTCAGTGTGCTGGTGATGGAGGTGATGGAGGTGGTGGTGTTTGTTGTGTGCAGGGTTCAGTGTGCTGATGGTGGAGGTGATGGAGGTGATGGTGTTTGTTGTGTGCAGGGTTCAGTGTGCTGATGGTGGAGGTGATGGAGGTGATGGTGTTTGTTGTGTGCAGGGTTCAGCGTGGACTGGTGGGCGCTGGGCGTGCTGATGTTCGAGATGATGGCGGGACGGTCCCCGTTCGACATCATCACTGACAATCCAGACATGAACACTGAAGATTACCTCTTCCAAGGTACAGCCCCTCGGGGTTTTTTGGTTGTTCTGGGGGAGAGAGGAGGACAATGGGCACTTTGCTTGGGGCACTGGGCTCTCCTGTCCCATTGTTACCCCCCACTGCTGCTCTGGGGATCGTGCAGCTGCCCAGTCCTTAACAGGCAAAGCCTTCTCCACACCAGTTCTGCAGCTCTGTAACAGTCTGTCACAGGGTGTCATTCATATTACATTACCTGCTGTTTAAAAACACTCTTTCCTATATACTGAGGACACTGAAAGTTTTATTTCCTGTTTAAACAGGAGCAAAAGATAATGGTTAACAAGTCTCTTAGGAAATCTTGAAATGTCAGTCTAACAGTGCCTTGAATTACTGTAGCTCTTTGTTAGCTTTGCTTTAAATAATTACTTTATCTTCCCATTTTCCAACTGGTTCCACATTGGCATGATGGGTGTTTGTATTGAAGTCATGGTCGGTGTCACAGACCAATGTTGCTGTTTTTTAACCTGTAACAGTTATTCTTGAGAAGCCAATCCGGATTCCAAGGTTTCTTTCTGTCAAGGCTTCCCACGTGTTAAAAGGATTTTTAAACAAGGTAAATAACATTCTCTTATTTTTAGCATCTGAGAGCTGGAAGTCAGAGCTTCCTGTTGAAAGCGATACAGTTAAGAAGTTAATCTGCTTACCCTTAGGAAAATCTGTAAAACCTTGGTATCCTCCACGTTAAAAACCCCATTTCTTACTTGCAAATTTACCGAGGGAATTCCACAGCACGGACTTGATTTAAAAGCCTGCTCTTAGTTGGGAAAAAGATAACTGTAGGATTGCTTATAAACTCTTTTCTGTAATACTTATTGCTCATTTAATTAAGCTGCTTGAAATCTGTGGAATCATTAATGGAGAAAAGGATATGAATTATGCATTACTAAATAAATCTCTTATTTTGAGAATTTGTAAAGTATCATTTAAAAATTAATTTTCCAAGTAACTTTTATTTTAAAACAACAAGAACGAGAATGCCGTGCTGGCTGTGGTGTGTTTGCCCCAGCAGCAGCTGGCACAGCCCTGGCAGTGCTGGGGCTGTGTGTGGGTGCTGGGAGGGTGCAGTGCTGGGGCTTGCAGGGTGTAACACGGTCCATGTCCCCCAGGATCCCAAAGAAAGGCTGGGCTGTCAGCCCCAGACAGGCTTTGCTGACATCAAGTCCCACACGTTCTTCCGCAGCATCGACTGGGATCTGGTGAGAGCCACTGCTCGTGTGGGGGTGTGCTGGGGAGAGCTGCTCTGCTGTGTCCACTGTGTGCATGTGAACACCCCCTGCAGACAGGAGTGCAGCTCACAGCTGGGAGAGCTGCTCTGCTGTGTCCACTGTGTGCATGTGAACACCCCCTGCAGACAGGAGTGCAGCTCAGAGCTGGGAGAGCTGCTCTGCTGTGTCCACTGTGTGCATGTGAGCACCCCCCTGCAGACAGGAGTGCAGCTCAGAGCTGGGAGAGCTGCTCTGCTTTCCCTGGGGGTGGAGAGCCAGGCTTGCCTTCATCACCCCCATGGAAACAGCTTTGTTCCACCACCAGAAACCTGACCTGGCTTCCCAGCTCTGAGGATGGCTATGGCTTGGGGGGTATCACTTCTAAAATGTGAGTTTTGGATGACATGAAAGCGCTGGTGGGACCGTTTATTCCCTGGGTGCAGACTGTGCAAAAAGCCAGCCCTTTGGAATGCTGTCCCAGCACCTCATTGCTCCTGGGGATCAGAAACCTCCTCTGCCTTGCCAGGGATGTTTGTGGGTGATTAACACAACTCACAGATGGGGTCAACTGTCAGGATTGCCAATTCCATCACTCCTAAAATCAGGGTCACTCAGGGTTTAGGAAGCTGAGGAGGTGTGAGCAGCATCAGTCCCTCTGTTCAGGATGTGGCCTGTGAGCAGTGGGGTTGTTTATGAAGGGTCTCTCTTGCTCTCAGGTTTTCTTTGGTACTGCTGCTGTGAGGGAGGTTCTTGGATCCTGGGGGAGTAGATGACTTGCATTTCAGTGGGTTTGCAAGCATAAAATTGTATTGAAATTGTTGGGTTTTTTTAATCTGCTGCTACTTGGTAATTGTGTTCCTTCTGTCTTCAGCATGGAAAGCATCCCAGAAATGACATCCTAATGTTTGTTGGCACTTGAGCAGTAGAACTGCTCAGTCAGGAGCACTCCCCTATCAGCACTGTGTTTTTAATACCCAGCTAACAGTTGAAAAGCAGGGATGCAGTATTCCATGGTCCTGGGGAGCACAGGAAGGGGCAGCAGGGCTGCAGTGACACGAGAGGTTCAGGGCAGGGTTTTTTAAAAAACCAGGAAATACTGAGGTGATCTGTTTTGTGATATGATTAAGGAGAGTGCTGCTCGGGAGGATCAACACATCAGATAAATTTAAAGCTAAATCTCAAATAAGTGTTGGGAAATACATTCAGGAGAAAATGAAAAACTACTTGGAAAGCTTTTTTAGTTATTGGAATCTTGTACTCACCCCCTCCATTTCAAAGGAAAATTTTGACTTAAAAGCTTTTCCAACTCTTTTCAAGTTGAGACAGAAGGAAAGGAGTCCAATGCTGACTAAAAACTCCTTCTGTGCAGCTTGAGCTACATGGAAAAATAAATACAGGGAAAGGGAACACGCGGAGCAGGAACATTTCTCCTGGTTTAGTCACCAGAGCTGTGTGTGGAGCTCCTCACACTGCTCAGTGTGCTCAGGATGGCTCAGGGCTGCTGAGTGCAGTGCTGGGTGCAGCCTGGCAGCTTAGGAGAGCACTGCAAGGGTTGAATTGTTGGGGGTTGTGCTGTCAGACACAGCTGAGGTGTGCTGGGTCTGTTGAGTTGTTGGGGGTTGTGCTGTCAGACACAGCTGAGGTGTGCTGGGTCTGTTGCATTGTTGGGGGTTGTGCTGTGCAGAGCTGAGGTGTGCTGGGTCTGTTGCATTGTTGGGGTTGTGCTGTCAGACACAGCTGAGGTGTGCTGGGTCTGTTGCGTTGTTGGGGGTTGTGCTGTGCAGAGCTGAGGTGTGCTGGGTCTGTTGAGTTGTTGGGGGTTGTGCTGTGCAGAGCTGAGGTGTGCTGGGTCTGTTGCATTGTTGGGGGTTGTGCTGTGCAGAGCTGAGGTGTGCTGGGTCTGTTGAATTGTTGGGGGTTGTGCTGTGCAGAGCTGAGGTGTGCTGGGTGTGTTGAGTTGTTGGGGGTTGTGCTGTGCAGAGCTGAGGTGTGCTGGGTCTGTTGAATTGTTGGGGGTTGTGCTGTCAGACACAGCTGAGGTGTGCTGGGTCTGTTGAATTGTTGGGGGTTGTGCTGTCAGACACAGCTGAGGTGTGCTGGGTCTGTTGCATTGTTGGGGGTTGTGCTGTCAGACACAGCTGAGGTGTGCTGGGTCTGTTGCATTGTTGGGGGTTGTGCTGTGCAGAGCTGAGGTGTGCTGGGTCTGTTGAATTGTTGGGGGTTGTGCTGTCAGCAGAGCTGAGGTGTGCTGGGTCTGTTCCCCGGCCTGTGCCCCATGTGACGTGGGCACTGATGCTCCTCTGCATTGGCACTTGGGGCAGTTGGTTTGGTGTCCCATTCCATGTCCTGATTTCTGCTCTCCCGTGTCTCTGTCAGCTGGAGAAGAAGCAGACGACCCCTCCGTTCCAGCCGCAGATCACGGACGATTACGGCTTGGACAACTTCGACACGCAGTTCACCAGCGAGCCCGTGCAGCTCACCCCGGACGATGAGTACGTGCTGCTTCCCCCACCCGCCTGCAGTGACCACTCAGTAACCACTGGGTGTGTCAGGCACTGCAGAGGGGCTGTGCTGGCTCAGGGCAGAGCTGTGTCACAGTGAACTCACACTGCACCTGCCTGTCTTGCATCACTTACACTGCTCCGGTGAACTAAACCCCTGCTTCCTTTGTTTTTCAGAGATATCATAAAGCGAATAGATCAGTCAGAATTTGAAGGATTTGAATATATTAATCCATTGTTGCTGTCAACAGAAGAAACAGTATGAAGGGCTGAGCTGGTTGGGGACAGTGTGACTGCCATTAATTTATCCTTAACTCCAGTATATGCATGCGAGGCTGGGACTGCTCACTCGGGATGGAGACCAATGATCTGAAAACAAATCTGCTGCTGCAAATCAAAGAAGAGAGTAACGCTTTTGGTGGGTGTCCTCTGCCACTTAGTGATTCCTGAGTTCTGGGCACTGACACAACTGGCTTCATTAATGAAGGAATTTGCATTTTGTGCCTGTTTCATGAAGGATTCAAGCGTTCATTGCATCCCTGCAAAAGGAGATCATGAGAAACTTTGAGATCCACACACCTTCTACAAACATTTGATGCAATGAGCTCCCAGTTGAAGAGTATTCCAGTGTAACATCCTGAAGAATAAAGTATATTACGGTGGTGTTGAAGCTTATTTTTGATGCCTTTTTTCACAAGTGGTACCTGTCTAAACGTCTCAGATATATTTAAAAGGAGTTGTGTTTTATTAGCAATCAAAACATAAATTTGGGTACAAGATTTAAGTGCCTAAATGGATAAACTGCATTGAAGGATTATTGCATATTTGGAACGTTCTTACACCTGGTAAGTTCTGCTTGTTAATATTAAGTAACCATTTCCATCTGAAACATACAGTTCACAGCTGCAGCCTGAGGTTTAGTTGTATTTTTATGGAATTTGGAATGCAGAGTGACTCCGTGAGATTAATTCCAAATTAGAATCTACAGTATCGATTTCTAAATCTGTTGTCTTAAAACTCCAAATTTACCAAAACGTAGAGATTGAAGAAAACTAAATTTGCACACACAGGATTTCTGAACATACTTAAGCAGTGCCTACACCTACAATGATGTTGTGTTGTATATTAGATTTTTGAGAAGTATTTTTATCAACAGTACAAATATTCAGAAGTAGAGCAAAAGCATAATAAAGCATAGCCTTAAAGTTTAAGTAGTAAATCTAGAATAACCATAAGATAAAATCCATTTTCCTGATAAAGCACACCTCCTACTTCTGTAAACTGTCTGCTTTCCTCAGTGTCCATTAACAACTCTCGCTCTGCGCCACAGAACGGGGTGCTCAGGAAGAGCTCACATGGGAGTGGTGAAGCCCTTTAATGGCAGACAGACAAATGCCCAGAAATGGGGGACAGCAAGGACAAGGCTCAGCTCCCCGTGGGCACAGGGGGTGTCAGGGCACAGGGGGTGTCGGTGTGGGGCTGACACTGCTGGGTTGTGCAGACAGGAGGGAAAGGAGCCTGTGGGGAGGAAGCCAAGGAGAGAGCTGAGCCCTGGCCCCTCCCTGCTGTGGCCAAGGCAGGAGCGATTGGGACGCTGTCACTTTGTTTCCATTAACCTCTGGTTTTCTCAGGGTACAGCATTGCATTCGGTGCTGAACATGACATCTTTGGGATTCCCATCCAAGTCATGAGGTGCTAGGACCAGACTGCCAAAACATTGAAGTAATTAATCACTGATTAACAATCTGTTTTGTATCCCCTCATTAGCCACAATTATGCAGACCTGTGGTTGTTGAGTTCTAGGAATCCCATTCAGGTTTCAGTTGGGGGTTTCTCTGTTGGACTGTAGCTTTTCATATTAAGCAAGATGTGTTTTAATCAGCACTAAATAATTTAACTAGTAAGAAGTACTTGCCTCAAATGCCTGGACTTTAGATACTTTATTATCTACTAAAGGCAACATTACCTTTTAAATGTAATCTGACATTTTTTTAATTACTCCCTTTCCCCCTTCTCCCTCTTACTTTATTTACCCTGAATAACTTCTCTTTCAGTGTTTTCAGCTCCCCTGGTACTAAAGGTGATCAGGAGTGATCAGAGTGACTGCAGGCAGCTCATGAGTGGAAAAGTGACAGGTTAAGCTGTCCTTTGACATGCCAGGGCATGGAACTTTAAACTGGAAATATTAAGAAATGTGGGTTGGGGGTTTTTTTAACCTTTTTTTCTAGGTTTCAGAACATTTTGGGAGGGAGGGAAGGAAGAACAGGAAGACACATTTTGCTAAACAAACATTGTAAAGACTACTTGATTTTTATTTAAGAATTTACAGGCATTTACAATGTTGCTGTGTTGCCAAATAGTTTGCTGGGTACAAGTTTGGTTGCTCATGTGCAAGTGTTTGAATAATGTTCTGTTCATGATGAAGGGGAAATTTTTTATATAAAGTACTTGTTTTATAAATAAAAGAAAATGAAGGATGTAATTAAATGTGTGGTTTGGAAAAAAAAAATCCTAATATATTACAAATGGATCTGGTAATGATATATAGTTGTCTTATTTGAAATAGTAAATGAAATTCTAGCTAATTTAATGATTGTAAAACAGTAAATATGTTCTTGTAGTTTTGTATAATTAATTAGTTGGGATCTTTGCTGACCAGTTTTAATTGTGCAGAAGATGGTATACTAATCCATAACAGCTGAGATCATTTATATTCTTGCACATCTATTAAAGACTTTAATGAGAAAGTGAACAGACTGTTATTATTTATCAGTAACCTGGGCTGTGTCCAACGTCTGCAAGAGACCCCAGGGGAGTGGAATGCAGAGGAGCCTTCCTGGCTGCCCCTCCTGCCCCCCTGTTTGTCTGTCCCTGCCTCAGCTCAGCTGCATCCCCAGAGCAGCAGCTGAGCCCCCTCAGCCCCTCAGGCTCGGGGGGTCCCAGCCCAGCCTTGCTGGGACTGACACAGAACCCGCCCTCGGCTCAGGGACCGCCCCATTCTCCCTGTGCAGTTCAGCGGGGCTGGCCCGGTGTTCTCTCTGCAGCTTAATTAGAGCAGTCACGGTAATCACTTGATTAAACTGCTACTGACTTAGAAACCTGCCCAGGAAGGGTGTGAGTTTAGCTGGGCCCCCTCAGAGACACGAAACCTGCACCCCCTTTATATGGGTTGGGGGGTGTTTAAAATGGGTACACTCGCAGAATCAGCTGTACAACTACACCTTCCTAGATAGGAATATCATGAAAATTTCTAAGCTCACGTGACTTTTTAATTAAACTTCTTTTTACAGATTACCTGTTTAGTAAAAAATACCAGTAAACTTTCAGATGAGGGTAACAGATGTCTCTTGTGCAGCTGTTTCCTCTGCACCAAGAGCTTCCACGCTCCGCTGCCTCAGACCACGCAGGGGCTCCAGGGATTTCCAGCAGTACCCTTTTTCAGGAGTACCAGGCCTGATTTCCCTGGGGGTCTCCCCAGAGCACCATTTTCAGAACTAGAACTACTTTACCTGCATTTGAGAGGATTTAAAATAAAAAGACCCTTGACACTTGACTGCTTTGTGATCCGAAAGTTTGAGCCGAGGATGTGCTTCCTTGACACATTTTTCCTTTTCCTTTGAGAGAGGTTCATCCTTGGCCTTGTTCCTTTGCTCTCCATTCTCCTGGATTTACCACATGACATCATCTGCACTCTCAGACAAGCACCTGGCCAGGTGCCCATCGATGTCCAGCTGGGAGAGCCTGCAAACACAGGGGGTGTGCAGTGAGAAACACTCACAGTGCTTTATTGACACTTCCTTACCCTCCCTCTCACACGTGTCCTTAGGGGGGGTCACTCCTGTGCCCAGCAGAGCTGCAGTCCCTGCAGAACTGCCTTTACTGGTACCTGCTGCTGAAAGTTTTAAGGGTTGGAGGACCTGCCCAAAAGCACTTTTTCAGCATCTCTGGCAGCCCAAGTACCCTGATGTGGTGTTGGCTGCAAGGGACAGCACAGTTCCTGTTCTAGAGCAGGTACTCAGCACATGAACGGATTAAAGCAGGTAATTCTGACAGTTAAGAACTTTGCAGTACAAGTTTTTGTCTGTTTTCATTATTTTGCAAATAGGGAGTGCATCCAGAACCAGGCAGGGCTCTGTTTACTGGGAAGTTATAAAAACACCCACCAGAAGCAAAACCAAAACACAACTCCCCCTCCAACTTACGTTCCACTGAACTGCGTCAGGCACATGGGACAACTGTCGAGAGCTGCAGATCCTCCACTCCGCTTTTCCAGCCTCTCCTCGCCGCTCCCGGCCCCAGGAACGCTCCCTCCAGGCTCCCCTGCAGGCACAGCTCTGTCCTCCCCGGCTGGAACCTCCCCTGGGGCTGGGGCTCTTCCTTGCCCCTCTCTCTCCTGTCTCCCCCACCGCTCTGTGCAGCCCCTGGGAGGTGCTGCTGGGGCCTGGAAGCTCTCACAGAGCCTGGTGCCCAGGGCTGTGCAGAGCTCCTGTGTCCAGGGAGTTCTCGTGGCTCAGGACTCGCTCCAGGGTTGGAAATGCCTTTTGTGCCTTCCCCAGCTGTGGTTTTGCCTTGCTCTGTACTGGTGCCCCTGCAGGTGTCCTCAGCTGTGGGTGATAAACTGGGAAGCTGATCTGCTTGGCCCCACCCTGTACGTGACTCGTTGCTCTGGCTCTGGGAGCTGAAATCCTTGGGGTCCAGACACTGTTCCATGTGAAAAGGTGGGAATGGCACCCATGGAAAGTCTCTCATTCCTGCTGTGAAGACTTCCTGGTGTCCTGGACTCTCCTCCTCAGCACCCTACAACACACAGAGCATGCCCCAAACAGATGCAGCTCAATCAGCACATGAAGTGAACACACTGCAGATACTGAGAAGGCTGAGCTACAGTGAAGAACATTTGATTTCCATCCCTGTCCAGCACACATAAAGCAATCAAGAGCTTCCTGGAGCTGATGGAATATGTGTCTTCCCTTAACATTTCTAAATGGATACAGTGGGGACTCGGTATGTTCCAGAGAGACTGAGGACAAAAACAACCACCTCGAGACAAAAAGTGCTTTATAAGGACTGATTTCTGTGTCGTGGCCTTGCCCAGCGCTATCGGGGCGATGCCAGGGTGGTTCCTGTGTCATTAACCCTCTGTTACAGTCTGCCTTTCCCACTCCCATTCCTCAGGAAGATCCTGGTGCTCGGGGCAGTCGCCATCCCTACACAGGCCCCCTCTTCCCAGCGAAACGTTGGAAAGGATTTGCCATACTGAGAAAAAACAACCCTGTGGTAGCTGCCCTTCCACTGCTGCCACATCATTACATGTGGAGATCAAAGGGCTGGAACCTCACAGCTCGGAAGGCTCTGGCAGGTGGTTTCCCCATCATCCAGGCTGCTGCTGTTGGAAGCAGGACACAAAGTGCACAAACCAAGGATACAGCACGCTACCTTTTCCAAGAACTCCGGAAGGCTGGGCACCGTGTCCCAGTTTGTGCAGTGCAGATCTCGACTGATGTCTTTCAGTAACAAAATCCAGGTTTTTTCACACTCATTTAAGTCTTCCTTTTCAAACCAGGGACATCTGTCAGTCGACGTCCTGGAAAGACAGACACAGGGGTTTGAGGGTGGGAGAGAGGAAAGAAAAAACTCTGCATTGGTATTAGTTTGCCTCCTTTTTTCTGCAACACAAAGACATTATTTAACCTGTAAACTAATTTTTACAGCTTCCTATGACTTACATAACTTGTACTGCAATAAAAAAAAATCCAATTTTTTTTAAATTACTGTCTAAACACCCTCTTTCCTCCTTGTAACAAATGAGCTGTGGATGTTTATTACTGTCTTCACTTCCAAGTGAAACAGTGCAGTGCAGATACTGGGGTTGTTTCTCAAATACTGAACTTGACGCCTGCTGAGCACAGAAATCATGGAAATGTTTGCACTGAGGGTGGCAATTGCATTGGTTCCTACGAATTCCTGGCCATTCCCATACTGCCATTGGAAATTCTCTTTCCAAACAACTTGATTTAATGGGTCCTAGGAAGGCTTTAGGAAGTTTAACTACAAGCATTAAAAGGGTTTTATACGAGTAATGCCGTAGAAAGACAATTCCAAAGAGAAGGATGGATTGCTAATGTCACAATGCTATTTCCAGCGTTCCCGCTTCTTTCTGATGTGTTTTCTCGGATCAGTGTGCAGGAATGAAGCTGCACTGAGAAGAAATTAGAAGAAATTAGAAACTACAAGCCCTCAAAGAGCGGAGTGATGAAGCCCCTCAGCCTCTGTGGAGGGGACACGGCATGAGGGCTCGTCCCCACGGCTTCAGACAAGAACCCAGCCCCTCACTGCCTCAGCCTTCGGGCCCAGGGCCCGCTGTGCTTTATGCTGCAGCTTTGTGTCTATTTTTAAAGGCGCTACAGGGGGTGTTTTATGAAATAACCTTTAACACAGTCAGTAACGAGGCCCCGATCTGAGGGCCGCGGGTCGAGGGGGCCGTGCAGGCCCGGCCCGGGCGAGGCGCTCCGGGCTCCGGAGCCGATCTGATCCCGCCCGGTGCCCCCCGAATCCATCCCCTCCGATCCCCTCCGATGCCCGCGGTGTTCGTTGACCCGGCCCGGTGCGATCCCCCCGGCCCCGACTCACGGGCGGCGCGGGGGTGTCTCTGGGCCGGGGCCGGGGCCGGGGCCGGGCGGCGCCGCGCGGGGCTTCAGGCGCAGCTTGGCCGCTCCTTCCTCGCCCATGGCCGGGGCTCCCCGCGCCTCGCCGGGGGACGGCGCTGCGGGCGGCGAGGTCTCCTCCTCCCGCCTCCCTCCTCCTGGCCCGCCGCCACGGCCGCGCCTCTCCGCCCTCAGAGCCGCCCTCACGGCGCGGGGCGGGGAGGCTCTGAGGGCGCCCTGAGGGGAGGGCGCCCTGAGGGGAGCGCGCCCGCCCTTCCACAGGCCCGTCTCGCCTGAGGGGGCTGGTCTGCCTCGGAGAACAGCCCTGTTTGTGCTGGTTTTGGCGCTCGCCGGTGCTGTGTCCGCAGCGGTTCGGTGTGCTCGGGAGCCCCCGGCGCTGAGGGCACAAGATGGCGGCGGGCCGAGCGCTGCCGCCATGGCCCCGCCGAGCCTGGGCCGGGCCGCGGCTGCCGCTGGGCACCCAAATTACAAACACCGGCAGCCACCGCCGCTCTAACTTATTATCTTTCGGGAAAGAGTCTGAAGTGATGCGGTTTGACGTTGCTGGCGGGAATGTCGCTGGGTGACTCGAAATAAAGAGCGTGTTAGGGTGGGTTTAAAGCGCTCGTCTGGCCTTCTCAAAAACACGTCAGGGAAACGGTGACACACACTTCGTCCTCCAGCGGTAGATGAAAGAATCACAAAGTGACTCTGCTGTTTAAATTCTTCACGGTCGAATATGAGAATAATTGTGCGAGGAAATAAAAAAAATCCTGTTTGGTAACAGGTGTTTATGAGGGAGAGCGGGGTGCAAAGCGGCCTTTTCCATAAAACCGAGTTATTATTGGTAAAAAATGAATCCGAGTTCACATTCCTTTTCCGCAACTGAATTTGTGCACCACCACTGGGTGTCTGTGGACTGTTTCATCCTTGAATTCTTCCGAGCGAAAAGGAGGCATCAATATTGACTGTGCTTTAGTCACACCTGTGAATTATCATGTTGATCACACAGCCCAGCGAAAAGTCATTACTTTAACCTGACTTCAAACACGTCTTGAGATCTGAACCTTGAAAGTGGCATTTGGGTGTCAGAGTTTGAGATTCGCATTCCCCCTGGGCTGGTGGATTGAACCCGAGCGGGGACAGCTCCAGCCACGCACACCCCGTGGTTTTCCAGCTGAAGATGATCCAGTCAGTGCAGCCCAGGATCTGGGAGGCTCAGCCCAGCTTTCACCTTTCCCGTATTAACTCAGGTACTTGGTATTTCTGTGAGTCCATCATGTCTTTGACTCTATGGGATAACTGATTTCTTAACATTTATAGCATTAATGGGTCTCTTTTTTGTATAAGAGTGAGGATAAAGGTGTTGGAAGTGGGAAGTGTTTGGTTACTGCTGGGATTTGTATCAGCTTCTACAACAGACAGCCCAGCTGAAAAGTAAAAATAATAACAAATAGTCACAGCAGAGTGCCAGCATTTCAGCTGTGTGATGGGCAGACTAAAATGAGAATGAACATGGGAAAGAAATGACGGTGGAAAAGCCAGCTGCTCTCACACAGACTAACATTTTCCCACTTTAATATCTGTTACAGCTCCTGCAGTGCCAAGGGAACACCAGGACAGTCACAGTGTTCTGCCTGTCATTTTGGTTGCCATTCAGAAGCTGCTTCCCAGTGTGTGAAACGAGATCCCAGGAAATAGGTCCTCCTCTCCTCCTTTGTCGGGAAGGGCGTTCTCCCAGAAGTTGCAGGTGGAACAAGGTAAGCTGAACAGGGGCAAGGGGTGAGTTGGGATCTGAGGGTGTTAGGCCTGCTGTGGAGAGGAAGGTGATGGCAGCAGGGATGGAGCAAAGAACGGCAAGAGGGAGTGTGTGTAAATAAAGCAAAAATGGAGATTGGAGAGGGGATCGATCACGGGAGGGGTGGGAAATGAGATGACAGAGGAGGGGTAGAAATTGGATTTCACAATGAGTTGAAGAAGTGTTCCTTGGGGTTTTTGCTCAAGATCGCTGTGAATCGTGGCCCTGGCTGTGGCCACGTGGAGGCAGCAAACTATGCAGAAATGGGGATTTAATCTCTCAGACTGAGCCTCGAACACTCTTGTAGGGGTACCTGTGTCCGTGACTGCTTATGCCACAGGGCATCTTTTATTCCTGTGATGTTTGGGTTGGTGTTTTATACCGCTGTGGCAATCCTCTGCTCCTAAACCAGGTGTAGCACCCACAGGTCGCTGTTGTTAGGTGTGACCTCTCCCAGCCCAGCCCTCAGGAGTGCAGGAGTTGTTGGTGCTGAAGGGGCTGCCCTGTGGTGCCTCAGCCGGGCACTGCAGCGTTGGCAAGAGCTGTGCTGGGAGTGAACATGAAAGCTGGTTATTGTGCACTGAGGGCCACAAATGAAAGAATATGAGAAAAAGAACAGTGAAAATTATTACTGCAGCTTCTGGTTGTGAAAAGCAGCAGGGAAAACCTTGCTTCTGGAGCAGCTGGGCTTTGTGGGTGGGTTTGTGTTTTGTGGATTTAACTGAAAATGGTAAGATTTTTTGGTTATCTGTTTAATGCACACCCATTCTAACCTGGGAGGGCAGGCATGTCGTGAATGTTCTCATTCTTGCTCTACCTGTGGATTTCCAACTAGCATGCTAGAAACCTTTAGCCACTCAGGGTACTCAGTATTTATCAACTGCATCTTTCCAGAATTAATGATGTACTAAGAATATGAAGGTGAAGTGTGGACTGGGACCCGTTCTTGGCTTTGCCACTTTGCACAAGATCCTATCTACCATTTCCTCCACTGCATGGGAATCCTGTTACTTCTCACTTGACCTTGGGTCTTGCGTAATTTAATAATTAGAATGTTTTAGGAAAAAAGTTCTCCTAGGAATGCAGAGAGCAGTCTTTACCATAATCAGCCTTGGCTGGACTGGAGCCAGTGGTCAAGGGATTTGAGCCTGTGGAAGCCAGAATGCTCCTACAGATTATCTGCAGGGATTTCCTTGTAAATGGAGTGCCAGCATGTGTAGTTATCTCTTCCCCGTTGAGTCTCATCAAGCTGCACACGCTTAATCTTTACTTACATGGTCCCTGGTCCTTGCTCCAAAGTGGGCCTCAGTTTTAACTTTTGCTCTCAGGAAGAAGGGGCTATTATAACAAATTCTAATCCTTTTGCAACTCCACAATCACTAAAGCCTATAAATTGCCTGCCAAACAAACCAAGTGATCTTTTCCTGGGCTGAGGGAAAGCAGAGAGTGTAAAACGCAGGTGCCAGCATTTGCTGGGGAAGAACTGGTACATTATCAACTAATCCGCCTTCTGCTATTTCTGATTTCCTCCCCAACAGCTGCAGCATTGAATGAGAGCTTCTGCATTTGGGAAGAATTAGAAAGCCTGGTAATGCAGGGTCTCTATTACAGATCCAGCAGCTCACAGACAGGGAGGAGATTTTTGCTGCCGGTGTAGAATTTGGAGTGCTCGGCATTTTATAGCCTGGAAAAATTGTAATTTTCAGCTGTTGTTATGGAGTAATCAATGAAGAAGAGATACCATAGTTTCTGCTGGGTTTCTCTCAGAGCCTGATGTCACTGCATGCAGGAGCTATCATTTTTTTTAATGTACCACTTTGAGGCTGAAGCACATGCAGTTTTTATTGAAACTTTTTTTTTTTTTTTTTTTTTTTGGTGGTGACTGATGCTCACAGATAGCTTTAGTCCTTCTGCAGTATCTTTGGGTCTGTACTGATAGCTCCTGGGTTCGATAAAGATGTTTGGAATAAGTTGTGCCTTGCTAGAAAATCGAAACATTATGTTTTAATTATTTTATCTAATCAGTGCTTGGGTTAGGAGTACATGGTGATCGTTTTTTGTCCTTGTCAAGTAGTCTGTGACTTCACTCAAGGATGAGCATGTCCATTCTGCTCGGTGTGATAAAGGACAATGTCCCCAAGGAGACCCCAGCCTGCAGAGCAGCAGGGAGAGCTGCTGCACACATGGACTGTATGGTGTGTCCTGACAGCCCAGAGCCAGCAAACACAGCCCTGGGAAGAGTGGCTTGGTCACAGTGCCCCGCTCAGTCCAGTGCCAGTCACTGTCTGCTCTGAAATGGGAAAGGCTGGCTCTCCTCACCAATGTGAGAGCGAGCAAAGCTGTGTGAGCTTCCTCTGGCACAGCCAGGAGAAGGAGGATGACGTGCGGTTTCAGTTGCAGAAGTGCAGGCTCGCTGCTGTTTCCAGAGCAAGTCAGTTGAGTGGAGACAGTTCTGTAGGCTCTCCCTAATTTTAGTTGCAGGAGGCATTCTCTTTTCCATGCAGAGTCACTGCCTTTGAAAGCTGCTCCCCTGGGAGCTCAGCAGAGCTGAATTTGTCAACATGCAGCGCCCAGTGCCCGACTCATCCCTTCAGCTCAGCCTTCCCTGGCCAAGTGTGAGGACAGTCAGTACCTGTGTGGCTGGGTATGGAAAACCCAGCCTTGTGACATTTATATGCCAAGATGGGAAGACCTAAAAAGAGGCCTAGGGAGAACTGAGCGTGGCATTTGCGGGTACCGGGTTGCCAAGGAGGCATATTGTATTGAAACAGTTGCCTGGGAAACATTTAAAAATACATTGAATGGAAAAGCATATGTGATGTGCCCACAAGCGTTCTGTGTGAATGAAATGCCATGGCTGATGATGGCACCAAGAGACTGTTACTATTACATGTAAAAATGCTGCAAGTGATGTGTCGTTTTTTTTTTTTCCTCCCGTGGGTTTTTTCCCTGCCCTGTTTGCAGGAGGTGCACGGAGGGAAGGTTGTTTTGCTCTTGGCTGATGGATTAAAGTGACTGTGGGGAAGGTGGAACGTGCAGGCAGCAGCAGCAGCTGGGGATGGTAACAGCAATTTGGCTTCATTTAGGCAACCTAAACCAATTGACAAGGAGCCTGCACAATTCCCCCTCAAAAGTAATAACAGCACTGCTGAAACTCCTACAGTATACAGAGAAACGGTTCTCTGAGCATTACCCTTTAATTGCTGCTAAAATGGGATTGGGAGGCTCTGACGTCATTGCAATAGGATTTATATGTAAGCATCATGTTAAATGCAGAGTTTATGATCAAAGCAGGTTGGCAGCTTATATGAAAAAGTCTCTCACTGGCCTAAGTTTTTGTTTGGGGCACTGAAATCGAGGGAGAAGGAGGGAGAAGTGTTCAGAAGCTAGCTAACTGCTCTAGTGCTTCCTCAGATCAGCCTCAGTTATGGAGAGACGGTGCTGACAACAAGGAATGATGTCAACAGAACTAAAACAAACAATCATATCCACCCTTTGTCTCACAGAAAGAAAACTTTTTTCCTCTGCAACCAAGAAACAAGGGAGCTGGCAACTCTAGTGTGATATCCCACCCTGGGCAAAGGAGTTCATCTGAGAGTGATTTCCAGATTCTAAAATGCATCTCTCCTTCACTAAGAAATGAGTGGCAGGTGTAAGGCTGGGTAGGATTATGGTCAGCCTGCCTAATCCTCCTCTGGAGATATAGAAACAAATATCCCACTCTTGATCTGTGGGAGGCTTGGGAAGCCTGTGTGAGAGCCAGCAGGTGTACCTTGGTCCGTGGTGTGGTACAGAGTGAGACAGGAAATGTTTTGGAAGGGAGATGCAGCAGAGAGGAGCTCAGCTGTGTGAGCAGGGAGGTCTGGAGCCCTTCTTGCTGCAAAGACAAGTTTCCTGCAGGGAAGGCCCAGGGGCTGGGCTCCTGGGGGTGCTGTGTGTGTGGAGCGGGGAGGGTGCTGTCTGTTGGGCAGTGTGTGTGCTGCTCCCCACAGAGGGAGCACACTCTGCTGGCTTGGCTGTCAGTCTGGCCAGCCACGAGATGCTTTTGGGCTGGATACCTCATTTGGGCACAGTCTGCTCGGGGGCTGAGGTGATGCAGTGATTCCTTTGGATAACCACGAACACTGTGCGTGCCAGTCCAGTGCTGGGAGCCTCGTCCTTTCTCTGGCCCAGCGTGTGTTTGGGTAAATCAAGTCCTGATGTTTGTAGGCCCCAGGGTTAGTGTAAGCGAGGAGGAGGATCTGCCTTTCATCCTCCCCCCAGGATTTTGCAATGTGACTGCAGTGTTGGGGAGGACGTTTCAGATCTCAAACAAAGATGAGCTTTGATGGCACAAACCCGTGGGTCCTGTGGCCCAGCCCACAGCTCTGCTGAGGGAGCCCTATCATCTCCCCTTTTAAAGGAGTTAGACTCCAGGTTTAGGATCAAACATGGCTTGAAGTTTTCATATTTATTTCTGGCTTGCTTTCTTGGTGTTTTTGTTGTTGTTGTTGTCTTTTATTTAATTTTAAGTGTATCTCCCAAATTATAGCCTATAGCAGTTTGAGCTCCTCTTGTTTGCTGTGTATCATTCCTTCATTTGAAATCAATACACTAAAGAGCTCCACAAAAAAAAAAAAATCCATAAATCAAAGCTATAGTAATTACAGAAAATCACCTGACTTGTTTGTGGGTATGAAACCACAACACAGCGGTGCAAAATTTCCAATGCTACTTAATGTGCTGTGATTTTGTCCATAACTAGAATGGTGTATACAGTCAACTTACCATAGAATGTTATTCAACAGATGAGTATGTATTTATTACTTCAATGAATGTGGATAGGAGGTTCAGTTAGTGAGGCACTAAGTCAGAATATTTAATTACAATGGGCCCTTCTGGCCTTGAAGTGGCCCTTTCTTACCTTATGTCCTACTGACACCTGTTTATGAATGGAACATGGGTGCAGAGCAGTGAAGGCCATTCCTGTGGTAGCCCAGGCCTGGGATCTGACCTCTGGCCTGCTCACTGGCTCCGTGCACAGGCATAGGACTAATCTGCTTTTCAAGCACAGTTTTACTCCCAAGGGCTTTCAACGCTGTGTCTCCCATCGGCTTTGAGGTCACTAGAAAGAAATGAAAAGCTGGGATGTCTTTCTGAAAGTCTCTTCCAGAGTATTGATACACAGCAGGGCAGATCCTCTGTCCCCTGTGCCCCAGAGACGTGCTCTGGCTTCAGCACCACGCTTAATGACAAACATTCACCTACTCTGCCATATGCATTGTTTTATCTTCGCTGCTCTCTGTGCATGTGAGCAGATTTATTTCGGCTCCTAATGCATTTCATGTGTGTCAGTTGTAAATGCTGCGCTCATAAACGGCCCCGGAGCATCCAGCCCCGAGGCTGGAGACGCTCCCAATGGCTCTGTCTGCCTCACCCCGGGAGGCTGAACTGGCTCTCTGCTCCTCCCCGCGCCTGGCTCTGCCGGTGGCGTGCTGCCAGTCTCCTGGCCAACATTAACAGCAGTTATAGATTGCTGAATTCAAAGTGCTCTTCCTTCAGGACTGGAGGAATGGAGTGGAGCGTGCAGCTGGCAGCAGGGCCCTATTCCTGGGGAGTGCAGCGTGCCCTCCGTGCAGGGAACTGTCACTGCCCACCCCCAGCCTGGGGCAGACACAGTCTGTAATCAAACCTCACCCTGCTCCTTCCCTCCACCACATTCTCTGCATTAAATGCCACAAAAGCAGGAGGTCTGGAGCATAATCCCAGAACTCCTTTTTTTGTTTTCTCATCCCACTTCCAAACCAGCTCTATCTCTATTCACACCTACTGACCTCCCTTCTTTCATCTGGGAGATGGAAAGTTGTTTTAATCACCCCAAAAGATGTTTTTTTTTAAGAATTTATTATATGCATGTGGACATGTCAGTGCTACAGAAATATGTACTGAGCTGCCCCAAAACTAGGGTAGTTACTCCTCATTTTTGGATAGTTTCGTTTGGCCTCCTCTCCATCTGTCCTCTCGTTGGAAAGCTTGGCTGCTTGGCAGAAACTGCAAGTAGTTTTTGCAGTGCTCCTGGTAAATTATTGTCCTTTTTACTGATTTTAAGGATCTCGTGCTCTTAAAACTCCTGTGTTTGCATGAAACGAGGCTGCATTACATTGCATGGTCTAAAGCAATCCATATTCAATAAGCTTTTGGTATTTTAATTGGCTTGTTTTTGGAAGTCTGAAATGGGTTGAGCTGCAGGACTAAAACTAAACAGAGTCTGTCACACCAGAAATACTCTGCAGGAGTGTATTTCTTCATGGTGGTGCAGCTGAAAACACCACATTTGCTGTAATTAGTGCATCTCACACTTGTGAGCTAATTTTTACATATTCCAGTGTGTTTCCAGGTGTCTGATTCTTGGACACCATGTCAAAGCACTGTCTCCTGTTGTTTGTTCTGGTCTAATAAACTCTTGATTTGCCTCATGCAGCACATCCCAGAACTCTAACCCTGCTCCCCAGAACAGTGTGTGACTGTGATGCACATGATGCATTTCAGGAGAGCTGGAAAGGAGAATGGTGTCATCACCTGAGGGGAAACACAAAGCAGAAAGAAACGAGGAGGGGAAATTTTGGTGCTTATTTTTAGACTCCGTGGGTTGGTATTATTTTCAGCTTTGTCTCTATTAATTTCTGCAGAACACGGTGTTAGGGTGTGATTAGGCTTCCTACACAGAAGGTATTGTAGTTGCTAGCTAGGGCTGCAGTGCTCACTCGCTGACAATCCCTGGAGAGTCAACACACCCATTTGTACCGGGATAAGGCAGCAGAGACATCACTCAGACAGCGTGGATATATCTGAGACAGCTCCACGCTGGCCAGTTGAGAACTAAACCTCACCCAGGCGTTGGTGCTCCCTGAGTTCACAGAACACTGCCCGTGACGCTGCTCAGTGCTCCCTGCAGCCGAGGATCCTCTGGGGAGTTGGTTTAAAGCAGGATTTTGGTATGTTTTGTGGAGCTGTTCTCACACCCATAATCACATACCTTCAGCATCTTCTGTATTTAGCACAAGACTACACGCTCTGAGTTTCATTGAAGAACATGCTGCCTGTTAATCAGCACTTTATTGTCTCAGTGTGCTTAAAATAAGCATTTTGTCACATTGAGGGAGAAGCAACTTTATTGGTTTGCGTTCTGGCACCGTGCTCCGTGCTGTCAAGTGCTGTCAGTTGGCTTCTTCCTGCAGCTTATGAGATTGAAACATTCTGGTGACAATTTCCACCAGATACATGTTGGATGTGTTAGAGAAGCACCGCTGAGGTTCCAGGGAACAGGAGAGTCGGGGGGTGACGGTCAGATCTGGGGAGCTGGAGAGGTCCCCTCCACTGCCTCTGACTGTCCGTGGGACAGGGCCGGGCACTGAAATCCCCCTGCTGAGCAGTGAGCAGTGAGAGGAAGGAAAGAAGACAACATCTTATCAGGGGATCTGCTGGTTTCCTTTATGAACAGCTCAGGAGCAGCTTTGCCCCTTCCCTCTCTCAGCATTAAGCGAAGGACCTTTGAGAGCACAGAGCTCTGGGCTGAGCCTGTGCCTGTGTGCAAGTACCAATCACAGGCAGTGCTGCCTTCCAGCCACATGTTTCTAGTTAGTCTGCAATGTTGTCTTTTCATTTGATGTGGAGGCAGAAGGGTGCAGTGGGGCCTGATGTTTGCTTTGAGGAACCTGTCAGTGGCCCTGACACCTTTCCCCCAGCGCTGAGTTCAGCTCTGTGTCACCCCAAACTCAGCAGCACCAGCCTGTGGAACCAGAAAGCACATTCATTCCTAAATTCCAGTCATCTCTGAGAAGTTTTGAGGCTTGACTGTGGCAAGAGAGCACAGGAGTTGAGGAAGAATGGAGTTGAGCAATGTATGTCCTCCTCTGCAGAAGATCCCATGCAGCTCTTGAGGAAGGCCTGTGTGAGCCTGTTCAATCTGCTTGGGTTCCTGCAGATTTCCTGTTGTAAATAGATAGGGTTGGGGGCCTTAGTGAAGGCCATGTGTAAGAACATTTCATGATGGGTATAGTCTTTAGTCTGTCACAGCTCTTTTAAAAAAAAATAAAGTGAAAAGTTTCTTAGGCCAGGTGAACACAAAATACATGCACGAGATTCTTGTCTTGGGGAATGCACCAGATTGTAGCTAATCTTGAACTCTCTTCTTAGATAATAAAGCTCTTAGAATTTAACAAAATGCTACAGAGAGTTATCCACATTTCCAATTCTTTGGGGTTATTTAGTGGATTTTATTGTGCAGCAGCTTTTTCAGAAATTGTGGGAGCCAGGAGCATACCATTAAGTCTTGTTTTGAATCACCCAACTGAGAACAAAATGTAGAAAAAAGAAATTATTTGGATTACAAAATGTCAGAAGCATATTGATATAATTATCCCTAAAAGGAGATACTGTAGGAAATAGGATGGATTAAGTTATTACAAACATTCATGGAGTAAAAACACTATTAAAGCATTACAAGAGTCAAACAACCAGTGAACCAAAAGTGTAAAAACAACGCTTTGGAAATGAATATTTTCCCAAGAAAACTTTCCAGTAAGAACCTGGGAAACTGCACTTTTTCTTGTGGGTGAAAAAAAGTCACATTCCAACTTTAAAGAGGCAGTGCCTCTGGAGAACTTGCACACTCAGGATGTGCTCTGTCTCCTTAAAAATGGTGACAAAAGGGTTTAAGGACTTCGTCTGGGTTTTGTCCCCAGCGTGTGTCTTGTTGTGTGTTTTCCATGGGGATGGTAAAAGTAGATGGGACAGTTTCACAACTGCTTCCATCCCTGTTCCTGCCCGCTGGGCACTCGTGGCACTGGTGCCAGTGGAGAACCAGAATACCCCCAGGGAGCAGAGTGGCGGGCACGGGGACACTCTGAGCGTGGGGTAACCCTGGTGCTGCCCCAGCCCCCCGAGCTGGCTCTGGCTGAGGGGGGAGCTCTGACAGACTGCCCTGCTGATGAAACCAGAACCTCTGACTGCCTCCAGTGCAGCCTGTGCCAGGAGCAGCTCGGGGGCTGTTTTCTGCAGGGTTATTTTTAAGTGGCCCATAAATAAGCAGTGACATGGGCTCCCATGTGTTCCAGCCCCACTGACGAATGCAATTGGTCTTAATTGGTTTCCTTGGTAGTTCTCAGAAAGGGCTCTCAGAGAGGACCTTGATTAGTTAGTCAGTCTTAATATTGCTCATTCCCGACTTTTGCCGGTGGTTCCTGGAAGTTTCTCAGGGCTCTGTTGATTGGAATACCCTGCTGAAGCTGTGCAGGGGTGAATCCCACTCTCCTGCAGACAGAGCTGGACCTTGTGTGCAGACCAAGGGCTGCAGGGCTGTCATGTCTGATATCCTGCACTGGCACCAAATGCCCAGGGAAGGGCAGAGTGCAGGAACAGCCCCTTCCTGCTGCAGCTCCCTGGCTGTGTGGAGGCACAGACCCGAGCTTGTGACACTGCCACGAAGCACAAATACATATTTATGTATGTATTTATTTATATATTTGACTGTGTGCTGCTGGCTGGGCAGCTGAGAGTGTGGAAGGATTCAGGAATGATGGGATGTCTGTATGGCTCGAGAACACCCAGGTTTGTTACAGTAATGACCTTTAAAACAAAGTACAGCAGCATCAGAGAGGAAACAAGAGAACCCTTTTAACTCTTGGTGGTGAGGAGTGACTTCTTTTTTGGATTGGTATCTCTGGAAGTGTCTTAAACTTCTGTGTGGAGCAGCCAGTCATGGCCAATGTCAGGAAAAGGATCATGGGCACAGTGTGGGATCCACTGCAGCAATTCCTGTGCTGAAAATATCACCAACAACATTTGATGTCAAGAAGGTTTGATCCCAAAATTATTGTGGATCAGATGAGTAAACTTCTGAGAATGGGGGAAAAGGAAAAAAAAAAGAAAATAAGTTCTGATTAAAGACTCAGTTCTGATTTAAGACTGATAAAATCCTCCTGTGGGATTTTTGACATTCTATCAGCATAAATCAACTTTAATCCAGCAGTGACCATCCTCCTTGCCTGCCTTTCTCTTTTTTGTTTGGTTTTTTGGCTTAGCTAACTGCACAAATTACTCAGTTTTCCTGTGTAGAAATTCAAACAGAGAGAAAATAATCCAATCCCTGGATTTCTAAATTCAAGCAGCTTTCAAACCAGAACTAGTTTTGAGGCAAGAACAATAATCTCTCTGGTAGTGGGTGGCATAAAGAGACTGTTTTTTCCATTCGAAGCTCTTTCTTTTAAACGTATTTGATTTAGATTGATTTAGCTTGGTGTGGGAATTGAAAGTCTGACTGAAACTTCCTGTTCTGAGCTGTGGCTTGAGTGAGTACTGGGTGAATGTGTCTGAGCAGTCCTGCATCCTCTGTCTTGCACAATGATCCTGGTTCTGAGGAGTTTCCACGCAGCGTGGGCAGCGCTCAGGGCTGGGTGAAGCACAGGAAATCTGTGCTTCTCTCCCGGCCTCCTCTGGTTTCTGAGAGAATCACTTGGTCCTTCTGCCTCCGTTTGTCAGTGCAGTGTGACTTTTCTAAGTGCTCTGAAAGCCTGTGGAGGGCTTGTTGAAGTCCTCAGACAGAGGCTGAACGCTGCGTTCTCCAGGTGCTTCTTCACTGGAGTGCTCAGTGACCTCAGCACTGCCAGTGGAAATGGTCCAGCCTGCCTTTCATCCTTAGGACCCACTTCACTGTTCTTTCACTGCACTGGGACTTCTCCCGTTTCCCGTGCTCACTCCAGGGTTCTGTGGGACGTTGTGAGGGGTCTGGGAGGGTTCATCCCCCCTCCTTCCCTGTGAGCTGAGCCACCTCGGGCAGGCTGGCACCACAGGGCTCTGCCCAGTGAAGGCACATGGGAAGCAGTTCTGTCTCTCCAGGCTCTGCAGGGAAAGCCTTCAAGTTACAGCAGCACCTACAGATGTTTCCCCTCTGAGCTGACTCCTGGTGTCAGCAGGAAATGCCCAATGGGCAGAGGGGCTTCCGAGCTGCCAACTCCTGCAGGCAGGGCAGGAATGGCAGGAATGGCAGGGCCGGGAGTGCTGGGGATCACCAGGGCAGGGACAGGGTCCTGGGCACACAGGGCATTTTAGAGGTGGGTCACTTGATGCTGTGGACATGTGGCATCAAAGGCTCCCAGAACAGCTCAGACTCTTCAGATGAGCAGCACAGATGGGTGCACAGGATCTGGGATACAGGGATACAGGAACTTTGTGTTGAGTGGGTGATCCCATTCATGACAAGTTGTGTGTTGAAGTCCATGTCCTAAACACTTCTTGTTATCCAAATCCAGTGTGTCTGAAACATCATCTTAAAAATTCAAATGTCAATAAAGACAATTCACATGGGTTTGGTGAGCCCAAAACTGAACTTTGCAAGACAAAGCAGGTGACCTTTGACTGCCCACAGAGCAGGAGCCACACGGCCCCCTGTGCTGAGATCTGAGGCCTTTGTGCCCAGGCCCTGACAACACAAACCCCAGGACAAGTGTGTGGGTTGCCTGTTGTGTGTCCAGCGTAGCAATCCCTTGGATTTGCTGCTCAGCAGCCCTGTGCCAATGCCATTCCCTCTGAGCATGTTGTTCCCCACCAGTCAGTGGTTTTGCTCCTCGGCTCCTCTTCCCTGACTCCATGAAATATTTGCAGAACCCATATTTCACGACTGGCCCAGTTACTGATTTATCTCCTCTACTGTTTATCCCACTGGGATCGTGTTATTTTTTCAGAGCTGACCTCCCTTGCTCACAAACCACAGCTAATTTGGGTTCATTTCCCTCCCTGCCCCCTCCTCCTGACATGCCAACAGCGATTCCAACTGGCTGTTCACTTCCACTCTGGAGTTGTCACGAGGTCTTTCCAAATTAAATCTTGCAAATGGAGAGCAGAATATGCTTGGCAGTTGGAGGTGCAGTTCTGCCCTTTAGGAGGTGATGGTCATTACCAAGTGTCAGCTCTGGGGAGATCCAGCAGATGGGAACGCTCTGGTTTAGGTTATTTGCTCAGACACATCCAGGGGCACTTCCAACGCCTCTGGAAGCCACAGTGCACAGCCCTGCAAAGGGAGGGAAACAGAGCTGGGAGGCAGTGCTGGAGCTGCCCAGGAAGTGCCTTCAAGAAACGGTTTGAAATGGGAATTTCATCACAAATACACCTGGATGGCCATGCCCTCGGGTGGCTGAGGCAGGGCACAGAGCTCAGCCCATCTCCCAGCTCAGGACACCACAGGGCACTGAGGGCCCTCTGTGGGAACTGTCAGCAACAGTAGCTGAAGCTTTTTAGAGGCAATTTTTCCTTGCTTGCTTTTCCTAGAACTAAAACAAAATGAGAACAGGGTCTGTGGCCTGGCCTGTCTCCAGGAGAATTTCATGGATTTTATTAATCAATTATATAAGGAAAATCACTGGGTAATGGGCAGAAGTGACAAAGTATCTCTGTGAACTCGCTGAGTTTTTCCAGCCAGCCCTTTTAGTCCTCATTGTTTCTGCTGCTGGGGGACAAGAGTCTGTCTGCACAGAGGCAGTCTGAGTGAGCAGCTCCTCGTGATGAGAAGGAATGAAAACATTGCACAAAAACTTGCTTTAGGCAGGTAACACAGTAGGTCATGGCAAAATTGCCTTATTTCTGGAGCTAAACCTGAACCACTCCACTGTTTCCTCTTGTAACACACAGCTCTTGGTGTGGCCCCATGTCCAGCTCTAAGAAACAGTCATATAAATAAATATTTCCCCTTAGTGGAAGAAGGAAGGGTGACCTAACTTGCTGAAAGTGGCCTTGCCAACCTGGGGTTGGCAGTGAGAGTCAGTTCTGAGGTTTCCAAAGTCCATCGTGCCACGTTGTCTGTGTAACTGCAGCTGACCCCAATGTCAGTGATCCCAGGAAAGCAGGGAAGGAGGCGTGAAAAAGATGATGAGACTGAACATGGAAAGGAAAGCAGTATTATTAATTATTATTATTATTGATATTGTTGGTTATGGAGCTCTTTTCAGTAAGAACAAACAGTGAAGGGCAGTGCAAACCTGTGCCACATCCCTCTCATTTGCCTGGCTTCTGTTACCTGGATGTGCTCCCCACGGAGCTCCTGCAGGCCAGCCCCAAATAATCTGCATGGATCCAAACAGACTGCTCATTTTCTGTGGGTAAGAAGGCTGAGCGTGGCGTTTCTGGATCTTACTAAGCTTTTCTTTTCAAGCTTAAACACAGGAAAGACTTCAAACCTAATTTCTCAGCCTATCATGGAAATATTATCCCGAATCTTGCAGGATCATAACTGTTTGTATAAAGCTTTCCAGCTGTTTTCTGTTGATAAAAGACTTTAGCTGGGCACCAGGAGATAAGACTGTGGGACTGAGAAATTGCTGACTTAGTCTTGTAATCTTCCTGCACTGCATTCCCACAGGGAAGTTATGGATAGGTGTAACTCTGTACAAGTTAATGTTCTAATCCTTGAATCCCGTTCAGTGGCTCAGCCGCTGAATTTGATGGGAATTCTGGGCACCTGACACATGCCAGGATTCAGTTTACAGAGAGGCTTGCAGTTCCTGGCAGATGTCAGTGCAGAGCTCCCCCTGCCCTGCTGCTCCTCTGCGCTGGAGGGTGTTCTGTTCTGAGAGCAAACCTGGCTGGAGGCTCAGGGACAGCCTTGGGAAGGACTCGGACCCACAGGATCCACGTGGGGAAAAAGGGGCAGGATCAAATGTGATTTATGGCATCAGAACCTTCCTGTGGCATTGCCAGCAGGGATGGCACTCGGAGTTTGGGATGGCCTGGAGCTCACACTCTTTGTTGCTGGGCAAATAAGCTGTCCATCCCTCTGCTGGGATCAAGGCCTGTCTTGATGTTCCAGATAACTCTAACTACATAGACAGAGGTAAAACTGAGACAGATCCACTGAAAATGGAAAGTTAGTTAGACAAATGGAAAAAATGCTTACAGATGGTTAGGAACACCTCAAATCCCACGTGGTGCAGCGGCTGCTAAGTCAGCCAGCAATATTTTGTGAATGAGAATTCCAATAAGGAGAGGAAAACGGTTGAAATTTGCCCTGGAGCAATTGTAACTTCTACACCTCTTTTTTCTTTTTTTGGTTCATAAACACCTCTGTCTCCTGCAAAAATACTTGTGAAGATGTGGGGGAGAAGAGAAGGGGTTTTCTTCGACTTTGTTTGCTTGTTTATGCAGAAGTTTGTGACTTCTTAATATTCCACACTGTAGAGGACAGTGCTGATGTGAAGCACACAGAGAAAATAAGAAGCCTGGAGTAGAAAGAGCCTAAAAGTCAGGGAAGGCTTTGGAACTGCTGAGAAAATGAGAGGTGACATGAGAACAGGAAGGAAAGGGGAAGGTTATGTCATTAGAGGCTGGAATTCAATGTTTTGATGAAACTCCATGGATACAGGAAGGAGCAGGGCGGGTAAAAATAGCTAAATGAAAATGGTATGAGTTCCAAGAATTCAGCTCTGAAAAGAAAGAAAGAAATATATGTCGGTGCTTAAGACCAGGCAGAAGAAGTTTCGTGCTTTTATGGAGCATTAGAAAGGACGGAGAGAAAGGAAAGGGGCAAAATTTGCTGACTGCAATTTCTGTATTTTTTTCCTTCGGCCAAAACTTGGAATTTGGTGTCATTACACACATTTCATCCAATGCTCAGGGGCTTGGTTCCCAGGGGAGGGAACACTGTCAGGAAAGTGGTCTCATCCAGAGCCCTCAGATGCTGTTCAGACTGGAGGGTTTTGGGCTGATACCCCAAATCCTCTCCCTGCCTGATACAAACACTGCTGATCACTGTAGGAGGGGAAGGCCATCACAGAGAGAACAGTTGACTTTGCAGGGCTCCCATCTGCACAAAGCCAGCAAGCAATTACCTTGAAGTCTCTGGTTTTTGTAGGGAATTGTTTGTGCTTACCCCCTCCCCTTGGAGATCCACGTCTTATCTAAGAACAGAAAGCTCTTACTACAAGAAAAAGAAAGAAAGAAAATCAGCCCATTTGCCTCCTTTGATTTTGGTTTTGTTAATTTCTGAACAGATGGTAACACACCACAATGGAAGTTTTATAAAAATTTCCATCTTTTAACTGAGTGCAGGCCTGAAATTTTTCCCTGGTGAAAAAGCAGAGCGTGAGTCATTAACCAGGCTCTGTGTATCTGCCTGGGATTTTCACTCACTGCAGTCACCAGAGTCAGAAGCCCTTCCATTACAGTAACTGCCTTTTTTTTTTCCCCTCCACCTGGGCAAATGGCCAATTCCATCATCTCAGCACGAACAAGGAAGGTACAGTGTGAGGAGGGGTAGAGTGCACAGACAAGGGGAGAGGCCTTGCTGAGGCCAAGAGTCCAGTCCCGGAGCTTCAACAATTGTCAGAAGGAGTGGCCTGAGTGAGGATTTCTCCAGCCCAGTCTGAATTCACTAATTGCACAGTTCTGGCCTGGGTTTACAAGTGAGAGGTTCTGCTGCCTGCACAGTGCTCAGCACCTACTGAGTCTTGGCCCCAAATTATCGTTGTGGAGATAGAGAGTCTAAACTTAATCTTTGTTTGGGCTCCACTGAAAATCTGGCACTGATTGCTGTGGGACAAACAAGGCCCAGAGATGCTGAGTGTTCTTGTCTGTAGGCCCAGTGATGTGACCTTGGAGAGCCAGAGGACTGCAAGCTCCAGCCTCCAGCACTGTTCACCTTAGGGAAGTTACAGAACTTTGCTGGGGGCGGGGGGGAAATAAAAAGAGATTTTTACCTTGGGGCTTCAGGGCATTTGTAAAACCCTCGGGCTTCCCTGAGTGCAGGCTCTGGTGCCCAGTGCTCACACAGCATCCCCCTCAGCACTGCAGTGCCCATCAGCCTGGCAGCTCCTTGCCTTGGCCTTTGTAACCCCTGCAGAGCAGAATTACCTTGGAGAACTCAAATCAGGGCCTGCAATCTGCAGCTTGGAATGCCCTCTGGATCGTCCCGAGGTGGTGTCTGCCCCCATTCTGGAGTGCAGGTGTGGCAGAGGCTTGAGATGGGATGGCCCTGAGTTGTTAACGTTGATAGGTGTGTTAGAAATGCAGAAGGATGGGTGGATGGATGGATGGGTGGATGGATGGATGGATGGGTGGATGGATGGGTGGATGGATGGATGGATGGATGGATGGATGGATGGATGGATGGATGGATGGATGGATGGATGGATGGATATATCAACTTTCAAGGCCTCTGCCGTTCAGGACAAGATGAATTAATTATTCTCAGTCTGTGTGATACTTAATGGCACATAGAAGAGAGGTGAATGGCATCTTGTTGGATGGCAGGGGTAATACAGAACACAATTTCCCCTGAAGAAATAGCTCACATACCTTATATAATGAATGAGCTCATTTTGCCTGTGTTTGCCAGAAACAATAAAAGTTAGAAAATGTCCCAGTAATTAAAATAAAGTGTTACCCAGATTTATGGTGAGAAATGTGAAATGTCAGGCAATTGAGTGCAGCTCCACACTCACAAATAAGCTTCCCATTGGTTAGAACAGGTTGCATTCATTAGGAGGAGCAGTGTGGGTCCAGGGCTGGCCCCAGAAGGCAGGAATGGTTTCTCCTGTGCAGGGAAGGAAGGCAGAGGGGAGGGCAGGGTGCCAGCTGGCACGGCCCTGATGGATCCTGGTGCTGGTGGTGATGCTGCAGCTCACACAGCACAGACACCATCACTGCTCCAGGATGGGCCTGGGCTCCCAGGAGGGCTGGCAGGGACAAGGGGGAGAGCACCACTGTCAGCCTGCCACGTGCAGATCTGGGCAGACACTCGGGAAGGGTGGAGATGGAGAAGGGAATCTGAGCCAGCCTTCCCTGCAGGCCTTCCCCTCACAGTCCCTGGCCATTTCTGCAGCACAAATTCGTTCCTACCTGCACCCAGGACAGAGTTTACAAACACGAGCTCATCTCTTGCCTCATGACTCTGCACACCATTCTTGTGTCAGGGAACACAGAGGTGAAGTGAAGTGGGTTTAACCTACAGAAGCACTGTGCATGCAGGGAATATTGAAAGTGCAGGACTGGTGGAAACAGAAGTGACACTCCGTCAAAGTCCAGGGCCAGCTCATTTGGGCACTGGAACATCCCCAGTGCCTCTGCCTGTACAGCTGGAGGAGGGCAGGCCATGGAAATGTCCTTCTGGGGGGACACAAGGGCTGGGACACTGCAAACCTGCTGCCTCAACACCTCCTGTCACCAGCTTTTGTGCTCCTCTCTCCTGACACAGCTAATTAAAAATTGAAGAACTGAAATGAAAATGCTTTACATAAAAACTAGTCTGACAGGTGAAGCTGTCTAGAAACGAGAATGTTCAGTGTCTTTTTCCTGAAAAAGAGAACCAGACACTTCAGTGAGTAGGAATCTTGTGGGGGACTTTCACTACCTGCTTCCACCAGACTGAAGGTGTCTGAAGTGGCTGATTCAAAACACAGCCTGTCTTGCCCACTGGAGTGTGGAACAGGTCTCATGGACAGACCAAAACCCAAACAAACCCCAACCTCCCTCTGTCTTTCAGTGTTGGATTCTCTTCTTGCACAAAGTTGATTTGGGTGTAGTTCTAGGAGTACCAGTGGAGTTTTGTTAGGAAAAAAACCAGTTATTGAGTTAAAAGCAGTTACTTTTAACTTGGTAAAATATTTGGATTGTGATAAAGATCTGCAGGGTGGCCTTAAGCCAGTTGTACATCCTCTCTGTTCTGCAGTTCCACATCTGTAAAATGACAGAATGGATTTGTTTCGTTTTCATTACAAGCTTGTAGGAAAAATCTCATTATGCTAATGAGGTGTGCATGTGCTTTAATCACAGGTTCATTCAGAAAGCCCATAAATGAAATAAATATGAGCTCAATGCAGAGGAATCTGTGAGAAAGGAGTAGAAATCCCTGATTTTCAGGACAGCACGTCCTAGTGAGTGAAGTGGTGATGGTCTCCAGAGGGTCCTGGTGCTCTGGGGTTATCTGTGGCAGACACAGGCCCTGACACCAAACACGAGCTCACTGGCAGAGCAGCAGACAGGGTGGCCTCACAACAAGGGGCAGACCTCAGGAATTTCAGTCAGACCATGGGGCTCAGTCCCTGCCCTGCTTTTGGATCTTAAGCTGTTGTAAAGCACCAAAGGACGTGAGAACAGAGAGCAGGCTCAGAGCCTGGGGGATAACCCAGAGCCTTCCCAGCACTTGAGCACATCCTTTTATTTGCAAAATGTGGGTGCCATGAGATGGGAAATGATCTCAGACTGGTTCCAGGAGGGATGTGTGAACTGCCTGGAGTCAGTGAGAGGCTACTGAGGAAGGGAATGTGGGCCCTTCAAGCTGCAGGTGGGTTCCAGGTGAAGTGGGAGCTGTTCCCAGGGACAAGGCTCTGCCTTGGTGTTCCAGTCCTGTCTGTGCTGGCTGTGGATGCTCTGCCTTGTTTGCTCCCTGCTGGCAGTGTGGGAAATGAAAGATTTGCTGGTAGCACAAATGGCCCAAAGCCTGGGCAGCCCTGCAGGCCTGTCCTGCTTTGGCAGTCCCAGGAGTTCCAGCTTTATTCCCCTCTCCGACTCCGACTTTTCCCAGTAAATTAATTTTTTTATTGGCGGTACCAAGCATGTTTTTTTGATTTTTTTTTTTCCCTCAGTGAGGTGTTTGGCAGCATCCACTGGGACATGTAGGTACAGAGTGTGTGGGAGGGAGGGGCAGCCCTGAGCAACATACCAGGCAACTTGGGAGGAAAGAATTCCAGAGGATGGAGAGCTCTTTCATGTGCTTTTAACAACCCCTCACCTCCTGTGTTTGAGACCAAGCCATGTTTGAAGCAGGTCATGTGTCTGTGAGGTGCATTCACCGGGGAGGTTCTGTACTTTGGAAAGATACAAAAGATACATTGTGGAGCTGGGCTGGACAGAACCAAGAATTGGGAAAGGGTTAAGAAAATATTGATGAATTCTGAATCTCTTCTTAGGGCTGGGAGAAACTGCTGTGAATATGGTAAAATAAAATGAGTTAGCTGAACCAAAGCCATAAAATACAGCCTGGCTGTCATTGCTGACAAGTCCCAGCCACCTCACTGAGCTCTTTGCCCTGAAAGGTGTGCTGTTGATAGGTGATTTTTCCATTAATTAAAAAAAAAAAAGAAGAATATATTTTTTTACATTAGTCCATTTCTGACCTTCTCAGACAGTGAAAATTTTTGTTTGGTTCATCTTAAGTATGACTGATTCATAAATTTTTTATTTTCTTGTGACTTTTTCGATGTTTTAAATTCACGTATTTCGGTACATATCTCAGAGAAATACATACCAAAAAAAAAAGTGGTCTCTTTAGAAAGAAACATTTCCAGATTTGTTGTGGCCAAAAAGATAAGTCGGTTCCCATTTGTGAAATAATTTTCTGTAAGTGGAATCTGTGTGAAATATTTGATTGAGAAAGATCACCTGACTCTCAGACCATCCTTTTCAGCAGAGACTTTGAAGCCTCGTTCCCGGGTTCGGGATAGTTTGGCGTTCCCCAGGGTCACTGTAAATGAGCTGATCAGTGACAGTGATGGCCTGGATACATGATCGTGTCTGAAGAGGCAGGGCAGTGTCCTGGCCATGCAGGAATGGGCTCAGTCAGTCCTGGAATGTCAGTCAGGACCGAGTGTGTCCAGCCCTGGGGACGCTGGCTGCTCCAAGGGGTGCCCAGCTGCTGGGAGCTGCAGCAGCAATCCTGACGTGTGGTGTTCGCACCCACGCTCCCCTGCCCTGCTCACAACCTGCACAGTGGGCCCTTCCCAAACGTTTTGTCAAAGAGCTGCAATCTGCAGCACGGCCCTCGATAATCCCCAGCTCCTCCTGAGCAGGCAGGCACTGAACACCAGCGAGGGCTGGGGGAATCCACTTGGAAAATGCTTTTCCTGCAGTCTGTGTAAACATCCACACAACGCCCTCAGCCTGGGGCAGGTGGGGAAGGTGGGACACGGTGCTGGGAGAGGCACCGAGCTGTGCGAGTGAAGGCACCGGGGAGGGAAGCGAATCGCCTGTTAAATATGGAAAATGGAGTCTGCTTTTTGTTCTGGGCCTTTGGAATCTGTGGGTGGATTGGAACTGGCAGGCAGGGAGCAAACACCCACCCACCATAGGGCTGTGTGGTTCAGAAGTTTACAAGAGTGTTTGTGTTCCAGGAGCTGTTGGCCTTGAAGCCAATGGAGAGGGGGAGGAGAAGAGGGAGAGAGTGAGAAAAACACTGTGGTGTTAGGGCCCTTCCTCGGAGATATTTTCCCCCTCTCCTTTCTCCAGCTAGAGGGCTTTGGAATTGGAGCAAGACAAACAGTTACTGGGGGAAAGATTACCGTGCTTTTCAGATGTGCAGCGCTCTCGGTCCCTCTCGGGGAGGCAGAGACTTCAGAAGGCACTGCCACCTTAATCCCACATGACAGCTCCCATCGCTCCCCCTGCTCCTGCTGCGGTTCTGAGGAGTCTGGGGGATGTGAAGACGGGCAGGTTTGCCTGTATTGTTCCTGCAGGAGCTGAAGGTTGGCTCCTGTCTCCTCACAGATCTCTGTGCAGGAGCTGCCACTCTCATTGCTCACCGTCTGGGGACTGCAGAGACAGAAACTGAGGCACAGAGAGACTGAACAACTTGCCCAAGGCAACAGGAAGTCTGTGGGAGATCTGGGAATAGACCCCAGATGTCCTGAGTTTTCTGTCTTAACCACAAGCCCATCCTTCCTGTCTTTTTGGTAGTCCCCTCTGCTTCAGGAATTCCGTTTATGAATTCCACCCATAAACAATCTGTTGCACGATCCAGTGATTTACTTGCATTAAAAAGTCATTTGGAAGAGAAAATGGCACCTCTCTTAAAATGAGCTACAGCAGCTACTGCTGTCCTTTCTTTCTGAGGGGTAAAGAAGAGGGAGTAAAACCCAGCTTCCAGAGCTGAGAAGTTTCCAAACTTCCTGCAAGCATTACTTTGGTTCTTTAAAGGAATCGGGGACTCCGTAAGTCAGTTCTGCTTTCTCTTAACGTGGTGACTTATTTAGGAATCAGGAATCAACAGGGACTGGATGGCCTAGACTGTCAGATCACGTCTTTAAACCTTGGTATTGTGGTAATACCTAAAAATTCCACCTGTGGATCACTAAATCCACGTGCATTGTGGAAACAGAGGGGTCCTTCTTGCCACCAGTGACTTTCTGTTCATTCTGTTCACAATTTGGTGGAGATGAGGACACAGCTGCTGACTTGACCCAGCGTCTTTGGTCCCTGCCTTCTCTGAGCCCTTCCAGGCTTGATGGCCGAGTTGGGTCTGTGAGGGTGGGTTCCTCTCAGGGGAAATGCTGTTTCTTGTGCAACTCTGACACCTTTGTCCTTTACTCTCAACTGGCATTTCAGAATATAAAAGTACAAATTAAACACGAGAGCTTGGTGTGTTCCCTGCCCCATTACACTGCCAGGGAATCACAGTGGTGGTGTTTTCTGATTGCTCTCCTCCTCTTCTGTGTTTTCTCTGTGTTACCCTGCCCTGGTGAACTGTCTGATAGCTCAGTGTCTGTGTCACACATTCTATAGATGAGCAGTGCTTCAAGTCCCTGCTGCATTACAGACAGTACTAACAATTGTCCTGGTGTGAAAGTGCTCTCCTGCCCTTTTTGGCACACGTGTCTGACAGAGCTCAGAGGTAACAGCTGAAACCTTTTCAGCGTGTTCCTCATGGTGATGCTTAGTCCCGGTTGAAATGTTTGTTAGAATTCTGGGGGTGTAGCCCATGGAAAAAAGGGAGAAGCCACAGTTTTTTGCTTTGAAATTTGACATTAATAGTAAGAGCATCTCACTGCTGATCTGGATAATAAATCCATAACAGACTTGGCAGTGCTGCTGGGCAGGGGTTATCAATCCCAGTGGGCAGTGGGTGTGTGTGCCCTGGTCAGAGGTGTCCGTGTGTCCGTGCCCTGGTCAGAGGTGTCCGTGCCCTGGTCAGAGGTGTCCGTGCCCTGGTCAGAGGTGTCTGTGTGTCCGTGCCCTGGTCAGAGGTGTCCGTGCCCTGGTCAGAGGTGTCCGTGTGTCCGTGCCCTGGTCTCTGGTGTCCGTGTGTCCGTCCCCGCTGTGTCGGCGCTGAGCCGGTCGGTCGGTAGAGGGAGCCCGGCCCCGGAGCGCGGCGGTGCCCCCGGGCAGAGTGACGGACAGACAGACCCGGACAGACGGGACAGACCCGCAGTGACCCGGACGGCCCCGGCCCCGCGGGCTGGGCTCGAGGAACCCACCCCACGTGCCTGCCCCTGGCTCACTGCTCCCGCTCTGCCCACTCAGCTCTGCCCACTCAGCCACGCGTGGAGCGTGTGACGTGTGTGAGAACGGGGGGCACATGTGTGGTGGAGCAGGGGGCTCACGTGTGTGAGAACGGGGGGCACACGTGCGTGGATCGCTGTGCCCGCAGCGCTGGGTGGGCTCGGCGCTGCCGGCCCGCGCAGTTCTCGCCCGCGGTCGCGGTGTGCGCGGTGTGTGCCCGCAGCGGAGCGGGCAGGGCTCGGGCAGGGCTCGGGCAGGGCTCACACACACGCTCCGTGCTCCGCCGCTCCATTTCCCCGCTGCCAGGGATCCAGCGGCGAGAGGAAAAAGCCGTCGCCCTCCCGGCCCTCCTCGTTGGCGCGGCGGTCCGTGAACCCAGCAGTTTATCCTCCCTCCCTCCTCCTCCCTCCCTCGCCGGCGCCGCCGCCGGGGCCGCGCCACGCGCCCGCCCGTGCAGCGGCTCGGCTGGGCCCGGCTCGGCTCGGCTGAGCTCGGCTCGGCTCGGCTCAGTTCGGCTCAGTTCGGCAGGCCTTAGCTCGGTTAGGCTCGACAGGGCTCGGTTCGATCCGGCTCGGCTCGGTTCGGCCCGGCTCGGTTCTGCTCGGCTGAGCTCGGCTGGACTCGGCACGTCCCGGCTCGGCTCGGCACATCCCGGCTGGTGTCGGCGCAGAGCGAGGGGGAGGCGGGCGCTGTTCCTGGAAGAGCCCGGCCTGGGGAGTTGGTCACATTCTTGGCCGGGATTCAATGACTGAGGCAGACACCAACAAACAGAGGGGGGGAGGCGGAGGGCGGGAGGCTGAGCCCGCCTGCATTAGCTCAGCTCTCAGGCACTCTCAGTCACTGCTGGCGAGCGGAGCGGCGAGGATGTGCGCGCTCTCTCCGCGGCTCCCCACGGCACGCCGACAGCACCGGCAGCACTAGGGGCAGGGAGGCGACCCCAGGGACGAGGAGCCGTCCCCGGCCGAGCAGAGGGACCCCGAGGGGCAGCGGAGCCGCTCATCGCCCGTGCGGAGCCCCCGCGGCAGCGCCGGAGACCGGGGCCTTTCCTCCTGCGTTGTTCTCGCACAGCCCGAGCCTTCTGCCGCCTCCCGCTTTCTGCTTTCCTCCCCCGCGCCTTCCTCCGGTGGATATGGACAGAAGGGGGATCACTGCAGAGAAGCAGCAGCCGCCAGAACATATTTGAGCCCCGGGTGCTCGGAGCGTGGCACAGACTTTTTGTGTTTCCGTGGGTGGTGTGTGTGTGTGTGAGTGAGTGTGTGAGTGTCGGAGGTGTGGGAGGAGGGATCGGTTTGCCTGGGGGCTGGCTGAGGGGGTGAGTGCTCGGATGAAGACCTCTTTTTGCCGTGATTCTGTGCTCCATCGGGGCAGCTTGGAGACTTGGAGGGTTTGAAATTGTAACGAACCAAGAGGAAAGAAAGAAGACAGAGACACGCATACAAAAGGATTTATTTCCTCTCCGTTAGTGGATTGCTGAGTGGGAAGGAGGGAAAAAAAAACAAGGGTGGGTTTGTTTTATTTTGTTCATATTTTTTTTTCCTTAAAAAAAATCCCTTAAGTGGATTTGTACCAGGGTGGAAGATAACTGGGGATTTTTGTTGTTTGTTTTGGGAATAGAAACTAAAAAATGGAGACTGTAAGTAGAAGCAGCTTCCAGCCTCATCCAGGACTGCAGAAGACCTTGGAACAGTTTCATCTGAGCTCTATGAGCTCCCTGGGTGGCCCTGCTGCTTTCTCAGCACGATGGGCACAGGAGATGTACAAGAAAGACAATGGCAAAGACCCCGCGGAACCTGTACTGCATCTGCCCCCCATCCAGCCTCCTCCGGTCATGCCTGGTCCCTTCTTCATGCCCTCGGACAGATCCACAGAGAGGTGCGAGACCATCCTGGAAGGGGAAACCATCTCCTGCTTCGTGGTGGGTGGAGAGAAGCGGCTTTGCTTGCCCCAGATCCTGAACTCGGTGCTCAGGGACTTCTCCCTGCAGCAGATTAATTCGGTGTGTGATGAGCTGCATATTTACTGCTCCAGATGCACTGCTGACCAGCTGGAAATCCTCAAAGTCATGGGCATCCTGCCCTTCTCCGCTCCTTCCTGCGGGCTCATCACGAAAACTGACGCTGAGAGGCTTTGTAACGCCTTGCTTTATGGTGGCACCTATCCTCCCCACTGCAAGAAGGAATTCTCGAGCACAATCGAGCTGGAGCTCACGGAGAAGAGCTTCAAGGTGTATCATGAGTGCTTTGGGAAGTGTAAGGGACTCCTGGTGCCAGAGCTTTACAGTAACCCCAGCGCAGCCTGCATCCAGTGCTTGGACTGCAGGCTCATGTACCCACCTCACAAATTTGTGGTCCACTCTCACAAATCGCTGGAAAACAGGACTTGCCACTGGGGCTTTGACTCTGCAAACTGGAGATCCTATATCCTCCTCAGCCAGGATTATACTGGGAAAGAGGAGAAAGCTAGACTGGGCCAGCTCTTAGATGAAATGAAAGAAAAATTTGACTATAACAACAAATACAAGAGGAAAGCCCCCCGGGTAAGTGATGCCTGCAATTTTAGAGGGGTTGGGGTGGAATTTCGGTAACATTCATCGATGTACCCAATTTGTTACCAGCTGCTTTTCCTTGGAGTTCATTTAGCAATTTTAATCGTGCTCTCCATTCTCCTGCATGTGCAGTGCTCGAGATGGCACCTTTATTTCTGTGGTTGTGTTCCGAACACGGTGGCTGGAGTTTGTTTAAATTCCATATGTGTGTTTGTATATTTTACTATTACGTGGACCCTGCTCTCTGAGGCTCACCACGCTGCCCCAGACGTTATCTGGAAGTAGGTGATTTTTGGGTCTCAAGGGCTTCGTTCAGGGATCAAGACAAGGAAGAAGCCAGAAAAAAGGAGCAGGTTCTGATGGCTCCAGACACGAGTACATGCACTTTTCTGATCGATTGCGTGTCGCCAGGGATGGAGGTGAGGGCTGAACGCTCTGAACGCTCGTATGGAAATGAAATGTGGCTGTTGAGAAAATAACTGTGACGGTAATGCAGGTTCCTGGATTTCATATTAAGTGTGCGGAACGGGAATGGAGGAGTCCTTGGTTTTAGAGTATCCCTGTGGAGCCTAAATTTCCCCACCAGCCTGGCTTTTGTATATTGGATTATGCATCCATCCACCAATGGCTCTGGCCAGGGCCAGCTGCAGCAGCTCCTCGAGCTTTGCCGTGCCGTGCTAGCCAGACGGCTAAAGCACATTTTTTTTAGGTGTCTCTTGTTTTTCTTTCAGTCTGAGCTGCCTTTAGATCCCAGAATCCCCGGTGTGTGGGTGGGAGGCTGCCTTGGCATCTGGCAGCGGTCCTGCTCCCTGGGCAGCAGTGCCACAGGCCTTGAGGACTCACAGACACCGGGCTGTCTGTCTGGCTCCTGGCGATGGTGCAACTGGCTGGGGATGAGCAGCTCGCTCTGCTCCTTCCCCCGCTGCAAGGGCAAAGCAAACTCCTGCTGCAGGTTTGCTGCTTGGATCCTGCCCCACCGCCAGAGGTTCCCCAGCTTGGCTTTGGGTTTCTGTGTCTGCAGTGCAAGGGCGATGCACAAGCCTGGCAAAGACAAGGGATGTTTGAAGCCCATCTCGAATGTTCAGTAAAATTCTGGATTACCTGACCAAATACCTGTTTAAAGGGGTAGAAATACAGTCTGACTGAAGGAGAGTTTTTGTTTCTAAAAAAAATGCAACAAAAATACCCAGGCAAGCACAAGGATTTTTAAAATTCCACAGTCAGCCTAAGGAGGCCTAGAGAGCCCACTGGACTGGATTGAGGAGCAGAGTCCCGCTCCTCAAGTCCCAGTTTCTGTCCTACCCCTGGCTCAGTCCTTGTCCTCACCCCTCCTTTTCCTCCCCGGAGTGTCAGGACGCTGTGACAAAGCTGGGCTGTAATGAGGCACATTATCCCCGTGGCTGGAGGTGGATGTGTTTTTAATGGCTTGTCTATTCTCTGTCAGTCATGTGCCGAGATGGAATGGTGGGATAGATGAACGTGGATGTGAGAGGAGAACACGGCTCTCCAAGTGGAGACATTTTTCATGTTGGAAAAGGAATTTTCTAGGGCGTACTTCATTTGGGAAGCAGAATTAAGAAATTTCCACATTCTTGCTCCAGAAGGGTCCTGTGTCCCTGGCTTGGTCATTTCTAGAGTCTAATTCAAATGAATGTTAGTGCTTTCCTTTTTTACAAGGCTTTTTGGGCGTTCTCTTCAGTTGTGTGATTTATCCAACACCCCAGGTGAGGTTGCAGGTGAAAAACAAGACAAAGATTATTAAATCTTGGCTTTGCCTCAGTTTTTTTGGTGACCCTTTCATAGATCCCAGTTCAGAATATGAGAAGCACCCTTCTCCCACCCTGGAAATCTGCATGGAGTGCAGCACTCCTTGCAGAGGGAGTTCAACACACCTGGCAGCGAATGCCAAAAATTCTGTAAGGAAATGGTGGCCATCTATTTCTTGGAAAATTTTGTCAGAAATCCATCACCATGAAATGTTAAGTCTCCTGCATGGGTTTATTTGGAAGGTGGCGAAGAGTCTGGTGGGGAGGGACAGAGGGGTGAGTGTGTGCTCAGATGATGGGATACAGAAAACAGAACATTTTATCACATCCTGGGCAGAACTGGGCTTAAGTTTCAAGGCTTCTGAACTGGCCTCAGGGCTCCTATTATTTCGGTGCAGTCCTGAGGAGACCCTGGCGGCGCTGGCAGAGTTTTGTACGCTTATCCTTCCTTTTCCTGAAGTCTTTTTCCACTGGGCTCAGCCAGCGGATATCATATGCTAAGGTCATTTGTGTTGTAGCAGTGCGTGCGGGTAATTACGGGGAGATTTAATCAGGCTCCAAGATTGGGAGGCTGTGGCCAGGGGCAAGGAACGGAGTAAAGTTGAGGTGCTGAGTGAGGAAATGACGGGATGGTCCCATTCTGTGTGCCTGTGTGGATTGCTGTGGGTCTGTGTGGGTTCTGGGAGGCTCTGGGGCTCTGGCTCTGGCTGTCTCCGGGGATGAAAGGGTGAAGCACATGTGTCTTTGTGGTGGGCTTCCTTTTTGATGTAGATCTTTGCTTTGTTCTGTTTTATACAGAGGTGTTGCTGTGCGTGGTGTGCCATAAGCTGCTGTGTCAGATTTTGGGCTTTCTGCTCTCAGGAGTGGCCTTTTTGTCAGTTTTTAAAATTTATTTCTTTCTCTGTGTGGAGCCACATTGCTTTGTGTGTTGTGTCTCCCTGGGGCTCTGGTAGGACTGAGGTAGCATGGGATGCACATGACCATTTTTATGGCTGTTCAAGCAGCAGTGAGTTTTTTGACCTTTTCGTGTGTCTTCATGAGGTCTCTGTGATGAGGTCTGTAGACTTCTGCCAGCACAGCTCTGCCTTTTAAGGGTCTGACTTAAATGGAGGAGCTGGGTTGGCACAAGCCCCTGTTGCAGATTCAGCGTAGTGGTAAAACCGCCTTTTTTCCTCTCTCTTTCTCTCTCTCTCTCTTTTTTTTCCCTTTTTTCCTTGGTGTGGTTTTAAAGCTTTGCTACAAGGCGTAGCTTTCCTAGATATTTCATTCCCGATGCATATTTCTGTATGCATCAAGTATCTGCTGTGCATATCCATCCATCTGGACTGGGAGGGGGATGTGTGCATGTAGGTATCTTGTCTCTCGGTCTGCTGGGTTGGTTGAACAACTCCTGGTGCCTGGTCTTGCCACTTGCAGAATCTTTTGTCTGGGTCTGTGTGAGGTCAGCAAAAGGTCTTAGCCAAAAACTGGAGGGAGTTGTGACAGCTGGAGTCCCCACTACAGCAGGAACCATAGAGGCCTGAATTGCTTTTCTTACCTTCTTCTAAGATTTTGATTTTTATATCCTCCCTATTTGTGCTTGGATGGGTGATTGACCTCTCATAAGGTCTTTCACCTTCCTGCCACTTCCCAAAGCTCTTTCTTGTCTTGAGCCACATGATCATTTCTCCATTTGACTTTTTTTGTGTCCTTCACTGGGTTTTCCACCTTCTTGCATGCCCATGCAGGTGGTGTTCTGCTCTGCTCTCTCCCTGGTCCTTCAGAGTCTCCCTCCCAGCGTGGCCTTTACTCATGTGGGTGTCCCATCTCCCCACCTGCCTCTCATTTCATCCCCTGTTCCTGGTGTGGAGCACAACCACTCCATTCTGGGGGATTTCTAGAGATCTAAAATGTGAATAACTTGACAGGCTTGCAAAACAGGGTCCTAGAAATTCACCATCAGTGCCAGGGCCTTTTTGTTGAGCTCAGTAGCTGGTGCTTGGTGAGTGTTTTGTTGTGGGGCAGATCTGGCCTTGGTGCGTCCCTCCTGTGTGACAGCTCAGGATGCTGCCCTGGCCCTGAGTGAGCTCAGACACAGCCCTGAAGGCTTTGTTGGAGGAGGGTGGGTTTGACTGTGTCTGTTGAAGTCTTGTTGAAGTTCCAGGGCATTGGGATGGGGGCACACCCGCAGCCTGGGCAGAGCTGTGTAGAACAGGACCGGGGGAGCTGTCCTTGCACACGGGCAGCACTCCCACGGGGGAGCTGTCCCTACCCACGGGGGAGCTGTCCCTGCACACGGGGGAGCTGTCCCTACCCACGGGGGAGCTGTCCCTACCCACGGGGGAGCTGTCCCTGCACTCCCACGCTGCAGCAGCGCCCTGTTCCCACGGTGCCAGTCCCAGCAGCACTTCTATGAAGGAGCTGGGAGCCAGGAGCAGCACTCTGGGTACTGACACACAAATGAGCACACGAGGCCTCCCACTTTATTTCACAACCCGGCGCTGCCACGACACGCAGCTCGCTCAGCTGGAGGAAGGTTTAGCCAGGTCAAGTGTGCAGCTGAATCAAAGGACCAAAATTGCTGCGAGTGGAAAAGCGCAGCGGAGGGAGGCTGTGGGCTTTTAGGTGCTGCCCGGTGGTTGCTGAGCTGTGCTTTATGGCCACCTGAAAGGCTGCAGGAGTAGAGCTGGGATGTGTATCTTGTCCTGCAGTCCTGCCTCCTGGCAGTAGTAATCTTTATTTGTTAATAGGATCTGTCCTATGGTCCTGTGAACTCAGAGAGATTTCTGAGTTCATTCACTGGCAGTGGTGTTCAGATTGCAAGATGGGTTTAGTGGATTTATTCTTCTTGGTACAAAGCCACTTGATAAGTATTCTTCGAAAATTTTTGCCCAAGGACTGAGGATTCATTTGTTTTCCATGGAGTATTGAAGTCATCTGTTCTCTTACCCCATGTTCAAGAATTATTCTAGAGATTCTCCAGTAAAAATTTTCAAGTCCCTAAAGCAAAGATGCTGATGTTTTGGGGCAGTAATTTAGTTCAGAAGCCTTTCACAACATAAAAGTTGAACTTCAAAAGCGGTACCACGCTGAAACGAAATCCCGTGTACCCGAGGAGGTGTCAGTGTTAGAGCAAACATCAGCATTTTTTCCCAAGCGTGCAAACAGTTCTACAGATGTTGTAGGTCGAGAACAAAGCAGCAGGTACGTGCATGTGTGTTGGACAGAGCGTGTGCTGCACATGATCTAATGGTGTTGAGTCAACCACGGCTCTCTGTTGCTCCAGAGCAGTTCCTGAGTTCCTCAAGTCAGTTCTCTTGCATTAGGGAGGGAATTACATGCAATCTCTGCTTTTGAAAATCACTGCCTAAAATATTTAAAGCTTTGCCTCTCCCTCCATTGTCTGGGCTGTCTCCCTTGCCTCTCCGTTCCTGTGGTTTGGGGCTTGGCCGTGAGTTCTGCCCAAACAGTAGCAAGCTTTGAAGCCGCGTGTAAACACAGTTGAATTTTTGGATGTGTGGGGAGCCCGGCACCTGGTCTCTGCCAGGCCCTGAGCCCGGTTATCTCGGGGCTGGCTGACCCACCGGGGTGTGTTTGCACTTGCTGAGAGGCGTTGGGATGGTGCTGTCAGAGCGTCTGGAGGCGTCTGTGCGAGCGTGTCCGGGCAGCGCAGCGGGCGCAGCCCTGAGCCCTCGCTGCTTATCTGCACCTTCCTGCAGCACTGCCAGCACCGGGTCTGGGGCACAGCCAGGGGGGAGCCCCAGCAGGCCTCGGGTGTCTGAAGAGCTGCACTGTCTGTGCTCACTGAAAACTCAGTTATTTCCAGCTGTCGGGGGGTTTGGATGGACTGAGGGCAGCGAGGAGTGGGCCGGTGCTGGGGGTGACTGGGGATGGAACTCACAGTGGCCAGACTGCTGTGCTGTGACAGGAAGAACTGTCTCCATGTGTCCATTCTTAGACACACAAGTTTTTTAAAGTTTGGTTTGATTTGCTTGTCTTGGTTTGTTGTTTTTTTTAAAGCACACTTTGGACTTGACACTGTAATTCCTATTGAGAGGGAACTGCCATGGAGCAGCTGCACTAAACCCAACAGGGGTTCTTGGAAAGAAAGTAGAGCTTAGGCAAAAGTGATTTGGACTGGATTGTGGAGAATCTATTGATAGAATCCTGTCAATTACCAGGCTGATCTATTTTGGCTGAGTGGCCATAGAGCACTTAATTCAAATTGATCTTCACATACAGGAAGCATTACTTTAAAATGTAGTAACGTAGCATGTTTTTGTTTTAAATCTGTCAGTTGGAATATGTGTGTTAATGACACATTTTATTAGATAGTATCTACTTTGTTTGCATAAGTTGTATGAATCTGGGTAATGTGTAGTAATATAAATTAATAAATCACCAATTTTTTAATGCTATTTCACTCTGTCTCTAGTATAGGCAGTTTGTGTTCTTGGAAAACAATTTCAGAGAAGCAAGTTTGCTCTGAAAAGATGTGCTCTGATCCCTTACCTTCCCTGTTTTCACTTGGTGTACTCTTGGATGTCTTACATTTCATTGCCAAGGCAGAGATTCAGGCTGGGATCACGACTGCAGTCACCTGCTCCTGGATCCTCTGGAACACACGAGGTTAATCCCAGGGTTTGGGGCCGGTTCTACAGCTCTCACTCAAGCAATCAGCCCATAGTAATTGGAACCAGTTCACCCACAAACCACAGCACTCGTGTGTGTGAGAGGCTCCTGCCTGTGTGTTCACTGGCACCAGAGACTGGGGGCAGATCCTGAAACACAGCGTGCCAGTGTTGAGCCAAAGGGGCTTCACGGAGTTTATGGCCTGACCTGGCATTTACAGGACTGGGCTGGGTCTGAGAACCTGCAGTTGTGCTGCTGCAGTGTTTCATTCTGCTCATTAGCAAGGATTAATAACCAAGACCTTTGGTGCTCTGATCCCAGCAGCTCTCACTGAGTGGGGCAGCAGTTTCTCCAGCTGGGAGCTGCACTCAGACTGAGAGGGTCTTGTCTGCTGGTCACTGTGTACAAGAGGGGCTTTGAAGGTTGTGGTACAGATCTAACAGGGTCAGTTCTTCCCTCCCTGTATTTAGGATCTGTCCATTTTTTTTTATTTATATTTTTTTACCAGTGAGGATATATGTCTGAAGTTGGGATAAGGGCCAGCCTTTTTTTCCTGATACAAATTCAAGGCCCATAAAGTTGGCCCGGGGCCGTGTCAGGTGCAGGTGCTGAGTGTGTTGGGCAGTCCTGGCTGAGAGGGACTGGCTCCTCTGCCCTGAGAGAATGGCTGTGCTTTGACTTCTGGTTGGGTGAGGTGACAAAAGCACTGGCACTGATTGGAGCTCTGATGCTGTCAGAGTGTGAGGGACAGAGCTCTTCTGGAAGCCGGCGGGAATTCCCATGTGTGGAGCTCTTATCGCTCCATCTCTGATTTGGTTGCTATCGCAGAGAACTGGGCTTCTCTGAGCAGTGGATGCATATTTAACACAGCCTGATAAGCTGCACAGTCATATGTTCTGTGAAATGAGACAGGTCCTGCCACCCTGGTGTTAGGCAGCCTTTCCTTGTTCCAACAGTCCTGTTGAAAGAGTCAGGCAAAATGTGCGTGAGGCTGGAGAGTGTGTGTGTGAAAATTGCAGCATCATTCTGTATGCTGGAGGTAAACAGCAAAGGGGCTAATCAATAACTTGGGTTCTGGCTTTGTTGTTCATTGATTTATGTATGGTTACCTTTGTACATACTTTGTAGAAAATGTGACTTTTATGTTTGGTTTTCTGTTGGGTTTTTGGTTTGTTTTTTTTTTTTGGAAAAAAAGAAATGGAAGCAGTTTCTGTTTTGGTATAAGAATCAGTGGCACTGGGAGCACGAGGACTGCTTACGCTCCAAGGATTAAAAGACCAGCAGCAACATTAACAAAATTAGGTCCAGCCTGGTGTTTGCCTTTTCCTGGGGAGGGCTCCAGTGAGGGATTCGGGGGGACCCCGTGCTTTGTTCTGCACCCGCCTGCAGTCAGTGGTATCGTTTTAGAGAATAAGGTCATTGACTTGGATTGCTTCTTGGTTTCTCAACCCTTTTCACCAGCCAGTTTGTGTAATGTCTGTCTGAAACATTGAGTAAGGGCATTGAAATAGCAGACAGGATATCAAGTGTTCGGAAGTCTGGGTTAAGTATAACAGACAGTTCTGGCTGGTGAAAGGGGAGCAGCCCCTGGAGCTCCGGCACGGCTCAGTCTCTGTGGAAACAGCACACTCGGGGCTCTGCATCCCTCCCGCAGCTCTTCCCTCTGTTCCCTCCACACCCAGATAATTAATCGTGTGTGGGTGCACCTCTTTTCTAGAGATGTCTTCCTCGTTTCTTAGTGGCACAGAATTGTATGTAATAATGTCTCTTTCTAAGGATTACATAAGTTGAAGATGATTTCTCCACGGGGAGAATTATGCAAGTTTAAACTGAAATGTATTTAGAAAGCTTTTATGTGTGTGTTTCCTGACTCGCAATGCAGAGGGTGATTTATTTGCATCCTTAATTGAACAACATCTGTTAGGGTTGGAGGAAAAACCACTTCATGTGTTTTCCCTGCCATATCCTGCATTTCCATGAAACCCTTTACCCACATTACCTGTGCTACAGGTGCTGGTTGTGCCTGCCCAGGTACGTCAGCTGGGCACTCGAGCTGGGTGTTCTGGGCTCTGCAGCCCTGCTGAGGCACATCTGCAGCAGTGCTTTCTTTGGACTGGCAGATGGCACAGAATCACTGGGGTTGGAAAAGACCTCCCAGATCACCGAGTCCAACCTCTGACCGATGTCACCTTGTCACCCAGACCAGAGCATTAAGGGCGATGGAAGAAGTCCTGTCCTTTGCTACCATTAAAAAGCCCCAAATGCTTCTTTAAATAATTAAAACACTCTTCAAGTATGAAACTTCTCCGGGTTTTACATTTTTTCGCAAGTGCCTTTAAAAAGAAAAAAACTCAGCAAAATCCTCAAGATTGTCCACATTTACGTATTTATAGCAGTAAAATAGGTTTTATAGCTTTATACAGAGTAACGGACTAAAAAAGCAGAAAATACACAATACTAAGGCTAAAATGTGGTTTGATTTCAGTAACCTATGCTGATGTCTTGGTTTTCAGACTTACACTTTTGGTTTTAAGAACTTCTCATGAAATTCTATGTTAAACATGAGTTTCTGAAGCACCATCATTCCACAGCTGGAAAACTCACCTGGCTTGAATGATAAGTTTTCATTGCAAAAAAAAAAAAAAAAAAAAAAAAAAAAAAAAAAGTTGCCCTTCTTAACTCTGCACTGGCAGTTCCAGTTTATTCAGTGAATTATCTCACCCATGCTGGTATGATTTAGAAATACTCCTTTGAAACAACTGTACTGAGAGTGGTGCTGGGAAAAGTTAATCAGACCCAGGAGCACAAACTGCAGCATTAGGCCCCTCATTGATATTTCTTTGTTCCCGTTCAGTCACTAATAAGGAACATGCCAGGCAGTAAGTGCTTGCTCTAATATAGCCAAAGATTTAGTTTTATTTGGCTTTTTGCCCTTTTTTGCCACAACAGTGTAGTTCTTTGTAAAACCAGTGGAGCCAGATAACCTTTGGGCCATATTCAGTGGCAGACAGTGATAAAAGTGGTGTAAAGTGCTCTATTTTACTATCAGTGAATATGCAGAACTGCTGCTCAAAGGCCTTGGCCTGCAAAGGAGGTGTTCCTTTTCTAACACCTTAATTTCTAGAAACTTTTATCTGAAAACCTTTTTTTATTAGGGATTCATTGATCCTTCTTTTGCCCTGTTGATTCAGGAGCAAAGATTGTAAGACTCCTGAATTCGGGGTCATGGTTATATTTTTATTATTATATACTTATATATGGTTTTATTACATCAAGTTGTGAATACAAAGAAAAATAAATTAGTGATCTGGAGGGGAAAATAGAGGGAGTTAGCAGTGCTGTAACTACTATGTGCTTGTATTTGTGGTATGACTTGCATCATTATATGTAGCATTGACTTACACACGTCTTTTAAGTGAATTTGGTCTTTTTGCAGTTTTCTAACAATTAACCCAGCCCTGATGAGGCCTGAATGAATATCGTCTGCACACCTGTTTAATATTAAAGATGAGGCATTCAGTGCTTTGTGGCTTTAGCTTGAAATTCAAGTTGCTTTGAGTCATCCCTTTAGTCTTTTGTTTGGGTGGAAAAAAGGAGTGGCAGCGAAGGGCCTGCAGCTAAGAAATGAAAGAGTTGAATTAGGTTTTAGAAATGTTAGTCTTGGCATTTGGGACATTTGCATTTGTACGGATTGTCACGGCTTGGCTTTCGGTGGAGTGGAGCGGCTCAGGGCTGGGGATGACAAATGTGCCTGTCCCAGTCAGTCCCAGTCACTCCACACGGGGCTGGCTGGGAGGGTGGGATGGAGCTGTGCTGGGGGCTCTGGAGCTGCGCTGGGGGCTCTGGACTCCTGTTCCCACCACATCCCTGGCCCTGCATTGCTGCCCCACCTGTATCTCCATGCTGTGGGTGCACAGCTGACCTGTTTCTTTCTCCTGCCAGCAGCTCCTCGTTCTCAGAACCAGAGAACTCCACTCACTGGGACTGGAATCTCTGCAGAATTGCAGTGGTCTCCTTGTTTACGTGTTCTGCCTTAGTTTGTGAAGCTTCATCAGCCCAGGAGAAGCTACAGTGACACGGGGGGGACAGTGCGTGGGGATGTTCCCAGCAGGAACACCTTCCCTGGAATCAGGGCTGGGGATTGTGTAAACAGCCCCGGCTGGGGTTACATCACTGCACTGTTACTGTGTTTGTGAGGAGCCTGAACTGCCACCACAGCAGAGACAGAATGTTGTGACTGTCCTGGAGGGTCTCCACTCAGCTCTCTTGGCCTGGATGCTGTGGGGTGATCCACATGGCATCCCTCAGCAGGAGCTGGTGCAGGGAGAGGGGAGAAGCAGGAGTGTCCCCAGTGCCTCAGCAGGAGTGTCCCCAGTGCCTCAGCAGGAGTGTCCCCAGTGCCTCAGCAGGAGTGTCCCCAGTGCCTCAGCTCAGGGCTCAGGGTTGGATCCACTGGGGCCAGTGATCCACCTTCATCAGAACGGGCCTTGGGGTGGAAATCACCTCCAGGGGACCTGCTTCTCCTCATTGGGGATAATTCAAGGGCCAAATTCTGCTGAGATTTTACAAGTGACTGTTTGGGTAATTAATAGGATTTCAGCGGAGAAGTCTTATTTCTGCATCTGAATCCCACTCTTACGAATATACATGCAAATTTATAATTTAGGTTTCTAAAAAGTTTATCAAATTTGCCCTCGTTAGCTGGACTAATTTATTGGTGCAGTTTTCTCTTATTATAACTTGATTTGATTTCAGTAGAGTCACACAAAACTCCATATATTTCTTTGTTTCTAAGAGGGCTGCTCATTCATGTGCTTGCAAAAGAGCAGCTGGATCCCATCTTGGCAGATGTGAAACCCTTACATTGAAGTTGCTGTATTTTTTGTATATGTGTTCGTTTCCTTGGAAAAAAAAATCTCTTTTTATTAATTAGACCCCCCTGCTCCCTTTTGAACATTTTTGCTCTCTCAGTCAAAATCAAAATTCCCTGTGACGTCAGAATTAATTGCTGTAGGCAGTTTGATGTCACAGAGTGAGTATTTGGTCTCAGAGAAGTACGCAGACACACAAATTCTGATTCAGACAAATTTCTTAACTAAGAGAAGGCTGCCTGAGTTTTGTTTCCATTCCCAAGGTGTGTGAAACCTGTCAGGGCCCTGGCCTGGAGGAGGAGTTTGCAGGAGTGGGTTCATCACTGCCAGCTCCGGGGCTCCTCTTCCTGCCGCTCTGGACACGCTGGTGGCGCTTCTTTATCTTTTTCTTCTTTTTTTTTTTGGGTTGTTTTTGTTTGTTGGTTTGGTTTTTTCCCCAAGCTCCTTCTCTCGGCTCCGTGCCCGAGAGCATCTCGGGATTTCCCTTTTGCTGAATGAGCTGCTTGTTCGGGAGGGAGGAAGTAAGGTCCCTTCTGGATTAGGAGGGGGTGGAGGGTGGGGAAATGTCCTGTTTCATATGCAAAGCACACTGAACTGAAAAAAACCCCACATGAAACCCTTTTAACAAAACCAGCCATGTCACAGACTGGCAGAGCAGCTGCTGGCTTTGTTAGGGAGAATATTAATGTTTCAAAGACTTAGAGAACCTTTTAAAAATGAGACGAAGAATGAACTTTATTCTTTTTTTTTTAAAGACAGAAGCTGAGGTTAAAAAGATATCTCCTTATCAATATCTGTGAATGGAATGTGCAGTCACCTGATGTGACACCAGAAGTCTGGAGCTGGGGGAGATGTTACGATCTCAGCTCTTCTTCTGGAGCCTGGCCCTGATCCTTCAGTTCTCACAAATTACTGCAGTGGGGAAAGAACTCTCACTGAAAAAGCTGATTATTAAGAGGAACAACTCGTGGAACTGGCCTTTTTTACAGTGTGGGGAAGTTGTGTTCTTGACTCTGAGCCCTCACCCACTTCAAAAAATCACCATCTGACATCCTTGGAGCAGAACTTCTGCTGGGCTGATTTCATCCTGCACCCTTTGGGTCGTTTGGGAATGACAGAGCTGGCAGATAATCGCACCTTTTCCTTGACTGGTTGATCTGAGAGTCAAAGTATTTCTTCCCTGCTTCAGGTCTGAAAGTTTGCTCAAAGCTGCCTTTAAATCCATCTGCAGTTCAGTGGCAGAGAGGGGCAGGCATTGGTCATTTTTTCTGCTACAGTTATAGGAATTTCTGCAGTTACAGAAGTGAAGGTATTTGGGTTTTTTGAGTAGGAACAGATTTTATTGGATGTAAACCCATTTCTGAGAGTTGCTGGGAGCTGTGTAGAGGAGCAGATTATCCCAGGTTAAACAGGGGAGCAGCACAGCTGTAAAACACGTGCTGTGGGTCTGGGTGTTCTGTGGGAACAGTGCCTGACTGCAGTGGGTTCTGCTCTGCTGTTCCTCACCAGAACACGCTGAAAATTCCTCTTTCATTCAGAAACTTGGGTTGCCTTTTCTTATTACCCTGAGTTTATGTTACTGAGCTGCCTCCTGCACAAGGAAGTGCTTGTGTAATGCCCAAGCCATTCCCATTCCTCACTGAATGATATGCAAATCTAGTCAATTAAGCAGGGGGGATTTAATTAGCAGTTTAAGTTCATGTGTGAAGTGTCTTGCCTTAATTACTTAACAGTTTTGTTGCAAATTTGCTAAGGTTTTTTTTTTTTCCCACAGAACTATCAAAACTGTGATTTTATTTATTTATTTATTTTATTTTTTGGTAACATTTTCAAATACTGAGCATTGTCCAGTGCATTTAACCTTTGTGTGTGTGTGTCCCTCTCTTTATACAACCCTTTTCAAGACTGGGGGGACAAAGCAAAACTGCAGTTATTGTCTCAGAGTAGAACAATACATTTAGAAAAAAAACTAAGGAATTTTGGAGTGAAAGGCCATTTATTTGTTGGTTTTTTAGCTTCCTTTTAGTGCCCCTTGGCTGCAGGGCTGATCAGGGATGTGCAGGCACAGGGAGAGGCTGCTGAGGAACAGCAACAGCACTTTCAGCACAGTCCATCCCCAGGTCTGCAGGTGTGATTGCTTTAAAGGAGCTGTTCTTTAGGATCATTCCCATCAGCACAGTGGGAAGTTTTGCTTATTTGTGTGCCACGATGCCCAATCTGCCTTTGACTGCTGTAGCAGTGACATCCTCAGTTTAAAGCTTTCAGGCTTGAGAATGGGGCAGGAGTTTGAGACACAAGGGCAGGAAAGTGCTGCATTAGTTCTGGTGACTGGTTCTCACATCTGGGCATCCTGGAGAGGGCAGATTGTAAATAATTCAGGGCCCAGATTGAATTGTCTGCAGCAGCAGCAGCGCTGTTACAATCCCTTTGGTCAGCAGACACCCAGTCTGGGCAAAAGGCTGGGATGCTCATGTTTCCTGCAGGTCCTCGGGTTAAAGGATCCTGTTTAAAGATTTACTGTAGCCCCCAACGATGGGAGATTCACCCTATTAATAACTCCTTTGATGGAGACAGAGGAAACGTGTCTGCACCCCCCCTTCATTTATCTGCTTGTTGTAAATCGCTTTGGTGAAACAAAGCGGTGTTGGAAAGAATAAAAATACTGCCCTTCTTCCAAGCTGGGACTGAAATGCAGAGCTGCCTCCCCCACCCCAGCCCCCAGGATGAGTGGAAATGCCGAAGAATACTGGAATACAAAGCACTTCTCCATCTCCATGGACTTGCAGTACATTTTATATCATTACTTCCTGAGCACAATGGAAGGGGCTCAAGAAAGCAAAAGTTGCCAAAAAAACATGGGGTGGCCTGAGCTGTTTGGTTTCCAAACAGGAGTGAAAATACTGGGATTCAGAATTTTCATTTTGCTTTTAAATTTTCATGCCGCTTCTAAAAATGTAAAATTATAGAAATATCCACTCTTAGTTGGATGTGCTCGCTCTTCATGTTTTGTGTGCTTTTCCACGCTATGTTCCGGAGGCGTTTTCTGCAAATTTTTTATTATTATTAATCTTATTAAGATCCTGCCTTGGTGCCAGGATATTTTTAAAGAGAATTTCTTTCCAGTTCAGCCGGGGCAACCCCTTTTGTTGGAGCTCCTTTTGGACGGTGTTCCCATGTGCTGCAAAGGCGCTGACACATGACCTCGTTACACAGAGAAAATCCTAAATGTCCTGCCCCTTGCCAAACCTATCACAAAACTACCCATCACCCCCTTTTCAGGATCCCAGATGGTAAATAGCAGCAGGAGGTGAAAGGGGAGCTTTGTCTCCATTCTGAGGCCTGTTTTAAGTATTCTGTGTCTGTCTGTATCCCTCTGCTTTTCCCACTCTGCCCATAAATTAGCAAGCCAGCTTTTCTGACAAGGGAAGACAAAATGTCCATGAGCTGCAGTAACATCACCTACTCGAGGGGACGTTTTTGAGCAGTTTCATTTCTTTGACTGGGAGCTCTTCCTTCGGGCAGAACTTCTGCCTGCCCCGCTCGCTGCAGCACCCAGGGAAAGGCAGCTCTTCCCAGATCCCAGGCTGCGGTTTAGAGCGTCTGTGGCACACTGAGACTTGCCTAAGAACAACCCAAAAAACCCCAAAAAAGATCTGCTTGTCTGGCTCTAGTGTTTTTATAAAGCCAGAGTTGCAGGAGGAGCAGCAGTTCCTGCAGGGATGGGCGGTGGATTCAGCAGCGCTGCCGTGCAGATCCGAGGGGGTTTTCGGAAGCTGGGATGCAGCAGGCAGGATATTGTCCCTGCACACTTCCCATGGAGTTCCCCTCGCTGGCTGCAGTTTCCTCTCAGCGCAGGAAGGTGCAGTTGGCTTTGGTGCAGGGGGATTCTGCAGGGAGGGGGCTCTGGAGCAGTCTGGGCAGTGTGTGCCTGCGTGGAGGCAGCAGCTGGGGAGGGGGAAGGACATGTGGAATTTGTACATGAGCACCTCTGAAAACCAGGCATCAAACCCACCTCAGCATGCAAGAAGAGGGAACGTGCTCCTTCCTGTGCCCTGCTGTGCCAGGTTCCACTCTGTGCCTTCCCCTCAGAAACACCGATTTGTGCTGCCTGACTGCACGTCCTTGTTTGTTGGCACGGGTTGGTTGGCTTTCCTTAATTAAGATACTGCATTCTCCTTATTCTCCCTTCTAATTCCCAAACCAGGCTGCATCCATCCTGAACCTGAGATCTGGCAGCTTTGTCACTCTGAGATTAGTCTTCCCTCTGACCTGGGCTGTAGCTGAAGTAATGACTTTCCATCTTCAGCTGACTGGAAATCAGGGACTGGTGAACTGAAATACTGAAGGCTTAATGAATTCCCTGGATTCCCTGGTGGTTTTTTGGTACATCTTTATTTTAAACTGTTGAATATTAATAAGGAAAGGGGAGTGGGAGTGCAGGGCCTGTTTACTGTCTAGTACTTGAAAGGGATATTCTTTTTTATTTGTTTGTTTCATTTTATGTTGCAAATATTGTTGTAGAAATGCTGTGTGTTTGCCAAGTCCCTACCTAGCCTTTGGATGCCAAGTGCTTGTCAGCTGGGAAGCTGCTGGGAGGGATTTAAAGCAATATTACCTCTTTTGCAAATGTGGCTCTCAAACCAAGAGTGAACCCACTTCTGACCATTTTTAATGAGCCTTCGGATTTAAGTTGTGAGAAAGGTTATGGAAATGAGTGAGAAGAGCTCTTGTGCCTTTTGCTCTTTTTTCCTGGGTGAGAATACTCTGCTTTCCACGTTGTAACTTAATTAGCAAAGGTTTTTTTCCTCTGAGATCTCCTGCGTTTCTCCTGACCTGTAATTCTATGTATAGTCATCATATAAACTAGATGTGATGGGCTCAGTTCTGACATGTTGTGTTTTGACAGCACATTTTGTTCATAGTGAGTCAATACTTTTGAAGCTGTAGTTGCTTGGTCACTTTAATTTGACATCTACTCACTTGCTGCCAAAAGTCCTTTTGGCTTCTGCCCTCACACCAGCCTACTGTTCCTGTCACCTTCTCTGACTGTCACTGGTGCTTTTATGGCTGCACAATGTGCAACAACTCACCAGGGAATCAATCTGCCTGAAAATGAGTTGTTATATAAGGGAGAGCCACAAAAATTACCCGGACAAATGTGCTGGTGAGTGCTCAAGGCACGCTGGGTTTGGTTGGTTTGGCCGCTGGTGTGCTGGGTGTTACTGCTGGAGATGGACAAACCAAACCTTCCCACTTTTGGCAATGCTGATGGTTTGTCCTTCATCCTAAACCCCCAAACACAAGGAGCAGACCAGCAGTGGTGGAAACGTTGGACAGAATCAGATACTACCTCCAGCAGTACTTCTGTAGTTTGTTAACCTCCTGTGCAGGAGCTGTGGTGGGGAAAGCTTAGGTCGGTATCTTTAACACTTGACTGGGCTGTTGCTCCAAACCACGAGCTTTGGGAATGCATTTTTCATTTTTTCTTTTTTTTTTTAGAAAGGCTCTTGATGGATGAAGCTGTAAAATGAATAGAAATAGTGTCTCCCTCTTCCTTTTCCCTCCTACTCAACGCTCACACACAGTCAGCCCTGGGGTCTTTTCTTTCTGTGTGGTTGGCAGAACAGAGGCAGGGAGAGGGAGCAGGAGACTGTCTGGGCCCCTGGTGCTGTCAGGAGAAGAATAGCCGTGCTGTTCCCGCGAAATCCGAGGGGACAGCCCGGGCTGTGTGTCTGCAGCAGCCAGCGGGCTGAATTAGTGCCATTTAGGCACTGCTAAGAGGCTAATTGAGCCACTGGTACTTGCTGATTAAAACAGCAAATCCAATAATGGATGGATGTGCGTGTTTGGGTTTGGTGCTGTGCTCTCTGGAAAATAAGCATGTTTGCTGGAACCCTTTCCATTTTGGTCAAGTTGTTCAGTGGCTTAAGGAATATCAGAATGTGCCTGTGAGTGTTTTGGGGAGAGCTGCCTGTGTCCCGTTCTCTCCCTCCTGCTCTGTGCACTGGGACCGGATGAGGAGGCACTCAGACACTTCATTACCCATGGCTGAACTCCACCAGTTTGTGAAATGCCTCCTTAAGGGAGCCTTAACATGGGATAATCCGAACTGTGGGGTGACAGAAGGTAAGGAACTGAAGCCTTCCGTGGTGGGTGATGCATCTGTGCCACGTGGGGATGACAAACAAAGCCTGCCTTGGAATTTTGGTTGGCATCTCTCTGCAGCCACCCCACCTCCCAGGGCTGTGTCAGTAAGGCACAGGTGGTGCTTGCACTGTATGATAATGAGGATTATCGTGTGGGGAGAGAGGATCCTTGTTTGCAGAGGGCTGTGAGGGGAGCACAGGGAGAGCCTGCAGAGCTGACCTAAACTTCAGTGCACCCTTGCAATGTGTTTTCTGGCCCACTGTCACTCCTGCAGTGTGCCCCTGGGCAGGCCCTGCTCCACGTTTGCTCACGGGGGTTGTTGTAATGGTTGTGGCTTGACTGACTTCAGTCAAACGATTCCTAATTTACAGCACTGTGACGGGAGAGCTGAGTGAGATTGCTGTGTTTGCCTTTGAAGTGTGCACAGCTCTCGGGGAGGCTGTTGTGCTGAGGGCACACTGCTCTCAGTGAAGCTTTTTTAATTTCGCTTTTAACATTTAAGAAGAATAAGACGCCTCTCAATCTAAACCAGAAGGACTCGTATGAAAAAATAGTGAGACTCAGAGGCGAATGGTGGGTTCAGAACCTTGTGAGTCACTGCGGGGAGATTGACAGTTTGGGAACAGGCACGCGGAGGAGTGAGGATGGGCTGCTCAGGGGCTGATGAGATAAGGGAGTCTCTGGGGTGTCGGCAGAGGGGTCAGCAGCAGCGTGCATCTCATTCCAGAGTTAAACTCAGGCGTTGGGAAATGGCATTCCTTGATGGCAAACACAATCTGACAGTTCTCAGCTAGCTACAGTATTCACCTCCTCCTCCTCCCCCCCAGCCACGCAGTGGGTGCTGTGGAGATCGTGTCTGTTCTTGCCTTCAAAGCAGCAACAAGAAAATATTTAAAGCCACAAGCACACCTTGGAGGCTGTGCAGGGTAAGTCAGGTTAGCAAGACATTTATGCACTTTAAAAATCGGGTCCCTGTTGAGGCAGCTCTGTCCTTGGGGCAGCCAGGCTGTTCCAGCTCCTGCTCAGGGATTACAGAGCCTTACTCTCTACCCTGTACTTCACTTCTGTCTCTTTTCCTCATCTTTCTTCCTTTCTTTCTTCTTCTTCTTCCTCCTGTGTGTGTGAAAGAATTTCCCTCTGTTCGTGGGCAGGCCCGAACTGGATCAGCTCCTGGAATTAACTACACAGGAGTTCATTCATCCCTCCTCTGGAATTAGTTGGTGTTTGCTAGGTCTGACTTGTCCATGGGTGGTGTTATTGTTATTCCCAGAGGTGCAGGGAGGTGATGCTGGCTCGGTGGGTAGGGCAGAACACTGAGGCCAGAGACCGTTTTTATAGCCCCATCTCCTGCCACCACTCAGCTGGGTGACCTTGGGCAAGCGACTTCCCTGCACCTTGCCCCACTTCTGCGGGAGGCAGGACTTCCAGGATGGACCTGCCTGCCCAGCACTGGTCTTGGGAGGAACTCATGGAGCATTTTACATGTACCCAGGAGTGTGTTACTGCTGAGAACTGTTGTTTCTTCATGAATATGTGTGGAAGGTGCCAAGACGTTACCTCACCTTGGCTTTCACACGTAACTCATTACAGGCTTGTGGTTGCTCTGAATTTAGGCAGTGGCAGAGACAAGGAGTGTTGTCCTCAGAGGCTGCTGACGTACTCAGAAGAGAAAGTGCCAAGCAATTTCTCCTTCTCTAATTAGCACTGTGTTAAAGGAAAAACGTGTTTATTGTGAACACGGAACCCTTCTGGTGGCACTTCGGGGATGGGGCCTGGGAAGGCTCCTGCCAAACTAAGTCTGCATTATTTTGCTGTAGACCTTTCTGTGGGATCCTGCAGGGCAACTCCTTCTGCTGAGGGAGGGGAGAGACGATGGTGGAACCTTGTGCTGCAGTTTTATTTTTGGTTCTCTGGCGGGCAGTCGGGCACAGCCCCACGGGGAGGTTGCACAAGCGCCGTCTCCAGGGTGTCACTCCTCTGGTGTCAAGGAAAACTTCCTCTTTTTAACCAATTGCACAGGGCAGCTGTGCTGCCTGGGAGGGTCCCAGCCTGTGAGGGGCACAAGGATGTGCTCCTCATCTCATTTGATCTTCCAGGCAGTGGGAAAGGGGCAGGACCAGTGTAAAGGAGCCCAGATCTGTGAGGGGCAGGAGAATATTCCTTGGCAGAAAGGAAGACATCGGGCCACGTGAGGTGGTGCTGGTGCCTACACAGTCAGACCTGCTTATTTTATCATATTTGGGTGTTCCCAGGTGCCAGGGGAAGAATGTGTGAATTAATTTTTCAGGTTCTGCAGATGTTGAGCTCTGCCAGTATTTCATTCTCTTTCTGTTGTCCTGTCTGTTAAAAACTAGGGGGAAAAAAATATCCTTTTTGATGGAGTTGCCAGAGGACTTCATGTTTGGGGTGAAGCTGTTGAGAGGCAGAGGGATGTGAGTCCCAAGTGTTTGTAAAGGATGTCCCAGCCCTGCAGTCCAGAGGTCTTCTCAGGTGATGTGAGTCAATGGCATAACGACAGCTGTGAGATAACATCTGTCCCTGCTCAGAGCCAGCAATCTTGGATTGACTCTGCTGTGCTGGCAAGGCAGGTTTAGGTCAGATAGAAACCTGTCAAAGCTCTGAGCTGAATAAAGAACTGTGCCTCCTCCTCTTGTGACAGCTCTTAGTTGGGGCTCTTTGGCCAGGGCCTTAACCCTCCTCTCTAACTCTGCTTGTGTTCACTGCACATCGAGGATACGGTGAACTGAGAAGTGAACGTGTGACCTGAAGGAACAGGAGGGGCTGTAGAGTGGATCATCACTGTTGTTCTTAGCAGTTTGTCAGCAATTCTGGAGTGCTGCAGTCCTGTCCATTTTCGGGGTTGGGAGGGTTTTGTGGTTTGTTGTGGCTCTGTGGGCTCCTTTACCCCTGACACCAGAGACACTTTCCCACACACTCCCATTTCGTGGCACATGTGCACTCCCTTCTACTCAGGGGACCAAGAGAGTTTCGTGTAAATGAGAAACAGGAGTAGCATTGCCTGGAAGGCACCACTCAGACCAGTGCAGATGTTTACTGGAAAGGTCTCCTTCTGGTCTGAGGCTGGAATTCTTCCCTTTGAAAGCAAGAGGGGAATCTGAATATGGGCAATTACTGTGTATTAAATGTGCTTTCTTAATTTGTGAAGCGCTTGAAGATGCACTGACACGAACGGGGCTGTGAAAGGGTAAGGCTGTGGCAAGAAAAAAGGAATTTTGCAAATATCTGTTGTGAGTGAGGGCTGATTGTACTGGTATGGAATTGTTTAGTCAAAATGGTTCTTGTTTGAGAAAATTAGAAGGGCTTCATTCCTGACATAACAGAATTGGGTCACTGTCTTTAACTGGGTCATAGGAGTTTCCAGCATGGGAGGCCTCTTACCATGTTTGATGAGGGTGAAGTGTGAAACAGCCCAGTCCTGTTAACTCTTCCTGCAAGGTGCAGTGCCTTCTGCCTGAAGGAGGGAGGGAAACTCCCTGCCCTCAGGAATGCCAGGGACTGCCTTTACACGGTTTTTTTTCTGGGAACTCAACTGGGAGCCAGGTTTTGGCTTCTGTTGTGGCCAGAGGCTCTCCCGTATTTCACTGGGGGAGAGGAAAAATGCAGATATATGGAGCTGTGACCCCAGTGCTGGGGGCTCCCCCGTTCCACTGAATCCTGCCTTAAAAGTACCAGTTAGTGTGGCACTGTGGGAGTCTGGGAAGGCTTCAGGAGTACCAGAGTAAACCCCCTCTCATTAGGGAAAGAGGGAGAGAGTCTCCCCATTTGTCTGCTTGCTGTGAAAGGAGGCAGTGTCTGAAAACCCAAACAAAACTCCTGGAGCACAACAACTGGCCTGCTTCCATGAGCCAGCCCTGCTCCCAGCCTGTCCCTGCTTCCATGAGCCAGTCCCTGCTCCCAGCCTGTCCCTGCTCCAGCCTGTCCCTGCTCCCAGCCTGTCCTCTGGGTACCAGGGGCAGGGCTGTCAGTGAGAGGCTGCTCTTGTGTGTCCATAAAGCCTTGTGATTTGTGCTGGAGCCGGGAGGCTCCTCGAGTTCAGCTGGGCTGGAACACAATGTTCAAGACAATGCTGTGGGATCCAGCTGGAGCTTCAGCGTTGGTGCAGCGTCAGCCAGATGGAAATGAGGGAGAGAGGGCTGTGGGGGATGGGGAATCCCTTCCCTTCCCGGGGAGGAGAAAACAATAGTGACTCTGAAATCCGGTTCACATGGATGTCCAGTGTCTGTCTCTGATGGGCATGTTCACTGCCAGCTGTGCCAGGGAGGTGTCACTGGTGCTTTGTGTGGGACTGAGACGGGGAGCGGGGCAGGCTGGGGCTCCTCTGGCAGAACTGGAGCGTAATTTGCTCTTGCCTGTGATCTTCAGAGGCCCCCCCTGGGTCTGTGGGTGCAGCTGGACACGCCTGGTGTTGGCCCCACGTTCGTGAAGTGCCACACGTGCACATTCTCAAGCTGCCCATCCTGAAAGGCACAGGTGACTCTTGCCAAACTTCAGAATCATTTCTCGGGGCACCAGGCAGTGGGTAAGCAGTGACAGCCCAGATTTGTCCTCTCTGACACCTCTCATTCCTGCTGATGGAAGTGGGTGTGCTAATGCATAGCTGAGCACAGACAAGGTCCAGGTTCTTCCTCCTGTTTTACAGGATTGCTTTGTTCTTTGCACTGGCTGTGATGGGATAAAGCATCATCTGTTTGGATAAGATGATAGTGAAATGAAGCTTCCAATTCCTATTTGTGCATGTCGATGCAGTTGGAGTTTTAGATCTCTCTTTGCACTTGATGCCAAAATTTGATATGATGAAAGTAATTTCACATTAGTAGTTCCTTTGAAGAAAAATCTGTTCTGTTTCATCTCTCACTTGCCTTACAAGGCTGGAAATTGTAAACTCCACTGAGCCTCTGGAAAATCTGTGTGACTGTGGAGAAACTGGGAGTGTAGAGTTTGTGTTTCTGTGGAGAAGACAGGGTAACTTCCTACAGCCCTCTGCTGCTCTCCTGAGAGAAAGCATGTTCAGCAACCCACTGTCCTTCATGTCTTGCTGTAAATGAACCAATATCCACGGAGTTCATCTGAGGAGGGTTGAAGGAGCTTGGTAGGTGGCTTTTCATTGGAGTCCCAGAATTGCTTGTCTCTCCATTTTCTGTGAATTTTCCATTTGAACTGAGCAAAAGCAGAACTACCTGAGCCAGTTCTGCTTTTACAGAATCAGGGTTTAACAAGAAGGAATCTCTCCTCTCCTTCTTTCAGTGGTTTATTTTGCTCTTTCCTCTTTAGGAGGGGGGTCAGTAGGTTCCAGGGAGCTCTTCTTGAAAAGACTGAGAAATATTTCAGGGCCCATTCCTGGTTCAGCAGTGACTTTCAGAACGTCTCTAAACCACGTTTCAGGGCCCTCTGAGTAACATCAAGTTCTTTAACCTCACAGAGCCTGGATGGGCAGTGGCACAGCCTGGCTTCTGGGCCTCTGAGGAACAGCTTTGGGGAGAGCATTCCATTCATATAATAAAGGAAACACTTTTAAAGTAAGAAGGAGAGAGAGGAGAGGAAGCTCGGTGGTGTCGCACTTAACGACGCTGTCTCCGAACAGCCAGTGAGCAAGAGGAGATGAATTCTCTCTCCTGGAATAATCCTGGGTCATTCTCCTAGGGGATCAAGACTTGCAGTATCAGAGTTGGCTGCAGTCTTGTACTGGATGCTGAACTGTTAATTAAATTACCCACAGCACAGGTCCCTGGCTAAAGCCTTTAAAAGTGTTCAGCACTCTTTGATCTGAGCCCGAGTATCTTCTGGGAGCAGCAATTGAAGTCAGATCCTGGTGAAAACTGGAGGCTCTCCAGCAGGGCCATACGGGTGGTAGTAAAAAGCCAGTGAACTCAGTGATTTACTGGTCAGGGGCCAGTGCTGGGAAAGCCCCTGCCCCTTCTTTAGAAGTCCTTTTTAAAGTTCTCCCAAACATGCAGTTCCCAGGCTCCCATTGACGACTCATTCAGAGAATGAATGTGTCCCTCTCCCCCTCTCCTGTATGTTCCTGTGGTCCATGTGATCATAAGATGTGTTGCTGTGCTCCATTTTCCCCTGCCTGTGGCTTTTGTGTGACTTCTTTAGAATTTCACAAGTACATCACAAGATGCTATTTTGGGTCTCTGCAGGATAAAGAGTGTTTAAGATCTTCAGGATGCCCTTTGCCACTCCCCATTAAGACTGTGGAGAGACTCAGAAAACAACATGAATAAACCAAAACTCTTGGTAAATCTTGGTCCAGCCTGTTCGCTTACTTGCATAGATGAGTTCAAAAGGTGTTACTTCTTTTCTTCCCCGGAGTTTATTTTGATCCTGGCACACAGTTTTCCAGATAGATAGCTCTGCTCCCGGAGTCAGAGGCAGTGCTTCCTCAGCCACAGAACTGGAGCATGTGCCCCAGCCCCCATTCCTTACCCACCATCCCTGGGCAGAGGAGCAGGAGTAAACACACTGCAGGTGTTTCTGTTCTGTCTGGGGGCTCCTGGTGCCCGAATGAGGGGTCCTGGATGTGTCTGATCATCACTGGGCTGTATCTGTCACGGTGTAACTCCTCGGGTCTCCCGCACGGAAGAGTCTGTGCTTCACTTCTCCGTCAAACGAGTCCCTTTGCACACTTGTGGTGCCACCTGCTCCTGGCCTTTGGGTGCCCAGCGGATGATTGTGTTTCTGGGAAGGGCAGGGACACAGCCCTGCAGTGCTGGAGAAGCTCCTGCCTGGGATGGGCTCAGAGGGCCCCAGCATTCCCTTCCATCCTGCCGCATTCCCAGCGCTTCCCGCTCCCGGCTTATGTAACTGTGAGGGAGGCAGGAGAGGGGTCACCTCAGGTGGCTGTTTTGATCCGGCAGTGTCTCCTCTCCTCTCCAGCGCTGTCTGGAAGGATTTGTTCGGGGCTTTTTCCAGCCGGAGAGCCCAGCCGTGCCTGCACTTTGGCACACGCACCCGGAGCTGCTGCGCTGGGATCTGAGGGCACGTGGGAGCCAGGGCAGTGGCAGGAGGCGTGACAGGAGCACAGTCCTTGCACAGGGCTCGGCTCTTGCCTGTAAAGAAAGTGCTGTGCGCTCAGCCTTGGGATCCACCGCCCCAGGGACACCCCAGGCTGTGGGGCTGCAGCCACAGCAGCTCCTCCAGCAGCCTCTGCCTTCCCTGCTTAGTTGGCCAGACTGTTCCACACTTGCATGTGTTAAAGAGCCACTGTGTGACCCTGAGACAAAGAGTTTCATTTCTCTGCTCCTTCGAGGAGTGAGCTGAGATAGAGAACAACCCCGTGGCGTGGCTGTGGCTGCACCAGGAGTTACCTGGTGAACCTGCATTAGAACCCTCCGCTCTGGCTCTGCTGTGTCCTGGTGACTTGATGAGCTTTTCCTGCTGGCACAGCCCAGGACCAGGAATCCTCCTCTCCAGTGTGGAATTCTGACCTCCCTGTTGGATCTCCAGCCCTGAGGATAAAAGCTGTGTGGTCAGTGAGGAGGATGCCCTGCCAGCTTCCATGGATCCCCTGCAGCCTGGGATTAACCAAGGGGAGACTGGGGAGCTGCCTGTGTGGAGAAAATCCGTGTGCTGCCTTTGGCCTGGTGAGATCTTGGAAACACTTACTGCTGCCCTTTGTACACAGAAAAAAACTAAGCAGGATCCTGTTTGGTAACACGGTGCCTCTTTGAAGAAGTAGAAAATCCAGAAACCAACCTCAGTGTTGGAGAAGAAAGATAAAAGTTTGGATGATTATCAAAATGCCCTGAGCTGAATTCAAAGCAGAGGTTCTTACGAGTGTAAATAGCAGGGGGGTGGTTTAAACAGCACCAGACTGACACATCAGTGCTCCCTCCCATCCTCGGAGCTGCTCTGGAAGATGGAAAGCATGTTTAGCTCTGGGTTTCCCCCGAAAATGCACTGCACATTTCTGTGGGAGAAGTACCTGGATGGCACTGCATGTCAGGGGAGCTTTCTGTAGAAACACACTTTGCAAACCAGGATTTACTTCAGTGAAAGTGCTGATGGTGTGTTACTTCATGGAGAAGGTGCTGAAGGAGGTACTTAACTATTTACCTAAACCTCTTAATTGCAGCAAGAATTGACTGTAAATAAACTCAAACTTTAGGTGTTTGCTGTATAGTGAGCCTGGAATTGTTGTCCCTTTGCTGTGGCTCAGCTGTGTGAGGTTGGACTGGCTCGTGGCTGCTCTGGGTTGGGCTGTTCTGCCCTGATTTGTCACTGTGCTATAGAAAAAAGGGCTGTATTGGGAAATTCTTATTTCTCTTCCAAGACAGCGAGTCCAGTTGTGTTCAGACACCACTATGAAAGGTATCCATGTTCCACACTCCCCTTTCTCAAAATGTTCCCCAGCCCTGTGTTAATGAGTAAAACCCCTCTTTCCCCCCTCATGTTAACTCATTTATTGGTGAAGTGCATGTTAAATTCAGTAAATCATTTCCTGTGTTTCTGTAAGTATTTTCAGAGTATCAGACTCTCTGGCAGTGCTGGGAGGATTTGTGTGCTCTGTGTTTAGTGCTGGGATGTGTGTTACATGCATGCAGTAAATAAGAGGGTGGATCAGCCCTTCTGCTGACCAGATGTTACGTGAAGGGACAAACGAAATACAAAACCCTAAAGCAAAAATGGCAGAAAAAAAGGTGTACTAAGAGTTTGCTTTTCAACTCAGTGTAGGTTTTACAACAAATAGCAAGAGAACTCAGTCTGGTCAAAATAATGTGTGAGTAAGAACTCCATCATATTCTTTGGTTCTGGTCATTACAGAATATTGGGCTACATTAACCATTACATTCATTTCTTTTGGGGACTCATTAATTTAATGAGTTATTTACAGTTATATACATTTATACATATTGCATGTATATATTTGTACAGTTATCTGCAGAAATGTGTTTGAAGTTGTCTAATCTAACATACTGGGTTGGTTTTGTTGGACTCTGGGTTATTGAGGATCTCTGCAAATCTTTGGGTTTGTTACTTAGAAAGAGTGAGATCAGGAAGGATCACAAAGAAAAGGGAAATAACGAGCATTGCAAAGTCTTCTGTAAGAAAATTGTATCAGACCAGGATGAATCCATACTTAAGTGATGACTGAACCTGAACAGCCCACATGTAAATAAGAAATTCTCCCTAAAGCAACCCAAAGTCCTCGTTTTCCATGTGTGACTGTGGTTTCCCCCAGCACTGGTGAGCCTGTGCTCTGTGTGATGATCTCGCTCTGACCACACTGCCTGAACACCTAAGGCAGCAGAGGAGCAATAAAACCCAACTGAAGTATGTGAGAGGAGAATCAATTCCCTAATTAAATCTGGGTGATAAAAATTAAGATACCTTCTGAGTTCCTGTCTGTAAAGTTCACCAGAAGTTAAAGATGTGCATAATTGAGAAGCACGGAGTTGAGGCTTTCTCTGGGTTTGAAAGGCTGAATTCTTTTCTTTTTCACTTTCTTTCTTTCTCCCCCTTCTCTGCTCATTAAAAAGGTGCTATTTGTGGTCATTAGGAGGCACCGAGAGCAATTAGGTCCAAGTGACCTTCGTGATAGCTATTCAAGACAGAAGCTGAGGCAGGATTGTGTTGTAAACAACCACAGAAAGGGGGGCACACTAAACTTTATGGCGTGTTGGTATGTCGGGGGGAGATTAGAGGATGATGCAGTCAGCATCCCTGTAAATCTTATTTATCACTCGTGTGGGGGAGGATGCTGTATCTGAGGGGAATCCTAGGACAGCGAGGTTGTGAACTTTGGGGCTGTAGCAGTTAAAATGGCAGAAGGAGGAGACCAAACGACAGAGTAAGGCCAAGTGACTGAGCTCTGAGTGTGAACTGAAGCCAGAAGTGAGTTAGAAGGAAAGAAAGGCCTGATGGGCTGTGGTACGTGAGAGTGACCACTGTGCCCATCCACGGGCTCCGCTGGCTCGGGAGTGGGCAGCAGGAGATGGGGAGGAGGCACGGGGTGCCCTCAGAGATGCTGCCCAGCACAGGGGGTGCCCCCAGAGATGCTACCCAGCACAGCCCCCACTCCCATGGGGTGCCCCCAGAGATGCTGCCCAGCACAGCCCCAGTGCCCCCAGAGATGCTCCCCAGCACAGCCCCCACTCCCATGGGGTGCCCCCAGAGATGCTCCCAGCACAGCCCCCACTCCCGCGGGAGGGCAGGAACAGGCCCGGCCCCTCCGGTTTTATGTGGGGTCAGGCAGTCATGGGGCACTCTCAGCAGAGTCCACCATCTGGCAATCATAAAACGAGTCATCAACATTTTTGCGAGGAGGATGGTGAGGAAACGAGCTGCAGACGATTGTCGTGGGTGCCGGCCCCGCACAGACACCTTTATGGCCCGGCCCTGCCCGGGTTGGGTGTCTGCGCCGCGGGTCAAAAGTTCAGCCCGGCCTCTCCCCCTGCTTTCTTCTTCCAAAGATGGGAATTAGGCGAGGGCTGGAATGCCGAGAGACTGTAAAATGGCTTGTCCTCCGAGCCCCTCCTCCCCGGCTGGGTGCAGGAGGCTGGGCAGCCAGGGGTGAGACATGGGCACGGCTGGGGGGGGATCACACGGGAGCTCCGACATGGGCAGGGAACACGGGAGTGAAACACGGCCCCACCGCGTCAGGGAATTCAGGAATTAAACGTGAGCCCCAGCTTTGTCAGGGAATTCAGGAATTGAACCCGTCTCGGATGGAGTGGGCAGGCAGCTCCCGAACAATGAGCTGGCACGGGCAGGCTGGCTGGGTACTCCTCTCTTTTTTCCTGAACACAATTAGTAGCTTATAAAAGTTGTTCTGCTGCTGTAGAGACCTTGGAGGATATGTGGAAGGTGAGGATTTGGGGTCTGCTGTTCAGAGCAGGACACGAAATCTTTCCAGAAAGTCTGTTGTCGGCAGAAGTTCTGGGCAGTCCTGTCACAGGAGCAGGTGACATGAAGGGGGAAACACGTCAGTGATTCAGCAGATCTGATACTTCTTAGAATCGTACCCTAGGAAAGCAAAACTCGGAATAACTATATAAGGACTTCTCCTGTGCTGACTTGCACGTTGTGTACAGTCAGAGCTCCTCCCACTGAGCTCCTCAGCCAGCGCTAGGACACCCTCACTTCAGGGGGAGAATTCCAGTCTCCAGATGAGACAGGAGTGGCATCTGAGCTGAACGCCACAGTGGTTCCCACCTCCTGCTCCTGGTGGAAAGAAGGAGCACGAGGAGCTGCCTCGGAGTGGGCAGGATGGGGCTCAGGGTATTAAAACAACTCCAGCTCAATTCAGAGAGCAGTGCCTGAAACCAGGAACGAGTAGGAAATACAAGGGAGGTTAAACTGTGAACGTGGAGTGGTTTTAAGGTGATAGCTGATAAAAGAGAGATAGATGATAAAAGATCTCTTTTTCTAAAGAAGAGAACTTGATTAATTAAGAGCATTTTAAGCTGGCCATACCTGGTTAATATGAATCATTCTATAAACTGTTTTTTCCTCCCACACAGCACAGAACCTCCAGATTAACAAATATGCTGGAATGCAGAAGGCACATCTGGTCTGCATTACTGTGGGCCCGGCTGTAATCACATGAGAAAGCTACCTTGGGTTTTTATGTAGAAATGTTTGTATTACACAAACCCCTGTTGCCAAGCAATTTTTATTAAAACAGCCAGTTTATGCTCAATATAGTGTCCTGCTGAGGAGCTCGGAATGCCATGAAAATCCACACACAGCCTCACTCCCATTGTTCCAGCTCCAGGGGCTGAGTGTGACCAGAGGAGTGATGGGAGGAAAGGCTGAGCTTTGTCTGCACTAACACTTCACGGTTTGGAAGCTCCAGTTGCTGCTGCCTTAGTGGATTGCTAAGGAAGCTGGAACTGTAACCACCATGTGCCTGGATACTGCAGGTTCTAAGGATGTGGAAACAAAGACATCACTTCCCAGGCTAAGCTCGTGCTCCAGGTGGGCCTGGATTCCAGAAGTGGGGAATTAAACCAAAACGGATGGTAGCCAAGGGGAGCATGGCAGGGTTAGTTTTGAGGGTTGGAGGGTTTCTAATGGTGCATGGAAGATTAGAAATGCTTACTTTGAAATCCCAATTCTCAGGACATAATTTTAGAAGTTGCTTAGGATAATTCTCTTAGGGACTTAAAATGATTAAGATTTACCATGTGCTTTAAAGATGCTTCACATTGGAATACTGATCTGACCTGACTAGCAGTGCTTCCCAGAACTTGAGTCTAAAAGTGTAACCATAAATCCAGAAGTTGAGTTCGGTGAAGCTTGGGTAAATAAATAAATAAAACCTTCTCCCGTGCAAAGCATGTTCAGGCAGGCAGACAGACATCAAGAGTCAGAACAGTTGGTACTCGTGGCAGATTAGGAAAACCTCCCCAGCATTTTCCAAGAGCTGAGTCTCCAGAGCCCAGGATGGTTTTTTGCCTTTCTAGCTCAGGGTGTGCTGCAGAAAGTCCTGCACGGAGGAAACCTGAACAAGTGGCAGCAAAGGTCATGAGACAGGAAGGGGAAGGAGGAGGTTCCTTGGGTTGTGTCAGTCACAACTGTCTGCAGGAAACCACAGAAACCTGCCCCAGTCTGGGGACATCCAGTCACAACACACGGCCTTGGCCAAGTGGCTCCTTCCTGTCCAGCAGCTCTGGACAGAGAACTCTCCTCTCTCCTCTCCTCTTCTCTTCTCCCCACTGGGAGATCTGGGAGCTGTCACACTGAGTGTGTGCCAGTCTGTCCTGCCCTGGCAGAAACTGTCCTGTTGTAGTTGGGTTTAAAATGCTGTTTCCTGGAGAAGCAGAGGCTGATGGATGGAGAGGCTCCAGGTTGTTCCTTCCCTGCATTCCACAGTAGGGACAGATTTGCATGGGGATGGCAGGTCCTGTCCGGACTGGCCAGGAGAAGTTGCATGCTGGGTTTGCTTCCCCCCCCCCCCCCCCAAATAAATATGACAGTCTTTGATGTTTTTGTGTGCAGAAGGTGGTGAGCAGTTTGTAGGATCGGGTCCTAAGATTTTACGCATCTGGGATCCGCAACGTGCTCTGTCCACGTGGAAAATCTGCATAATTTAACCTAATGGGTGATTTTGAAGTCCTGCAGCTAAGTCAGTGCAGCTGTACTTGGAATGTGTGCAAACAGACCTGATAAGAACGGTGTTTTTGTTTGGATTTGTCAGTTAGGAACGTGTTAAAATTAAGTATAACACCCACAAAGGGCGAGTCTATTGCTGTGGACACCGGTTTGGTTTGAAACTGGTGCAGCTTTTCTGTGTAGGGATGATGTTGGTGTTGCTCTCCTCACCAACAGTTTAATTGCTCCCCTTTAAAGAGGAAGCTTGAATCTCCAGTGGAGTGTGTGCCAGACTCCTGACACGCATGACAATTGAACTGTGCCTCTTCCTGCCCGCTATTTAACAACACCATTGGCATTTAAAATCACTTACACTGAATGACTTGGCCCAGCTGAAAGTGGTGGTAGGTGCAGAGAGAAAACTAAGGTAATGAAGCTGCCTTGTTGGCATAGAACTGAATTTTGCCCTTATTGCAGTGATAATTTACAAAACCCACCACCCCTGTCCTGTAGCAGGAGTTGTACAGCTTATTAAATCCATATACGGCCCTGCAGTGAGGTGGTACTTTATTTGTACTGAACATGCTCATTATATTTAATTTTTTAGTGCAGGAGCCCTGTTAGAGCTATAGATGTACCACCTTTTTTGAACACATTTTCTTGGCACAAATTGGTGTGTTTTGTTGGTCTGTCACATCAAGCAATATCCTCGTCAGTGCCAGCTAATTGCTATCAATCAACTGCTGAGCACAGAGGCTGGTCTGAACGTTTATTAAAGCACGTTAGAAAGCACAGGACACATGATTCCTCCTCAGCTGGGAGGCTGGGAGGTGGATCTGGGGGAAACAGGCTGACACATCCACGTCCTGCGTTTCGGGTGGGTAGATGGAGCAGGCGGGAGTGATTTATGTCAGGATTTAGTGCCTGTCACTTGGGAGCGAGTGTGAAAGCGGTCAGGAAGAAACCACCCCTCCCTGATTGCTGCAGGGACCATCAGGGACCATCTGCTTGCTCCCACTGTGCTGGCAGAGCTGTCCTGGTGGGATGCTGGTCCAGGGCAGCGAGGAGTGCAGGTGATGATCACACAGCGTCCAGCTCCGATGGCTCAGGGCACAACTGGCTCAAGCCTGAGTGTCTCCCTCGGGTTAATTCAGTTGTTTGCAGGCTGTTCAGTTCGGTGTGTGCTGCTCTTGGCCCAGACCTGGTGTTTAAACTGCACACAGTTTATCAGGACAGCAGTGTCTGCAGCCTGGTTGTCCGGAGCTGTCCTTTCCCTGCCTGCCCCGGTCAAACCCGGGGGGCCCTGAGTGGGAGCTCCCAGGTGTCCCTGCCCCTGAACAGTTGTGTCCAGCACCTCCAAGGTGTCGATCCAAGGCTCAAAAGGTCAGGGCTCTTGTGTGTGTGAGTGTTTATGACCTCCCATTCGGTCCTCAGGAGTCCCATTTCACGACCATCATCAGCCCTGGCCGGGGCATCAGGCGGGTCAGGGGTGTTTTATCTCCCTCTTTATGACTCCCTGTGTTTTTTTAGGAGGAGCAGTTCATTCCTTCTCTTTCTTACAAGCTCAGTTGAAAGTTCTGGAAATAACGTTGGGTGTCGGTGTTGGAAGTGCTTTTATTCTTTAGGGGAAGCTGAGTGTTCACCCTAAATGTAAACCAAGACATAAACCTCAACCCCAGTGGACTGCAGGAGTTCCCAGCTGGGAGGAATTGCAGCAAACGAGCAGGGCTGCAATAAGGGACAAACAGCTGGGCCTCGTTTGGGCCTCTTTGCTGACAACAGGAGCCCTTTTTCCAGTGAAGGGCTTTGTAGACTCCAGTTTACTGATGCTCAAGACATTCATAAACCATTTCAAGGACCCTCAGGATTTTTTTTTTTCCCCTCCCTTGAAAATATGAGATGTAATTCTGGGAAATGTGACTTGCTGTGACAAGAGGCACAAAGCAAATCCACCTGAGTTGTGAGGAGGAATGAGCAGGTCTGGGGAGAAGGAGGCAGAGTCTCACCCTGTCTGTGCTGCATGGTGGGGTTGGGTAAGTAATACATATTTTGTGTCATGTATTTCAGTTGTCAGCATAGCTTGGGAAGGTTCTTCCCAGAGAAATGTCTTGCTTTCCAACTGGAAGATGTGTTTTGTCCTTACTGTTCTGCTCTAGAATTCCAGTTCTAGGTGCTGGCACCTCTCTGCTGTTGTTTCTGGAAATCCTTGTCTGGGATTTCTTGTGCTTGGGGACTTCATTTTATAATAGAAGTTTATTTAAAATAAGCAAACAAACAGAAAGTGGACAAATCATCATGAAAGCACTTGAACAGCAGAGCTGTGGATTATTCCCTCTTGGTAGAAGACATCTGTCTTACCATTCCTATGCATTGTCATCAAATTACAGTTTAATTTCCTTGTAAACAGTATAGGAAAATATTTTCCAAGTGTATTCCTGGGGGGCTTTGCTGATAACAGACAGTAACAGGGCATTTTCCTGCGAAAGCACAGCAAAGCTGCTGTTCTGCACTGCATAATTTGGATGGATCTTCAGAGAAATATCCAGGAGCACTGATTGCTTTGCCCAGGTGGACTGTTAGAGGAGTGCACGTTCCCCAACTGCATATTCACTTTCATAATTCACTGGTATCTTTTCTAATCCATCACATTTGCCTTCTGAGAAAATCCCTGAGAAGTTTCTAGAAAGAGACCTGGGATTTTGCTGATGGAGCCTGACTGGATCCACGACACAACAGAGCCAAAATACTGAAATAGGGCTTTAAATTTCAGATAGTTCTTTGCAAAAAGGCTGTTGCTTTGGGATAGTGGTGTTTCCTTGGAAATGAAGCAATACAAGACCCAAAAAGAAGCATCTGCTCATCAGAAAATGAAGGCTATGAACAGGCCAAAAAAAAAAGAAAATGTGTTTAATCAAGATAAGGATCTCCATAGGAAAATCAGGGGGTTATAACACATACCTTAATTTCTGTGTTCTCGTTCTTCCAGGGAAGCCTTGGCTGTCCTGCCTAGAAAGGTTGGGTTTCTTGTTCAGGACAGCTGGGTTTGCACGCGGGGTTGGAGCAAGAGGCTTTGCTGAGGTGCTGCCCCTTGGGGGTGTCTCAGTGCACTGAGTTGTTCACTATCAAGGTTCAGCATCTTGGCCCCCTATTGAACTTCTCCCTCTTTGTCACAAATTGCTGAAAGCGAGGAAGTGAATATTTGTTTTTGGCTGTCCAAACCAAAGGCGCCTCCAAAGGGCTCAGATTCTGGGAAGCAGCGAGCCCTGGGTAGGTTTGTAGGTATGTCGTGGAGTGCTCACAAAGTGTTATTCAATCGCTGGGGGTATTTTTAGTCACAGTTTATTTGTATTGTGGTAGAAATTGGAGGTAGTGAAAACAGAATAGATGTTCCCACTGGTGGGAAGTTTGGTACATGAGCCCAGAGCAAACTGATTGCGTGCAGTGGGTGGGTGGGTGAAGAAAACCAAACCCCCAGTGAGCAGTGGGAGATGTGTCCTAAAACCAACCCCAAACCCTCGCCAGGTCCCACCGGCTTGGCTATGAGGCCAGAGCAATTTCTGTGCTGCAGAAAGCAGCAGTGCCATTGTGTCCCGGGAAATAATGACCCTGCAGCATTCACATCCCACCCTTTGCACGTGGAACAGATCCCATGCCCAGCTGCGCTGCCAGGGGAAATCTGGGGAAGGTCGGGTCACGGGGAGGTGCCCCTTGGCTGGGGAACCAGCTCCAAGATTATTTGCTGGTTTTTGGGTGCACCCAGTGACAAGAGCCTGGCCTCTATTTGTACACAACTTGCAAGCAGGATGATTTGCATTCGGTGGCACAGACACCAGGATTGGACATATGGATTGTTTGGAGGGAAGTGAAAGTGGTTTTGTTTCTGCAAACTGGAGCAGTTAAAAATACGATGTCAAAAAAACTTCCAAACCTGCTTTTCCCTTCAGGCAGTTCTGTGAGGGCTTCTTTAGGGGTTAATGCTGCAGGCTGGAGTGACTAGAAGTTGTAAGAACCCTTGGAATGTGTAAAGAGGGGAAGGATTCCGTAGATAAGGCTGAACTCTGAACTCGGGGCACAATCCAGTTTTATAGTTAATCTCCCCCAATAAAAGCAGCATCAGCTGTCTGCCCCAGCCAGGACAGCAGCACCCTCCTTGCCCTGGGCAAACACAGAGAGGAGGCTGCTGCTCTGAGAGGCAGGGAAGGGGACTGTGTTATCCCCCAGCCTTGCAGCACAGAAAGCAGCAGGGGGAAAAGGAGGAGAAGAAGAAGGGTTGTTCTGTCTTATTTTCTCAGACACAACCCTTTGATTCTGTGGCAGTCAGTCCTGTTTTATCACGTGTTTAGCCTTAAGTATTTTATGTGAGGATAACCTGAGTAGAACACGGGAAAAATGGTTCATGAGGTTAACACAGAAGTAGGATGAGATTATTCTTGGGTCACAGTTACATCTTGATTACAGTGGTCATGGAGTGAACCTGAGGGTGTTTGAAATATGGACCTACAGCTGTTTGAAAATCTGCAAGGGGAAAAAACAATTACATAATCTTTAAATCCAGGAATTTGCATTCTTTTCCAAAAGTTGCTTGTGAGTTTGGCTGGACTGCCTAAGGCAGCCTGAGCCCCTGGTTGTTAGGCAGTAATGACTGGGCAGCTGGTGACAATTAGAGCTCTTTATCTTGATTGCAGTGCCTGATGCTCGTTGAACTTCACTCCTGCTCCCCCAGAAGTGCAGGCACTAAACCCACAGTGTCACCAAAACCTTACACCAGTCCTACAGGCACAACAAACTCGCATTGCTCATCCTACCTGGAGCAACATCCCATTACCTCCCCGAAAGCAGGAGGTTGCTGTGTCGTTTGAGTTCTCATTGACTCGGTATCCTCCCTTTTTACATCATTCCAGGTGGTTTCCTGACCTTGGACATGATTTCTTTTCTGCCAGTCAGAATATCCTGGGGTGTGGGCCTGGCACGGGCGTGCAGGTCGGGCAGTTGGGTTCCATTCTGGGTTGCTGCTGAGTGATGGCCTGGAAATCCTTGTCTCTGTGAACCTGTCTGCGAGAAGGGAGATAAGGCTGCTCACAGAACTCCACGAAGCACTTAGAGGGTTATCTCTTTTGATAGGCTGCTTGTTAGGGAAGGATAAAATGGCTTGAGAGCTTGTGCCAAAACCAGACTGCACTGAACATTTGGAGACAAGGATTTTAATTTAAATTTTCACTCTTGCTGCTGGTGGAAGCCAGAAGGGAGGGAGCACTTCAAAAAGCAAGCCTTGCTTTTTTCTTTGCAGGAGTGCAGCAGTGCCCGTGGGAGAGGTGCAGCCCGTGGTTCTAATGGCTGAGGTGGGGGATCTCTGGCAAGGCTGCATCTTACTTAAACTGAGTTGCAAACCCCACTCCTTGTGGTGAAGAATCCAGTCCTGTGAGGTGCAAAAAATACTCTGCCTTTCCTTTTCAAACAGGGCCCTGCTAATCTGAGCTGAGGCTCTTGCTTAGAAGATTCCTAAGGAAAGGATTGGACTTTGAAATAGAGACAAGCCCACAAAAAACCACCCATAGGACTCTAAATTATACAGTACCCTGACAGAATATAGGGCAGGGATGGCAAAGCTTGTTGTGGTTGGATGGGGAGTTTATCATTAAGGGATCATCCCTGGTTGTCCCAGCTCTGGTTCAGTGCCAGACTGGGGGGTGGTGTCAGGGGCTGGGAGAATCCCTGAGAGCAGACTCCTGTGTGCCCTGGGCTGGATTTGGGTGGATTTGTGTGCTCCAGGGGCTGCTGGGCTGGCCCGGGGGTGCCCTTTGGAGCTGCTGGGCCGGCCGGGAGGGAACCCAGCCCTGGTCCTGCCCCACTCCTGCGGGGCTGGCCCGGGGTTTAAAGTCCTGGCTCTGAGTCACCGGCCCGGCAGGACCTTCCCGAGGGAGACAAAGGCTGAGTGCCGGGCTGTAAATGTGTCCCCGAGGAAGTGCCGGGGTTTATCTGCACCCACAGCCCCGCACTTTATGCTCCCTCCCCCCCATTTATTTTATTTTTTTTTTTTGAGCCACCATTTTCTTCCTATGCTTGCTCTCTAGTTTTTGGGAGGGGTTTTTTTGTGTCATTTTTTGTCATTCTATCATGTTTCTCAGTGGAGATGCTTTTTTTTTTTCTTCAAAAAAAAAAAGAAAGAAAAGCAGCCTCTCATCAGAGGAATGTGCAAGCAGAGTACATTTAAGAGCCACATTCTGTGCTGCCATGGCAACCAGAGTTTTAAAAATGATACCGTCGGTGTTCCAAAATGATGCAACCTACAATGAACATCAGGAATAATTAAGAAAAGTCGTGTGTGCTCCATGCTCAGAAGCAGTGACAAGGGGACCATTTCTCTGTGGGTGTTTTTTCCCCCCTCCAAGTGATGTTTGCTGTTGTTTGGGGTAGTTTTTTTGCACTGGGAGTTCTCTCACAGGGGTCAGGGGCAGGTTTGTGAGGCACCTCCCCATTTTTTTTACCCTGAGGGGGTTTCTGAGGTTTTTCCCTGCTGAATCCATTTAATTATTTACCTCAGTAACTGCAGAGCTGGGATGTAGCTCTGGGATGAGGGTCCTGTCCAGCCAGTGCTGGTGTCCATCGCCAGGGATTCCTGTCACAGCCTGCAGGCTCTGCCATCACAGAAAGGCCCTGCATTTATTATTATCCCTTTTTATGCTCCATTCCCATCTTCCATTGTGCTGCCAGCAGTGGAGAGGGAGCAGTAAAACCTGGCAGTCCCAGGGGGAGGTGATGGTGCAGCGAGGAGTCAAGAGGGCTTGCAAATGGCAAAGGTCACGGGTTAAGACCCTTCAGTGAGGGGCAGAGAAGTCTGAACTTGTTAATGAAATGGCTGGGATTTTTAGTGTGGGCAGGGAGAGTGAGGGGACAGGGAGGGAACAGCAGCCCAGGCTTTCTGAGAAGTCTCCTGAAGCTGAAATGGGAATATTTTGCTGCTAATCCCATGAACTGGATGCCTTCCCCCACCTCATCTTTTCCCAACCCAAAAATTAGCTTTTTTTCCCTAAATAAACTGTTCAGTCTGTTTAGGAGAAAAGAATTGAATCCTGCTGCTTGCTGGACACCAAAGAAGAAACTGTATCTGCCAATTAAATCACCCATCCAAATGGCCATTCAAGTTCCAAACGGGATTGCTCCTCTGGGGTAAACTGGTGCATCTCCAGGCTGAGGAGAAACATTCCTTTAGTGGAGGGTTCTGCTCCTTTCCTGGTTCCTCACATCTTTATTATCAGCCAGACTAAGAATGCATCGGTCTGTGCATGAAGCTGGTGTAAAACACCAGAATTACCCCTCAATTCCACTTCCTGAAAAGCTGTTAAGTTTGTCTTTCCCTTTCCTGCTCTGCCTGTGTCTACTTCGTGTGCCCAGACACAAGAGAGGCCTCGAGAGCCAGGTTCTGTGTTTCAGGGTTGTTTAGTGAGGATCAAACAACAACAACAATAATAAAAATAAAAACCAAACAGCAAACCCGAAGCAGCCAGGAGCGGATGGCACCAGGGCAGCTCCCCCGAGGAGAGGGAGAGAGGGATGAGGTGGCACATCCCAGCAGGGCAGTCCCACAGCTGCCCCTCCACACCCCCACGCTCCCTGCCCTCCTCCCAGCACCGTCCCCACCCGTGATCTCAGACAGAGGCAGCTCTGTGGTAACGTGGAGTTTCTTGTTCCTGACTGTTGGGGGTGGGCCCGTAAGAGAACACGGAGTTCATGCCCCAACCACTTCCCTAGAGTCTGGTATTGTAAGAATCTGATTTCTTTCCTCTTTTGCTGACGAGACAGATTGAAAGTGTGTTTTACGGGCACACCCTTTCAGGTTTCTCTATCTCCTCGCCTGCATTAATTTTTAATCACTTCCTCCAGTTGACATGCAACAACGCCTCTGAGGACTGGCTGCATTTATTCACAGGCAAGCACTGCTCAGCCTTTATCAGAAAATCGGAGGTGACGTGACCTTAAAAACTTGGGCAAATGGATTCTGATTCCGGCCCCGCTGGTGCTGTGGCTGCAGGGGAGCAGCGCCAGCCCCACATGGAGTCTGTCCACAGGATCACCCCTTCCCTGGGCAGCAGATCCAGGCTGCTGGGGCCTCGGGGCTGTCCTGGGTGCCTGTTAGCAGGAATATGGAGTAATAATATGGGGTAATAATGGGATCATGGAATTGCTGCCCAGTTCCCAGGCAGGAACGGTCCCGCTGGTTCATTAACCCTGCTCTGAAGTTTTAAACTCCCCTTAGTTCAACAGGCAGAGTGAATAATCCAGGGGATGCCAGTGCCTATGTGTGGATATGTATTCCAAAGGTCTCCGTGAAATGCTCCATAGATGATTAAAGATGCAGTTTGATTTCCCAGGTGATGTGCCAAATTCATTGCAATTAGAACATGTAACTAGAAAACCAGCACGGGGGAGGGATTCGCGGCGTGTGGGCTGTGTGTAACCTTCCCGTGTGCCCCGTGTCGTGACGAGTCGCTGTGTCCGTGGCTCTCCCTGTAGCACCGTGTCCCCTGGCGGCTCTTCTCAGTGCCAGACCCCTTGCTCCCTGTCCCCCAGCCTTTGCCGCTCGCTCCCGGGCTGAGAATTTGGGTCAGAGCCCCGAAAGAGGCTCAAGGTGAGGGTGGAGCGGGGGCCGTGCAGGCAGAGCGCGTTGTGTCCCAGCCCTGCTGTCCCCGCCGCCGGGGCTGCCTGTCCCGGAGGCACGGGAGGAAGTCATGCGGTGCTGCTCAATGGGCTTGCCTTGGACATAGTCCCAGCCAGGGAAATTGTGTGACAATTTTAGGGCAAAGGTTCCCCTTGGGTGACATTCGACGGTATTTCAGATATCCCGTGTGCGTTCCCCAGCCCGTTCCTCCTCCGCCTCGGGACAAATCGGGCTGCAGGGAATTAACGAGCAGTTGGCTGGGGATGACCTGGAGTGACAAAGGAGTGGCTGTGCCATGTCTGCGGCGGCTGGGGAGGGACAGGAGGGTGAACTGCGATGGGGAGGAGGGACAGGAGGGTGAACTGCGATGGGGAGGAGGGACAGGAGGGTGAACTGCGATGGGGAGGAGGGACAGGAGGGTGAACTGCGATGGGGAGGCACAGGCGGGTGCCCTTATGGGACCTGTGCGCAGGGACCCGCACGGAGTGGGATGCAGAGGCCAGGGATGGAGCAGAACTCCCCCGGATCCTCAGGGATGGAGCAGAGCTCCCCCGGATCCTCAGGGATGGAGCAGAGCTCCCCCGAATCCTCAGGGATGGAGCAGAGCTCCCCCGGATCCTCAGGGATGGAGCAGAACTCCCCCGGATCCTCAGGGATGGAGCAGAGCTCCCCCGGTTCCTCAGGGATGGAGCAGAGCCTCTCCCCGGCTCCTCAGGGATGCAGGGCCAGGGCAGTCCTTCCTCTCCGGGCTCAGCAGAGCCCCAGGGATGCAGGGCCAGGGAGGGCAGTCCCTCCTCTCCGGGCTCAGCAGAGCCCCGGGGATGCAGGGCCAGGGCAGTCCCTCCTCTCCGGGCTCAGCAGAGCCCCGGGGATGCCTGCGGGATGTGTCAGCGGCGGCAGCCGGGGCGGCGGGCGCAGGGCGGAACAGCCGCAGTCTGGGCTCCAGCCCCGGCTAGACTGGAGAAACTTATAATTGAGTTCCTGAGCCTCCCCTCCCCTCCCTGCAGCTCAGCTGAAAAACACCCTGGCTCCCAGCCATGCCCTTTCACAGTGACCTTGCCTGCAAATAGCGTGCAGGAATTTTTACAGGCGCTGTGCACTTGGAAAAAAGGGCTGGGGGGGAACTGGGGAGGGGGTGCTGGTCCCGCTGGTTTAAAAACCAAATCCATCAGCCTCCCTTGTCAGCCTCCCCCCCCTAAAATAAACCCCACTGAGCCCATGAATTGCAAATTTCGTTTCATTGTGCTTCCTCCTTTTTACAGTGCTATAGATTAATTTCTCCCTCTGATGGTATGACAAATTTTAAGTCTCTACAGATTGATGTAGCTGATTGGTTTAAAGGGAATTGTTTTACATGGTGGCAGGATGACATACACTGCGTGCTCAGGTTCCTTGCACACAGAATTATTCTTTGACATGTATGTAAAAAACATGTACTTAAATACAGGGAGTGTGTGTGTGTATGAATGTATAAAAATGTTCCTCCATCCAGTTATGCATGAACATACTGTAAAATGATCCTGGTAATGGCTGTCTCCTTAGTGTATATACATAAAAAGCAGCAGCAACCACTGGCTAAAAATAACCCCAAATTCTTCTCTCAGATTACATCAATTAAGCTTAGAACATTTGATGTTAAAAGTTGGGCAGTTCAGTTCTGTTTAAGAATCCCTGGTTCTGGTGGGACACTGGGGTGGAGACTGTAGAAGCCCCCGGGGCAGGGGCACAGGCTGTGGCTGATGGGCCCCTCCACCTTCTGCCAGCGGTGTTGACTCAAATTCTGGGCTTTCCTGGGAGGGACAGTATGCCCCGTGTCAGCATGGGTGTCACAGGAGATATTCTTGCTGGAGCTGCCTCGTGCAGCCTCTTGGATTTGAGGGTGTTCAGCACTTTGCAGGATCCTGCTGTTCACACGTTGCCATCTTGTTCTCGGTGCCCGAGTCGCCTCGTGTAACGTGTCGCTGGTATCACACTCTTCAGTCGTGTGTTCAGACTTCACCACGCAGGAGGGAAAATTGATAATCCAGAAGTGGCTTTAATTAAAACTTGTTTTTCTCGTTTGCTCTCCCGTGTTTGTGTCTGGGGCAGCCCCACTCCCTGTAGTCAGCAGAGCTGCTTTTCACTGCTCTCAGAAGTTCAACTGTTGCAATCAAAGGTAATTTTGTTTGTGCAAGATACTCATCTCCAAAGGAAGGGCCAAGAATAGGGGTGAAAGAGAGGACAGCAGGCTGATGACTTAAGTGTTCCTGTCAGGCCTTTCTGACAACCCCAATAATTCTTTAATGGCTTCCTAATAAAGGGTAACATCATTATGTCTGAGAGGTTTTTGGATGGCTTTTCTCCTCATTTGCTGAAGGGGATGAACAAGAAGTGGTCAGAACCAGCAGGACCTCTGTCTGTGTCTCCACGCTGTGTTGAGATGTTGCTTCAGCAGTGTCCGAGATGTTTTTAGCTTTGATACAGAAACTAATGACTAAATGTCATTGCACCTAAACTCGACTGCAGGATTCACCAGGACACGTTATGCTCCTGGCACCTTCTGCATAAGCACCCTGGAGTCTCCCCAGAGGGTTTTGATACCTGAGGGATGAACAAAAAAAAAAGAAAGAAAGAAAAGGATTCTTCTGTTGCAAGATAGAATTTGCTTAGTGTGACTCTCTGAGACATATGGTGCAGCAGCACCTGTTTTGTAAGTATGATCTCAGTGCAGAGAGAGCAGATCCTCGAGAATAGAGGAAATTTCAGCTCTCCTTCCCAGAATTCCACCTGGCTGCCACCTGCTCCCACATTTAATTGGCCTTAGTCCCTTGGCTCCCCACTCCGACCGCAGGGTAGGCAGGAGGAAGCGGAGACAGACAGGGAGTGTGCAAAGTGTTGTGGGGAAACAAAAGGGACTTGGAAAGAGCAGCTCAGGGAGGAGCTGGGCTGGTTGTGTGAGCCTCAGTCCCCAGGGGACAGGGGCTGTCACAGCTCCCGGTCCTCCTGGGCCAAATAACCTCAGTGACTGGTGTAGAACATGTGGCGCTTGTGCATGATCCGTTGCCCCTGTGTGGCTCTGAAGGTTCCATCCTCCCAGTTTTGTAGCACAAAATAGTGGTGATAACAGCTGGGAGTATCCAACTGTAGCTGGCAGTGATTTCCACCCACCAGGGATAAACATCCCGACAAAACTGAAGTGTTTATTTGCATGTGGATGTCGCTGCTTGGTAAATCCCAACACATCTGGTTATCACCGCTGAGATTTGCCAGTAAAAAGGAGGGTGTTTTGCCTCATTTTTCCCAGAACAAAGTGAGCGTGGCTGCTCGTGGAGGGGAGGCTTGGGAAGCTGATACCCAACGGATCTCATTCCTCCTTGGCTGGGTTCACCCCCGCCCCTACCGAGTTCAACCACCTTTTTCCACTCACTTAGTGTGACCACAAATATTTAACCTCGCGTTCTGAACTCGATCTAACCACACTGGTAGCCGTGGTGAGGACGAGCAGCTTCGGAAGGAAAAGGTGGTGGTGACACGTGAACCTGGGCGGGTCTGTCTGTGAGCTGAGCACTCCTTTGGAGCACTTTGTCTCCCTGTCTCTGTTCCCACGTGAACCCTGGACAGCCAGCGGCAGTGAGAGGCTCAGAGCACTTGAAGTGAGGACTTTGTCTGGGCCCTGAGTCACGGGCAGAGCTGGTGAGGCTCAGGTGAATTCTTGGTGAGGCCAAGATTCTTATCAGAGTTGTGCTGTGAAGTGAGCAAGCTTTCCCTTCTGAGTGAGGCCTGCAATTGCCTGTTGTCCCACAGCGATTTCTGAAGTGTTCTGCATCCATTTCTGCCGCTGAAAATACGCAGGTCTGAACTATTCTGAGCTCCCGAAGCCCAGAATTCCACGGACACGTGTTGGGAGAGGCTTCTCAAATAGCTCAGGGAAGCCTTTTTCCATCGCTGGGTTTGCTGTGCAGCAGAGCTCTGGGTTTCATTTCAGCCCCTGGTTGGTGGGTTAGTGGATGGACACCTTGATCCTCTGCAGGGAGAGGGAGCAGAGGGATGTGCAGGGGAAGGACAGTGCTGTGGTGTAGGGCTTCAGAGTTTGCTGGGGCCACGAGAGACACCCGGGCACTGTGAGGGGCTCTTGCTGACCTGCAGCATTAATTTAGGGTTCTTTCTGTGTTCCTGCACTTTCACTTCCTTGTGTAGGACAGCAGCACACTGCAGCTGAGTGTTATTGCCCTGTGTGCAGCAGGGAGAGTCTGTGGAAGGAGGAGATAAAGGAACCACCTCAGCTGAGTGAGAATTTATGGCTTTTGCTTTGGGTCTTGAACATTCCTGTGTATAAGGCTGTAATGGCTACTTTAATATATGGAGGAATATATGAAATTATCCTTTACCTTGTGCTCTGGGAGCCTCTGGATTTTGTTCAACATCTATGAGAGATGTCAGGAAATGCAGGAACAGGCCTGAGCTTTCCCATAGTTTGTGCTGCCTCTAGGAAGGAATATGTGCAGTTCTGCAGGTCCACTTGGCAGTGTTTGGGACACTGCTGGGTTCAGTGGAGGAGGCCAAGAGGACTCTTGCTTCGCTCTCCCTCACTGCTCTGGCCCTTAGCTTTTGCCTCTCACCTCTCAGTTCTTGATTCATTTTCAAACAGTGTATGTAGCAGGAAGGTGATGGATGTGAGGGCTCAGATGCCTGCAGGTGTGGAGGAGTGGACACCCACAGGCACACATTCCGAGGTCAGCTGTCTGTTTTGGTGAGTTAGAGCTCTGGAGCAGCCTCAGGCTGCTCTGTCTCACAGTCTGTGGGTACAGCCGTGACCTGGATGGCTGCAAACACACACACACTGTTACACCTGTGCTGGGGCTGGAGCAGAACCTGCTCCATTACAGAGACCATTTGTATAAAATCTATCCCTGCAGGGCCTTTTTGTGTGCTCTGAGGCTCCTTTATGCTGCTGTAAAGAGGTTTCAATGCAGTTTGGAAGGCGCTGCACAGCCTGTCCCCAGCTCCTCAAGCACACAAATGGGGACACTGCCAGCTGTTCCCCAGCAGCTGATATCCCCAGGCCCACCTCTCCCCCTGGAATGGAGCACAGGGAGGATGCTGAAATGCAGGAGCAGAGCAGAGTGGGGGAGCTGCCCCTGTAAATCCCGTCCCAGTCAAACAGCATCAAACATTCCCAGTGTGTGTTCTCCACAGCTCCGAGCAGGGCAGACAAGGAAAGGCCAGAGCCTGGGAGGAGCAGGGGGTGTTCACAGAGGTGTCTGAGCCCACTCAGCAAGTCACACAGGCTCTGCTTCTCTGCCTTGTTTTCATGTTTAGGGTCAGTCCAGCTCCAGGTGGAACATCTCTGACTGCACTGAGGCAGCTGGGCCGTGGGGGTGTTGTGGTGGCCTGGGCAGGGTGCTGGTGTCTGTGTCCTCCCTGGGATCCAGATTTCCACGTGCTCCCTGGGGTACTGTAGTGAGGAGTCTCGCAGTTGCTCCAGTGGAAGCTGGGACTAAGGATATGTAAATTTAATTCCTTCGCCACACAAATCCTCTGTAAGTATGATCTAAATCGTGTTAATCCAGATCTGCAAAAAGGGGCCTTTCTTTTCCTTTTCTTTGGGTTTAAACTCTTTGCAACAGGAATTGCTTGTGTACGTGTGTGTTTGCAGCCCTGGGCTCCTCTGAGGTGTGTGAAAACTCGTGCAGTGTTCCTGCTGAAAGAATGGGAGGTTTTTATAGGGAGAGCAAGGTCTTGTCAGTGAACTGAGAACTCTTCCTCCTGCCAAGGAGGAAGCGAGGGTAGAGATTGCCTGGTGCTGCGTTTGACTGCAGAACAAAGAAGGAAGTCATTAGGCCACACCCTTTCTGTGTTCCCTTCCCCTGCACGGATGTGAGTTTGGGACTGAGACCTTCAGGATCCTCCTGAAGGCTGGGGGGTACTGGTTCCCTGGAAGAAGCAGAGTGGGTGGTGCAGAGCCCTCAGAGCTCCCGTGCCCCCAGCACAGCCGGCTTTGCTGCCAGCTGAAACGAGGACTTGCGTTCGAGTCCGTTCTTCTCCTTCCCATATTTCTTTTTTCCATTAGCTTTAGAGTCAGTTAATGTTTATACAGACTGAGTCACTCATCCCTACCCAGCCACCAAAGAATGCATTTAATTCACAGCTCAAGAAGCAAACTGAATGTTTAAATTGACTCAACCTTTGAGGAGGCTTTGATCCATCCTGGAGCAGTGAGTAAGTGAAACCAGGGGAAGGCAGATTGCAGTGCCCAGCTCAGGGCTGCCCTGTGGGGTCCTGTGCACAAAGAGCCCTGGATGGTGCAGCACTCTGGGAGTGGCACTGGGGCTTGTGGGGCCGGGACAATGGTGCTTTCTGCAGGGCACCCCAGTGCAGAATGGCTGGGCAGCAGCCAGCGGCACAGAGCGCCTGGGCTCCTGCACAGCGCTTCCAGAACTGCCAGCCCCTTCCAGGGCTGGGATTTGGATACCTTGCAGGGATTTAATTTTCACAAAGTGCTGAATACACATGTTCTGAAGGAAAACCAGGGCGCTGGAAGCTCGTCCTGTGCGAAGCCCTGGTTGGTGCTTTTTTCAGAGCATGTGCTCCTTGGTCAGATTTGCAAATGTCAAACCAGTGGTACTGGAAAAAAAGTCAGATGTGGCTGAAGACCAAGGCACTAAAACAAGCCTTTGCTGTGTTGTCCCCATCCCATCTGCCTGTTGTCCATCCCTCTCCCCCGTTATTCCTTGCACCTCTGGAGCACCGAAGGCTTTTAATGCAGCTGGATTGGAGGTGTAAATAACTGAGCTGTGTGTGGCTGGCTGTGGGAAGCATCCTTGATCTCTCCTCCGGGGACTCTGCAGTGTGTGGAATGTGTCCTTTCCGGGCTGCAGTGCTGTGCCCGTGTCTGACCACCATTCCATACTGAACCAAGGGCTGCAGAGCCTTGGGGAAGGGGGGAAATTGTCTCTTTTGAGCCGTGCAATTCCTGTTGTAGGATTTCTGGGGAGCAGCCAGAAATCCCTGCACACTGCCTCTCTCTTCTCCCTCTTATGCACACTCTGTCTCTCTAGCTTTTCCCTTGCCTTTTGTGCCAAGAATGTGGTGGGGGAAGGGGGAACCGCACAGGAAATGCCTCTTCTTTTCTCTAACGACATTTCCAGCTGCATTTGGATGGGAGAATTCGAGGAGGGGGAGAGCATCAAATCAGTGGAAAGTTGTTCTGCTGCCAAGTCAAACTGGTACATTTTAGCTCTGGAGACAGTGGAGCCTTTTCTCCTGAATTTTGGCCCATTTCTAAAGTTCCGTTTTTGGAAAAGCAGGGGGAAAAGAAGTTAGTGACATCAGTGCTCCTGGTTTTTATTTATAAGTGTATTTTTTCAGCAAAAGTAAAGCTAAATTGTAGCTTCACTTCTGAAGGGTGAAAGGGCAGTGGGTTTAGGGAGGCTTGAGCAGGGTGATGCCTTTTTCTTTCACAGCAGGGAGTGTCTCCCTGCCTCTCCATCTTTTATCCTCCTTTATCCATCCATCCATCCACCCACCCACGTGCTGTGCCAGAACCTCCTGCTCTGGGCCTCCCATCCTTCTCCTGGGTGCTGGTGTTTGGTAACTCTGCTCTCACACCTGGGGCAGGAGCTGAAGCAACAGCCTGCACTGCAGGATCAGCCCTCCTGCAGCAGCTGTGGATTGATGCGTGCAGGGATAGCCCCACGCCTGGGGAGGTGCAGGGAGGCACAGGGGTAGCTGCAGAGTGGAGGAGTGGGAGAGGCACAGATAGGGCAGGAGATGAAAGGTGGTGCAGCCAGACAGCAGGGTTTCTTCTCTTCATCTGGGTCCAAGGAGGAGGAGGAGTTCTCCCCCAGTTGTCTCAAGTGTTGCAGGAGATGGGCTTTGCCTGTGGCGGGCTAAATTTGGAGTTTATCTCTCTCCTTGGTTCAGTGCCCAGCATCCTGAGATCTTTTGTTCAACTCATGTTCAAACAGTCTTCTTTTTGTGGCTTGTGAGAGTCAAACTTGTGGTGGTATAACAGGGGTGCAGGGAAGCACCAGAGTCCTTCCACTGGTGACTGTCACAGCTTTAACACTCGAGTGCTGTGGGTTTTGCAGTTGTTTGCCCTGTAAACTGTGTTTCTTTGAGTAAGGTGCAGTGAGACATCAAAGCTCTGCAGCAGCTTTACCTTCTGAAAAAGAAAATATATAAAAGGAGGAGGAAAGAAAGGGATGGGGGGGGAGCAGCTTGTTATTAGCAGCCTGGTTGTCTGCATTTAGAAAACCTATTAAAAATGCATCATGCTGAGGAGACAGTCTGCACAGTGTGTAAAAAAGATGGGTTGCAATAATTCTGTCTCGGTGTTTTGAACCACAGCCTCAGACAAAATACACAGGATGGGGAAGGGGGGTTGGGAATGAGATTCTAAGAAAAGTTGTTTATTGCAGTGCAGCGTGTCCTGGAGTGGAACCAAATGCGTGGCTGTGTGAGGGCCACGGGGAGCTGAGGGCAGGAAAAGGGGAGAGGGAGGGTGGGGGTGCAGGAGATCCCCCTGTGAGACTGAGATGGTGCCCTGGTGAAGGTGCAGGAGAGCTGGAGTGGAGCTCAGCTGGATTGATCCCTGTCTGCCTTGAGCTGGGGTAAATCAAAGCTGGCTTTCTGGAAGTCACATGGCAGGGCCTTGATGGGAATCTCCAATATGATTTAACTGGAACACAAGAGTTGTTTGATTCTCCTTCTGTGTGTTTGTTGAGGTTAACAGGGTGCACAGAGGGAGCAGAATGTCTGCAGGAAGTGGGGGGGATGGAAAGTCTTGTCTGTGAGTTCTCTGTGCCTGAGGGACTCTGGATCCTGGAAATGCCCTGGCACAGAGTTCCAGGTCATCCCGCAGGGAGGGTGGACCAGTCACCTGCAGGAGCATCCCCTTGGTGCACAGGAGGGTTCTGGTGCCCCTCAGGGACTCACATGGTGTGTTCATGTGTCCACAGGCCTGGCTGGTGACAGATCCTGGCTGGATCCAGCTGTGGGTCCCAGGGGTTTTCCCCCCAAATGTGCAGTTGCTGCACGTACCACATGACTGTTCTCGCTGACAGCACGGACGAGCAGATGGGCTCTGGTGTGATGCCAGCTTCTCTGGTGGTGCTCCACAGCCTTCTGTCTCTGCTTCCAGAGAGGGGAGGGGGGGAGTGTTGGAACCTCCTTCTTTCCAGGGGTGAATCCCCCTCTGCTCCGAGGAACCCCACAAAGCCAGAGGCACCAAACTTGCCCAGCACGTGCCGTGTGTTTTTTCACGGCCCTCAGGGTGATGTCCTTGGCTGGGAGCAGTCTCTGCCCATTTTCTTCTCCCCTCCAAAATGCTGCATTCCTTTATCTTTTTACTCCCAAGCCTCTGGGGCCTGTTGTGTTGTCCCTCTCTGCTTTCCAAGTGCACAGGGGAGGCTCAGCTGTGTTTCCTGCAGATTGGGAGGGAAGGAGCAGCGAGGGAGCTCTGAGCCTGCCCCTTCTGATAGCAGGAATTGTTTTCACTTGGCATTTCCATACTCTGTAGCTGGGCTGTTTTTCTTACCTAACACTGGAGAAAAATAACTGTAATACTGCAGTACTGGGAGTCCACTGGCTCTGACCTTTGGGAAATCTTTTTATTCAGAGGTTTGAGGCTCCTTGTGTTTAAAGGCAAACCAAAAGTACTGCACTTGGTTTTGGGCACACAGGTGAGCCGGTCATGCACGGCAGCTCAGGGTGCAGGCCTGAACTGTAGAAGAATTGGGTTTTGCTCTTGTTATGCTGGCTTTTTGTGGCAGTTTGTCGTGTCCTCCTGTGCCTGTTTGTCCAGCTGCAGAAGGTCAGCTACAGACCTGTTTGATTTGTGTGCATCTCCGTGTCTGCAGAGCCCCAGCTGTCGTGTGTGGTGACGTTGTCAGCTGTCCTGACAAACTGTGCCATTCTGGGCACGTTATTTCTTCTGCTGGGCTTGAATTGATCCCTGGTTCTCTGTGCTGGGCACTGTCTCCTCATGGCACTCTGCTGGTGTGGGGTTTGCACGGAACCTGCCGGGGAAGCCGGTGAGGAGCGGGGTGTGGATGCCAGCCCTGGGTCGATGGGACCAGGCCTTCATCCCAAGCAGTGCCCTGAAGGATCAGATGTGCCTGGCAGCCCCTGGCCATGCTGGCCATTTCTTTCCATGTCTCTGTGCTTCTGCCGAGCCTGCCTTGGGCCAGGCTGTGTTTGTGGAGCTGGAGGTTGGCTCACACTCGCTGTTATGGCGGTTTCTATGGAGGGAAAAAAACACAGGGGTTGCCAGACCTGGAAGAGTGTTAAAAAAGGAGAAGAAGGAAGCGGAGGGAGGGCGGTGGGGGGAGTGTGGGGTGGAGGAGAAATGTGATCCTCTCGTGCTCTGAAGGTAGAATCTCCATCTCACCCCTCTCTTTGCATTCTCAGTGGTGGGGTTTGACTTCCCAGGCTTGCAGAGCCGAGCTGAGATCTGGGTGTGATCCCAGCAGGGGTGGCTTCTGGCCAGTTCAGGGGGTAGCTGAGCCAGCTGGTGTGGGGAGCAGGTTGGGGTTCACCCCTGGGGGATCCCAGAGGTGCTTTAGGCTCACTTCTGTCAGAGCCCCTGTGATCTGCAGAATGGGGGTTAACGGAGCGAGTGTTTCATCCAGGTGGTTCCAAACCCTTCCTGCCTTCCCTAGATTTTTAACTCAGTCTCGACTGTGCTGTGTTAGGAGCAGTTCCAAACTGCTCCCCCTCTCTTGCCACCTCCACTGTGAGCTGGATTTCAGTGGGTGTGTTCCAGGTGTCTCCAGAGCCTCTGGCAGGGGATGGGAGCCCCTGCACCGCTGTGCTCGTGGCAGGGAGCTGGTTGATCGTCGTGCTCTCCATCTGCCTGGGGCACCTCTCCAGATCCTGACTCCAGGGAGGTGCTGCAGGTTCCTGTGGAGCAGGAGGCCTGACGAGTGCTGAGCGGGATGCAGAGGGATCGGAGCAAATGAAGGGGAAATCATCTGCCCTCAGATCCATCTCTGGCCTCCAGCCTCCTGACAGATGCCAGTTGTAAATGTGTCACGTCGTAGCCGTGGTTTGGGCTGATTTCTGAGGCTGTTTTGGGTGATTTTGTAGCTGTGTGCTGCTGCATCCCTAGAGGTGAGACCCCCACCCTCAGCTCCCTCCCTGCTCCCAGAGCAGCCCTGAACGAGGGGCTGTGCAGGGTCCCTGACCCGGGGTCCTCAGGTGCCATGATGACAATTCCATTGGGCTGAGATCCTTGAGATTTGGAACTCGGTGTGTGACCAGACCCGGAGCTGGTTCCAGGGAAGCTGGGAGCAATTTATGGTTTTGTGCAGAAACCAGACAGAATTTCTGTGGTTTTTTTTCCCCTGAGTTTTGGTTTTATTGGCCTCAGAAATAGTCATAGGACATATACAGGCGTATATAGCTGAAGTGAAAAAACCCTCAGTGCAGTTTCTCACGGTAGAATATTCAGTTGTTCCTCATTATGAGGAATATTCCCTCTTTTTGAGACCCAGAGGTACCTCTCTCAGAAGTGCTGAGTCACAGAACTTTGGTATCTTTGCCTTTAAAAGAAATCCCCAGCTCTGGTTTGTTTAAACTGTCCCGTGTTGGTAAAAGTCACATTTTGGGCTCTTCTTTGTTCCACATTTTACATTAGAAATCAAGATAAATAAGGAACCAATTCTGTGCTCCCTGGGCATAATTATTTGCACCTTAGGGCTCAGTATAACTGCTTTTACAGGTAGATAGAGAATATTCTCAGAAATAATCAAAAAGCATGATCTATTTTATATATTTTTACAGAGAAGAGTTTGTTTGTTTGTTTGTTTCTTTTTAAAAAGGAAGAAACCCACCGGAGTCTTTTACATAAACGACAAACTTAAGATAAACATTTGTTTGCTTCAGGCAGCCCGGTGTGTCTTTTCTTTTTTACTGAGTGGAGTTGATTTTATTTTCAGACAGTGTGTTTGCTGTGTGCTGGTGTGTTTGCCTGGGGATGGGGCAGGTGAGAGCACAGGATAAGGCACAGACACGCACACTACATGTATATATTTAATAAATAAACCAGGGCTCATCCCCTGGCTGACAGGGAGGGGGTTCTGTGCTAAGACAAGAGGGCCTCCCGAGGGGTTTTGGTGGTGGTGGTGTTGGTTGGAGGTGTCCACGCCTCTCTTTTGGGCTCTGGCTGTTCCTGGGACATGTCCTGGTGTCCTGTGGGGTGTCCTGACCCCTCCCCCGGGTCAGCAGGGAGCGTTCCAGCCGCAGCCCCGAGGTCAGCGTGGAGAGGAGCCTGGGAGAGGAGGAGCTGCTGCACAGGGTGGTTGGTCTGAGAACAAAGCCTGGAACACTCAGCCACATTTCCCCTGTTATTTGGACAGGTCAGACCCTGAACCGCAGGAAGGGCCGTTCCAAACATCTGAACTGCAGCGTGGTGTGCAGGGTGAGCCCTTCCCACCGGAATGCTCCTGGGTTGCAGGAGCCCTGGGCTGGTGCCCTCACCCACTGAGGGGTGGGTGGGATGGGGCGTCCAGGCAGGGCCCAGCACAGCTCTGGGAGCACCGTGATTATTGGGAATAACTCTGCTATTGATGTGTAGCTGGGAGGGTTTGATGGGCAGGCGGGTGCTCCCAAATGGGGGTGTGGAAGGGGCACAGCCAGGGAATCTGCTGGAACTGCTCCACCCAAAAATCTGCGTGGCCCCGAGCTCTCCCCTCAGCAAACACTGGCCTCAGCTGGCAGCTGCAGCAGGGCAAGAGTTTATTTTTATTTCTTGGAATTCGGTAGACCTGAAATCTCAGTTAAATGTTAACTTTCCGAAGACACAAACACGGCAGCGCTCTGAGCCACCGCTGGGGGAGAAGAGAAGAGATCACAGGGATCAGAAACCAAGCCAGATTCTGGCCTTTCCCAGCCTTCTGCCTTCCCTCCTCTTTGTGCCGTCTGGGTGACCCACAGAGGAATCTGCAGACAGCTGTGCCCTGTCCTGGAACTCCAGTGGTTCCCTTCTCACTGGATCCCAGGAGAAGCTGTGCTGGAGAGGAGCTGATCCCATCCCCTCTTTTCTTTCTTGTTTTCATTTGAGGCAGTGTGGTGGTTGCCATAGGAAAGGCCCAGCAGCTCGGGATCGGTTGCTGGAGTGTTGACTCATAGAGCGAGTGCTGGAGAGGTGTTTGAGCCTGTGCAACTGTTATCAGAAATGGCACAAAATGTCTCTCTTGACTCAGTTTGTAAACTGCACATGCATTTATAATGAACAAAGAGACCTTGTTAAATAGATGGTTTTGACCTCAGAAAGGAAAAAAAAACCCTATCCAGAATTCTAGTTAAGTTTAAGGAGTTTCTCGTTCAGATGAAGCTTCTTTCTGTAAAGACCTGAGAGAGGAAATGTCTCCCTATTGCATCAGTTTTAGGAGTTTCAGCTAGTCATTTTAATATTTCTTTCCTCTTTCTTCCCAACAACAGTTTGGAACTATTCCAGGTTTATGTCAAAGTAGGACGTTGGATGACAATTGAAAGAACTGAATTTATGTTGAATCTTCTCCCACTTTGTGAGTAGTTGTGGCTGAGGAGGGTGATCTGTGCAAGGGAATGGTCTGAATTCGCCCCCACCCACCCCAAGTTTCAGATTTTATTTTCTAGGATGGTTCTGCAGATCTGGAGTGACTCCACTGACATCATCTTGGCATTCATTTGTTGACTTTTGTTTCTCTCTGTGCTCATAGTAGTGGGTCCCTCTCTGATCCCACGCTGTGATTACAGGCTCCATTTCACAGTAACACCAACACCAGATTCATTATTATTCGTGCTGGAGTAGAGGCTGGAAAGCAGAGTCATGACCTTCTGTGCCTCCTGCTCTGTAAATGCATCGAGAGGCACCGACTTCCTCCTCGAAATGTAATTTAGCAGAAAATGAAGCAGATGACTGAGGCTGTGGAGGGGAGGACAAAGGTACTGAGTAGGTGTAGCAGAGTCGAGGTGGCTCTTGTGCAACCTGATTGTTTTATCGTGGTGCCAAACACAGGGATATCAGAGCAATCCACACCAACTTCCTTCACCCAGCACAGCCCCTCAGCTCAGCAGAGCCAGAGGAGCTGTGGGACAGGAAAGTGCCCGTCAGATCCTTCCCTGGGCTGGAAGATTGTGCCCCAAGCATTGTCTGCAGTAAATACTCCATAAAATCGACTTGTTCCCGTTTAGGAAAGAACAGAAGTGGTGGGACAGCCAGATTTCTGGAGTCTGGTGGTTTTTTTTTTCCCCTGCTGCTTGTTTTAAAGATGAATTCCAAAGCACCTCAGCCATGCAGTAAGAATAATAATATCTGCTCTGCCCCCTCCCCACTCCCACGTGAGCTGTGCACGTTGGGCTGGGGCAGGAACATCGACCTGTCCCAAAGCCTGGCTGTAGGAGAAGCCTTTACTGGGATTGGGAACACCACTGAGGGGCTGTAACTGGTCCCAGCTGTGGGGGGGAGCCCCAGCTCGGGGGGCTCTGCTGGCAGTGTTTACAGAGCATCCTGGAATCTCAAGTAAGGCTCCTCTGGCTCCAGGGATCCTTTTTAATTTACACAGATGTTTCTCCATCGTCTATTCTTTTCAGGCCGTTGGAATGATCAACAATTTAGTCTAATTGTGCAGGCTGTTTGGGTTGTGGGGCTGTTTATTTTGTCTGTATGTCTGGAATAGTCGCTCTTTTCAAGGACTTGACTCCACTCCACAGACCTCACATGATTTAAGAGGAATGGGCTGTGTTTGCTAAAACCTTGAAGTGATGTGCCCAAGCCTGGTTTCCAGGCTGTTCACCTCCTCCTGGCCCTGCTGTGGCCGGTTCTGCCCCGTGTGCCGGGGCTGGGACAGGCGGTGCTGACAATAATTACCTGCAAAGGGCTGGGAAAGGGCTCTTCCTCTGCTCACAGAGGGTCATTTCCCTTCTCTGGAGATGCCTGCAGTCAGTTCCTACATTACTGTGTCTTAGTTTAGCCTCTGGAACTCTCTGCATGCCTTTGGAACAGCCCCTGCAAAGGCTGTGGGTCAGAGCACGCAGTCCCCAGTGTGTCAGCCTGGATTCCAGGGCCCCTCCGGTTCAGGGAGATCTTCCTGGCCCAGGAGTTGCCTTTCACCCTGCAGTTTGTGTTGCCTGGTACGTATCAGAGGTGGGTTTTGTTGTGGTTTGCCTTCTAAAAATATCAACTTTACATTGTTGTTGTTTTTTCATAATTAGGGTATTGATTATAAACAAATATTCCTGACAGATCCTGAGGCTGACAAAGAACCAGCTCAGTGGGGTGGATTCTTGGGGAATCCAGCCTGGGACACCTCAGTCAGTGGAGTAAGTGCAGGAGATCCTGCCCTGATCCCTGATAAAATGGGGGTTCTTGTAACAGAGGAGAGGGAAGAGAAACTACAAAAGCTGTGGAATAATTATTCCCTTTTTAACAAATCTGATGGATCTTTAATAGCTGTAGTCAAACAACCCTTCCTCACCTCCCGTGATCAGGATAGATAATCAATTGTCTGGGACAGCTGATGTGGAATAAAATACCGGTTAGTGCAAGAAAACCCAATGCATGGACAAAGAGAGAGCCTTTAATGACTGTAAGACTATTCTTTAATCCCTGGATGTTCCCTCAAGAGTTCCAGTTTATAGAAGTGTCCCAGTCCACAATACATTAGGTTTGCAATTAACAGCTGGTTTTCACTGATAGAAGTGTTCATGGAGTGACTCAAATGTTGCTGTGTAACACAAGCAGTGAATGTAGGGGTGTGTTTGTGGCAGCAGGAGGTGTCCTGGCCATGGGCTGTGCTCTCAGCTGCACTGCTGGACATGGGGCAGAGCTGAGCAAAGTGGACTTGCTATTTTTAGGAGTGCAGCCTTGAACCTGGTGGAGGCCTTTGGTTGAGCAGCATGTGAAATACATAAACTTGGTGGGTTGGTTTGTCACTTACTGTGTTTTTCCACAGCCAGCTGTGGGACTCTGGGAGCTTTTGAGAAGATTGCTGGGGGGTCTGTGTGTGTGTGTGTGTTCCCACCACACAGCTGGTCAGTGCTGAGGGCTGATTTGTACCCCTGAAATATTTCATTGCCTCTTCTGTTCTATTTTACTTTTCTCCTAAGACTGTGGGCAGTAGCATCTCCCAGGATCTGTCCCCCTGCTGCTGTGAGTGGCTGCTGGTCAGAAATGTTAGTGCTGTCACAGCTGAATGTGGTGCAGCCTGGCAGGATCAGCATTCCTGGAGCACAGGGGTATCAGCTCCTGGGATGTGCAGTGGGCAGTGCTCTGATGTGCACGCTGGCTCCTCCCTGGCTCTGGGGCTGCTGCAGTTCAGCATCTCCATCCCGTGGCTTTAGGTACCCCTGCTTTTCTCTGCTGGTCTCCCAGAGCTCTGACAGGGCTTGGGTTAAGAATGGTTTGAAGGCCCCTCATGTATTTTGTTTCACTGAAGGTGGGAAAATGTCCAGGCGGTGATTGATGGTTTTTTGGAACTTGTTCAGGTATTTTACTTCACTGGGATGGAGGGGGTTCTTACACTGCAATCTGATCCAGCCTTCCCTGTGCTGCAAAGCTCCTGCTGGCTCTGCACTGACTTTTTGCTCTTAAATTTATAAAAAGAAAAGAGAGAGAGAAAAAGCAGCAAAAATCACAGCAGACCTGAAATAATTACGTTGATTCTGTGTTGAAGGTGAAATTTAAAATTAAAATGCAGCCAAACAGGTGAGTTAAATATGAGCAGTCAGTGTTGGAGGACAATTCCTTCTGGGAAGTTTTCAGTGAAAATTAGGAAGCTTCCCAAGTTCAGGATTTCTGAGGACCCTGGTGAATTGTATTCTGAAGCTTGTCCTCAGTGCTAGGCCTGAACTGGGATCTCATTCCAGCAAAAGGAGCTGTGAACATCCCTGGGGGGGGTGGGACAGGCGTGCCCCAAAGGAAGCAGATTTGTACCAGCAGAAATGATGGCAAACCCCCTCCTGCTCTCTGTGCTTGGGGCTTGGGAAGCCGACTTACAGTGCAGGCCTGGAGCATCCTTAACGCTGGAGCAGCTTTCAGGCAGCTCTGTAATTTGGAATGTGAGTGACGTCAGTTCTCCTGGCCATCTGGTTAGAAAATCTAGTTGTAACTGAAAATATCCAGCCCTTTTTTCTCCATTGCTAGGTGGTGACTACACACTTATGTAATTTAACAGCTCGAATTCTTTCCCGTTCTGGTGATCTCCTCCCGGGCCAGGGGAGGGGGCTCAGCAGCTCCTCAGCCCCAGGCTGGGGGTTGGGAGGGGTCGGGTTTGGTGGGTGACCTTGGACAAGAACGTCCCGATTTTCCTACCTCAGTTTCCCCCACTTAGAGCTGGTGATAATGACACTTCCTATCTCGCAGGCATTGTTAGGATCTAATGAGTCATGCTATGAGCACTTAGCACAAGGTATTGTTCTAATTACTGCCTGTGCCTTTCTGCTCATCCCCTGCCTCCCCCCTTTTCACATCCAAACATCCCATTTTAATGCTGTTCTTTAAATACCCGTGGATGCACTGCTGCTTCTGCACAGGTCAGAGGCTGGATTATAACACTGCACTGATGAGAAACATGCATCCAAGTGCACTCTGAAAAGTGAAGGGAGCAGAGCTGTCAGCCATTTCCTACAGCCTTGTCAGAGGCAAAACCCACAGGAGCCCCCTGATACTGCAAGCAGTGCCAGCCAAACCTAATATGATATTAAACATGCAGGTTTGGTTTACTCAGGTTCCCAGTAAATAAATTTTTCAAGCAGAATCACCGTTAACACCCCCTGATTCGTGTTTGTTTGGTCTTTCCTCTAATTTTTACGGGAAAAAAGTAAAATCTTCTTATGTGTTGTTGATCCTTAAAGCCAGCAGAGTCCTGGACCAAGTGTCCCCTTAGTTCCCCCCAGTGCCCAGGAAAAGAGAACTGATACCACTGGGGACAAGTATGGTGGAGAATTTGCCAGGAGGAGCTGAAGTTTGAGGTTCTTGGGAGGGAGAAAAAGGGACTTTTTGCATATTCTTTTTAGATTCTCGGGTCATGCATATTAAAATTTAACTTGGAAGGAACTACTGCATTTTATTATTGCAAAGGAGTGTGTGAAGGGGAAAACCAAATGATAAATAAAACAGAGAACAGCTTGCTCAGTGGAGTTAGGGACTGATGACTTGTTCTGCCCCCTCCCCTTTTTTAAAAGCAAACACATTACTGGAGATGTGAAAAAAGGAGTTTGAATTTGCCTTTGATAAAAGGCAACTGCTTTGATAAAAGACTTTCAGCTCCTGTAGGTGCAGTAGTGGTGAAGGGAAAGTTGTCTCAGGGAATGCAGAGCTACCCAGGGTTTAGTCTACCCTGACAGGAATATATGTGTGTGCTCTGTGTGTGCTCCCTGACATATTTGCTCATGTGCCACCACTCCTGTGCTCCCGAGAAATAAATTAAGAAATAAATCAGTTGTCAGCGAGAAGAACTCCCGGTCTTAAGGAAGGCTGTGATAGGCAGGAAATGTGCTCATTGGTGTGATATCAGAGCCAGTCACTCTACAGTAATTTATTTTTTTTTCCCCCTGAAAGCTTTCCCACCTGTCATGCATAGCTGAAAACTTCCAGTGGCTGCTCAGCTGGTTCCAGCACCCGCTCCCGAGACAGTAAATCTTTGTGTGGCATCTCCCCTTACAATGCACCATTTTTGGTACATTAATACTGAGCTGGAGCTCCAGAGCTTACATTTCTTTTCCTAAAGCCCTAGAAAGAATGATTTCATATTGGGGGGGGGAAGGAGTGGGAATTACTCAGTCGTTAGGTTTAATTGTTCTGAATCCTTCCAGTGCTTCATGAGCAAATGTACTGAGGAGATGAGCAGTATGGTGGGAAATGTGATGGAAAGGTATAATTTGACCACCTACCACCAGCAGCTGAAAAGCAATTCCAAGGGCTGCCTGTCTGTCAGGATTAATCACTGGTTCCTCACTGAAATTCCCAGTGTTCACTCCTGCAGCCACCCCAGGGGGTTTGCTGGGCACGGGAGGGACAGACCAGCACCTTCTGTCTGCTGCAGTTTTGGGGTCTCCTGCCGTGGAACTTGCCTTGGAACGGGGAGAAGGGCTGGAAGAGCCCCCCCTGCCCATCACCACGGCCCCAGACACTTTATGGCCCCCCTGTCTCGTCCTTTACCTCCAGCTGAACTCTGCCAGTGGACGTGGCCAAGTATTTCATTTGGACAAGAAAAAAAGGAGCATTATTGAAAGGGACTGACCTTTCCATCACCCTCCTCTGTCGTCATGGTGCTTTTATAGCATTTCTCTCGACCAACCCCTTCCCTTTTCTAAACCACAATAATTCCCCTCCTCCTCTCGGTCCATCCTCCCCGGGGACCTGGTGGTTTCTCTTTATTTCCACAGACACCTGCCCCGCTCTGCTCGTTCCCTGAAATCCTCAGGGCCCCTGGCAGAAGCCAAAGTGATCAGCTTTGGGCCATCAGCAAGGCTGGGTTTCGCTCTGCTGGTGCTGGGCAGGCTCAGGAGAGGAGCAGGGCCCGAGGAGCCTTTGCTTGGGAAGAGGACTGAGGGTGCTTTGTGGCACTTTTGCTCTTGGAGCGCTTCTTTTAGAGGTGGAGTGGCTTTTGGTTCGTGGAGCAGGGAGTTTAGTGCCTGTCCTCTGGTCTAAAATCCATTCAGGAAGTGGGAAATAACCCCTTTGAGCCCCAGAGCTGGCTGATAAGTGTGTGGGGCCCAGGGCTGGCACTGACGGATGGTTCAGGCAGAGCAGGTTTGTGCTGGACACGTGTCCGGAGGGGAGGGATGGAGAGGGACATGGGGCACGTGTGTGTTGTTCTGAGGAGAAGGGCAGCCTGGAAATGGGATTTCTGACCTACCCTTGGTATTGCTGCTCTTGTTACTGGACAGTCAGTGTTTCCTGAGAGTGTAACTTGGAGAGCCATGATTAATCTTGTGGATACAAACCCTTTTTTCCTTGCACTGATTCCGGAGTCTCACTTGATTTTAGTGTGGGATTGAAACTTTACAGTTCCCACCAGATTCAAGCCAAGCACAGGCTCAGAGAGGTGCATGTTTAAATACTGATCAAATGTTTCTGCTTAAAAACCTGGCAGGAATCCTGTGGTAAAGTAAGAATTCAATGAAAGCATCACACCTGTGCATTCCTTCAGCAAAGATTTGTCTCTGTGTGCTTGGAGAGGGAAAAACTGGGTTTGCTCTGATTTCTAATGAACATTGGAATTCATTAATACACAGCTGGCAGTGACCTTGGGCTGGAATCAACTGACAGCTCTGTGCAGGGCCTCTCTGGCCACTGGAAACATCTTTATTGCAGATCAAGGGTGGTGCTGGAATCATGAGAAGGGGTTGGTGTCGTCCAGCCCCTCGGGTGGAACCTTGGCAGGTTGGAGCCACGGCCTCGCCCAGCTCCTGTTCCTGCTGGGTTTATTTTGCACCTCTGCAAGTTCTGATCGCTGTAGTGACCCCTCTTCCCGAGCATGAGGCTTGAGGAGAGGGCAGGGGGAGGAGGAGGCCGAGTGTGCCAGGTTACTGCAGCAGCCGGGAGTGTCGCTGGGTTATTGATGGGCCGCGGGCAGGGAGCCAGGATTCCCCGGCCTCTCCCACATCCAGGGGATGGAAAAGGGGGAGAGAGCCAGACAGGAGCATTGATCGTTCCTTCAGCATGGTCTGACATCAGAGGAAGGGGGGAAACTGCAAGCTCAGCGCTCCATTTGGGGCACTGGGACTTGATGGAATGTGCTGGTGGCCTCCTTCCCTCCCAGAGAGGAGTTTGTGGAATCCTTCCTAGGGATGAACGGGGGAGTGAGTGTGTGTGGTTCAGCTGCTCAGTGTCCCAGCAGGGCTGTGTGTACAGAGGTGACATTAGTCAGCCTGTTGATGATTCCTGAGCATTGTGATCTCCTCTTAATAATGCTGTAAATAAACCCCTCAGGATGGGAAAAGTCACAGTGAAATGATTCAGGCGTGGGGTTGGAGGGTGAAACCCTTCAGAACTGTGACTGATAGGTGGGTGATGGTTCAGCCACCTGTACACAGATTGGTTTATTTATAACCTGCATTTTGGGTGCAGTTTAGGGCATTTGCAGGTAAAACACCTCTGCCCACAGGAAGGAGCTGCCTCTCACTCTCTGATCCCACCCCAGGGCTTTCCGTGTCCTGGGAGAAACATCCACGGGGTTTCCTTGTGGTCCTGAACCAAAACATCATTCTTGTCCAGCTGGGAAGTGTAATCATTAAAAGAGAGCCCTTCATGAAAGCAATTCTTTAGCCTCATTGTTTCATGTGGAGGAGAAAGCGCCACAAAAATAAATCTGACTTATGCATGAGGCAGGAAAGTGTTGTCTGAGATGTGAACAAATCTCAGTCAGCTGACGTGAGGGAGCTGGGAGGAAAGATGCTTAAACATTGCCCCTTTGAACAGGGACCAGTCTTGGACTGGGGCTTGGGACAGGTTTCTGAGGATGCTTTTTACATCATCTACTTCAGGATGAGTTGCAGTCCAAAAGTGCCTTTCTGTGGCTGCACGGGCACCTGGACAGCTATCCCAAATATCCCAAATAGAGACAACTCCATGGAAACCTCTGCAGTCAGGTGGTACCTGTGGTGATCCCAGTTTTCAACAGCCATATTCCACATGTCAGTGCTCGGGTTAGAACCTGGCCTGTGAATGGGCTTTGGGAACGTGGATGTGTGAGATGTTCAGGAAAAGGAGCAAAAACGGAGTGGCTCTTTCGGAATGTCTGGGTTTTGGGGAACAGTCATAACTTAAATCTTCTTTTTAACTGAGCTCCACGTTCAGAAAGGTGAGCTCCCTTTGGAGTTGTTGGAGCAGTTTCCTGCAGCTGTTTGGAAGCTGCAGAAAAAAAGGTTTGAAAACTGAATGTTCACCACGTAGAAGACAAAACTCTCGAGCTCCATCTTGAAATGTTTCCCAGCTGGAATTAATACGTTTAACCCTATTAAAGAATTAGGAAAATGAGATTCTTTTGGGTTTGTTTTCTATGAAAACACGAGTCCTGTTTCTGTAGTGCTTTCTGCTGGAAAATGCCGGAGTCCTTTAGGAATTGTGATCCTGTTTACACGAGTGTTTGCATTTGATTTACCTAAAGCCTTTCAAATAACACCGGTAGCAGAGCCAGGACTGAAATACAGTAGTGCTTGACCTTCAGGCCTGTGTGTGACTGTCACTGCTGCCCTAAAGCTGAGAGACAGATCAGTCTCCAAATGGCACAACAGGGGGAATTATTTTCCTTGGAAAACAAGAAAGAGTTATTGGAAATATCCATGAGAAGGGCACGTGCCCTTCACATTAGCTAGGGTGAGGTGAAAGCAGTGAGGTTTGCACAAAACCTAGGCCTGTCACCCTGGGTTTAAAAACCCTGTGCCTGCTTTAATTCAGTAGATCCTAAAATTGGGCTCTTGGCATTTGTTTGTTCAGTGCCCTCACTCCCAGCGGTGTTTGAGGGTCCTCACCCCTTCGTAGGAACTTTGGGTTTAGGCTGATACACAAGTTAAAGAAGTTGATTATAGAAAGAGCAAAGTTGAGGTTTGAGGGTTTTGGTGGGATTTTTGGCCAGCTTTAATTCTAATTAAAAAGGGGAAGAAAGAGCACATTATCTTGACTGCCTTCCACCCATCTGAAAGCTGCTTCGGCTTTCCTTCCACTCAGGGCCTGCTGGCTCTGCCAGCACATGATTTTAGTACCTAATTCTATTAGTCATGACCCAGATCAGCTTTAAAATGGTTAAAGGCATAGAAGGGGAGTAGGAGTAGAGTGTCAAGAATAGCTTGGAAGAAGATGTTATCCCACATGCCAAGGAGCTGGTATCTCAAAGGTGTCACAGAGATGGAAGTGAGGAGAGGACTGAACTGCCAAGTTGGCTTAACAAATAAACACTGACTCCCAGTGGAACAGGAACTTCCATTAACTGCACATACCCCTTGGTACCCCTGATGCTTCCCTGGAGCTCAGGAGCAGCCGTTGCTGTGCTGCACCTCTGCAAACAATTCCCCCCAGCAGTTTCAGTGCTTGCCATGTTCAGGAGCAGGCTCAGGAGCCAGAATCCAGCATCCTCCATCCCCAGCTCCAGCACTGAGTGAGTCACTTGGCTGTTTCTGTTGTGCAGTTGGAAGATGGGAACAGGGCTCGTGGATTTGATGCACAGCTCGTTGGCTCTCCATACAGGTCATGATTGAAGTCCCTGTAAAATTAGGCCTAATTTCTGAGGCTAATTGTCGCTAAAAAGGCGTTTTTGGCCTTGGTGTTTGGTTCACTCTGTGTGGAGCTGTGGAAATGCTGCTCCATTTACATTTTTTATAATCCTGCTTCTCACCACTCCAAACATGCCATCGTGCTGTCTTTGGATGGATGAGAGGAACCACAGACCTACAAAGCAGCAAGAGGAAAACTGTAGGAAAGAATGTCAGGAGCGCTGACGGGGTCTGAGGGAGCTGGAAGTGCTGGAGGTTTACAGTGGATGTGTTGGAGTGAAGTGAGTGTCAGAAAACCCACCTTCCAGGGTGGCTGGGGGGTGTTAATGCATTCACAATAAGTGCAGCCCTTAATTCATTTGCATCTCTGAGTTTCTTGGTGCTTACCAGGAGCTTCTCACCCTGTTGAGAGGAAAGGTGACCTCAAGGAAAGGGAGGAGCAGGTTCTCAAGATATTTTGAAAGCTCACAGATACTGCTTCACTTTGGGTTTTCAAGGCGGGGAGCTCTGTGTTGGAGCTCTCCCTTTAAGGCTTGTGCTTACAGCCCATGCTTTAATCCCTCTTGGATCTGATTAAATCCTCAGCCACAGAGAAATCAGCTTAGAGGAACATGTCTCCTGTTGAACCTGAGAGCAGCAGCAGTTCAGAAAACCAAGCCAAGCCAAACACCATTAGAAAAGAAATGAAAGCTGTAACTCTCCCAAACAGTGTGGTGGGGTGGAAGGCACTGAGCTCTGCTCTGCACTGGGCACTGCTGAGGGGTCACCTCTTCTGCAGACACGGGAAACCCATCCCAGACACGAAGGGAAACCTGCACTTGGTGGGGTTTCATTGTGTGCCTTCTGCCTCCTCACGGTGTCAGCAATCAGGTGTGTGTGGGATGGAGAACAGGGAGGAGTTATTGTGCTTTCCCTGGGAGTTGGGGATCAAATGAGTTTTAATCTTCTTTCAATCTGTCTGTCGCCTTATTACACTCAATCTCCTTTCAAGATGTTATTCAGATCCATATGTGGGTCTCTTTACCGAGATTATAACACAAGAAGTATCTCATTAAACAATTCCAATGGCACCCTACAAAAATCCCTAATCTGTGGATCAATAGTAAAGCTGTATGGCAAAAAAAAAGGGGGAAAACACCACTTAAAACAAGAAATGTGTTTCTCTGATCTTAGATTTACCCCAGTATTATTCTCAGTTTAGGTTTCAGCAGGTTCTGTGTTCATCCTTACTATACAGGCAGGGAATGTCTATCACTGGCTGCTAATCTTAAGTTTACTACATTTTTTATATTGTTCCACCCAACCTTTTGAGTCAGCAGGACTACAACACTTTCATCCTTGAGTGAAGATTGGGACCTGTTTGTCTCCACCCTCACACGAAGTGGGAGTCAGGATCTGTGAGTCTTGGTTAGAAAAACTCTGCAGAAAGAGTCAGGGAAAGAAAAGCCAGTCAGGGAAGGCCAGAATTCCAACAGGTTTGTCGTCCCATGTGCTGCAGCTTTGTCCCAGGAGAGAAATTCAGGAGAGCAGAGGGGTCAGAGAAAATACATCTCAGGGGGTTGACTGAGTTTTGAGCTGAGTTTCACTTGAGCCTCCGAGTGCCTCCTTGGTGAGCTGGAGGCCCTGGCAGAGGTGCAGGGCAGTCAGACAGGAATGTGGGGGAGCTGGAGGTGTCTCCTTTGCTGTAAATGCTGGAGCTGCAGGGGGGAAAGGCCTGTCCAGGCCCAGCCCCAGCGCTGCTGTTCTGGGCAGGCAGCAGCTCACAAAGCCACGAGAAAGGCAAGAAGAGAGAGGGCCCCCACCTATTGTGTCCCCTCTTCATTCCACATTATCGTGACTTCCATGACCTCCTGGCTCGTCCCCTCTGAGGAGGATTTGGGGACAGCTGCTGCCCTCAACAGCTGAGCCAGGCATTGTTCCCCAGCTCCTTCCTCCCACTCCCCCAGCAGCAGTGGCGATGATGAACTCCCTCACAGAATTATCTGTATTGATTAATAAAGGTTTGGGATTCTCTTCAGGATTTCAGACACTTCCTCCCTCCCTCCTGCTGCAGTTTGGCTGCTATGCCGTTCCCTGGTCCATGTGCAGCCCCTGCTGCACTCACAGCTCAGCCTGTCTGGGGGGAGCTGCTGAACCTGGCCTTGCTGAGGGCGGGTCTGCAGAGAGGCTTTGGCAGAGGTGCTGTATTTGCAGCCCAGTTCACTCCTTTTCCCTCCTCAGCAGTCTTGCTGTCACGGTTGGAGGAACCTGCACGAATTCCTTGGACAGTAATCCTCGAGCTGCACGTGTGGAACAGCTTTGATGGCTGCAAAGGATTTTTGCCTTAACGTGTTTGAGGCCTTTGAAGCTCTTTGGCTGTTGCGCCGTGTAAGTTCAGTCCTTGCACCAGTTTGTTCTCAGAGCTCTGTGTTTCTTCAGGCGTCCTTTAAGGCAGTGTAAGAATGGTTAAATTATCCTGATGGGGATCTTCCAAGATCAAAGCAGACCGTGGGATTGCCCAGCCCCCCGGCCTGCATTGTTGTTTGGCTCTTCCGAGGGATGTGACGGATCGCGCTGGCACCGCAGTGACACCGCTGTACACGGCGTGCTTGGATTTCCCTGGGCCTTTCTGGGACGTGTCAGGCCGTTTTTCCACACAGTCTTCCTCCTGCTCTTTGTCCTTGTCCCTGCAGCAAGTGCAGGCCCCTGAGCTCTGCTCTGTGTGGGGCCCACAGGGACTGCACAGCCAGGAACACGCCATGTCCTGCAGGGCCCCCTGTGCCCCAGCCTGTCCTCTGGGAAATCACTGGAGCACCTGTCTGCATGCAGGTATCTGGCATTTCTCATGCCAGCCCACGGGTCAGCCCTTCATCCACGAGATCCCAGTTTCCCCTAGACCCAGCCTGTGGGTTTTAAGTCCCTTCTGTGTGTGATCCACCCTCAACTTCAGCTGCTGCCATTGGGGAGTTCCTGTCCCTGTTCTGGGGGGTGCTGACCAGCAATCCCTGCCCTGTGTTAGCTCTGTAGAGCCTGTTGCATGCTGGATGTTGGGAGAGAGCACTGAAGTGCAGGACCCGTGTGTGTCCCTGAGCAGTGACATCCCCCTCTCACACACCTGATCCTCCTCCTTCAGCTCACCCCCATGTTACAGTGTTTGTTTTCATGGAGTCAGGGCCTGGTTCAGCCTTTTCCTTGACCCGAGGCTTTTGGGTCAGGCATTTATTGCCAGTTTATACCCCAGCTGTGGCACAGTTCTACTCTGCCCAGGACATGGAAGGCCACAAAGCTATGCTTCTGTAAGATCTTGCTGTGTTTTGGGGTGGTTTTAACCTACAGCTCTTCCCAAAGCCCTATGTGAGTCAGTCACTGACTGCACTGAAGGCTGCTTTAGAAAAGTTCAGCCCAAGTAATCTTGAAGCTTCGAAGTGTCAGACAAAACAAGAAAATAAACTGTGAGCCCTCAAAGCCTTTGTGGTGCCAGGGCTGAACTGGGCTCTGTGCTGGTCCCCAGGATGGGTTTGATGCAGTGTCGCTGTTGTGACAGCAGAACTCGGGAGCAGGAAGATACAAAGGCAGGCTCAGGCTGATCCCTTGGGCATCGTGCTCACCTTGCAGTCTGTGAGCTGCTTGTGTTGACAATAAGAACTGGAGGATCCATCCCGTGGTGTTGGAGGAGGAGAGGGGGAAGGGACGCTGGGGTTCAGAGCTCCAAACTTTCCCTGCACTCCTTCCTTTGTGTGTCTGATCCCAGGCTGCAGTCCAGACTCCGTGGTGGTTTGTAATTAAACCCAACTTTCGAAGGTTCTGTGGAGTTCTCGTTGCCTACCAGGTCAAAGCGAGTCTGGTTTCTATCAGGGAATATTTCAGTTGAGTTACCCCTTGAGGAAGTCTGGGAACAGACAGGCCATTCATGTTGAACAGATGACCCAGGCCTAAAAAAAACCCCTTTTTGTCTGTTAAGCTTATGGCTGAGATATTATGAAAACGGCTTAATAATGTGCCCTAACATTTATACCACACTATTTTCTTACTTTAATTTTCCAGGCAATTAAAAATAATTGAAAGTTACTGCCAAACCCCCTGAAGATATACTTTTTCTTTCAAATAAGCTTATTTTCGTACTTGTGAGGTCACCAGATATTTATTTGACCATCTTTATAGGGGTCAGGCACGTTACACACACAGAATGGGGATGTGGAATAGAACTTGCATTGTAACAGGAGAGGGAGGAGAGGGAGCCAAAAGCAGCACAGGCCGTGCCCGGGGAGGGTCGTGTTTATTGCTGGGGCAGCACAAACACACCAGCCCTGGGCCTGCAGTGAGCAGTTGAGGACTGAAAGCTGGGTCTGTGTTGAAAGGCTGGTAAGGCTGAGTTGGTGCCGAGGTTTGGGTGCTCTGTCAGACCCAGAGGGTGACCTGGGGCCAGCGAGGGCCCAGCAGGGTCCAGTCTCGGGTGGCTCCTTCTGGGGCTCTGGGCACTGTGACACCCCCGAGGTGTGTGTGGGGACAGAAGGCAGGGCTGGTGTTGGTGGGTGAGGTGTGTGGAGCCAAACCTCCCCGATGGCTCCTGTTAATAGGGCTGTAGCAGGCACGGCCCGTGTGGCTGTGCAGTCACGCTGCTCTCACTGTTGCTCAGCCACTCCTCCCCTAAAGGCTTAAAATCTATCACCTCTACAAGAACTGAAAGCCTCCTTGTAGTGTCCCAGATTTCCCCCTCCTGTCCATCCCACTCCCTTTCCCTTTTCCCCTTCCCATTGTCTTTTGCTGCCTCGTTTGGTGTTACCCAGAGCAGGTTTTTAAATGTTGTGTCTCTGCCCCCTATTCCCATACATTCAGTGGGCATTTCCCTGAGATCCCTCACCTGACCTCAAAAGGTGAGTTTGTGCCATGAAAAGGGAAGGAAATGGGTGGGCTTTTTGTCCAAACTGTGTCTGTGGGGTGATGTTCACACTGATCTTCCCAGTGTGGGAACAACATTTCCATGGAACCAGAACACCCTGAGCTGGAAGGGACCCACGAGGCTCACCAAGTCCAACCCCTGGCCCTGCACAGGACACCCCCAAGAATCCCACCGTGGCATTTTGCTCAGTTATTTTAGTTTTTTTTGGCAACCCTCGTAATGGTTTCTCTTCTCTCAACGTTACCAACCCTTTCTGAGGGACAAAAGTCCTTTTCTGAGTGTATCACTCCTGCACTGGTGGATGTCGTGGCTAAAATTAGTTCTGTTTAGACAAGTCACTCGCTGGAACATAAAAGGTTCTTCCAAAGCAAACCCCTTCTGACAGAGCAGAGCTGCTTTGCTGCTCGGGTGTGCCAGAAAGGCTGAACTCAAGGGCCCTCTGCTCTCCTTCCTCCCTCCTCCTCCTCCTCCCTCCCCTCTTAAACCACCCCTGACCCCCCCTTAACTCGGTGTCTGGTGGAAAGAGCATGTGATGCTTATTTCTAAAGGCAGCAAAATAAGCTTTGGAAGTCTAAGACTGTAATTGGTTGTCTGCCTTTATCCCGGGAGCTCTGGGGACAGTTCACAAGTAATAACTGTTACTTAAAGTAGATGAGCTTCTTGTGGCTTTCTTAGAACTGCAGAGCACGTTGGTTCTCGGCTGCTTAGGGAAGCATCTGCCTGTCTGGGGCTTTCAAAACATTTTGTGAGCAAGGAATTGGGGTTTTTCCTCTCTTCTGTGTATGGGTGGTGAGAAGTTACTCCTCAGAAAGGGAGTTTTACAGCAGTGGCCTCGACTGGAAACCAAGTTCTTTCCGATGATATTAAATTGGCTCAGTAGCTTAAAGCCATTGGCACCTAAAATATCCATAAGTATGTGGTTAGCACTCTTCTCCTGCAGTCATCTTCTGGTGGAAAGGCTCCAGGGGGTGATTCCCACCAGGACAGCAGAGGTGCCTGAGGCCTGCTGCGTTCTGCTTCCCTGGCTGGGGGTTTTCCATGTAACCTTAATAGGATTTGTGACTATTAATCCACGACCAATGTATTGACTTTCACTGATACATATGTGAAGCGGTCTTGGGTTTAAAAACTGCGTTGTCTGGTGGTTAGGGCAGAAAATTCAGATTCTGGTGATGTGTTGTAGTGACTTTGTGAATATATTTGAGGTTTTATCCTGGTGTGCTGTTGGTGACCAGAAGGGCCCCCAGCCCAGCCAGCTGTGCTGATGAAATGCCTTTGTATGGAGGGGAGGGTGGGGCTGGCAGAGACAGCCCTGTGAGGAAGGCAGGCAGGTGGTTTTGGGTTGGGTGCAGACCTGGGGCTGTGCTGGCTGAGCTCGAGGGCTCTCCAGCTCTGGAGGATTCCTGGGATGTCCTCAGGCTCTTGTCCCAGGCTTAGGCTGACCAAAGGCTCTGCTCCTCGCCCTCGGTGTCACACGCTCACACACATGTGCCAGCCCAGGAGCACCAGCCTGGCACAAACAGGGGATTAGGGGATGAGGGGAAGAGGGGGGTGACTGAGGGGCTGTGGCCTCGTTTTGCAGCCGAATTGGGAGAGGTTGTTAAGTCAGGGCTGCTCACTGGCTGGGCTGGTTTCTGTGCTCGTGTCTTTTCCTCCCGTAACTGTAAGGGTTGGGTGCTGGTGGCTCTGCAGCCGGATCAGGAGCAGGCTCTGTGCCCCAGGGAGCTCTGCAGGCAGCACAGGGGGACCCCAAATCAGAGCAGGCTGGAGCTCAGCAGCTCCATGCCCGGGTACTGCAGGAGAGGTGGACAGAAGAACACCAAAAGCCCATCAGTTGGGTCAGTTTTAGAGCCCCCTCTCCCCTTCCTTGGCTTCCTGAACTGGCTGATTGCTGAATTGGTGCTCAGGGAAGAACACTGTGTGGAAATCACAAAGGGAATACTTGTCCTTTTATGTAACATTTGAGACCAGACTGAGATCTCGGCTGACAGAGTGGACATGTCTGCACAGCACAGGAGCAGATGCCTCAGAGAGAGTTTGGAGCTGGAACTTGAGTGCAGTTAGAGCAGGAGAGCCTGGTTGCACTGCACAGAAAATGTGAGGAGCAAACTGTGTCCACAAATGGCTTTTTAATTCCCAGAACCATGACCCCACAAACAATTCAGCAGCGACTGGGCAAAGCAGGTCTGTTCACGGAGGAAATGTTGGTTTTCCTTGATGAATCTGATGGCATCACTTCCCTCCCCTGGGTTCCTTCCCACTGCCAAACACGCTCCCTCTTTTCCTGGACCGCCCCTCCCTGTGTGTGCAGTGCAGATCCCAGCTCAGTTGTTTTCCTCAGTCCCTCTCCTTCCCCTGGTACTGACAGGGCATCCCAGAGTTCCCAGGCAGCTGCTGCCAACAAAAACGACCCGAGGAAAAGGGGCCATTCTTTCTGCTCAGCCCCTCTGACCTGGTTTGTGCTGCTCTCCAGCACTGGCTCTGCTCAGACACTGGGAAGTGTGAGTTGGACTGTTTTGTTTTGTTTCAAACCACGGGGCAGGGAATTCTTTTCAAGCTGTAACTTTTACTTTCCACTGGAAGGGCAAAACAGACTCTTAGCCAGTGGAGAGGAGACTTCCAGTTGCATCAGCCAAGAGCCAAAAGGCAAGTACATCGTGTAACAAATGATCAGCTCTTTTCAGATGCTGCTTTAGAAGAGGAACCAGAAGGGTCAGGGGGTGCTTTGTGTGTGTGGGGTTTAACCCTGGCATGGGGGGAGCTCTGACAGCCACGTTCTCTTTGTTTCTGGCTCATTCCTGCGTTCCCCTCCGTGCAGGGGCTGCACAGCACGGTGGGCTTGGGCTTGTGCTGGTCCCTGGCATGGGGATTCCAGCTGCAGGAATCAGAACCACTTCACACGGGACAAACTGATTGTGCTGAGCCACCACCTAAGGTTCAGAGACTTTTGACACCCAGAGAAGGGCTATTGAAAAGTCATTCTGGGAGATGTGGAGAGTTTTATAGATTTATAGGATCAGATCTGTATCAAAGAAGGATTCTGCATGATAGGTGTACAGGGAGAACAGTGAATTAAAAGGATTGTTGTTGAGATCAGGGATTAAACAGCCAGGTGAGCATTTTTTGTCAGTGCAAGTTTCCAGCAGGAGCTGCATCCTCATGATGTCCCAACTTCTCTAACACTGAACTTGGGAAAAGGGTCATAAGTGGCAGCAAAGTCCCAAAGGATCCCAGAAGCTTCGTGAGAAATAGAAAAGGGGTGAGATTTGCCTTTCTTCCCTCCACTTCAAAATGAAGTTTGTGGATCTGGGGTCTGCCTGGGAGGTGGTTGCTGGGTTTGCTCTTGCAGAGCTCACTAGAAATGCATCAGTGTTTGCTCCCAAGGATAAGTGCAGTCATCAGATGTCATCTGGCCTAATTTTTGTACTAAAAGAATAAAAGGAAAGAAATACTGAGACAGGAGAGAAAAGGTTTTTTCCCTCTCTTTTATGCTAGCCAGGGAGCTTTGAAAGTGGATGATGACTTATGCCAGGGGCTGTGTAGAGTGGTCTGGAAAATAATTTCAATTTGCCTGTGCAAAACGAATCCATCAGAGGGTACTCGTAGCACTTCGCTTTAAACTGAGACGGTGTCTGAAGTAAACCAGTCCAGTCTCTTTTCACCTCTCCTGTTGAACACTTTGGATGTGTTTCCATAGAAATTAAAGATTTTCGCACAGGTGTGAGGAGAACTCAGCTCCCAGTTTTTCAGAGGGACTGACTGAGCCATTACCCCTTTCCCTGCAGTTCTTGTGGGGCAGCTGGGAAGGGGTGTGTGCACTGCAGCAGGGAGGTGAAACCAGACCTTTGCACGAGCAGGAGACCCCTCAGGAGGAGGCAAAGGGAGCCCTCGAGGCTCTTGCACAGGCAGGGAGAGCAGGGCAGCTCCAGGAGGGATTTTTCCACAGTGTGGTTGGTGAAGATTCCCCACGGGTCAGACTGGGGGGCCACACTGGCAGCCAACATGTGCTGTGAAGGCAGGAATAGAAAGCAAATACTTCCTGTAATCACACGTCCCAAAATGACAGGGGAGAACGAGCGCCTGTGCTTCCACCAGAGCAGTGAAAAATGGGAAGATGGAAAGCCTGGATTCCTGCCCAATGAAACCAAAATTGTAAGAAAAAGAAAAATAAAACAAATGCTCCATACGCTCCCTGGAACTGACACTGCAGTGTGGTAGGTTTTTTCTCTTTTAAATATCTACAGTAGACAAGCAGTAAATCTTCTTACAGCTCCGTGGCACGGCTTTATTTTTAGCTTTTTTTATTATCGAGACAACCCCTCCCCAGCTTTCAATCTGTACCTGAATATATTTATTCCTTTAATCCACGTGAAAGTGCAGTCCTCACAAAGACCTCTAATACCTTATTAATCACTTCTGGACCACGTCACAAAGAGGCTTTAGGAAGCAAGTGCTCTGGCCATCGGTCGACGTGCTCCTGGAGGCTTAAAGGATGTGGATAAAGGGCCCCTTTCCCACATGGAAGATGCCTCCTCTGGGCATTCTTAGACTTGATTTGAACTGGAAATCTGAAGGGAATCTCGAGACAGCCAGAACATCCCCCCTCCTCGTGAGGCTCAGCCTGTCCTTAGGGACACTCAGGCCCACGGCTCATGAAGGCACCACTGGAGAATTCCAAGTTCAGTTCCCAGGTTCTGGAATTGTGGTCTTGGAAGCCTCCAGAAGGAGCTTTTGAGTCCTTGGCACTTCTGAAATGCCATTTTACAGAGCTGTGTAACATAACAGATCCCTGTGGAGCAGCAGCCTGGAAGGCCTGACCTGGGCTGGGACTTTACCTGGGCTTAAGATGAGGCTTTGGCTCCTTTCACTGCAGGTGAGAGCAGGGCACAAATGTCACAGCACCCGTTTTCTCTCTGCTGCTCAGCTGAGCGTCAGGAACCGCTCTGTGGTCACACAGCGAGCCAGGAAAAGCCCCTGGAACAGCCCCTGGAGGTGCTCCCTCATTCCCACTCGCGTTCCTGGGTGTGGAGCAGGAGCTCTGTGCACTGCACATCCTCCTGGAGCCTTCCGGGGCTCCGAGGCCGTGGAGATGTGGGATGGGGCTCCTTGGCTGTTTCTGGAGCCCCCGTGCCCGTGGTTTCCCTGGAGCTCCCCAGGGCTCTGCTCCCCCGCAGTGTCTGGCACGCCGTGACCCCGGGCAGTCCCTGCCTGCTCCCCGGGTTCACATCAGCCCAGACGCCGGGGCTGCTGCCCTAATGAGAAAGCGGCTTAATTGTGGCACCCGGCCGGGATCCGCTGAGCCGGGAGGCCCCACCCGCTGTAACTGAGCCCGGGGCAGGAGCAGCCCCAGCGTTCCGGCTCTGCCTGGGGATTTACAGCCCGCTCCTGATGTGCTCCCTGCTCAGGAATACAGAATGAATTCTGCAGCCTCCCAGTGTGTTCCCCGTTGATTTTTCAGGGGTTTAAATGCAGGTTCCTTGGTAGCTCCAGGGACGCTCAGGCTTTGGTTTCCAAGGATGGCACCCAGGATGCCGTGGTTCCCTCTGCTCTGGGGGCCGTGTTTCCCATCCCTCTCCCAAAGGACTGGACAGGGCCAAGGGCTGGATGGATCCCCAGCCCTCATCCAAGCCCTGCAGAGCAGCTCTGTCCCTTTAGCTGAGGGTCCCTGCACCTCTGCCAGGCTCTCGGCTGCTCCTGGGACTGCAGGAAGAGCTGCTGCGTCTCTGGGGCACAGGATGCAGGCGTGGAGGCCTCCTAAGTATTTCCAGCTGGTTTTGTGTAATGCTTTCATTCTGAACAGGGCAAAAGCAGCCCAGGTTTCACTGCCATGTGCGGCCCCACAGGTGACACAGCCCTGTTTTTGGGCACAGCAGGGCCAGGGATGAGGAGGGAACAGAAGCCTTTGCTCAGCCCAGTAGGGAAAAGAAAGTGAATTACTCCAGGAGGTGTGTTTGGGGAGATATTCAGCCACCAAGAATCATATCTGTGAGCACTCCCACATCTTACAGTGTCAGAATTTCTGCTGGGCCCATTTTCTGCCGTGGTTGCAAGGAAAAGTTGCACGTTGGGATGCCCGACCTGGGCCTGCTGGTTCTGCCCCTGGTGCCCAGCACTGGGGGAGGTTTGTCTTTCTGAGAGGGAGAGGGTCAGAAATTCTTTCCACTGGTCTCATGGTCTGTTACTGTAATACTTAATTGAAGTAGAAAATTTGATCTGACATGTCAAATGTGGCCCTGGTTGGCTGGAGGCCAAGCTGAGCTGCCTAATTTCGGTTTGCCTTAAAACGGCTGACATTATTCACAGGCCCAGTTTCCCTCTGGAGTGGACTTCTGAAATCTTTCCTCAGCAGCTTTATAAATCCCTCTGTATCTGTTCTTCCTTGAAACTTGTTTGCCTCAAAAAGCAACAGTCCCGAAGCTTAAGGGAATGTTTCCTGTAGCATTCCTGGGCCCCTTTGTATCCTCAGGTTTGGATGGGAGAAAATGTGTATTCATGAGTGGGTGTGCCCAGCACGAGGCCCATTTGACAACAGATTGTTAAGTTGCCTCCAATGGAAGAAAAAATGAACAGGAAATCGGGAAATACTTATCTCAGTCTCCCAGAGTTTGTGTTCAAGGGTTTCATGAATCATGTGTGAGGATGGCAAAAAAGTTACATCGGATTTTCAGTGTTTCTTTTGCAACTCCGTGTGTTTCGTTGTTTGGCAAAGAGAAGAAGTGAGATCAAATCATCCCCATTTGAGGCAGTACCGAGGTTTGCTGGCTGCTGGGGCCAGAGCAGTGTTGGAGGGGGGTGTCTTGGTGCCTGGAATCTGTCCTGCAGTGGGATGTAATGGCTGAGTCACCTGGAGAGGAGACTTTGTGTTCAGTGACTCGTCCTGTTCCACATCCGAGTATCTTCCTGTAGCCGTGAGCGAATTCACTCCTGCCTCCTCCAGAGTCAGAGCCTGCAAAAATGCAATCAAGTGGCTCCAGGCTGTGGCCAGAAGGGTGGTTCTGTGCCAGGGGCCTCGGGGGGAACCTCCAGTTCTTGACGAACAGCAACGTGCAGTGACTCGATGTTCCATCGACCGGCAGGGAAACCACTGGAATTATTACATTTTTACACTGCTAAGGTGGCATCTTTAAAGCAGCTCCCAAGGTGCTCAGCCAGCAGATGATCCTCAGGAGCACAATGGGGCAGTGGATGGAGGTTGGTGGAGGTTGTCACAGCAGTTCCAAACCCCCACTGGCAGCAGCCCTTCTTTGGGCTGCATCAGGCAGCTCTGGCCTGTCGGGATACAGGAGTCCCGTGGTGGGAGGTGATTGAAGTTAGAAAACCCTGCAGGCCCTGCTTTATCCTTCCTTTCCTCTGCCATTTCCATGTCTTTGGGGGACAGACCTGTTTTCCCTGCACACACCTCCTCCACTGCTTCTCCCAAGCTGCAGCTCCTGTCTGCAGATCAATACGGGCTCCTGGCAACGAGGTTAAGGATCATTTCCCAGGTCTGCCAACAGGTTTTGTGCTCTGGCCCTTGGTGTCAGCCTGCATTTAGAGGGGAAAGAGGGGGGGGAGTGGAGAAAGCTGGAGATGAGCAAATGAGATCATTCTGTTGAAGCATCTCCCCTGCAGCCTTTCAGGAATGGACTCTTGCTCCCGTGTGTCGTCGTGTCCAGAGCGGGGATGGCCCCGTTTGTGGAGCAGGGATGGTCCTGTTTGTGGAGCAGGGATGCCCTTTTGTGGAGCAGGGATGTCCTGTTTGTGGAGCAGGGATGCCCTGTTTGTGGAGCAGGGATGGCCCTGTCTGTGGAGCAGGGATGCCCTGTTTGTGGAGCAGGGATGGCCCTGTTTGTGGAGCAGGGATGCCCTGTTTGTGGAGCAGGGATGCCCTGTTTGTGGAGCAGGGATACCCTGTTTGTGGAGCAGGGATGGTCCCTTTGTGGAGCAGGGATGCCCCATTTGTGGAGCAGGGATGCCCTGTTTGTGGAGCAGGGATGCCCCGTTTGTGGAGCAGGGATGCCCCAGTGCAGTGGGGACGGTCACCGTGTCTGTCCCACACCAGCACAGAATGTTCTCCGGCGGAGGGCCGGGGGAGGAACGGGCTCCATGCTGAGTCCTGCCACCTGTTGCCTTGTCCATTCCAAGCCCCCCTTCCTCCCCACCCTCCAGCCCAGCTCCCCTCCCCACACAGCTCACCATCCCCAGTGGATAGGGCTGGGATCAGGAGTCTCTTGCCAAATACCTTTCTCATGCTGTCACTAATTCTGCACAGGCAGCATCTCCGAGAGCAAACACAAATCCCTCCCAGTGCATTGTCCTGCTCTCTGCAGAAAGGGGTCAGGAACGGGAATGCCTTTTCCTGGTTGGGTCTGAGCGGCCCTGGGGAAGCCTGAGGCTGTGCCCAAAGAATCCCCTGCAAATCCCTTGGAGCTGGCATTTGGCTCTGGCACGGGCTGGCTGTAACTGGGGGTTACACACCCCCCTCCCGTGGGATCCTCCCTCATCTGCTCGCATGGAAAGCTGCCCTGAGTGCCAGGGAATGTTGTGCTGAGCCCTCTGGGCACGGTTTGATGACGTTCCTGGGCACACTGGGCATGGAGGGTGTGCCAGAGGCACTGGCAGGAGCTGGGCAGGGACAGGAGGCTGTGATTTGTGATTTCCTCCTAATGGAGGTGTGCAGAGGGGGTGGGATGGCTGCAGTTACAGAGCCTGGAGAAGGGCACTTGGACACCTCCTCAGGTACAGGGTTCCATGATCACCTGCAGGAGCAGCTTCTGAGTTCCCAGTTGAAGGTGCCTGGAGGGGACAGATTTTGAGAACAAAATAAGATCCTTTCCATCACTGGCCAGGAGACCTGGGTTTGGGGCACTTGGGGCTCCCAGGATGTGTTTTACAGACACACCTGTATCAGTACTTGTTTGCCCACAGAAATCACAGAGAGTGTGGGGAAGAAAAAAGTCAGTGCCGAGATGAGCATTCAGCAGTTCCTGCAGCGTGGTTCTGCCACCTCACCGGGAGCCAGGGCTGGGGAGCGTGGAAGGGTGGAGAGTTTGGAGCTGCAAATAGACAGAAGAAGGGATGGAAATGGAGGTGGAACGTTTCTTTCATTATTTCTGTGCAGCACAGGGCCCAGAACCTTCTCCCTGCCTGCCCATGGCCGTGTTTGTGCTGGCAGGGCTTCCAGCTGGTATCCCCAGAGCACCAGTTAAACCAGTAGTTACCAATTTTTTTGCAAGCCACGCTGGGACTATAGGAATTTTATTCCTTCACAGTGTTGAAGGAAAGGGGGTTTGCTTGCCAAAGGGCTTTCTTATGCTTGAGGATGATTTATGGGCCAAGCTGAGCCGCTTGTGGAAAAGGCAAAGCAGCTCTTGGCAGCACCCCCAGAATCCACTGCAGCTGTGGGGTAGTGAAGTCATCGGCATAACAACCACTGCAAACAGAATAACAAAGTCTGGTCTGTTCTCGTTTAAAATAATCTTTCCAGTCCAGCAACCACATTAAACTCACCTTTCTGCACACAAGAATCATAAAAGGCCGACAGTTCTGTGCCGTGGGGAGTGGGTGTCTCCCTCAGGTCACTGCCCCTCTCTCCTGCGCCCTCCACGCCGCGCTGGAGGATCCCGAGGGAAGGGATGATCTCTGCTCTGTCAGAGCTGGTGTCTGCCCCTCATCTTCACTCCTTTGTTTGGCCTCACAGGACAACACCCAAGGTTTCTTCCTTTTAAATACAAGTTTGGCTTTTGCCTTATCACCTGTTTCTAAGCTGATTGCAAAGGGAGAAATTCCGACTTTGATTTTTCCTGCCTGTCTCTGTTTCAGGTCTCTTCAGATCCTCCTGCTTCCAAAAAGCCCAAAATAGATGACTCTGCTTCCCAATCTCCAGCCTCTACTGAGAAGGAAAAACAGTCCAGTTGGTTACGGTCCTTATCCAGTTCATCCAATAAGGTGATTGTTGAACATTTTGTAATGGAAAGGTCAGATGAGCTCACGGCATCACTTCATGGAGCGGGGAAATGAGGGAGGAGAATGAACCTGCCCAGGCTTTGCCAACCAGGACCTGGCCATGGGGGTGTCCCTGGGGTGTCCCTGTGCTGGGCTGTGCTGGCTGTGGGTGCTCACTGCCCTCTCTCTCTCCCCAGAGCATCGGGTGTGTGCACCCCCGGCAGCGGCTCTCGGCGTTCCGGCCCTGGTCCCCCGCGGTGTCCGCGGGCGAGAAGGAGCTGCCCGGCCACCTGCCCGCCCTCATCCGGGACAGGTAAGGACACAGGGGCAGCTCCTGCTGGTGTGCCCGCCACTGCTGCTCTCCTGGCACAGCTGGGCACTTTGGGTGTTACAGGGTTGCTGCTCTTTGCCCCGGCTGTGCTGGTTGTTCACCTGTGGTTTTACACGCGGGTGTTGAAATCACCGCACACCAAAGGCGCCTCGGCACTCCATGGTGTCCCTTCGGGAAGCGCCGGTTTGAGCTCAGGGAACGTTTGTGGATGGACACAGGGACAGAGTGCAGCTGGGCAGAACAGCAGGGCAGGAAGGGCAGGAGGGAGCAGCGTTGTGACTCGGGGGTGCCATCCCTTGGGTGCCCCTGGGTCTGTGGCACTGGGAATGTGGTCCCTGGGTGCCCGTCACTCCAGGCTTAATGAGAGCAAACTCTGACAAACAGGGGTTCTCAGCTGGTGAGAATCAGGGGGGTGAGCACAGCAGGTTCTCAGCTGCTGTGAATGAGTGGAACTCACTGTCATTCCCATGTAACACATGGACTGGGAAGCATCTTTAAAGCCACGAACGTGACCATTTCCTCCTTTTTTGCCTCCCGCTCTGAACCAGCTTCTACTCCTACAAGAGCTTCGAGAACGCCGTGGCCCCCAACGTGGCTCTGGCCCCCCCAGCCCAGCAGAAGATCGTGAGCAACCCCCCCTGTGCCACCGTGGTGTCCCGGGGCAGCGACTCCCTGAGCTCTGGCCAGCCCAGGAAAAGGAAACACGTGGAGCACGCGCCCGTCCCCGAGGCCACGGCCCCGGCCCCCGAGGAGGACAAGGAGTCGGAGGCAGAAATTGAAGTGGAAACCAGGGAAGAATGTGAGTGCTGGTTGGACCTGCCTTTGTTTTGGTGTCTCTGGGCTGGAGCTTTAACTGGGGTGTTCAGAAGGGATTCTGGGAGGCCGAAGCCTCAGCGGTGCCGCAGTGCCATAAATTGCACCGTCACAGTTCAAGCAAAGTGCGAGTTGGTCCCCTAAGTCAGGGCTGCTTTTGTGTCACATTTCAAGTATCACAGTATAAAATGAGCCAGGTTTTATTCTCTTTCATTTTTTTTTAATGGAATATTGAGAGTGTCTGTATAAAAGGGCCTCAGCATCTTTTGAGCTATATTATATATATATATATATAAAATATGTATCTCAGAATATGCTGAGTGGGAAGGGACCCACAAGGATGATTGAATCCAACTCTTAAATATGAGTTACATGTGAGCTGTGTATAATACATGTGTTGATTTCAGACCTTTTTAAATTAACGTTTCAATGTTTCTGTTTTCCAGTCACCTCCTCCTTATCCTCGCTCTCCTCCCCATCCTTCACTTCCTCCAGCTCTGCCAAGGACATGAGCTCCCCTGGGATGCAGCCCCCGGTCCCCGTCAACAGCTCCTACGAGGTGGCAGCACACCCTGACCCCCACAGCAGCGGCTTGGAAGCTGAGCTGGAGCACCTAAGGCAGGCCCTGGACAGTGGCCTGGACACAAAAGAAGCCAAAGAAAAATTCCTGCACGAGGTGGTGAAGATGAGGGTGAAGCAGGAGGAGAAGCTGAACGCGGCCCTGCAGGCCAAGCGCAGCCTGCACCAGGTACTGCCCTGCCCTGCCCTGCCCTGCCCTGCCCTGCCCTGCCCTGCCCTGCCCTGCCCTGCCCAGGGTGCTCCTCAGGGGCACTGGGTGCCCTCGAGGGAAAAAGGGATTGCCTCCCTTTTCCCAAATAGCAACAACCTTTGCTGGGGCTCTGCCTGTAAATCCAGCCGGGAAACCAAAGCACAGGAACCATTCCTACATCTTTAAGCTTTCCACCTGTTTTTCCTTGGGTTATAAATCCATGGTTACCAAAATCAACATCTTTTCATTACTGAAAAAGTCTCCTAGTCCAGCAGAGTTTATTTTGTTTTCATTTCACTGAACAGGAAACATTTCTGGAGGCTTTAGCTGGAGTTTTAAAAGCTTTGTGCAAACCCTGCCGTGTCCCAGCTGAGGGAGGGTGTTCCTGGGGCTTGGCCACAGCTGAACTGAGGTCTTTGTCAGGCATCCCACTGGCTTCAGTCAGGGCAGCAGCTCCTTATTTCTGGAAATCCTGGACACGTGGGTTGTATCAGTGGTCAGACAGAGCTGCAGGTCAGTGCTGGCCATGAGCTGAGCCCTGTGGTGGCTGAACTGGTTTTTGTTTGGGCTGGGGCAGAAGTAGAGCAGAGAAATAGAAGATACAGCCAATGCAGAAGGTTTGTGTGTCCTCTCTGAGTATTCTGTGGGGCTGTTCCCAAGCTGGGACTCGCCCATGGGATGATGTAAATGTGGGGCTGGTTTGATGGAGCCTGAGAGACACAAAACCAGCACTGGGGCTCTTTGGCTTGTTCTCAGTTACCCTGAGCAAAGCACTTCATTCCCTTGTGTTTCAGGAAATCTCTGCTTTATTTTATGTATTTAAAAGTAAACTTCTGTAAGTGATATATATTTAAAGCTAATTTTTAAATATCTAAACTAAACAGTGAGTACTTAAAGCAGGAGTTACAGGAGGCAGTTGGGGAAGCAGAATTGAGTGGGGAGGTGTTAAGTGTCTCTCCCCACGTCAGGGGGACAGGCGCTCTGGTGTCTGGGCATCGTTTTCCATTTGGGAAGCTGTGGGTTCCCAGTTCCACACTCAGGAGGTCCCTGTGTGTGCATCTGCAGGGGCTCTGGGGCCCTTCCAGAGGCAGGGCCATGCTAACAATGGCCTGGCTGGGAAGGGAGGCTGTCAGAGTGCATTTCCCATGCCCTGCCTGCACTGTTCCCTCACAGAAAGCGGTGCTGGACAGGGAGGAAATGCTGCTGCTGGGGAAAAAAAGAGCTTGAGTTTCCAATTTAACCATTTAGGAGACAGACCTGTGAGCCACATCTGTGTGCTCAGGATGAACATGGACTTTAACAACTTAGGAGCTGCTTCCTGTGTACCTTGAGGTTCTTTATCCCTCTCTCATGGATCCAGATTCCCAGGCAGCAGCTCCTGGTCAGATCCTGGATGGTGGGAGTGGCAGTTGCCAGGGCAGAGCGTGGTTTCCATTCAGCTCCAGGTAGCCTGGAGTTTTCCAGCTGTTGAGACAGAGCAGTCCATGGGCTGGTTGCCAGGAGAGTTGGGGCTCACACCACTCACCCACAGCACCCCAGGGTTAGAGAACACTCACAGTTTGTGTTTTGAACTTGCCTTAAGCAGATTTTTGGAGGGGTTGGTACAATGGAGCTGCTGCTGGTTGTGAGCTTTCCTCTCGGGCTTTGCTGGACACAGGGGACACTCACAACCTGCACTTACCACGCTGTGCATCTTCAGTGCCTCCAGTTCCAGCCCGGGCTCTGCAGTTGGGGTTTGGAACGTGGAGCCGGAGCAGAGCACGTTGCTGGGAGCTCTCTCCAACCGCACTTCATCTTTATTCAGGCCCAGATGGTCGCAGCCATTCTGCTTGACAAAGCAAAACGTGGCTGCACCACCGAGCTTTTTGTTACCCAGCACTTGGGGGTGGCTGGAGTGCAGGAACCCCAGAGGATTTCAAGGAAAGGAGCTGGTGCAGAGGTCAGAGCGGGGTTCAGCCCTGAGCTGCCTCGCTCCCCGCCGGCAGGGGGTGGGGATGGGGTCTGGGTCCCTTCCCTGGCACAGCCAGGGCTCTGCCCCTCCCTTCTCACACCTCCCCCTCTGTCCAGGAGCTGGAGTTCCTGCGGGTGGCCAAGAAGGAGAAGCTGCGAGAAGCCACCGAGGCCAAGCGCAACCTGCGGAAGGAGATCGAGCGCCTGCGGGCGGAGAACGAGAAGAAGATGAAGGAGGCGAACGAGTCGCGGGTGCGGCTGAAGCGGGAGCTGGAGCAGGCGCGGCAGATCCGCGTGTGCGACAAGGGCTGCGAGGCCGGCCGGCTGCGCGCCAAGTACTCGGCTCAGGTGAGGCCTTACAACCCTGCCCTGCCCCTGCCCCTGCCCTACCCCTGCCCCTGCCCCTGCCCCTGCCCCTGCCCCTGCCCCTGCCCTGCCCCTGCCCCTGCCCCTACCCCTGCCCCTGCCCCTGTCAGAGCCCCCCAGGCACAGCCAGGGGAAGATGCCTCAGGGAAGGGCAGGACTCTGAAAAACGGGGCACAGGGGCCGCAGTTTAAACTCTTACAGTTCAAACTCACGGCCCTGCCATCCCAGGGAACTGCCTCCCTCTGCCTGAGCTGCTGCCAGAGGAGCTCTGGGAGCACAGGGGGGCTGCACAGGGGGTTGTCAGACACAGGAGCTCCCTGGAGCCCTGGCTGGGCCTCAGGTGGGAGCTGCAGGTATTTGGTGTGGCGGCTTTAAGGGAGGAGGGGAAGAGGAAAAGCAGAGCCCTGGCAATCAGAGGCTCTCTGATAACGGGAAGGGGAGTGGCCCCTGTGCTGCTGAGACACGTCTGAGCAGGAGCAGGAAATGATGTGGGGCTTCCTCTCCAGCATCACAGGATGTCTCACTGATAAGGGGTGTCCAGACTAAACAGAGCCACGCCGGGAGCTGCTGCCCTGGGCGTTCCTGGCTGTTCCCAGAGCACAGGCACCAGCAGGGCAGGTGAACCCTGGGCTGGGTGTGCTCCAGCTGTGTCCAGCCAGGCACTGGGGCTGCTCCAGAGCCCGTGACAATGGGGAGCTCCAGTCTCCTAATGCACCCCCTCCTTGGGAAGGAATAAATGAGGTTTCCTAAGCTAAAGGCTAAAATCACCTCAAAAAGAGCTCAAGTAGCCAAATATTCTGCAGGTTTATCTTTTCTGCAGCCAGGACTGGCAGGTTGGCAGCATCCCCTGCTGTTTGATTCCAGCCCTGTTACGGCTCCCTGAGCCCCCCAGGCCATCCAGCTGTGCCAGAGCTGTCCCTGCCTAAAGAACTGACAGTGACGGTGTAAGAAGTGACCAGAGTTGTGTTGCATTAAGGAATTCTTAGGCTGTGTCTGGACTCTGCTGGTTTCACCTCCCTTGCTGGAGCTGGAGTCCCTGGGAAGTTTCAAAGCTCAGCAGCCCCTGAGTGCCCTCACAGAGGTGGGCAGTGCTGTCGGGAAAAGGGAATTCCTTCCTTGCCTCAGTCCCGACAGTCCTACAGCTGAGGTGCAGGGTTTTATCCCTGCTCTGGGGTGAAGTGCAGGCTCTGAAGCATCCCCCTTGCTCTGCCCCCAGATCGAGGACCTGCAGGTGAAGCTGCAGCACGCCGAGGCCGACCGGGAGCAGCTCCGCGCCGACCTCCTGCACGAGCGGGAGGCCCGGGAACACTTGGAGAAAGTGGTCAAGGAACTTCAGGAACAACTGTGGCCTAAGTCGAGCAGCCAGCCCAGCAGCGAGAGCACCTCGAGCCCCATGGAGAACTGAGCCCAGGAGCAGCCCAGGCCTCGGAGCGGCGCCGGCACAGGGAGGGCGAGGGGGGTGTGAGTGGAGCGGTGTCCTGGCACTCGCGGCGGGAGCACGGACTCGCAGCAGTTGGAAGGCAAATGTCACCCTCTAGAACAGAAGCACTGAATTCTGCCTCTTTATTTTTGGTTGTTTTTTTATTTTGTTTCCCGATCCATATAGCACAACATCTTACTGTGCCTAGAAAACACAAAGTGTTTGTAAACAAAATACTTTTAAGTCCACAGCGAAATTTTCTACTGGCAAACTCCAAGCAAGCAGCGTCGTCCAGCTGAACCCAGAGTCCAAGGCGAGCAGGGCAGCGGGGTTGTGTTCTCCTGCCTGTTGGGACATTTTGGAATAGACAAAACAAACCAACTTTTTCTTATAAGCTATTTAAAATAATTCATTACACAGACTTGGTATTAAAAAAAATTAACACGATTTTTATAATGAACCTTTAAAAGCAAAACAGACAAAAAAAAAAAACACAAACAAAAACAACAAACCTTCGATGCACAATTTTTAATGACTTTATAAAGGCTTTGGGATTCTTTGTGCAGAAGCCCCTCTCTGGTGATGATGCCACGTCAGGGGCAGTTTTCCAGCCATCTTGGAAGCCAGCGCGGTTCCCTCCCATCACGTGGGGGTGGGGGAAGTTCAGAGTGCTTTTCCAGATTGATTTTTTTTTTTTTCCTTAGAAAGAATTACCTTAATTTCCTGCCCTAAACACGGGAAGAAGGGAAGATGCAGGAGCGTGCAGGGGGTGGGGAAGGAGGTGGTGTTGGACGGAGAGCCCCACGGGCCCCGCGCGTGCAGCCCTCGCCAGCACCGTTGGTGTGTTCAGAGACTTCATCCAGGAGCACTTGAGCTTTGGGAAAGGGAAGAAAGGAAGGGAGGAAGGAAATGGATGATCAGTTGGTAGAGGAACAAAGCAGAGACATCTGTGTGTTGAAGTCATCCTGAAATCTTCAGTTTCCTGGAAAACTCATCTTGTTGCCCATCTTGCCGTGCGTTCAGTGTTCCCCGCTCCCGTTCCCCGCCGGGGTTCCCGACCCACAGAACACAACACCAACGTTTTTGCTGCTGTGAATAAGCCACATCTTTTTTATTAAAAAAGCTTTTTGTTTTTAGAAAGAGCAGTTACTTTAATTTGGGGTCCAAGCCGCAGCCCCGGGACACGACGCAGCCATCACTGCCTTGGGGTGGTGCTGATTTTTTTTTTATTTTTTTATTTAAACCTGCACTTTGTTTACTCTGCATTTTATTCCCTGTTTCTGAAGTCAAGCATTCTAGATCGTGCCCTGAGAGCTGTGCAAACCATGAACCAGCCTGCCAGCACTGCCACCTCCCATCGCCACCTCCATCCCACACAGGAGGAGCCAGCAGGGCCAGAGTGTCCCGAGCAGGAATTCAGCAGACCAGGGACCTGGGTCTGTGCCTGTGTGTCTGACCCAAGCTGGGCAGCAGCAGAGATGCTCCCCAAAGTGCTTAACAAATAAAGCTGGTGCTTTACTGATCAAGAGAAAAGTTATTTTCACCCCTAAACACTCACCTCTGACACACTCAAACGTGAAAATGGGATCTGGGGCTGCAGATGTGCCTTCCAGCTCATTTTTCCTCTCAGCATCTTCTCTAGGCAATGCTGACACTTTTTTACCTTAAGGAATAAAAACAGAAAAAAAGAAAAAAAAAGACAACCCCCCTATGCATCATCGTACCCAGAAGTTACTCTAAACGAAGGAAATATTTCCAGTAATCTTTATTTGCTTTTGGACATTAATGCAAACTATGTAAGCTTCAAAATTATTTCCCAGTAGACAGAAAGCGGCTTCCAATCCTAAAATTATGGTATTTACTTACAGTACATTAGAGAGATTTTTTTTTTTTTTTTTTAAACAAGAGCTGTTTGCTTGAAACCATTATAGTAACCATTATAATAACTGTGAGCATTAACAAAGAAGTTCATATATATGTTTTAGGTACAAAAAAAAAAAAGAAGAAATACAAAAGGAGTGGAATTACTGGGACAGTGTAAAACTGTTGGGAGCAAGAAACAGTCACACCAAGACAATGACCTGAACCTGTCTGTGGATGCAGGGGTTGGCCCTTGTGTGTTTGGGATGCTGGAGACTGGCTCTAGGTGCAGATCTCCTTCTAAAGTGCAATGCAAAAGGAATTTTAATTATGCTTGAGCAGGTTTGGTTTTTGTTTTTGTTTTGTTTTTTTTAATGTGGGGTTTTATTTTCTTTGTATGTTTTTTTTCTGCGATTATTAAATCATATGCATGGATTAAACTCTGCCATATAGTCATTAATGGGCATTATTACTGTCTTATGTAAAGGGGTCCTTTTGTTATGCAGTATGCAGAAAAATGTTCTCAGCCTTATGATTTCCAGAGCTGTATTATCCACTTATTTCTTCAAGGGAAACTAAACAACTGTGTCTGTAGTTGACCATTTTTGTGCATTTCGAGTCCCTCGTGCTCTGCTTTGCTGCCCTGCTGGGAAATTACACAGAGAGCAGCCCTGTCCCCACCCTGGGACCTGTGAGAGTGTCTCTCCCCTTATGTAATTAAGAATAAAAGGCAGCACGTCCATCTCCAGGTGTTTTTCCCAGGACAAGCCACTCTCTTACCTGCACTTTCCTTTCTTTGGCCAGGGGAGCCCTGTGGCTCCCTGGGCAGGAGGGTCCCACCCTCCTGCAGGAGGGAAATCTGCTGGATTTTCAGAGGAGAAACCACAACAGTGAATATTGTTACCAACACCCATCCCAGGAGCCTCCCCTGGGCACCAGGGCAGGGGCTCAGAGGGGCAGGAAAAGGCTCCAAACCAAAATTACAACGGGGGGTTTCCTCCTCTGCCCCAGTTGGTCACTCCAGGAGGGCAGGACCTGACAGGGAACCCCCTGCCCGAGTTCAGGCTCCACCAAATTTGGTCCTTGGGAGTGAAAAGCCATTTCCATAAATTAACGTTTAAAAATCAGCAAGATAATTGAGGTGCAAGAAAGGGGGAGAAGGAACATTGTCCAGCAGCAGCCAAACCCCAGGAGGGGCTCACAGGGAAGGGCTTGAACTGCTGGGAATTTCCCAAACACACCGAACAGTTGAACTGTTATTTCTGCAGAGCATGTAATGCATTTCTAATTCAGAGTGATTAGAAATGTCCCTGTGACAGCCCCAGAGACGCTGCAGAGAGCCCCCCTTCTGTGGAGGTGCTGGGGGAGAGGGAGCTCTGTGTGTAATTTCTGGGGCTGCAGCTCCTCAGTAAATGCCACTCACATGGAATTCTTTCCCTGCTGCATTCCCAGGGCTCTGCAGCCCCGAGTGCAGGAGCTGCCACATCTCTCACTTCATCTGTGCTTTAGTTTCCTTTAAGAAGTTCAAAGGGAGAAGAGGTGTTTCATACAGGCTGTTGACTCTCCCTGTGCTTACAAATATATTACTACTTGTATATTCAGTTTAATTACTCCTTGTTTCTATTACTGAACGAAGACTTAACGAAGGGAATAAAAACCAACAGCAATAACATTCATATCTATGGAGCAGCTAACTCTATACATAATATTCTGCTTTTCAAACAGAACTAGCCAATGTAAAAAAAAAAACCATTAAAAGTAAATTCAACATGTAAATACTTTTTTTCATTTTACACTGTTGTATTATAAGTGTATATGGTGTTTACTTTTTCAAAACTCTTTCTTACCTGGTAGTTGTCTTGTTTTATGAGTTGTGTTTTTAACTGAGAAGAACCTTTGCTGTCTGTTAGGAAAAAAAACAAACAAAACAAAACAAAATCTTTTTGCAAGTTTTCAATGTGGGTTATAACCTTTTCTCCATCATTTGCATTTTACTCGTCCTTATTTTCACTGTAAAGTATTTTATTACCAAAAGGTTGATTTTGTTCCGTTCTGCCCTCTCAGCAGTCTCAGTGTTTTAGAGAGAAGTTTTTCTTTCTTATTTTTGTTTTTTTGGGTATTTTTTGTTGGTTTGGTTGGTTTTTTGTTTTTTGGTTTTGTTTTGCTTTGTTTTTGCTTTTTTTTTTTAATCAAAAGAACTCACAGAAATGACATTTTTTCAATTGAAGAAAAATAAATCTTTACATTTATAATAGCCAATAGCATTTCAGCACATTTTTGTTATCCTGGTCTCTCCTATGCTGCTGCTAATGACAATATTATGACTTACTCTACTATTCTAGAACTATTTTTATGTAAGTAATGTATGCTTTCTTGTTTATAAATGCCTGATTTAAAAAAAAAATAAGAAAAAAGCTTGGCATATTTATCTATTTCGCTGTGTACCTTGATAGTCCTTTTCCACCCCCTTTTCCACATCCCCTCCCCCCAATGCAGATAATATTGTAAAATAAAGGACTTTATGAGATTATGTATGAAAATAGCTATGCTTATATACCACAGTGACTGAATGTACAGTGTATAGACGCATTACCGAAAATAAAATTGTTTGTCCAGAAAACGCCGAGAGCTCCGGGCTGTTCTTGGGGCTCCTCCCTGCAAGGTCCGTCCAGGGCCTGAGCTGGGAATGCTGCACTGCCCTGCCCGGGAGGTGGAACCCTGAGGAGGAATTTCCCCGGGATAGAATTGGGAGCACAGAGGAGTTTGTTCCGGGCCAAAGAAAAAGAAATGCAAGAGGGGAAAATGCAAAAAGCAGCAGATGGAAACATGTGAGAGTAATTCTGTCCTGGGTTTCTGAGAAGTGGCTGCAGAGTTTCCACAGCCCTGGGACGGCTCTGAAGGGCCCTTGTAAAGCAGTGGAAAAGCCAGAGAATGAGCAAAGGGCTTGAAAAATAAACCTCTGCTGCTGCTTTGTGAGCCACCAGCCCTGCTCCCCAGGGTGGGGGTGTCCCAGAACAGGCCCCCATCCCTGCCTTGGGAAGGGCTCCTGGGCCCCACATCCCACCCAGGGCCCTGGCCTTGGGCTCTAAAATTCCATTGCCGGTCACCTCCTGGACAGCTGGCAGGTCTTTCCAAGGTTTCTGGTGTTCTTTAGCCATACACTCCGAGGAGCCTGGTTCCACAGCCTCAGGAATCCGCTTTCCATGGGAATTCCGCTGCCCACGGAATCTCTCGGCGGTTGTGAGGAACTGGTGCAGGGCAGGACTTGGCCTGTGGAGAGCAGAAATAAAGAGCCCCATTTCCTGAGCCTGCAGCAGGAACTCTCTGTTGCTGAACAGCCTGTGTGACCCAGCCACAAACCCCCTCCCCACCGGGAGCTGCGTGGAAAACACCAGGAATCGGGGAGGCAGCACCAGCCCCAGAGTGCCAACGACATTCCTGGTGATCTCAGGGAGCTCCAGGCACTGCCAGGGGAGAGCAGAGCCCCAGCCAGCCCCAGCGGGGTGATGTACACGCCCCTGGAATTTTTATGAGCTGGCTCATGTGCAGCTCCAGCCTACCTGACTGCTCTGCAGATTCCCACATGCTTTTATTTGGGAGGGAACGAAGTTTCCACGGCTCCCTGGGCTGGACTGAGGGAGCAGAATTGTCCTGCACAGCATCTGGGGGGTCTCTGGCTCATGGTCTGCAATTCACTGCTGTATTTGTTGAGTCAGCTCCTCGAGGTGGAACCTGGAGAGCTTCCTGCTTGAAGTGCTTCCCCAGAGCCACCCTGGCCCAGCTCTCCCAGTCCCCTGGCTCTTCACCTCCCACCCCAAGACTCCTCCCTCTCCCATACCTGTGACCTGCGAGAGGAAAACTGCACAGAACAAGAGACACCCTGCAGGGGTCAAAGGAAAAGGAGGTTTTCCGGCTCCAAAGGAGTCAGATTTGCCGTGTCCCAAGTGACATTGTCCCTGCTGGGGCCCAGTGGATCCACATTCCTGTCTGCTCATGGTCCAAGCAGGAATCACCCACCAAACCTCTCCACAGAGCCACTGGTGGCCTTTGCAGGGTCAGCAAAGTGTCACTTCCCAGGCAGTAAAGCTGTTCAGAATTCCTAAACCCAGCTCCTGGATTTCAACGCTGCTTTGCAAAGTAACCAGTTCCTTTAGTTACCTGTCCAAGCCGTGAGGGGAGGGCAGCAGCAGAGGGACTGAGAGGGGAAGGCACCAAACCCTTCCTGTTACATTTCCTTGCACGTTAAACCCAACCCCTCTCCCCAAACTGCAGCCCCTGCCCCAAATTGCAGCTCCCAGGGCAGGATCGCCCTGCAGTGCCAAGGGATTCAACACACACAGCAGTTTGGAGCAGGAGAGCTCTCCTAGTCCTGGCTCTGCCCTGAGCAGTCACTGCCCCTGTGCTGATGGCAGCCCTGCTGCTCCCCCTGCAACCTCTGCACGGACAAACTGGGATGGGATTTTGGCCACCCGAAGGAAGGACGAGGGATGGGACCGGGAGCAGACACGGGCTGGGTTCCACCCAGGCCTGCTGCTGTTGGATAGAAGATTCTCAGCTGAGCAGCCCCTGCCTGCTCAGGCCCATCAGGGATGGATACCTTGTAATTGCTCTGAATGGATTATCCCAGCCCTGCAGAGGCATTTCCAGTGCACAGCTGGAATCGGGAATCCAGGGAAGGACCCGGAGCAGGAGACAGCTGGCTCTGGCCCTGCTTTGTCCCTCTGCTTCTTATATTAAGCCCAACTCGATTTATTTATATTTTTAATACAATAATATCTAGGACAGCCACTGAAATCAGGGTCCAGATGGGCTCAGTGCCATCCCAACCCCCAGAACCAAACTGTGCTCCTGACAGCAAACAGCACAACTCAGGAGACAGAGGATGGACCTCCCAGCCTGCTCAGACCTTGCATTTAGCCCAGTAAGGATCCACCCCTTCCAGTGGGCAACAGCACCCAAAAACTGGGAAATCTATCCAGACATATCCTGGCAATTACTGGCTGAAAGACATTAGCTGAGACACTTCTCTCCTTGCTCTGCTTTTCTCCCTCTGCCCAGACTGCCAGCAGTTTGTTTACCAAGATCCCAGAGACACTCTAATCTGTAGGGCTGGAGGAGAAGAAACCCAGGGAATGATGGCCCAGGATGTTCCCTCCTGGTTTATTGTATGTGCAGAAATGGATTACTGTAAAACAGAACCTTTCATAAAAATCACCTGACACAAACCCTTTTTGCCATTTCTGCACCCCAAAAGCAGCCTGTGGGCAGGGGAGAGGGGGCAGTGGATTTGGGAGCCACAGGGACACCGTGGGCTCGTGCAGCTGGCAGATAACGTGCTGTGCAGGTCACTGGCTCTTAAGCACTGCGTTATCTGCCTGTAACATACACCTTGTTGTGTCTCACTGCTTAATTACAGCTGATACACAGGCCATAATACTGCTTATCATTAGCCAGAGGGTGACAATTACAATTTAAGATTAAACTGCTTCCTTTTTTTCTCCAGCCAAGTCTCTGTGACACTTCCTCGCCCAAGAAAAGACTTGCACATGCAGAACAAATCCAGACATTACCTGGTGGTGTGGCCTCACAAGGATGTGTCATTTCGGGAGCACAAACTGCACATGAGCATCAGGAGCAGCCTCAGCATCGACAGGGCCTGGCCCTGAACCTGCAGGGGCAGCAGGGCAGGCCTGGAAAGCCCCAGGGCAGCCCTGAAACAGTGAAATCCTGGGATGTGCCCCTTCCAGCCTGGGGACTGCCCAGGGCAGTCTCAGCCTGCAGCCAGCCCAGAACTTCCCTTCAGCCACCACTTCTCAAGCCACCCTCGCTCCCTCAGCCTCACCCTCTCCGCCCCTGGCTCTGGAAGGGCAGTCACAGAGCAGGACGTGTCACCCAGAGCATCCCCTGCCCTGCCCTGCCCCTCTCCTGCTGCCCAGACCCAGCTCTGGTTCCCACCTGATGTGCAAACAGGGGGAGATGGGACTTGTGAGGGCTTTGCCTTTGTCAGGGCTCTTGTTTCAGAAGTGGACACAGCTGACAGAGATCCCAGAGCTGGGAGCAGTTTGGGCTATTAAAGGATCAGCAGAAACCGCTGAGTGTGCACAAGCTGAGCTGTCATTAAGTAGCTTCTCCCTCCCCACAGGACAGGGATGTGTTGCTGTGCACAACCACCCCCAGCACAGGGAGACTGCTGGAAAATAGCCTGCATTAAAACCCACAGGGGCCTGAGCAGGTTTAACTACTGACCACCACCACCAAAGCTTAAAGACTGAACAGGGAGTGCATTTCTGCACCTCTGCTGAGCACTGGGGATCCCCCAGAGCAAAGCCTTCCCCTGCTGAGCACAAAGGTGATCACACACGCTTGGGATGCCTCGGCACGTCAGAGGGCAATGGTTTAAATCTTGTGTCCTGTATTTTGTCAACTCCCATTTATCCCACCCAGCACAGCACAAGGGTATGACACAGAAATCTTCCAGAAATGTGTTCTGATCTTTCACCTACAGTAGATTAAAAATAGCCCCGAGCAAGAGCTTTTAGCATTTTGTCATAGCAATTTCTCCATCAAATAAGATAAATCACCAGCTCCATGGGGAGAGAAGGAACCCACCCAGAGACCAGATAATGAGAGAGGCTGAGTTCACCTCCAAGAAGCAGGAGCTCCTGCTGGAAATCCCCACTGAGCTCATGCTGCAGCCCAGGACACGCCAGGCTCATCCAGGGAGGCTTTTCCTTCCTCCCTGCACACCTTTCATTGAAGCCTCAGAACAGTTTTGGGAGCTCAGGCAAAAGCCTTGAGCCCTGTTTTGGGTTTTGCAATCCTCTACCACGACTTTGGGCAGAATGGCCATTTCCAGTTCTGCCCTCAGCCCCACACCACGTTTCCCTGGATGAACAGTTTATATGGAGGCAATGAACTGTTCTCAGGTGTTATAAACATTTTACAGGCTGGGGCACAACACACACCCGGGTGAACAGCCATTTACCAGAGCAGCTTTTAATCATTCACCAGCTGGGGCTGCACTGGGGCTGGCTGTGACCCCTGCCATGGGCAAGGCCTGGCATCTTGGCTGCCCCACTGCAGGCTGGTCCAAGGATCCCACCAGTCCTTATTTGGTGCCCCAAATTTCTCAGGCCTGACTGTTCACTGTCTGCAGTTTCAGTGATGGAAGCAATGGGATGTCAAACACTCATGGGATACAAGGGCTTGCATCCTGGTGCTTTTCTTCAACACCTGGGAGCGTTTCCTGCCCTCTCTGGGAGGATAAAGAGCTTTATTTCTTTGGCACTTATAGTGGGATGAGTAAGAAAGTCCTAGGTGAGCTCAAGCTGCTGAATGTACTGGTATTTTCAGACAGCTCAAACGCTTCTAGGACACAAGAACACTATGAAATAGAAGCCATCTCTTTACTGTAAAACCAACACTATTTTGCCCTGGCAACAAGCTGCCCACTGATGGAGTTTTTCCGTGGATTCTTTTTTCCCTCAGCATGAATTCAAATCCTGTGCCCTTATGCCATATTTCAATTATCCATTACATAAGTGATCTTCTTGCATTAAATCTGCTTTAGGAGGAGTTCACAGTACAGGGCATCTGCACAAGAGCACTCCCTGCAGCACACCATCCTCCCCTGCCAGGACCCCTCAAGCTGCAGGCTCTGCTGTCCCAGCACCTCCTCCCGTGGCAGGTGGGGGTTTCTCTCGTGGGGCACAGCCCATTCCCATCCCCACCATTTGCTGTCCTGCAGATTCAGGCTCAGAGGATAAATCAGCCCCCCTCAAGCTCTGATCTTTGAGTCCCTCCCCACGGAGGGACCATCCCCTTGCTCAAGCAGGTGCTGAAACACTTCCCTGAGTGGAGAGTGGGGTGAGCCCTGGGCAGGCTGGCTGGCAGGGCAAGCCTGGAGGTACAAGAAGTGTCCAGGCTGTGTTTGTGCAGCCTGATAAGCTCTAATCTGATCGAGACTTCCCCCCACGGGCTGCCTGCGTCAGCCAGGGAGCAGCCAGGGGATATTCCAAGGGTGCTGCTTATCTGGCTGAGAACAAATGGAAACTCAGGCAGGGAACTCAGAGATAAAGCCAGGGAGGGACACAGGAGATGAGGTTATCAACTGACACAGGCAGGCCTGGGAAACCCCACCTCGTCATTAGAGAGGCAATTAAAAGATAAAGTCATCACAGACCTTCAGAAGATGGACAGGTGCCTCATTCCAGTTTGAGCCACTGGATGTAAAGCTCTGATGGGCCCTGGGAAACCTGGATCCCAATGGCACTGATCTCAAAGTGCAAGCAAATTCATACCACGCTCTTTTCAAAAGCTGTCCCTTCCCATTCGTTCCTCATGAGTTCTTGGAACAAATGAATCTGCAAACATCAGTTCCCAGAAGGATCCCAGCACCAAAAATGAGCCCTTCAGTTTGGGGAGGGACAACAATTCAGACACCTTTGTTCACTCCCCATGCAGTGAACACTCGTGTCCCTCTCCAGCTGACTCAGTGACTGCTGAGGGACCCTCTGCTCCAAACTGTCTCTCTAAATTCAGCCAGTGCTGCTGAGCAATGAAACTCCAAACAGAAATATTTCCCTTCTCAAGACATGCCAGGGCTAAAGGAAACTTAAACCAACTCTTTCTCCTCCCTGCACCTTGCCCAGCCCTGTGTGGCAGCCCCAGCCCTGCAGGGAGCTGCTTTCCCACCCAAGGCACTTTCATTTCCCCAGCACCGAAGGGTTTGAATTCCCTCCCTTGCAGCTCAGTCGCTGTTTCAGTTCTCAGGGGGTTTGTTTCCCACAGCTGCTCCTCAGCCAAGCTGTGAACGAACCTGAAAATTCATTTGAAAGCCCCTCTCTGGTTTCTCGTGCCTTCACAGCCACACAACAGCTCCTTCCTCAACATCTGCACCCCCCTGCAGGGAATTCCCCCTGCCCGGGCTGAGAGGCACCAGCGAGGCTTGGAAACCCTGAGAGAAACAAAAAGGATCCTCCATCCTGCACACTGAGCCCACACCTGCTTCATTTCTACAAGTGCCTGGATTTTACAGTGCCCACTGCCCTGCTTTTCCTGGACCCTCAAATGAACAAAGAGGTGAACCTAAGACACTTCTCTGTGGATTAGCTCTCAAAACTGTCGTGTTTTGGGGACAGGAGCTTCCCCCAACACATGAACACAGCTCTAGAGCAGCACATCTTTGATCTTTCCTTATAGCCAGCACATCACAAAATAATTAATATCGTTCAGGAGTTCCTTACACATTCACACACGCTGCTGCATAAAAGTTCATGCCCGTGAACCCCTTTTTAAATCAGTATTTCTGACTGATCAAAGGAAATCACTGACACAGAGGCAGCTACGACGACACTCACAGGAGCATAATTTAAATAAACACCGTGTAAACAACCTCCTGAGACACGTTCAGCTGTGCCCCCACCTTCTGTGGGAAGGAAAGGTGACAAGAAAGGCAGAGGGGGGAGGGCCTCAGCCAGATTTTAACTTTGTGCAGCAGATACTCACACCAGTGCATTAAATGTGCTCGGGAACGTCCCCAAACCCTCAGGGCAGCTGACACAAACCCCACTGAGTCACCTCCCAGGTCCCTGAATCCGGGTGACTGGATATAAACCCACTTCTTGGGAATGGTCTCCAACTCCAATCCCTACCTGGGAACAGTTGAGAAAAATATCAGCCTGCGATGGCCAAAATTCTGCCAAGCAACATTCCAGCACTTCAGTCGTACAGTATCGTGTTCCACACTGGAGGAACATTCCTGGGAACATTCCCAGGCATCCTTGACTTCACTAGGATGGACACAGCCTAAGATTTCCAGATGCTCACTCGAATGCAGTTCTGGTACTTGGACACTGTCCCCTGAACAGAGAACCCAGGCAAACAAAAAAAGGGCTTTATTAAGAAAGAAGTGGATATTCGGGTTAGCAGCACTTCCTAGGAGGGATTCCAGGTCCACTTTGGAAGCATCAGCAGGGAGCACTTGCCAGGAACTGTGAGCTCATGAGACCTTCACTGCTCTGTTCCACCCCTCAGCCCAGCACTGCCCTGGGACAGGGACAGCAGTGCCTGCAGATCCCTCCCCAACACCCCTGGGGAGGATCCCAAGGGGGAACTGCAGAGGGATCTCCAGCAGGAACCACAGCAGCCCTGGTGAGGAACGAGACCCATCCTGCCTGGGAAAGCACACACAGAACAGGGGATCCTGCCCACAGACCTGAGGATTCCCTTCTCACCTCCCTCACCCCCCAGTCCCCTCTGACCAGCACAACAACAGGGTCATTTTAACTCAGGGAGACACCAACTCCAGCTGCACCTCTGGGATGCAACAAAAGATTCCACAAAAATGCTCCCTGCTGTTCAGAAAGGCCAACAGAACTGGGACAGGAGGGTTGGGAGACACAGAACAATCTCAGTGCAGGGAAAGGGAACTGCAGCAGACACTGAGGGTCAAATAATCTGACAAAGAGAAGAACAAACATCAACAAATCCTGCAGAAAAAAAGAGCACAGGGCCTTGAGCCCTGGAGATGGGAATCAGTGTCCATTCAATCCGTTCCCCTCATCCCTGGGCACAGGATTCTCATGGACAAATCTGCCTGTTCCCACCCTGCCCTTCACCCAGAGCTGCTCCAACGGGTTGGGCTCCAACCATTTCTGGGCTCCCAGGCTCGGCTCAGACACATCAGGATCACACAACATCCTGCACATCCCAGGGAGCTCCACCACAGCCTGCAGAGGAACCATCCTTGTCACTCCCTTCACAGCAGAACGTCGTGGTGGTTTGGGTTTTGTGTTTTTCCTGGGTGTTTTTTAACATTCCTGAAATAATCTGGGTAACAAAACACTCATTTCCAGCTCAGGCAAAAAAGCACTACCAGAGGGATGTCTCCAGAATAATTAATTGGGCTGGACAACACTTTGTATACAGAAATACTTTTAAATGGCTGAAAAATCCCGAGAGTTATTTGAAACAAGAAAACAGAACTTTCATCTGCTTCCTTTGATTTCTAATTCCTGATGTTCTTGGATCACATTTTCAAGAGGTTTTTCCTCCTCCAGCTTCAAAAGCCACAGGAACTCAGCTTTTTAAACACGAGCCCAGGAGTCCTGAGACACGAATGGAGAGGTGGGCTCGACAAAAACTCCCGAGTACCACCACGTTAAAAACCAAGGAGTTGGCAAAATACCTCAGCTTTGAGGAGGTGAAGAAATATGAGTGGCACTAGACGGACTTGAACAGCTGTACACATTTCAGCCCAAGATTTTAAAGTTTCTGTCAAAATATTGCACTGCAAAACTAACATTCTCCATGGAAAGCAGCTATTTTCAGTGAAAATGCTATTTTATCAAAACTCTATTTTTTCCATTAAACACAGTTTTGACAGAAATTTTTCAACTCTCCTTATTCAGTGTTATGCTCTGTAGTTGGAACTGTTAGCAGCTTTTAGGCTGTCTCTACAACTGCAAAGATTTATAGGGACTTGGCAAAGATGGAAAACAGGGGAAAAAAATATCTGATTTAAGACTCACATCTCTGTCCCTCCATATCACACATCCCTGGAAATTATTTTTATTGAAGTTTAATGGGATACATGACAAGCACAGAACAGCAACGCCGCTTCAAAGCTATTAATACTTTCTTCCTTGATTTTTTTTTTCTCCCTTAAAAGTACTGGCAAAGCCTCTCTCCTCTCTTAGCCCTGGATATTTTGGCTGAAGGACCTTAGGGGGGCATTTGTTACCCAGTCAGGTGCTGGCCCCACTGTCAGGGTGTTGGTCTGGGCAGTTCTGGGGTGGAGTTGTCCCTCCTGCCCTGTGGGGTCTGTGGGCTCTGCAGGCTCCTGAGGCAGGAAAACAAGGGGCTGTTTCCCAGTCGGGGCTGTGCACACGTGTGCACTCCTGACTGTCTGCTCATTGTCTCTGTGGACACCCTAAATATCCACGGCATCATTAGAAATCCTGCCTTCCTGCAAGCCAGCACTCCCAGCCCCTTCCAGCTCTCACTTCCCCCACACGAATGACAGACTGACTCCGAGCTCCCACCTGCATAAATCTCCTACAGACAACCACAAATATTTTAGCTATGCTGATTTATGGGAGCCCAAGCACAAGACTAAACCAGGAGATCCATCCTGCGTGCTCAGTGACTGATGGCTCGCTGCAAATCCTCCCATTTAAAGCACTGTCACTTCTGCAGTTCCAGAGAGACAGAGAGAGAGAGAAAAGAGGAATAAAATAACATGCAATAATGCAACTTATGGCAGCTCCTAGGGAACAAAAAACCCAACAAACATTTGTGCAGCCTGATTTCTTCCAAGTGTTCCTGCATAAAATCCTTGGTACTAATGGAAGAAATTGTCTCTACTGAGAGAGGATGTGCAAAAGCTGCAGGACCCTGGAGCCCTCTTCCTCTCCCCATCCCCTTTTCTGACTTCAGTGGCCATGGCAATCCTGATTCCCAGCCAAAGGAAGTTGTCTTTTTAACCAGTTCTTTGTGGTTGATGCTTTGCTGTCCGTGGATTGAGAGAATGAATGAATATGGGGATTCCCTGCTCAGGTTTAACTCTACCAGTAAACAAAGTCAGGCTGGAGCTCCTGGTTTCAGAGCTGTTCATGGCCCCCCCAGAGGAGACTGAGCTTATTTTGGGGCTCTGAGGAAAGTTGTTTTAGGATCTGTGCTCTGCTCAAGGACATCAGCAGGGACAGCCAGTGCTGTTGTGGTGGCACATTCCTGCCCCTGTCTGAGCAGTCTCAAGGAGCTGGGCTGGGGCCTGGAGTCCCAGAGCAAATGGAGAGGTTTCTGCTGCAAGTTTTGTTTAGTGCAAGTCTGAAATTCAAGGGACTGAGCAAACTTTCCTGACTCAGCTGTGTCTGCACAACCTGGCTCCAAGATACTAGTGGGAAAAAGAGAAAGAAAGAGGGATAGCTGGTTAAAGAGGGCAGCAACAGATATTTTATCTCTCTGGAATGCAGAGCAGGACAGGCATATCTGAGCTGCAATGGGTATTTCAGGGCATGTTATATTGTCTGCATGGTCTATTATACAGAACTCTGGACTCAATTTCCTCTCTAGGGCCTCTGAATAATCACTTCCTTTCTCTAGGCCTTAACTTCCTCAGTCAATAAAAAGGAGAAAATTAAATCTCCTCTCCTTAGAAATGCATTTAATGACAAACCTCTGTGTAAGAGCTAATTGTGCAGTCTCATCAGTAAATAGAGGACCAGCTGCCAAGTACCCCGGGACGATCCCATCCACACCAGTGACAAAGTCACACCTGTTTTCTTTAAGCTTTGCATCCCACAGTCACTGGTGAAACTGGAGAATGCCTGTTCTAGCAGGAAACAGGGGGCACGAGGTGTGATCTCTGCCCTGCATGCTGGAGGCAGGAATGGGAAAGAAAGGAGGGGTGCAGGGAGTTCCCAGAGCTGACCTGCTCAAAGCACCACCGGGAGGGCAGGGGCAGCTTCACGCTGGCAAGAAATTGTTGCTGCTCCAACCCAGCCCGGCAGAGCGTGGGCTGCTGCTGAGAGGTCACCTGAACAGATTCACTGCACATTTCAAAGCCCCAGAGTGACCTATTTTACGTCTGATAATGAAATAAGAGGCTGGGAATGGTTTCAGAGAAGCACCGGGTCCCTGACTGCAGGGAAATCTCAGAGTAGTCAGCACAGCCCTCCCTGCACACGTTTGGGTCAGAAACCTGCTAAAAATACAGCCACCCTCACTTTTAACCCATTATTTGTTGAGGGGAGAGACTCACAAAGCACAGGTAACCAGGGAGAAACGTCATGGGGGTCACTTCTGATCTCAAACCCCTGCAAGTAATTCCTGCAGGAGAACAATTTAAACCAGAAATTAAACCAGGGTGTGTTGGTACAACTGAATAACTGATGAACAGCCACCTAAAACAACGGTTTGGGAAGGAGATTTCCATAAATGCCATGAAAAAGCCGTGGTCAGCCTGGAGGGAAGGATGAGCTACTCTGGATGTTCTAACAAATGAAATGATTCAATAACATCAGCTAGTACAGCTCACTTATCAAAACTTCCACAGGCTTTAGCACTGTGTTTTACTCACTTGAGAATTCTTGACAGCTGCTAAGATGCTTCCCAGCTACCCAATTAGGGCAGAGGAATGGTACAACTCCAACCATTATTTTCAGAATTTGTCAGAAAATTAGAGAAAATGATCGTGACTTTTTTTTTTCTTTTCTTTTTCTTTTAAAGGAAAAGGTGTGAGAGCTGGCACTGAAAGGCTTCCTGAGGAGTGGGGCCAAGGGAGTGCTTGCACGTGGCAGACAGGCTGAGATCTGGGTAAGAATGAACCCCTGATGGCTCCCAGGGCTGAGGGAATCACTTCCCCAGGCAGTCACAGACAACCAGGAGGGTCTGGTGCAGGTTTTAGTTCTGGCTTGGTTAAATGGGATACCTAAGATTATCAGATGTACTGCAGGGAGATAAAACAGTACAGAACAGAGACAAGTCTGGGCTATTTAATGAAACACCTTCTGTTAAAAATTCAGCTGCATGAAAGGGCTGTGTCTGCAAAGCTCGACAGGCCGAGCAGAGGGTCTGACAGCAACCTGGGCTTGGTGCTTATTGGGGAGTTCATCCAAGTACAAACCTCTCCCCACCTCTGCATGGGGCTGCTGAGGACACACAAACCTGGCCAGACCAGGGCCCACCCCTCTGTCCTGCTGCCTGGGGCACTCCAGGCCTTGGCTTTCTGGCCAACCTCCAGACCAGCTCAGCACAACCAACACCAGGCACCAGGCACGGGGCCTGCACCTAAAAACCATCCAAACCAGACAGCTGGGGGAATGGGATGTGCTGAGCCTCATCCTTAGCCATGGAAGAATCCACACCCACCCCAGGACAGGACAGTGCCATGTGAGCTGCATTCCCGTGACTCCTTTGGCTTCAAGATTTTTGGAGGGACAAGGACACGGACAAGAACTGGGCACGAACTGGGAAGGAGGAACGCTGAGCTCGTTCATGGCTCTGGCACCAGCCATTTCTCACACAGTTTGTCAGGTCACCCCACTTTCTGCATACAAAGTTCGAATAACAGTTTCAGATGCACTGGGAGAGCAAGATGAGCACGCAGAGGTGAGCTGATGTTCGTGAACTGCTTCAAAATCCTTCAGCTGCAGACACTGAAGGGAAGATTCAGCACGTTAAAATCCTCATTCCATTATAACTGGGGAATTCCCAGTTCAGGTGGAAGCTGCTGGTGCTGCTCGTGGGGTGAACTCAACCCCCTTTGACATCTCAGCTGCTCTGCCTGGCCAGGACACTGCCTCTCACTCCCCCTAAAAGGGGAGAAGGGGCATTCTAAGGGAAGAAGGAGGAGATCTGAGGCCCAGATAGGTGTTTTCAAGGGCTGGGCAGAGTGGCAGATGCCCGTCCGGTAATTCCTCCTGCCTTCATCTTCTGAGCTGTGCAATAGCTGTGACTAATATCAGTCCTCCCACTTCTCCAGCCTAGTCATTTCAGCTGATATTTTAGAGTGTACCACACTGTGCTGACATGCCTCCACCCTCTGCGAGCCTTCCTGTTCTAGAGAGAGACACAGAGAATGACTCACGCAGCTCTCCTACTATCCCAGCCTTTTGAGCAAATTCAAAGGAAAGTTTTAAAGGTGCTCTCTTGATTTGGGAATGCCTGGGTGGGGTTTTTCTTTTCCTGCGTGCGCTTGTTTTGTCAAACCACGTGTAATTTTCCAGCCTCTGCGATGCTGAGACACTTTAATAATTCATGAACCTTCCTGACACCGTCAAATTGCAATTTGGAAATGTCAGAGGTACCCACTGGTAGAGGCATTTGTGAATGCTGCAGGAAAGGAAATGGAAAAGGAGAGGGATGGTAGAATCAGGTTGCTAAATGCCATGTCTGGCTTGTGCTCTGTCTGACAGCCATAATTAAGAGCTGAGGTGGTGGAAAGAGGAAAATGAAAAACCTGAAAGCAAACGGCAAAAAAAAGCCTGATACCAACGCTAAGTGGTAACTTTGGAACGTTCCGAGGAAAAAAGAAATGCTGGAGGTCGTTATTTAACTTGCAGAACATTTATGTCACATTTCAATGCGAGGTATTTCACCACCAGCCCCGGGGGCTTCGGGGCGACCTACTTGTGCCCTTCAGGGTCCTGGAAGTGCCAGGACAAGGGGAATGGCTGGGAATGGCTCTGGGTGTCGTCACCCAGCTCGGGCTGTTCGGGAGGAACGGGCCGGGCTGTGCTGAGGGGGCGGCACCGCCCGCGCCCTCTCGCGGCCCCTGCCCGGCGACAACGGAGCGGGAGAGCCCCGGGGCCGAGCGGCAGGGCAGGGCCGCCTCCTGCGGGGCCATCCCGGAGCTCCCCATCCCTCCCTCCATCCCGGAGCTCTCCATCCCTCCCTCCATCCCGGAGCTCCCCATCCCTCCCTCCATCCCGGAGCTCTCCATCCCTCCATCCCGGAGCTCCCCATCCCTCCATCCCGGAGCTCCCCATCCCTCCATCCAGAGCTCCCCATCCCTCCATCCCGGAGCTCCCCATCCCTCCATCCCGGAGCTCCCCATCCCTCCATCCCGGAGCTCCCCATCCCTCCATCCCGGAGCTCTCCATCCCTCCCTCCATCCCGGAGCTCCCCATCCCTCCCTCCATCCCGGAGCTCTCCATCCCTCCCTCCATCCCGGAGCTCTCCATCCCTCCCTCCATCCCGGAGCTCCCCATCCCTCCCTCCATCCCGCAGCTCTCCATCCCTCCCTCCATCCCGGAGCTCCGTGTGGCTGTCGGGGCGGTGGATCCCGCGGTGGTTTTCCCAAACCCGCGGATTTTGTCCCGTTAACCCCCCCGGACCCCTCAGCCCAGCGAGCCGGGTGCGGGGCAGCGGGGCAGGGTGTCCGCGGTGGGAAAGGCGGTACCCCGAGCACAGCCCCGGTCTGGAGAGCACCAAAGCTCTGCCGAAGAACCGCAACAAACTTCCCCAAACCCCCCTGGCGGGCACAGCGGGTGAAAAGCCGGGGAAGCCTTTGCAGTGCATCCACCGTCGCAGGGCCCCGCCGGGGTGCACTCTGCCTTCCCCAGCGCCACCCGGGGCCGGGGACACGCGCGGGCAGCGCCCAGGAGCGGCGTCTGTCCCAGCGGGACTCCCGGCCGACAGATGCCAGTGACTCACCCGGGCGCCTGCCAGATCATTAGACCATGAACGCTCCTTAAACAGGGAAAAGGAAAAAAAAAAAAAGGGCAGAAAAAGCAGAGCAATAGCAGCTTCTGAAAAAAAAAAAAAAAAAAGAAAGAAGGGACACAACAAACAGCATCAACTCTCCCAGCCAGCCCCCTCCTCCTCACAGCCGGACTGTTTGTCTGACCTGGGAGGCAGCATTTTATCACTTAGAGATTGCAAGTTCGATTGCAGAGTCTAGGCTGCTGGCTGGCTGGATAATTTGTCTCTCAGCTCCGAGAGAAATGATGGAAGTCAATTTGACAGCTGCGAGGCTCCCCAAGGATTCCAGACCCAAAGTGCACAGAGCAGTGACAGACACGACGATGCACTGAATATCAATGAGGCTCTGCCTGGGAATAGTGCTGAGGCAACACAAATTGCACATGTTCAGCTGGAAGGTTATCACTATCATTAGAGTTATTAATTATTGTTATTATTACTTCTATTATTAAGACATAAGAGAAGCCAGAAGCTCCTCTTGATCTCACAGAGAGCAGATGAGTTCCCAGCTCTGACCCACACGCTGCCCTCCGGGTCCTGCAGCCACAGTGATGGAATCACAGGGTCACTGAGGTTGGGAAAGACCTCCAAGCCCATCATGTCCACCCTGTGCCTGATCCCCACCTTGCCCCCAGCCCAGAGCACTGAGGGCCACAGCCAGTCCTTCCTTGGACACCTGCAGGGATGGGGACTCCAAACCTCCCCTTCCAAAGCCTGACCACCCTTTCCATGAGGAAATTCCTCCTGATGGCCAACCTGAGCCTCCCCTGGCACAGCTGGAGGCCGTTCCCTCTCCTCCTGTCCCTGTTCCCTGGGAGCAGAGCCCGACATCCCCCCGATCCCCCTCCTGTCAGGGAGTCACAGAGAGCCAGGAACTGCAGCTACAGAGGGTTAAGGAGATCCTGCACCAGAAACAGCTACAGAGCTTTCCACCAGTTAGAGAAGCAAAAGTCCTTGGGCTGAGGTCAGGGAAGAGACTGAGTCGTGTGGACCCAGCCTTGCTGTGAGTGGAAACTCCAGTGCCTTCCTTCTCTTCTCACGGTGCCGGAGCCGCCCCACGGAGCCAGGGAGGATCCCACTGGGGGCACAGCCAGGGAAGGCAGGACCAAAGGGTGAGAACAAAGGTATTTGTGGTTCTGGTGTGTGTTCACAGACCTACTGAGCTGGGAATTGCAGCAGGATTTGGCCCTCAGTGCCAGCACACCACAGTTTATAAGCTTAAAATAAGAACATACAGGTCCCTCTCGCTTGGTTTCTGGGATGGGTGGCAGTAAAACTGAACATCCTTTGCTGCCACTTGCAAACACAGGTGTTCTCCTGTGAAAGCCAACTTAGATTCTTTGCTTATTCTGACTTCCTTGGCAAGCCTTGGGCAGTTGGCTCAAAGATCTTTAAATTTGAAGTCAAACGCAGCATTAAAAAAAAAAAAAAGAAAGAAAAAGAGAGAAAGAAAAAAAACCAACCTCAAAGCAAAATGCCTTTTGTGCTCATACTCTAAACTATCCCTTTTTTTGCCATTGGAGAGAAGAGGGGTCAATTAAAGCAATATCCTATAACCTGCTTACGTAGCAGATTTATTCCTGAAGAACAGATTTACAAGGGAAACTCAGCTCAGTGGCAACGCCATCAATTCAGTCAGGAGCAGCACAATTGTTTGGCTAAAACTATGGCAACTGCACAGACACTAACATGCGATCCTGCTTTATTAAATCAAACCTCCAGTGAATCTGTTATCACCATAGTAACACTTAGTTATTACATGGAAACATGTGGAACTACAGTTGGATGTTGGCATCTGGTTAACATCTGCACAGTCTCTCATTCACATCACTAAAATTATAATCCAGGCAGCAAAAAACTTGAGCAAAACCGTGGCTTTCAAGCCAAGTGCTGGTCTCAGGTGCATTGTGTTTCATGTGCAGGTCCGTGGCCCGTGCCCTGTCTCTGGGTTTGTAATCAGGGGCTCGGTGTGCTGTTTGGGGGTTATTTGTGTATCTCCTAGGATGCAAGCGCACACAGTGCCGGTTGGAATGATATCCACGCAAAGCCCTGCAGGACCATCTGATAATGGCAACTGGCCCTGTCCCCAGTGCTCTCCAGGCAGCTCTGCAGGGCCTGCCTCGAGCCCTCCCCAGCTCCGAGCACTTCCCAACAGAGCTTGTTTGATTCTTATTTATTTTAAGCCACCTGCCACAACATTTTTCCTGTCTTCTTCCTCCCACACAAAGTGTGGCACTTTGTATTCAGGCCAGTGCCATTTTGTGAATAAAGCTCAGAATTCTGCAGCCTGGGAGAAGGGGGAGGTTTAGGGCCCCAGGATCTACACACAGTCGGGATGAGAAGTGGCTGAGTTATGTCACTAGAAGGAGATATTCCTGGGCTAAAAATATTAGGAAAAAAGGAAAACTGGTGGCTTTCTTTTGGGCTAATAATAGACTGTGGTACAGTTTTTCCCCCCCTTTGCTACTGAAGCCCACATACTTCAACTCCCAGTAATCAACTCTCTAGATTTGTAGTGAAAAGATGGAAACTACTAAATACTCTTCCACTTATTTAAACATAATTCCTTCCTTTTTTTGGCAGGATTGTAGTGTGTAGAAAATGTAAGATGAACAAAGCATTGCACACCATTCAACATAAGCCTGTCCTTGCCTGAGCAGAGTTTGTCTTGTCAGAGGAAGGAACAGTTTCAAGCACACTAAAATTTGAGGGAAGTCGGTAAATTGAGACATGGATATCCTTGATGAGTCTTTAACTGCTGCCACAGAGAGCTGTCTGGAGAGCTCACAGATAACCTGTCTGGAGAGGCCCTCAGGGACATCCAGGCCCCTGTCCTCCCCAGCCCAGGTGAAGCACATCACCCCACAATTACTGCCCACAAAGAGGTTCCTCTCCCCAGCTGTGCCAGGGAAAACCAGCCAGTCCTGGTGGAAACCAGGTGGGGAAGGTCCAACCTGCAGAGCCACCAGAGCAGCTGAAGCAGTGCTGGCACTGCTTTGGCACGAGGTGAACATCACTGGTGTTTTACAAACACTCACTCCCTGCACTGCTTTGGCTCCAAGTACTGCCACAAACTGAATTCAGGGCAAGAGGCCCTCCAGTTCTCAGATGCAGGCACAGACCAACATCCACTGCACCCTGCAAATCTGCAGCTGTGCCTCTGGGTTGGAAAAAGAGGGCCAGTACCCAATCCAAGAGTTGGCATAACACACACACCACAGTAAGGGAGGACAGCAGAGATAACAACTGGCAGAGGGGTTAAAACCTGCAGCTTTTTGTGCTTTCAGTCACATTTTGGGTTTATAGATGCTTTTTCTTTTTCAACACAGGATCTGTAACTCCCTCCCACAAAAAGCAACAGGCCAGTTAGAGACAGAATTCCTCTGTTCTCTGGACAAGCAGCAGCTTTAACAACCCCAAAGTCAGCGCAGGAAGAAGCCCACCCAACACAGGTCAGACCCTGGGAGCTACTCAGGAGCCCTTGGGCAGCTCAATCTCCACGTCCCCAACACACCCCCACTGCCAGGAAACCCTTGAGGCTCACTCCGAGGTGACCCAGGCGAGCTCAGGGACCTGCCAGGGCTGCTCTGCCCTCAGGGGGTGGCTGCAGTGCTGGGTGTCACTGGGCTTTCCTGGGCACAGCTCACACACAGCCACCTCAAGGTTCCTCCTCACTTATCCCTTCCTTTTTCCTTTTTAAACAGCAAGAGAAGCTCAGCAAAGATCCACAGTGAGCAACCCCACCTCTAAAAGTCAAAAAACACCTCATACATACCCCTGCCAAGGCCAAAGGCAGCCCCACACCAGGACTGATCCCCTGCTGCTCCTCCTCACCCTCGATCTTTGGTGCTGCTTTCCCCACTACTCAGTTCACCTTCCAAGACAACCTGCTGCTTCCAAATGGCAATTCCTGAGCACCTGTGAGAGAACTTAATTGGAACTAATTATCTGTTGGTTGTCTGGGACCCGAAGAGTCACAGCAATTACTGCAGTCAAGAAACAACCTGGGGGAGGGCGTTGCTGCTTTTCAGAAAAATGAGCTGAGCTGCTCCCTGAAGGAAAGTTCTTAAAGAGATGGAACCTGTCAAATGCAAGTTAAACACAAGCCAGTGAAATCCCACCAACCAATGATTTAGTATTGCCATTAATAAACACATCTCTAACAGGAACCTCTGTGTGGTCATCAAAAATAGGTCTTCTCCTGCCAGTTTTGGTGTGATTACAGAATTGTTACCCACACAGACACTGCCATGAAGACACTTAAGCAAAGGGAAAAGATGATAGAAAGTAATCTGGCATAATTTTGGGCATGGGTCTAATTGGGAGTCATTTATCTACACAGAGAAAAAAGGGAAGGCAGAAGTGAGAGGCTAAAGAAAGAAGTTCAGTAGAAAAGGCTGTGAGTTGGAAGAAATAGTTGAGAGCCTAAAGCAGAAAGAATTCAATGAACACTGCAGAAAACTCTCTGGTGATCTATAACTGTACAGTTCTCATTCTATGAAATAATGATAACTGAAATTAAGTCCTCTTTCAACACTACAGGACATTTCCTTTGTGGAGGAGCTGGATCCCCTCAGAGCCCCAGTGAAATATTGCCGTGGGAGCCCGGGGAGAGCAGCAGCAGCTTGGCAGTATCTGCTGGCCTGTGGAGCACAGGTGCATTTGAACCAGGGCTCCCAGGGGATGTGCCTAAGGCCAGGCTGTTGCTGTATAAAAAGAACTGAAAAGAAATATGTTTAAGGCAAAGCAAAGGTAAATTTGGCTGGACTGCTGCCTAATGGGAGGAAGAAGGAGTAACACAGCTCTTTAGGAGCAGCTCTCCAGTGGTCAGGCTTCCCTGCAGCACACGTGCTGGGGAAGATGCAAGCCAGGTATTTGTTTCCAGTTCTGTTGAAATGCAGGAGGAGAAGACAGCCCTCCTGGAAGCAGAAAGAACTCGTTCAGGACAAAGCAAGGAAGTTTACAGAGTAGCTGTTTTAGGAGCAGCCAAGGTGGAGACTGTAAGAGGATGATATCAAGAAACATTAATGAAGTATTTACACATTCTTAAACCAGCTGTGGCCTCAGTGTCTGTGGAGTCAGGCAGAAGGTGACCAAAGGAGGAGACAATGATGGTATTCAGTGATGGTGAAAAAACGTCAGTGAAAGGATTAAAACTATGATTACATTTTTAGGGCAGGGCTTGTTTTGCTGGAGGATGCCTGTGTCAGTGTTGGATGCATGACAACAGGCAAGATTCCCTTCAGAACCAAAATATTATTATTAGATTTTCTCAGAAATCAGCAGGGTCCCCTTGACAACGACTCTGGGCAGCTCCTGAGCTCTGGCTCCCAGCACATGGCCTGAGTACCCCCAGGGTCTCCCCCTTGCCCTGCCCTTCCAGGCTGGGTGCAGCCACTCTCCCCCAGCCCTGGGGACTCCCTGGGACTCCCTCAGCTGGGGCTTGGACTTCCAGGAAGCTCAGACTCTGCCAGATAAGACCCTCCATGCTTGAAACCCAAAAGCACGGCCGTGTTTCACGGCAAACTGCATCCCTAACATCTTTATCGTGCCTCTGTCTGCTGGGGAATCTCCATTAAACTCGATAAAAACTTCTGATAAAACCCACACTGAGAGCAAAGAACAATGAGGGGGAGGAGAAAAGGCCAATTTTAACAGCTTCTATACGACTTCCCATAAAATCCATGGTTTTCCTTTCTGCATAATTTACACGAAGGCCTTGAAGATGATAAATCAGGGGAGAGGGAATAAAAGTTTATTTGCATAAAATGGAAACAGAAAAAATAGAACTACACAGAATACATTATGTTCTACTCCAAGGAAAGTCACAGACCTGTGTCTGTAATCTTGGGAAAGAAGCCAGGAAGACTGGAAATACACAGAAAGCTTGAAACAATTGATCTTCCTGGGAGGTTCCACTGGTACCTTTTATCCTCCTGGCATCCAGATGTTTCAGAAAAGGCCCAGAAGTGAAGCACTTGCAGGTTTCTAAGGAATGAGGTGGAGAATCACCCCCTTCTACCCTTGCCATCCCCCCTGGCCTCCAGTGTGAGCTCTGGGCAGCTCCTGCCCCGGGTTTGGTCTCGGCTGTCCCAGAGCCTGCAGGGTGGGGGGAGCTGGCAGTGGCAGGAGCATCCCCAGGGAGAGCTCTGGGTTCTGGGCTGGAGGGCAGGCCGGGGCAGGGGCTGCTCTGGGCACTGCTGGGGGTTTCAGAGCAGGGAGGGGAGAACATTTTGACAACCTGCACTGTGAGTCCCCTGAGACACCTTTTAACACCTTGCTTTGACACAGAGCTGCTGCAGATGGCTGTGCTTCAGCCAGGGCTGGGGTGGTGCCTTCCCAGAGTTCAGTCCCACACACAACATCCCTGCCCCAGCAATGCCCTCACAAACCTGCCTGCAGTGCCCCAAACGCTGCAGACCCCACTCTGGAAGGCTTTAAAGCCACCCCAAGAAATTATTGAATAGCGACTGCTGAGAGGTCAGGGGGGCTCTCCCCCATTATCTGCAGCCTGATGTGCCTTCCCAGACACACTTCAGGGAAGAAAAACCCTCTGACAACCCCCACCCCCTGCCAACATAAAAACTGGAGCATGGCTCTTTAAAAGTAGCCTATTTAGGCCACAGATGCTAAATGAATTCAGCAGACAGACGGAGTAATGGAATGTCAGTGTTCCAGTCTGCTGCCTTGAAGCAATAGGGGTTTTTTATTATTAATTTCTCCTCTCATTTTCCAGTCCTGCCTCTGGGCTCCATGCTTTAGATGCAGTATTCTTGTCAGTCTCGCTAACCCAATTTGGATATAATTAAATTTTAAAATATTAAAGGGATTATAAATACTTCCCACCCCACTTCCCCCGCCCCATTCCCTTTTATGCTGTCCCTCTAAAACTGCTGAATTTTGCTTCAGGACTTAAAATGTTGCAGAATCTGATTTGTTACTGCAGTTTCCTTTGCAAAGGCTGGAGAATATCTGAAGGGAAAAAAGCCCAGGGTTAATTCCAGTAAGAGGTGCCCAGGAACTTTATGAGATAAAGAGCTTTTGCCATCCTGACATCTTGGAATCTGATCTCACTCCCATTTAAATTCATGTTAAGACTCTCAAATTCTTAGAATGGGAGAAGTTTTGAGTCACATTTGGGTCCTCTAGTGATGCCAACAAGGTGTGGTTTATCACAGCATCACTGAGGCTGAGCTCCTCTAGCCTTGCCCTTTTGTGGGTCCAACGTGCTGCTGTTATTTTAAGGCTCCATCTGGAACAGAGCCCACAAAAGAAAAGATGAGACCATCTCAGCTCATCTCTGCCATCTTCGTCCCACATTTCCATCTTGAAAGGATCAAGTTCAGCTTCAGATCTTTCGGGGTCACCAGAGTGGTTTGTTTCAACAACTGTTCTCCAGACCTCAGGGGGACTCCACCAGGCAGTTTTGTTTATGGCTTCTATTTCCTGTATATTCTTCCCACTGATTGCATTTCCCCGTTCCCGCCCCGGCTGGGATGGGAAATGAAAGGTTGGGGTTAAGGAAGGGAATCCAGCGTGTCCCACACATCACGTGTAACACATGGGCTGAGCTTCACCAGAGCACGGGGACGGCTGGCTGGGAACCTGGACTGGCTTCTGCCTGGCAGGAGGCAGCAGATCCCAACCTAACCCAGGTTTGTGTAAGGAATTAGCTGGAAAATCCTGACACCACTGAGGTGGTACTGCTGGGCAAGTGCCCCAAGTATCCTGCCCTGCTGGAAAAACCAGTGTGCACCCTGGAATAGCATCTCTGAAGATGGTGCCTCTGCAAGTCCATCTGCCTTCCGTGAAACACCTGCTGTTTGGTGAGGGGACACAGAGACACTTGCCTTGGATGACTTGAAGCTCCCAGTTCTCACAGAATCAGTGACTGCACACGAGCCACCCCTTATGCTGAATATTTAGGTCAGACAAAAGCATGCAAATTGGCAACACGGTATGGAAAATCAGGGCCATTCTATCGATTTCTCTGTGGCAGGAAGGCTGCTCTTCATTACTGTGGGATTAGACACTTGTACAAGCGTGAGAGTCTGTCTGGAATCCAGGCTCTCCCGGCTCCCAGGCCCTGGCTGGGCGGGTGGCAGAGCCCTGCTCTTTGTGCAGCAGGCACAAAGGGATCCATAACACAGGGAGCTAAACTTGGGCTGAGGAAAAAAGCTCCTGAAAGCTCGCAAGTGATGCCATACGTTTTCATTCTGGAGCACGCTATGCACAGATCTGGGGAGTCAGCTCCCACCAACCATCTGGAGAGAGAAGTCACTCAAATCCAAGTGCTGAACCTGCTGTGGTAGACAATCGGTGCCAGTGAACCACTCACTACTCTCCCCCTGTCTGTTTTCCTGCCTTTTGCTGCAATAGAGCCTTAAAATAAAATAATCTGGCTACCACTTTCCAAACACCCGCTTCCAAACACCCCAGCTCCCATCTGCAGAGTGCTCTCCATTCACCGGGCAAAGTGGGCCACTGCCACAGGAACAGCTCTGCTGAAGGTCTGACCAAAAGGGGAATGCACAAAAGGGAAATAACGCACGGAAAAATTGCCTTTCCTTTGCTGAGCTTCCTCTGGCCCCATGTTAAACCCTAATTTCTGTTTCCTGTCTCCCCAATTCCTCCCCAGTTCTTAATGTCTCTTCTGACTCCTGTTAAAGCCTTCCTGGGGCTGAGATCCTGGGAGCCCAGCAAGCTCCCTGGGTTTGCCTTATGAAAAGTGACTTTAAGTGCCAGGGAAGGTTTAGCAGCTTTGGAATAAAAGGAACTTCCAGCCACGTTGCCATGAATTGCTTTGTTGCCTGTAGTCAGCAAGAATCAGTTTGAAGATTTCTGGAGCCTGAGGGTATCAATTGCTTTGTTTTTTGCCTCTATCAAATCCCTCCCTCAGTGACTTGTGTTACACTGCAGGCTGCTCCGGGACGCTCAGCAGATGCTAAATGGGGCACAAGAGACACATCAAGCCCCTTGGCATGTATATATTTTTAAATCAAACAGGCAGACATGGGCGAAGGAATCTGTGATGGTGAATCAAATGTTCCTGGCTTGCTCTGCTGTACAGAGTCATCCCTCCTCCCCGCAGGACCAGGCAGTCACTGAGTGACTAAAGCCCAAATAGCTTGGGATAAGCGCTCTGAGCCTCGCTCATGTGAGTACCAGTTCCAGTGGGCTCGCTGGGACAGCGGCTGCCACGGCAGGTCCTTTCATGCTTGAAGACATATGGAGAATATTTGTAGGTGGGAGGAATCTAATGAGAACAGAATACGGATTATCTCAATTACGGAAACAATTGGGTGCACATCAGCTGGGAAGAAAAGACAAGCAGGATCTGGAGAGCTCTTTCCACAGTGGCCTCCTGAACAGGCAGGAACACTGAGCAAGTTAATAACACTGGGATGCCCCTGCAGACAAATCATCTGCCCAGAACTCCTCTGAAGTCAGAGCAGCTTTAGGAAATAGCTACCCTGAAAGACCAGTTCTTAGTAAATAAAGTCCTGCTTGGAACAGCTCCATGACAGTTGTTCCTTGTTCCCTTCCATGACATCCTGGTGGCAGGGCAGCGACTGGCCTGCTCTGGTGGTAAATCACAGTGTGACAGCACCAGGAGGAAAGAGAAACTCTGAAAAGTTTACAGGAAATGGGAGAAGGGGATGTTTAGTGATTAGGGGGAATGAGCTGGGAAAGTCCAGAGATCACAAGTTATGGACAATTAAAGCCTGATTTAGGCTTTCCTCACTGTTTGCTCAGGCAAATGTCCCAGAGAAGCCAAGGCAATTCTGCCTTAGCAAAGAGGAGAGAACTCTGCCTTCCACCAGTGGTGACACCACCCTTTTGCAGGGACTTTTCCTGGAGGAGAGAAGCCAGCACAGCAGTGGTGGCACCAGTGATGGCAGTGAAGCTCTGCAGGGCCAGCCCTGCACGGCTCTGCCTCCCTCAGACACCAGGGTTCAGTCCCAGTGGCTTCCAGAGCCCTGGGCTCCATCCCTGGCATTTCTGGGAGCAGAAAGTGCCCGGTGCAGCCTGTGCTCCAGGCTCATTTCCCCTCCTTCGCTGACAGAAGCATCAAGTGCACTTGTGCTCTGAGGTCTGTGCTGTATAAATATCCCCAGGAAATAAATAAATGCCAGTGCACTTGTGCATTTCCCTCCGATATTCTTCTCCCCAGCTGCTGTGCTGACAGTGCTTCCCAGGAATCAGGCGTTCCATCCTGGCTCACTGTTCTGCTGGAGAGAGATGGGAACAAGATGCTCCCGAGGCAGGGGAGGGGAGGGGACAATCCAGTTACCACAGTACTGCTTTGTTTATTTATAGATGCACACACACAGACCTAGGGAGGAAATTCCACCCTTTCATGTCTTAGGTAACTGTGTCACCTTTGGATGACCTGATGACCTCCCTAGAGAATAGGGATGCTCACCCACCCTCCTGGAGAATGTGAATGAAATACTGAAGGGCAGTGGGATCTTGTGAGTCCTTTGGAGCAGAGACACTGAGCATGGAAACATCAGGCTCGTGCATCCCAGAGGAGCTGTGCTCCTGTGCCAGAGCAGCCACTGCTGCCACAGCAGGCAGAGCCTTTCCCCCTGAACTCAGCAGTGCCCGTGGGCAGCCCAGGCTGCTGCAGGCTGGGAGCCCTGGCCTGGTGTCCACAGGTGGGCCTGAGCCAAGGAAAAGCCCAGCCAATGTTCCTGTTCTGGCACTGCCCCCACAGTCAGTCACAAACACCCTTGCAGTGCAGATTGTCTCCTGGCACACAGGCATTCCTGCTCTTTCCCTGGAGACCCTGCCTGGGCAGCCCTGCAGTCATGTCCCACCCAGTCATCCCCTCAGTTTGGGGGTGAAGTGTTTGGGGATTAAAAGGTTCTCTCCCGTGCAGGGGGTGCAGGACTGGGTGAGCAGAGCTGGGTTTCGGGGCTGGCTCCCCAAAGGGAGACAAACCTCCTCCACCCAGCTCTCATCAGTTATTGTCAGGTCATCTGCTCCAATCCCTAATAACAGCAGACACACTGTTCATTTCTCTGGCAATCTGGATTCTGCTGTTGACATCAAGTTCACTTGCCAGTGCTTATCCCTCCCCATGGCCCTTGGACTGGGCCGAATTGCCATTTTAGGGGGAAAATGTTCAATTAATCAGAATTGATGGAGACTGGTCCATAAAACATCCATAGCTGGGCTCTGCAGCACCTTCTGGTCCCTGTTCTCCTTGTTGCAGAACTTAACTAGAGGACCTCTTTTGATTGCTTTTTGTATGCTGTCCTAAATGGATGACAATCGTGGCGTGCAGTGCTCGGGCACATCCTCTGTGATGGGATTGTGCCTGTAGGGTTGCCTTGACCTGCCACAAGGGTTTTTGCCAGCACCTGAACTGCAGCACGGGGTTCCCTTCCCTTTTCCCCATTATCCTTTCCCCCAGCCCAGCCATGTCCTTCCCATCCCAGGCTGAGCCTGGCTCAAGGACCGGGATGGGCTCAGCCCTGACCTCCCCTGTGCCCGAGCCGGGCCGTGCACGGGGCTCTGTGTGTTTTGTCTGGTGCTAATGAGCCGGCCTGTGCTATCTCCAGTGTCATTTTAAAATTAAATTAACCCCAGACTGTGGGTGTGTGTTTGCATGGCGATAGGAATTCTCTGGGAAGGAGGATGCCTTGGGCGCACACACGGAACCTGCAAAGCTTCTCCGGCGGCTCTGGCTGCTGTGCTGGCTGGCACCACCCCAGGGAGAGTGTGCCCATGCATCACAAATCTGCTTTTTGGTTCCCCTTCCACCCACCCCTGAGCTGAGCTCTCTGCCAACTCAGCTTCTGTATAAATCAAAGGGAAATATTCTCCCCCTCCTGTTTTTTTCTTTTCCTGAACAGATTGGATGTCATTATGTGCAGCTGAGCTCGCCGGGGCTGGCGGGGGAGGAGGGACAGGAGGAGGGATGGGGAGAAGAGACGGTTTTAGACAAAATGCTCACAGTCCATCAGAGGGGGAAAACAGCCTCCAGCTACAAGTAACCAGCACTTCACACACACACTGATTTACTGGGGAAACCCAGAGAGCTTTAATATTTAAAAATAAAATAGGGAGGGAGGGAAAAAAGAACTAGAAGGGAGGGATGTTGTTGCTGTGGATGGAGCTGGGATGGAGGAGCTGGACGGCACAACACCCTTTCCAGCCCTTCCTGACTCATTGGGGGGCTCAGGTGGGCATTTATAGAGCCCATGGAATCCTACATCATCACAGTCAAAGGCTTCTAGATCATTTAGGTGGTGAAAAGCACCCTCGTCCTCCTCCCAGCCCAGTTGTTCACTGTGCAGTGCAGACGGTTTCCCATCATTACTGAGGGATCACTAGGTGAGAAAAAGGGCAAAGAAAGGGAAAGGGAGAAGGGAAAGGGGAGGAAGAGAGAAGGGGAGAGCAGGAGGAAAAAGGGGGAAGGGGACAGGAAAAGGAGAAGGGGGAAAAAAGAGGAGTAAGAGGAGGAGAGAGGGAGAGAAATAGGAGGGAAGGGAGGGCAAAGAGAGGAAGAGAGAGAGAGACAGACAGAGAGGAAAGGAGGAGTGTGAGCCAAATGCATGGCATTCAAAAGAAGCAGCTTTCAAAAGCTTTGGCTGGGATGCAGATTTGCAGAATCTCTGGACCCATAATTCCCTGGCACACAAAGCTTGCTGGAGGCATCAATGTGCCCAAAAGGGGCTTGCAGAATAAACAGCAGATAAAAAAAACTAACACCCACAACAAGCCTATGAATTAGAAATGAAGGCAGGGGGAACAGCTGTACTTCCAAGCTGCAGGTGACCTCATTGTGGAAGCTGTGCCACAGCAAGGCTTGTCCGTGTCCAGTGGTTCTGAAATAATAGGTATGGACAATAAGAGCTGGGAGGGAGAACACATTCCCTGGCTATATTAAAGAGTAGGTAATTGCCCATCTCTCCTGCCAGCTATATTTTAATCCAGAACTAAATTACTCTGAACATTCTTACAAACTTCCACGGTTCAGCATCTCCCAAAGCCTCCGTTGATGCTCCAAAGCCCAGATTTTTCCTTCTCCCTGGTGCCTGCAATGGATGTCACCCAGGAACTGGGGGATCCAAACCAAAGCTCTGCAACCTTCCACTCAAAGGAGCCTGAAACATTTTCCAAACTGCTGAGCCCACCCTGGGGGACAGAGGGGGAAATGATACGAGAACTGCCATGTCACCAGAGCTGTAGATAATAGGAAGTGGTAAGTGCTGATATTTCAAAACTACAAACTTCTGCCATTTACTATGAAAGGAAATGATTCCACAATGAACCCACATGGATCAAGGATAGCAGCCCACACCCTTGTGAGGTGGCTGCACTGCAGGATGGGCTGAGGGAAGCAGGGCTGTGGCAGTAGATTTCCAGCTGCTCTTGCCTACTGGATATAGGAATGCCTCAAAATGCACCAGTATTCAATATTCACCATCTTCCCAAACACATGCCATGCCATGACCAACCTTGCCACGAAATAAAGCAGGTTTTGAGAAAGCTGGTTCCTTTACTAACATTGCAGAGCAATGGAGGATGAAAGTCTGATCGATTTTTGGAGAGGAAAATGACAAAGAATAAAAAAACCACGTGGGAATATGAAACAAAAGCAGTCATTAAACATTGCTTCTGAATTCGTAGTTTTTTGTTAGAGGGAGATAATTCCAGAGCTATTTGGAAAAAAAAAAAAATCAATTCCAACTGCAGTTGGTGCTTGTTGTGCAGAGAATGGGAATGGTGTGGCTATAAAAGGGGCCCTGGTTCCTTCCGAAAATGACCGTACAAGTCCACGCTCAGCTCTGCCACGGGGGCATTAAAAATAGTCAGGGATCACGTACACCAAGTCACAGCAATTTGCTGCTACCAAAATAGTTTACAGTATTTAAAAAAAGCTTAATCTAGAGACCGTTCTCTTGGCAGCAGAAATCGTCCTCGTGCCAAGAGAAAAATAATTTGCATCCTTGGTGTCAGTGGTGATGCTGCCACGGTGCCTGAGCGCCCCGGGAGAGGCAGCCAGCCCAGCCCCGCTCCCCGAGACAGGAGCCCGGGGAATAACAGCGAGGAGGAAAGAAATTCTCCTTGCAGTGGCACCAGAAATGAACGTGACATCAGCAGGTGGTGACTCACTCCTCATCTGTCTAATGGAACACAGGGCTGTGTTTGGGATCGGGCTCCTTCCCCCTCCATCCCGACCTGTGGCGAGCAGGCCCCGAAGAGTTAAGTTTTCAGGGATGTGGTTGCCTTGGTGTTATGCTCTCAGCTGTGATCAGCAATATGTAACAAAAAAACAGTACTTAAGTGGGGTTTTTTTAAGTATTCCCCACTGTAAATGTGTAATTAATTAGCCTTCCCCTTCCCCCTTGCTCACACATCCAGCCCCGTGGGGACCCTCCCCTTTCCTTCCTATCAAATTCAGACAGTGACTGGGAGCTGAATTATTCATTCAGCTGTAGGTGTAACACAGCCATTTAAGTGATTTAAAGTTCAAGCAGTCTTGCTGCTGTTCAGCAACACACACCAAAAAAAAAAAAAAAAAAAAAAGTTTAAAGAGAAAAGTAGAGCCCAAGTTCTCTTTCCTTAACCCACTTGTTTGGTTACACAAACAGGGCACGGTTTTGTGAATCAACCTATTGAATGAAAAAGAGATTTGTGAGAACGTCACATCAACCAGAGCACCTGTCACTCATTAAGAAAATACCACAATTATAAGCATCAGTTGAAGCTTTTGTTCCAATATGTCTCGTTGAATATTCTCTGCTGTGATAGTTAATTTTATGCACACTTTGCTGGAAATAGATGGCAAGTGAAGTTCATACTGACAATCACAGAAATCACATTAAGATCCCTGTTTAGTCCTCATTATCATTGTATCAGAGAACCTCATGCTAAAAATTACGTACAGCCAAAGAACAAATTAACCATAATTAACGACACTTCGGAGCACTTCTGATTAGATCTCAAACTGCTTCAAAGTCTTTAATTTTCCGAACATTTCTGCAATATCAGGCAGTGTTTTCAGTCCTATTTTAAAGCTGGGGCTGTGAATAACAGCCTGGGAACCTGGTTAATTCTGGGGCATTTGGGAAAGTTCCTTCGTGCCCCGGGAGGAGATCCAGCCCCTGTGTCCATAACCCTGCTCTGGAAGCAGGATGTGCCCTCCCAGCGCTCTGCACCTGGGGTTGAGTGCTGGTTTTCCTCCAGGCAACACCCAAAGTGCACAGCAAAAGGCACAGCCAGACCCACAGGGTGCCAGCAGCCTGGTGTGGGCAGCAGGTCCCGGGGTGGGCTGTGCCAGCCGTGCCGGGTGCCGTGGGACGTGCCAGCCCAAAGGGGTCCCAGCACTGGGTACCAGTCCCCAGGCCTGGGAGCTGCATGAAGTGTTGCCAGTACTGACAATGTTATTAGCAGCACCCTAATATGTGCTGTTTGCCTTGGAGATGCAGCTGCTTGAATGTCATCTGAATACCTCAGCCTTTATGAAAAAGTGTTCTATTTTTACAGCCGTAATTATGCCACTCAGGATTCTGAAGTACAGGCTTATGCCTTTATTAGTGTAAGATTGGCAACGCTGCACTTAAAAAAAGCCCAAATCCTGAAATACCTGGAGGTATTTTAGGCAGAGGGAAAGCTTGGAAGAAAAGGGTGTTGGGATCGTTGCCCTGACTCCTGCTCTGCAGGGTCCTTCCCACACAGGTTCAGGAATCAGCCACGGACTCAGGGAGGGGGTGTTGAAGCAGCACCAGGAAAGAGCAAAGGCCCTCAGCAGTTCTGGGGGAGGGTTATCACTTGGGGCTACTTTTGGTTGAGCAACAGTTCAAGGCTGCCCAAATAGGTGCTCTGGGTTCTAGATTGCAGGATGGATCAGAAAATTGACTGAAGTTACTGTATTACCAGCAATTTTTAAGAGAACTGGAGACTGCAAAGTGCTGAAGCACATGAGCCAGGAGCCAACAAACCTGTATAACCCATGGCAGGGCTCAGTCCTGCTTTGCATCCCCTCAGCTCCCTCTGGATCCCACCCTGCAACTGGTCCTACCCACACAGACTTCCCTGGGGAACAAGGCTTTGATTCCTGTGCCTGCTCTCTGCTCTAGCTTTGAGTGGCACCAGCCCTTGCCTAGAAGCCCCACTTGCTCAGAGCGGAGTTTTCCTGATAGTTTTCTTTCTATGAATTGCTCCATCACAGGACTGTCATAACAGACTGTTTGCCAATTTGAAATCCAACAGTTTGTCTGGTGTAAGTGTTAAAAATGTTGTCTTGGCAGTTGGTTTTTTTTTTTTAGGTTTTTTTTGGATTTTTTTTTCCTTTGCATTAAGTGACTTGATTTTTTTTTTCTATTCACTTCGACAGTATGTCAGGGAAACTGGATCATTTTAGTAGCCTGCTTTCTTTCTTTCACTTCAAATAAAACTCAACACTTAACCTATGAATTCAGAGTAATTTTATTTTAACTATATAAATTCTGCAAGACTCAGCAAGTTTTTTTTCGCTGGAACTTATAGTCATAGCTGGCAGAATATAGTGAATTGTTTTGAAGTAGAATTAAAACCAAAAAGCAAGATAGACACGTGTTATATTTACTGAGAATGGAAGATCTGAGAGTAAGACTTCCCCTAGCTTGAGGCTGAGACGAGGATCCTCTGTGATGACTCAAGTCAGGCTCTTTTTGAATGATCTTTTACCAGCTCTCCTTTTCACCCACTGCAATCCTTAAATGACTAAAGCTTTACAATCTGCTTATGATGAAGGGATCACTTCATGCCTGTGGTCTCTAAACCCCCTCAAACCCACTGACCTGGCTGTCTCTGATGGCCCAGGCTGGTCCTGGCTGTGATTCATCATTTCATCACTTCTGATGAAAGAGTCCCCCGTGGCCCAGGGTGGTGCTGAATGAGAATTTCCACAGAGTTTGACACGGGGTGAATTTTGTGAAATTATCAGAGAAAATATCAGATAGGCCACGACAGAAATTCAAAATCAGTAACTGCACTTAACTCTTTGCTAATAAAGGGGGAAACCACTTTACAGTCTCCTGTGAGGTCTGCTGCCAGGGGAAACATTTACTGGCTCAAAACCAGAGTAAGTATGGGACAAGAGCAATTCTGCTGAAGAGCAAGCAGACAGTAAATGTGACAGGGAAAACTGCTGACCCTGCATGATCAAAGACTCATAGAATATCCTGAGCTGGAAGGGGCCCACAGGGATCATCCAAGTCCAGCTCCTGGCCCTGCCCAGGACACCCCAGGAATGTGCCTGAGAGTGTTGTCCTAACACTTCTTGAACTGTTATTGGTAAACAAGAGTGTAAATCAGTACATTATTATCAGTAAATAAGAGTGTATATCAATTATTATGAGTAAATAAGAGCCCTGAGACCCTGCTGTTCTGTTTATCCCCTGGTTTTGGGTGTAAAGCACTGAAGTCACACCAGTGTAAAACTCAGGAGAGTGAAGAATCAGGGCTCCAGAGGAAATGCAAAGGACACACAAAACATCACCAGCAGGGGATCCTCTCCACCTCCTGGGAGCATGGAGTGGGTGGCCCCGGCACAGGGGACGTGGTAGCAGAGTCTGTGTGCATTGTACCTGTCCAAACCCCACATCTGCGAGGACTGTGGGGAGAAATCATGTCAAAAATATGTCATAGAAGCCCTAATTTCAACTTATGAGGAGGTTCATGAGAGAAGGTGCCTGCCTTGACTTTCCCAAAGCTCTTGCCTTCCCTCTCCCCTGCCCTGGGCCGTGGCCCTGCACTCTCACCCCCGGCAGCCCTCGGGATGGCGACGCTCCCACCCCTCTCACAGTGGGCCCCGTGTGTGCTGTTTCTTCTTAAATGATTCATGACTCCCACTTCTCACTTCATCTGCCTTTGTTTTCCCGTGCAGGGAATGTGTCTGGTGCGTGGCAAAGCGTGCTGTGCTCCCGCCAGCGCCGCGGCGGCTCCACACGAGCGTCAAGGTAGCGCCGGCTGCACACGCAGCTCCCGCTGCAAAGGGGCTGCACAGGGCTTGCCTTCCACTCCTCTGGCCTTGCACAATCCCACGGAGCAGCAGTACAGACACTCTCCCCACTGAATCCCTTCTCTTTGGTGCACACTTCTTTCTCTTTCACTTATTGCCCCCCTGAACTCATCTGCAGCAAAAGGCCTTCCTAGGACTTCACCAGCTGCCTCCTCCTCGTGACAGTAAAATCCAGATGTCAAACGGTATTTTTCTACACCAGCTTTCAAAAGTCTTTACAAAGAAACAATGAGGCTCTATAAGGATGGAGAAACCGAAGCACGGAATCAGAAAATACCTTGGCTAAAAGCAGTCAGCAGGCTGCTGGAGGAGCTAAGAATAAAATCACGATTTCCTGATGTTTAGTCTGATCCTCACTGAATGGGACTCCCTCACGCTGAGAAGGTGCTCAACGATTAACTTTATTTATATATTTACTATTCAGATATGGCATGTTCTCACATCTCTTTATTTTCATGTTAATCATGTTGTGGATCTTCTCCACCCACCTCCCATTTCCTTTGGTACATTTGTTCTGTAGCTATTTGTGTAGAAACCAAGCAATTTCTGCTCCACCTGCTCATAAACACAATGAGAGAGAGAACACAGTGTTACAGCACAGCCACTGCCTTAGCAACAGATTACAGCATCCCTGGGAAGGAACAGGGACCTTCTGGAGAGGAGGAGTGCCCTTCATCTCCCTGAAAAGCTACCACAGGCAAGTTCTGCCTTTAATTATATTCCCAGCCAGCCCCCCCTTAGCTTTAAGCAATCAGTGGTTGTAAAGAAAGAACATAAAAGCTGAGCAGAGTTTGCTCCTCGCACTCAGGAAAGCCAAAGTGGGGCTGCTGAAAGCTTGTGAGCAGACTGGCTCCCACAGAACATGCAGACACATATTTGAGCACTCACTCATGGCTGGTGTAAATAATTCATTCTGCTGAGATCCCAACCCCCTGGTAGCTCCATGTCTGGCAGGACAGCTCTCCTAGGGATGTACAAAAGGCAAGTAAAGCACAGCCCACAGCCCTTGGCTGTCAGACTCCAAGCAGCTCATAGATCTGGAACTGAAGTCAGGAGCCCTCCACCCTACAGAGAGCTCTGAGAAGCTCCAGCCCCAAGTTCCTGGCCATGATGGGATGGGCAAGGGCTGGTCTGGCAGAGGATTCTGACAGCCAGGCCACCCTCGCTGTGTCCTGCCAGGAAAGCAATCATGGCTTGATGGACCCGTGATCTCAGTGCCACCTTAAGGTATTTTTAGAAAGGCAAATATTTGTGTGGAGGCAAAGCTATTTGATTTTAGCCTTCTCCCAGTCCATCTCAGGAGGCCACACATTTTTGACTGCGAGCTCTCCAGCAGCAAGGGTGATGTTCCTGTGTTTGCATTAACACAGCCCTGACCCTGGAAGAGCTCTGCAGGCAGAACAGAGGCAGCAGATACTACTGACTACAGTAACAACTTACAGAAGGGAAGAAGGATCACCTACATTGATTTGTTACAAGGATGAGATTTGGGCAGCTTGACCTATAAGGGAGATACAAGTCAGAGAACCATCTTCCACCTTGGATTCCAGAGCCCTGAACTGACAACAAGGGAACGATGATATAATGGTGGGTTATATAAAAGGTCAGTAGTGACATATAACAAAAAACAGACAAAAAAAAATCTTCTTTTTCATTGTCTGGGGATTAGCTATTTCATTAAGCTGTCTGCCCATATTAGAGAATTAAGCCTATTATCTGTTGAAGGATTTCGATGCCAAAAAAAAGAGGTCTGGGCTTAGAGCTCATCTAATCATTTTATGCCTGGAAATATAAAGCAAAACATGGAAGAGGTAAGAGGAAATACAGAAAACCTCTGGCCTGAAGGCAAGAGTGAAAAGGTTGTGGGAGAGCAGTAAACTTGTATGCAGAAGGTGTTTAGTGCTCTCACTCGGTATCTGACTCAACACAGGGGCCCTGAAGCTGCAAAGACACAAGCAAAGGCTTTCTGAACTCTGGCCACGACACTTTCTATGCTCACCTGAGGCTGCAGCCCCTTCACCTGCCAGCAGTGACAGAGACTGGGACCCCTCACCAAGGCCTCGGGGACATCCTCACGAAGCATCCCCAGCAGCCCCGGTTTGGGCAGTGCCAGGCCCAGTCTGGGCAGTGCCAGCCCTGGTTTGGGCAGTGCCCCTGTCCCCGGGCTGTGAGTGGCACGCAGCCGGCTCGCAGGGTCTGTCTCCCGAGGAGGGAGGTGTCACCCGGGCGAGGATTTGCACGGGCAGCCCACGGAACGCAGCGAGTGCCATGGTGCTGGAGGAAGTCCCTCCTCTGACGCACTGACACCACCTGTCTCTTTACTCCTGATGGCATCTGCTGGCATTTTTTATGTGCCAAGGCATTAATATCAGAACGGAGCAGGGGAGGCAGATACCCAGTTCTTGGGGACCTGGAGTGGCAAAAGCACCTCCGCTGTGCTGGGTCAGGGGGTGGGGCTGCCCACGGGCATCACCCCTGGGAGCAGAACACACCAGGTCGTGTGTTTGTCTCCTCTGTTTGAGGTGCCACTTAAAAAGAAAAAAAAAAAAAGATTAAAATGCTTTGCCAGGGAAGAAGACAAATTATCTTAAAAATAATAAAGACTTTAGTCCCAGCATCAGGTACCAGATGGGTCGTAGAGCAATCCTTGACTTGTCCCCAAGAAAGGTAAAGCAGACAAGCTTTGCTGACATTGCTCAGTCAGCCATGAGGCACCACCAAGAAGAGGCAGATGGTCATTCCATCTCTGAAGCTATCTGCTCCTCGGCCTCTGCTGGGAATATATGCTGAGGTGCCAATTACCAGCACTTTGAGTAGTGCCTTTTGTGATCCAGCCATTAATTTAATCCTGTACCAAGATCTATAAAACTCGCCTCACAAAGAATGGCAAAGAAGGCAGGATACCAACAGGTTTTGATAAACATCCAAAATAAATAGCTATAAAACCCAGCCAAAGGCATCAAAGATAAATCAAGAGAAAAAAAGTGGAACAAATTGGTGCCATGTTGCTGACAAGCAGCTCCACTGAAGATCATACGAGTCTCCTTTTAATAAGAGGAAACAGTTCAGAAACCCCTAATGAACCTCTAACCAGAGAAAATAATGTGAAGAGACAAGTGCATTCTCCCTCCCACAAAACACCATTGAGAAGAGGGAATGCTTTTCAGTCAGGACAATCAGCACCAGGTAGAGCCTGCACTGCCCCTCCCCGAGTATATTTTACAGATCAGTGCAAGAGTGCAGCCCCCAGTGCTGTCAATATGGTTCCTTTCAAAAGGCACTAAAGTTTGCAAAAGATTAATGAAAGGATCCCAAACACACCTCCCATTCTGGTGCCACCTGTCAAGCCTGTCCTTGTGTGAAGCTGCTGAATAAGTCAGCAGTGCCTGGCTCCCCCTGGCAGGGAGGCACATTGCAGTGTGCTGAGCTCTGGGAGCTGGGGCTGCCTCCCAACAGCCTGGGCACCGAGCGCTTCCAGCACTGCCATCCTCGGGACAGCCCCTGCAGTTCCATGAGGGCTTTGGCACGGGGGCTGGACCAGCAGAGTGCAGAAAATCCTCCTGGGCCTCTCCTGGGGACACCCTGTCTCTGCACGTGGGGGTGTCCCTCTCTCTGGGGGATCCATCACGAAGGATGATCTGAAGGAATAGGTGTTAGATGACCTGTGTGCAGTAAGATGAGGGTGTGGCTCCTCTCTGGCGTGATCAGAAGGTGCAGGGCAGGGTGAGAGCCAGCAGTGCTGCTGTGCCCTCACTGCTGACCGTGCTTTGGGGCTCAGGGGGGTGCACAGGACAGGTTTAGTAGCAGGTACAACGAGACTGCCCCAGTGGGGTGCGATTCAACTGATGGACCAGGATGAGGGCTCATGATAAGGAGAAAGAATCTAAACCCCAGTGCTCTGGGATTTTCATTATCTATTTAAAGAGCAAATAATGGCAAATAGCAGCCTGTCTCCTATTATGTTTTACATCATGTTTAATCTCACAGGACAAGCAACGATGCTTGGGAAGATGCAAACATTTCAGCTCCTGTGCAGTGTGGCCATCTGAACACACACTGGGGGTTCTTGTCAGGTTTTACAGACCACACTGAAGTCTCTGTCCCCAAATGTCAGCTGTGCTTGATGTTATTATGATAGCATGTCAAACAGTTTTACCTGCCTGCCATGACAAATGCCCAGTGATAACTGAAAATGAAATGGCAATGCTGGTTCATGTATGAGGTATTCTCCCATAAATGGTGAAGAAAGAAGAAAGCAGATTTACTGGTCAAGATTTTTCTCTCACTCATTCCAGGCATCAAGAAAGTAATAATGTCATGACTGGAGAGCCTACTGTGATGGAGGGAGGGGTACAATCATATTAAAGTTCAGAGAGGCATAAGCATTCAGAAATACAGAGGGCACAGTGATGGAAAAATATTTGCAAGGAGAGTGGAGGAGAAAACCAACTTCATCTACTGAGTTATCAAACCCAGAGTGGCCATTAGCAGTGTAATAGGAAAATCAAGTTGCTTTACAAAACAGCATAAATTCAGTCTGAACAGGACTCTGTAACTTCTGCAAAGACACAGGGAATATATTAATTAATGGCTTTAGTCATAGCACTGTTGTTGGTAGAAGATGTTGAGACAAATGTGTAAACAGAGGAGCCTTGGGAATGTCACAGTAATTTAAAGTACATAAACCTTCAAAGCACTGCCTGTGATAGAGTGATACATTGTCTTATAATTGGGCAATTGCTTTCATTCCATGATATAATTAGCAGACAATTATGGTTATGTGAAAAATCGCTCCATCTCCCTCCCTTCCAATTTGTGCTGTTTAATCCAAGCAGAGAATGTCTCTTTTTTGCTGTTACCAGTGGGTAACTCCATCCCCTCTGCCCAGCTGCAATGGCAGAGCCTCTTGCCTGACTGATGTAAGGGTCAAACATTCAGGAGGGGAACTGAAATCAAGCTATTTGGATAAAATATTTGCTCTTAATACTTCTTCCTTTCATCCTAAAAAGATACCCACTGCTGCCACAGCCTGAAGTTCAGCACAAGCCCTGCAATCAATGAGGCCAAAGCTGCAGCAGAGTTCAGATGCCCCCCGTGCCTGTGCTCTGGCCAAGGCTGTGCCAAGGAGCCAGTTTTGGCTGCAGCCCCTTTCTCTGAGGGCCAGGGTTCAGACACAGAATCCCGGGATCACTGAGGATGGCAAAGACCTCCCAGGTCACCCAGTGCAGCCTGTGAGCACCAGAACACTGAGTGCCACATCTCTGCAAGGTCATCTTCCCTGCAGGATGCAAATGCTTTGGTAGCCCTTGTGCAAAGCGTGGTTTCAAACCCTCGAGCTCTGCCCGAGCTGCAGCGCCTGCGTTAGACCCTCGTTCCTGCTCTTGTTCTGTCGTGTCTGGAGATAAGTTGTCTCTGCTCTTGACTCACTCCCTCAGAACGTGCTCCTGGCTGAGGTTTGCTGTGTGTCCCTGTGCCCAACAGAGGCTCAGGGCTCTCTGCACGCTTGGAGAGCACACGGTGCAGGAAACAATCCGGGGCTGTACCGGAGTTACCATCATTTCCTGCAGCTGGGAGTCCTTCCCTGCACGGGACTCACCCCTGCAACTGCCTCGGGAGGAGTTCTTATCTTTAGCAGAGCTGTCTGGGTTAGCTTCAGCAAGATCTGAAAGCACAGAATTCCTGGGGTGCCTGTTTGTACCCCAGAAGAGATCAGTGCTGCTCGTGGACACACACGCGCCTTCCCCCTCAGCGCACTATCCACAGATATTCCCCAGGCTGCCCCTTCTCCCTGCCAACACAGGTACCCATCACTGGATGCTCCTTCCTTCCCAGAGCAGTCACTTCCCACGTGTACCCATAAAGAGGGGCAGGCACGTACAGAAATTTAAGAGGGAGGGGGGGAAAATGCATTTCAGATGGAAAAGAACAACAGCAACAACCACCTCTCACACTCTCTGTGCTCACTCCCGTGGGAGACATTTATCCATGGGAAAAGCTTTACAAATTCTAAGTAAACGAAAAAAAAAAATTATATTTTCATAACATTTGGGAGGAAATGCATCTTAATGGAAAATAGCTAGAGAAAAATAATAGCAGCTAGTGAGCTGAAGGAACTATATTCTCCCTGACATGCAACAACAATAGGAGCTAATGCGAGTCATTTGCAGAAGGAAAAGTGAATAGCTGTGGCATATTTGCAAAGAATATATGGCAGTTTACCAAAGGCAAAGCTCCAAGGAATACCAGCTGGGACATAAGAAGGGAGCTATCAAAGGAGGAGGGAGGTATAACGGCATCATGGGATGGCTGGCACCGCTTCCTCAAAGCGCTTCGTGGAATGAGGCAGAGCTGGGGAACCAAGGTGGGGGTGTCACTCACGGTGGCTCGTGGCAGGGGGCCAAGGAAGGCACCAAAAACACACACGTGGGGGTTTGTAGCGTGTCTCCAGTTGGCAAATTTACCAGCTATTAAAGCCGAGTCGTGAATTAGATTTTATTAATGACTAGTCTCCTGTTTTGATCAGAAAACATTTACTTCAAATAGGATTTAAAAATCAAACCCTCGTAATTAGAACACTTGCCATTTGTGGAAAATGACACCCTACTGACATTGACCTTATTATCTGAAGCCCAGGATAGCCCATTGGTTTGTGCCCCAGCCTGGCACCTCAGCAACACAGAGTCTGGGGAATGAGGAGGCCCCCAAAATGCCACAGTAACATCCCATTTATCTGGATGCTTCCAAAAAGCTGATTTCCACGTTTGGATATGTCTAAGTGAGGAAGCTGCCTCTGCAGCAGAAGCAAAAGTGCATCCTAAATTTTGAAAAACAAAGGTGGATAAACTCATTTCTAGCTGAATGCAGATTTGAAGCAACGTGAAACAAACTGTGTGTGATCTCCACATCCCAAATAGCACTAATTTTCAATTCCTCAGTATTTTGTTTTCTCCATGAGACAACTATAGCAGGTATTAATAATTTAGACTTTGAAAAGGGAGCTGTCTGGATTTGCAAGCGAAATTTCTCACTCATTTATGCACAAGGTAAAATTGGGACAGAATATTGGGTAACAGTTCACAGCCAGGTGATTCCAACTTCAGCTTCTCTCCGAAGCGAATGGGCTGTCCCAGTGGACAGAAGAGCTCCTGAACTCCTGCCTGTGTTCCTGGAGGCCAGTTTGTCCAGGTTTGATGGAGCACCTGCAAAGTGAGAAGGTGCTGGAGGACAGGTCTGAGGGGCTGGTGCCCCCCCTAAATTGAATTTAGGGGCAGGAATGAGCTGTGTGACAGTCGATCCACTGCAGCTCCTCCTCAGAGCAGCACAGAGCCTGGCCCAGGGACAGCAGCTGCCAAAACTCAAATTATGACACACTCAAATCCACTTCCAGAAGTACTGAGGGCCTGGGTTTTATTCTCCAGGATATTAGTGACAGTGTATTTTGTCACTTCTTAAAGAACATTTGGCTGCAGCTCTAGGATTCCTCTTTTTTTAGGATTTCACTAAGGGGCTCAAAAATTGCAACAAATAGCTTGGAAAAGACAAAGAAGAATCCTGTCATTTTGTAGCTATGGTGCAGTTCAGTGCAATGTGATAGTTGGTCTCCTGGAAATCATTCCTCAAGTTCGTACTGTGATATAGCGTGATATAAATCTGAGCCAACCATACAGTTCCCATTCCAGTGTGCTGCCATCAACTGGTACGTTAATCCCATTAAAATCAGCTTCTTGGGAAGAACAGAAGTTGCACTGGTGGGGGGAGAAAGGAGGGGGTAAGTTTCTAAGTGTTGGTAGAACCCACTTCCCACTCCCATCCCCAGCTCTCTAAATTACAGATCCAAGATCTGTGTTCGAATTACTGACAAGGTTACCAGCTGGAACTTTACACTCAATTCAATTATTTTATATTGTACCTTCAGGCTCCATTCCAGAGTGACTCTTAAAGAATAATCAGACTTATTCAATAGGCAATCAAAATGAAATTACTTTGTGTAAGTACAACAAGGTTACACACTTGGTGCAGTCTGTAAGTTATGTGCTGCTGGTTTCCAGGGCTCTAAGATTTTTACTCTGATTCTCTGTGATGTGCAGGAAAGAATCTCCTCACAGCTTCAGCTTGACCTTTTTACTGTCTCTACCACACCTTGGATAAATGGGGAGAAGCCAACAGTGCAAACAAATTACAAAGCAGTTGAAAGTGGTGCTTTATACTGGAACTACTCCCAAACTACCCAACCAAACCCCACACTGTGTCCTCACATCCAGCCCCATCAGACCTTTGGATGCACAGAGCTGGTGACACACACACCTTCTCCTCTGCATGAACAGCCCAGAGTGTGAGATCCACCCTGGAGGGAGACACAGCCTCAGAGAGCTCCTGTCCTTCTGTCCTTCTGTCCTTCTGTCCCAGGAATTCGCTGCCTGGCTCAGGTGGCTCCACTTGGAGACGACACCAACCCAAATCCCGCGGTCTGACTTGAGCCCCACTGAACCTGAGAAGGTGGGAGTGTATCCCGAGTTTAAACGGCATCCCTGGGGATGTCTGAGCCGAGAGCGCCCGGGGAGCCAAAGCCTGCAGGAAATGGTCAGGAATTTCAGCCCAGGAGCTTTGTGGGATCGCACTCAGTGGTCCTGCAGCTTTCCTTCCAGGAATGTAAACAGCTCTCCCTGCAATGTCTCTGTTATGTCTCTGCTCCGTTACAATTTCCTGACCAGGGCAGCTGCCAAGAGCCCGGGAATGGAGCCATTGGGAGGAGCAGCTCCATCCCTGGGATCTGAGCAGGCTCTGGGAGCCCAGGATCACCAACCCTGCTGGAGACACAACGAGGGCATTTCGTTATTCCCACCCCAATTTCTGCAAAGTCTGTGACGTTGGACTCTCAGGCCCTCAAGGTGACTCTTGAAGACAGTCAGAGACTCCTCCAGGTGAGACGGAGCATCCCTGTGGATGCACCGAGTCCTTTATTCCCGTGGGAGAGGCTGCTGGCCCAGCCTTGCCCCCTGCACTGCCCACAGCTCTGGGCAAGGAGCAGATCTGCTTTGCTGGGCTGGCACAGGTAGGTGGGTGCACAGTGTTTGGCTCTACATTCCCTTTCATCGTTTTCAATTGCACAAAAGGGATGTAAGAAATTGGTAATAAAAAGGAGAATTTATATTAGGAGTGGTGTTTTGCATTTAATTTGACTAAAAAATAGGACTACACAAAATATGGTGTAAAAATTGCTCTTCATTTGTGGATTAGTGAGATTAGAGGTCTGAATTTTTGAGAGTTTAAATGCACTGTAAAATTACAATATAACATTTGATTAAATCCACAAAGCTTTACTAAAGCTCTCACAGCACTGAGACACAACTATTGCCTTGGAAGGCCCCAGGATGTGCAAACCCAGAGCTTGATGTGGTTATTACTTCCAACTAAACTACAAGGATAATGACAAATTATTAATTGTGTACCATTTTGATAAAAAATCATTAATCTGACTTTGACAGTGGCCATAAATAGGCTGAGCAGTTTTCAAAGACTTTGCCTGTCCTCCTACACAGTGCTTTCCTTCATGACAGCAGCTGAAAAAAACAAACTCATCTTCTTAATACATTTAGGGTTTGGAAATGCATTTTCAATGAAGTAACTCATCCTTCCTCCTGGGCCACTGGTAATCAAGTTTCCTGGCAGTGGAAGATCCCCTTTTCCAGCCAGCTGGTTGCCTGATGAGCGGTGGAGGACGGTGGGTCGGTGAGCTGGAGGATCTTGGTCTGAGGGGAGGGAAGAGGCTTTGCTGGGGCTGATACTGCAGAGGTTTGGCCGAGGTGAGGCCAAAGGGGGAAGCAGCCACACCATCAGCTGCTCCCCTGTTTGCAATGCAGCTGGGAGGGAGAAGGGAAAAACCACCTTGGAGCACTCGACTGAATGGAAAGAAGAGACAAAAGTAGAGAATAATGACCAAAACTGGCTGGAGTAAAACATCCCACGGTCTTCATTCTTGTCTCCAGTTTGTTGTTCCTTCCTTGGCCTCACCAGGTTTATTCCAGCTTTACAGCACTTGGAGAAGTTGCTCTGGCTCTCCTCGTTTTCCATTTGATACAAATTCAAATCAGTTCTCTGTCCTCTTTCACCAAATCACTTGGCTGCTTGTTCTGACTGTAACCCTGACTAAAGACAGGCAGGAACTAGAGCTGAAAGCTCGTTCTCCTTAGAGACCTCACTTCTCTCTGTTAGCAGCTCTCTCAGAACTCAATCCTTTGCCATTTAGCCACCTCCACAAAACAAGAAGTTAATGGCAACAACTTTTAAAATTGTGGATTTTATGATTTTATGTATGCAAGCTGATGTAGCAGGAGAATAGCAACAAATGAGAAACGGCAATTAACACTCCCGGAGTAAAGCCTGTTATTTCTCCTGTTCCTCAGCCCTTCTCTCACAAAATGCTTTCAGAAAGAAGGCAGCTGATTCTAGCAAGCAAGAATACACATTTCAGAATTCCACTCCATTGCTTTTCCAAAAACAAAAATATGTAGGAAGAACATTTCAGTATAACTAATTAGCAGGCTCTGTGTCCTCATCGTTAAATCAAGGGACATCTCTAAAAGACTCCTCATCCAAGTCTACTTCAGGTAATAAAATGACAATATTTAAAAGGTTAAATTGCTATTTTTTCCCCCCACTAAATCAGAATCAAAATTATTCTGGAAAATGAGCACATGTTCCTAGGGAACATAATTCTCTGGAACTGTTTCCTTCCACAGGAGTGGTAGAAGAGATTTCTTTTCCTGTGTGTGCTGCCTAACTCGTACCCTCCTGCCCTGGCAGGGGCTGAGGGCTCCCTTTGCTCTTCAGTCATCTTTGGCTGCTCACACAGGCCCACCATGTACAGAGAGTTTTGACAAGACCCAGAGAAGCTTCGTTGTTGTGGGAGTTCCTCCAAATCAATTATTTGGAAATTTCAAACCTTTTGAAACTTGTCCATCATTAATCTCTGAGATAACACGGCATGGAATAATATCTGCTCCTCGTAGATCACACAAACAGGGGAAACATCTGTGGCCGTGTGCCTGAATGGTCTTTGTTCACCGCTGCTTTGAACAGAGCTAGGAACACATTTGGGTAGGAAAGAAGAGCTTAGTTTAATGAAAAAGAAAATCTTTGGTAATGCAGAGAATCTCTGTAAACTCCAAGTCACTGGAGAGTTCTGGGGCCATTGGTGTTTGCCATCCACAGAGCCAGATCCTCGTGTCTGTGTGCAGTTCAGCCGTGCTGCCATGGGCAGGCCAGCCACCAGCTGCTCAGAAATCCTCATTCCTCTGCAAATTAGTTCACCTCATTCCGTGGCCAAATCACTCAGTTGTCAATTCCCCCTTTGGCCTTTGCAGTTAATGGGATCTGCTCTTCGTTGCTCTGCAGGGATTTCTTACTCCCATTATGAAAGAGAAAACCCCTCTCTCAGTTCAAGTGGAATTCATTTTCCTAAATATACAACCACAAGTTGCCTCCTTTTGTTTTAGAGTAGTAAATTGGGGAGTGTTTTGCGTTGATTATGAATGAGAGATGCCTTTAAAACTTGGAATGAAAAATGTGCTGCTTTTCATTCAAGTGCATCCTGAAATGAAACACCTCCTGGATTTTGCTCAGTATTTTCTCTGTTTACCTCTCCCCTCTATATGCAGGGTTAAAAAGGTGGTTTTAACCCTGGATATTCCACAGCTAGAAAGTGCAAATGCAGGTTTACAGGCATTTGTAGCGGGGCAAAGAGCAGACCTGCAGTGAATCCCCCTCCCATGGCCTGGGCTGAGCCCAGAGCACCACCAAGACAAACACCTTGAGGGAGCCACTTCAAAGTATTGAGAGAGCCACTGACACAGGTTCCTTCTCCTCGCCTCTGTTGAGAAGCTCTGCCACAAGAGACCCATCCCTTTTAAACTTTAAACACGTGCTTTTGAGCTCCTTCACGGGCTGGGCCCGATGCTCCATCCAGGCCTCCTGCCATGTCCCTCTTGTAGTTTATGGGAACCTCCAGGGCTGGCTTTAATCTGCTTTCCCAGAGTGCCTGCTCTCCAAAATGCATGTACCAGGGAGAAGGGGAAGGAAAGAGAGACAAGAAATCAAAGCACAAGGAGAATGCTCATCTCACTGTCAGGCCTCAGCCCTTCACCCCAGGTGCTGCACTGGGGGGACCGTTTTCCCTCTGGATTGCGTAAATGAGGAAGCTGTTCCCTCCGTGGTCCTGGAAAGACATATGTGCTTCATTATCTGGATTCCTTGTATTGTTTCAGCTTGTCGTTGCTGGCTGGGAACACGCAGCCTTGAGCTGTTCCCATTTTTAAAATGCACTTTTTTCTGCCCCGGATTCTTGCCAAGTGGAGATTTAAGTGCACTATTACTTTTATAGAAGACTATTAAGAGTTATTAGATCCCATTAGAGCAGACTATGCTCTTTAAAAAAAAAAAAAAAAAAAAAAGAATCCTTTCCTTTATTTTTTAACAACCATTTATACTCATTTAAATCTGACAGAATGTTTGTATCAATGCAAACACAGTTAATTATATCTTAGATCTGTGAGAACCTTTCTTGTTTATTTTTTTTTTTTAATGTTTTACTAGTCTCCCCTAAAGACTGTGTTTTACTTGTGTGGCTTTAAGGCAAGTCTGAACCATCATGGGTGCGAGGTGCACTGGGTGTTCTGGCATGGATGGCACAAGAAGAGTTGGAGAGAAGTGATGGAAACTGAATCCCAGCACGATCCCTATCCAAGTTCTCCCCAGGGCCAGGTGAATCCTCGGCTCACCGACACTAAAACATCAATCCTTGTATCAGTAGAAGTGGGATCAGACCCTCCATTGCAGGGAAATGTGACCTGATGTTACTGGGAGGAACCACCACCAGTAAGAACTGCACAAATCCCCCTTCCTGGGTGGTGGTGCTGTTGTAAAGGCAGGATTAATGCTTGGATTAATTGCTTGTCCCTTCCAAGTTTCCTTCATGCCTCCTCCTTTCTTTGCAGTTTACACCCAGTTCTCCAGATTTCTCCGCATTACTTCTTTGTCTCAAGCCAATTTCCAATGAAATGAGTCAAAAATGTCTCAAAGGAGTAAAGAATTAGATGTGCTGACACTGTGTTTTCTGAGAGCCGTCTGGGAGATGAGCTCTGACGTTCTCCCTTCCCTTATGGCAGCATTTGCTGTGTGGAACATTCTCAGTAGCCCGGCCCTGTGGGTTTGATCTGCTTAAACTCTAATTTGTATAACCCACTTTGGGAAGAATGATATGTCTTCCTGGAAAACATTCCATTTCCCTTCCCATCCCTTCCCTTCTCGAAGACACACTGTGAGGAGATGACTAAATGCTGCCACAGGAGGGAGAAAAACAAACAGGAAAGAATTAAAAGGGCCTCGGATAGAGCATCAATTATTCAGCTTTTCCCCTCCCTGGACTCCCCTGCAGCCAGCACATGCACAGCACCTCCCTCTGGAGGAGCCTTTGGCAGGAGCAGCAGATCCATTAATGCTCCATCACTTGGCCAGGAGGAGGATCCTCCCTGCAGAAAACTTTGCAGGAACTTTCGCTGCAGAGGAGGGAGAAAGTGGGAGGGGGAAAACATCCTGGTTCTGTGAGGAATCGTGTTTGAAGTGGCTTCTCAGAGCAGAAAGCAAGGCCAGGATTAGCAGTAACTGTTGCAAAGTGTGTATGCTCCTGGACCTGAAGAGTTGGTGCAGGAAAAAACATGGTTCTGGTTTTGATTTCATTTCCAAGATTGGCTTAGCAAACCAACCAGCCACGTGAAACAGCACAGAGCACAGATTTGTTTGGCTTTTTTCATTGGTACTCTTAAGACATGCTCTGAGGAAGGCACAGTAGTTCTGTCTTGCCTCAACTTGGGCCTGTCTTAACCTGGTCCTTTCTACTTGGGTTTTAAAGCCCTTTGGTTTTGTCTAGACCAGGGAAAAAGGTATTTCTTTCCAGAACTACAGCTCAGCTGAACTTGTGTAACCAAACACTTGGACAGCACTGGGATCACGGTTGAGCAGCTTTAGCTCACTTCCAGAGCTGGAATAGAACTGAACCAGGTCAACTGAACCAACTCCTTCAACTTTTTCCCTAAGTAGTCAGGCTTTGGAAGTTTGCTATGAAAGCCTTGGGAGACTTCTGAGCACGGATCAGGCTGAGCATTCCCAGGTTCCTTCCACCTGGTCCACCCATAAGAACAGGAGAAGGGAAGCTCCACCATAGTGGACCATTCAACCTTAACCTACCCTTCAATCTGCCTTGAAATTTGGCTTCTATTTGGCATTTGGGCATGGCCTGGCTGCAAAGCCATGGAGGAAGTGATAATATTTTTCTAGGTTAATAAAAATATAGTGGTAACAGGGCTGAGACCCACTTGACTTGTGCTCTGCTGGAGTCCTGGGTGAGGGACTCATTCCATTCTTCCCCCAAGGAGGGACAATGCCATAGGATTAACCTTCCCCCTGCTGCTCTTTTTTGTTTTGAAATCTTCTTTCAGAAAATGTATAAAGTAGATGATAAATTATTCTTCCTACGCCAGGAATTTTCCATTTTGAGTTTTATCAGTTGCTGGGTTTTGGCACCATTAAACTGTTAAGGATGAATTTAAAAGTAATTGAGAATCTGGCTCCCTGGATTGTAGTTCGGGGCTTTCCTGCAGAACAGGAAAGGTTTGGTGTTCAGGAAAGCTCTTTGATTTTTGATGAAGCTCAGGAGTGTCTGTTGTCCTTGCAGATAACCAACTTTACCTGGGCACTGATTGTCTTTCCTCTCTGCGCTCTGTGGGTTTTCCAGGAAGGCTGACAAGTTTCAGAAAGGCAGAGAAGAATTACCATAACATGGAAAACAGTTGGAGAAGGAAACCAGCAAGGAGCCCTCAGCATTCTGCTGAAGATCCTGCAGCTGATGTCAGGAAGCAAAGGGCTGTTAATCAGAGGACATGTAGCAACCTAGCTGGAAAGCTGTTGGAGGGGAAACAGAGCAAGGATTTAGCACAGAGGTCAAGAATTAGATTTGGGAGAGTCACAAGACCCGGAAAGAATGATGGATGAAGTGGAAAGCGATTTAAAAAATGTTTATTTTATATTCTATCAGGGTCTGGAAGTGAATACATCACAGTGAGATGGTGTGCGTGCAGATGACAAGGAAATGGGGTTTGCTTCAGAAAAGATTAAAGAACTATCATCTAATATCAGACCACAGGAAGACAAAACAAGCTATTACAGAAATCCAGCAGGGAAATACCCTGGCTCTGAGGCAGGTCCCACTGCTGTCCTCTGTCCCCCAGACTGAACAGGATGGATTTTTAAAGGGTTTACGCTTCATCCTCTTTACTTTCCTGACTGGTCTGTGTGAGCTGAAAGGAACACCATCTGGACAGGTCAGTGTAGCAGCAGTGGTAGTTTACAGAAGCTGGAACAAATATTGGAATTATAGTTGTTCTTTTTTTCCAAGGAAAGGAGAGGAATGGAAATGGAAAAATGTCAGTGAAAAAAAAACCCCATGCAGGGCCCAAACTTCAGATCTGAGGAAGTCTGCAATGGAGAATGGAGTTGAGACAGCTGTGCTGAGCCTTACCTAACCTGGGCTGACCAAGGCACTTCCATGAGGTCATTCCATGAGCCTGTTGCTCCAGCCCTTGCTCCTGACACCTATTAAATCTCCAGCACTGCAGTTTGGGGTTGTCAGGGTAGCACTGCATGGGACACAACACAGTCCATGTGCATGTGGGCAACGACACAGACCCTGCCCTGAAGCAATTTGTTCTTTCCTTGCCTGTCTTTTCAGGATATTTCATTCCATGCACATTTTAGGATTGGTTTAGAGAACCAAAGGAATGATTCACAGTGAAAGTAGGAAAGCTGGTGTCAGGGCTTGGGTCTACACTTCTCCTTGCAGGAAATATCCCTCTTGATTTCAAAAGAATAGAGAAAGGATTCATTCATATTCACAATAGCCACAAGATCTTGAAAGTTTTTGGTGTCTTGTTCCAAAGGAACCCACAGTTACCTGCTCTGCATTTGCACTGTAGATAACAAAGACCTTACACAACATTTTATGTTGATTGTCCTCAAAGAAGTTTTCTTTGGGACATCCTCTGAATATCTCTCAATGTCCCTCATTTCTAGCCCTCAAGAGAACAGTTTCCCACTCCCTTCTGTTTGGTCCTGCCCACAAACCTGAGCTCAGTGTGGAGCACCTGTCCCACACCCTCCTTTGGGATTGCCACCAATCCCAAAGTCCGTGCCCAGGAACTGCATCCTGGTACCTCGTGTGGCTGGAGGAGCAGAGGGGCATCCTGCAGTGTCCTTCCTCACAAAGGTCAATCATTTTGAGTAAGTCTTTTATTGAAGTAAAACCTGACTGGCAACTAAGAGACTGGCTAATAAGTTGCTCCTCACTTCCACCAGGAGCCTGGAAGTGCAGGACAGAATCCAGGGAAGATTTTCTGGAAAACGAAGAGAGGCCCAGTAAAGTCTCTAAGCCTGGGCAAGTCAACAAACTGTCACAGTTGCCCAGAAGGAATTGGCTTGTCTTAGATAAACTTACAAAAGGCCCTGAAAAAACAGAACTTTTTTAAATGGCAGAGATTAATTTTCTGACTTCAAAGAGGTATTAATGCAGAGTTTGGCTGAGGTTTCCTGTGCAAGCAGTTTCCCCCCGAGCAATGATTTCAGAATCCGCCTTGTTTCAAGGCTGGCATTTGCTGCAGCTGCAGACCTGGAGTATTTTCGATCCCCTCTGAGTGCTGGAACAGTATCCAACAATTAAACCACAACCCAAAAACAATCAAACATCTGTTTGGAGGCTGCTCAGTGACTGACGTTCTCCTGCCAGCAAAAACACTGGAGCTGCTGAGTGATTCCTGTCTTGTGTGTGTGGATGTGCTGCCTGTGTGGGGTTTTGTTCTTCCCAGCACTGAGACTGTGTGTGTGTAAATATGCTGAAGAGCATTTTTACTGCAGTGTATGGATGTGCCCACAGAGTTTATTTGTGGAAGTATTTTTTGTTGATATGAGCACACGTGTTTGAGTATCAGCTTGAGACTGGTGTGTGCTGGAGGTGGCTTTGGAGGAAGCAAAGGAGGACGAGGACTGTGAGCCTGGGCTCAGGTGAGTGTTCATGGAATGCTCTCTGCTGGGGTACATTTATTTACAGGTATCTACTTGTTTTTATTCTGGGCCAAAGTTAGCATTGTGGCTGCTTGTAGTTTCAGGTAGAGACAAGTATTTTGGAGAGCGGACATGTGTGTGTGGAGTGGCCATGTATGTGCACATGCAGGAGTGGGTTTGTGCTTTCTGATGCGTTCTGCACCTGATCTTTGAGTTCTGCCATCGAGCTGATCAGCTCCTCAGGCCAGAGGAGTTGATGTCCTTCTCTGCAGGCCCAGGGAGAGGATCTCAGACTGCTGGCAGCACTTCAGAACTGGGGTCAAGGGAAGAACCAGGTCTGGCCCTGATGGCATCTCAGACTCTCTACATCAAACCCCCCGATTTCAAGTGCTCTTGGAACTACAGCAGAGGCTCTGGGGATGATTCGACTCCAGGGCTTTGGGAACGGGAATGGGGTAATGAACTCAGGTCTGTCTGCTTGGAGGACAAATTCCTCTCCCTCCCAAAAGCACTTCCAGACTCCATGCAGGTAGCTGCCTTTGTCCTATTTTATTTATAGCCTTCAAATAACCACGGGCTGTTGAAAGCACCACGCAAATGGCATTTATTCCCAACAGGAACTCCCACCCTATAAAACAGACCAGCCTTTGGAAATGGCAATTGTTCCCACTCCCAGCCCAGTGACAGCTTGTGCTGCTCCTCCCAGCTCCCCCCGAGCTGTCCAGGCTGCTCTCTGCCATTTGTGGGGGCTCTCCGTCCCTGAGTCACTGCCGTGGGTGCAGGAGGGACCATCAGCACCTCGAGTGACAGACTCTGGGCCACCCACGGCCTGTATTTCGGGAGCATTCCGCTGTCTGGGAGAGAGCAGCTGGAGGTTTGTGCTTGAGCCCAGTTCTCAAATATCCTCTCGCTGAAGCATAAGAACAGGCTGTTACAGGAAAGAAGGATTTGATGATCTTCCCACCGTGAGCCCCACAGCTTAACTTATTGCTCTAATCACCTATTCCTTTGTACCAGCACTATTTTCCTTTTCACCAGCTTAAGCTGAAGGAGAAAGTTCACTGGGAAACAGCTTTGCCTCAGAAATCAGCAGCAGTTCTGCCGCTCCCAGAGCACAGAGGGCAGCAGGAAGGCACAGGGAATTGGTAGTTTCTGTCGTGGCTGCTGCCCAGGGGCTGGAGAACTCAACCCCAAATTTATCTTTGCTCACCAACATTTTCTCATGGGGCCAGGATGTACTGTGGGGGAGAGAGGTTCATGCAACACCCCATTTCCCCCTGAGGGACTCCTGAGCTCAGGGGAGTTACAGAAGGACACTCATGCACCCCCCACTGCTGCCTGCAGAGAAGGCACGTGCTGTCCCACTCCTCCTTTTCCCAACACGAGACCCCTCCCCAGGGTCTAAGGTAATGATCCTGACAAAAGGCCCTTCCTCAGCATTAGCAGCTGCTCAGCTTCTAACTCTTGGTTTCCCACAAACTCCAGCTCCAGAAAAATATGAAGTGCAACTTTAGGAAGCTCTCAGCTGTCTCCCACTTCGCTCGTTTCCATAACAGATGTGAAATAAATTTTGGTCTCTCTTCTATTCCTGTCTTGTCTGTCTCTAAATTTTGAGACCCTGGAACTTTGAACTGTTCCCTTAAAATGTATTCCTTATTTGTTGCAGGAGTTTTGAGTCATACTTGAAGCTCTTTTACTCTGTGGATTAACACCCTCCCACCAATTAGACCAAACCTCAGAAAGCCCCCAACTTTTAATTTTGTTTCAGTATTCAGCCAACCAATAAATAATGTGAGAATGTGAAAACAAACAGTAAGACACAAACTCAGTATGGGTGTGATGTCTTAAAGATAAAGGTGTGGTATTGCTCAGTGAATTCAAGGGATAAATTTAGGAGCAATGAAATGAAACAAAGCAACAGGAAATCTCAGTATGACTGTCCTGGCCCTGAGACATTGGAGTCCTCTTGCCATGACAATAACCTGGATCAAAAACCCGGCATTCCTTTTGGGAACAGAATGAAAGGGCACCTGAGTGTCTCCCTGAGCAAGTGGAGGTTTTCAGGCTGGAGAGGTCCTTGCCATGCACGGCCCATCCAGGCTGAGAACAGCAGCAGTTCCCGTGCTCTGTGCCGGAGCAGGGGGGTCCAATCCCCATCTGCCCCCTCAGCACAGCTGGGAGCTGTTCAGGAGCCATCCCTGCCTGCCCAGCTGCCCTCCCATTCACTGTCACTCACAGGGAGCTGTTTCACAGTCCTCACTGCAAACAATGGCACCTTTCAGGAACGAAATCAGATCTTGACTCTGCTAGCAAGGCAGCTGGGGGGCACAGGAAAGCTTCTGCTCGAGGTCTCTTCCTTGTCTCACGAGCTCTGGATTCAAGGAATCCCACTTAAACACCCACAGCCCCTTCAGAGAGGTCAGAGTTGCAGAGGAGACTGGAAATGCAGGGTACCCTGCAGGAAAGAATGTAGGGAGAAGATAAATAGCTCACAATTTTGGTGGATAGAGGAGGAGTATACACGGCAGTGGGTCACAGAATATAAAAAGAAAGAAATACAGCAAGGATGAGCATTGAATTTCACTGCTGCTGGGATTCCTGGAGAAGATCCCCTGCTTTATGAATGTAAGGTCTACATAGGGAAAAATGTTTTTCATGGTGTTCAAGTACAGGACCTGGACTGAGGAGCTGCTCAGGGTAGGATGGCTCAATAAAGGGCCATACTGGGGGTGCAAACAACCCCCTGACAAACTGACTAAACAAGGTTTGCAGTCCCACTGACACGAGCTGGTCTCCTTTATTCACCTCCTGAAATCATTCAGTTGTCAGTGGATGCAGATTTGCCTCCATGACTTGCATGGTGGCATTTGGGCAGTGGGATGTTACTGAGAGAAGCCAGAAAGGCCAAAGCATTTTATTTGCAAAAAAAGGGCAGGGGGGAGATGTGAAAGTGAAATTTTTTCATATAAAAGAAAAAATTCTCCGTAATTTAAGAAAAATGACCGTTTCCTACAACAGAGGGAAAAAAGTTCCTGGAAGACTTAGGTTTGGGTTTTTTTCCCCTCAAACCACAAACTTCCCAAAGTGCCAGGACTCCCAAGCTCTTCAGCCCCATTCCCAGAGCACAGGTGTCCTTCCCAAAGCCCAGCCTTGCTGGCAGGCAGCTCCTCTGGCCCTGATTGCTGGGCTGGTTGAACAGGACACCGCTCAGGTTCTAACACACTGTCCTGTGATGGGTTTATTGTGCTTTCAGCTCCCTGGAAGGTTTCCAGGAGTACCAGGCAAGGAAATGAAATCTTCATCCCGAGGAAGAGATCCCTTTCCAGAACTGTTAATCTTTCCTTATGACATAGTTTGGAGCACAAACACACCCAGAGGGGCTCTGATCGTGGCGGGGACCAAACTGGGGTCATCACACTGGTCCATGTGTTAACAATAACTCAGACTTTTATTTGCCCTGTTTCACCAGCACAGCTGCTCTTGGTTTTCCTGATGGCCCCACCCAGGGACACTTGGAACACCAGCAGACACACGTATGTATCACAGGGAGTGATGCTTTCCATCGTTATTAGAGCTGGGCTTCCCTTAGCATGCAATGTTATCATAACAACCCCATGACTACACGGTTTCTGTCACTGTGTAAACTCCAGTTATGCTGCAATCAGCAGAATTAGAAGGCAGATTTGGTTTCTACATATCACTTCTGATTAATTTTTGCATTACAGAGACTGGAGGCAATTCCAGATCCTGTGGATGATCCAGATTCCAGCCATTTGCAGGTCAGTCCACCAGCACGTTCAGCAAAGCCATTTCAGAGCTCTAAAGAAATCAATGCATGGAGGAGCAAAGGCAACTGAGACTTAGAAAGTTTAATTTAAAGTGTTTTGTGAGCGATGAGTGTTTTGTGAAAAAAAATCCACAAAGTTAGATACAACACCAAGAACTATCACAGGGTGAAATTATTGGAGGTCTGGAGAAATTTGCTTTTACTGAGATAATTATTAGTCCAAGAAAGTTATTTAAGATCTCAAAAAGATGATTGACAAGTGACCTAAATAGATCCTGCAAGATGGAAAGATTAGACATCAGCTGACTCTTGATTCTGGGAAGGGACAAATGACCAGCCCTACAATGAAATCTGAGGAAAGGATCCACTTGTGGCCCAGATTCCTATTCACCAAACATCTTCCTCACTGATTCTGAGCTCGCTGTAAACCTCCAGCCTGGGCTTTGCAGGAAGTCAGAGCAGATGGTGCCAGACGGGTCCTGGAGGTACAGAGGTGCATCTGAAGGGCTGCAAGCACAGCCCACAGCTGCAAGAGCTCCGAGACAGGAGCCCCACTGAGCCTGCACAGAATCATCCCAAAGGAGGAGAGGAAAGGATGGGGTCCATCACAAGAGCAGTGACACCTCACGCTCCTGACAAGGAGGAACCAGCACAACGGGGGCTGGTTTGTTCCTTCGTTTACCAGACAGATCTTACAGCAAAATAAACACTGAACACTGAAAACCAGTTTACAGTGATGAACTCTGCTAAATCCAACCTCTTTTACAAGGGAATACCAAAGCAGATTTTAAACATTTGGCAGCTTATCAGAAGCCAGAGGAAGATTAACTATGTGAGTGAAAAATCAGGCTGAGAAACCAAAAACAGCTTTTCACAACCAAGGAGAGCCAAGGAGGAACAGAGTCGAAAAAGCATTTGGAAAGAAATGTTAAGATCATCACACTCTGAGGAAAGAGATTATGGAAGCAAGAGGAGTTTGAATTCCTTTTGGAAGTGTGCAGGTATTTTTTTTAGGTAAGACTTGGACTGTGTAACAGCACAGGGTCACTCAGAAACAACAGCAAGTGCGCTGGTGCTCGCAGGGGTGCTGTGCTGGTGGTGAGCACAGACAGCACAGACACACGAGGTGGTTTGTGTAAAAGTCACCAAAATGGAATGCCTGACGCTCCCAGACTCCCTGTCTGGTTTGGCACATCTCTGCTGCAGCTCCAAACCTCTCCTGGCTGGGGAATTGATACTCACAGGGCCTTGGGTTAGGAAAGGCTTCCTTCTGGGTGCAACAAAACACAAAATTCATTACCACTCGGTGTTATTAAAGAACAGCATGAAAAGTTTGGGTTTCCAGCTCAGTCTTCAATTCCAAATACAACAAACATATTCCACTTCCTACATTCCCATGGAAATTCCAAAGCCTACAGACTCTTCACTTGTTTTTAAACAGTTGTGTTTGAAGTTAAAAAGCTTTGCCTCCCCTTTCAGAGGTGCACGATCCCTGCACACCTCTCTTACACCTCCCCAGAGGAACTGGGACTCCTAAGTGGAGTTCACACTCTGTGCTTTCAGCTCTGAATTGCTGCAGACACTGAAGTGTCTCCCTGTGTCCCTGAGCCTGTGGTGGAGCAGCTCTGAGAGCCCCAGAGATAAACAAAGGTTCCCAGTCAAACCTCCAGCTTGCTGTATTCCTTTTAAGGAATTTTAATTTTTCCAGTGCAGTTAGACAAGGCATTACACACATTTCAGACACACTTCTTCACTTGTTAGGAAAAAAAAGAGAGAGAAGGGAAGGGGAGCCAAAAGCTCTCAGAGCCTTTTCTGGCTGATCTCAGCCATAGGAATTCCCCAATCACGACAGCGCTCGGCTCGAGCTGAGGAAATGCTGTCGATGAGCAAAAACGTTCCAGATGTTTAGTGAAAGCCACTTCAAGAGGAAGGGAAAGTGGAAGAGAGAGAAGGCGTGTGAGGTGACCCCACCCTGGGCAGGGAGCACAGAGGAGCCCTGTCCCCTCTCGGGGCTGGGGTGCAGCTCTCACACACTCCCCCCTCCCGCAGCAATCAGAGCTCCAGTTCAACCCTTTGTAGCCTTCCTGATTTGCACGATTAGGTAAACACACAAAGAAATCAGAATTTGAGTTTTATGGAAATTTTTACATAGAACTTTATATAGAAAATGTATAGAATATTCCCTCACAATTCCCATGCAGTTTCTTGGGAATTACCATCCTTACAGGACGGTCCCTGGCAGGTCCAGAGGGACCTCCAGGGGCAGGGATAGAGTTAGAACAGCGAGTTCCTCAGGAGGAGAATCCTGGGAAAGGCTCTGCAGCCCTTGCTCAGGAACTGTCCAGGACTGAGCTCAGCAGCTCGTCCTGCAGGGAGGCAGTGGGAGCTGGCAGAGCTCGTGGACAGGATGACCTCACAGGTTTTTTTCCACCTCTGATGTCTGTGATTACGTAATCCCGCCCTGATATGGGACCAGAGGAGCTGGCAGTTACATCTGCAGGTTCTCTTAAAAAGTTATTGACTCTGCCCATGGAACAGACTGAAAAGTGAAGGGAAAAACAGCAGATGAGCATTAGGAAATGAGGGTGTGTGTCAAATCCGTGTTAATAATTCCTCTAAAGAGCCACGAGTGGGAATGAGGACGCAATGAAAGCAAAGGTTGGTCTCAGTTTAAGAGCCCAGTGAAGATGTGACCAGATGATCCTGAGCAGAAAGATGCTCATGACATCAGCTTTAGCACTGCCACACAGCCAGGAATAAAGGCCTTGGAATTTGGGGTTTTCTTCAGCACATAAAAGAAAACATCTCTCTCCAAAGCAGAGTTGGTTTCCAGAATCTCAGAACTCCTCTGCTCCCACAGGTGTCCTTGTGTAATACATTTTCTAACGCATTTTTAAAATTAAAAATAATAAAAACCCTAATGGTGCTTTCTTGGCTATGGAAATCAGAGCAGTTATGAAAAAGCAATAAAGCAGCCTTTCTCTTTTAGCTGCCAACAACTCCAGAAACATGTTTGCTGGAACTCTGACCCCTTACCCAGAAAACATTAAAACAACTGCAACTTGATACAATTAACTGGTATTAGATTCAAAGTTTGTGAGGCCAACTGGCTTTTATGATATATTTCTTGGTACTTACACACTAATGGAAAAACTCCAAACTTTTGAAAAATATATTCCAGATAGGCTGACTGTTAACTTATTTTTTTAAAGCAAATGCTTTAGCAACTGCTCATCCTGTGTGCAAAGGAGGGAAAGCAGAGACACAGAATTTCTCCTGCTGTACACCCAAGGAGCTTTTCTCTCTCCTTCAGAAGACATTAACAGTGGCAATATTAGAGGTGTTATGGATGAAGCTTTCACTGCACTCCTCAAAATACCAGTATCACAGCTGTAACGTTTCCCAATCCTTCATTCCCCAGCTGAACACTGAGAGAGGTCCATAAACCTCATTCTAAACCACAGAATCCCAGAATGGTTTGGGTGGGAAGGGACCTTGAAGCCCATCCCATTCCAGTGTTTCTGAGGTGCTGCCCCTGTTTCATTGGCACTGATGAACAAACCCCCTGCCCAGCTCGGCCTGTCCCTGAGCTCAGGGCTCCTCACATGCAAACCCTCAAGGACTCTTCAGCTGCAGCTCCTGCTGCTCCCCTGAGTTAGGAACAGAAAAGGCATTCCTCAGGAACCTGGGAACCTGCAGGATGCCAAGTGAAACTGTCCAACATCTCCTGCAGCTCAGCTTTTCCTGCCTGCGTTCCGTGTTTCCTTGCTGGGCTCCGGGCATGCAGGCAGGAGCAGGACAGGGGATTTGCTGTGCCCCTGGTGGGAAATACCTGCCAGCTGCTGCCCTGCTGGGGCTCCCAGCACGTGAGAGGCTCCCAAAATAGCTGCACTCCATGGACAGAGCGGGGCTTGGCCCACCACTGCTCTGTGTGTTCTGCACAGGTAACCAGGACTGCAGGCTCTTTGTTCTGCAGGACTTTCACACAGAACAGCCATTTAACTTCTTAATCTGAACAGTTTCTAACTGCTGGGTTGTTGATTCTTTTGTTGGCCTTTTATTTATTTTAAGAGTGGAAAAGCTCCTGTAACTGCTAAGCAGACAGACAGAAAGAAATCAGGATCCCCCAGATGAGACAAAAACATTTGAAGCCCTTGAAGAGGTAAAACTGAATGGAATTCACGAACAAATTGCTCCAGCTCTCTGAGTGATCAGTTCCAATCACTACTAATAATAGAACTTTTCCTTCAAAGAATTGCTTTCACCTTATAAAGTCAAAGCTTGAAACCCCCTTAATCTTTAATAGAGCCTGCAACAATTACTACAATGCAGAGAGGACCCACAAATTGGGAGCCCCCTGTGATTATCTCCTTCTCCAACCAACTCTTCTGACGACCATAAATAACAGTAAAATTACCATAAAAATTAATAGTACTCCAGTTAAAGAAAATCATTATGTAAAGGTTTATGAATTTTGCAGCCATTAATAGACATAAGTTAATGAGCCATAGGCTTTCCAGAATATGATATCAGATATTTTTCCACCGATGAAACTTTCAGAGTTCCGAATCCTTCAGAGGTCACCAACTTCAAAAATGGAGCAGAAAGTTACTCTTTAATACTAATGTGAGTAAAAATGAAACAGAAGCATCAGAGCAAGTACCATCCATGGAATTTGAAGAGTCTAATAGAGCAAGGTCAGGAAATCTACTGTGTCAACAACTTGGAATGAAGAAAGATGAGACTAAAATATCCAAGATGAATAAGAAGCATTTTAAACACTCTGTGTATTTAAAATTCAACTTGTGTTCACTGTTTTATCATTGAAAAAGTATTGGCAATTAATAGATTTTGATCCTAGAGGCAAAAGCCTCAAGACTGTTCTATAACAAAGGATATGAGATAGTATAAAATGGCATTTAAAAAAATAATAAATCAATCTGAGACCCACTGCTGAATGCAGGTGGTAAGAATCATACCCAAGCAAACATAAAATGGTTTATATGTCCTAGTTATCTTGTTACACTTTGAATTACAATTACAAAACATCAGATTCCACATCCTAAACATACTTAAACATTCAAATTTTACATGTATATTTTTTATGGTAAAACACGACAGACAAAAGATAAAAATGGCTTTGCTTTAAAGCGGGAATAAAAACCCCAACCCACCAAAAAACCCACCCGACACGTCCCAAGAGTCAAGTTAAAGATTCAGAAGTCAGGGCTAGGAGGGAAAAGGAAGATAAATAATTTAGCACGAAGCATAACCAAAGCCTGTCAGTCTGCCAGCTTTAAGAGAAATAAAAAGGTTTACAAGGATCCTGAGAGTTTTCACAGAACCTCTGGGGGTTTGAAAAAATAAATCCAGAGCAAGACAAGAGTTCTGAGGTGCTGTGCACCAACAGATTTTAAAGGCACGGTGGGGTTGGTGGCAGGGAAAGGCTCCTGGAGCTCTGCTCTCTGCTCCCCACCTGCAGCATCCCCAGGGGCTGGGGGTGAGGGGCCCAGGGCACAGCAGCACCACTCCATGCCTGGCTTTAAAGGCTCACAGCACATGCACAGTTGCTGTTTCACATGTCCAGGCTCAACCCCAGCTCTGAGGGTCTCTCCTCGAGTCGTTTCTGGGGTTTGGAGCGTCAGTTGGTGTTGGTTTCAAAAGGCAGCTCAGAGAATAAAAATCATGGCAAGCCTTGGCCACCCCCTCCTTTATGGGAGAGGGATGGAAGGGGAAGCTTCACATTATTTCCTTTTGCTTTAATGTTTTCCTCCCTCATTGTTTTGCTGGGTTTCTCTGCAAGAAGGATCTCCAGCGAGGTCCCTTGGATTGCACAAAGCCAGGAGTTAAACTGCCAAACCTGCCTGTAAAAATCCTAATCCCACATCATCATCATCATCATGATGCTTTACTTCAAACCAAGATGTAACCTTGTTCTTCACTGCTCAGACAATGTGAACTGGAGAAGCACGGGAAGGAACCACCTTCATTTAAGACATAAAGCAATTTTGAACTGCATTGATTACAGTGATCAGTCTATCACTTTAATGTCATCTCAGCTGGCATTTATTAAAAAGACATACATGTGACAACCCATTGATCCTTAACACTGCAGCTGAGATAAAAAGTCTATTTGCAAAGGAAAATTACTTCTTTAATTAGAAATGGAGTATCATTTTCTCTTTTCTTTGTTAGAACTTCAGCAGCCACGGATCAAATACAGCAGGGGAGGGGCTCAGAACCTGCCACTCGTTTGATTTAAAAGTCTTCAGAGTTAATCACTCAAAATTGTACAAATGAGCACTAGAAATGGGAAAGAAAACAGGTTTATTCCTCCCTTGTGAAGGCACTTCCAGCTCACTGCTGCCTGGGAAAGGTCTCAAAGGGAGAGCTCTCCTTCCTGATGGGCTTGGCCACTGGGTCACTCCACGTGGAGCAAAGCAGCAAACAAAACATTCCACACACTCCCTGTAAGATCTCAGTGAGTTAACCATGGCTGAACAGCCACCTCTCCCAGTGACAACCTGCTGAAAAGGGACCCAGCAAATGCTGCCCAAGGATGCTGCAGGAATGACTGAATCTTGCCAGCCTCTGAATGTCCAAGGAAAACCCAAATCTCAGTCACCAGAAGATGTTCCATGAGCAGATAAAATGATAAATGTGTCCGGGACTCTGGGGATGAAATGCTGCTCTGAGCATTCCAGGAGCTTTCCTTGTTGGGGAACAGAATTCTGAGGCCAAGTAATTTAATCTGCGGACCTATAAAATCCTGCTTTTCACATTGTTTTCCCTTTGGACAAATCCAAAGCTTCATTTCCTACAGTGTTTCTTTAGTTCCAGGGCTGGACAGCCTGATCCTCCTCAGAGAATTTCTTTCTTTTGATAAACCAGATCAATGATTTCCTATCAGGCCCCCTCAGATGCACAAACCATCCTCCTGCTCTTCTCTCAGCTGTATTTTATCCTCCACTCGAAAACCACCTAATTCAACAGAGAGGGGTTTGATTGTTCTAAGTTTTCAGGGTGAAAACCACAAAGTCATACTGACTGCACAAGTAAAACTCCACACTCTTGTGGATGGAGACATTTCATAGGAAGTGGCATTAATTCTGGATAATTAACTCATACTCCATTTCCCCTATCAAATAAAATCAGGAAAAATCAATGCACTGCTTATTTCTTAGCTGAATACAGAGTCTCTATGGTAAAAAATGTCCAGACTAAATGATTATTTACAGCAAAGGTCTTCAGATTCTTCAGATTCTTTTGTACAGTATGCAACCTTTCAGATCTGCTTAAATTGCTGCCTACAAATAAACTACCAGTAACTTCTCATCTACTCATAAAAATAACTTAATTGGATTGCTATTGGATATTTAATTGGCTTCTCAATGTTGGTACAGTATCTGCCTATAAAACTTTAGATAATATTGGCTTAATTCCTCTGAGTAAACTATCAGTTCCCTTACAACAATAGACAAAAATCTGCATTCCTGTTTTAACCTTCCCCTGGGTACAGATTAAAACTTTGAGGTGGCAGATCTTTATTTTGCTATAAACCCTCCAAATACTTCAGAAGTATGAAAGAGTTTCTGTTCAGGAGAGCAGAATGATTTGAGCTGAGTGATTTTTTATACTCTTAGTTTATGAAAGGTAAATTATTCCCAGGAGCCTGGGGCCACAGAGCCTCAGCACCTAGGACTGCCCTGAACACAGGGTGCAGTTGTGTGCATGGAGAGTGACTCGGGTGAAGAATCCCCTGGCTGGAATTCATCTGCTCCCATTCCAGAGCCTTGTGTGGGATGATGCAAATCTAATCTAATAATACCAGGATCAAAGATGAGTGGAATAAACCTTCCAATTTTAGATGCTCCTTATCTGCAGGTGTGACTGTATAATGAGTCCCCACACTGGCTCCCCGTTAGCAATCCAGGATTTGGTGCTCCATGAGCAGTTTCTGCCGTTCCTTCGGCACCTCCTGCCCAGAGGACACAGCAGAACCTCGGGGGCCACAACGCTCCCCTACAGGATCTGCTTTGCCAGGCAGCTCCCAGGTGTGACCCTCAGCAAACTGGGAATGGCATAAACACAAAGCAGAGAACCCACGTGTCATTTACCCAAGAGCCTCCTGCACGTCCACACCCCAGGACTGATCCCGACGCTCAGAGCATTTCAAGGCCAGGTTACACAGAAAACCATTACTGGGGAGGGTAGAACTGCACTGTGGCTATTTTTGAATCGTGCTGCCTCAGACAAATGTAATGAATCAGTTGATGTCACCTCAATTACCACGTTAGCTCTAATCAACGGAATTGCTCTTCCCATCCATGCCTTGTATGGAACTCTCTAAATTAGATTTTCCAGTGGACGAACCCACCCTCTGGCAGAATGCAAGGGTCAGGATTTGACAGAATAAGGCTGAATGACTCTCTTTTAATTGAATATCAGATCATTTTAATAGTACAGGAGGCGTTTCACTGCAATTCATAGTGATGGTTCAGTGTTTAATTGGGAAGAAGTGTTTATGTGCAAAAGCTACCACACACGGGGAGGGATCATCAGACATCTCCAAAAATACTGCCTGGAATTAAGGTAGATTCCAATTGCAGCACAAATTTCCAAAGGCTTTCAGTTTTTTTGTCTTATCTGACATTCCTTGCTGCACACCCCAAGAAGAGGTGGATGAGGATGAGCAGAATGCCTGGAGAAGGGTTCCTGAGCACACATGGACAGGGCAAAGGGAGCATGGAGAGGGTTGGTTCCCTCCTCCTCCCTCGGTCTAGGAACCCTTCCGTATGCTGTGTTCTATTTATTATTTCTGCATTGCATCAGGAGGGAAATATTCACACTGAGCCACAGGGATTAAAGACTGAAGCTCTAGAGCAGTCGGATCACATCCGTCACATCCAGCTGTTTTCAATTCCAACACCTCACACCTGCTTTTATTTATTATTCCTGGGCTAGACAAGACAGGGCTCATTTTCCAGTCTTTACAAGCTTTCTTAGGAAAGACACAAATCAGTCTATTCCTTCCCCTTGTGCTCTGAACATTAAAGCAACCCCCTGACCCCCAGGAGCCACTCACACCCGAGGCTGGACAGCTCCTGCTCCTCTCCCATGGGGACAACATCCCCAGTGGAACAGGAACACCATCAGCTACCAAAATCTGTGTCAGCACAGCCTGCTAACCCCACTCACCCCCACAGACTGCAGCTGCCTTGTCTTCACTTGCACTGGACATGGAGGGGTTTGGGGGCTGGGGAATCCTTCATGCCATACTTTAGGCAGCAGGTTCTCCCCTTTTCCTCACTTCCAGCTTCCCTTCCAGGGAGCCTGTTTGCTGGCCACCCATCGGAACTGCTTTCCTGTTCCCTGTCAGGAGACCACACTGCCCGAGCATTTCACTGTCCCCTTTCATGGAGTCATTTCTGCAGACAGGGACCCAGGAGCTGTTCCTTTTGCACCCCTCTCTCGTGCCACAGGCCAGTCTTACATTGGGAACTTTCTGAATTACCTGCACTGAAGTTACCAGACTTCCTTGTACTCCCTGCACAAACACTTCCCCAAGTGCTCCCTCTCCCACCCCTGGCACAGCAGGTTATTGTTTGATGGAGCAAACTCATATCTTGTTTGCAATTCATTCACCTCATCACTACATCAGCCAAGTGCACAGAGAGTCTTCCCACACCAAATCAAAACAGGCCCTTAAGTTCATCAAACAAGTGGAATTCTTGCATGAAATTTAGCACTGAAACACAAAGTGTGTGATAAAATTAGGAGATGTTGAATACACTTGCTTTAAAAGGCAACTTTGCCACATTGCTCTTTAAAAAATCAAGGATACTCCACAACAACAACAACTGGCAGTCTGAATTCAAACCCAAAGGGATTCAGGGCAATTTGGACAGCCTGGAACAGAACATACCTGCAGCTGCCACAACACCCCTGTGCTGCACATCTCTGCAGCTCTGGCAGGAGTAATGCCCGCTCACCACACAGACACCAAGGCAATTGCCCATGACACAATGTGAAAAAAAAATAGCTTGTACGTTCTGCAGTAGCATCAAGTCTCTATTCAAGTGTAAAAAAATTAATTGACTCCATCTGTATTGGCCTAATGACTGATTAAATGACTAATCACGGAAGTCTTAATTAAAATCATTTCTCTGTACAGAAGAGGATGGAGGGAGGAAGGCAATCATTAATGTGTTCTAATGTATGTCACATTCCATTTGTGCCTGTTACTAACAGCCAGCAGATGAGTAATTACTCACAAGGTCATCCTGTAAACTTTCTGCTCACATCCCACTGATTGGAGCAGGCTTGGCTGGGCTCTGCTCCTTCCCAATCACAAGGCAGGTAATTAATATTGCTCAGCACAAATAACACGGGGAGCTGACATTTCCTCTTCCAGCCCAGATCCACGCACGCCTTCCATGTCCTTCGTGGACTGACAGGGATCTCCCTCACCCTGAAATTCCATAATATGCCAGGAATTTTCCCTGCATGAACAAGATGACCAGGCAGTTAAAAGAATCCTTTTCAAGTAATGCAGGATGGCAGTGGGACACTTATTTTAAGTTTTATTTGCCAGCCACCTGACGACCCTGATGCGTGGTGACCTCTGCTATGGAAAAACAACAGGCTGCTTGCACCTCAACAGCTGAGACACAGCTATTTAAAACAATGTCCTGAAATGTGGGATGGAATCAAACAGTGTGTCTTGGGGTGGAGGAACCGACTGTGCCCTGCCATGTAACTCATCCACAGCACCCACACTTTGGGATGAAACATTGCATGGAAAATACTGGAGTCCAAAGTGTAACACGAAGTGTTTTGTTTGCTGATTGCTGTCCTGAAACTGTAGAAATCCTGATTTGCAGCCACAGCAGGTCTGCATGGCATCAGCTGCAACAACTTTGCATGTCCCAGGTGACAGTGCACTATCATGCACAAAACAAGGCTTTTAATAAAACTAAAATCAAATGCTTTAATGGGGAAAAAGAAGTTGGGACAGCCCTGTCATATTCTACAACTTCACTGTCCTTCAAATCCCTGAATTCAAATCTGCAGATTGGGGTGAGCTGCAGTTGCACAGTTAGGGGCCAAGTAAGTCCCAGTCCTTCTAAAATAACTGAACCAGCCCTCAGTACTGACTAAATTTCTTCAATTACTGTTTCTCCAACCAGAATATTCTCAGCAACAATCCTGGTAAGGACGATCTCTGCAGTGACACTGAAAATTAATATCCTCCTGTGTTATCCTGCTTTAACAAGTACCCAGCTGACTGAAAACAGGGCTCAGAATACGGAGGGAGAAGCTGAAGGCACAAAAAAGATGGAGAGAATCTTAAGTCATTACATGACTCTGTAATGTCCATTTTACCCTTTTGGCCTCTTTAGGTACCACCCTTGGGTAAACCAAGTCAAAGTCACAGCAAAATAAATCTGCATCAACCAGCTTCATCCAGATTTCAAGGAAACACAAATTTCAACTATTCTGAATTAATCATAACACAATCTTGACCTTACTTACCACATAACAGAAGAAAACAAAAATATGTGACAACAAATCTCTGCTTGCAGTAACTGTCAGTGTCACACATGAAAGAAGTTCATTTTACTAATAAAGGAAATGGAATTGAGTGATAGATTTAAAATTAAATTCAGCTATTCTATAAATGTCACTCAGAGTTTTAAGGTGGCTCTCAAGGCTTGAAACCGGCACTGAGACTCAAATGTGCCACTCTCTGGGCTTCTGGGGAATTAATGGAGCTCAGTTTCATCTTCATTTGAAGACACATACATTTAAAAGAACCACGGAATCCATCCCCACCACACCAGAACACGCCAAAATAAACAACATACAGATGGCACAGTAAATCTTTCAAAACCTGAAGATATTTTTATGGAATAATTCAACACAATCTGCACTACTCTGCTAATGCAAATGAAAACTTGCACAACTACCTAAATTACAGGGTGGTGTGCCATTCTTAATGTTCTCAGAAATGTAGGAGTTCCTGTTTCAATCATTTCTATTGTTTGAAATACACACTGTGATAATGGAGCCACTGCAGGCAGGGGCTGACTGGGGGTGAAGCTGATTAATAACCCAGTGTGTGACTTGCTGTGGGTTGGAAGGGATCAGCAGACAGAGGTGAAGATCCAGGGGTGAGACACCTGCAGGTGACCTGTCTGCAATCCAGCACTGGGCTGTTCCTGCACACAGGGATCATTTCACCTGTTCCTGCTCTTTAACTGGCTTTCTGTGGTCAGCCAGTCCCTGCTGTCCTGCCTGTTGTGGCCTGAACAGGACTCCTCTTACTGGCTAAAGGGGAGAAAACACCGTGTCTGCTCCAGAGAAGCTGTTGCACCTGAGCAGGGCCAGAGTGATCAGACTGGGCTCACCCTGTCTGCTGATGGCAGCACCACCAGCACGATTTGATGCTCTGCTGAACCAGGGACAAAGGTGACAACCACTTACCAGGGCAGACCTGCTCAAGGTAGCATTTTAAGAGCTTGTAACTACTGTACAGCGGAGAAATTAAAGCAAACACTGAAAAGGTTCCCAGTAATAACAGGCTGTAGTGAAAGTCACTGTCATCACAACCCAAATAATGGGAGAGTGAAACAACACCTTCCTCTGAACTGCTGCATCTCCCAGCCGTGGCAGAGCATCTCCACCTCCCTGCTCACTGTGTCAGCCCTGCCCTACTCTTCTGTTTGTTTTGTACAGTGAGCACAATTTCTGCCTGAGTCCAACTGTATTTCCATCCTCTTTGTGCCACACAAACCTCATTTACCAGGCATTCTTCTCCACATGAAGAGATCTATAATGAGGAGTCTTTCTGCCATTGCCCTGCTCCTCTGAGTCAGGAGTTTCCATTTCCCCCTAATACTTGCTGCTGTAGCTGCAGTTTCATTGACTGCCATCTCCCACCACAGCCCTGCTGGGAGCACATCTGTGGCTGGGGCAGGGAAGGAGCCAGGATTGCTCTCAGAGCTGCTCATCGATTAAACAGTTACTGAAAACCAGAGGCTTTATTTACTGTGCTCTCAGATGGCACTTATAAAAAGGAAGGTTTATTCACTCCACTTGAAATGACAGTTTACTCTTGTTAGTTTATCCAGTTAGTTAATTCTTCCCTATCAAACAGAAAAAATGTAACATTGTGTTGTTTTCAAACACTGAAAGCCCATCAGTGCCACACTGAAAATCTACAGCTGGGGGTAACTTCTCATCCATTAACACCCAAAAGGCTCAGAATATACTTTCAACACCTAATTCCACCCCAGACTTTCAGTAAACTCAGACGGGTGTTTTTTGGTGTTTTATTTTTGCAGAGAGCAGGGATTTTCTGTGCTTGCATAAACAATAATTATTGCATTGCCATAGCTCAACCCACCATTTCAAAACTTGACTAACACAGTAAGCAGAGAAGTTTTTCCTCTCTAGGTAATGATTTTCTTTTTAACTATGTGCATCCTATGAAATGCAATGATGGGGGTTTGTTTAAACACACCAGTTTCAAGTGGCAAAGCTGGATGCAGTGGCAGGGTTAGGTGCAGTTACTCAAGTGTCATCAGAGCAGACTGCAAAACTTGGCTGGAAAAGTTTCCCTACCTGAAAAACCAGGCAAAGGAGATTCCATGAGTTGTAAAGGTGTGGTAAAACCCCCCACACCTCCTGCATTAGAAAGATCTAATGACACAAAAAAGCACCTAAAAAAGCTATCCAAACACCAACCACTCTGCAAAGTTCAGGACTGAAAACTGTTCTTGCAAGCACGAGCCAAGGTTATAAGGAAATAAAAGGTGTGTTGGCATCAAATGTGAAGGGCAGTGTGATAGAAGAGGGGTCAGGTAACCAAAAAGCAGGGTCCTCTGTCCAGGAGGGCACCCCCAGCCAGCAGTGGTGGCTTGCAGGGCTAAAACCTCCAGCTGAGCAGCAGAGTCCTGGTTCACACATACCTGCTGCCTTCCATCCTCCCCTGCGAGACTGTCATCCTCTCAGCTTTCTCAGCAGATCTCCTGCCACTTGGCTTTTTGCCTCCTTTCTGCAGGGGAAAAGAAAAAAAAAAAAGTATTTCTGTAGTGCTTCGGGAAAGTGCCAAAACTGGTGTAATTTATGATGTGCTAGTGTTTTCCTTTGCATTTGTAACTTAAGAACAAATGCAAAATCATCAGCACTTGACTATGCTGGGGTTTGATTTACATATATTAAGATTCTCTCGTGATTTCCTATTATTTATTTCTGTGAGCAAAATTGGATCCTGGTCACTAAACTATCAGCATCCCCTGCAGTGAAAAGACAAAAGGCAGAATGTACAACTCAACAGTCAAAAGAATTTGAAACCAGAAGCTGGAACAAACTGTCTGATCTGAAACTCTCATCTGCTCTTCCCTTTTGGAACATCTTTACTGTGAGTGAAGCAAACAGTTCTCTATAAATAGTAAATAGTTATTATCTATACCTGAACTTTGGGAATGGGCACATCCTACTTTCTCAGTTCAAGCAATAGGATCTAGGCTTTTCCCCAGAATTTTCCCCCTACAGCTTCAGTTTGTAGAACAGGTTATTTTCTGGACTATTTCCTGGAATGAAATGCCTACACCATTGTTTTCCTCATTTCAGTGTATTGTATCCATGCAAATATGGTGTTTTACATTAAGGTTGGCACAGATAGAAGTCTAATATATTTTACTTTTCTTCCTTTCCTGAAGATTCTTCAGGATCCCACAGTACTGCAAGGGCTGAGGAATTCTGCTGGCAGCATTACACAGAATTGGGGTTTTTTCCCCTCTTTCCACTCAGGTGTAACAGAACCGATTCCACCTCGTGTGGGTTTGGCACAACCAACACAGAGAACAAATCCACAGCACAGGGCCCCTCCTGATGAGTTCATGCCAACCCCCTGGTATCCTGTGCTCCACAAGACTGCCCAGGGGCTGCTGTGCCAGGGGCCAGGAGAGGGTTTGGTCACTCCCCCCCCAAGGAATCTTTGGTGCTGCAAGGCTGTTGTTTGAGGTCAGTCATCAGTGGCACTGTTTGCCTCAGAACGTGTGGGGTGCAGGGTGAAAAGCAGGGTTGTGCTCCCCCTGCAATGCTTTCTCCTGCCCAGAACACCTTAAAGAAGGACTTTCCAGCTGGGAATGCTGCAGTTCTCTCCACAGAGCTGTAACTTTATCATTATAGGGTGTGATAAAAGTTAAGTCTCTGCCTCTGCAAGGACATTAACTGCCATCTTTCTCTCCATTAGCTTTTGCTGTAGTAGCAGTATTTATTCTCTGGGCAATGAGTGAGAACCACACTCCTTCCAGAATAACTCCTGGCTCTTAATGCACCAACAGTTTCAGAAAGGTTCCTGTGTCACTGAATTTAATGTGGGTTTAATATTATTATATTGTTAATTGATAGCTCTTGTGCCACACAGTTTCAGAGGAAATGTTTAAGAGCCTCTTAAACATCAGTGAAGTCCTACATTTGGATAATCCATTTACTAAAAGAATTCTTCATGCCCATCTTCAGCTGAAATAATCTCAAAATAAGCAGCTGTTCGAAGAGAGGTGTTTAAAATCAATGGTTTCAAGGTGGCTGCCAGGATTTCACATCAGCCATCTCGAATCCACACACCTACAGTGGTATTTCTGGGGTCCCACGCTACTGGTAATGTGGCACAGGGAGGTTTAGGCAGCAAATGGCTCAGTCCTGTGCCTGGCACTAAAATAAATTCCAGTTTCACAAGCTCTCAAGCAAAGCTAAAGCACCTAAATCAGGGAATCACTCCTTAATCCCCCCTTCATGTTAATTTTAATTACAACAATTACTACTACCAGCAAGACAAAGCCCGTGTGCCACCTCTGAGGGCTGAGTGCCAGCAGAGTGACTCCCTCCATAACAGCCCTTCAGGATAGGGCAGCTTGACCTCTCTGGGAGTGGAATCTCAATTAATTATCTTTTTACAGCCAATTCAATTACAGCACACGACTCACTTGTGTAGGGCATCAAGCTTGTGGGGTGGGTGGGGGAAGGAAGGAAAAGCATCGGCAGGGGCAGTGACCCCACAGAGGCAGTGAAATGTTTGTGAACATCACACAGAGAGTTCTGAGCTGGCTGTGGCAGGGGAAATGCTGCAAGATCATCCTCATTTAATGGAAGCTTTTGAAAAATACAGTTATTGGCCCTAAGGGGTAATACACATTTCATTTAAAGGTGACCAGACACACTGCATTAGTCTTTAATGTTGGAGTCAATTCACCAAAGAGCTTGGTTCATTAAGGGTGGGGGGGGGAGATAAAAGATGATCTATTCAGCAGAAAACAAAATATATTTAACTTTTGTTAAATGAACTAGTATTAACTCAAGTTACTGAGGACTATTTCACTACTGGGCTGATGCCAAAGAAAATTATCAAGTGTGATATATCCCAATAATGCACTCAGCAGAAGAGTGGTATGGAAGCAAACATGCTTTCATTTATGATCCCATCAGCATTGCTGCAGAGGCCAAACTTCTGAGAGCACAAATAAACACATCAGGCCATGCAGAAGTGCAAGAGGGTGCATGCAAACAACTCCCTATTGTGACTCTATTTCATTTATAGCTTGGGTAAAGTGAAAAGTGGGGTGGGGTCAGGCCCTTCCTCCAGGTCACAACAGACAGGATGAGAGGAAACAGCCTCAGGTTGGGCTGGGGGTTAGAAAAATTTCCTGGGGCTGCCCAGGCAAGTGGTGGGATCAGCACCTCCAAAACCACGTGCATGTGGCTCTTGAGGACATGATTTGGTGGTTGGACTCCATGGTCTTTTCCAGCCCTAATGATTTTGTGACCCTGTGACTTTTCACTACCATTGGCCACTGCCTTTAAACTGTTGGAACACCTCTTTAATACAACCCTTGGAAATTAAAATTGAATTCAAGTGGTTTTAAATAATAAAAAAAAATATTATCTTACAGTGAAGATTATAAGAATCTTCTATTTTTGACCCTAAATTTCCCTTTTTTTCTCTGTATAGTAACTTCACCAAAGATTTTTCTTGTGAGAATGACTCTCATCCATATTAAAGCATTCCGCAGAAACAAAGACTTCACTCAGGGGGAGGGTTCATCAAACCCACTAAAATTATAATCATTTAATAAATGTAATGACTGCTCTGTATTTAAAATATTTTCCCAGGCAGCACTTTAGCATATTGTGTATTCCAAACAAAGTGCTGTTGCATAATCATTAACTCTGCCCCACGTAGATCTTACAGAGAGTAGAGGGAAGATTCCAGTGAAGTGAAGGATGTTGAGTTTTCCTGAGGATAGCAAACACCCCCATGAAGGTGACAGGGCAGTCACAAACACCCAAACCCAAAGGGACTTTTAAAAACTGCCCAGTAACTCTTGAATTAGAATCTGCCCAGCCAGGAGTGATTTAAACTGCCAGGCTGGGAAACCCTCTTGGAAATGAGGGGCAGAACTGTCCAACCTCTTTTCTTCACTGCAAACCTGATGTCAGGTTATCTTTGGTTACTGGATTTGTGTTTTTAAGTGTTCTCCAGTGCAGTTTGAATGGAACTGTCTGAGCCATCCCTGCTGCCCAGAGACAATTCCAGAGCTGCAATTACAGCACCTGCACTGCATTCACTGCACTGACATTCCCCAGGGGCCGGGGCAGATTCCCCACTGACAACAATTAGCATCAAAATGTTCCCCAGTGCAGAGCTGTGGGTGGGAATTACAAAAGGTTAACAGACTAAATATAAAAATCTTTTTGAATATAAAATCAATGCGCTTTGTTACCGAAATCTGGGTACTGTAATTTAACCAAAATAGGGATTAGAGTCCCTGGCAATCTTCCATGTGTGTGAGCTGGGCTTTTCTTTGAGCAAAATGCTAAGCAGCCAATCTGAAAGTTTGAAACAAAACAACCCAAAGACCCAAAAGAAAGCATTCTATACTTCTTTTTCTTTAAAATTTTCTTAAGCTTAGCACCAAAAGGAACCCCACACCTATCAGGGCTCACAATGGTCCTGTTATATGGGCAGACTCCAAATGTCAAATTATTTTATTGCATGATTCAGAAGGGACATATTTACAGTGGTCAGAACCAGCCAGCAGTTCCTGTACTCTGCTCAGCTCCAATAATGGGACAAATTATGCAGCCACTACTGCAGCCCAGGGCTGCCAGGTGCTTGTCACAGTCACTGCTTTCAAACACAGTGCTGTGGGGCTCCCAGTGTGTGAGGGGGTCTGGGAGGCAGGACCCCACCTGGAGCCACGGGGTGTTTGACAGGACAGGCCCAGCACAAACCTCCACGTTCACACACACGGGGGGGCCCTGACCCCTCAGGTGCAGCAGCATCAGTATTTAGGATTTTGGAAGTAAATTCTCTGCACAGACAGAGGGTTAATCACTCCACTGGGGTCTTCTCCAACCTCAGTGACTCCGTGATTCCCTTTGCCCTCACGCAGGAGAATGCATGAAATGTCAGATTAAAAGCAATCTGATGTTGCAGCAATTCTTTATTTATCCCTGCCCGCAGGACAGAGGGGGCAGAGGAAAAACCTTTTTTTCAGCAGAATATTTGTCTGTAGTGGAAATTACTACCAAGTCTTCAAAGAAGACTCTGGTGATCCTCAAGCTACTTCTAGTGATGATGTCAAGAGTTTTAGCACCAAGGGCTTCAGTGGAGACGCAGGAAACACGTCTGGGGAAGTGGCTTTGAAGTCAGCTCAGAGGGGCTGACACAAAATATATCATAAATCATGGTAAGGTTTGATCAGGCAAACACAGATGTCAAAGGTAAAAGCCCTGCTGCCTTCAGACATGAGCAGGTTCAGGTCCTTGACAGTGATCCAAAGGAAAGTAAAGCAGGAATTCTACCAGAAAAGAAAGAGTGGCCCCCAATAAGATTGGAAATCCAGTACTCGAGGTTGGGACTTCTCATTTAGCTTTTAAACATACTTATTTGCTGTTCCAGTTATGGGCATGACCACCTAAGAAGCACAAGCTTATTTCTGAGAGAACCCCCCCATCATTCTTGGCACTCCTGTAAACAAGGTTCCTGCTCTCCCCTGACGGCACAAACACGCTCGGGACTGACCTGTGGCATTCTCCTTTAAGATGTTCTGCTCCTGGAAATACAAGTGGTGAGTCAGTTGTTATGGTAACTATTTTTCTTTTTTTTTGACTAACATATGACAGCCTGTGTGTCATCTGATGCTGTTCCTGAATTCAATTACACATCCACTTTTGTCAAATAGTCTAAAAAGGGCTTCTTGGATGAAGAAACAGGGGGGAGGACACAGGACATTTTTGCCCAGGCACACGGTTTTAATCCATTAAAACATTGATTATGTGATTAAATTTATGCGTCCAGTCAACTTTCTGCTAGCTCAGAGCTACGACATGGAGATGTGAAGAACAGCCCTTTTTTGTTCCCTCCTTTGCCAAACAAACTGCCTACAATTCCATAAGCTCCACTCTGGGAAATGCAGTCTGGTGTGTCTTGTGTGCTGCTTAGCCAGTGATTTCAGTGCAGGTCTGTGTGAGCTACTGATCCCTGTGCTGAAATGAGCAACCGAAGTGAGCAGCTGCTGCATCCTGGGCGGGTTTGGGTCCCCACTCAGGTGCAGTGTCATCAGCTGTAAACACTGATACTCCAGCAGTTGTCTGATGGTGGGATCCTCCCAACTGTAAAAGGAGGAGGGGATCCATTCACTCGGAATGAGCCCTCAAAGAAGGACTCAGGGAGATGAATTTTTAGTGAAACTTGGTGGAGTTGGCGGGTGAAGGATGAAAAGTATCACATACTGGCCATTTGGAATGAGATGGTGGAACACTTCAGGCCAAGCACTTGGACCTAAAAACAGGAGGAGCCAAAATCTGACCCTTTTACAGCTCCAGCCTTCTGCCCAAGGACCCAGTGAGATGTTTGAGTTGGCCTCTTCCCCCAGCTCCGTGCGCTCCCAGCCCTGGTTCCAATTGAGAGCTTGTTCCTGAGCGCCGTAAATTCCCCTCAATTTAAGGGCCGTCGGACAACAACGTTCCTCAGGCCAGAAATATGAGAAACATTTCAGCTGATGCAGCAGAAATGTGATGATATGGAGCAAATGTAAACCAGAGGGATTACAGAGATCTGGACCAGCAGCAACATTATGTCACTGCTATCGGTGCCCAGGAATTGTTCTCTTTATTACACTGGGATATCTTGTAATAACATCAGGAATATGGGGGAGAACATTCCCCACCAGGCACACACTGCTTCCATCAGAGGGGCAAACTGAAACAACCGAGGGGAAATGGCTGCTCTGAGTCCATTTACCAATGCATCCAATCCTACTTTAGGCACTCATTATCACCTTTTCTAAAAAGTCTTGGAGAATAATTAATACCTTAACAAAAAATGTAAAAATACAGCACAAGTAGTAAGAAAAAAAGGGGAAAAAATTTAAAAACTCAAAGAGCTGCATTGGCAATGAACTTGCTTAGCCAACACCATGAAACTACCAGAAATTAATTTGTAAGCATTAAGATATGAGTTACTAAGTAGTGACAAAAGAGGTTTTCCAGTCAAGTGACATCAAATCCATCTTCCCTGGGTGTGGATCTCACTGCCTGTTTGCAGTGTGGAACACCATCCGTGTTTATACACGAGCTACACGGATCTCCTTCTCTTCAAGCCTCCCAGGCACCTTCCCTGCTCCTGCCCCCTCTGCCTCCCTCCCCTGCCAGTGCCAGCTGTCCCTGAGCACACTGAAATCAGGGGTCAGTTAACTCTCAAAAGCCCCAACATTTGTGTGCCATCAACACCCAGAAAGGACAAAACCCACGCCCCTGCCCAGACTAGAGATGGTTGACTGCCCATAAGAGCAGGATGACTCAAACCCCCAGCACTATCTTTAGCTCAGTGAACTCTGTAAAACAACTACTGGGCTTTGTTTTGAACTCCTAATATTTAAAGCAAACCACATTTTCTACATTTTCTCTGCAATGTCATCTTTCCAAAAACACCAAAATGCCTCCTCCTAAAGTGCTCTTTTTCTGTTGCAACATATGGTGCCCCATCCAGAGAGTCACAAGATATTTTGCTTCTAATTGATTAAATTCATGAGTCACAGACAGGATTTGCACAGGGATTGCAAAAGCAACTGCTTGTTTTTCCCCCATTTCCCACAGTAACACAGGTGGGACAGTAAAATGTGGAAATGGCTTTGTGTGGACATAAAAGTGTCTGAATATTCCCAATTTTCCCTGCAAATTCCCACTCCCCCAGTTTGAGATCCTGGAGCTGCTGTGTTTCTGGGACCAGTTTCACATGGCAAAGCTGTTACTGGAAGTTTGGGAAGTACCAGCAGCGTTTCTGAACATCAGTGAAGGGTGTAAAGTCTGGGCTCCAGATTCAAATTTTAGTCCCTATTTCATTCTTGGTAAAAGAATTAAGACTGTAGAAATTATTAACTTGAACCCTTCTGGTCTTACTGCACGCCACTATGCTTTGCTTGATGAAAATAACTGAAAGGAAACCCCAGGAGGGAAAGATTGCTCTTATCAAATAGAATCAATGTCCTCAAATTATTTTGTTTGTATTTGTTATGAGAAATTCAGCACTCTGTTAAAAAAAAAAAAAAATCACTAAGCACTGCCTGTTTGTACGACAAAGGTTGTTCCTCAAGCTCTCGAGTTATTTTACTGCTGAGCAAAGATGTTTTTCATTTCTCAGTTAACTAAAAAGCTGAGCAGTCAACTAATCCATTATCTTGACTCCCCATGCTGGCTGCTCCAAGCATCTCCTGCTCCACATTGGGTGTCAGCTCCAGAGCCTGGCTCTGCTTTCCTCCAGGAATGGCAAATCAGCCCCTGCAAATCCAGAATTGCTCCTGACAGAAACAGGAGATTTCGGTTCCCGGCTCCAGATGCAACACATGTCAAAAGGCAGATTATACACCCAGAGCCAGGGAGAGAAAAGCGTTCTGACAGTTCTGTTTGTTTGTGCTGATAGGTTTTAAATCCTAATTAAGTCCAAATATAAGGAAAAAATCACCATGACCCCATTAGGTGCTCAGTATATTGAATTTACAGCTGGGAATCCAGCAGAAAACATACATTAAGCATCATACTGCAAACTACCTCTCCAACAACTTAAATCTATTAGATTGTGTCAGACTGGAGATGGAGTTGACAAATGGGGGTTTAGAATTCATTTAAATTACTCCTTGTGTTTTCCAAGTCTTTTGAAATGCTGTACAAAGTTAAAGCAGTGACTTCCCTAATAAACAAAGAATCAAGTTTCACAGCTTCAAAGAAATATTTCACTGTAGGGTCTATTTCATCTGGTTCTGCACTTCAAATAATTATTGTGGAGTATTTACAATTCTGACATCAGCTATTATCCTTGACAAGGAGAAAAAGAACAATGTTGCTGTAAAAATATAGAGAGAAACCAAATGGTGGGTGAGATTTTGGAAACAAGTTTCAGTGAGATTTAAAGGTTCTTGGCTGCTTAGAAGTACCAACACAGCAGCTTCCAGGGACTTCAGTACTTCAGAAAGCAGTTCTTAGTTGAGGATTACAGATCAGTACTCAGAAGGCTGATTTTCATGGGGGCTGTGGTGGGTCCATGGCACCCCCTCCCTGCTGCTCCTCACGTGTCCCCAGCAAAGGTCCTGCCCGAGCCTGGAGAACCTGCTCCTGCCTGGGCTTTCCAGGGGCTGCAGCTCCCCTGGGAACACCCCCTGCCCTGCCCTGCCCTGCTGTGGGGCCCTCCATGGGATGGTTTCTGGCTCTCCTTCCCCCACTCCTCACTCCTGGGCAGTGGCAAAGCAAACCTGTCTCCCAGAAGGATGGGAAGAAGGTAAATTCGTTCCCTTTAACGAAGATAATTCATTCCCTTTCTTCCCCAAAGCCAAGCTGTCATTCTGCCTGCAATGCTTATCTAGATGTTTAAACTGAAGTTCTGTGAACAACCCCAAAGAGGCATTTTAAAAAGATTTAAAAAACAATTAAGTTCTTGCAATAAACAGGAATATCATGCTTTCTTAATGCAGAATGTAAATGATTGCACTGCCGAGAAAAGGGAAAATTAAGTCTTCCAAGTACCCAATGAACAGGAGAGGAACAAATTTCCCCTCTTCAAATATATCCTTATAGTAATCTGAAGAGAATACTCCCATGATTGTGTAGCGATTTCTTCAAGACCTATTCAATTCCTTATTGTTCAGCTCACAGTGCCAGAAAAAAGGGCCTGTTAAAGTTAACATCTGCTAACTAATCATGGAACAGACCATCCCCACATTCCAGAGGGTTTGAACATTGCTATGAATTTTGATTACTATCAACTTTGGCTGGATTAAAGAAGCACTTTGCTGGGAGACTTTGGAAACCTACAAAAAGTTATTCCTTTACAGGAAATGCTTCTAAAACCAAACACTTTCATTTTGGGCTCAGAAAACGTGATCCAGGATCACAAGCATGTCTAGTATTGAAGGTAGAAATAAATCAATCAGGTGCATTATATCCCTCTGATTGTTGTTATTAAATACTTAATGCTGGGAGTGTTTACATCCCCCAGCAGCGATTCTGACGTGCAGATATTCTTCAGGTGGGCTGTGCTGCTGCACAGATCTGTTCTCCTGAGTCCCACTCCGTGTGCTTTGCTGCCTGGCACCAGGAGTACATGCACACGTGCTGGATGTCAAGGTTTCTGGAGCATTTGCTTTGAGGTGATGCATTCATATCTGGGTGAGGCAATCCAAAAATGTACTTGAGCACCTCTTGACCAGCTGTGCTCGGGTTGGAACCGCGTGCGCTGTGCCAACAGTCCCTCACCCAGAGGCAGCTGGATTAGACAAGCTTTCCATCCTGCTGGGGAGCCCATGTCTCTGCAGTGGGATGGGATTCCTTCCTGCTCTGTGCTTGCCAAACCAGAACCTGCTGAGCAGTTCTTTGCTGTTTGCACTGCCATAATTACACTATCTGGGGTTACTCTCTTACGCACACAGGCCCTGCATGCTCACTCACAGCTTGTTCTTCTCCTACCCTTCCAACTTTTTAATCCCAAAATACTTTCAGTTTAAAATTAAAAATCCACGTTATTGAACCCAAAAAACCACTCTCTCATCACAAGAATACAAATCCATTACAAGAACACTGCACACCTGAGTGCAGTTCTGCATCTCCTCTGAACGAGCAGCTCCCTGGCTCCAGGAGAGGTCTCTGTCCCTCCTGCTCCAGAGAACCTCGTGCTGTTCTGGGAGAGTGAGGACTGAGAGGATGCTGAGCACGACAGTCAGACCATACTCACCACCAGAGGGACAACCGAGGCATTGTGGCCAAACCCTGTTAATAACTGGAGAGCACAATGGAGGTCTGAGCCAGCCATTGAGGCACAGCCCATCACAGGTGTCACCACAACAATTGGCCACGGCTCCCTGTCCATCCAGGACGTCATTTCCCCACTGCCCCTTTAAACAGAAATCCACATGGAACTTAAATTTCGACAACACCACAGCTAAATTATAAAGAAGGGATTATTTCAGCCAATTTTCAATAGCAAAGTGGGTGGTCCTCAAGGCTTTTTATAAATACCCTTCTAACATTTGTGTGAAAAGTTGAATAGGAGACCACACAACAACCAAGGATTATGTGGCACTCCTCTAAAAGGGAAAGGGAGGAGAATCAAACATTTCTTGCCCAAGGTTTGTTACTGTGGGATACTATTATGTGAAGCCCTTCAGTCCATATAGAACGTTGCATTAAATTACATGGCAAGAATGAATAACTGCTTTGTCACATACAGAATCACACATTATTTTGCTTTTTAAAGATTGTGAAAAGTGAAATAGTGTACCAAATTCCATTCAAAAAAAGCCTTGGTTATTTAAATCCAGTCTGCATTTCACCCAAGGTATTCCCTTTGCAGAAAAGTTTAAAGACTCCTAAGGCAGCAGAGCCAAATACCAGGGAATCTTAGGAATGAGCCAATTAAAGCCTCCAGCGACATCAACCTTGCCCACGTAACTGCAACCCAGCGTTACGTCACGAGGGAGGTGCAGTGTCTCCAGGGCCCCCTTTCCCACCCAACATGAGGTGATCAGTTCACAGCCCCCGTTTCAGTGCCATGGACTGACAGCAGGGTCAGGCAGCAGCACAGGTTTCAGTTCCAGTGGGGAGGAGCAAGTGTAGGATTGCACGTTGTGGTGCCCACTCTGTTCCAAAGGATGTGTAAAAACCACCCTGGAGCACAGAGCTGGCACTGGACCTTAGTGTGGATTGTTCCACAGTATTGGGAGAGTTCAGAGTCACAACTGACAGGGAAATAATCAGGCAGTGGGCAAAGTGCAGTCCAAAGTCCAGGTATGGGAAGTGAAACAACTCAGTAACAAACCTCGTTGGTTTTATGTGGTACTGAATCCTGCTCAGCTGTCAGGCAACATTTTCAGTGTTAAATGCTTAAGGGACCAGAGAGCAGCAACATTTCAAAGCTAAGTGGTCATTCTTCTACTAAGTCGGATATTTGACTTTTTGTGTGGTAAAAGCAGAGGTACCAAAAAAATGCTCCTATAATTCTCCAGTGTGTGTGAAACCCAGGTGAGGCTCCAGAGGGATTTAGTCAAAGTTCTGTTTGCACCTTTAGCTGTTACAGGTGTGCTGGAAGATGACACCAAAGTCAAGGCAGTCCTTCAGAAACGCCCTTCAGACACCACGTGCTCCAGTGCATCCCTTCCATCCCCTCAAGCCATCCCCAGCAGTTATCCCAGGAGAGCAGGACTATTGGGAGCTAACGTGAACAAGCTCCACACTCCACTGGCATTCCACAGCCTCCTCTTCCTCAGGGGCAGGGACCTTCAAGCAGCAGCCAGCCAGTTATGCAGGGTGTACAAAACAACTGCAAGAAGGCCTAGAAGAGACTCCCTGTCCCTGAGCTGTATCTACATCACACATGAAATCCCAGGGGCCTTCCCTCTGCATCATCACCAGGCTCCAGCTCCCTGCAGGAGGGGAAAGGCCAGGGGGTATGAAAGATGCCAGCTTTCCCAGAGGTTCCTTCTCACTGACCTGGGAAGCACCGTGCCTGCTCTCAGTCACTTCTGCTGACTGCCTACTATTGTCACTCATGCCCCCAAGTAATGGAGCCACCTCTTTCTTACATGTGCCTTTGTCTCTCCCTGGCACATTTCCTTGTCTAATCCTCTTTTCCAGATGGCATAAGGACGCGAGAGAAGTGTTGCTAAAAGTTGCTTAGCAATGCAACACATGCAAGGGTTGGAAATGCTGACGTCCACACAAGCACTGTCTCTCCATCACACGTTTCTGCAGAGACAAAGGCGTGAACGCCCGCAGCGACACCGGGGCCTCCAGGAAAAGAGCCACCAGTGCCCAAGGGAGCAGGAACAGCAGGAACAGGGCAAAAGGGGCAGCACCCGAGCTCCCAGCGATGGGCTGGGTTGTGCTGAGGGGGTTTCGGTTTGGGTTTGGGTTTGATTTTCAACGAGAACTGGAAATTCTGCTTTAAACACATCAAAAAGTAGCAAAGATCCGGTATTTTCTGTGCTTCCCAGACACGGGATGCCACAGGCACAGAGCCACTGCAAGTTACTGAGAGAGAGCAAACACAGAGGGATGTCCCATCCCTGGCAGTGTCCAAGGCCAGGTTGGACAGGGCTTGGAGCAGCCTGGGCTGGTGGGAGGTGTCCCTGCCCATGGCAGGGGGTGGCACTGAGTGAGCTTTATGGTCCCTTCCAACCCAACCCATTTCAGATTCTATGAAGAAAGGTTCATGGCAAACAGGAGCTGAAGAAGGCAAAGCTGTTTATTGTCAGCTCAGTATCAGAAATCCTCCTCTCCTAGGAATCTGTGATGGGGAATTTGTTCCTGTATTGTGGATTGTTTCTAAACTCTGCAGCAAGTGTGTTTATATGGAATTTATTTAAACTACAATTAAATGTTATGGGTAATAAATAGGAACATTTAGTACACGAACAGTAGTAATTTCACAGGGTCACATTATCATATTAATTCATTTCTGCAGCAGCCTATGAAAGCAGGTTGGCATGAATCACTTTGTGTTTGAAAAACCTGAGATGTTACAAATTTATTCATCTGAAACAACCACTTCTAAGAAAACAACTGCAAACTTCATTCACGTGTCATTGTTGCCTTTCACTCTCAAATGTGTGCACATACAAATAAATGCAAGAAAACCAGATAGGCCACCACAGGTCACTGGGGTTTGTTCATTTATTTATTTTTAAAAGCAGCTTTCAGGCACTTTGTGTTGTTTCATGTCCCCTACTGTTCAGCTACAGTTTGTATCTTGCACCTCTCCATGACGTCGTTGCCCAATGTGAAATCAGATTTATGGTTAAGCAGGAGATAAATCAGGGTTGTTTGTTATTATTGGGACTCCTCTGTTGACAGCTGTAATTATTGCTTGTTTACTGGACATTTCATCGACCTGAACCTCTGAAGGCTCCCAGACTACAATGTGCTCTTAACTGACAGCACCCGCTCACTAAAAATTGCCACTTGGCCAGGCTGATCTGAAAATCCAGCCCTGACATTGCTGCAGCTAAAACTGAGGACAAATTCAGCCTTAATGCCATGATTCAGTCTGCTCTATACCCCACAGAAGTAATGCTGGGATACCCTGGGGCTCGAAATATTCGCCCACGTTCTCTTTGTTCCAGCAGATTACCTCAGGATGGCCAAGGTGCTAATTCAGGAAAGGCAAAAAACCCACCAACAAACAATTAAGAGAGGAGAAATTAAAATTGCAGAAACCCATGGCTGAATCACTCACCTGTAAGGTGTCTTAGATCCTCCCCAGAAAGCTGGTTAGCACTTCCATAATCTGTGGGAACAGGTCAAATAAAAAGTAAGTAAGTAAATAAATAAATCTAAACAGGTTAAAAAGGAACTTTAACCTATTCTTTTGCCTGGAAATCAAAAAATATTTATATGTTTTTATTGTTTCTTGTTATGCCATATAATTTGAAAGCAGCACATGCTGAGGGACATATATAATAATATATATACACACATATATGTGTAAATATACATAATATGTGTAAATAAACAAATACATACCTATTTTATATACCTATGGATATATTGTATATATTGTATATGTTTTTATTAGTATGTATAGTAATAGATTATTTATCTCTATATTGATATATCTATATAATTAATCAATGTACAAAGTAAATATATACATATATTTGCATGACGTAAACACGAAATCAATATTCAGGAGTGTCAGGATTTTTTGTTGTCACTTTTGAGCTCACATTGAGTGTACACTTCAGTCCCAAGTGCTGCAGTGCCAGAGCAGCCACTGAGCCTGAAGAATTTACCGATTCAGCCCCAAAAGAGGTGCTGGGGAGACGCCCAGTGGTGCCCAACGGAGGTACAAAACTGTACAGACCAGCCCGTGAGCAGTGAGAGGGGAATAAATGAGAATAAATGGTATTAAATTCCAGCCCCCCACCTTTGTTTGTGAGTGTTTCTGTCGCACCGCAACAAACCCACCACAGCGCCTGTGGGGACTCTGTGTCACCTCTAAAGAGTATTTCTCATCTTCTCCTACTGATTTTCATTCCTGAGCGTTCACGTGCTCATGGAATAACACACTGAAATCCTCAAAACTTTAAAATCCTTTAAACACCTTTTGGCCTCATTTCGTGAGGCGGCTCTGCCCGGCACCGCTCGGGTCGGGTTCGGCTCTGTTCGGCTGAGCTCGGCTGCGCTCGGTCGGGCTCGGCTCTGTTCGGCTGAGCTCGGCTGCGCTCGGGTCGGGCTCGGCTACGTTCGGGCTCGGCCCGGCCCCACCCCGCTCTCAGCCCCGCCGCCGTCCCGCCATTGGCCGCGGGCCCGCGCCCGCCCTCAGCGACCGCTTCCCATTGGCTCCGCCGGCGCGGGGGGCGGGCCCGGGAGCCCCCTCAGGGCAGCGGGGCGGGCCCGGTCCCCGCTCGGTCCCACCGGTGCCGTCCCGCCCGTCCCCCGCCCGCTCCCGCCCTCACCGCCCGCTCCCGCCCGCCCTCCCGCCTCCCCGCCGGCACCGCCCCGCCCCGGGGCCAACAGCGGGGCAGCGCTCGGGCTCGTCCCGCCCCAGCCCCGGAAGCGGAAGCGCGTCCCGGCGGTGCCGCCATATCGGTGTGTGGAGGGGCGGGAGCGGAGGAAGGACCGGCCCGGCCGCCCGTGAGTACCGGGGCTGAGCGGGGCCGCTGGGGCTGAGCGGGGCCGCTGGGGCTGAGCAGGGCCGCTGGGGCTGAGCGGGGCGCGGCGGGTGCTGCGGGCCGGGACACCCCTGGGCGGGGAGCGGGCGGGGCCCGGGGCGAGCGGCCCCTCCGTGCGGGGTGCGGGGCTCGGGGCCTCCCGGGCCGTGTCCCCGCTGTGCCGGCCCCGCTCCAGCCCCGCCCCGCTCGGTGGCCCGGGCTGAGCCCGGCCCTGGCCGGGGAGGTCCCCGAGAGCCGCAGGTGCTGCTCGGCTGCTGCCGGAACGGATAAAATGAAACAGTGTCTTTTTTTGGCGTGACAAACCCAGCCTGTGCCGCCAGCGCGGCCGTGCCCCGTGGCTGTCCGCTCACCCCGTTACAGTAAATCACTCGAGTGTGTTGCTCTTCAAAGGTGTTTCCTCTACGAGATAAGGAAGGCTGTGCGAGCAGGAGTGTGGGTTTGCTACCGGTGTCCTCCGTTTGTATTTTAACTTCAAGAAAAACCTCTCTCATAATCAGAGTTCTCTGGGAATTCTGCACGTCTGTGTGGCACCGCAGAAAGTGAATGTCTGTACTGCCCCAGGTTATGTTTTTGAGCACTCAGCGATCCCGTTTGTAGCGATATTACCATAACAATTGTGGTGAAAAGGTCATCTATTAAGGTCGTGCCGTCACCTACCTGGTATTTTCAGCACAGGAAGCTGCTTTAACACGGTTTAGTTTCAGCAGCAGCCTCAGTTCTGCTGGCAGGGAACAGTTCACTCGTTTGTTGTGTCAATGCGTGTGTGACATTCTGATGGTTGGTGTGCTGAAGGGTTGTCACAGCTCCCCGTGCTGAACAGAGGCAGGATAGATGGGATATTGGGGAGGAATCCTTCCCTGTGAGGGTGGGCAGGCCCTGGCTCAGGTTGTCCAGAGAAGCTGTGGCTGCCCCATCCCTGGAAGTGTCCAAGGCCAGGTTGGATGGGGCTTGGAGCAGCCTGGGCTGGTGGATGGGCTTTAAGGTCCCTTCCCACCCAAACCATTCCATGATTACAAAAGAGGGATTGCAACTGGTTATATTAATTATTCCCTTAAACCGATAGAAACCCATTGTTCTTAACTGTAAACTGCCTTCAGAGCAGTGCCAAGCACTGCTGCTCTTGATAATGGTAGTTGCAGATCTTCCCTCAGCAAAGTTTTAATGTGATAAGAAATATCACCTTAAGTTCTAAACTCTGGGACAAAGCTGAGCCCCTGAGAGGCTCCTCTGCAGTAGAACAGTGTCAGCTGGTTGTGTTTCTTGGGCTGCTCTGGAAGAACTGTAGATATGAGAAACAATCACACATAATCACATATAATGCCATTTTTTTTTCACCCAGCAAAATCCCTGCTGCAGCAGAAAGCCTTCAGGAGCCTCACATCGTGATTTTCCACTTGTTCTGCACAGGGTGGCATTTACAGCATTGTCACCTTACATCTGCTTGTAGCCCTTATTTGCTATATTTGGATGTATCTGGACAATTAATTTTGAGAATGTGAGAGTTTTCATTGGTCTCTGGTCAATAGGTTGCAGTTTGATACTTCAGGACTTCTGAAAAAAAAAGAAAACCAGAATAAAGCACAAAATGATGCTCAGATGACAAGGCTGAGCCTTGCTGAGAGTGGGGAGAGGAATAATCACTTCCTTTTACCTGTAGTGGAAAAGTCTGTATATTGTATGAGTTTCTGTTTGATTCTTTTTTTTCTTTTCAGCTCTAGCTTGAATTAGAGTGGACGCAGCTCCTGGAGCCTCCTGATGAATCCCCTTAGCTTTTGAAGTGTAGCAGGTCTCCTTTTTCCTACTTCCTAATGATTCCATGGGATGTAGTTTCTGGATGTTTACCGGAAAAACCCACAGCTTTGAGGTTCTGTGCCTCCCCAGATTGCCCTTGGTCTCAAGCTTTCTGCAGCAGTCACTGGTATTGCAGCATCCAAGACCATTTACTGGTTTTGTCATTTATTCATGTTCCACATGGCTTTATTGCCCTCTGAGGCTCTGGAGTAGGGCTGAGAGTGCTCCCAGTATCCCCGGGTTCCATAGTCCCACCCACAAATGAGGATTCCAGGAAGTAATGTCAGGGGTTGCTTCTGGTGATGTGGCAAAGTGTTTCTGTTTGGGATCCAGTTCGTTTGGCGTGTACCTTGATGTGGGCTGTAAAACTCAGCCCAGCGGAACTGATAAGGCAGAGAAAGCTCTTCAATCGGCAGCAGGAGCTCGGACTGAAAAATAACCCCCTTGCTTAATGTTTTTACTTGAGTTCAGGCCCTGGGACTGCAGTTTTGCCCCTGCAGAAAACTTGCCTGCCACTGCTCAGCTCTTCATGTTCAAGAGACAGGGAAACTCAGTGCCTTATTCCTAGTGAGACCAAGGTTTGGGTTTGGGGCTTTGGCACAGTCTGAAGCCACTGATTGTGCAGTCCTGAACTCCCTTGTTCACTGTCTAGTTACTGAGCATTTAAAATCCAGAGCTGCATTTCTCTGTGGATTTCTGTATTTCCCTCCCAGGATGGACTGGATCCTGTCTTGCCTGTGTAAAACACCCTGTCCTTTGCTGTCTTGGACAGTTACTTTAGGAAATTTAATTCAGTTTTGCATAGATGTCCTCTCTGTAAGAATACTTCATTCAAAACACGTGGTTCAAACAGCGCAAGCCAAAAGAATGTTGTATGTAAATGCTGGTTCAGAGGATGTGCTTTAAAACTTTCTGAGCTTGGATTTTGGGTCTCAGTGTTCCCTGTGTCCCATGTTTTGTTTCCACAGCCACCATGTCAGAAGGGGACAGCATTGGGGAGTCTGTGCATGGAAAGCCCTCCGTGGTCTATAGATTTTTCTCAAGACTTGGACAGGTTGGTTTGGTGAAGGATTTTTCTGCCTGCTTTAGGAGTGGATCTCACTGTGGCTCCTTAAGCTCATTACTTTTTGGATGGGTTGTTGAAGTGCTAAAATCTGCACAAGAGACTTCTTCTGGAGCCTTTAAAAACTGATAGATATTATTACATGGAGCTTACTGGAATGTTCAAGGGGTCTATGTGTGACACTGCGCAGTGAAAATATAAGTTGTCAAAAACAAGGAGTGACTTCTCATTTCAGGTCAAATTCATCTTAAGGAAAGTAACTTGCACGACATACAGAGATATTCAATTGCTTTACAATGCCCCAAGCATTAGGGATTTCACTAAAACATGGAACTTTACAAATGCTTGTAAGCACAGTTATGTGTGACTCAGTTTATTAATGAAGAATACAGATACTTCATGTTACTCTCCTTGCCAAAGGCTTCCCTTGGCCAGTGCTGCCCTGTGATGAACTGTGTTCATTGTGCCTCCTGTATTTCACGTGTCCCTTTGTTTCCTGCCAGATCTACCAGTCCTGGTTAGACAAATCCACCCCCTACACTGCCGTGCGATGGATTGTAACGCTGGGGCTGAGCTTTATCTACATGATTAGAGTTTATTTACTGCAGGTGAGCACTGCACTTACTGCTAAAGGATTTGTACAGGTCACTCCTGGCTTGTGTTTCATGTTAAGAGCATTTTTGAAGTGTGGTGTTACTTTAGAATCACGTGTGGTGTCGTTCAGCTCATGGTAGAAGGTAAACTGGATAATCTGCACAGAGAACAGCTCTTGTGTACATGGGGGATTTGCACTCCTGTTGTGTTCTAAGACTTGTTTTGATCAGTGAGAATTCTTAATATTTTTATTTAATATTTAATATTGTTGATATTGTCAGAATTGTTCATATTTTTGTTTTTATATTGCTAATATTCTAGTCCAGAAACCTTTCAGTTAATGTGACGGTGTAGAAAAGCTTCTCAAGGAAGCAAAAAACCAGGTTGTTTAGTCTTGTTAAAAAATCAGCACCAGTAAATGTCTTTCAGGAAGGTTTAAGTGGGGCTGTTCTCCCTCCCTGTGCAGGGTTGGTACATTGTGACATATGCCTTGGGAATCTACCACCTAAACCTCTTCATAGCTTTCCTGTCGCCAAAGGTAGACCCCTCTCTAATGGAAGACTCAGGTATGCTGAAAAGTTCATTTTGCCATAATTTAGAACTTGCCAAACTTCCAGACCCCTTGGGCTGCTGAAGATGGGCCGTTTCAGCAGGATGTTGTAATTTTTAGACTTGAAAAAAATCTGTGCAACTTCACAGCAAGAATGACGTTTAACTGTAACTGGGGTCTGCGTGTAACAGTGGAAATTGGGTGTGGATTCATTTTGTGATTTTTTTTTTAGGGATTTTTAAGATAAAAAGTAAAAAAACCCAGGGGTCTGAGCAGTGTGGAAAAGTACTGTGAGGGGGTTTGTGGTTTGGTTTCTCTCCTGTTGTTTTCAGATGATGGTCCTTCCTTACCTACAAGGCAAAACGAAGAATTTCGGCCTTTCATTAGAAGGCTCCCAGAATTCAAATTCTGGTGAGTGGATCCGTCTGCCCACGCTCTGGTTCTGCAAACCGTAAATGTGTGCACCTAGCGAGTGCTAGCTGGGCCTGGGGGATTAATTTGCTGTTGTTTGCCAGGCACTCTGCCACCAAAGGAATCCTGGTTGCCATGGCCTGTACGTTCTTCGAGGCTTTCAACGTGCCGGTGTTCTGGCCCATCCTGGTGATGTACTTCATTATGCTGTTCTGCATCACCATGAAGAGGCAAATCAAGGTAAATCCCCGGGAGCAGAGAGCAGCGTCTGCCAGGTCAGGATGTGCAGCTTTGCTCCACGCTGGGCCATTCAGGTGGGGGACGTGCTGCACACACTTCTTGTGCTGCAGGGACTCCACCAGCCAGCACCTGAACATCAGTTGTTTCAACACTGAGCAACTTCTCTTCTTGCTTTCAAAAGGTTTTGATTTTAGAGTGCAAGGGCAGGTTTTGATGCAGCCACTTCCTGTCCTAACTGTGGCTATTTTTGATGAAGAGGTGTGGTACAATCACTGATGGGTGAAAAGGGAAGTTCTGATGAGCTGGTGCAAGAAAGTAGATGAGGGAAAGAGGAAGCAGAACACAGACAACTCACCCTGACCATTTTAACAAGTTTGGTTTGTTGGCATTTTAAAAAGCTGTTTTTTTCCCCAGACTTTCAGAATTTTGGAAAGGAAGTGTGATTTGAGTGGGAAATTTAAGATTAAAGGGTAGTAAAGCATTAGTTTCTCTGTGCTCTCTCCAGTTTCCTGTGGTCCCTCAGTGACCTTCGCTGTACTGTATGAGTTGTTGGTTAGACCCAAATTTGAGATTTGTGAGACTGATCTCATAGACCAATTCAGATTTAAACTGGTGTAGGATTAGCTGTTTCACTCCCTTTACTAAGAACTGCCTTTCTTGGGGACTCGGTAATCTCCAGGGTGCATTATAAAACATTTTGTCTAAATGTTACCCAAGTTTCTTGCCTCAACATGTGATGTTTTCTCTTTGCAGCACATGATAAAGTACAGATATATACCCTTCACACATGGCAAGAGGAAATACAAAGGGAAGGAGGATGTGGGGAAGACCTTTGCCAGCTAGAAGCAGCAACACCCTGTTGACCAGTTCTACTGCTCACTAAAGGAACGATTTTGAGCCATTGTAACAATGCCTTTTTTCTTCATAAAGTGATTAACAGAGTGGTGACAAAGCAGTTGAATTTTCATTTTACAAGGATCTTGCTATTTTTATCTGAAATATCAGATCAGTTTCTTGAGGAAACTGGCATTCTAACCAAATTGCATTGAGTTCATTCTCTTTTGTAAGAAGTTGGAGAAACTTTGGATAATCCCATGGATTTGGGATAACGTGTTCCTTTCAAGATCCATTGCACTGGAGAGGTTAATGGCCTAGAGCTGGATGTTTTTACATAGTTCTCCTGCTCAACATCACCCTGAAGTGCTGTGCACATCTGTGGAGGAAAGTGTAAGCTGGCACACGTGATGCTGTTTTCTGCTTCGTGGCCGTGTGCTGTTCTCATAGAAACCTTCAGTAGACCTAAATAGCTGCAGAACTTAAGCCAGTTTCCTAAATGCATGGTATTACTGAGTTATAACCCCATAGGTAGGAGTAAGAAATCTACTAAATTATGGGTTTGCAGTAGGGGGAAAAAAATACTCATTTAGCTTCTAAAGCAACTCGTTTGTGTTGGGTTTCAATGCCAGTTTCACTGTTCCATCTCCGAGCAGATGCTAAAATTGGGCTCTTTTGTGATGACTCAGAACTTTGTTCAAACTCTATCACAATTTCCTTTGAGGACCTGGAACTATAAAAATATATATTTTAATTGTTCTTAGTTGGAGTTTCTTTCATACTCGATGGTTTCATGAATAATTTCAGCTGACTTCATGCAGCCCCACAGAAAGTACCCAAACCGGCCAGAGCAGACAGTGGTGGGGGTTTTAACACAGATTTTCATTTTCTATGGGGGGAAAGGGAAATAAGAGATAAATGACCTGCATGTAAACTTTTTCATGTGATACAACTGCAGTTTTATTAAGTGACTTTTTAATTCCAAAATTTATTAAAAGACAGTGTTCCCCTTTACTTGCTCTCTATCTTTAATGTACATCTGATGATCTAACAGCATTTATGGCTCCTTTTCAGTAATGGTTACCCTCAACTTACCTCCATGCAATGCCTTTTCCAACTCTTCAGGGACCATTCACTTGCAGAAGGTAGGAAAAGATCAGCTTTTTGAAGATTCTGAATGGAGAACAGTGGCAGCTTCAACAGGCACCTAACTGGGAAATAGATGTAGGAACCTTTTCCTCTGATTTTGTCCAATGAAGTCTCTGTGGAGCTCTGGAATTCAGCAGTCCTGGGAACATGACAGGTAGCTTTAGCTCACATTGACCCGTTGCTTTCTGTTTGTTTGCATGTGTTTGTTTTCTTAGCAGTGTGGAAACCAGGAATGTAAACACTTAAAATTGTGCAAACAGGCTCCAGAACAGGCCTTACAAAAGTACCAGTGGTGGATGTGGTTTGTCGCCTGAGAACGTGACAGCCCTGGCTTGGAGAAGCTGTTCTCAGGCTTGCTGGAGTTTCTGAATAATATGGACAAATCAGGGAGAAAAACAGGAGGTTTATTAGTAGTAAAATTCCCAACTGGGATGCCCTCTACTGAAGAGCTGAGTGTTACCAGCACTTAGAAACACATTTTTAATATGGTCAGGAACCGTGTCCAGGGAGACAGAAGCGTAGAGGCAGGGAGGGCTTTATTTGCAACCCAGGAACGAAGTGCCCCCTTGCACGGGCATTTCCAGGTCCTTGAAGCCTTTCCTTGGCCCAGTGGGGCTGTGTGACAAGGACAGAGTGGGAGCTGAGCTCTGTCAGGGCCCAGAGCGGGTTTGTCCCTTACAGCTGATAGTGCCGTAGGTAGATCAGCTTCTGGGGATGGAACTTCTCTCTGCACAGGGGGCACTCTGCCTGTGGGAGAGAGATCACACACAGGACACAATGAATACTTTTACTGAAAAAGGTTTAAAACCATCCAAATATGACTTCAGCTACTTCTAGAAAATAATCAGCATCCAAAATTCACAAGCCATTTTTTCAGTCCCGTTTGTGGTACAAGCTTTAGCCACATAAAGCACTCTGAGCTGGCCCAGTTTAAGCTGCTTAGCTTATTTATATATTATTGAAATGTATTTATAAATATATTTTATACATTTATATTGTCCCTATTTATCAATATTCATATGTAACATTCCCAGTGCAATGTCAGTTGTCCTGTTTCAGTAAATGTGTCCTGGTAACTCTGGGTGCCTGAGTGAGGGAAGGGGTGTGAGCAGCCAGGCTGAGGGGTGTTTCAGGTGGAGATGGCAGCAGTTTGTGCCTGTCCCTCACTCACCCTGGTGTTGCACCAGGCAGTGATGCACTCCCAGCAGAAGAGGTGCCCGCAGGGGGTGGCTGTGCTGTGCCTCCGCTCCTCCAGACACAGAGTGCAGCGGGACTGGCGCCCGGGAGCCTTGTCCTTGCTCGTGTTCCTAATTAACAGAGTCACAGATTAACGATGCAGCCTGCTTGTAATACTTGGTAACACCATCCTAAAGTAACCACCATCCTCAGGTACTAACCCTTGCTCGAACCCACCAAAGCATGAAATCCAAGAGATGCTTAAAACAGCGAGAAATCAATTTTGCTAATTAATTAAACATACCATCAAGCTCTAACTTAAATCAGTGTTACTCCGTGTTCCCCCTGCCCACGACAGCTCTGCCATGCCCACCACTGCTCCCCTCTCTTGCCTAGTAAGTAAAAACCACCTCTCACTTCTGGTGAGCGAGGTTGCGGTGCAGCCTCCACTCCTGCCTCGCCCTCTGCTTCTGTTTGAAGCTGTACACCTGAACCCCAATGGTCAGCAGAAGGTGGAAGAGGGAAATCACTCCAAGAAACTTGTAACTTGACCGGACACTCTGATCTTCTCCCTGCAGTCCTCCAAAATGCAGCTGTGGAATGCACAGAAATACAGATGTGGGTTTATGAAACTATTCCCCCCCCCTTCAATAAACTTGATTTGGGATTCTCATTTCTGTCCAAACAAGTGACATGTTTGTAGGGCTTCTCAAGCTGCTGTGTCTGAGGAGGTCTCAGCACCTTCAGTCAGGCTGGACTAAGCTCCTGTCTTATGCAGCATCAGTTGTCTGTCTGTCCATCAGAACTGCAGCTTTCATTGTTTTGATTTTCTTATGTCTGAGCAAACAGACACCTCTTTTCCACACCAACACTGGGAATTGTCGAGGGGTCTTGTGTCTACACACATTTCTGGGTCAGTGGCTGATGGGCTTTTTTTGCAAGGACACAAAATTAATCTCTTCATATAGAAAACTGCTCTGTAAAGGTTTTTGTTCAGAACTACATTTCAGTATTGGATTTATTCAGTCCCTTCTCACTGTTGGTGTGTTTGTGGCAGACACACTGAAGTTACGCAGGGTCAGAAGTTACAGCTTCTGACATTCACATTTATTCCCCGTAACCTCTGGACTGCAGGGATTCCCCACCCCTCTGGAGGGTGCAGAAAACTCTCCTGACGTTACAGTCACCCAGAGCCAAATCCTCATCCCTGTCACACCCGGCAGCCCAGAAGAGGCCGAAGCAGCAGGCAAGGAACACGTCACTCACATAGGAGATGCCCGCCACCCTTTTCGAGAGGTGGTAGAAGGTGCCGTGGATGTAGAAGAGCGCCAGGTGCAGCCGGTGCAGCAGGGGGATGCACTGTTTCAGCACATACACCACCTGGCAGGCCGTTCTCCTCTGCCGCTCCGGGAGCTGCCCCAGCTGCCTGCGGATCCAGCGGCGCGGGAAGGTCCTGCCGGGCAGTGCCGGTGCTGCGCCGCTCCCGGGGCTCTGGGACTCCTCAGCCTCCTCCTGCAGCTCGTGCTCCAGGTGCAGCAGGGCCTTCTCCAGGCAGTAGGGCACCACGGTGTGCAGGGAGATGAAGGCGGCCCGGCGGAGGAGAGAAGGCACCTTCTTCTTGGTGGGGTCGACCTGGATGATGTTCACGTACTCCTCGCCCAGAGTCTGATACCCTGCACAGCGTGGGAATGAGAAAACAGGGTGAGGGGACAACTGCAGGACCTTCTGTGGGGACAGGCTGCTCAGCTCACAGCTCAGCGGGCTTTGCGCTCTGAGAAACAGTTGCGTTTTCTCGTGATGAACAAATGTTTTGGCTACATCAGCATCTGCAGCATCGGCATCAGCACCGGCTGGAGGATTAAAGCAGGGTACCTGTCATGCCAGACATCCCTTTCGTAAAGAGAACGTATCTCTGTGCTGACAAAGTGCTGTATTTGAAGCCAAACTCGGACAGTTTAGTGGTTCCACGTTTGACAAAAGGTGTTTAAACAAACTCCCTCGTTAAAGAGAACCGTGTGGCAGCCTCGGCAGGTGATCCCCGGCACACCCGCCGTCACACGCTGGGAGAAACGGCAGAAAAATGATGAAAAGCGGTAGCAGAGGTTACCTGAGAGCGTGGTGAGCACGAAATAGGCCACATCGGAGAGCAGCTCCACCTCCCGCCGCCACTGCAGCCACGGCCGGGCACCTGCGGGACGGGGCCGCTGTCACCGCACCCGCGCCGCACCGGCCCCCGCGCCCCCTCCGCCCCCCGCGCATTACCCGCCAGCCCCCGCAGCGCGGTGCCCGCCCCGCTGCGCAGCCCGGCCCGGTACAGCTCGTCCTTCTGCCCGCCCTGCACCAGCCGCGCCGGGCCCGCCGCCGCCATCGCCCCGCGCGCACGGACACGGCGCCGACCGGGCCGCAGCACCCCCGGCACGGGCGGAGGCGCCGCGCGGCGCGCAGGGATACCGCGTCACCGCGGAGCCGTGAGGGGGCGGGAAAGGGGGCGGGAAAAGGGGCGGAAAAGGGGCGGGGAAAGGGGCGGGAAAGGGGCGGGAAAAGGGGCGGGAAAAGGGGCGGGAAAAGGGCGGGAAAAGGGGCGGGAAAAGGGGCGGGAAAAGGGGCGGAAAAGGGGCGGCAGGGGCTGAGGGGCTGCGAGGGGGCGGGCAGGGGCTGTGAGGGGCTGAGAGGGGCTGTGAGGGGGCGGGCAGGGGCTGTGAGGGGCTGAGAGGGGCTGTGAGGGGCGGGCAGGGACTGTGAGGGGCTGTGAGGGGGCTGTGAGGGGGCTGTGAGGGGGCTGTGAGGGGCTGTGAGGGGCTGTGAGGGGCGGAGAGGGGCTGTGAGAGGCTGAGAGGGGCTGTGAGGGGCGGGCAGGGGCTGTGAGGGGGCGGGCAGGGGCTGTGAGGGGGCGGGCAGGGGCTGTGAGGGGGCGGGCAGGGGCTGAGAGGGGCGGGCAGGGGCTGTGAGGGGGGCAGGGGCTGTGAGGGGCGGGCAGGGGCACCGGGGCCGGATAAGAACAGCATAAGAGGACTGTGAGGCGCTTGGTGTCTCGAAGCGCAGCTCCCGAGGAACCCGCGGTCCCGGGACCCCCGGCGGGCGCGGAACGCCCCAGTCCGGCACAGGCACCGCGGGTGCCCCGCTGGAAGGGCCGTGTGGCTCGACCGGCGCCGGGGATGGTTCCCTCCAGCTGTAAGAGCGGTGAAATCCAGGGAAAGCGCTGGGGAGTTTCGTGTAGAGCAGCAGGAGGGGGCGCGCCCGCATAAGGAAAAATCCCGAAAGGAAAAAGGAAAGGGGCTCTGGAACGGGACGTTTCCACGTTTAAGTTTTGAGTATCTGCTGTGTCCCGAAATAAGAAACTTGAAGCTGCCACCCTGACTGACAACATTTCAAAAAATACAGAATTAAAACTAGCTGACCAATCTTTGAATCGTTTTGTTCGGAATTCCAGTTCGTTCCCAGGTGTTTCGGTGTTCGTGGTCTCCACGGTGTCTCTCACATGTCCAGCAACTCAGTTGTTGAGAAAAATACCAAACACGGGAGGAGTGTGATTAAAATTAGAGCACTCGATAACTTTTTTCTCACCGCAAAAAATGTTGGTTGCTGTTTCGACAGGGAGAACAACAAGTGCATCCTGACCGTGGTTTCATCCTGCTGCTAGATCTGGTTGTGAACGCTTGTTAGAGGAGCCGACCCTTGTGCTAGGTTTAATTCCTCATTTGTTCTCTGTACCAGAGAGGTGTTTTATGAAGTGGGCAGGGTACATATTTACTGCTGTTTCATTGGGGCGGGTGAATATTGTGTTCTCATTTCATAGGTCAAGAAACCAAAGTAGAGCTCAAGAGTTTTTTTCCAAAGCTGAAATCCTGGCTAATGATCACTTAACTATGAGATTGGAAACCATTTATGAAGCTGAAGATAAGTTCAGGCACCTGAAGGTCAGATTTTCACTCCTTAAAAATTTGTTATCTGGGGGGGATTGTGTGGCAAATGACACTCTAGTTCTTGTTAGTGGAGTTAGTTATTTTGAACAGCACAGTCAAAGTGTAGTTTCTGTGCAGACTTTACTTCCATGGGATGCTTCTCTGCTTTTCCTTCCAACAGACCTGACAGGGGAGTGAGCTGCTGCACCGGCGTTACCACAAGGAAGTCCAAAATGTAAAACAAAACTCGGTGCTCAGCAATGATTAACTTCTCCTCCCACAGGCTGCTTGTCTGCGCATCATAAAATATGATTTTACCTCCGCAGACCTGTTGGGAGAGAAGAGGTTCGGAGCGCAGCTTTCAAACAGGGCGGCAGGCAGATGTTGCAGCTCCCAACCTGAAGAACAGGTTCTGCCGATGGGAAGGGAGCGAAACGTCTGCGCGGGATTGTTACCACCCCCCCGGTTCCTTTTGCCTCCTCCCACTTTGAACTTGTTACCCTGGAGCCGAACTGTTTGAACAGGGGCTGTAAAGCCGCTTTGTGCTCAGAGAGCCGGCAGCCCTCAGCTCTCTCGCTCCCCGCAGGTCCCTCCCGGGTTTGTCCCGGGATGAAGGTGCCGATGTCCCGCGCACGGGAGCCGGGACAGCCCGTCCGCGCTGTCCGCCCAGGAGAGACACAGGTGTGTGCTTGGGGTTCGCCTGCCTACTTTCCCTTTCAGCGAGCGTTTTGGTGTACTTTTAACACTTTTCCTCACTCTTGGGCCTTAGAAACAAAGTTTCTAAGAGGCTGCCGCAGCTTTGGGCTTGGACTTGTAAGAGTTTGCTACTACTTTTGCTTTTGTCTTTTTTTTTTTCTTTTTTTTTTTTTTAAGGAAGGGAGAGACTGGAAAGAGCATCATGTCTAATGCTTGTTTTATTTTGGTCCTTGGAAGTCTGTTAGTCCTAAGCTTTTAGACTCTCTGAGCTTGTAGGGATGAAGCAAACTTCATTTGTGATTTCAGTTCAGTCTCTTCTGACTGGAGAACTGCCTTTTCTGGTATGAGAGACCAGTGCACTCATTCTGAGGTGATAACTTGAGCCTTGAGCTTTCACGGGTGTGCCGAGCCAGAACGAAAACTGACTTGGATAGGAGAGGCTGGATGTGAAATAATCTGCAGGTATTTAAATGAAATACCAGTCAAGCAATATAATGTGGCTGATTCCGTGATGAAGAGCAAAGTCTTAACTTGGAAGGAAAGCCATGCACAACACTTCAAAAGAGTTTGCTTTTCTTTTTCTCCTGTTTTTCTTGTCATTCTTTGGGCTATGGAGAAATATTTTTTACGCCAGGAAAGAGCAGAAGATTCTGGTTTACAGTTGCAGAGATGTGGCAAACAGTAAGGATGGATGGATTGCCAGCACTGTGCCTCAGGCTCCAGAGCTTAGATGTAGGTCTGAGACATACCCCCAATCCTCAGGGTGATAATTTCTAGAGTCATGTTTTGGTTCATGACAGAGGTGGGTTAACTGCTAAAAAATAAACCAGAAGTGGAATACAATTCACTGCTCACTGCAGTTAGTTTGAGATAGGAAACTGATGCCATTTTCAGAATGCAGCTCAAAGTTAACTTGCTTCTTTACTGTTCAAAGAACGTGGTCAAAGTTTTGTCTACTAGGAGAGCTTTTTCTGTCCTTACTGAGGGGGAAAAGGCTTCAACTGGGGAGAATTGTCTTTTGCCCAGTAAGATTAGCTGTGGGGAACAGTTTGGTGCAAATGAAGGACAGGGCTGGTGAGGGAAGGTCGGTGAGGGCTGAGGAAATGCTGGTTTATCTGAATGCAGGCCAGGCTGTGCAGGGTTCCTGCCTTCTGATGATCTCAGTGCTGGGGTGAGGGACAGGCAGGAGTGTTCCCTGGCTCTGAGCTCCTCTGAGGACCGCTCCTTGGGACAGGCTCCTTGAAGGCACCGAGGCCATGATCAGGGACAGACACATCTGACACAGCAGAGCAGTTAAAGCCTTTTTATTGGTAAGTAAAATAGACTTTTCAAGGGAATGTCTTGCCTGCAAATTTTGGTGAAAACTATTAAATTCATGCCCTAGAGACCACTGCAAAATTTGTAGTCCTACCTGGCTTCTGGTTGCTTTTTGTTCTGGCCTTGTGAAAAATGATGATAATGTTCTAGTTCATGGCCAAGCTCCTTCTGCGTTATCTGAAAAGGCTTTTGTTTTCTTCTTATGTGGCATTCATCATTTCTGTAATTTAGCTGAATTAAAAGCTGCCCCATACTCACCCTAAAGTGTCCGAGAGCATCTTAGTGAATGGTGCTGCAGGAACAATAAAGCAATAAAAACTAGAGAGTGTAGGGATCTGTACTCACAATTTGAGAACACCACAATCTCACTTTGGTTTTGAAGTAAATTGCCCAGAGCCCTCAGTTCCTAAATATAGTTTGAAGGGGCCACTAGAGCTTGTTCTTGTTAATTGTCCAGAGCTGAGAAAATGGCTGTATAAATGGACTGGAGTGGGTAACAGGATGAGGCTGAAGAGATTTTTTTGGTAAAGACAGTCTCTCAGTTACTGAGGATCAGCTGAACTTCCTGCAACACAATTTCCACACACCCAGAAATCTCAGTTCTGCACTGGTTATCTCTAAAATGACCCACTTCTTCCTGTGATAAGCTTAGATTAATCTGATCTTACAATTGAAATAGATTCTGAAGGAAGAAAGAATCTTCTTTCCCTTGCTTCCATTGTCCTAAGCTTCTCTGGGAGCTCAGCCCTGTTCCCACTGATGCCCCCTGGCTCGCTGGATGTGACAAAGTCTCCCATCCCAGACTCTACATCTGCAGGGAATTTCCAAACCTCTTCTTCATTGTTTCATCTGCCTTCATTCCGAGGGGGTGGAGCACTTCCCCTCGTGCAGTGGGTGCACAGCAGAGTCATTGCACAGGTACCTGTGCAGTGCAGGCTGTGACAGATCTTTGCACAAGCTTAGGCAGAGTTCTGAGTTTCCTGCCTCCCGTTTCTCTGTGCCTCGCTGTCTGTGGGGCTGCTCATGAGGCTGAGGGACATTCTGGGTGCAGACAGCAGGGCAAGCATGACCTGAGTGAGGCTTGCAGGTCCATCTGCATCAGAAACACAGCATGGAAATTGAGAGGTTGATTTTCGTGGACCTGGTTCTGAGCTGGCCCCACAGTTTCTATTGTTTATCACAGCCTCACCTGGTTCCATTTAATTAGGGAATGGCTCCTGGAGACTCTTCTGACATCTTCAGAGTTGTCAGGGAGCTCTGGATTGCCTCGGAAACTCCAAGGAAAATGGGGTGGGAAGGTGAAGGAGCTTTCCATGCTAACATTCCTGGGAGAGACTGAAGTGCTGCAGAGCCTGAGCAGTTCCCATCCCCTGGGCTGTGTTTGCCAAGGGCCGTTATGCACCAACTTGCAGCACTGCTCTTTGTGTTGAATCCGGTGTTCAGAGACGGCTCTGCCCAGCTCTCCCTGCAGGACTACTTACCATAAGGCAACTTAAAAGCAGCTCCTCCTTGCCCCTTCTCCCCTTCAATGTGACTCCCCCCTACAGCTTGTTATTCCAGATTTCCCAGTGCCTTTAGATGCTGGAATGTATTTTCTGGAAGTTTTCTCTGCCTTTGACTGAAAACATGTAATTCGTGTTCTGTTTAATTAAGCAAGAGCAGAGCAAGGAATGGAGCCCGAGGAAACAATGGCAGCTGCAGTTGAGGTGCCTGGAAGAGGCTTTTATTGCCTGCAGAGGAGAACCTCAGAAACACAACTTTGGGATGTGTCATGATGTTGTTGTTTAGTGGGACTGCTGCAAGGACAAAGTGAGATGGTTTCTAGTTGGTTTGGTGTGTCGAGGATGTGACCACAGTGGGCTGTAGGAGGCAGGGGCTGTGAGGGGCAGGAGAGGGGCTCTCAGGTGGCTGAAAGTGCCAGGAAGACTCTCATGAGCTGCCTTGGCTAAAGATGGGGTTTCCCAACTGTTGTAATGCCCACTTAGAGCTGCCCTCTGGCCTGGGGCTGTGGGCTCTGGGTGTTCTGTTTACACCTCAGAGCCACGGGCTGGATGTGGGGCTGTGTGCCTTGGGCAGTGAGAATGCAGTCTATGGCTTTGGATCACCTGTTAAACAACTCCACAGGGTTTTTGTCTCTACTGTATAAAGGGACCTGCCCAACTTCTGTGGGCTTGGGCAGGTTCTGAGGGAGATGAGGTTAGTGAAGTAATGTTATTTATTGACTAACAGGTACTGAAGTCCATGATGGGGTGGTGAGCAAAGCAGAGCTGGACTTTGACATTTATTGGATCGGTCACGTTTCTGCTTGGCAAAATGAGAGTGGATTGAGTGGTTCCCAGACCCCTTCCTGCTCATGAAAAAGGAGATTTGTTAATTTAAGAAATTAGTTTGGATGTTTGGCAAAAAAAACCCACCACATTTAAAAAATGCAGCCTCCTCTTGGGGTTGCCAAGTGTGAGCGTGTTTTTCTTGTCTGCAGTTCTGGGGTCTGGCCCTACCAGGCATCCTCGGAAAGCTGATTTTTCCACTGACTTGGGAAAGGGGACACAGGTTGCCACCTCCTTTCTGAGTCCCCCAGCACAAGTTATCCCTTAATATCAGTGCAGCAATAAGCTGCTGTATGGAACTAGAGCAGTTTGGTTAAAGCTCCTAGGCATTATTCTTAAAAGAAGTTCCTGCTCCTTTAGATGAGTTTGAAGAAAAAAAGTAATAATAATAATAAAAAAAAAAAATCAGTCTTCTGGACAGTGACCAAGACTGGCAGCATAATTGACAGCAGGAACATTATTAGAATTATAGATCACTTGATTACAAGTGGCATTGGAGCCATAGTCTATCTCTTGCTCAGTATGACTCACAAATTCCCAAGCGAGCTGAGCCATTTCCAGAGTATCATTTCCCATCTGTCTCCCAACAAGGAGCTCTTCCTCTCCCTGTTCCTCCTCTGAGGCTGTTCGTTTATTGTGGTCTGTAGTACAAACCTTGTATTTTCAAAGTACTTTTGACTCAAGCTATTGGGTGAGATTTAGAGCTTTGCCTAATGAGTTCCCTTTGCTCTTCTAGTAGAAATTTCCAGTTCTCCCTTGCTAATATGAAATGTAAATGTTCCTCAGAAGCAAGAGGCTGTTGTGTGCTGTTTCCATTGTCACTTCAGACAGTCTGGGAGCTGGTGAGTGATAAATAATGCTGGTGAAACCGAGAGAGGTTTTGGCAATTTGGGATAAGCAGAGAAGGGGATTAGAAATAAGTCTATCCCCTCTCTGTAGAAATTGCTGCAAATGCCACGCTTTGTTTCAGAAAGTCATATGGCACAGTCCCTATAAAGCTGAAATGAAGAATTTGGGTTTAATAATGTCTCCTTCCTTGCATAAGGAATATCCAGTGACATCATTCAACAAAAATGCAGGGCTCTCCTGCGTGTGCAGCTCCAGCTCAGGCTGCAAGGGGTGGGTGAGGAAAAGCTGACAAATGTTGAGTGTTCCTTTCAAGTGGGATGACTCTGTTCTGGGTGAAGGTGAACCCATCCGGCTGCCAGCAAGGTATTCCAAGTCCCGTTTTCCTGGCTGCCTGTTCCCGCTCTCCCCTTGCATTTGGGCCGGAGCCGTTTGCCAGAGGACTCGGTGGCACGCCAGGCTGTTGTGTGTGCTCTGTCCCTTGGGAAAAGGAAGGCTGGCTCACGCCCCGAGGTGTGGGCTCAGCCCCTGTTCCATGGGGCTGCAGCAGCCTCCTCTCATCTGGCTGTGCAGGGACGTGCCTGGGCGTGCAGGTTATCTGGGATGGAATTGCCCGGGAATGGAGCCGCATTCCTCCCGACGAGCAGCGTGGCAGAGGGAACCGCAGTGCAGCTTAAAAGCAAATCCCGGCTCTCACATTTAAATGCTCTAAAGTAGGTTTTTCCCTCTCCCATTTGGTACCACTTTGATCTCTTATCCATTGATCTGCTTCCTGATCACACTGTTCAGGTTGAAGTGATGCCTCAGTCTGTGTTTCATCCCTGCTATCAGAGTATCTGCTCTGGAAGGATATCAGAGCTTGTCTGAGTTCTGGTGGATGCCACACAAAACCTCCCCGAACAAAAGCAGGTCTTGTGGGGTTAAGCTTTGATACTACAGGGATACAAAAGTGGCTGGAGGATTGTTATGGTGTACACAGCTTCTTTTGTCTGTCAGTGATATGTATCCTGCCTCTGGGGCTTAAATCCCTTTTTTCCAAGGGAGCACAGAACCTCACACAATAATACTCAGGTAGGGCTCTTAGCCTGAGCAGTCGGTTTAAATCTTGTCGGTGTGGTCTGCACAGATAGAGTTGCTCTCCTTTGGCTGTTTGATGTCTGCTGTCAATGGGCTGTGCTGTTCTCGGAGCCAGAGTGCTTCCCAGAGTAACAAAGATCAAATATTTTCAGAGAATGGAACTGATAGTTTCCATTGTACGATCTTCACAAGAAATTTTGCAGGGAAGCCAACTGAGCTTCTTTCCTTTACTTTAATAGGAAGTCTGGCCCCTGAATCTTGTTCTGAGATACCAGTTTGTATTTTTAAGGATTAATTGTGTGCTTTTCCGTTGGCTGCCCAGGATTTATGGAGACATTCAGTTTGCTGGGTTTTTTGTAACAATACAGGTATTCTGAACAGAGAGGGAGGGGAAGAAGGGAACTCTAAGGACCTGTAACAAGTTGTAAAAGGTGGGGCTGAGTGAGGAAAGAACATCTTTTGTATGAAAACAGATGTTCAGAGATCAGCTGCCTGAAGTAGCTTCACTTGCAGATCAGAAAAAAAAGAGTAAAGAACATGAATTTGATGTTACTCAAGGCATATTATATATTTACATATTTAATGAGCCACAGAACCATAAAGCACTGCAGCTCATCTGCTTTCACTGAAATGATGCCAGTCCATGCCAGCAGGAACATCCGTGCCCATTCACTCTTCCTCACCCTCATGGACATGTTCTTTGGTGTATAATGAGTCACAGTGATTGAACTTCCAGCACAGGAAACCTTCCAAAAAACCCCTGAAGCGAAGAGGTGAGAGAGTCTGCCAAAGTAACCACCCCTGGCTCAGCTCTGAGGAGGACACAGACTGATCTTGTCTTGTTCTAAAGCAGTTCCATCTGTCTGGGCAGCTGTGGCTCCCTGCACCAACCTCGGGTTAGACATCAGGGCACCTGGAGTGTCATCCTGTGACATCTCCAACCTCTTCCAGAGCCACAGGATGCCCCCTGAGCTATCTGCCATTTAAATGTGGAAACAAGAGATTGTACTGGTACTGAATTCCTCCAGGACTGATCCTGCTAAGCACTGCTGTACTCCACACGTGGGTGTCACTTCACTGATTGACGTGTTCCCTTTCACCAGAGGAGATCTGGACAACACATGGAATGGAGAAGGTGGGGCTTGGTGGAAAGACAATGGCAGGGAGGAGGTGACTTCCCAAAGAAGCTGGATGAGGGACCAAAGACAAGAGGAGAGGAACAGCTTCAAACAGGCAGGTGCTCTGCCAGGGACATCTCTTGCTCAGGTTTTGCTACAGGTGCCTCAAACCCCCTCCTCTATTTCTACTCACTGTACATGAACAGTGAGCCTCATGGCCCTCTCTCTTTAAAATAATGTCAAACTGGCTCTGTGCTTTCACAACACAACAAGTTAGGGCAACGTTTCAGAGCTCAGCTTGTAATTACAAACTGAAGGAGACTCCCAGAGATTCAAACAGTTACCAGCACTAGGTAGGATCCCAGGTTTCTGTCTGGTGTTTTGGAGGGAGCCTTCCTTGGCCTTCTTTCCCTACGGAAGGTATCCAGTGAAAGTTTGGGAAAGCTGAGTCTCCTGTATCCAGTGGGCAGAAGAGAGGTGAGAAAAGGGAAAGAGAATGCCAGGCAATGACAGAGGATACAGTGTGAAGGCAGCAGGTAAGAGGAGAAAGGAGCTTTAGGGGTGAGAGGTGACTGAAGAAGCCAACATCACACAGAGCCCTCAGCTGTCCTTTGGGAACGCAGCTGAGACATCCACGTGGTATGTGAAGGACTGGGTCAGGTGTATGAGTGTATGTTATCCATGTGAGTATAAAATAATTAACCCCAGCACGAGTGGTTTGGCTTCTGGAGAAGCTGCTGCTGGAAAAGCAGAGGTTTCTGTGACTACAGAAAATACTGGTGGGAGGCAAAGAAGAGTTGGTGCCTTCTGACTGCTGGGGTCAGTCCAGTGTAAGTCATCCAGCTGTGTTCCTGTAGTAACTATTGTACAATAAACACTAAAAGTAACTTCCACTATTCACAAACATTGTCTTCTCCAGGTTAGCAACATGCAAGAGGTGCTGGGAGGATACATGGAATGCTGGTGACTCCTGTGCTGCTGGGAGAGGCCACCACATCCCCGCTGCCAAGGCTGAGCTCGTGGGTCTCGTGCTGCCTCCACACTGACACCAGCGATTCTGCTCCATGCATGGCACATGTGGCAGCAGGATTAAAGCAGGACACTCTCCTGAATGTGGAGTTCCAGGGAAGGCACTCACTGCCCCTTCCAGAGCAAGCCTGCAACATCCTGAACTTGTTGCTTTTTCTGGGATATTTTTATTTCTCGACTGACACTGCAGATATCTGCCCTGAGTGACTTTGTTTGCCCTGGAGCAGGCTCCTTGCTGCACTGCTCTGAAAGCTGGAGATGGCTCTGACTTCTCCAAAACCTGCAGCAGGGGAGTTGACCCAGAGAGAGGAATCCATGCTCCACGATGGAAACTGCTTCCACTTCCTCTCTGCAAACAACCTCACAGGAGGTAAGTGGAAGGTTACTGTTCCCTCATCCCAGAGCTGGGTACTGAGAAGAGATTCTTTCCTTTTACTCCAAATTGACTTTTGTTGTACTGAGGTTTCTTCCAGTTTTCTTTGAATTGGAGTGATTTGTTCCTGTATGTTCCTTGGTGCCTTTTCTCTGTGTGGTTGGTGTGGTGACTGAAGTTTGTGTAAAGTCTGTTAAAAACACAGCCCCTGTCCTGCACACCAAGGATATCTTGGAATCAATCTTTCTTCTGTCCTTGCTTGTGCACTCTGTGAGGTTTCAGTCACGTGAAGGGACCTTCATCTGCAGAATTCCTAACATTTGTAAAAAAATGTAAATTACTGTAGGATGAGACTGTCAAGAGATTGCAACTTTTTTCCTTGATTCTTTAAAGTGCTTCTGGAAAATCTTTCTTGAAGTTGATGAGACTGGGATTTACAGTGCCTCGGGTTGTGGCTCTGTGCCATGAGGTCTGAACTGAGCTGAGAGAGGCAGAGCTCAAAGAATAACTATTGTTGGCTGTTGCTCTTTTTTCAGTGTTGACAGCTCGGCAGAGGAAAATGAGCTCTTCTCTTAGGAAGCTCTGGAGATTACAGATGTGATTGTGCACATCAAGTGCAGACTGGAGATGGGTAGGAGGGAGGGAATTGTGTAACTGATGTCTGTGGCAGATGAATCTGTGCTATGGCAGAGATCTGAGGGAGGAGGAGCTTTTTTTTTGCATTTAAAATAAAAAAAAGAAGAGATGATTTAGCTCAATATTTAAATCAAAACTTCATTTATTTAACACAGGACTCATTTGGTTGAAATACATTTCATTTACTGCCTACAGTCATGAAGTAGACAGCACTAAAAGTTTTGGCTGGGTTCTCACAGGAACTAACTTCATAATCTTCAATTTCCAGCAATTGTGAGATCAGTTTAGCTTTCTGCTGGCTTACAGTTGGGGCTGACAAGTATATTTTTTACTAGCTGAATATATCCATATTGTAGGTGTATTAAAAATAGCCTGTCAATGAAATATAATCCATGATTAATTGTCACTACACCAGTCCTTACCTTTCTTACACATTTAGTAGTATTAGTTTTTGTCCTGGTGGAGGTAGCTGTCATGTTTTATCATAAATCGATTTGCAAAGGTTTGGAAAAGGAAAGTGCAGACCTTTAGAGGTGCAATAGGTGCATTGCATCACCTGAGTGTCCTGGCACTGCAGAGCTAAGATGATCTGTCCCAGTTATTGCTGTATCACACAGGCTGGCTTTCAGGGAACTCCTTTTTTGCTGTAGTTTGTTGACTCCTGAGCTGTGTGTTCCATCTTTGTGCACAGGATCTCTGCCAGTGTGCAAGGGAACGGCAGGGAGAGCTGCAGGGACAGAAGGTCTGCATTGTGCACAGCAGCACTGCCAGCATTCCAGGGCCCATGGGGCTGCACCTCAACAAAGGCTGGAGTGGGCTCAGGAATCCCTGTGCAGGCTGGGTCAGAACACCCACCCGAGCCTGGCCTCCCCCCCGTTAACTCTTTCCAGGACTGGTCTGAGTGCAGGGACAGCTCTGATTTACTCCCTTTGCACTGGAACAAACGCTGAGCAACCTGCCCAGACTGCCCCTGACGCTGCTGAGCTGCTGCTGGGGCAGCTGGGCCTTCAGAAATAGCAGTCCAGGCCCAGCTCCCACATGTGGTGCTTCCCTTTGCTCATTTGGGTGAGTTTATCTGCAAGAAAACTTAGCCAAGGATGGAGCTGGAGAGTAGAATCACTGGTTGGAGTAAATCCAGTGCAGTTAAATAAGAGCTCCTCAACTGACCATTTGGCCCCAGAGTTTCGTAGCTACCTTCAATCTACTTCTGTACCTACTCCTCTTGGATGGCTTAGAACTCTTGGCATTCCTGTGCAGCTTTGAGATATTTTATCAGTTGAAACAGTTTTCAAAACTTCTTGCTTCTTTTTGGAGTAAAAACCTCTCTTGTCTGCGTAGGTTGTACACGGATGAGGCAGAAGATTGCTATGTAAAAAGGAAATCTGAGTGGGATGCAATTAACTTTTACATAATTTGATTATATATAATGTCATTAAACGTTATTACAGCGGCATTGGGAGAGTCCAGAATCAAGGAGGGATATGGCAAATTCGGTAATCCTCTATTTTTCAAATACACTCTGACATGTCTAGACTCACTCTCCCCTTGTAATCTGATGAAAGAGTGCTGTGCACAGACATGCAAAATCCTGTTTGCTCAGATATGTGGTACCAGATTAGCCTGGAGAAGGACCTGAGCTGGCCCTCAGCTGGGGCTGGAACATCTGCCCGCCTGGGAGAGCTGCTGCCACGGCACTGGGGACCTTCAGGGCTGCTTCCAACCCAGCTGAGGAACAGACACCCAGCTGATGTGACTGAACTGGCACCAGCTGTCCGAAAGTCCCTTGAACTCAAGTTAGATTTCTGTGGAACTGCCCATCAGTTAAAATAAAGTGTGACCTGATACTGTGGTTCTACCAGTTGTGCTTGTCCAAGTGAGTGAGTGAAGAACAGCACCTGGTTTGGGTTTTGTTGGTGCAGTTTGAATCCACTCTGAACAGGCTGTTTATCCCTTTGGTGTTTGAACATGCAATCCCCCTCCACTGGGTCCAGCACAGACAGTGGCTGCTGCAACACTGTGACACCAAGAGCTGAGGTTTTGGCACAGCCTCAACTTAGTTGTGTTTTCCCCACCTTTTCTGCTCCCTGGATGGAGGGAAAGGCTGTGGTGGAACAGACCCTGCCAGCTGCTGTTTGTCCTCCTTTCTGCTGCAGAGGCAGAAATCACGAGTGAGGTTTGCAGAATGCACGATTGTTTCCCTTGTTGGCAATGTCAGCTTATACCAATTGATGTTAATGAGCCCACTGTTGTAATAAAGATATAAGTCTAAGAATACAATACTGGACTGCTCAGCAAACCCACACTCTAGTTCTGATTCTGTTACTGACTTCTTGTTTGGCTGCTTTTATAACTTCACCCTTGTGCTGTCTCTTATTTTGATTATAAATGGGAACTGCTGTTGTTGCACAACAGACACTTCCCAGTCATGTCTGGGTCTTTAATACCTATTCTGAAATACAAATAATAATAATAATATTCAACCTCAGCCATTCAGAACTCAAATAACTGTGGTAAGGTCTGGACAGTGACCGTTGTGGGTACTGATACCAACTGCTTGGGAACTGTCCTGCAACACACAACCTGTAGACCCCAGAAGAGGCTGAGCCCTGGGGGCTTTTAATCTCAGGGGGTGGTGGTCTGGAGTAGATCTGAGGGCTGCTGGAACAGTGAATCTGAGTCCATTCTCAGTTTGTGCAAAAGGCTGTTTCCCAATGTCCGTGCTCACATTCTTTAATACTGTCTTAGAAGGAGGTTTTGTTTGGTTGGGGGTTTTGTTTGCCTGGTTTTTTTAGTAAAGTGCACTGTAATGTAGTTTTGGAGGCTCTGTGCCAAGATGCCTAGAAGTGTGCAGTCTCCCAGCTCCTACTGGGGCACAGACATTCCCAGTGCAATCTGTCGGAAGGCAGGAGCCTGCTGATGAGTTGACACCTTCAGTGGAGCAGAGAGGTACCCACCTTGCCTGCAGTTCACACAGCATTTGACCCTGGAGAGGGATTTTGGTTTAGAATCATGAAATACTAACAGCCACCTGTCTTCATCCTAGTGGAGTTTTGCTAGGATAACTGTGTGGAAGGGTGTGAACCTGGGAATCTGTCCTTCAGATTGTGCTTTGGTCGTGCTCCAGTGGCAGTGGGAATGCTGCAGTTGGGCCTCACCTTTCTTTGCTCTGTGCTGGTCAATCAGGAGACTGTAATAAAAAGGGGAGTGTTCCCTGGATACTCAGTTTATAAGGCAGCTCTGCTGCTTCGGTGAAAGTTAACTATGAAAACGAGATAACAGGCACTGACTGGACTAGGCTGCAGAATTGGTGTTTTTTCTGGATTGGAAACCAGATCACCTATTACCTTCTGTTTCTTCTTCCACCTCCAGCAAAATCCTCCCTCTCTCTCTCACATATCTGCTGCTGCCTGTAAAGACAGGGAAGGGTGTCGTGGGAAGCGGGACAAGCAGCGCCTTTGGCACGGCCGGTGCCGAGCTCGGGCTGTCCCCGGGCCGTGTCGCTGTTGCCATCTGCTGGGGGAGCCTGTGCTGTCACAGCCCCGAGCAGCCCCTGCCTCTGCCCCAGCTCTCGGAGTGCTGCCACTCCTGCCAGCGCTCGAGGGGTTCTGCCCCGGGTAACAACTCCCGTGTGCCCTCAAAACCGCTGCGAGGCAGAATAAAAGTTCTCCACAGACGCATCTGGTAGCAGGGAAGTTGCATTTCTTTATGGTTTGGTTCTTTGGAACTGGTGAACTAAGTGAAAGCAACGCTCACTCAGATGGTTGGAGTAAGTACAGGATGTTTAGAGGTGGAAAACTGAGTTCTGGGTTGACTGATACATATATTATGCTTTATAATGCTGCCAGGGGGAAAATACGTTCCTTTCATTCATTCCGATGGGCCGTCAGCCCGTGTGCTGTCAGAGATGGGAGGGGAGCAATTCCAGCCGTCTCTAAGAGAGTACAGCTATACTGGCACTATCTGTGGGAAGCTCTGGAGACACTGCCATCAGCTGTGAATGAGCCTGTCAGTCAGAGCTGCTCAGGAGATGCTGTTCTGGGAGGCACCCTAAGCAAAGCTCAGTCTCTCCCACTTTCTCACAAGTAAATTATTTGTATGTGCTGGTAAAATTAACCCTGAATGCCAATACAGGTGACTCCCAGCCTGTGTGTCCTGCAGCCTGGACTGTTACAGGCTGGCTTTGATTTGCCCTGGGAGCTGGGCACAGAGTGTTTTAACCCCCAAACCATCCCTGACTGTGACACTGTGAAACCTGCCTGGTTCCAGTACTGCTCGGCTCCCAAAGCATTCCAGTGCCCTTCGTCTCCAGGCACTTTGCTGTTTATCTCCACATCAGAACCTTATCTCTCAGTTCGATCTGAGGTGAAAGGCTTCGTCAGGGAGAGGAATGCTTTGTTTCTCCAGAGAACAAATAACTACAGTTGTCTTCTGAAGCAAATCCCAGTGGTTTTGTGCAGTTATCAAACTATGAGGAACTGCCTGATGGGCGGCTGCTGCCTCCTGCCAGGCAAACCCAGGATCCTTCACTGGCTCTAGGGGGAAGAAATGAGAGTGCTCTTGAACTCCTGACCCCAGAGCTACAAACCATGAGGTCAACCTGTGAAGAGGAGCTGTTCTATTACGGACCTTCTCTGCTGAAATAGCTCTGCACAAAACAGAAGGGCTGTGAAGAGTTTAGAGAAGAGTGAATGAGATTATTTTTGGCAATATCAGAACCATGATATTTCCCTGAAGTAATAATCTTTTCCCTCCTGAAATGCTGAAGTTCCAGGCAATTGGCTCAGTAAAGAAGATTTTAAACCTGTTTAGAGACCATTCTAATCCCCTTAAAACTTCTGTATCTCCTACTGAACTGAAAGGAGGGGGGGGTGTTCCCGCTAGGCCAGCAGGATCTGGGATTGGATCTAAGGAAGAGGAAACTCCAGGGTTGTGTCACAGTGAATGAACTGTGTGTTTACATATGCAGGTATTTGGAATGTGTGAGACCGTTAGTGAAAGTGAGAGGAAAAGTGTTCCAAGGAAGTGTCCTCCAGCACCAGGCAAATCTTGGTAAGAGGGGCAGATGCAGGAGCTGGGTTGCTGTCAAGATGATGCTTAAAAATCAAGAAATGAAGCTTAATGAAAGTTCAAAATGCTCATTTGCTGGAATGAAATATGAAAATAGAAATAGAAATATGTTAGAAGCCCTGGCATTCAGATCCACGGTTGCAGAACAGGTTTTGTCCTCACTTACTAGCAGAAATAAAGAATAGATGGACAACAAAGTACTGTTTGAAGGAGGGGGTGGGGAAACATCTGTGCTTTATCCAGCATGGTGTCCTCCAGAGGAAAATGGTTAATGAGGAAAATCTACTTCACTTGATTCGTTTTTCTCATGGAGCTCTGAAGTAAAAATTTGCATCAGAGTTTTACTGTGGGCAGGGATTAAAATGTTAAAACTCCCAAGAGATGCAAATATCTACAGTGTTTATATATATATATATATATCTAGTAGTTGTCCCAGCAAAACACTAAACCTGTGCAAAGCTTTGCAGTTTTTTCCCTGTTGACACAAGAGGTGCCAGGAAGGGGATGCCAGCCAGGGAAGAGTTAATTGTTCCAGCAAAAAGTAGTTTCGACCAAATCCTACCTCTTGTCTCCCCCGCTGCCGTGGTGTTGGGTACAGTGCAGGAGCTTGTACCATCTCAGCACTGACAGTGATTCCTCAGTGACTGAGCTAATAAATGGGATGAAACTTAAACTGCCTTCTCACACGAGCACAGCGAGGGACTTGCAGAAGAGGGAGCGAGCCAGAGGGAAAATGCAGAGTGTTTTTACATTCTAACACAGGCAACTGAGAGAAGCACTCTCACTTCTCCAAGCTGATGGATTTAGGAAGCCCATCGCAGAAGCACAGTAGGTGGATTTACTCTCTTTATTGCATACACTGGAATTTTAGCTAGAGGATAAATTGCACTCATGCTTGTGGGCTCAGTTGTTGTTTAGTAGTACTTTGATAACGTCACATTGCTCTTCCTTTTTCTCACTTGCTCGGAGATATTCAGCTGTTTGACCCTGCTTGTAAGAGGATAATATTTTTTAGATCTTATCAGCACACTGTCAGTCCAAAAGCTCTTTTATCTTTAGGAAGGCATGTTTTATTAATTGTGGCCATAGTATCTAGATGGACATGAAGGCTGTTTTAGTTAAATGAAAATCCATCCCCCTGGCAGCAGACGAAACACGCTGCTCCAGAGGAAGGGAGTGCTGAAGAACAGCAGTGCCCAGCTGTTTACTCAGGGCAGCTTCAACAGCTGTAGACACTGCATGGGAGTGTGCCTGGCAAAGGTTACTGATGGAGGAAAGGAAGGATGGCTTTTAATAAGAGACTACTTCTCTCTTATCTCCCATTGCTCCCCAGTGGTATCAATCACTGCTGCCTGGAGCAGGCACACGGGGCTGAGGTACCTGTGCTGTCTGTGATTGCACAGGAGTTCTGCTGATCACACTGTGCACTCACTCCTCTCTGTGCCTGTGATGCACAGTTCTTTAAGGGCACTAACACATGTAGATGTCAGATTATTCTGCAATGGGGTGTGTGCTTTGTGGCTCTGTGTGTCTGTCAGCTCGTGCTCGTGCAGAGGGGTGTTCTCGTGTCAGTGGCTGTCGGAGGCTCACATCCCCAGTGAGGGTTGTAACACTTCAGCTCTCCTGTGTGATGAGCTGTTCTGAGGAGATAATTAATCAGGCAAATGACTGACAGGTAAATTACAGCCAGCACAGGCAACGCATCTCCCTGCTAGAGGCACCTGCAGGCACTCAGGTGCTGTGCAAGCAGGTCCCCAGTTCTATTCTTGCATTTTTCTTCTCACTGTGGGCTTTATATAACCTTCCCCACTCATCTCACATGCGTTTGCACAGTCCTACTGAGATGATTAATCCTCCTCTGGAAGAGCTTTTTTAATAGTGCAATACCAGATATTAGATTCAAGCTTCTTACAGGCTGGGTGGGGATAAAGTCTGGATTCTCGTGACATCCCATAAATAAAGTTGGGGTGTCGCAGTGACTGTGGCTGTCCCGGGCAGGGCGTGCTGGGCTCCGGGCGGGCTGTGCAGCCCCGCTGTCCGTGCTGGGGCTCAGCTGATGGCGGTGCCGAGCTCAGGGACCGCTCGGGGACCATCCCGGCTGGGCGCGGCTCCCTCCGCGGGCACGACAAGGCTTGCCATGACAATCAGTTCTCAGCGTCAGGGAGCTGTGAAGGTCCCCCGCGACCTTTTGACTGGGGAAGGTGCATGAGCAGGCAGTTTCGGGAGGAGACAACGCGCTCCCAGGCTGAGCTCTGCCCCGCGCTGCGCGCTCCGTGCGCATCCCGGTGGCAGCGGGGACAGCGCGGGGGGCTGGCCCTGTCCCCCCTCAGCATCCCTGCTGAGCCACACCGAGCGCTGCTGCCAGCTCTGGCTCCCCAGCACACGGGATGTTTCCAGCTCGAGGTGCAGCAGCGTCTGAGGGCATGTTCCTGCTCTGGAGCATGTGATCACAAGCTGCTCATAAACTTAGAAACTCCCTTCAGCAGCTCTTCATATTTTTTTCATATTTACAGGCTTTGTGTTTTCAAACTGCATCAGTTCCTGTGAACCAGAACTCTGTTAGTAAGAATTAACCGTGTATTTCTGGTGAAAATTATCAATTCACTCGTGACTTTCAGTCCCAGTTCAGCCTGACACAAGGTAGTGAAGACCTTTGGTCCCCATGTTCTTCTAGCAAGTTTCTCATCAGGGGCTTCATTCTTTCCCTGCATTTCTGGGCCAGCTTTCATGCCATGTCCCTGCTGTTTGGCCATTCCTGTTCCTAAGAGGTTAGTTCTAACCCTTTTAAAAATAACCCCCAGCTGAGGTCAAGCCTGGCAGCACAGCTTTGATGCTTGCTGCTGGAGCACAGGATTCAAAGTTGAGTCCCCCACAGTTCTCTCCTCCAGCGCAGTCTCTTCATTTATTCATCCATTATTAACTGGTGATTTGAGTACCAGATGCGTTTGGGGGGCATCCATAATTCATCACCAGGAAGGAACAAACCCTGGCCTGTGGACAGTGAGGACTGAGCTAAACTCACTGGCTGTTGGGGGCAGGGACTTCCCTTAAAGAGAGAGCAGGACCAGGGCGTTGGTCACCTGTAAGCTCAGCCTTTGGTAAGGGTTTGGATCCTGGGAATTCCTGAGGGCTGTGCCTGAGAGGGCAGACATGAGGGGGCAAACAGAAGGTGGGTGTGGGTATCACTGAAGCTGCTGCTTGCAGGTTCTGGTGTTGGTGCTCAGACTGCCTGATCAAACCAACTGAATTCTGTGCTCTCATTCCATCTGCAGGAAGTGGCTGAAGGGGTGACAGCAGTTGGAATTTGGCAGTGATGAGCAGAGATATGTGCAGGGACTTGACTTGCAGCAAGTTCCTGTGCTGAGCACGAGCTGCATCAGCTCTGTGCTATCTGTGGGACACCCCTGATGCTTGGGATGTGACAAGGCCTAAACTTGTGTCTGCTGAGCCCTCTTTTTAGCTCTCTTGGATTTTGGTTCAGGTTTACGTGATTTTTCTATCTCCAGGCAGGAAGTTCTTGAAAAGCCCATCTTTTAACTGCAAGACTCAGAAACCTGTTCACAGAAACCCGTTCCTTCCGTTTGGGAGCAGAATGTGGAGATTTTTTGGTTGTTTTGAAACACCTCATCTCATGTAAGGTTATGTGTTATTAATCTGTACTCCACGCTACTCAGTGCACCCCATCTATAGTGTATCTATAAGAAATACAACGTTTTTTAAGTCAGGAACTAAACATTTCCATTCAGTGTACATGTATTATTTAGGGAATTTTCCATTGTAGAAATGCTGATAGAAAACCTTTCCAACTCCTTTCACCATTCTCTGCTGCAAAGCCATCCACTGATGTTCCTGACACCTGAGGAAACCTAAGCAAACAGAGTTCTTACAAGACACAGAGACTTGTAACAAGGGTAGAATAAATATAATCCCTATGAGAAAGATGGGGAATTTTGGACCAAACCCTTCCTGTCCCATCTGCTTTAATCCCCCTGTGCTGGGTCCTGCTTCCTCGGGAGGTGAGGCAGAGCAAGGCTTTGGCACGTCTGCTGCTCCCTGGAGAGCAGCTGCACCTTCACTCCCCAGTCTCTCCCATCTGACTGAAGGCCCATCTGGGAGGGACCAGCGTGCTGAGAGCAGGTTTGGCAGCACAGCTCCGTTCCCACTGCCGAGTTTTGAGCAGAACACTGGGCTGGTGGTGCTGAAGGGGCTGGGTCAGTGCTGTTACTGCTGCGTGCCATGGGTGAACAGAAAGGACCAACACGCCCCTTCTGGTTGTGCTCTCAGGTGCTGTGTGACCACAACAACGTGTCACTGCAGGTCTACTCTGGAATCAGCACAGTCCTGAGAGGAGAAAAACACTGCCCATGGAAGTGCAGCCCTCCCAGGGCCTGTCTGGGAGCACAGCAGGAGTGACCTGTAAAGGGAGTGGGTCTGGAGCTCCCCAGGCTGCTGTGGAAGATGCCATGGAGCTGCCTATGGATGACAGGGCAAAGGAATTAATTGCTGTTTATAATAATGGGCTTGGTATTTTTTGCAGTGGTCTCTGACTGCCAGCTGGGAGGGGGGGAAGGTAAGGTGAACTGGCTCCCAGGTATGAAGCAGAGCTCAGGATTTTAGCTGTGTAATGCAGTTTCAGTCCCACATCTCCCTGTATCTTGCAGAGAAACCTAATTTTTTAAATCTCCACAGGCTTCTCGGAGACAGAAGATGCTAATTTTAGAAATGTGGCAGCTCGTCTTCTTCCCCACCCCCTTCCATTCGCTGCCAGAATGCTTAACAATCCAGTAAACAAGCTGTAGGAAAAAGGGGAATAACCTCAAGAGCTGAGGGTGGTGGCCTCTTGGCAGTGGCATTTTTGGGGCAGGACTTGCCCCCTGCCCGTGGGTCTGGAGTGAGGGGCCAGTTTAAAAATAGAAGAGTAACAGTTGAGCTGACAGTGAAAAGAGGTATTTAAAGGTGCAGTGATCGTGGCTGGCAGTCCCTCCACTGACCTGATTAATTCTGCACCAGTACTCAGGATAGTCTAAATTAAAGCATTGCATAAGAACAGTGCTGGGAAGTAAAGGAACAAGCCCAAAATTTTTCAGTAGAGCTTGGATATCTCATTTTGGGTGTTTGTCTATGCCAGAAACCTGAGACGGGCATTGCACCTTTCTCAGAGTATCTGTCAGGGAGTTTGTCATAATTACAAAATGCAAAGGACACTGGAACAACTTCTGATTCGAGATCCCTTTTTACTGTGCAAAGAGTAAAAAGGTGTTACTGCACCTGAGCCAGCACCCAGAGTCCCAGTCAGTGCAGACAGTGCAGGAGAATTCCCACACTCTGCCCTGCTCTCCTCGTGTCGCTGCACCCTTACCCTCTGCTTCCACCCCGTGTGTGAAAGCAAAGTTTGGAAAATGTCCATCCAAACTCAAATGTGTCAGGGTTGCAGCTATCAAATACCAGGCCTTGTGGTTCTGTCCTCGTTTCTGCAGCAGGTGGAGTGATCTGAGCGCGTTTGGTAGAAGTTTCATGAGGGAACTTTTTATTTAAGAACTTCCCATGCAAAGCACCCAAAATTCCTTTGGCTTACACAGGCCTGGCACTTTTGGAAGTCTTTGTTGGAACTGCTCTTGTGGGCACTTGAAGCTGCGTGTGCAGAGATACACTGGCAACCATTTAAAATTTGGCATTTGTTGCTACTTCAGAGCATCCCTGTGACTAAAGGTTTTCTGCCAGACCTACACAACACACACGTGTGTGTTCAGTTTAGAAAATCTGCTATTTTTAAAGTAGGAAATGTGAGGCAGTGAAGTGTTCATTACATTCAGAGCACGTGGATAATAAATCTGCTTAAATTTAACATGCATCCTAATTTCAAACACCCTCGAGTGTCTGGGTAGTTTAACAAAGCATGAATGCCTCCTTCGTGCCTGCACAGAGCAATGCATTTATCTTTCCCAATTTATTTGGAACAATGGAGCAGAGTGCAACACAGCTGCTTCTTGTGGATGCAGCCATATGTGTGTGCTCCTGCTAATTAGTAATCGATTCCCCCTCGCTGCGCCTTCCTCTCGGCTGTGAGAGCTGTGTCTGTGCTCAGCAATCCGTGCCACGGTTGTGACTCAATGAATTGCATGTTTGGATGTCGGGGAGAGAATTAGCTGGGGAGATTTTGTCATATGTGTCAGGTGTTCTGAGTGCTGTCTGCTGAAAAATGAAATGATTAACTCATGTCTCCGCTCCCTTCCCGTCTCTGGGTGTCTCTCGTCCCCAGCACGCACCAAAGATGCAATTTCCCACCGAGCAGGTTTTTACCTGGTTCTGAGGACAGTTTATGTAGTTCAGGCAGCTGTGATTCTCTGCACAGCTCTCCCCCAGTGCTGCCACAGCTTCCTGGGGGCACCAGAGCTGTGCTCTGCAGGGCAGGAACAGGGCCAAGCACAGAGCAGGGGGTGAGTGTGCACCCTGCACTACCAACAGCAGTAAAGCAGCTGTGCTGGGCTGCACTGGGCAGCAGCAGTAAGGCATTTCTGTTTTTAAGAGGGGAAAAAACACTGTGTGGAGAAATAAAGGGATGTGAGGTAATTTAACATTTATCTCCGAGGGCCCTGTCTCTGTTGCTTGGCCTCTGTGATCACCAGGCCACTGCAGCTTTAGCACCCCGGTGGAGGAGCTGACAAAACTAAGTGGAAAAGACAAGGAAAGTGTTGGGAGGGAAATGATCCTCAGGATCACAGCTCCTTGCTGGGATTCCTGTGGGATCTGCCTGGTTGCTGAGGGCAGGCAGGTGTTTTCCTGAGAGCTCTGGCTGGACAGACCTGCTGTGTTCTGGGACAGCAGGGGCTGGAGGTGAGGGCTGGGCAGAGCCACTGTCACTGTCCCAGCAGGGTTTGCTGTTGTGTCCAGCCTGGCTGTGATTTGTTAGGCATTTAAAGGTGTACAGCAAGGGATAGCACAGCATGTCACTTGGAACACTTGGAGGGACAAAGAGGAGCAGCAAACCGAAGGTTTTTCTTTTTTTTTTTTTTAACATTTTCCCTTTAATGATCTGAAAAGAAGTATCATGAGTCCCAGCAGCAAACATATGTTTGTCAGCAGCTGTCGCTGCAGCAGCTGCAGATTTTATCACCTGCAGACAGTGTGAACTACTTACTGAAGTGTTTGTGCTTAAACAAAGTGGCCCAGACAATAATGTTTTCCTTGTTTTCAGATTCTTAGTCAGGAGTTTACAAACACGTTGGAAACTTGTTTATAAAGCACCACAGGAAATAGAAATGCAGCAGAAAGGCTCGTGGGGTCTGTGGGGCTGGGCTGTGGCACTGGGGGGTGTTCCTGTCACTGAAGTGGTTGAGAACTCAGGGCTAGTTCAGTGTGTGGGCAGTTGAGCTTTAGTTGTAAAGGCTTTCTAAGACCCCAAGATCTGTTTGAAACTGTCTTCAGGGAACACACATTCTTCCCAGCAAATCTGTATTACGTAAGATGGGAAGGTGCTTGTGTCTAGCAGAGAAGGGGGAAAGCAATGAAGAAAGAAAGGAAAGACAGTCACTTTGCCCCCTGTTTGAGCCGAGATTGGAGAAGGTATTACTTGCAAGCTGTGAGAGTTTTTTACCTTCAAGTAAATTGTTTTTGGGTGGAACAGACTGTTGGTGGTTGGTTTTCACTGTTTCTGTCCCACAAAGGTGATTTTATTTGGAGAAGTCTGTCTTGTACCCAGTGTGCTGGGCTTTTCCTCTTCTCTGCAGAAAGCACGAGTGAAGGTAGCACGGGGACCTGGGGAGAATTTCAAACTGCAAAAAAGAAGAGGAAACTACTTCTGCATTAGACTGTGCATCCTCATGGCTGGAAATCCATCCTTCTGCTGGATGTTGTTGAATTTACTGTCAGCTCAGGATCAAATGTAAGGAAGGATCTCGTAGTTTTCTGATCTGGTCATGTTAGTCTTGGTAACTGTCTGTAAACATTTGGCAATCCAACCTTAACTTGAAACTTCCCAACTCTTCATATGTTAAAAGAACGGTGATTTTGTTCTATGTCTTGCCACCTGCTGTTCTCTTCTGTGGCAAAGTACATTGGTAACTATGGGAACAAAAACTTAAGAACAGACACCCACATGTGTTGAAGTTGATTTATAGAAGGTCTTGAAGTGATGCCACGGATTGTGAGACAGGGAACTATCTGGATGGGGTTTGATGGCTTTCAGCGAGGGCTCAGGGCTTGGCTTTCCTGAGTGTTCCCAACGTCCCTGGTGGTGCTGTGGGTGTTCCATTGCCCACCTTGTCTCTGCTGGGCTGTAAGGGGGCTGTGCTGCCGTTCCTGTTTGTCCCCAGCAGTGCTGACACTCCTGCCCTGGGCTGGCCAACAGGACCTGCTGTTTCCATCAGGAAGCAGGTCTCATAGTGTGATAAAATGTGACAGCTGGAGCCTTGGGATGAAGGGTGTGGGTGAGCGTGTAGTCAGATGACAATGCAGCCCTAGAGTGTGTGGCACTGTCACCAGCCAGAGCTGGGGAGCAGCTGCAGCTCAGAGAGTTGGTGCTCTTGCTCTGGAAGTGCTCTGTTCCTTCCCCAGTGGGATGGTGCTGTGGGAGTGACCTGGGAGGGACCTGCATCCTCTGTGCACTGGGGATCTAGAGCTGCATCCCAGGGAGTGCAGGGACACTCGTGGAGCTGGCTGTGATTTCCAGGTGCCTCCCCACAGCAAGAGCAGAGCTTTGGCACATCGTGGCTCAGCTGCTCCAGCAGCACCTTGGGCTTTCTCTGCATGGCTGGGAAAGTGGGAGCTGAGAGAATTCCTGGCCCCTTTTAGTCCCTTCTCAGGACTTAAATCTTTGTGATGTGACAGCACCACACCACAAGTCACTCTTCTGCTCTGGTTGGTAGAACCAGAGAGCTGGGAATGGGCAGTGAAGGAACTGGGGCGTGCTATGCTCTGTATAATATGGATCTGACAACGGTGGGGGTTTGTTCTGTGCTCTCCAAACCCAAGTGCTGTGACCTTTCCCTGCCACTTATGCACTTCTGGTGTGAATCTGGGTCCACAAAAGGCAGGTCAAAGTTTGCCATTGATTCCAAGAGTCAGCACATTGGCTTCTCATAGAGAAATATCCCGTGGTTTAAACTACGTGTTACTTGGAGTGAGAGAATCTTTTTATTGTGAACTGCTTTGGTCTCTGTGATAGCACAGTCTGTGTTCTCCTTACCTCAGAAAATTTGCATGTGCTGTGAATGCCTTCAAATGTTTCTCTGACACTCATTCTGTGACCCTGTTCTAACTGCACAGCAGAAAACTCCCAGAGAAATAAAACATTTTACTTTATGAAATTGATATCATACATTACCCAGGCGCTGATTCTGAACCTCTTACAGTCTCACAAGTGAGACAGTGATTTGGTGATAACCTGCACTCCCTCCAGGAAATGAGAGCAGTGGCACAGAAAGGGAGTCACCTCTGGGGTAAAGCTGGAAGGTTCTCTGCAGTATTGGCCCGGATCAGCTGATGCTGAAGTGCAGTGGATGCAGGAGGAGAAGCCCAGATGTAATGTGGTGTAAATTTATGGTGCCCCAGAGGCTCCTGGAGTGAGTGCTCCTGGCTGGGTTGCTCAGGAGATGAGGCCTCAGGGGACAGAGCTAGTGCTGAACACCACTGAACAAATGGGACCATGTTTTACTGAAAGCAGCCCTGAGCCCAAGCCTGAAATCATTCCTGAGGTGTGCATGTCAGTGGCACGTAGGACAGGCAGGAAATGCTCCTGGTTGGAACTTCTAGGCAGTACCATCATAAAAAGGTGCTGAAATTCCTCTCCAGAAGGTAGACAGAACTCAGAGGTCTGTGCCTGCCTCCTCGTATGTTGTGTTTTGGGACCCAGAGTACAATAATGTGTATTGTTTCCCAGACACTTCCCATTCATTCTGTGTTAATATTTCCTTGCAAGTTAAAAAGGAGGGAAATTCGTGGTCTTTGCCAAGAAGAGAAATCAGAGAGAAGCCCAAAGAGAACAGCTTGCCTATTTTTATCAGCTACTGTAGACTTGCTTTCTAAACTTAATAGAGTCTGGGAGGAATTGGTTTTCTTTTCCCTCTTAAACGAAGCAGCACCCCACTGGTGTTTGCTGCCTGCTGAATGCAGTACACCCCAGGGGAGTTAAAAGTGAGTTATCCTTTCTTTCCTGACATCCACGAGTTCTGCCTTGAGTTCTTTTTTGAAGGAGTGCAGCAAAACACGTGGGTGCATCGTGCCTGAGAGCAGGGCAGCAAGGAGTTAACAGCCGGTTATCCCAGGTGGCTGAACACTTGGGCTGCAGTGAAAGGCTGGGAACACTCACTGAGCTCCTGCGCTGCTCCCTACCTGTCTGTCAGCAGCTCCCGATCCACTCCTATGCAGGGAATGAGGGATGAGCCTGCTCAGCCCGGAGGCAGGGAGCTCCCCTAGGAGCCTGGGGATGCTGCGTTAGACACCGACGGGCAGTGCTCTGCTCCTCTTTCTTTCCAAGAGTCTTTTGAAATACCAGGGATGTGCATACTGGTCTGTGCTGCTTCCTCTGGTGCGTTCCCTCGAATCTCTCACTGGAATATGGATGATGCAAGCACAATTAAATGCCTCAGCCCAGAGAAAGGTAAGGGGGAAAATGTTTATTTTAATCACCCTTTCTGAGGGAAATTAGTTTTACTGTAGAGAAAAGTACAGCTTGCAAAGCTTCTTTGGACACTTGTTTTCTCTTATTCAAACTTAAATGCTTAAAACAAACAGAGCAGTTTCTCGAGGGAGCCTCTGCTGTACCTTTGCCTCCTATTACCACAAAGCTTAAATAATGAATGTATCTCTCATGGCTGCTTCTTCCTGCACGGAAAGTGCCGCGAAGGAGCGCACCAGGTACGTTCCTGCTCCTTTTCTGCTCCCTTAACTCGCTGCTGTCACCAGAAGAAAGGCTTTCTATTTTTAACCAGAGACCTTCTGCTACCCACATGGGGAGAGAGGAAAGAGACTCCAGTGCTGTTGTGAGTCAGATGTATTGTTTTAATTTCTCAGAGCAGGTGATTTGCTGCTCATTGGGCGTCGTTTCTTCACACCCGTCCGACACGAAGGGAGCACGGAGTGGTCGGGGTTGATTGAAGGTGTCCGTGGCGGGATGAGGGCAGGGATGGAGTGGGGGAATGCTGGAGCTGGAGCACTGGGCTGCAGGGTCCTGCATGCTGGACCTGGAGCTCAGACCTGCACTGGGGGATGCCTGAGGAACCCTGGCCATTCAGGACCGGTCCTCAGAAGCCCAGTTTTTATTTTTAAAAGCTTTGTTTCCTCGTTGATTTGTTTGGTAAAAGCCCAGAGAGAGAAACCCTTCCCTGTGATATATTTTAATTGACCCAAATGCCCAGCTTGTCTCTGTGCATCTTGTATTTTGTGCCTGTTAGGCAAGTGGTTTTACAGGAGTTATGCAACAAGTAAAGAGGGCTGTGTTCAGTTCTGTGTGTTCAGAAAAGCCGCTCTGTGTGCTCTGGGTCCTGCTCTGACACCTCTGTGTCTCTAGGGAGCAGAGCAGAAGCCTCACTCCCTGTGTTTGCAGCTGTAGAATACTTACTCCCACATTCCTGGATCCCTTCCCATGTCTTTTGAGGGACACACTCATTAAAGTTCTCTTTCCTTTCCTAAAAATCATTTCTAGATGAAAACATCACATAGAAAAAGCTCCAATTGTGCACGGAAATGACCATTGTTTTTTCTGTGTTTTATGACCATTTTGGGAATTATTTATATATAGATAAAAATAAGATTGAATCCAATAATACTACTAGTCTGTGACATATTTAGTGATTCTGACAACTATGCAAACAATCCAGGTAAGTAATCAAAGTGTCTCAGTCTGCATCAGAACAACAGGAAAATGTTAACCAATATTTTCCTCTGAGATTTGTTAAGAGTGAAGCAGAGATGGTGAGATGCATTTGGGCATTGTCAATATTTATTTAAATAGCAAAAACAGATTTTAAAAGTTGGCAGAAGAGTTTATTTACTTGTGCCATATTGCTGGAGTAGAGGCTGGAGATTTGGAAGCATGGAAGCCTTAATTGAACTGGATGCTAAATAGAGAGGAACTATTTCCTATGGGCAAGATCTTGTCTCGTTCCAGTGAAAGAGGGTGACTTTCTTAAATCTTCAGAACATGTAAATTCCCAGGTTTTGGACTGAGTTAATCAAAATGGTACATTTAGCATGGAATCCCAGAATGGTTTGGGTTGGGAGGGACCTTAGAGCTCATCTCGTCCCTCCCCCTGCCATGGGCAGGGACACCTTCCACTGTCCCAGGTTGTTCCAAGCTGGCCTTGGACACTTCCAGGGATGGGGCAGCCACAGCTTCTCTGGGCAACCTGTGCCAGGGCCTGCCCACCCTCCCAGGGAGGAATTCCATCCCAGTATCCAACGTGAGCCCACTGCCTGCCAGTTTGAATCCACTGATGTTCTTCTGTTGAGTGCATTTTCTAACAGAAGTGTTTCAGGGCTGAAAGTTAAAACAGTCTGGTTTTGAAAACGTGGGGATGGGACAGTCTGAGTGTTCCTCCTGTCATGATTGTTCTGTGAAACACGGTGCACCAGTGTGGATCCATCTGCAGTTTACACAGACAGTGTCCTCAGGGAAGGTGTGATGGAGCAGGAATTGTGTCACCCTTTTGCCTCCTCACTGCTGGGTTCAGCTTCCAGCTTCTGGGAACAGGTGGGAGAGGCTGTCCTGGAGGATGTCCTGGGGACCATCCCTGTGCAGTTGGGAGGGTTCACTCCCTGCCTGCAGTCAGAAGGGCTGAGGAGGGCTCGGTGTGGCTGAACCCGCTCGGGGGCTCTGCCAGAGGGTGTCGTTCTAGGCCAGCCAGTGCAGGCACCTCCAGTGACCTGCCACTCTCCTTTTCTAAGGGGTTCTGGCTGCCTGGAAGCTGAATAGTCATGGGTGATGATCCAAAGAATTACTTGCTCCCAGGAATTCTGGAATGTTCATCTATCCCTAAAGAGACACTGGATACTGTCAGTGCCACCGGGAGAACGGGCCATGCCCTGAGCGAAGCACCTTGCCTGGGAAAGTCCTTCAGGAATGTGACAGCTGGAAAACACCTTCCAGTGGAACAGCTCACGAGCTGGAGCTGCAGAATTTCAGCCTCCAAACTGCAACAGGCTTTGGGAAAGATCAGCACACAGGTTTCCTTCCTTCCCCAGCATCACAGCCACTCAGCTGGCCTTGTCACTGATGATGCACTCACTGGGTTTGCTGCTCTAGCCCTCAGTTAGAGATGGGTTCCAGGTGCCTCATCTTCTGTTGGATTTTTTAAAAAAAGGGAGAGAAACACTGCAAAGAAAATGTCATGTTATTGCTAAGTGGCCAACTTAAAATTAACTGATACCGTATGGGCTGGTTCTTGTGATTCAAATCCCGTCTGTCCCTGACAATCATCTGCATGGGGAATGTGAATTTAGTTCACCTAAAAGGGGAAGCTTTCCTGTTACAGGGAGTTGCAGGAGGAGGAATAATCACTATTGGCCTCTGCAGGTCTAAAGACATTATGTGGCAGAGAGAAACCAAATTTTCTGGCATGGCATGGCCTGACATGGAGGGAACGTGGACCAGCCCACTCTGAACAAAGTCCAGAAGCACTGTTAGGTGTGGATTTCGGTGGAATATTTTCTGGAGAGCCCATTTTCCCAGTGAGCTGACTCTTTCATATACAGCCTTCAAGTGCCTGCTTATCTTCTGCTCTGATCCCTGGGGGGAAATGAATCTGCCAGTCTGCTTTGTTTCAGACTGAGGTGGATATTGGAGGCCAGAGCAGGAGATAGAAATACATTTCCTGGAGGAGCCCAGGAGCAATTACTTTGCTTCCTGAACGTTTACCTCAACTACACTGAATCCAGGACTAAATAAAACCAGGCAATAATCTCCAGGAGTGCAGTGCCTGACCTTGCTGTGGGCTCAGCTCAGCAGCTGCCCTCGCTGTGCAACTCTGCTTCTGATGGTGATAATCTCCCCTCTGTGGTTCCTGCCTGAAGAAAACCACAATTAGGGTCACCTTTGAAGCTTACAAAAGGACCTTCCATTGGCTTCTAAGAGGTACAGATGCTGGGTTCTGTAGAGTGATACATCTTTGAAGGGATAATTTACAGAAGAGCCTCATAAGGCTGTCTCTTGGCTGCCACAGAAGCTGAGAAAAGCACTGAATGAAGACAGAGCTTGTTCCTAGAGCCAGTGCAGCTCCTTTCTTCCCATCTTTCATGAAACTGGAATATATTTGAAGAAGAGTCTGTCACCTGTTTTAAAATGTACGTGGCACAACAGGGAAGTCTAGAAAAGTCCTGAATTTTTACGGATAGAATATATTAAAATTCACCCCAAATACAGACAGAAAGTTTGTGAGTTAAAGTCAATCTGTGGTGATTCATTTCAGTCTCAGGTCTCTGTTCCGGACATCTTTCACCTCTCTGGTTCTCCTGTACCCCTTTTGCCTGGGATTCTTGCATTCTTGGAGCTATTTTCCTAGAAGGTGTGCAATCATCCTGATGGATCTGTTCCCTCCCAACCTGCCCTGATCTCCCTCTCTGTGTTTATAGCCCATGTCACTGAACAGATGGTCAAGTGCTGAAAGATCTTTAAATGTAAAGAGTTTAGGTTCTTACTTCAATTAAGTGTGTAGGGACATTGTCTTTTACAAGCCAGAGGTTGGAGACAAGGTGACCTTTGAGCAACATTTACAGTCTGAAAATCTTTGGTTTATGCTGACGTTTTCCATGATCAGCAACATTTCATTATTGCAGCTTAGCAAGGAAAAGAGTTCAACAGCTCAAAGCACAAGGCCTGTTCTCACTTAATTAAAATAATTGCATCATTTTTTTCCAGAGGAGCCCAAGAGAACGAACCATCATGGCAGAAGGCAGAGTAATTGTTGTCATTACATTGGTGCTGCTAATGCGTCCCAGTTCCACAAATATTCCTCCAAGTGAATGAAGTCATTTAAGGCATTTTGCAATCAGTTCATTTTATAATAATGCAGCTTATTAAACAGTTTGGGGAAGGCCTGGGAGTGCTCATGGCTGTGGTTGCCTAAAGCAGCTGTCTCAGGCCTTGCCCCCTTGGGAATTCCGGTGTGGAAAGGATGCACCAGGACACAAAGGATGTCACAACCATTGCTGCTTCTCCCGGTGGAACCAGTGGCCTTGTAAACTGCTGGACACTGGGGACAGGTGAATTGCAGTCAAACAGAGTCACTTGAGGAGCATGTTCCCAGCCAGTGCTGAGCTTTGGAGCAGGGTGGGTGAGACAGAAGCCGTGGTATAACCTGGATTCCACTTGCTGCGGGCAAGATGTGCAGCTCTAATCTCGAGGGTGGATTACTGTGCTTAGAGGTGCTGTCCAGATGGCTGGGAATAGACTGCAGCTCTGTCTGTGTCCAGGTCAGGGGGCAGGGGAGTGGAGCTGGGCTAGAATTAGGGAAAAGGCAGCTTAAGCCCAGTTGGGATGAGGTTGTGTCCCAGCGGGTGCCCTGGCAATGGGCATGGTAAGAGCAAGTGAGAGTACAGATAAATGGCCATGTGCCAGGTGGCACTGAAACCTCCTGTGTCCTCCTTGTACTTGATGACTCCTATTGTGGGTTGGCAATTATAATTTTTTTTCCTACAGCCATTAGGAGTTAGATTTCCCTGGATGGGAAATAGGGATACCTGTGTTACAGTTCATGAGTGTATCACTGATAGCTGTATTCCTGTGTTACAGTTCATGAGTGTATCACTGATAGCTGCCCAGGAGTATTTTAGAGTCAGCCCCTTGTGCCGAGGCCAGTTTGTTAATCTGGTGAACTGGGTCTGTGTGTCCATGGGAGGGTGAAGGGAGTGCATGGCTGCAAAGGTGCAGGTCTAATCCTGGTGGACTTACAGGGCAAATACACCATCAGCTCTGTAATATTTAATGTCTCTGGCAATCAGGATACTGAGGTTTTTAGTTGTGATTTCTCTACTTTGAGGGCTGTTTCCCTTTGTATTACACAACTGCCAGCCCTTCTCCCATCCCTCTGGCAGTAAAGTGTTGGAAGGACTCCCTCCCTCCTGGTGGATTGCATTAGTGAGAACCTCATTTTTCTCAGGAGGATCCCCACCTTGCTGCCTTTTCTCCACCTCCCAAGCCACGTGTGTGTTGTGCTGCTGTGTCTCCTGCAGGATGCTCAACCTGTGGGCTGGAGTCTGGCTCCTCTGGCATTCCTGAGGCGAAGCTCTTCCTTTGCAAGACTTTGACATCCCAGCATTGTTCAAGTGTTCCCAGTTCCATTTTTAGCTGAGCCACAGGCCAGCCTGCAGACTCAGGCATTGCTGGTTTTCAAACCCTTTCTCGTGGCATGAAAAGCCTTTGTTACACTCAGACAATAATAAGTTCCTGAAGCGCTGTGGAAAGGAGTCTTTAATCTCCATGTTGTGTCAGGTGAGCAAGATTTCTCTGAGGATGTCAAGTGAGGCAAGAATAGAAACCATTTCAGTAGGCTTAGGTCCTAAGTCCTCAGCTCAGTGTGCTTAAGAGCTGGAAGAGGGATTGTGTCCCATTTAACCCTTTGTTGTTTCCTGTGGCTTTTCCACACTGTTGTCCAGGATCCATCACAATCAATAAACAGAGGAGTTTTCTGCAAGGTTTTATTTCTCTCTGTTTGCATGATCATTTTCTTAGGAGGCCTGAAGGATGGATTGATAATGTCAACTAAAAGGATGTAAATTAACCCTTCTAATTTTAACTTGAATATTGAAATAGTTCTTCTTTTCTGGTGCTAGAAATCACTGGCATTTCTCTGTGCTGGCATAAAACCAAACCCACATTTGAAGTCCTGCTTGTGCAGAATTCAAATTCTAGTCTGTAAACCAATATCTTGGGCAATGCTGCAATGGGAGTTACATTTCACTCTTCTTCTCTCCCCCTCCCTTGCCCCCAGGTTGATAACACATGAATGGTTAATGCAGGCTCTAGGATGTCCTGGCAGAAGGAATCTTTGAATCTTGCAGGTTGTAGCTGTAGCTGCCTGGCACACAGCGTGCCAGCCACTGAGATTTCGTGGCATGGACAGCCTGGAAGGCTGCAAGGATCCCTGATTAGTGCTGCAGGAGGGGGAGAAAGGAGCTAAACAACCACAGTACTTCTGGTTTATGCAAAAGTTTGCCCTAACTCTGTCTCCTTAGGAGTGAGAGTCTCAGAGTTCAGCTGTCTCTCCTCTCTTGTGAGGCACAACCACGTCATTCCCCCATTGAAGATGTTATCTCCATAGCAGGGACACTGCACAAAGATGGCTGTGGATTTATTTAGGAAATTCAGAGGAGTGTGTGACAGAGCAGGCAGTGAAGCTCACAGGTCTCAGGTCAATTCTGGCCCTGCTCCACCTGGAGAAAGGAGCAGGATCTTTGGAAGCTTCCCTTGGGGCAGCAGTTTGCTGTGGGGTGGAGATGTGCTTGTGAGCGTTTAACAGGCTCTTCCCTCGTGACAGTTTGCAGTCATTGCTCTAAATCACTGGTGAAAGCTGCCTCAGGAGGATGGGAGGCTGTGGCTGAAGAGTTGGAATAAACTGTGGCAGGAGTGTCCGTGGTGTTCCTGGCACTGCTGAGCCGTGGTGCAGACCCAGCCTGGTGCTACTTGGAATTAATCTGTGGTTGAACTCAGGGTCCAGCCTAGTATAAGAACTCTGGGTATAGGTGGTGAAATAAACAACTTATAATTGAGAGTGAATCAGCTCTGGAATTAACTACTCTAAGGCTTTTTCAGCCTCTGAAAGGAGGAGTAGGAAGCACTTAATGAATGTGTTTTTAAACGGGCAATTTGTGTTCAGCTCATCAGGGTAGAAGTGTGTGAGGCTCCTTGTACAGATCCCAGATGGCAACAGCGATTGTCTATTGTGCTGAAAACTTAATGTAGCTTAAGAGGTTGTGATAACCTGAATGACAGATTGCTGTATTTGGGGTTTAATGGATGCATTTCAAATGGAATGAGGTAGTGACTTAGTGCTTTCTAGAAATTAATCCTTACCTGCTTTATCTGCCAGTTTTGGAGCCCCTCACTGCTCTGGCTCTGTTACAGCAGTTGTTCTGTGCAGGGGAGCTGCCTGGCTGTGCCCTCAGCAGCCTCTTCCACGGGGTGTGTCAGCTGGCAGAGACATTCCTGAACAGGCTGTGAGATGGAAAGATGCTTCTAACATAGGCAGAGAAGGAGAAAAAGAAGAAGAAGAAGAAGGAAGCATTATTTTCTACCTTTTTTTTCCCTCAGCTGTAACGTGTCACCTAAATCCCCTGCTGGGATAGGACTGGAGCAGGCTTTAGGATTAGTGCGTGTGATGGGTTTAGGATTTGAAGCAAACATGTGTTGCTGTGTTTCCATCCTATCTGGTTTTTGCTGCCTAGAGAGAAATGCCCTCTCTTTTATCAGACATGGCCATTGAAACACCGAGGAGAACCTTCAGAGAAAAGAGGAAGACTGGTACAATGATCACCTTGAAGAGCTGCAGGAGCAGAAGATGTGATTGTTCTTTTGTTTCCAGACCTGGAAAGAGACTGAAGAGCTTTATGCACCTGGAGGGATTCGCAGAGAGAGGCAGGGGGGGCTCAGGAAGGCACAGAGGGGAATGGCTTGTGCTGGTGACTTTGCACTGATTGCTGCAGTGGATGCTGTTGGCTGGGTTTGAAGAGCAGGTAGGCACTCAGGAGGTGGGACTTGCAGATCTGTTGGTAACCAAAGCAAGAGAAGGGTCCTCTCCGTTAGGAATCGCTGTTGGGAGGAGGGAGCGGCTGGAGAAGCCACAATGATGTCCTGATGGATGCAGCTGGGAAAGTACCAGAGGAAAAAGAATATCAGCAGGAGGCCTTGCTGTCCAGAAATGGATTCATCTACATGCCAAACTGCCTCGTGGCCCTGCCTGTGTCCATCATGTGTCTTCTTTAAACTCTTGAACTGAAAGCCAGCCAGTCCTCCAGAGCAGACACAGAGGTAGGTCACACAGAATACAAAGGATTTGGTTGGGATTTTAATATTCTATGTCTGGAGCATGAAGGAAGCCTAAATTTACTGTGAAACTGTCCTGTAACAACCTGAAAAATACCACTGGATTTTGGAAATCACCTGTCATTTTGGTTTTTTCCCCGATAATACTTCGATGCTGTTACACGGAAAATGTGTGCTACAGAACCTTGATACCTCCCAGGGCCGTCGGTGCTTGTTGTCAGCTCATCTCAGACGTGGATGTCTCGAGGTCTCCCTTGCTCAGGAACAAGTTCTCGGTGGCCCGCCTGGCCGAGGACTTTTTCTGGGTGGGTGGCAGCATCGTGGCGTCCCCGCGGTGGAAGATCGGCCACTTTGGTAAGCTGCAGGCTGGGCCCCGGGCACTCCAGGGAACACCTTGAAACCTTTCCTGCCTAAATCTGAGTTAGTGACACCTTTGTCCAGCAGCAGAGTGGGGGAGTGGGAAGGAAGGAAGAACGTGAGGCAGCCCCAGGGCAATGTTATGTTTCGTGGCTGGGAGTGCAGCTCTTTTATAACTTATAACTTCATTACTGATTTCTTCATGTTCCTCAGGAAAAGCTAAAGCAAAGCTGTGCATTCTGGCAGGTGCAACTTGGAAATTTTCTGTTTCACAGAATCCATCTCCCTCTCCTTGCCCACAGTGAGTTAGGTTTGTTCTCTGCCGGGGTTTGCACACCTCTTAACATGCTGATTTTTTGTGCAGGTTTTGTAGTTTAGAGTTTTTAAAATGAGTGTTTAGAAGCATCTCTGCTCTCTTCTCCCTTGGCAGGTGAGTGGACTCCTGGGAGGTTGTTTTCTGAATACTGATACACAAAATTCTCCAGCTCTCTGAGAAGGGTCCTGTTTGGGTCCCCTCATAGCAGCCTTTTGTTGAAATAGGTGATAAACCCAGCAAAATAACCATCCTGCTGTGCTTGTGCACTTGGCTTGTGCAGATGGCTGAGGGAGTCTGAGCTGAGGGCTGGAGAGCTGACAGCCTGCCCTCCAATTAAGCACCCTAATTTCCACAGGATTAAGAGCATCTCTTCTCCCATTAGCATCTCATTTATTAAGGATTGTGCACCTTAGGGATGGATTCAGTCTTCCATTATCTCTTGTACACAGTGGACACTGTCCCAACCATTGCTGGCAGAATTACACAGAAATTTGCTTCTCCAGAGGCACTTCCAGATTTTTTTGACCAGTGAACAGCAGAGAGTCCTGGAATTCAGCGGGGCTTGAGCCAGTGAGAGCCACCAGGAGAGAGGGAGTTCTTACAGTAGGAATAGGATTGTTGGTTCAGAAGGTGAGAGGGACCTGCTCACAAGGCTGGAGGGATGCAAAACGAAAGAAATGAAGATTAATGAGGTTTGCTGTGGCCTGGTTTTTAATTGGATCCAGTGTAATGATGTGAGCCAGCCTGGTGTACCTGGGCCAGGAACACCACAGACAGGTCACCTGCAGCCTTGGCAGAGCATCCTCCTGCCTGCTCAGCTGTCTGGGATCCCCACACACTGCACTGGATGTGTTGTATACACGTATAGATTATACACATATATATTACATACTTTTGTGCTTTCGGATTCTTATATTTCTGTGTTTGTTTTTATGGATGTTTGATGCCTCCTGCCTAAAGGGAAGCTGACATTCCCGGCAGGAATAGCTGGACCAGCCAGCTCTGGGGTTTCTGTATTTCTGTATTGACTCGTAGCTGCGAGACCATCTCCAGTGAGACTTGAAAAATGGGGCAATTATTATCTCCTCAATGGATTTGCAGTGCTGAATGTGTGACAAGTGTGGGAGTGCTCTGTTTGTGTGTGGGAAGGCTGTTGTGGTTTGGGGATATTTTCAGGGGATAACTCGCCCTTCCCTTGCTGCTGTTCCGGGGGGGTTCTCTGGGCTCTGCCGCAGCCTCGGGGGTCCCTGGGGGGAAGAAATCCCTCCAATCTGACTCCCTCTCCTTGCATGGTTTAGGAGAGGGGTGGTTGTGAAGCACACGGTCAGGGTGCACCCCCAGGGTGTGTTCCTGGGCAGAGCCCGGCAGGGGTGTTGGTGCTGCCCTGTCACTGCTCCTGGGGACACAACGGGGCCACCTCGGACCCGGGGCCTGGCTCTTCTGACAAAGCTGGTCCCTGTACAAAAATACCCAGTGACTCAATCCTTCTAAACTTCTTCCCATCCCCACATGCTAAAATACTCCCACTGCTTCACACATTTACATCAAACCCAGAAACTCCTAGAAGACAATGCTGCTACTGAACCATAAATAATTAGTTTGCAGACGTTAGAACATCTTTCTAACAATAGGCACAGAATGGGCCTCTTCTCGCCCCTTGTTTCAGGACAAGTTGTAGGGATTTGTGGTTTGTGTGGTTTGGTTATTTATTGTTCCTTTAAAACCCTGTGTAGTAGCTACAGCTGGCACTGAGAAGTATGAGAAGTCCCCCTGCATGTTCTTGCTGCATCAGTCCCGTGTGGAACTGGGTGTTCCACGTTCCTGTTCCCTGCTCTGCTCTCACAGTGCTCTCTGCTGCAGCACAGAGATCCATCTTCTCTCCCTGGCTGGTTTGTCCAGATGCAAATCGAGGCAACTCATTAGAAGAGAGCTGAACATAAGCTGAATTCTGAAAAAACAAGGTACTAATGACGTGCAAAACAGAAAAGCCTTAAATCAGCCTTAATTAAAGATAGTTAGGAGCCATTTCTTCCAAAAAAAAAAAAAATGATTCATTGCAAGACTGGGGGATTTTTATTTGAAGTGTAGAAATGAATCCTTACAGAGGTATCTGAACAATGGCAAGGAGAAGCAGTCCTGCTTGTGTTCTCAGCAGTGTGCCCTTCTCTTTTCCATGCTGGGAAGGATCTCAGAAAAAAACAGGTGATTTTCTATTTGATATTAGCACCATTTGGATTTATTTCTTTTCTGCTCCGAACTTTAAGTCCTGCAGACAGGGGAGGGTGTGTGTCAGTGCCACAGAACGAACAGCTGCAGTGAAAAAGCAGTCCAAGGATGCTTATTAAAATTTGTAACAGCATGGAGCATATTCTGACTTCATGTGAAAGCAAAGTAAATGTATGTTACATAAAGTTTGCTTCTATTTTGTTGCTTTGTTATTTCCTGCTTTGTACCAGGTGTGATCTTTGATTCTTCTCCCTCATTTCTTCAAGTAAGATTATTTATTTACTGCTATAACTGCCAAAGAAGAAGTTGGACATTTAATGTGATTTTGAAGTCTGTGTGATTAGTGTTAAGAGAAATTCTTTTATTAGCTATTTTGACCATTTTTTTCCCCAAAAAACCCTATAAGCCTTGTGAAATAAGTTTAAGCTTTCCATGATTATTATCTCAGTAAATTTGAGAAATATTTATCTTCTCCTGCACTGGAATGAAAGCAGGTATCGAAAACATTGAAGTGTCTGGGACAGGGTTGGGCTGAGTTTGGGTCTGAGGTTGCAGTGAATCCCAGGGATGTTTCTGGCCCAGCACTGGCTTTATGACTAATTCCTGCTGACCACACTGATTTGTCTGAGGGCAGCTCTGATTGAAGCCAAGGGAATCAGCTTTTAAGAAACAAAATGTTACATGAGGGATTATCTTGCTCTTAATTCCACACCTTCTCTCCATAAATATTTTATTAACATGAACAATTTGCTCCACAGAATTACGGCTTTAAATTTAAATTTTCTTTTATTACAGTGACCTGCTTTCAAATCAAAATGTTGAACCTTCTTTTCCAGAGTAAATTAATTGACCTTGTCTGAACACGAGCTCTAAAGCACAGGACTGTCAGTGCCTCTTCCCATTTCTTTTTACTCCACCTTGCTTCTCTTGGGTGCTTTTGCTTTTGCCTCAGAGGTGGACTTGAACCAAAGAATTGTGCTGGTTTTGATGCATTTTGGAATACATGGAATGAGTGTTTTTATTTATAAATCCGGACTCACTGGAATGTGCATTACATGTATTAGTTGTCATTCTTCCATCCAGAATCCCAGTAGTAATTTACACTTCTCATCTCCAGGTCTGAAAAAAAAAAACCCCAAGCCCAACATTGGACACGATCATAGTTTTAATTTTACTTAAACAGATCAGGCAGAAAAGCCACAGGAAATCAGGTCACAGGCTCTGCTCTGTCACTGTAGGAAATAAATGGGAGACTTGGCAGAAAATATGAGTCTGCATTTCTTCTGGGCCAGAGCCAGTGGCTCCCAGCTGGCACTGGAGAGGAGCTCAGTGCTTGCAGCAGCTGGAGAGCAGGAACAGCCCAGCCCTGGCCCAGCCCCAGCCTGGCTGTGGGGCTGTGCCTGCAGCAGCCACAGCTCTGCAGCAGCTCCCAGGGCAGGGCAGAGCCCCTGCAGGAGCTGCCACTGCACTGCCTGGATGATGCCCAGGCCCCAGGGATGGAAAGGTTCAGTGCCCAAAGCTCAGGGGAAAGGCCCCTGCCAGGACAGCGGGGTTTGGGTGACGGGGAAGAAGGAAAATCTGTCGGGTCCTCGCCACTGCATCTGGAAGCAAATCTGCAGCATCAGTGGCTTAATCCACAGGAGCAGTGGGACCTTGCTGGCCAAGGATTCCAGTGCCCAGGTGAAACTGTGTCCAGCACAAGGTCTGCCTGTTGCAGGAGCCCAGATAAAGCATTCGAGGTGCTCGAGAAGGGCACGGACCTTGTGCTGGCTCCAACATATGGACATTGCATATCAGTCAGTATGGGAGTGAAAACACCACATTTACAGGTAAGTCCACAGTTGCCAAGAATCCTCCTGACTCTGGGATGGTATACCTGACCTCTTATACCAGACAGTGCAGGAAATCTCGTCCTGTGGCTTGAGCTGTTCATTTTGTTTGACATGTTTCCTTCCTGCAAAGGCAGTTCTGAAGGCAGCAAGGTCTGACTTGGTGCTGTCCCTTTCCTTCTCTCCTCAGTGGAAAGATGTATGAGCTCCATGCAGGCTGGCACCCAAATGATCAAACTCCGTGGGGGATCCAAAGGGCTGGTCCGCTTCTATTACCTGGATGAGCACAGGTCCTGCATCCGCTGGAGACCCTCCCGGAAGAATGAGAAAGCCAAAAGTGAGTGTCAGCCACAGAGCCTCCCCTCTCATCCCTCCTGGGGTCTTGCCCTCCTAACAGAACAACCAGCATGAAGGATTTGGCAGTTGGAAGTTGATCACTGACAGGTGATCAAGAAGAGCGTTGTGGTTGAATCTGAAGGGCAGCAAGTGATTTTATGATGAACGATTTCTGAAGGTTAAGTTGCTGTTGTTGGCTGTGCGGGTTGTAGGGTGGGGTAGGATGTTGTAAATGAGTAGGAGGCAACCCCTGTGAGGCCCTTGCAGTGAGATTTGGGATTTCTCTGTGGGATTTCTGTGCAGGATGAACCCTCCTGTCTGCCCCGGGGCATGCACACGGTCACTAACGAGCTCCGTGCTTTGCTCGTTCCAGTCTCCATCGACTCCATCCAGGAGGTGTGTGAGGGGAAGCAGTCGGAGATCTTCCAGCGCTACGCTGATGGCAGCTTCGACCCCAACTGCTGCTTCAGCATCTACCACGGAGACCACATGGAATCCCTGGACCTGGTGAGCTCCAGCGCGGAGGAGGCCCGGACCTGGATCACGGGGCTGAAGTACCTGATGGCAGGGATCAGTGACGAGGACAGCCTGTCCAAGCGCCAGAGGACCAGAGACCAATATCCTTGCTGGGCTGCCTGGGGGGTTCCCAGCAGAGGAGAGCCACGGGTAGCACTGGCATTGCCTACAGCTTGGCTGCAAGTGAGCACTAGGCTCAGAGCTTCAAAGCAGTTCTCCTCGTATTCCCTGTTTCCAGAGGCGGAGGAGTCCTTAAAGGGGACTGTTCTGGGCAAGATTTGGAGATGAATGCCTGGGTATTCCTTCATCTCCTGCTCCCAGTGTAAAACCTCCCATTTTGTTTGGTTCTACGAGGTGTGATGTCACATTGAGTTCACTCAGTGTGTTCTGCTGAGCTGTGCAATGGCCACAGAGCACAGCAGGGCTAGGAACTGCAACTGAACCAACATGAGCAGAGTGATACATTATCTTGAACTTTCCTTCATTTCCAGTCTCATTTCCGGTGTTTCCTAATGGGGAAAAAATCATATATACCTAAAGTTCAGTAATATCCCTCAATGTTCCACGCTGTTCCTTAACTCCTGTTCAATGTGGTTGAAGCAGACCTTTGATGAGGCAGATAAAAATGGTGATGGCAGTCTGAGTATTAGTGAAGTGCTCCAGCTCATGCACAAACTGAATGTGAACCTGCCCCGACAGAAAGTCAAGCAAATGTTTAAGGTAAGGAATGAAAACATTTGGGTTTGTTTGTTTGTTTGTTTGTTTCTAAAAGAACAAGGATTTAACATGAAACCCAGTAGGAGAGATTGCAAATACTTCAGCAGCTGGGTTGTTTCCACTCTGCTGAGAGATACTACACAGTCCATTTGGTAAATTGAAAAGAAGCTCCAGAAACACGTCATGCCCAGAAAAAGGCCATACACCAGGTACCTCCTGGTGTTACACAACATGGAGACACTCAGCAGTACCAAGATTGCTTTTTCACTATACTTTTCCATCAGAAACTCAGCCACATTTCCTCCTCTGATTATGTTCTCTGTAATAAATATTATCCAGTAAAGTATCCAATATCCTACAGTAATAAAATACCCAGCATGAAAACTTCTCTATCTGTCATATTTTTGCACTGCTAAGAGCTGTTTGTTTGACGTTTCATTCTGCTGACCTTGACCCAATTTGGTGGGCAGCTGAACGATGGAGATGTGCAGCTGTTGTCATCAGAAAGTCTCTCCAGGGACCAGGAAGCCTTTATGACAAATCCCTGGTGATTTTCTCTTTACTTGCAAAACTAGTATTGTTGCAGATATTATCAGTTTATGGCTGTGGATTTAACAGATAACCCCTCAAACCCTGGATATCAAATTAATTTCCAGATGACGTGGGTCCCAGGGGTCTCCTCAAGATGATAGGATTGGTAGTTCTGTGCAGGGTACTCTGCCTTCCTCACTGCCATGGATAGAAGGAATGCTCCAGAGGGCTCCCTGTGCAACAGTAAAGAGCCTAAACGTTGATGCTTGGCTCCTGCACTGAGGTGTAAGGGAAAAGCTGTGCAGAGCATTCACACGACAGGGCCCAGCCTGTTCCTGCAGGGAGCAGCACCAACCTGCTGAGCTGGGGGTTTGTTCTCCTGCAGGAGTTTGTCTGGGTAAGGGTGGCTCAGGCAGCTGGGTTCCTGACTGTCCTGTTGCTGTGTGTGCAGGAGGCTGACACGGATGACAACCAGGGCACGCTGGACTTCGAGGAGTTCTGTGCCTTCTACAAGATGATGTCGACGCGCCGCGATCTGTACCTGCTGCTGCTCACCTACAGCAACCACAAGGACTACCTGGACACAGACGACCTGAGGCGCTTCCTGGAGACTGAGCAGAAGGTGGGCCTGAGCCAGGAGGAGAGTTCCAGTGTGCTGCCCTTCTGCTTTGCCTTTGAAACGGGGAGGGAGCTTCAGTGTTGTGCGTGTGAAAACATCGACAGTTAAATGTCTCTTGATTTTCATCTTGTAGGCTGGCATGACTATTTCTTCAATCTCCTTGCTCTCATTACCTTTTTTTTTTTTTCCTGTAGGCTCTTTTGTTGTGCTCCTAAATTTAATCTCTGCAGTTTCTTTCTTTTTTCATGTTCTCTTCGAAAAATTCCATCAGCATCTGTCTGTTCCCAGTGTTCAGTATCCTGAAGCGAAGCCGGTGTTTCTGGCTCTGCTTGGGACTTAGTGCACGGTCCGTGATGAAACACTGAATTACTCTGTCACACTATCTCAGTTTGTAAGGTTTTTGTTTTTCAAGAGCTGTTGAGAGAATGACTAATGTATGGAAAGGTTTTTGCAATACACTGAGGTCCTGAGGAGTTGTGTCTGAGTGCTCAAACTCCAGTGCTGCAGGAACAAATGCACTGACTGGTGACAGGACACAAATCAGCTCAGCTAATTACTGACACGGACAAATCCTGCCTGGGGGGCTTCTCTCCCTTGCCTTCCTCACACCACATGCACAGGGAAAACCTGATCATTCTATGCCAGAAGAGCCTTATCTTTTGAACCAGCAAATGGATCATGTATGTTCAAACCCAGAGCTGGAGGTTTTTTAATTCCTCTTCTTTTACTTCTGTTTATTAGGTTTAAAATCGCCCCCAGAGAAGGCACTGATCTGGTGGCAGATGTGCTGGTGGTGTCATTTCCCCCTGAGCAAAGATTCCATGCTGCCAAAACTGTCAGCAACGTGGTCACTCCATTGCAGTCCCCTCTGGTGACAAGGGCTGTGTTTTCATGTCATGTTTTCATGTGCAGCATCGCACAGGGAGGGTTTGCTGGACCACTCAGGACAGGAATGGGAAATAATAGCATGGATAATAGAGAATAAATCAACAGTAAATAGCAGGAATATGAATTAATAGTGTTAATAGCTCAACATAAATGGCCCTGTTTTTATAAGTGACATTTCCAGACAACGTTTCCAGACATACATTCCCCTTTGTACTTTTTTTTTTTCAATTGAGAATGCAAAGCAACCTTGAAGTTAGCAGATTCTTCCTGAGAACATTATGTCCTGAATCTCTGTTTCCCTGCTAGTAACAGATTTTTCTGTCTGATGCATAAAGATGAACCATTTTCTTGCTTTATTTTAAAGTAAAAAACCCTTTGATAATGCAAACTAATCCTTTAATCCTACAGGAGAAGAAATCCCATTGGTTTGTGACAAAGCTTGTTCTGTTTGGATGCTCCTGGTGCCTAATAACAGATCTGACCTACAAAGCAGAACTCTGTGATCAGGCAGCTGCCAATAGCACAGAACTGCTCACAAAGTGCTGCTGCTCTGATCTGACCTGACACTGACTGACAGGAGTGAGAATCCCGCCGGGAACTGGAAATCCCGAGTCCCACCATGGATAATCTGCCCGGTTGCTGAACTGCATGCAGAGCAAGGAGCTGAGAGAGGCTGTGATTAAGAGTTAACACTTGGTTTTTGCTGCTGTTCCAGATGACAAATGTGACTAAAGAGCATTGCCTGGAGATCATCAACAAGTTTGAGCCGTGCCTGGAGAACAAGAAGGAGGGAGCTCTGGGGATTGATGGTAAGCTGGGGGTGCAGGGGAAAGGCAGCTGTTTCATTGCTCAGGAGAATGTTGCTTTTGCTTGCATAATATTTTGCATAGATTTTGTCATGTTGTACAGGCAGTGTTTCCAGCCTTTTTGGTTTCTTAGTATCTATTATTTGCTGAGGAACCTAAAGGGAAGTTGGGTCTCATTGGAAGAGTTTTGACAGGCACATAAGATGAAGCAGCAGTCCCTGAAGGCACAGATGGAACTGGATGAGTCTTTATTTGTGCTTCTGGAAAATACAGTAGAATTCAGTTGCATCATTCCTGCAGGTATTTTTGGAAGCCCATTAAGTGTTAATAAGAGGAGTGATGTGCTCCAGAGTAAATGTGTGAAGTGGGATGATGGATGGAATCTGTGGGGGTCATGCCTTCCTGCCCTTTGCTGCTAAACCTTCACTGTGAATATATCCACGCTGTACCATCAGCTGGGAGCTGTTATTTTGGGGGCTGACTGTAAATCCTTTCCCCTAAACAGTAAATCTTCTGCCAGATCTTATTGAATCTAAGGAGAGAGTACATTCCCCAGGCATTAGCTTCTGTGCAAAAGTTCTGGGACCTCTGGAAGGTCAGTCCTGCCCATTTCTGTGGGTGTGTTGTCATCCTGAAAAGTGGCAAAATAGAGGTTGTTTGGTTTCCTGCATGAAGAAGTGGGTAGTTTCTGGTACAGAGTGTAAGGTTGGTTTTTTTCAAGAAATGATGGTTGCTTAGGATGGATTCAGGTCTGTTCAACTTCCAGAATAAACTTTCAATTTATTTTAAAGCTTATTCTAATGCCAGTGAGGGAGCAGTTGCCATATTCATATTTTTATTTTCTGGTCTTTACAGTCAGTTGTAGTCACATAAATAATGAATAATCAGGTTCATTATCTTACCTTCTTCATGGCTAGAAAAGTAAGACTGGGCTTTTTAAAATAATGCAGGTTTTCCTGAAGGAAAAAAAAAAATAAAAATCTATCCAGTTGCTTTGCCTAAGAAGGGATGATAAAACAACTGAGAGTTTATGTGTTAGGATAAGAGAGAATCCAACATGGGGACATTCTACTACAGATCTCCTGATCAGCAGGGAGCAGATGGGCTTATTTGGAGACAGCTGGAAAAAGCTTCATGACTTCAACCACTCCAGCATCTTGCTGGAAGTGCAGCAGAGCAGAGCAGGTCTGATCCAGAGGAGATTTGGGGGCTGTATTGATGATAACAACATCCAAACAGAGGTGCTGAGGAGCTGGCAGGACACACTGCTGGGGTGGTGCTGGCAGAGGAGAAAGAGCTGCTTCGAAACATAGATCTGTGCCTGCACTGCATCACTGGATATGTGTGCATGGCATCACTGGATCTGTGTGCACTGGCATCACTGGATATGTGTGCATGGCATCACTGGATCTGTGTGCATGGCATCACTGGATATGTGTGCATGGCATCACTGGATATGTGTGCATGGCATCACTGGATCTGTGTGCATGGCATCACTGGATATGTGTGCATGGCATCACTGGATCTGTGTGCATGGCATCACTGGATCTGTGTGCATGGCATCACTGGATATGTGTGCATGGCATCACTGGATCTGTGTGCATGGCATCACTGGATCTGTGTGCATGGCATCACTGGATATGTGTGCATGGCATCATTGGATATGTGTGCATGGCATCACTGGATCTGTGTGCACTGCATCATGTGTGTAGCTGAGACTTCAGATCCCTCCCCCAGCAGACAAATCAGGTGCTGCCTGAGGGACTGGGCCACAGCAGCCATGGCAGCTGGAGCTGGGTGTTTATTCCTCTCGTGGGTGCAGCCCAGGCAGGACCATCCTGCCCACTCTTGGCAGCACTTCAGCAGTAGTAAAATAATAGCACAGTGCTCTTTGTCCTTTCATATTCATCCATGGGTCTGTGCTGGTTGCTCCTCTGTTCTCACCCTGGCTGTGCCACTGCTGATTGTGGTGCCTCAAGAGCCTCAAATATTTGGCTGAGCCGAGTTCCCTGCGCCGTGTCCTGTGCGCTGTTCAAAGAGCTTTGGCTGCTGTTTGTATTTATCAGCTCTTTTCCTTTAATGAAACTTTCATCAACACAAAATGTATAGCCTAGAAGAACCCTCACAAAGGTGACATTTTGTCTTGTCACAGTCAAAGAAGGTGCGCTAAGCCCTTCAGAAGTTTGGCAGGATTTTACACGGGCACTGTTTTATTTATGGAATGAGTGAAATGTCAGGAGCATTAGCAGTCTGGAAGCAGAGACCTGCCGAATAGAGGCTGGCAGCAAAGCCAGGGTGGGAATGGGAATTGGAGTCTTTCCTTGGTGGTGAATGAAAAATATCTGGGGGCCGCTTGAAATGGAAGTGACGGTGTTTAATGTTAGTCTGATCTGTGGCAGGGTCTGTGTGTTCACAAATGTACACTGTGGGTCTGAGGGCAGCAGTGTCACATGAAGATAAAATCAGAACTGGCCAAAACCTTGCTTCTCAACAGCAGTGGTGACTGCAGTACACAAATGGTCCAGGTGCTGATGTCTGCAGGGTTTGCAAGCATCCCACTGCTTTGGAAAAATCATTCTCCTGGTGGCAGCACCGAGAGCCCCACTGTTAATTGATATTCTGGTGTCGAGCCTGGAGTGAACTTCAGTGTCTGAAGTGACATTAATGCAGTTCTGCAGATCTCCCCCTCCACATGCATGTTTGTGCATGAGGTGTCCTATCCAAATTCCAGGGTGTAGCTTGTGCAAGCCAATGTGTGCTGACATTCCTCTGGTATTTTTGGGAGAAAGAGAGGAGAGGAAAGGAAAGTATCTCCCTTGTCTCAGACTGTTGGGCCACCTGCACTGTCTGCAGGCAGTACAATACCACAGATCTTACACCTCCTCACTGAGGAGCAGTGCCAGGATGTGACTGCAGATCTCTGGGGGCTTTTATATGCCATGTGATCTGACGTCCCAGCAGAATCTTTTGACACAAATTGTAAGCCTCAAAAGGAAAGGCAGAGCAGGGAAAGCGTGCGAAGCAACTGGAGATTTCCTGAAAAGCAGCAACCACACTTGGCCATGGTGACAGCTGGGGTGCAGTGGTGCTGTTTCTTTATCCTACATGTTGGTGAACACAGGGATGCATTTTTAGGCTGGCTTTAGGAAGGTTACAGCAGCCAAAAGGACGAAGCTGCATTACTGATGGTGTCGTTTGTTCACAGGTTTCACCAACTACATGCGGAGCCCATCGGGGGACATCTTCAACCCCGAGCACTACCACGTGAACCAGGACATGAGCTACCCTCTGAGTCACTACTTCATTACCTCCTCACACAACACCTACCTCATGGGGGACCAGCTGATGTCCCAGTCCCGGGTGGACATGTATGCCTGGGTGCTGCAGTCCGGCTGCCGCTGCGTGGAAGGTAAAGAGCCAAAGGGAACGGGCAGTGAGATCTGTCGGTTTGTTTCTCTGCAGGGCAAGACTCCTGATTTCTGCAGAAGACATGCTGATACTGGGTAGAGGGAAAAGCCAGGGAGGGAAATGGTGTCACCCCTTCATAAAGAACAACAAAACAACGCTGTGATATACTGGACAAATTTCCCTGAGCCTGGAAATAAGGTTTGAGGAGTGTGTCCTGTCCCAATACTCCTCAGCACTGGTTAAATGGAGTTTTTTTGCTGGGGGCTTTCTCAAAGCTCTGGTCACAGGAGACATTCCAGGCCAGGAAGTTCTTTCTGAGGAAGGATGCTCAGCAGAGCGAGGAGGGGCTGGGAGGGAGCTGGGCCCTGCTGTGCTGGTTGCTGGGGGAAGTTGCAGGGTCTGGGTGTGCCCCAGCTGGTGGCCCCGGTGTTCCTGCCTGATGGCTGCTGTTGTTTCTGTCCCACAGTTGACTGCTGGGATGGGCCCGATGGGGAGCCGATTGTCCACCATGGATACACTTTGACCTCCAAAATTCTCTTCAAAGATGTGATTGAAACCATCAACAAATATGCCTTTATCAAGAACGAGTATGTACCCAGTGTGAGCCCCGGGGCTGTGGATGGGGGTGTTCCCTGCCATCCTCGGGCAGGCAGAGCAGAGCCAACCCCCAGAATTCCTGGCAGAATTCTTGGCTGTTTTCCAAGGGGAAAGCCCTCAGGAAGCAACAGCAAGGCCAGGCTGAGTAGGGGTTCACACAGAGGGGTGGGGCTGGCACTGCCACTGTAGAAGACCAGGGGAATGGTGTGTTTGGCCAGTGAATGTTTTTGGTGGAGGGCTGGCAGTTTAACCACCATCTCCTGCTGGGTGTGTACTCTGATGCTCCAGGGATAGGAAACAAGTCAGGCAGCACAGGAATCCACAGAGTCAGGAGCCCAATTGTGGGGAAAGCAGAGTGCTCAGGAGAAAGGGGTGATGTTCCCTACAGGTACATTGCTCAGGAAATCAAAGCATTATACATGGGAGGTTTCATATGCCTTGGCAGTTACTGTCCTCCTCCTTATAGTCAACCTATCTTTTTTTAAAAAATAAATTAATTTATCTCTATAAAAAAGTTTCCAGTAGCTTCCCCAGAGCAGCCCGTCTGCCTTTATGAATTGAGCTAAACTTACATTTAACTTTCAGACCAGATAAACAAATTCCGAGCCTGAAATTTTTCAGATTCCCTGAAGACAGGGTAAATAAATCAAAGGAAGCTGCCAGCAGAATGTATGGCAATGCTTCTGAAATTGTTCTGTTCTTCAAACCTTTGCAGAAAGGTTAACTGGGACCACGTCATCAACTGGGAAAGTTTTGTCCTGCACTGACATTGTCTGAAAGCCTTATTTTTCCTAATGAGGAACTAATGAGGATCAGATGTCAGGATAGACATAATTGGTTTTTAATTAATGAATCCCTGATAATTCATCCCTACAAAACTGCATTGTGCACGGGCTTTTGTGTTTATCCTAAAAAATGCATCCTCTCTACACAGAAATCCATCTTCAGAGTGGTTTTACATGGCACCAGCCACACTGGAGTAGATGTTCCACGAATCTTACCTTGATCTTCCCTTTCAGACAACCAGGCATTGCTGTTCCTTGGGCTCAGCCTGGAGAATCAACAATAAATGACAACAATAAAACTGAGTCTGGAAATAACCCTGACTGTCTTTGCAGCAGAGGCTTTGTCTACAGGCTTGTTTGTGTAACACTGCTCTCTTGCTGATTAGAAAAGTACTCGTGGAAGAACTGACACAGGAGGTTTATCACTTGGTTGTTGGAAGTGGGAAGGTGGAGACAAAGCCCCCTTGGGGATCTTTTCAGTTCTTGTAGCTTTTATTTACTTTTCTGTGTGCAAGTACAAAAGGGCTGAAGGACCAATTGGAGAGGAGAGTTGGTGGCACTGGTGTTTGGGTTTTCCTTAGGAATGGCTTGCTGGAGTCTCTGGTGGGGGGTCAGGGCTGAGTGGTGTAGGAAGGTGACAGGTGTGCTCTGGCATAAAAATGCATCAGATCAGATTGCAGAATTTTAATTCTCCCATGCCTGTCAGAAAATCAGCCATTCAGTTTGGGGGGAGTAGTGGGGTATCAGTCCTGTGCCCACGGGGATTTCTCTCCCCTGTGGGAGTCACTGGTGGTGCCTGTCACAGGAATGCCCAGGCAGCAGTAACCCTTCTCCTCTTCACGCTGGAACAGCTAAATTTGCAGTTGCTGGTGGCTCTGTCTGTGCCAGGTACCCCGTTATCCTGTCCATCGAGAACCACTGCAGCATCGTGCAGCAGAAGAAGATGGCTCAGTACCTGACAGAGATCCTGGGGGACAAACTGGACCTGTCCTCCGTGCACAGCGAGGACTCCACAAAGCTCCCTTCGCCTGCCAGCCTGAAAGGAAAGATCCTGGTCAAGGTGAGCACCTGCTCCACTTGCCCTGTCCCTCCTTCTGGTTGTGCTGATGGTCATTCCTGCCTGGCTCTCACTTGCACCCCAACTTCCACCGTCTCACAAAAAGCACTCTTTGGTGCTTAAGGTTCTGAACAAACATCTTCTCAACCAGCAAGAACCTGGTGGCTGCTTTGAATAATTTTTATTAATGTTTTTTTGGAAGGTGTGGTGGTGGCAAGAGCTGCATGAAAACCTGCCTGTGTGATGGTTTTATTTTGTAGGGCAAGAAACTGCCAGCCAACATCAGTGATGATGCAGAGGAAGGAGAAGTTTCTGATGAGGACAGTGCTGATGAGATTGATGATGACTGCAAACTAATGAATGGAGATGTAAGTTAAGCTGAATGTAAATGAACATCAAGGCTTCCCATCCCAGGGAGAAGAAACTTTTATGAGTTCTCTGTAATGTGGATGTGGCCTATGGGGTTCATCACAAGTGTTTTAGGTTCTAAACCTTCACAGGGACAGTTTGGACAAAAGCAGAGCAGACATTACATCTGAATAGCTCTGCTAGGGGTCAGTCTTGCCTTAATTAGAACTGTTTTAATTACTTTTTTTTAATTACTTTTTTCATCGCTACCTGGTTTAATGGTTCTGTTCTGTCTGTAGGCATCTGCTAATAGGAAGAGAGTGGAGAATATAGCAAAGAAAAAGCTTGACTCACTGATAAAAGAATCCAAAATCCGTGACTGTGAAGATCCAAACAATTTTACAGTTTCCACTCTCCCATCAGCAGGAAAGGCTGGGCTGAAATCTGATAGTAAGAAGGTGAGCATGTTTTATTGTCCTTGTGTTTTACTAGTTTACTGAATCCATATATTATTGACTTCAGCTTCATAGCTGAATTCCTGCAGTCAATAATGATGCCAGGTGAACATCACTGTCAGATACACCAATTTTTTTTCTTACTCACACAGCAACTGGAGCATGAAATGTACATGAGAAAGGACTTTGATTTTCCATTTTAAAAACTGCATATGAAAGCTGAGCTTTTTTTCCTTTGGCTGTCTATGTTCTCTGCATTTACATTTGTATTTTAATTTTATATTAATGCTAATTTATAAAAATGCACTCAGCCCACAGACTACACTTCATGAATTTGAGGCATTTTCATTTTAGGCTTTGTAATAAGCCACAAAAAGCTTTAAGAAGATTGTTCCATGCAAATGAAAAGCAGTGGAGATCTGCCAGTAATAAGCAGGTGTAATAACCAGGGATTAAAACTAAAATAAGGATGAGAACTAAAAATCAGCTTCCCAAAACATTCTGTGGCTTGAGTTCCGTGTGTACTTTAAACCTCATGATGTACAGGATGTATCAGATGGTTGTTTTTGTAAGAGCCACTGCAAGGCCAGGACCTGGAGGATCCCTTAGCACAGCACAGGGTGTGTCAGGAACCCATCCCTGTGTGCTGCTGAGCAGCTGCTCTGGCTGCAGCACTGTTTGATCTGCTGTGTTCTGCTCTTCTGCCTCTGCTGCTCCAGAGCAAACTGGAGGACGATGTGGAGGCTGGGGAGGATTTCAGCACCAAGAGGCACAGCCGCTCCCTCATGGGCAGCTTCTCCAAACGCAAGGTGAGCTCTGCCCCACACGCGGATTTCTTGCAGGGGTTTTTCTCTGCACACAGTGGGGAGGGATGTCAGAACTGCTCTGCCTGCAGCACCTGGCTCTCAGGCTGCTCCTGCTGGGGAGCTGCTCAGCACGGTGCATAACACACAGCTCCAATTCCCATGAAGGTCTGAAAGCATCTGGGGTCTGACTGAAAAAAACACAAAAATTCATTTGGATCTCACTGAAAAAAAAACAACACAAAACTTCATTTGCACCTTTTATCTGAGGATCTGTGCTTCCTTTACAACAAGGCTCAGACCTTGGGCTGAGTTGTCCCCATGTGCTGCAGTACTGAGTGTTACAAAAGCTGTCATTTTCCATTTGCTGTAAGTAACACACTCATTGGCATAACAAAGCAGAAATCTATCCAGCTGCTCAAACCTTGATCACACAGTTATGATGTTACGGTTTTATTTCCCTCTGGCACAGAAAAAAGGAAGCAAATTGAAAAAAGCCTCGAGTCTGGAAGAGGGTGAAGATGATTCGGATTCTCAAGGGAATTTAGCCAGGAGCTCTGCACATTACAGCAGGTTTGTTAACAAGTGATTGGACAGTTTTGTTTCTAAAAAAGATAACTTACATAATTGCACCACTAAATAGGTTTGCTTCAGGTCAAGATGCCAATTTGTTGGAGGCTGAAGGCATCTGGTGTATGGGCAGAGAAGAATCTGGTGTATGGGTAGACACAACATCATCAGAAGGATCTCTTGGTGCAGTTCAGACTAATTAGTAAAGCACAGTGGACCTTTTATGCATTTTGAGCCCTTAGTGGCTCATATATTTCTTTGCCCTGATTTATTTTAAAATACGGAAGGTAAGATTTATCCCTTAATTAATGGGAAATTAAAGAGTCTTCTCTTCCTAGGATAAACAGACAGAAGAAAACCATGAAGCTGTCCAGGGCCCTGTCTGACTTGGTGAAGTACACAAAGTCTGTTGGCATCCATGATGTTGAAAGTGAAAGTAGGTTGAACTAAACGTCTGCTGAAAATAGTTGCTGTACAAAAAAACCTGAAATGTTTTCACATATCTGCTTATTAAGAGGGGCAAGTGCTATGTAGCTTTGCAAGCTTTATCTGGATAATAAATAAATAAACAAGGAGATTACCTCTAATCTCCTCCTCTCTCCCTGCAGTCTCTTCCAGCTGGCAGGTTTCATCTTTCAGTGAAACCAAGGCCCACCAGATCCTGCAGCAGAAACCAGCCCAGTACCTGCGCTTCAACCAGCACCAGCTGTCCCGCATCTACCCGTCCTCGTACCGCGTGGACTCCAGCAACTACAACCCCCAGCCCTTCTGGAACGCCGGCTGCCAGCTGGGTGAGCAGCACAGGGGCAGCTTTGCTCTGCTCTGGGGGGGTGTTCTACAACCTCCAGCCCTGCTGGAACCCTGGCTGCCAGCTGGGTGATAAATGGAAATAAATGAACTTCTCAAGTGCAGGAGGGCCTCAGAGTTGAGCTCTTCTGGAGGGCTGCTCTCCCTCAAGACGTGATAGACATCACATAAGAGAATCCTTTTGCGTGAAACACCTGAGTTTCTGCATCTGAGAAGTCAGATCTGAATTTTTTTTTTTTTATTTTTAAACAGTTGCACTGAACTACCAGTCAGAGGGGAGAATGCTGCAACTGAACCGGGCCAAATTTAGTGCCAATGGGAACTGTGGCTATGTCCTCAAACCAAACTGCATGTGTCAAGGTAAGGACAGGGAGCCAAAGCAGTGGATCACTCACTGCAGGAGCAGATTGGGTGTGGAGCCTTGTTACAGTTTGTTTATAGATGCGTTTCTGATGCTAGAAGCAAACAAGCCAGAAGGTATTTATAAATGAAGTCACGTTGCACTTCCTTCACTTTATGTGACTTCCCATTCTTACAGGTGTCTTTAATCCAAATTCTGAAGACCCACTGCCTGGTCAGTTGAAGAAACAGTTGGTTCTAAGAATTATCAGTGGTCAACAACTCCCCAAACCACGTGATTCCATGCTGGGAGACAGAGGAGAGGTACTGGACAGTCGGTTCTTGTGTTGCATAAGGTTTATTTCCATAAGGGTGAGGATTTCACCTTCTGCAGTTGTCTGTCAGGGGTCACAGAACGTGAGGAAATTGGCTCATTGCCATCCCAGATCTTTAGGTGCTTTTCTTCACTTCTAAGCACCACAGCAATGGTTTGATGTTTTTCTTCCAATTGTCAACACAGTGTATCCAGGAGAAACAAAAAACAAATTCTTATCAACATAATAAGCAATTACAGATGGCTCAGGACCAGTTATTACTGAGACATTAAAGTGCAGTGCCCACATTGTAAAAACCATGTGTTTGAATTGCATCTTTGTCACTCATTTTTTCAATATTTGATACATTTTGTTTTTCAGATCATAGATCCATTTGTTGAAGTAGAAGTTATAGGCTTACCTGTGGATTGCTTCAAAGAGCAAACCAGAGTAGTTGATGACAATGGTAAGATTATCTGGGGTTTCATTTTTTTAAAGCTGAAACATCCTCTTTCAGGCAAGTTTTGTCCAGAAGGATTGGAGTAGATAGGATTTGGTGCCTATTATGACAAACCACTGACAATTTGATTTAAGCATTTTTTATGTTAATTAGACTCGGATCTTGAATTGTTTGACTGAGTTGGTAAAAAGTGCTGAGGGTCTTGGTGTAAAACAAGTCATTTGTCTTGTGAGTGTGAGAGAAGGCTGTTTTGAGCTTGCTGTGCTCAAAAGTAAGTCAGGTTGTCCAAACACCTGCTGAAACAAGGCCAAATTTAGATAAGGTCCTTGTTGTGTCTCCTGCTGAATCCAGGGGCAGTACTGGGTTCTGCAAGAACAAGATCAATCTTTTGGGAGAACTGGAATGGCATTGCAGTTCTGGCACTCCTTAGGCAGGCAGCCTGCTTTCTTCTCGTTGTTGTGACTGAAATCCCTCAAAGCTGGTCCTTCACTCCCAGGTTTTAACCCCATGTGGGAGGAAACGCTGGTGTTCACAGTCCACATGCCCGAGATTGCCCTGATCCGGTTCCTGGTGTGGGACCACGACCCCATCGGGCGGGATTTCATCGGGCAGAGGACAATAGCATTCAGCAGTATGATGCCAGGTAAGACACAGGGGGAAATCCCAAATTAGGGGGCTGGGACCTTTGTTCTGGGGTAACTGAAGGTTTAAATGCTGGATTACATTGTGTGCACGTGTCTGCTGCAGAAGTTTTGAGTTAGGACAAGAGACTGGAGTTTGGACCCTGAGTTCTCTGCCTTGGTCCTCTACTGACTTACATGGGGATGAAGATGGAATTGATTAACTCCAGGCTTTTGGGACTAGATTTTCAAAAATTGGGTAATTCTCTTAAGAAGGATGGCTAAATACTGAGGGCCTGGCAGGCTACCTGAGCCAGTTTTTGAAAACCACTAGTTTTGATTGTTCTTATGACTGTGAGTAACAGCTTAATGCAGAACATATAGTTACCCATTCTAGTGATGGGATCCAGGTTATTAAATGCCATTTGCTGATAGTTTCCCATTTCTGCTTTCAGTTCAGTCTTCGTTCAAAGGAAAGAAAAGAGTTGGTGTTTAAGATTTAAAGCCAACATCCAGTCTCAATAAACTGACCTTGGACGAAATGTTTGCAGTTTTAGAAATGGACTGTTAGCCCCCATGTGGTAAAGTTTAAGTCATGGGTTGACAGCAGCAATAACAGAGCCTGGATAAAGCAGGACATGGGTGTTTTTTTCATAAAATCAAAGGGACAAGAAGAAATGGCAGTGAAGTTTGTAAGTGGTGTGACCCAGGTAGCTGAGTGTGGCGAGGGGATGCACAGCCTGGATGCTTGTTGTGAGGAGGGGCTGGCAAAACCCTGCTGGCTTTCTCTTGCTGTTTGCAAAAGGAAGGTGCCCAGCTGCTCCTCCCGTGCCCTGCTCCCACTCAGCTCTGCCCACTCTGTTCCAGGTTACAGACACGTGTACCTGGAAGGCATAGAAGAGGCTTCCATCTTCGTCCACGTGGCCATCAATGACATCTGTGGTAAGGTGAGTGCCTCTGGGGCTGTGTGACACAGCTTGTGCACGGCAAGGAGCTCACAGGGCTCTGCAGCCCCCCAGGGAAGCCCAGGGGGTGAAGCTCCAAGCCAACACATTTGTTCACTTACAGTAAACTTCATCTCTGTGCTTGTCGTGGTGAGACCCTTCTGAACATCCACGGAGATCAAGAAAAATCGTAGGGAAAGTTACACCCGAGATTCTTGCAGTGCCTTTTTTGGGGAAGCCACAGGGGAAGGTTATTTAAGGTTATTTCCTTGAAGCACACACACAGTTATCTAAATCTGGTTGTGTCCAGCCCTGGGGCTGCACCTTACTGAGCCACAGCTGCACACCTGAACCCTCAGTGCTTGGTGCCTGCACAGCTTGTAAAGGCTCTGCCTGGTGCTTTTGCATTTTACATTTAATTAAATTCTTCAGGGTTATTTGCTTGGGTTTTTTTTCCATAACAACACTTAAAATGCAGAGGAAAAGTGATCCTTGTAATAGTTGTTGGGCTTATTTACACCCCATGTCTGTTATTAAGAGTGGATTTGCTTCACATGCCGGAAGAATACAACTCAGGGTTTCCACATCTAAATTCCCATGAAAGTAAAGCCCTGACTTCAAACTTGTCCTAGGCCAGCTAGAAACGAGAGAGCTTCTGTGCCCGCAGAGCACTGGATTTAGTGCCTTCTGTGCTATCCAAGTCCATGAAATCCCGGCAGCAAAGCCCTTACAGAGCCCTGGGCAGCCCGAGCTGTCCCTGGTACCGAGGTGCAATTCCGGCCCCGAGACTGCAGGAGGAGGCATCCCCCAGCCTGGGAATCCCAGCTGCTCCTCGGGAGGGGCGTGAAAGCGCTCCTTAAAAAGGAGAACGGCTTTCTAAGCTGCTAAATTTCGGTCCCCCATTAGTTACCTACAGCTTCCCGGTCTCTGCCCTTGACAGCAGCGTTTGATGGCAGGGGCAACGCTCACAGTCTTTGGGAATGTTTTAAGTGTTTTCAATTCACATCTCCTTTGGCAACATTGCAGGGCATTCTGTCTCCTTTCATCCTGACTTTACTGAGCCTTTCATAATTACTTGCTCTTAGAGGCTTCTCCAGGAGCCACTGGCTGGTGATAGTTGTAGTTTGCAGTAGGGTGACCTGCCCATTTAAACTTTGGCAGCTACTTTGAGGACATAAGGCCCTTGTGTGTCACAGTGTCTCCTCCCTGTCCTTACCCATTACCCTCCAAACTACTGCACTGATCTGTTTTTCCAGTTGCTTTACTCCCTTTTCATCCCTTATTGCTTCTCATTATCACTGCAGTCTCTTTGGGTTGGCTGGTGTTGAGAACCTGGTGCTGTGCACTGACATAATTAAAATATAGGGATTTGGAAGGAAAGCTGGTTGTGGGGGTTTTAATTTATAATTTTTAATAAAAACTACTGAAAATATGGAACAAGTATTACACAGCCCTTTCTGCTTTGGTCTCTGTCAATCACTTTCTGCTTTGACTTTCGGTTAACAGAGTTCTGTCAAAGCTAGAATTATTTCTCTGTTTCCCCTATCTTAATTATGGGCCAGTTAAAAATCAGCCCAGTTATCAGCCTGGCTTTACCCATCCTTTATTAATCCAGAGCCTCAAATGCAAACATTAACCTTTTAGGGCTTTTTTATAAATGGAGATATTCCACCAGCTCAGTAGCTTGATATTACTAAAGCAGAGTTTTCAATTTTTTTTTCACCTCCACTTGTGTGTAGCTGAAATCTCTTCCATATTGCTCTGTTCCCTGGAGAGACTTTTCTCTGTTCCTGTCTCTTCTGTGGTGTGTTCACGTATTGCAGAATTTTGGTGGTTTTCTAGGTGTGCCTATCTCTGAGACCCTCCCTCACTGTTATTTTGCCTTTGCTCTGTCTGTTTGTGATTTCAGTGGGCTTCTCTATGTCAAAAAAGTCTCCTTTTAGAAGCAGAGCGTTTTTAGACGCCTTGAAGGTACCCCTCCTGTCTGGGGAGGTGCAGTGACACCACCACACACCTGCATGCCTTAATTGGTAGCTTCATTAGCATCCATGTTCCTTATTAGCATTTTCAAGCTCTCCAACCCGTGGAACATGAGTTGTGACATTTGACTTGGTCACTTCTGTTGGGTCATTGGCAGCCAGAGAGCCCTCCCTGTGTGAGGCAGATCCAGGATAAAGGTCCTTCCATAGCCTCTCTCATTTGTCTGAGTCTCTCCCTCTCCTGCCTTTTCTCTCCAGTGCAATAATTGAAACCCCTCCTTTCACGTGGAAAAGAACATTAACAGTGAATCGTTTGCTAAATTGTGGAAAAGCCTCTTGTGCTGTTTTTAAGTCTCCCTCAGAGAATGAGGCAGCCCTGCAGAAGCTGGGCTCGAAGCTGCAAGCACAGTGTCCTGGATCTCCCTCACAACTGCTCTCTTTTTGGCTTTTTCCCTCGTTTAAAACTTTTTCTTTCTCTAAGTTAACCAAGTTTGCCTTTGGATTCTTGAATCACTCCACTGATTCAAGCAATAGTGTCCAGCTTAACAAAGCTGCACCAAACAAGCCAGAATGAACCCGGGGCCCTGCACTGCGTGTCACCCATTCCATCGGTGCTTTCCTTTTCTTTTTGGTGGATATTATTTGTGTGTGTGTTTGTGTGACAGTTTTTTCTGGGTTTTGCAAATATTGTCTGGTTTCTATAGCAAAAGTTCATGTACTTGCCAACTTGTCTCACAGTAATCCAAGCAGACTGTTCAATAACCTGGCTGCCACAGAAGGTTTCCCAGTATTTAAGTTACAATTTCCTTGCCTTGTGTGGGAAAAATCAATCCTTACCTTCCTTTACCTTATCCTAAGGGGTGTTTTAGGCGTCTTTTTAATCATGTCCTACTCACACTGGAGGTGGGCATGTGGTAACTAAACTTCAGTCAATTATGAAAATAATAGTGTGAATGCTTTCACTGGGCTGAGTGTGAGCAAAGGAACCTGGATGCCACATGGCAGGTTGGGCAGCACACGGAGGGCTCTCTGCACAGGGCAGCCAATGTCTGCCCATTAAATCCTGCAGGGCAGCACTGGAAATGCAGGAACAGGCACTCAAATATTTATTGGGGGGTGAGAGACCATTGTAATTTAAATGAGACATTTCTGTGCCATTGTTTGGCACCGCAGAGATGTGACCTCACATGACATCACAGGGTGAAAATTGAACTGACAGCGAGTGCCAGCAGGCCGGGATGCTGAGCAGGTCCTGTCACAGGGCTCTGACAGTGCCTTTCAGTGCCAGGCTGGTGGACCCTGGGTTTATCCAGTCCTTGTGCTGCAGCTGCTACAGAGCCTGATCTAACTGGGCAACCAGGAGAACAGAGGAGGAGCAGCTTAGCAGGGCAGTTCCTCTGCCTGCTGGGAGTGGTTTGGGTGTAGGAGGCTGTACCTGCAGAGCAACCAACACCGTACCGGGCATTGGCCTCGTTTAAAAGTTGGCAAGTGCAGCTGGAATGCTTACAGGAATGCTGACACTGCTCCCTGACATGTGAATCACCTGTATGATGGTGGGAGATTTATGATGGTGAATTTGTGTGTTTAGTGCTTTCATAAGTAGTGAAGAATATGAAGAACTGTACTGTTACACTGACTAACTTCCCTTGTTTATAGTGTGTTCCCTCAGTGATGAGAACATACACGAGTGTCTTTGGATAAGTGTTGTATGGTAGGAAATTACCATAGAAATTGAAATATTTGGTGATCATTTGTCTGCATATAGTTACCTGCTATTCATGATAGTGCTCAATTCGATTGAAGTGTAAATCTCTTTTAGACTGAAAAAATATTCTATATTATGGCCAGCATTTATTTCCCAGCAGTTCCTAGAGAATGCATTTCCAGCTTGTAATTTCAATACATATGTTTTGGGTGAAACTGAGAAACTCTTCAGCTTTCAGAATGAGATCCTTGTAGACAGAAATAATTCCTTTTTTATTGCTTTGTCTTTTCAATATCTCTAATGTTTATGTAGATGTTATAAGTAGCTACATGCTAGAAAGGGATGGCAAATACAGAGATGAGTGTGGCTGGAAAACGTTATCTAAAAACATAACTGCCAAAAAAAAAAAAAAAAGAGATGTGATATTTTGCAAAGCTGGTGTTAGTGATTTTTTTTCATTTTCAGTCCCTGTCCTATTTCTGGTTTAGTTCTCATGCTGGTGACAGGAATACGGCAGGAGGCTCTGTGTGTGGATGATCATTTGCTCGTGAGTTCCAGCACCCAAAGGCAGAGAGCTGTGTTTTTTCTGTGAAGGGCTTTTTATATTGGTACCTGTGTATTTGTTTTGCAGGCCAAGCCAGCTCTCGGTCTAAAAGGGCTGTTTCTCAGAAATCCAAAGCAGGCCTCTCTGGACAGTCATGCTGCTGGGCAGCTGCACCGCAAACCTTCCTTTAGCAGCCACCTGCTGCGGCGCACGGCCAGCGCCCCCACCAAGAGCCAGAAGAAGAACAAGAAGGGCTTTCCCGAGATCGCTTTTGACACGAAGGACGCCGGCTCGGAAGGGGCCGGGGAGGACCGGGAAGGGGACGCTGCCTCCCAGCCCCGCTTCGTGCAAGAGCCGGAAAGCGCTTCTCCGTCCCCAGCTCCCCGGGATGGCGCCGGCGGGGAGGCGGCTGCCCAGGGGGGGAAAGGTAAGGCCCAAGGGTCTGGTAAGGGCCAGAGCCAGAGCTGTGCCCGGGCAGGGGCTGCCCTCAGCGAGCCCCTGCCGCGGGCGCAGCGCGTGCGGCCGCAGGAGCCGGCGGGCGAGAAGCAGAGCGTGTTCGCGCGCTGCGCCATCAACGGCTCGGGCAGCATCGGCGTGGCCACCAACTGCATGAGGTGCATGGTCGGCTCCAGGGACAGCCCCGACCCGGAGGGCCCGTGGGCCGAGCGCGCTCCCCGCGAGCGGGGCGGCGGCGCCGCGGCGGAGGAGAGGCTGGAGCTCAGGACCTGGGTGGTGAGAGCCCAGCCCAGGCCCCAGGCAGACCCGCAGCCCCCCGGCAGCGCCGCCGACCCCGCCGGGAGCGCCCGGCCCCTCGTGACCCCCGGCAAGAGGAGCGCTGACTGTAAATGTCACGGAGGGAAGGCTCACTCCCGGCAGCGCTGGCAGGGCCAGGCAGGTGGCAAGTACGGAAGCACTGTCAACCTGGTTGCGGCCAGCAATGGCTCTATATCCTCCAACTCCAGCAGTCTAGAAAGCCTTGGAAGCCCAGAATTCCCCAGGCACTGGTCTGAACCTTCTCGAAGGCAAGTGGGCACCCTTCAGAGGGAAATGAACGCCTTGTTCGTTCAAAAGTTGGAGGAAATTCGAAGTAAATCCCCTATATTCTTTACTGGTAAGACCAGATTTTCTTCACCCTTCCCCACTGTAGATCACGTCGTCGTCTCAGCTTCTGCATAGCATCTTTGCTTAGAGGCTCCTCCATGTTGTTTTGCTGTCAAGAGCTCTTTTTTTTTTTCTTTTTTAATTTTGGCAATGACAGAAAAAAAGTCTGCATAAATATTTTTCTTTTATTTTTTGTAGACGTGTCTGGTCTAGATTAGTCCTTTCCATGCCTAGTGAACCATCTGCAGTAGTAACACTGTCAGTAGTCCATGAGTGTTTGGGTTGTGTGTTCAGGGTTTTTTGTTTCCTTGCTTTTCCTGGTGAATGTGGTATGATACTAAGTCAATTTTAAGATCCAAACCAGAGCATTGAGTGAGATTGAACGTGGGAAACCCATATCAGGAAACAATATTTCCATTATCAGTCCTTGTGTTTCACTGAGGGATATCCACACCAGGAATGAGGTCCAATGTGCACTCTGCTAACATTAACCAGTTCCTTCCTCAAAGAACTTGCAGAAGTACTGCCACGAATCCAGGGATTACTGGATGGAATTCCCTGCTCTGGGTTATTCAGGAGATCCCATTCTATAAGCACAGCAGCCCATTCTGATCCTAAATGTGTAAATTCCCAGCATGCAAACATTTACAGATTCACTCAGGGCTCCACAGACCCTGCCTGTCCCCTGAGGGCACAGCTGCACAGCACGAAGCAGCAGAGTGTGAGCTGATGTTCCCTGACATCAGCCGGGCTGGGCCACTCTTGGAATCTCCCACTGCAAAGCAGAATGTGTCCAGTTGGGGCACAGCTGCTAAAACTGCCCCGTTTTAGAGCTGTTTAGAGGCAGAAATAGGTCTGTGGTCACTGGGACCGTGAACTGTGTGTTTGTACAGATGGAAAGTGGAACAGAGGCAATCAAAGTATACATTTTAATAAGGAAAATGGCTTTTTTTTCCCCCTCCTGATTTGGCAGGAGGGGGAGAGAAGGAAAGAGATTTTGACAAGAGTTTTCTGTTTCTTAGAATTGTAAAGAGGAAGAAAAGAAATAGAGCTTTTGGCTGTGACTCTGAGAGTTTCTCTTCAAACTCCTCCCCCTTGTCCTTAATTGTCCACTGATGGTTCCATTTTCAGGAACAGGGAAGTGACTTTGGTGCTTCTGAAGATGTAATTCTTTTCTCAGTAACAGATTCTGACTGCCCACCTAGAGGGGGCTTCTTTGCAAGCCTCGTCCAGAAATTTAAGATATTTTATTTGTTTGATCTATTTAATCTGGTTGGGTGTCTACAATTCTTCTTCTGGTTGGTTTTTTTGGGTTTTTTTAAATGTATTTTTCCATTATCTGCTCTGAGCTTTTAGGAAAATACCAGGACAGTGGGAGGGGAGATGTTTGCCGCTTCCCGTGACTTGCAGTTGATCCAAGGCAGCAGAGCTCTTTCTGTGCCTAAATTATTGGCATCAGGCTTTTCACAGGCTCTGAGTGGTGTGACACATGAAACCATTTCCCATTATCAGTGCCAGCTCCCCTGCCAGCCCCCCGAGCCACTAAACAAATATTGTGATATGCTTGAAATTTGATTAAATCCATCTGACTTCCCAAGCATGGAATCAGCAAACCCTTCAAACGGTGAACCGGTGCCTTGGCCTGGGCGCTGCTGGTGCAGTGACAGCCCCTCTGTTTGCACAAACAGCTCCCTTCCCATCCTGCAAGGCCATGCCTTGGGCCAGGAAACCAAGGAAACAGCCCTGGGAGCGGGGCTGCCCTTTGGAATCAACATTCTGCTGCTGGGAAGTGCCCCAAGGACAGGACAGGAAACTCGAGTCTCTCCTTCTCCCTCTGAGGCACAGCATTCCATTTTCCAGTGTTCTGCCTTCCAAGCGTGCCTCAGTCTGTGCTGGTGGCCAAGCCTGCATGGGGAAAAGGAGGCTCCTTAGTCTGATCACCTCTGGGCTTTTCCTCACGCTCTTCCAGACACTGGGAATCTGGGAATGTTGCATTTTGCTTAGGGGCACGTGTTCCTTCTTCCCTTCTGACACTCCCAGCTGATGGCACACAGGCCAGGGAACAGCCTTTTCCTGTCACTGAGCTCCCTGTGCCAGCTGGAAATCCTGGTGCTGAAGGAAAGGCAGGTGTTTCCTGGGCAGTTTTTGGTAGTGCAGGTGATTGTTTTTCCAAAGCAATAGGAGAGGGCTTTGTAGAAGAGGAGACCATCTTCCTCTGGGCAACCTGCTCTAGTGGAAGGTGCCCTTGCCTGTGTCAGGGGGGTTCAAACTAGATGGTTTCTAAGGTCCCTTCCAAGCCAAACCATTCTGGGATTCCATGACTCCATTCCCCTCTCCAGTGGAGTGCATTTCTTCAACACTAACAAAAATTGTCTGTCTTCTTCTATGACAAAATAATGGACTTAATACTGTCCATTTATGGATTCCATTGAGTGCTCTGGTTGGTCAGAAATTCTTAGGATCCTACGAACACGTGTGAATATTCCTGTGTGTTTCCTTTCCCTCCCTCAGCACTAATTTATCCTGTTACCTGCACCTGCCTTCCCTACATTAACTGGATTTTTCCTCTGTTCTGTCCTATTATTCGACATGCACACTCTCTAGTTAAGAACTGAAAGGACAAGCAAGTCAAAGGTAACTCTCTGCTGAGTGTCCCTGCCTCGAGCCCCCTGTTGCCTGTGTTCCTGGTTTGTGTTTGTCCCCTGTCCTGTGCTCCTGAGGTGTTGTGTGGCTCTGGAATGCATGTCAGCCCCGTGCCCTGGAGCTGTGGGAAGGGCTGTGTTTGGCATGGTTGCTTTGGCCCTCAGGGGACAGGCCATAGACACTGAGGGGGATGGAGCATTTTCTCCAGCTGATTCTTCAGGGTTGTACTGTCAGCCTGCTGTTCGTGAACCCTCTGTCTGTAGAGTTTTTGAAAAAGAAGTTACCAAGTTTTGGATTTTTTTTTTTTTTAGGAGAACAAAGTCTGTTTGAAGTTTTCATTTTGTTTTTAAAAGTCCCATTGCCAACATTCCACTGTGCCATCTGGACCATTTGTAATCCGCTCCACGAGTCCTGTGCTGCTTCTCTCCTGAGCAGCTGCTCACTGGGATCATGTCTGCTGGCTGGGCACTGGTGTTCTGATTATTGTACATGGGCTGGTTGGCATCATACACTGACCCTGGGAGAGCTGGAAGGAAGGGAAGGAGCCATTCAAGCTGGGCTGGATAGTGGAGGAAGGAAACTTAGTTCACAAAAGGGGACAAAAAGGACACAAATTGCTGGGCACTGTTGCTGTTTGATAAGAAAACCAGAACAGTCATATGGTGCTGCTGTGCATGGACTGAGATTTGTGAAACAACAGGGCTTTGGGCAGCTAAAACTGAATGAGCAGAGATTTTCGCTGCCTTTCGCCTGGCGTCTGAATCCATGAGTTATTTTAAGAATCATGATTTATATACTCAATTACTACCTCGAAAACAAAATGATAACACAGAAGGAATAAATCTTTGTGGGAACTGTGGTTTGTGAGAGGTGATTAACCCTGTATCTCTGCTTCTTTCTTTTTCCTCTCTTTCCATGCCTCCCAAGCAGACGTCTGCCATTTCTCCATGCAGAGGTCAGTCACTTCTTTGTGCAGCCTAGAAACGATCACAGAGGAGCCTGTTCTTGCCAGTGAAACCCATCACTGCAGCCTTGTCTTCCCTCTGCCCGTTACCCCTTACAGTGACTCTGAAGAAGGGTCAGTGTCTGACCACTCCACCGAGGCTCGATCAGAAGGAAGCAGCACATCCAACCAGCCTCAGGAATCTCCACTCACCAGAGAACAAAGGACAAATCTGGCTGCAGAAGATCAAGTGCAGGTTGTCCCAGGAGCAGCTGACACAAGTGTAGTAGCCCAGGAAGATGAGAGGACAAGCATGGCAGGAGGTGTCTCAGAAGAAGGTGGCTGGGCCCAGGTGTGCAGGAAGGCTGAAGCTCAGCGTGCGTTGGCAGCACATCCCCAAAGAGCCAGGCTGGCAGCGGCAGCAGATCACAGTGCTGGCCAACCTGCTGGAAACTGCCAGGAGCAAAACCACCAACCAGGGCAGGTACTGATGGACAGGAAAAACACCTCTGAATCCAAAGGGCACAAACTGGGGGCAGCAGCTGTTCTTCCACAGCAGAGCAGTGGCATCAGCAGCATGCAGGCAGGCACTCTCCAGAAGGGCTGGGCTGCACAGGCTCTGCCTGCCTCTGTTCCTCACACGAGCTCTTACGTGACAGCGAGGAGGGCAAAGAGTGACATCCCGAAGGCGTCGGGCTGCCCAGCCCAGCCCCCGGGCAGCCTGTCCCCAGCAGCAGAGGTGTACTTCGATGCCACTGGCAACGACCGCATCTGGAGCAAGCTGGACGGCAGCAGCCACCGCGACAGCATGTCCTCGTCCTCCAGCATGTCCTCCAACGACACCGTCATCGACCTGTCCCTGCCCAACCTGGCCCGCAAGAGCCTCCCCGACCTCGGCCTGCGCCAGGACCCCCTGGAGCCCCTGGAGCCCCTGGCCATCCGCAGGGGGCTGCGCCCACGCTCGGCCACCACCTGCACCAACGAGATGCCACTGGTGAGCAAGAGCAAGTCCAACCCCAACCTGAGGTCTGGGCAGCTGCCGGCAGATGAGCTGTGCCCCCGGCCCCTGGCCAGGAGCCCTCAGGATGCCTTCTCGTCCATCCCTAGAAGGCACACCTGGAGCAGGCTCTACATGGAAAGCCTCAGACAGTCTTCCAACAAATCCAAAGCCTGCGATACGGTTGGGAACAGCCAGGCAAAATCCAAGAGCCTGGGAGACCTCACCTCTGACGACATAGTGTGCACGTTCGAGAGCAAGTACCGCAGCATCAGCAGGAGCTTCGTCACGCGCTCCATGCGGGAGCAGCGCCGCTCCTCGGGCCTGAGGCCCCCGGCCAAGTCCCGGGACGAGCTGACGGAGCAGCTGAAGAAGCTGACGGCCTTCCAGCAGGAGAACGACATCACGTCCCCCATCAGCGTGGAGCCCGGCGAGTCGGAGGAGGAGGGGGAGAGCGCGGGGCTGCTGCGCCGCTCGTCCTCGCGCAGCCAGAGCCGCGTGCGCTACATCGCCAACAGGGCCCGGCAGGCCCAGGAGAGGCAGCGGCTGCAGGGGCTGGGGCAGCTCGGGGGGAGCCCCATCGAGGAGAGGGGCAACCCCGAGGGGGCCTGCAGCGTGGCCAGGGCTGTGTGCATGGACGTGGCCGCCCCCCGTGCTCACAGCGCAGCCCAAGGCCCAGCCCGACTGCGGCGCGGACACCGAGGTGTTCTTCATGCTCAAACTGTGACCCGGGGCTCTGAGCGAGGCAATGTTTACACTCCTGTCCCAGCAAAGCACAGCCCTGGGGGGCACAGAGCAGCCTGCCAGGGCTCAGTGCTTCCTGGCCCCCCCTCGCCTCCAAGGGTGCTTAATGTCAGGACTCCAAAAGAATAGATGAGTATTCTTTTTTAGTTACACTTTTGCCAGCCTCCAGTTCGGCCTCCTGTTCGTGTGACCACTTCTTGCATCCGCAGTTTGCTCTGTGCAAATCTCTTGGTCTTGGCTAATTTCAGTAATTCTTCTTACCACGGGTAATCTTGATGTTTAGTAGCTCAATGTGATGCTAGCGACAGCTAAGGTAAATTTTGCTCTTACAAATTGTGGATCCATGAGAGGAGGCTGGACTTCAAATCATGTTCCCTGTTCTATTTTCTGGAAGAGTTTGAGGCCTCTGAGGGTGCCTTCTCTGGAAAATAGTCAGAATTGCAGTGGAATTAATAATGTAGTAGATAAAGTCTGTCTTCCATCATGGACCTGCTTATTTCAGTGAAAATCCATATTTTCTCTTTGAAGAAGAGCTCTCTTGTTCCAAAGCAATGCTTTTTTAAGCCCAGCCTGTTTATATATATAAATATATATATATATATATATAGACCTGTGTGTATGCAAAAATATGTCTGCACATGTATGGGCACATGCACACCCTGCACCTGAACTGTGACTGCTCCTTGTCCCCAGGCATCACCTGAGGGAAGGAGACAGGAGGGAGAAGGGAATGGCTGCACAGGGCATGCCTTCTGCCTGGACTTCAGAGACGGCTGAGGAGTGTGCTGGTCAGCTCTGGGAACAGCACCGCCCCTGCTGAGGGTATTTTACCAATGCTGCTGTACATAGCACTTTTGGGATGAATTTTACTATTTCTGTATTGCACTGCCATGCAAAATTTTCAATGATATGTTTAAAAAAGAGAGATATTTAATTTTTTTAGATGGACGTATTTAGAATTAAATAACAGCCTAAACAGAGTAATAATTTTTCCTCCCCACTTTTTTTTTTTTACTTTTTATTTTTAGGGATGTTGTCGTGTCCCCCCCCCAATTATGATGTCATTTATTATAGATGTACATTTTATCAGTGATGGAGAGCAATGTTTACTGAGATGCATTTTAAGAGAAACAGAGGTTTAATTTTATTTCAGGCTCCATAGAGTCCCAATTATTGAGAGGATATTTTGCCTTTGTAATGATTCTTTTGCGTATATTACAAACTCTAAAGATTTGTTTGTAAAACCACCTTACACTACTAAAATAAACATATTTAACCCTCCGGCTCTTGACTCTCTAGCTGTAACAAAACACTGCGGTTTGGGATACACAAACATGGTTAACTTTACCTGCTTTGTTTGAAAACCTCCTCTGTGGATAACATTTCATTTTGCTCTTTTTCAGAGCGGTAGCCAGGTCAGACCCAGCTCAACTCCAGCAGAACACGTGCGAGTCTTGGCAGAGCTGTGTGAGACAGCACAGGGGCCAAAGCCTGGCTGGGAGGAGGAGCTCTGTAACACAGAGAGAACCCAAGGAGCCAGTGGGTTCTCCTACAGCTGTGCCAGGAGCACAGGTGACCCTGTTTCATCCCTCAGGAAGTTGGAAGTCTGGCTGAAATGCTGCAGCCAAGTTTTGCTCCTCATGTGTCTTGCTCCAAACTCCCTTCTATTCCTATCGCTGCAAAGTGCACAGTGCAGCTGTTCCTCAGCTCACACTGCTGCTGGCAGGGCTGGCTGTCCCTTCTTTGGGGCTGAAAGGAGTTCTTGCCTCTAATTTTAGTATCATTTGGCACTTCAATCATTTAAACTCTTAGACATCACAAAGTAAGGTAACTGTGCCTAGTGGTATCACATTGATGTGGGTGAGGGCTGGAGGGGTTTAATTCTCTGACTAAAGCTTTTCAGATGGTCTTCAGTATGTTTTGCTTAAAAATATTCCCTCAGTTTTCTGCCCTGGCTCAGATCTTCTCTGCTTGTCTGCAAAGTTCAAGTGAGAGGCCCTTGAAGTTTGTGCAGCAAAGGCTTGGAAAGGTGCACTGAGGTGACCCCACAGCATCACTGCAGGCCCTGAAGGAGAGGAGGTGCCTGTGCAGCAAAATGTGTGATCTGCCAAGAGGAGCCTCACAGTGTGTCTGGACACAGAGCAAATGTCATTAACATTCTCCAGACGAAAAGTCACTCGTAAAACTTCAGCTTTGGGCTGAAAAGCTGCAGGGAGGTGCTGCTTTTTAAAATCTTAATGCTTTTTTAATTTAATGTCGACTTCATGCAGATTTAGAAAGTTAAATGTTTGAAAGGTCCAGATGCCTCCTCAGTCGGGGCTGGTCCTGCAGAAGCCACTCCTCCTCTGCCAGCTTTTAAACCAGGACTGGATGCCTGGGATCTCTGAGCTTGTTCTGTGCCCTGGCATCGAGCTGCTCCTGCCCAAACCCGGACAGAGGGACCAGGAGAGCCCAGAGGAGCTGCTGTAGGTGAGAAACTGCCTTCAGTTTGTGCTCTTGGTCACCTGGAAGGGCCAAACCTGATGCCCCAGGCTCCTTCCTGGCTGAAGGGTGCTCCTCCCTCCCTGCTGTGCCTGCTGCCATCCTCCAGCTCAGGGAGTGACAGAGACCCTTTGGGTGTGTTTTGAAGGACTGAAAAGCTGAGGAGTGAGAGCTGAGTGCAGCAAAGGGACTTCCAAACTCCTCTCGTTTTGCTGTAAAGCAGCAGAAGGCTTTGTAGCTGCTCAGGTGGGTGTGGGGGATGTGGCAGTGGTTAATTTAAGCCCTGTCCAAGGAACACTTTTACACCCTGGGAGCAAATAACCCCCTCTGCCCTCCCGTTACTCTCCCCAGCTGGTTCTCTCTGTTAAATGGTTCTGGTACTAAATTAGACCTAGGGCAGTGTATTAACCTCTGCAAAAAAGTCTTTTTTACAGGTTTACACTCTGTTTGTTCTTTTAGTCAGCAGCCAGCATGTTAACATCTCTTCCTTCTCAAGGTGATGCCAGCAATGTATTACCACCTCTGATTTAAGTTTTGGGTTTGGAAGGAAGCCACGTGAAAGAAAGATGATCTTGTAGCATGTACCAAATTGTAAGGAAAAAGTAGCAATAATTTCAAGGTTAAATCTCCCAGGAGAAGTGCATTTCCCCCCTGCCTGAAGATGCTGCTGCATTTCCTTTACATGCCCGGGTGGCTGATGAACCTGCTCAGTTTTTGTGCTGCTGCAAGGATTTTTTTACAGCAACAACAAAGTCAGCACTGAAATTTAACCCGGGGTGGGGGGGAGGGGAAATCTTCTGTGTAGGTTTTATAAATTTCTCTCGTTAGGTGAAAAATATAGAGAAAATGAGTGAGGGAAAGTACTGAGCTGTAATGGCAGCAGTTTTCACAGGAGTGCAGCTTTGGGGGTGTTTCCTAAAATCTGATGAGGTGAGATTACTGAAGCCAGTGTTTCTGAGCATCAGGTAGAAGCAAGTCATACCACATGTAGGATTTTTTTTGTCTTTATACTCTCATATATGATAAGTTTTTTTGGGCACTTTTAATATGTTTTTTATAGTTTCTGGGGAAATGATGTCCTGAACCTTGTTTGACACTGTGACAACAAAACAGTCAAGAATATTGGAGCGTTTTGAGACTTAGCACAACCTGGCATTGATTGGCTTTGTTCACTCTTTGTTGCTGATTTACAATGTAGAGTTATTTGAAGCCTTGCAGAAATTTGAAATTTAAAAGTTAATAAAAGGGCCTGGTTTCACCCAGAGATGAGGAACTGTAGGACCAGCTTTAACTGCTTGCCTTTCACCTCCAGCAGGAAGGTTCCTGTGGGCAGGAGGTATTTCTGCTCCCATGGACAAAGGTCTTCCCTTCACCATCTGTGTGGTTACAGCCCTGCTGCTCCTGAGGGAATCGAGCCAGGCAGGTGAGGAGGATGATCCAGAAAGGTTGGCTGTACCACATCTGGTTTAGTTCTTTTTTAGAGTGTTAGTCCTTCCAGTGTTTAACTCCTAATGCTTGCAGCATCTTGTCCTAATGTGAACCCTGATGTGGGACTCTGAAAGTCCCAGGATGCTGCAGGAGCCACCTGCCCCTGGAAGGCAGGGCATGCCCAGGGGACAGGCCAGTGGCCATGGAAGGGGTCCCTGCCACCAGCTCGGCCTTGGGGCTGCACTTGGGTCCCTCGGGGGCCTTTCAGGAGGTCTCACAAAGGGGCTTTGAGCAGCTGCACCCCTGGGGGAGCTGCAGCCTCAGAACACGCTGTTGTCTTCCAAGAAACCCCACAGGTCTTCAAAAAGGGGCCTCAGAAAGCTGTTACTGGCTTTAATGAGTTTCCAAAGGGAGACAAGAGAACTCCTTTGTGAAGATTTCCAGCTCCCATGGAGAACTGTAGTGGAGAGGGGAAAAACAGGTTTTGTCTTGCAATAATGTAGAGTTCAGCACGAGGCCAGAAAATGCAAACCCAAAGGAGGAATAATAAATACCTAATGAATGAATAAACTGTTATATTTAATGAAAAACTCTCAGCTTTTGCTTGAAAGAGTGAAAACACCCTATTTTTTTTATTATTTTTTTTTTAATCTCGAGGGATTTTTGGCTTTTACACTGTGCATTCTTTGATGCCAAAGAGCAATGCTAAGCATATTCTAGAAAAATCATCCTGGGCAATTAATGAGCCATATATTGACCAGATTGTGGTTTTAATTGTGCATCTCAGATGCAGAACCTGTCACTTGTAGGGGAAGGGAGGAGTAAGAAAACCCAGTGCCTTGGAACTGGATGGTGAGGAACTTCTGGCTGTTCCTGGGGCTTTTCCTCAGGGCAGGAATGGGGGAATCAGCTGTGTGAGGAAGCAGGAGAGCTGGTGTTTCCCCTCCTCGGGGAGGGCAGCAGGGAAACACCAGTGGACTGTGCAGGATCCACTCCCCAGTGGGTGGGGGACAACCAGAACCTCCTGCAGCCCCACTCTGCCTGTTCTGCCTCTGCTCCCCTTTGTGCTGGGGAGGAGGAAACAGCTCAGGAGCCTGGGAGTGAAGGGTGAATGTTCTTTGTTTAGGTGCACAATGAAATGCCACTGTCTGTAAGTGAAAGCCTGGCAGGGATCTGATTTTGTTGTGGTGTTTTTGCAGGAGCTGGGAGGAATGATGATGCTGTGAGTAAGGTACGTGGAAGTTCACTGGTGCAGAGCTACTAATGAAGGTGTAGGTGCCTTGGTCTTACTTCAGAAGCAGATGTGGTCATGTTTTAAATGCACTGCTCATGGATGGCTGTGTGTCTGTGCTTTCCTTTTGTATCTTGGGTCAGTGTTCACCCAGAAGTGAATCCATATTTCCTTGCCTCCTGTTCTCAGGTTTCCTACTGTTCTGTGTCTCCTGGAATTGCTCTCTAATGAGACCTTAATTGACGTGAATTGATCTCTTGGTGTCCCAGTTTAAATGAGACAAGGGTCTTTTGCTGAGGATGAATTAGGAGGAAAAGACCCAAACTTCTCTTTCCAAACAATTATAAATCCAAAATTAAGAGGCTCCAATTGAAGGAAAACAAATTATGGAAAAGGGAAAATAACAGCCCTTTATTAAAAGGTATGTGTGTATTAACAGGAACACGAAAAAAAAACTCAAGTAAAATAACTAAGTAATACTCCTATACCCACCAATAATCCCCTTCAAGAACAAAACTGATAAACCGGCAAAAAAAAGAAATAGTTCAATTTCTTGCACCCTTTGGTGCTGTTCCAACCACAGTCAGCAGGGGGCGCCGTCGGGTCACTGGAGATGCAAAATTTGTAATGTCCTGTACCATTCACCAGGTGGCGCTGTTGGGTCACTGAAGGTGTAAAAAACTTGTAGTGTCCTATTATAGTCACCAGGTGGCGCTGTTGAATCACTGAAGGAGTTGAACTTGTAATGTCCAGTGCCCGTCACCAGGTGGCGCTGTTGGATCCTTGGCTACACCGGGGGAGGGGGAGGGGGGAACAACAGCAATAAAACAGAAAGTTCTCCCAATGGAAGAAAACTCACAAACTTCAGCTGATTAGGGTCCGTTGTAAGCAGAGCTTGCAGTCAGCCAGAGGTGAGCCAAGAGCAGCCGCCAGAAACTCCCCTCCGACAGGAAAAGAAACAAAGGAGCCCGGCAGTGTCTGCAGCCCGCAGCAGCCTCTCACCCCGGCAGTGCGAGAGAGAGAGTGTCTCCTCCCCCCCCAGTCTCCACCCCCTTCCAGTCACACACCAGCCAACTCCCCCCTTCGTTGTCAAGGAGACAAATCTCCATCGTTAAGGGCTCTGGGTGATTCTTTTGTTCAACTAAAATGGCCCATCACAGAGCACACACACAGGCAGGAGGAAAGGAAAGAAAAATTCTTTGCTAAAAATACGAACTATGACACTTGGGAAGGCTCTGCCACTGTCTGAAGAGTTGTAACATTTAAAGTGATTTTTATTCGGACCAGGCACTAAAAGTGCAAGTCCTGTGACCTGTTCCTGTCAGGGAGCAGCAGTGTGAGGTCACTGCAGCTCGGGGGGAGCTTTAGAGCTGGTTGAACTCACACACCCCTGACACCCCCAGGCTGCAAATGAAGCCCCAGCCTGGTGGGACCACGTCTGGGGTTTTGAAATCCAACTGTTCCTTCCTTTTTTGGTTTGCAGGGCATTGACTCAAGGGGACAAGCTGAGGGGCTCCCAACGCTGACTGTCACCACAATCCTGGTAAGGCAGTGACACACAGACAGGGGCAGAGCTGGAACTGCACGGGGCCTTTTTTCCCCCCAATATATTTACAGGTGGTTTTTGGGCTGGCTTTGACACTGATGCCCCTGTTCCTCACAGAGTGTTTCGGGGGCTGCCTCAGGGGTAGAGGTGCAAACTGTCAGTGGTTGGCAGTGGGAGGATTTGAGGCTGTCACAGCCCACACTGGGCTGACAGTTGTGTCACTGCTGAGCCACAGCCCAGGTGTGGGTTACCTGGGTGCTGTTTCTGTCCTGCAGTGGGAATGATGTAAAGCTCACACGTGCAGGGACAAAACCAGGCTCTAACCCCCAAATGCATCACCCTGGGCTCCAGGCAAGGGCGAAGCAGCAGCTGCAGTGAATTTTCTGATCCTTTGGTCAGGCCCTGCCCAGCCTGTGCCCCTCACCTGAGGCTTTGCTGGGCCAGAGAGAAAGTGTTTGGCTTTCAGCCTGAGAGTTTCATTCACCTGTGTGGGACCTGCTGGCTGCAGGTAGGGGGGACTCCAGGGGACGTCCTCCAAGTCTGGAAATGTTGTCCCTGCAACAGTGTGGAGAGAGGGCTTTGGGGAGGGCTTGGTAAACAGTGTTTTAACTCCCCACCAGTGGCCCTGCAGGCTGTGGGGGGGTGTTGTGGCTGTGAGGGTGCTGTGGCTGTGGGTGCTGTCGTGGCTGTAGGAGGATGCTGCAGCTCTGTGTTGTCCCCCTGCACAGGAGGATCCCTACGTGATGGTGAGGGGGGCAGAGCTGGAGGGGTACTGCATGGACCTGCTGGGGGCCCTGGCGGAGATGCTGCGCTTCCAGTACCGCGTGAAGGTGGTGGGGGACGGGCAGTACGGAGCAGTGTCCGCCGGCGGCAACTGGACCGGGATGATCGGGGAGATCCTCAGGAGGGTAACGGCCCCTTCTGCTCCAAACACAGATTGGAAACTGAGGCACAAGGAGACAGTGGCCAAGGCAGGAGAGGATTGCTGCCCCAGGGCACTCCTAGTGCAGTGCAGTCTGTCTCAGAGGCTGCCCAGTGTTCCTCTGCAGCCCTGAGAGACCGGTCAGGCCTCTTGGCAAAACTTACCTTGGACTTGATCCCAGGGTGAGACTTGTCCCTTGCAGGATGGCAATAATGCCTCGGGCTCTTCCAGGAAGGAAGGGTTACCCCATGAGGTGCCACTCCCTGTGGCTGATGTTCTGTCAGCTTTCAGTTAAACCTCTGTGCCCCTCTGAACTCCCTCTGTGCCCCTCTGAACTCCCTCTGTGCCCCTCTGAACTCTCTCTGTGCCCCTCTGAACTCTCTCTGTGCCCAGCTCCGAGCTGTGCCAGGGAAGCAGCTGTTGGAGGGACAGAGCTGCTCACTGGCTGGAGGGTTGATGCTCTCCTCTCTCCTCCTGCAGGAAGCTGACATTGCAGTGGCCCCACTGACAGTCACTTCAGCCAGGGAAGAGGTGGTTTCCTTCACCACACCCTTCCTGCAGACTGGCATTGGAATCCTGCTTCGGAAGGACTCGGTCTCTCAGGAGATGTCCTTCTTCCACTTCCTGTCTCCTTTCAGCAAGGAGACCTGGACAGCCCTTTTATTTGCTTATCTGCTGACGTGCTGCTGCCTCTTCCTTGTCGCCAGGTATGACTGAATTGTTTCATGGAGTTCCAGGCAGGGCTTTCTCAGCAATGCAGAGATTAGTTTTTAAGAGAGTAGCAGGAAGCATTTTGCTTTGAGGAACCGTCTGTACAGGTATAGTAGCAGGGCTCAGAAAGCTTAAGTCCTGTCAGATTAAGCCAGCATTAAAAGTAGGATCTCTCCAGGAGGAACACCAGATCCCTTGATGTGGATTATTTATATTTTTCCTGAATATATTTATATTTATATTATTTATATTTATATTTATATTTATATTTATATTTATATTTATATTTATATTTATATTTATATTTATATGTTAAACCCTGAATGTCTGGGTTTATCCTGTCATTTTCCCCCAGACTGAGCCCCTGTGAATGGAATGAGCCAAAGAATGAAGAGAACCACTTCACCTTCCTGAACAGCCTCTGGTTTGGAGCAGGAGCACTTGCCCTGCAAGGTGAGCTGGGAGGGTGCAGCAGCTCTGGGAGCAGTGGGGTTTCTAAGCTGCTGGTGTATCCAGCTCCATCTGTGCTGTGCTGCTGGGGGAAAAGGTGTCCCAATAGGGACACTTGGAGCACTAAACCTGCCAGTTTGGGGCTGTGTGATTATAGACCTGGGGCTACCTCTGTTTGGGGAATGTTTTCAGCTGTAACAGCTGCAGTGCCAAGCCAGCCCTGGCTCTGGTGCTTTGACCAGTGTGTTGTTTGTTGGTGCTTTGGGCCACTGATGTTGTTCAGCTCTGCCCTGCAGCTGCTCAGACCAGCACAGAGGGGCTTTGCAGGCTCAGGAGTAGCTGCAGGGCAGGGTTTGCCATTTGGCCTTTAAATAAAGGGAAGTTTTAACCGTAAAGCTCTTGGTGCCTCTCCCTGCACACACCCCTCCCGTGGTTCCTGTCCCCGTGGTGCAGGAGTGACGCCGCGGCCCCAGGCGCTGTCGGTGCGGGTGGTGGCCGTGGTGTGGTGGCTCTTCACCCTGGCCCTGCTCGCCGCCTACATCGCCAACTTCACCGCCCTGCTGAGCTCGGGCAGCGAGCAGCTCCCCATCCAGACCTTCGAGGACCTCGTGAAGCAAAGGAACCTGGAGTTCGGGACTCTGGAGGGCTCCTCTACCTTCTACTTCTTCAAGGTGCGGAGAATCTCCCTGTGCACACATGCCCAGCTCGTGCCTTAGAACAGCCTCATCACTATCAGTTTTCCTGGAATACTTCAAGTACTGGGATTGTTGTTCTGTTCATCTCTTCTCCCCGCTTTTCTCACAGAAAAGCAGGCAGAGAGAGCTCCATTTTTATTGTGTGTTCTCCTTTAGAGAGCACCCATGCCCTTCAGGGACTGTCCCCCTGTGCTTTGAGCAGGAGGTGCTGCCTGTGACACTCGTGCCCCGGTAACGCCGTGTCAGGGACAGTCTGTGCTCCCCGGGGCTCGCAGAGGGCTCGAGGGGCAGTGCTTTAAGTGCTCTTGTTCTCCAGATTGTTTTATAACCCCTGCACGTACATGCACTTTTTGTTTCCCACCTCGATTTGACACCTGGGTTTTTGGGCTGCAGAACTCCAAGAACCCCACCCACCAGATGATCTACGAGTACATGGAGAAGAGGAGGGAGCACGTGTTGGTCAAGACCTACCAGGAGGCCGTTCAGCGCGTGATGGACTCCAACTACGCCTTCATCGGGGAGTCCATCTCGCAGGACCTGGCGGCCGCCCGGCACTGCAACCTCATCCGGGCCCCCGAGGTCATCGGCGCCCGGGGCTTCGGCATCGCCACCACCCAGGGTGAGTCCCTGTGCCCCACACCCCTGCCCCACGGGGACAGGCTCTGCAGGGCCACGCTGGGGTAGCCAAGGCCAGGGGATGGACAGACAGAACACACGTGGCCCCAGCAGGGTCACTGGCAGGGAATTCTCACTGGCACCAACTCTTTCTCTGAACTGTCATAACCAAATGCCCCCCTCTCCCTGGGGTGTCCTGGATTCCCAGAGGTGTTTGCTTTTGCCTTGGTCCCAGGAATGCCGAGCTCCCACTGCAGTGAGCAGTGCACAGGTTGCTCTTGTGGGGCCCGACTGCTGCTACTTCCCAAAGCACCTTTACCTATCCTTGTCCCACAGGCGTCCCCTCACCTCTGTGACAGCACAGGGTGCTTGGTAGTTGTGTTCTGGGAACCCCTGAACAGGGCTGGCCCCGCTGGGTCACCGACAGTGTAACAGTGGCCGGGATCTGCCCCATCCCTCTCTCCCTCTCCATTTGCAGCCTCCCCCTGGACCAAGCCGCTGTCCATCGCTGTGCTCAAGCTGCGGGAGCTGGGGGACCTGGACTACCTGCGCAACAAGTGGTGGGAGAGCAGCTGCCTGCGGCACAGCCGGGACCGCTGGGGCCCCCTGGAGCCGCCGGCGCTGGGGGGGCTCTTCCTGGCCCTGGGCGTCGGCCTCGCCCTCGGCGTCCTGGCGGCCCTGGCAGAGCTCTCCAACAGCAGCCGCCTCACGGCTGGGCACGCCAAGGTGGGTGAGGGCTGTGCCGGCCCCTGTCCCTCCAGGGCTGCACCTCCACTGCTCCTGCTCCTCCTCAGAGGGGAGGGAGGCCGTGCCCTGTGCCCTGTGTTCATCCCTTAAAGCACCAACATTTCACAGCTGGGACTGTGGGATGATTTTGTAGCCTGAACAGGGGAACAGTAATAAAACAGCCCCTCCCTCCCCCCCAAAACTGAGTAGAAACGTTTCCTGTAGTCCCAAGCCATCCAAACTCATTCCAGCGTGCTGCGGGTTACAGAGGACAGCAATGATCAGTAACGAGTTTATTCTCAGTTATGGCTGTTCTTCAGTCATTTGACAAGCAGGAAAAGACACGTAATGAAACTGCACCAGTGTCTGAGTGTGCCCCTGGGTGCTCCTGCTCCCCATCCATCCCAAGGGCTGGGCACATGGAAAAGGGATCCTGTGACACAGAATGACCCACCCACCCCCTTCTCCCCTCCCTTCTGTCTTTCAGAAATCTTGTTGCTCTGTTTTCGTACAAGAGATCTGCACCCGCCTACGTATAAAAGAAAAGGCCAGACCCAGCCAGGAGTCGTCAGGGAAGGCAAATGCTTAGGAATGTTGTGCTGAAGGGCCGGGCCTGCGATAGGGTTGTACCATGTTCATGTCCTAGGAGCTGTGTCAGTGTAGAAAGATGTTTTTCTGCTAGTCTAGAGTAGTGGTTTTCTAATTGCACACAGAGCACTTCTGGAGTGGTGGTGGAGCTGGATGCAGAGGGAAATCGAGTGGCTTGGAAGAATTTGAAATTGGTACGGGAGGGAGTGGAACTGTGACAAACAAGGGAGTGAATGGCCTGGTAAAAGGGAACTGAGCTGGCCAGTGGTGGATCCATGTCTAGGTTAGGAGTTTACCCTGTAAGTCCATAAATGCCTGTAGGAGCAAGTGACTGGGGACAGGTTAATGGGAAGCCTCTGCTACTAATTAGTGTGTGAGGTGCAATCTGGGAACATTAAAGCTCTTGCCTGACTGTTGTGATCAGCAACAACAGCTTAAGCATTTCAGCTACAAATAGCCTCTATTCCCTCTCTGAGCAGGAGATGCTGGTTGTTGGGAAGATCATTCCTGAATCAGTGCTGTTTGTAACCCCAAACAGGCCCTCCCTGCATCCCAACCCCAGGAAGGGGAGCCCCTGCCACTAAGGAACCACTGGAGTTAAGGAATTCCAGACACGGCCTTGTCCTTTTTCCCTTCCCAGCACAGGATAAGGGTCACTGTTTGGTGACAATGTTTAGTTCTAGTTAACCTACTGAGGATGAGGGTTGACAGTGGAAATCCAGCAAGACTAGAGCAGGGAGTCCCCACCTGCTCCTGGGAACAGACAGGGAGAGCAAGTGCTGGGAAATCAGGGCTGGTTCTTATCTCAGCCCACAACAGCTCCAGCTCAGACACAGCCTGAGCAGCATCTGTGGGGGAGAAGGTGGATCAGTCCTTCCATCAGCTGAACTGCACAGAGCAGGAGAGATTTAGGTAAGTTTAAAAGCTGAAAATGCAATGTCAGGTTCACTTAGCACTTAAAATCTATTTGGTACGTGCCCTGTCACTGCTGGCAGAGTAGGCAGAGATGTATAAAAAAGGTTTCATTGACATTTAAATATATTTCTATATGAATGTCTCACAGAACAAAAAAATAAAGTCTTTTCATCACAAATACTGCAGCATTAAAATAAACACTTACCAAAATAAACAATGAGTGATATACATATATATGTATTTGAGTGTGTAGACTATAGAGTGAATCATATTGTTGCTTTTTTCAGTCACAAAAGCACAATATAAATACGGAATTTCCTGTGAACTCTTTTCCCTGTTGTAATAAAAATACATTCTTTACAGTTAAAGTAAAACTAGTGCAAGTCCATCCCGTGCTGCTCCCAGCCCATCATTTACATGGCACTTCGTACTTGAAGATGACACTGAAGATCTTGCCCCCGAGGCGGTCGGCGAGCCACGAGTTCTTGATGACGGCCAGTTTGAGGCTCTCGCACCTCAGGGCCGCGTAGTAGTTGGTGTGGATGGCCCTGCCCATGCCCTCGATCACCACCAGGTCCGTGTTCCGCTCCCGCACCAGCACCGCCAGCCCCTGGTCCAGGCGGCTGCAACGAGGGGGGGTCAGGGCCACACACCCCCCAAACCACCCCTGCCCCTCCACCTGCACCCCAGGGCTGCTCCAGGGGCTGCTCCAGAGCCAATCCCCGACCATCCTGCAGATGAGGGACACAACAACCCTGCCCTCTGCCCACCTACCTCAGATCCAGGCATGGAGAGCTGGAGCCCGTCTGAACCAAGAGCAGCTTCTCGTCCCTCAGGGCAGAGCTGTTTGTCAAAAAAACAGACAAAACCTTTCAGCAGCTGCTTCAGCAGAGTCCTGCACATCTGGGAACGAGCCAGAGAACCAGGAATATCGAAGCCTCCTTGGCCAAGGCTTCCCTTCCTGCTGGGACTTTGCCGGGAAGCCCCCTCTTTCCTTGAGCAGAAGGGTTATTGAGTGAGCCCCGTGTCCTCTCCCAGGGACAGGCTGTGTGTGACAGGGATGGGTTTGCCTCTACTAACACACAAAAGTTCTGGTTGAGTAGCCTGAGCACTTCTCAGGGAAGACACGGACAAGAATTACAATTATGGGCCGTCAGGAAAGATCCAATTTCTACATTTTTCACCTTAACAAAAGCAAACCCTCTGCCTTGGCTTTTGTCCAGGCTGCAGATTTCAGGCACTAGGAAACCCAGTTCACTGTGGGCTCGGTGAGTGCCAGGGACTCTGTTTTCCCCCCTGGATGACCCCGTTCCTGCTTACTGGATCACGGGGTCCATGGCCGCGATCCGCTCGGTCACGATCAGGGACTCGCTGTAGGTGACGTCGTTGAGGGCAGGGCCAGAGTTACAAGCCAAAATAACCTGTGGGAAGGTGGCAGGAGAGTTCACAGTGAGCCCCTGGAGTGCCAGATGTTTGAGTTATTCCCAGTTTTTGGCACAGAGGAGCCAATCTGAAGCGTCCTGCTGGGAAGGCAGCTCCACCCTCCACCAGTTACCAGAGCTCCACTGCCCAGGAACTCCCGAGGAAAACCACTCACCTCTGTCCCTCTAGAAAGGAGCTCTCGGACAAAAGGAAAGACTCCTAAAATTATGTCTATTCCACTGTTATCTGCGAAAATTAAGGCACATTTATGAGGAGGACCCTCCTGCAAGAGAAAACCAATGCATTCAGGATGGAGCACAAGTCACTGCAGAACAGTTTGTTATGTACAGCTCCTCGCTCCACGAGCCCCCATCTGTACCCTCAAACACTCGAGCCTTTGGGTCTCTGTAGCAGCAAAGTCCCAGCACAGACTGGGACAAACAGGAGGAACTGGGTCCCTGCTGGTGTCTTTGCTCAGGTGTCTAAAACACCCCGGGTTCCTCTGCTGTGCTTGAGACAGGGCTCTCAAACTCCAGCAGTAAAACCTGCACCTGCCAGCTGGAGCAGGCCCAGCTCCAGGGCCAGGCCTGTCACCTGTCTGGGCCTGCAGGCCCACTGTCTCTCCGAGAGCGTGCTGGAAGTCAGGACCTACCTTGGTGGGTGTTTAAAGCCAGCCTGGTGCTGGCTGAACAGGATTCCCTTCTGCCAGGAAAGGGCAGGATGGACTGCTGGGGGCAGTAACATCCTAAAATGAAAAGATATTGCCTACTCTCCATTAACCTTTTCATTTATTCCTAATCTGATGCTATGAAACTCAGTTCACACCAGCAGAAGTGAAGGACACTTAATTCCTAATAAAAACCTGACAGGACAGTGCTGGAGGTTCCTCAGTTATCCCTGTGACACAAGATTAGCTGATGCTTTGCTTTAGGAGGTAACACATAATGATCTGCCAGAGTCTGCTCATCCCAAACCTTTGGGCTGCATTTCCAACTGAGAGATTTACACAAAGACACAAGAGTGTTTCAATTAACCTTAATTAAACACTAATAGAGATCACATGGGGAAAAAAAAAGCTTTGCTAATTGATAAGTTAATTACTTCCAACAGGCTCCTACATTAATGACAGTTTAGACTGGCTACTCAGAGGGAGGAACAGCCCAAGTGCCACATCTGGCCCCAAGTTTTCAAACTCAGGGATCTGGTTGTACAGAAATAGTCCCTTGTAAGGAGGGGACACGCTGTGGTGCCTCTGGAGCAGCTCCAAGAGCAGCTGGGCTCCAGTGCTGCAGTTCCTGTGGGACTCAGAGAAGCACCTGGGCTGGTAACCAAGTGTCAGACTAATCCCCTTATTCCTTTCTTCATGGTGAGTTACTGGGACTGTGTCACCAGGGTTTGTTCTGCACTGTCTGAACGGTTTGTTAGATGTGCTAAACCCCCAGGATCAGTCAGGTGGTTTGAGGATGGAGGTATTTAATGTGTGGGTGAAGTGTAGTGTCCTACCTTCAGTCTCTGCAGCCACTGGCTGTAGGAATCTTCCAACCAGGGACGTTCTGTGGCACAGACAGAGTTGGGTCAGCATTTCTGACAGGCACTGATTCTTACAAACAGTCACTCTGCACACTGTCAGAGCAGTCTGTCCCTGACAGGGACAGAGCCCTTAATGGAGCTCTCGGTGCTGAGGCTCCTGCTCAAGGAGGGAGCTCTGCAGGATTTAATTCCCCTGGAACACAAACAGGAACATTCCACCCAAACCCTGGATCTGTATTTAGATAACCCTAACAAGTACTAATGTTTCCTTGTCATGTGGGCAGCAGAACTGCCAGAACAAACAATCCCACTCTCTTCTGCTCCCTCATTTACACAACACCCAGCTCCAACCACCACCTGGATCCCCCTGTACCTTGTAGCTTTGACTTGGCTTCTTCAAATCCGAACTGTGGCTCAGACTCCAGGACACTGCATCAGGAGAGAAATAAAGAGGCCACAGTTACACACCTTCCCCTCACACCACTGTAATTCAAACATTCCTACAGCAGGTGCTCAGCAGTTTTACTGCACTGGTTATTCTAGGGGGGGGGCAGGATTGGGAAACAGACACTTTGTGCTCATGTTAAAGACAAAAGGCTCAGCTGGACGTTCAGTTCGAGTTCTGATGCTGACAGGAAAATGTACAGCTGCCTGCCAGAGGCACAGGGTGCAAATGGAAACCTCCCCTCACACAACACTTGGGAGCAAACATCCAACACTTGACTAAGGTGAAACGCAAACTCCAGTTACAGTTGGATTGGTGCACTTCAAAAAACCCCAAAAAAAAACATAGCAGGACATTCTGTAGCTTAAAAGGTGCTGTTAAAATATGCAACACCTACTCTGAGACTGCCTTTGCTCCCCAGTCGAAGACATTCCCTGCCAGGAGTCCTTTCACCAGAGCAAACTGCCTCTCCTCCCAGCCCAGGGAATCCAGGGACTCTATTACACTCTGGAAACACTTTAAGGCTATTCCATTTTCTTTCTGCTTTACCTGTAAGACAGACATGAAATGCTAGTTTGTATCAAAAGCTTCTTACCCATCCTTGGCTGTCTTCAGTCCAAGAACATGTTCAAGCACCTCCTCTACATTTGTGGCCTCTCATGGACTGACAAGTTACTACTATCAGTGTGCTTAGGATCAGGGAAAAGCTTGCCTGGAATTCTAATAAAAATCATTCATGTGTTGTCCACCCTGTGAGGCAAGAACTCACCTTGGAATAGGGGTCTGGAAAGTTGAACTCGTTTAAACAGTGTTCCCTTGTATCCAAGAGACTCCTCACTGTCAAGGTACCATATGCACTGGAAAAAGAGAGAAAAAGAAATCAACTACTTCAAACAGAAAAAGTTCTCCTTCTCTACTTCCTCCTGAAGTCACAGCACCTCACACAAGCACTAAAGCTAAAAGTCTCATTGCTAAACCCTTGCTCTAAGGGGTAAATCTATGATACAGATTATTTAAATACAGGGAGGGGGAATGTTCAGAGCAAGGCCAGACACTTGAATTAACCTGCTGCCATTTTTAATAACCACGTACAAACTTTTAGTAATGAATTTCCTGCCAAGATACAATTTCTCTGTTCAATTCCAACACAGGAAATCCAAAAGCTCTGTGCAGAGGACCTGATGTTAGACACAGCAACTTGCTGCAGCCTTCAGCCTGCCTGGCTTTCAGTCTCTGCTTCACAACCTGCTTGGCCCTGGCTGTCTTTGGGCGTGCTGTCTCTCTGGAAGCAGCAGGTGCTGCCAAAGGGAAGGTGAAGGCACTTACAAGGGCTGCTGCCTGAGCGTCTGGAGCTTGTTCCAGTATTTCTGCCGGAACTTCTCCGCTCTCTCCTGAGCATCCACGGAGTCTGGCTGGCTGGCTGCCGCTCGCTTCGCCACCTGGGACGGAAATGGGGCAGCACTGGAGTTACCAAATTAATTCTTCCTCCGTGTGACTGCTCTGAAGTTCAGCCTGAGAAATAACCCCTCCATCTGCAGCCCTGCTCAGTGCCTGGGGCCCGTCTGCTCCCTCCCACTCAGCGCCTCCCAGCCTTCCTTCCCTGCAGCCACCAAAGAGCAATTTTAATGCCCCTTCTCCCAAAAGATTTCATTTTCCAGACTGTACTTTCAGAAATCAAACACAAGTTCTAACTGTTTATAGGAGGGGAAAACAACAAATGCACACACACACACAGAAGGAGAAGCAGGCAGAGCTGTAACAGTGCACATCGACCCCTTGTGTTCTCTCTTTGTTTACTGCAGGGACCGACTGAACCAGCCCGAGAGCAGAGCACTCCTGTGGGAGTCAGCTGAGCAACTCCCATGGACAGTGGCTGTGAGGCAGCAGCACCGTCCCCAGAGCAGGAACAGGTCAGGGATCTCTGGCCTTTGGTTGTGTAACTGTCCTGCTTGCAGCCCTGTACAGAGAGGTGTAGGTGCTATCAAAGGGAGAAAATGCTTTGAAAGCACCATTAAAAAAGGGAAAAAAGCACCACAGGAGAGGAACACTTCTGCCTTTGAAGGTGCCAAGCGTTTCCTCAGGAGCCTGGGCCAAAGTCAGGAGCCTCTGTTGCAGCAAGAGGGGCTGCACTTGCACACAGAGGGGTGACACAGCAGCAGGATAAACAGGATAAACATGCTGGTTCACAGAGTTATTTGCCAAATACCTGTGCCAGTCACAGGACTGTTGTGTGACACTCACCCCATCCAGGGCCTCCTCGAAGCAGGTGAGCCAGTATTTTCTGGCCATGGCATCATCTGTGAGGTCAACAGTGTCTGGGATGTAAGTGGAGGGGTCTTTCAGCAGTGGCAGGTTCACAAGTGGTCTCTCCAACCTGTCCATTTCCAGCATGTCAAACTGAGTGCCAAGGGAAAGGGATTGATTACAAGTCATTCAGAAGTGGATTCAGAGCAAGTTAAACAAGTACATGGGCTGTCAAAGTCCAGCCACAGTTAAGACGGACAGACTTGCAGACAGTTTATATTATTTATCCATGTCCATCCTACAGACAGAAATCATCAAGTTTTATGCCAGTTTTCCTGTGAAATCAGAATTACTGCACTGTCAGTGTGTTTGAGAGATGACTGGGCTTGTGCTCTTCTGTCCCATCATCTGTCTTCTCACAGGAAGTGAATTAATGCTCCTTAAAGACAGTGGAACATCAGATTGCAAATTCTGAAGTGTTTCAGCTGGAGCAAAATCCAGCTGCTTCAGAGAAAGGGCAAGAGACAAACATTCCCCCCTGGTTTGGTGAAGGACAACAAGACCAAGATGGTGAAGGAGAGTAAGACAAAGTAGCAGCCACAGTCTGTTCTATGAGAGTACACCAAACATCACACAGGACACAAGACAACATCACAGGACTCCAGACACCAGATCAGTCACTTCTCTGGGCAAGCAGGAGTCCCAGGGCTGCAGAATAATGCCCTATTCCCACACCACCACTGCTAAGAGAACACACACAGCTCTAGAAAGGACCCCACATACTGTACCACTCCGTGTTCTCTGCATGGGGTAAACATCAGGTGATGTGCTCATAAGACCAGAACTCCCAGCATAATTCTCTCCCCAGCTGTACTGGTTTGGATCTAGAAAAGAGAAAGACAGAGACACACATAATCTGAAAATAAAACTGGAAGTACTCCTGTGAGTGAGTCTAGAGCCAGCACCCCTGCTGAGCAGCTGCCTCACTGCACAGGCCAGCTCCCCTCCTCTTTAACAGCAAACATCATTTTCCCCTCTAACCCCCAAAAGAAATGTTCCAACCACTCCGTGAATTACCTGCTCCAAAGAGCTTCAACCTGAATGAGACAGGAGACAATTTAAGTTCTACAATCGTTATTTCTAACCCTCTTTCCTTGTTATTAACCAGCATGCCTTCAAAGCACTACGACTGAGCACAATTTCTTGCTTCTAAATCTGGATCCCTTATTGACAAAACAGAATTACAGAACTCTCAAAGCACAATATAAGTTTCACAGAAACACTGAAGTTACTTCTAGATTTGTTTGAGAAAAAGTTTAATGAGCTCAGGTGTACAGAACATGCTGCAGAAGCAACGTCTCTCATTCCTCTGCTTCCTTGCCCATCCTTAGGAAATAGGTATGAACAGAACTCCACATCCACTACTCTGAGGTGTATTTGATACTACAACTGAGTACCATTAACAGCCCCACTCTCTGTCCCACTGTAACTAAGGTACTGCCTGGCTTGCCAGTGCATTGACAAGGGAAAAAGAAAACTAAAGTGGCAGAATTCCAGCAAAGCTCCCTGATTCTGAGGAGTGCTGGACAGGAGGGTCTCATCTGTGAGGCTTTTTGCTCTCATATGGACGCAGTTTGGAGATGCTGGTCTTCCTCAGCACATTTACTGAATTCAGAAGTGGCTTCTTAAAGAGGTGGAAAGCTCTCCAAACCCACATTTCCCTGGCAGATTTAGAGTTCTGACTGCTCTTGGCAGAAGTGCAAAGAAGAGAAGAGCCCGGTCCTGCTGCCTTCTCAAAGGTGAGCAGGAAATCCAGGGAGAAATTAGGATGTCCCTGCCAGAATGTATAAACCCAAAGCCCAGCATCTGTGTTTAGTAGTGCCAAATGTATTTATTTAGGCAACAGCTTACATGCAGCCTCTCGAGAGAAACTTGGACAGTACACTGACATTTCAGAACACAGCATATACAGAACAGAGCAGTGCTGTACTTACTGTCTTGTTCAGCTCCTTTTAAAAATGCCCCAATGGCTCCCAGGTAGCCTTCATGTCTCAGGAACAATGCCTGAACCTCTCCCTGCCACAATATGAAACATTGCAATTGGATGGTCCCTGAGGGCTAACAGGTACTTCTTTGTCACTAGTTTTACACTTAAATTTAATAGAAACAACTAGAAGATGGCAATATTCATTTTGTGCTACATTCTCACACATTCAGTAACTTTAACTGGTGCTGCTGAAGGAGCAGGGGAGGAGCTGCTCTCACACATCACTGCAGTTCTTACCCAGCTGGACACATGCACGGGTGGGCTGTGCTGAGGCTGCACACCAGAGCACGGGGAGCCAGGGCCTGCCCTGCACCAGCCATGAATATTCAACTCCTCTTGCTTGGACAGGCTGGAAACACAAGGCCATGTGATTCCCAGGTTCAGCGTGTGCCACTGCCTCCAGCACATCTGAGACACTGCTCATGGCCCTTATTTCATTGCTCACCAACAGACAGAACTGTGTGCTGTCCCTAGGCAAGAGCTCCCCATCCAAAGAGTTTAATTGTCCATATAAAGTCCAGGAATGCTGGGCAGAATCCCCCACCCTGCAGCAGGGCCCCTCGGCTGCCCCAGCCTTCTCCAAGGCAGCCAGCAGGGACTGTGGGAACAGCTCACCTGAGGGGAGCTGCAGGAGAACAGCAGCTCCCAGGGAGATTTGGACTGGATTCAGAACTGCTGATAAAGTGACTCTGACATGAACCTAAAGCTGTGGTTTTGCAGTAATTTTCTCAGAACCCAAAGTTTTGCAGAAAGGGAACACAATGTTGGAACAAAAGGGGAAAAAGCATACAGGGGTCTCTTGCCTGAAGCACTGAGATGGGAAAAATGGTGTCATCTACTCTATAAAATTCCAAAAGTGCAGGAGCTAATCTAGCTGTAATAGTCATTAATGAGCTTTTGGACTTGACCTTTTTTCTAGTGAAAAATCTTCAGTATTCTCCACAGCTTCAAAACCTGCAAGGAACTTCAGCTTGGTTGACTTGGGGTTTGATTATTTTTAACAACAAACAACAAAACCCCACCGATGCCAACTGCTGTCTGAGCAGGACAAGCCCACGCTGCAGGCCCTGAGGGTGGGAAGGTGCAAGTCAGCAAGAGGAATTGAATAATGATGGTGGCTATCTAAGAACACAGTGAAAACTCATCACTGGGCAGCTACGAGACACTGTCAGTCAAAAATGGTAACAGAGGGAGGGAGGGAGGGAGAAAAAGGGCTGGACACAACTCCCAGGCACTTCACAGCGATTTCACCCCTCCCACAACACAGCCCTGCCTCACCTACCTAAAGAGCAGCCCTCTAAGCTTCACTTCATGTGCAAATGCACTTATTAAAGCACCTAAACATCCTAGAGAAAGGACTAAGCAGGTGGCTTTGCTGCAGGCCAGCCTCTGCCCCCTTACCTTGGAGAAGAAGTTGATGCTGTAGGTGATTGTGCGCATGGTGACGGGGTGGCCCCGGATGAAGAACCCTCCAAAGTAGATCTTATCCAGGTTGTGCAGTTTGGCATAGAGGCAGGCCAGCTGGCCAATGTCATTGCTGATCATGTGCAGTAAACTTTTGGCCATATCTTCTTTGGAAAACTCTTAAAGGGAAGGAACAGTAAATCAAATGAAACGCAGCTGAGGGAGCTCCCATGGACTGTGCTTTTCTAACCAGGAGTCTGCAGCTGGGGGAAGGAAAACACAGCTACGTCAAACAAGGACTGGGCATTTGGCTGCAGGTATCATGAAAAACAAACTCAGTGTCTGTGAAATATTTCTTGGAAAAAAAAAACCTGCTGGAAAGGCCAACAGGAAATGGCAAGAATCCATTTCTTCTCTCTAGGAACCACAGACCATCAGCCTCGACCTGAGTCGCACTGCAGGCATTTCACTGTAACACTGAAAAGAAACTGCAACTTATAGCAAATCCCTGCCACAGGGCCTTTCTGGAGCCCAGAAACCACATCTATTTCCCACAGGAATTAATCAACCCTGGACTAACCAGACTCCTTTTTTCCCTAGACAGGCAGTCCCAAACTGAAAATTCGAGTGTCTGCTTGTAAAGCAGTACCCGATAACCTTTTTAATCCATGAAACATTATGCAGACAAAGCACAAGGTCATGAGAAGGGCTGTGATTGTTTTCAGCTCTACCCCTTTAGATGACTCTAAAGGTGACTCCAGGGGCCAGGGGAGGCGGCTGGGCAGCTGTTGCACCCCAGTACCTTTGTCTGCCGTCGTGGACTTGCCGAAGCTGCTGGCGATGAGATTCCCGCTGAGCCCCAGGGTCTGGTAGGCCCCTCCATACACGTCCTTCACCAGCATGTCCACGTTGGTGTGCTGTCCCTTGGAGGCCAGCTGCAGCAACTCATCAAACTTCTGAGGGGGAGAAGCACAGTTACCACAGCTGTCCTGGACAGCCAGAGAATCTTGCTCATAAGCCCAGGGTATTTTTATTGATCAAAACCAGGGGGGTCAGCTTGCCTTATAATTAACCCTGCCAGAATGAAGTCAGAAACACAGTAACTAAGAGGACACGGAGTTATGTTTCCTTGAAGCATGAGAGAAAAACAAAAAGTTTGAGAAGAAGAGCCTCAGTGTGCTTTTACTGCTGCAGAATGTGTTAATGTCCCTGAAATTAAACTTGCAGGCAAGCTGCATTATCCCAATACTTAATTTATAACTCTGCTAATTTGAATTTCTTCCACAAAATCAAGACAGAACTAAGAGCAGGCACTGTCATGTTGTAAGATTTCTTCTTTAAGAGCATCAAACAAAAAGCACAGAGCAAGCTGTGTCCTCCCTTTGACATTTTCTTATCTGGTGCACAAGGAACTGCAGCTTTTCCTACACTGCTGACATTCAGGACACTCGTTTAAGGCACGTGGCTCTTTGGGACAGGAGAGACCAGCATGATGCAAGAGCTGAGGAGAGCAGCACCAACATTCTGAGCTTCCTCTGAGCATTCATTGAATCCCATTTAGAACAGACACCTGGCTACCTTTGTTTTGGTGAGCAGTGCTCCAAGACCCCAGAAGGTTCCACCTCCAATTGAGCTCCCTCCAATCCACTCGAATTTGTCTTCTGATTCTACCTGTCAATCAAACAAGGCAGATTTGTCTGGAAAGCCCTGGATAACTCTGAACACACAGACAGACATGAGAGTGCAGGGTTTGGAACAGTGCAATTACTGTAACTATTTAACTGTGCCAGTGGCAGGTGAGAAGTGCATGTTCCACATGCTTATATCACAAGCAGTTTTTGAAATCTTTGTATTTAATTCCTGGCCAATAATCCTAAATATAGATATCAAATAGGGTCCCATCAAGAGTGTGACAAAACAAACACAAAAAAAATCACTTTGATCTGACAGCCTTTGTCCTCACCAGGTAATGTAAGAACTTCTCTAAACACCAAATCAAATCTGATTAGGAAGAATGTGATTGAAATGGAAAAACATTCATAACTCTGTAACAGAAATAAATAAAAACAATTTTTTTTTAAAGGCATTATTTTCTTTCTAAACCTTGCACTGCCCAAGAAGAAACAGTAAGATGTTTGAGATCACCTTTATCCAGTTCCCCAATAAGTCCCTTTAGCAACCACTCACCTTCACTATAGAAACCCCCGAGCCAATATTCACCAGCAGGTAAGGGAAAATGTTTGGGTGGTTTGTCTGGAACCGGAATTCCGTGTCCGAGTCCTTCTGGTAGGCAAACACTTCATGGGGGATGTTCCTCAGCACAAAGTTGCACCCCTTAATTAGGCAGGTCATTACATCTTCCTTATCAACCCTGAGGGGGAGGAAGAGCCTCAGGTCAGTGTCCCAGCCCTGCTGATAAACCCGTTTGCTTTTGCAGCAGCAGTTCACCCACAACTCCCAAACGGGGATTTCACAGCGGGTGGCAGAAGGCCAGCTCCCTGAGACAGGAATCCTGCTCATCCCAGTGCTGCCCTCCCGGCCAGGCTGGAGTTGTGTTACACAGTAACTGCACTCATGCTGTCCCTACAAATAATGCTGCCCCTCTCTGGCTCCTGTCCTCCCTCCTGCCCTGTCCCTGCACCGCTGGAGAAAGTAGGTCAGGAAGCTGAGCTGGACATCAACCTAAGGAAACAATTCCCCACCATGGATTAATCGTCTAGTGCTCTTCCCCTGCCTTCTAATAAAGGACAAAAGGCCTCCTCAACATTTCAGCACCTGCTTAGGACAGATCCAAGGGACTGTGGGGAGCCTACAGCTGGGATTAGCAACCACAGGAGAAGAGACTGCTCACAAGAGCAGCAGGATTCACAACAGGCCATATCCCGAGGCAGGAGTCTGGGAATGGGATATGTGGTTTAGATAAGATGAATGATAAGTCAGCTACCACTTAGTGACTTCTGTGTCTATGTACTGCCACTGACTTATGGGAAATTCTTACATGAAATGCCATAATAATAATAATGGCCAGTCTTCGCGAGCGAAGATCCGGGGAAGGTCTTTCCACCTTCCAGCCTGCGCATTGGATTTTTTAGGTGAGACACAGTGTGCGCGGAACTGAGCCCACCCTTTAATCCTAAGGTTCATCTGCCGGGGCCAAGCGAGCTTGGACGGTGGCAGCGAGGTCCTCAGGACGTAGGTGGGTTGCCTTTAAGGGCTAACGAGCCCCACCTGCCCGGGAGTGGCCCTGACCGGGAATCGAACCCGGGTCTCCGCGGTGATAGCGCGGCGCCTTTACCCCCTAGACCACCAGGGGCTCATGAAATGCCATAAACCCTGTGGAAAACACACAGACACACCTCGGTGACTACAGAATGCTCTGTGAGTGTCAGGGTGGAGAAGGTGCTGCTGTCTGGGGACCAACTCAGAATCTCATCACCACATGAAAACCAAAACCAGCAGGAGAAAAGAAGGGAAATTGCCTGTTTGTCATGATTAATTGATCCTTGTCTTGAGTAACCGCTAAGTTAGTAACAGTCAGTAAGGTACTGATGTGGGCTGGTGTGAACAAAAGTTACCAGAATCCCACCTATCAGGAGAAGAAAGTAGTTTGCACAGGCAGTGAGAAAGCAGCTGAGCACAGACCCTCAGGGGATGAGGAATGCACTGCACAGGATCACGGCCTTGAAGTTCCCCCCAGTAACACCAGGTAGTGTTTAATACTGGGGTAAATTAATGGCATTTTTTTCTATAATTGCAGTAGAGTTTTAGCATATGGTGTTCGATATTGCTGTTTGAACAGCGAATTTCTGATCTGCAAATTCATGGGGCTGCCCTCTAGCCTCCTGTAAGCCTGTGCATGGAGTTTAGGTAGGAGGTATACAGTGACTGTACCACATTAGTTCATTCTGAGCATGCCCAGGAAAATGTTAGAAGCTTTTGGAGTGGGAGGAAGTCAAATCCTTCATGGAAAAGAGCTGGGATAACGCCCTGCTTTCCTCTCTTCCCTGCCCCCTGTGAGCTGGCTCAGCTCCTGCCCTCCCTCTGTCAGCCCCTGATACTGTTATCTCGGGGCAGCTCCTGCCCTGAGCCAGGGCCGGGCACAGCCCTGCGGGGTGTGGGTGGCAAAGGGAAGGTTGGCCTCTAAAACCTCCCCAAAGAAGGAGTACATTCCTGTAACTGAGTTTAAACGGTTCCACTTACTTCAACCCCAACTTCTTCTCAATAAGATCTTTGAATTTATAGGCACCACCACCTGTAGCTTTGATGACTTTTGTCTCTGTATTGACAAGATGGTCTTTGATGAAATCTAGGCAGGTTTCAATGTAAGTGTTCTCAAATTTAATGAAGTGAAGTCGAGCTGTGATCTCTTCCTGAACAGATATTTCATACAAAGGTTCATTTTCTATGTCCTTTAAAAAAGAAAAGAATTTCTTAGCGATCTTTGAGAAACAAGGTTAAATGCTAAACTACTGAACATCAATACTTGTGCTTTTTTCCCTTCAAACCATGTTAATGCCATTAAACATAACACACAAAGCTCTGTCAGAGAAGGGCAGAGTTTCACAGGTCTTCATTCTCCTTAGGCTGAGATAATCAATTCTCCCATGCACCAGACAAGCATGAAACCTCTCTGGATGACAGAAGTTATGTCTATGTAGGAGTAGGGGTTTTTTACCACTCTTACCTGTCTGGGAAATAACTATTTCAAACACTACCTGGCAATACAAACACTTCCAAGAAGTTTCATATAGAACAAGTTATTAAGTGGGTTTTGGATAAGATTTCTGTTCTCCCCTGAGAAGCCAGTCCAGCACCTCACTCTCGTGAGTCAACCCCCTGCAGCTGATCCCTGCTGGAATTCTCACCTTTCCAGAGTGATCAAAGGATCTCACTCGTGCCACTTTGTGCTGCACAGTTGAATAATAAGCCAACTTGGTTAATGAGCCACCTGTTCACAAAGAGATGACACGTTATGATTAATGCCTCACCTTAAACCACAGAACTTATGTCAGAGTTCTTGGCTTTCCAGGTCTCCTCAGGTAAAGCCAGATACAATTAAGGTAAGTGCAGTGAGCCAAAGAAGCCCAGGCCTGGTTAACCCCCAGTGCCCCACGGAGGGAAAAGCTCCACCCGCTGAACTTGTGCCCAGTGGTGTGGGATGACTGAGGGTGAGCAGGGCAAGTTCTTAATCAGCCAGGCTGGTGCATGTAATGCCACGATTAACCTCGTCCACAAAGTTTCTGGAACCCCCAGATCTGCTGCTCACAGGAGGGTTGTCTCAGTGGTTTTGCCAGAGCTCAGCAATGAACCCTCGTGCACAATCAGTGTTTCAGCAGCAACACTTCAATAATATCCCTGTAATACTCTTAGCCCAGGACAAGTCTGCAAGTTCGTGGCTGGATAGAAGGTGACTCTGAGTGTACTGAGTAACTATTTTGCAAGGCTGCTCTTGGCTTTGGGGTAAAGAATGTTCAGAATGGTGTTTCTCAAGCCCAAAAGTGCAAGTCTGAGCAGAGCAGCGTCATCACCCTCTTCAGGCCTTGAGTCTGCTCATGGCAATAAAACTTTCAACTCTCCCCTGGAAACAGAACTCAGCCCCTTGGCCTGTCTTTGAGATGTAAAATTGAATTTCTGAAGTTACACTGAGTAACTTCAGTGTTTTCCACCACACTGCTGAGTGTTCCAGGCCTGAGGGTAACTGTGACCAGTTACTGGGTTAATGTTAAAGTCCTGAAGGTAAATAAAAACCTGGCAATGTCAGATCCTAAATAATGGTTAAATGTGGTGGCACTGCACTCTGTGCCTTATAATGATCAGGAAACAAATGACAACCCCTTGTGCTGATGATGGCTTTGCCTTCATGACAGCACTGTCAGCTCTTCCTCAGTGCTCCAATATTTTTATTAGGAAAATATTTGCAACATGTAGCCCGTGTTTGCTTTTTTTTTTTTCCTGACAACTTGAAGTGAGGCCAATGCAGAGCGACCAATGACAGACACTTAATAGTTGCAAAGCCAATAAAGCTTCCCTGCCCTGGGCTCTGATTTCAGTGTGCCAGCCAATGCTTCGGAGCTTCTGGTAAACAAAATGCACAGGCCGTTCTGCTGGTTCAGTGTGTAAAGGTGAGGGTGCTCTCAGCTTCCTTCCACCCCTCCGGGCCGAGGAATCACAAAGGATTGTTGGAATGTCACTTCTGTACAACACTGGCAGTGACACAACTGCTCCAGCGGTTCCCTCATCACCAGATGCATGGCCTGCAGGGCCATGCTTTATCCATTATCCCCTTCCTCTCCCAGTTTTTAAAGACTTAAATCCATGCAGAACACCAGCTGAGACATGTTGCCAGGTTTTATAACTAATCCCACAACTCTAATTCCGTGCTGACCCGCAGAAAGGGCCAGTTCCAGCTGTTATTTTAACAGCAGCTTCTGAAGGAGGGAAGCCGAGCAGACAGGTGACATGACAAGGTTGTTTATTGTGGTGCAGGTTTCCTTCCCACCCCGCAGTGAGTCTCCAGCACACGGAGCACTGTTAACCTGAGGACTCATGCCTTTTTCTTTTTTTTCTTTTTTTTTTTCCTGGCCTTTCTCCTCAATAGTTCGACTGACCTTGTAGCTGTAAAACAGAAGCAAAACGTGCGACCCGGCACCAGTGTGGGTGTGCAGGGAATGGCCGCTAATCCCTGCCCGGGTGAGCCTGTCCCCAGGCACTCAGGTGTCACCTGCCGCGTGTCCCCGTCCCTCGGCCCGGGACGTGCACATCGGGGCTGCTGTGCGCTCGGGGATAACGCGGGGGTTTTGGGGTGCCCGAGGCAGCTCCTGCTCCCCGCCAAGCCCCGCAGCCGCCCGGGCCGTGTCACCGCCGCCCTCCCCGGCCCTTTTCGCCTCTTCCCGGCCCGTTCCAGGCTCAGGGCCGGGGTTCGGCCGGGGGGCTCCGCACTCGGGCCTGGGGCGCTCTGAAGGGGCGCAGCCGCCGCCCCCCGGTCCGGCCGAGCTCCCCCCATTCCGCCGTCCCCGGGCCGGTCCGGCAGAGCCTCCCCCAGGTCCCGGTGCCCCGAGCGGGTCCGGCCGAGCCCCCCGTGCTCTGCCGGTGCCCCCGCCCGCCAAGGGCAGCCCCGGCCGGGCCGCCCTGCCCGCGGCCCGTTACCCGCGCGGGGCCCGCCGGGAGCTGTAGTTCCGCTCCCCGACCGCTCCGCGCCGGCGGCGGCCAGCGGGACTGTAACTCCCGCCGTGCTCCGCGCCGCCCGCCCCGCCGCGCGGCCCGCCGGGAGCTGTAGTGCGTCCCCTGCACCGCGCCATTCCCCGTGCGTCGCCGTGGACTACAAATCCCAGCGTGCCCCGCGCACGCCACCCCGGTGGGTCCCCTCAGCGGGGCCGCAGCCGCCGCCCGTCCCCCGCCACCGCCCCCTCCTCTGCGCCCCCACCCTCCCCCACGCCGCCCGGTTACCGATGTCAATGGCGAAGCGCTTGGCGTTCTCCAGGTTGCGGAAGATCTCGTCGGGCGGGAGGGTGATGCTCTTGTCCAGGCTGCCGTGGCCGCCGCCGCTCCCGCGCCCGCCGCGCTCCGCCATTTTGAACGCGACCCGCTCCCTCCCTCACCGCGGCCTCATCGTGTATGCAAATGTATGCGCATAAATCTGCATACTAATGAGTCCGGGGCGCGGGATGTGCGGGGGCTCCGCCCACCGCGGAGGGGCGGGGCTTGAGGGAGAGCGTGGGGGACACGGGGGGGACACAGAGACCCCCGGGATGGGGGGACACAGACACGGAGAGACCCCCGGGATAGAGGGGGACACAGACACGGAGAGACCCCCGGGATGGAGGGGGACACAGACACGGAGAGACCCCCGGGATAGAGGGGGACACAGACACGGAGAGACCCCCGGGATGGGGGGACACAGACACGGAGAGACCCCCGGGATGGGGGGGACACAGACACGGAGAGACCCCCGGGATGGGGGGACACAGACACACCCCGGGATGGGGGGACACAGAGACCCCCGGGACAGAGGGGGACACAGACACAGAGAGACCCCCGGGATGGGGGGACACAGACACAGAGAGACCCCCGGGGTGGGGGCAGAGACACTCCTCGGGGTGAGGGAGGGTGGGGAACGGGCACAGAGACCCCCGGGGGGAGCTGTCAGGGCCAGGACACTGCTGGACACGCAGAGATAATGGAGCAGCTCCACATGGATCCCCCTCAGCCAACCTTCCCTAATTTTAATTAAGGGATATTAATCCGAATATTCTGTGACCTGGGCGCGTCCCCAGGAACATGGAATGTGCCATGGAGTGCCTTGGGAAACTTTCCCTCTTAATCAGAGGCCCTCTCTGTGTTTGGTGTCCCTGCCTGTGACACGGGGTCAGAACTAGGTGGTCTCTGAGGCCCCTCCCAACCAGAACCATTCCAGGATTTTGGGAGTCAGGCATAAGTGTTCCCGAGTTCACCCTTGCAGTGACCTTTCTTGGCTCTGAATTCCCGAGGAATTGGCTGCTCGGGCATGCTGCTATTTTTGTCTGGCACTGAGGGAGCTGGGGTTGGATGTTCCCGAGCTCTGGATCCTCTGCTGTGGAAAACAGCATTGCAAGGGCTCCTGATGCACACAGAACTGGTGGGGAAATTCAGTGGCAATCCTGAATATCTTTGCCTTCACTGAAATCTGCCTCATGCCCATTGACCACAGGGAAAGCAGCTGTAAAAACTACTCAAATAAAAGAGAATAACTTCGAATTTATGTACCAGGTTTTTATTTATTCTTGAGCATTAAAAGTTTCTGAAGTTCAGCATAACTCTGACACAGGTTTATACATCGGTGCAGCTCGCACAGAACATGTCACAACATCCTCCAAGGACAGTAAGGAATTCCCATTTTCCCCTGGTAAAAGGGTACCCAAGAGTAAATACAATTTATACACCCGCCTTTCACGAAAGACTTTGATAAACATTCCTTGTAATCTCGGCAGCTCGGCTGTAACTTTCTCTCCTATAAGGACATAAAAACGAGCTTCAGCCTTTACAAAAGGCACACACACACACACATCCTGAACCTCACAAACAGCCCTGGTCTGTGAGCAAGACATTCCGAGGAATTTCCTCTACATCGTTTGGGTTGTGGTTTAACCATTTCCAGAGCACGCCCAGCACAGACTATAAATGTTATAGAACCCCTGATGGCACCGTGGGAAGGGCAGATTCCCAAATGTGTCCAATGAGCTGCTCTGAGATCCCCCCAGCTCCAGCCACACTCAGGTGTGGATACCCCGGGACACTCAGAGGAAAAGGCTCCTCCTGAACGGACACTTTTGGGAATTCTGTCCTGCCCACCTCAGCTTTCCCAGCAGGTGTACACGGACAACCTCACAGAGGTTAAGAACAGCCGTCGTTCCTCTCCGAACGACCCTTCCCAGCCCTCCCAGCAGGAGGATACAGCTCACATTCCCTCGGAACAACTTTCTCTCCACGCGGTGGGATCATCCCGGTCCTTCTGGAAGAAGGGAAGCAACTCATCCAAGCAGAGCAACGCTCTGCAAAAGGGAAACATTCTTCCCTACTCGTGAGAGGAGTGGGGGGACTTGTCCAGCAAGTCAGGGGCTCCTCTGGAATACCAGCAAATGTCCAGGGATCATGGAAGTGGGATGGTGAACTGCCAAGGCCTCCGGAGGCTGCGGGAGGGAGTGGATGCTGTGGGTTTGGCAGGGGGAGAACCGGAGTCCTCAGGTGCTGGTTGTGATCCCTGGAAGGGGTAGCTGGGCTCCATCCGTGTTTCCGTGCCGGTGGAACGGGGATTGCGGGGCTGCTCCGAGGCTCTGGGTGCGATGATCCTGCCGAGGATCGGGCCGGGCGCTGGGAGGGCAGAAGGGAAGGGTTACACTCCGGCTGGAGCGTTGCCTGGCGAGCAGGGCACGGGGTGTGCTGGGGGTACTCACCTCGCCCGTGTTTCGGGGGGCTCACAGCCATCCCCTGGACGTCTCCTTTCCCCAGCTGGGGGTCGGGCTGGTGCCTCTGCCCCCCTTCTCCAGGAGCAGTTCCAGCGGCCCCAGGCTGCTGTAAATCCCGTGCCCAGGCGGCTCCCGAGCTGTAACACAGAAGGGGAAGGGGCCGTGAGCAGTGGGGCTCCCCCTCCCCAGCTCCTACCCCCGACCGGGGCCGGCCCTGCTCGCTCGGAGATACTCACTCTGTGCTTCCCTGGGCTCTGGAATTCCCGGGAAGAGCGCTCCGGGTGCCGCCGTCCCGAGCGCTGCCGGGCTCGGGGTGGAGCGGGGAGCGGCATCTCCCCTATTTATACGCGGGGCCCGCATACAAATGTCTGGGGCCGCAGCGACTCGGAGGTTCCCACAGTCCGCAGCCAATCCCCGCGCGGCCGGGACAATGGGAAAGCATCCATTACAGCGTGGCAAATCGACTGTGAATCGCCTGGGGATAATACCCTGCTCCCAGAGGAGCAGGTGGGCTGGGGAGCGTGGGACACAATGGGGATTGGCACCGCGGCGCTGCGGAGGGAACGTGGGAAAGCGTTCGCCGGCATTATCACCCAGCTCCTGCCCGGTGCTGGGAACGGCGGCACCGCGCTGCCGATTCCCAGGCTGTGCTGAAACTAAGCACCGAAAACTGATCCCAGGAGGAGATAATGCTCTGTGCCCAAAGGAGAGGCTGAAAGGGAAAAGATGCAGAATTAGAGGGACTAAAGCCTTTCACTGACATTAAACCGTGCTTATATGAATACAGTACCAGATAATTTTCAGGCAACAAGAGACTAAAATTGAGGGAAGAACCCTTCAAGCAGTTGGTGCAAAGCAGTTAGCCTGAAATATTTTCCTCTCCATTGTTTAAAGCCCCTCTATAAGTTATATCAAGAGCTCTTCCTTGCTTTTGTTCGGGTAATCTGGGCTTTCCTACAGCAGCCCGTGACATGTAATGATCAGGATGCCTTTCCTAAACATGTCCTGTTTCATTTCATGCCACTTTGTAAATGCCTCACTGTTCCCTTGGTCCTGAGTCTCCAACTAAATATATTTCCCCTCTACAGACAGCTGAGATGGAGTGAAAAGTCGATTCTTGTCCCTTGCTTTGCTGTATTCTCCCCTTGCAGAATGTGACCCAGGTGTGAGGCCACCCTGTGCCCCTGTTCAGTCCTGGCCCTGCTCATCTCTGTGCCACGTGTGCTCAGGCAGGGAAGGGGAAAGGACCAGGCAGGGTCCTGGACTGAAGCTCCCTTTTTGAGATACTTTTTTCCCAGGTTAAGGTGCCTGCTCAGGTCTGCTGCCTCCTCCCAGCACAACCCAGTACAAAGCCAGTCACCTTCCAGATCTGTCAGCCAGGTATATGAGGCCTCATGTAGCTTTTGAATGCCTGTTTCTTACCACTACAACACTGATGAAAACTCTACTCATTTCCTATGTCAAAAAAACAGAAGGGAACCCTCTCATTTCCCTGCCAGCCACAGTCAGCCTGTTCCACCTGCCTTCAGCATCCTCTGGACAACCCAGACTGTGTCTGTGGGTACATGGACAGAAAGGTGTTCCAGCACTCAGAGGGTTGTTGAATAAAAAGATACAGTCCTGCAAAGGATGATCCTGTGACTAATTATCAACCTGAAGCTTTTAAAGGCCCTTTTTACTGCCTGGATTCTAATGGAGTTCCATGGGTCAGCTGTTCTCCCTTCCCAGCCCAACAGCGTTTCAGGTGGATCACTTAGGGTACAGCAATTTAAATTCTCACTGGTTGTCAATCAACTGTAATCGAACAAGGACTCTGAGTACCAATTCAAAATGAGTTCTTTCAATTACTTTGTCAGCTTGTAGTCAGCATTATTCCTCGGAGCCAGGGCAATCCCTGCCTGTTCTTGAGCTGTTGCTGGAGCTGGGAGCGCATCCAGGGCCTTCTGGATCCCTCCCGGGGCCACGTGGGCTGGAAGGGCCAGCAGGTCCCGCACGCACCGTCTGGGAAGGAGGGAGGCTCTGACCCAATTTTCAGCGCTGGAAATACGGAACGAGCGGTTTTAAATAAAGCCACGCCGTCCCCAGCACAATGCCGCGGCCTCCAAAGGGCTCCAGCAGCTCCGGTGATTAAAGCCTGATCCCTGGCGCGCAGGGCCGGGCAGATGGTGCCGCGGGCTGTCCCGGGCCCTCCAGGCACACGCCTTTTGTCCGCAGTTTAACTCCCTCAATGGGCGACGTGGGAAACGCCGGGAGCTGTGGGCTCTCCCCATCTGATGGGGATGGGGCACCAGGCACACACAGCACAGCCCAGCTTCTCCCTCTCTCTGTCCCTTGGAAAGGCACCACTGATCTTCCATCCCCGCCATGCCTGCCTCACCTTCCCTCTGAGAGGAGGTGAGAGGAACAGATATTCCCCCTTTGGTTCGGTTGGTAAGACCTGAAAACTCAATGGCAATGATATTTCCCGACTGAGGCTTCAGAATAATGACTTATCCAGACTGAGGCTGTCCCTACGGGATATTCCTTATGGGGCTGGGTGCAGTAGGCACTTCCTGCAAGGATTTCAGGAAGAATTATGCTGTGCTGCAGTCCAGTTTTGTTAAAAGTCTGTGACCAGTTTGCTCAGTTTGGGCTTTTTTAAAAATTCATCTCTTACTGCAACAGTCTGTCCCACTGGAACATGTTGGGGGTCCAAACCCTGGTCACTGTGCTCCACTTCCATGGGAAGAGTTTGTGGCTCTCGGACTGTCTGGGGCTGGCTCAGAAACAGGGTTGTTATCCCTGTTTGGGGAATGAAGGATTAAAAGAGACAAATCCTCAAAACTCCCAAACATGGAGTTGAGTGAGGAATGTGACACAATAATTCCCTTCTCAGGAGGGTGGTGTGAGATCGGGAGCTGCTCCTGAGAGGGGACAGCAAAGCCCTGAGCCTGTGGTGGGATTGCTGTGAGCTGAGGAACAACCATCCCAAACCTGTCCTCGTAGGCTGGTGTCCGTGGCAGTCCATAAATCCAAGCAGCTGGAGGTGCCCCAGCCTGAGGAGTTGGTACTGGGCCTTTCTGCTCCTGGTCTTGGGGCAGTGATTTCCACCCAGGTGCAGATTGCTGCACACACTCTGCACAGAAGCTGCTCCTGGTTTAACACCAACTGGCAGCTTTCTTAGCCCTTCTGATCCACAGCTTTCCGTGGAGGCAAACCCAGCATGTTGCAATGCAGCAACAGGTCTGGAGGGAGGAGAACTGTCAGGAGAGAGGACAGAAACCCACAATTTCACTGTCTATGTTATGCAGATTTGAAAAGCAGCGTCCTGCACCTCCGTGGCTGTGCGTCCAGCTTGTACCAATTTCAGGGCATTTTTATTTTAGACCATTTCCTACATTCATGTCAGCCTGTCTCCCAGATGCTATTGACGGTGTTTTTAAAGAAATAATTACGATTTTTACTTTTTTTTTTTTTCCCCCTCTCTGCCTTCCTTAAATGGTTTAAAATCTTTCTGACAGCCCCTCTCAAGACACCTATTTAGTGTCAAAGAGCATAACATTCCCAAGTTTTAAAAGAGTCCTCGAATAATACTGATCGATCAATGTGCTCCTTGGGAAAATAGCTCTCCAGATGGTCCATCGGGACAGGAATTGCCGGTCGGCACAATGAGGAGCCAGAGAGCGGCACTAATGCGGGCTGTTGTGAGGCACACGCTGCCTTTGTGCCCCTCTGAATGCCCCAAATGGGGAAGAAAGTGTGGGAAACTCCGAGAAACTCAGGCCCACACTCTGAGGTTAATAGGGGCTTTGTCAGGAGAGTATTCCTGAGCTGTGGGATCAGCATAATAAACAACATCTCCCCTAAGGGTGGGAATGTGTTGGAGCAGGGGAGGGTCGCCCCAGGGGACGGGGAGGGAGGGATAAGAAGCTTTGAGTTCAATTATGAGAAGTGATAATAATTAATAAATTGTAAACATACCCTTTGCCGGGCTGGGGCTGGGGTCTGGCTTTTAGCTCGAGGGGTAATTGGTGAATTAAGGCCCAGAGGGGCAAGTCTGTGGCTGATGAAAAGCAGAAGGGGAGCGTTTGCAGCGGGGTGGATCTGATTCCCTGGAGCAAAGGGAGCCTTTCCGGAGGGGTTTGGTCCCATCCTGCTGCCCAGGAGGAAGCACTGGCTGTTCCTCTCCCTCCCACCGTGTTGAACACCCTGCAGTGGTGCTGTGGGGGGACACCCACACCGCGTTTGGGGGCAATCCCATCCCCACAGGGGCAGCAGCCTCTCCGTGCCACGTGTGACTCTGCTCCCAGTGGGGCACAGTCAGGATGGGGTGGGCTTTGGGGCACATGGCATTCCAGCTGAGTCTGAACGCGCCCAAACCGCCCTAATTAGGCTTGATTTAAAAACCCCCAGGCATGTACAACAGCTGGAGTTTTGCTGGGATTCAGAACGTTGTACTAATTGACAACGACAAGTTGAGCACAGCGAGGCAAAGTGACTTTTTCAAGCTTGCTAAGCAACCACAAAATCTAAAAATATCTCTTCTGAATTATTTAGCACTTCATTAGGAAGCAGAAATTACCTGCAGCATTGGTAGAGACCTGTACCAAAGCCTACCTGGCAGAGAGGTGAGGAGCACTCAACCAGCTTGTGCTTTCAGGGCAAAGGAACAACCAAAATGACCCCTGAGCCGTGATGAGGCAGAGCAGCACGTTCCTCACCCAGCTGTCTGGCTTTTTGGGGGGCTTGCTGTGTTGATAAGAGAGGGTTTCATCACAAGCCAAACAAGGACTGGCCAGGCACAGCCAGCAGGGCTGGGATGAGTTTGATTGTGTCACCTTAGCAGATCTGAGGCTGCTCCCGGCTTCACTGAGCAGCTTTGACAGGATCAGGTGTTCATTGTTTCCTTTTATTTAGGAAAAAACCCTTATTCTAGAAATGAAGCTTTTCAAGGGCACCTCTCCCAGGGAATCTGAGGAGGGCTGAGTTGTTGAGCAGTGGTGTTTCATGCTGGTCCTGTATCTCTGTACAAATGAGAAGGTTCCCTGTCCTGTACCCAAATCAGTGTGTTACTGTGGCTAGAGAATAGTTTTGTGAACTGATTATTTGTGCAGATTTACTCTACTTCGAAGAGAAGGGAAAATAAGAGGAAATACTTTAGGAGAGGAAACGCTTTTCAGCCTCTGCTGTCTAATTATGGAGACTTCCAGCCCCATGTGGGCATATTTCCCTTCAGTGAAGGGAACAATTCTGCTATTGCCTGGCAGAATTAGTGTCATCAAATTAAAAGACAACAAAAAGTAGTTCACCCCAGTGCAGGTGGCTCAAAGAAGGCAAGTTCCCCAAGAAGGGGCAAGTGCCAAACTCTTTGGAAGTTACTGGGAGATTTCCCTGATGCTCCCTCATAAACGGGCAGAAAGTACAAGACTGAGCTCAGCTTGGTGGGCAAATTAATGGGGGAGGTGAAGTGGCTGTGAAATTAGGGATTTGTTTAAGGCTGAATGGGTTGTTGTCAAGTCTGAAAGGTTGACACCTCTCAGCACCTCACTGCAGCTTCACCTCCATTTTGATTTTTGATAATTTTCCCAGAGGTTGCTGCTCTACAGGATCTGAAATCCTGCTCTGCCAAAGGGATTTCACAGAGATAAAGCACTGTGACACCTCCTGATGGCTTCCCCACTGCAGGAGAGTCTGCATGCACCCAGTCCAGCAGGATTAACCATTTGAATCATTTCAAACCAAAGGATTAATGACTAAAACCATTTTTATTGTATGGCACAGTGAAGACACACAAGTTGGACATCACACAGGATGAATACATTACAACTTTATAAAAGCTATTTAAGCTCCTTAGCATGTTCAGGGAATGATTACAAAGTACTTATTGCCTCCCTTCCTCCCCCTTTTCCTCAAGGTATAGCTCAGGTATTTCCTTTACAAAAGGCATCAATTATCCCTCGACTGAGAGCAGCACAAAGTGACATGAAGAGAATTTTCCCCAGAGCTACCTGTGATCAGCACAGCTCTGTGAGGACACTAAAAATAGCAGAGGAGCTTCAGAAGAGCCAGCATTTCTCAATAACATCTTTCACTCAAAAGGTAAAGGCTCAGTCCTCTCTTTATGACACAAAATACATTCTCCAAAGGGCTCCTTCTTGAGGAAGGTCAGTACATTACCAGGAGACAATGGAGCACTTGAACCAGTGACCCTGGGAGTCAGCAGAAGGATTTCCACTGACAGCCACAGGCTCGGCAGCCTCTGATGGAAACCGAGGGCATTTGCTCTGAAATCACCACAGAACCTGGTCCTGTCTTTGGCCAGGAGCCACCAATAAAAGCAACAAATTTGCTGCAAGGAACACCCACAGTCCTTCACTATGAAGGGAAACCACCCAGCGACCCTCATTTCTGGTGACAGAAAAACAATAACAGCCCCCTCCCACCTTTGGAAAGCAACGTTTCCTACTTTAAAGAGGAACTAACAAACCACAGGTCCCTCTAGTTTTTGTAGCAAAGCATGGGAACAGAGTTCAGCAGGTCTACCAGGGCCTCCAGAGGGTGGGAGCGGCAGCCAGGCTCTTCTGGGCAGGCAGTTTTCTGGGAAGCACGCAGGGAGACAGGGGGGAGCTGCGCAGGGCAGGGGGGTACGAGGTGTCTGAGCCCAGCTGGGCTCTGCAGAAGTGCTTGATGAGCTGGACCTGGGTCTCCTTCTTGGGCTCGTAGTAGGACAGAAAGTGCATGGCCTCCTTGAGGCACCGCAGGTACCCGCTGTTAAAGTCCTGCTCGGGGCTCTTGTGGGTGAATGCTGGAAGAGGAGGAAAGAATAAACACAGTGGGTTAAGATTACAACCAAAAACACGGGACACTGGTGATCTGAGCAGTGGGTTTCTTTCAGGAGCCCACGAGCCCTGCTCGTGTGCCTGGAGCTGGGGTGTCCCAGCCCTGGGGGGCAGGGCCAGGTGTGCAGTACCTGCTCTGCACTCACTTTGCTCCTGCAGCTGGCTCTGCTGCTTCAGGTAGCTCACAGCCACTTCCAGGATGTCGGCTTTCTCCAGCTTGGAGTTGGGCTGATGCCTCTGGAACTCCTTCTCCAGGAGCAGTTTCAGCTGCTCGATGCTGCTGTTGATCCGGTCCCGGCGCATTTTCTCCACCACCGGCTTCCTCAGCTGGGGAAGATGGAGCACATCCTCAGGGATTTCGTGAGGCCTGACCCCCTTTCCCCCCGATGCCCTGATACTCGTGTTCAAAGATGCTTTCATTTCGTAGAAGAGCTGTGAGATGCTGCCCACCCATTCCCTACTCTATTTAATTTTAAAAAATCATTATAATCTCCTTTATCTCTCTTTAACCTACTTGCCTTCCCCCAGACCACTTTCTCCCCCTTATCCCATCTATTCTCATGTCCTGTTTATTTGCTAGGGGCAAGCCAGCCTTTCCAGTCCTCTCAAGGGCTCCACTTACTTTATTCTTTTCCTTTGGCAGCAGTTTCTCCTCCATGTGGATCATGAGGGTGTTGCTGGGAGCCATCCCGGGAGCTCTCAGCTGGGCACAGACCCCGCTCAGCTGCCGTGCTGATGCTTTGGCAGCTCCCAAGTGCCTGTATTTATAGCAGGGAGCCGGGGCAGATACGTGAGTGTGGGGATGGCCGGTGTTTCCCACAGCCCTGCAGCCAATCCAGGCAGGCAGCGGGACAATGGGGGAAGCATCCATTAGTGCACGGTACATTGGCTGCCAATGCCCCGGGGAGAATAACCTTCTGCCCACGCTGCTGGTGGAGTGTGCGGCGTGGGGAGCTGGGAAAGCACCGACCCTCCAGCTGGTCGGGGATCAGCGGCATTCCCGAGGCCCCGCATGTGCCGGCAGTGGGGAAGGCGGGAAAGGGCCACGAGGAGGCCTGGTGGGGATAAAATCAACATCACCAAGGGCATCCCTGCCCTTCCCAGAGCGGGGGCTTTGCAGCTGGAGCGTGTGTGTGGGGTGTGTCCATACAGCACGGCAATGGGGGACCCAAAGCGTGACCAGTGTGCAGCCCCAGGGTTGTTTGCAGCGCATTTTCAAAGCTGTGGAGAAGTGACAGTCAGGGTGCTGGGGTGTTGGATGGATGGGATGAATAATGGGAAGCAGTGGGAATAGTAACCTCAGTCTCGCTCTTCCCCTGAACACAGCGGGCTCTGTGAGTGTTCCCACTGCCCCCAGTAAGGAAGCAGATCTGGGCCATGCCTACCACCCCACAGCTCTTGCTTTTCCCTTTCCCCCTCTCTCTCTTTCATACAGACATTTATGGGGATGATGGTTAAGATGGGCTGAGGAATAGCACCAAGTTCAGCCTGGAATCCTGGGAAGTCTTGGGAAGCCAGAGGTGTGTCATAAATGGGATTCAGCAGCTGAGGCCCATCTTTGGCCCTCAGTGAGGTTGTGCTTCTTGCCTGAGGTTCCTGCTGTGCCCTGTTCTGCCCTTGGACCTGCTGCAGTGCTGAACATCAGATCTCAGAGACCAGTCTCTGCCTCCCTGTGTAAACCTTCCTGTGTCATTCCCACTCCGTTTCCTAATGTGGAAAATGGGGACAGAGCTGCTTGCTTGCATTGGCATGGAGATGTCGGTATGAATTAGGCAAACACTTCTTTTGTGATAGAGGCAAGGAAAGAATGAAGCTGTGAGGGCACTGGAGGTCAGTTCTGATTTTGTCTTATGAGAGAAAGCTCTGCCTGGATACGGTCCTTGAGGCAGCACTGAAAATAACCCAGAACCTACCTGGGAAAAGCTGTGCTGCACCTGCCATCTGTGGGTCCAGCCCCAGGCAGAGGTGTGTGCTCCTCCTGCTCCTCCTGCTCCCAGCACGGAGCGTGGCCGAGTTTCTGGGCACGGAAAGGGAGGAGGGAAGTGTGCAGGGAGGTAAGAAAGCCCAAGAGTTTCTTCCTTGGAAATCCTGCAGTGAAGCCCGAGGGTAATGGGCAGTTGACAGGAAGGAGGGAGGTGTCACTGGAAGAGCCAGGGATTCATTGTGCTGACCTGAATGGGCTCAGCGCTTTGTGAAGGGCAGATGTTGTCCTTGGAGCCCTTTATTCCCTGTGTTGTGGGAAAGCCAGGAGACAAGACATCTCATGAACACTTTGAAGCAGCCAAAGGATTATGACACAAAATAAGACACAGCTCAGAGACCATGCCCCAGCTCCTCCAGCTCTAATGAGGTGTTGCCTGTTTCCCTGAGCTCCTTGGCTGGCCTTCCTCCAGGAGCTGGTATCCCACGTTATCCTTTTCCTGGCAGGGGAGGAATGCTGGCCAGGAGCTGACAGGTAGGCACGGACCAAGCTGGTTGAAGAGACTCTTCAGTGTCAAACCCCATCTTTTTCCCAGCTCCTGAGAAGCAGCCCTGACCTTTATTGCTGTTAGAACTGATAGCCAGATGGTCTTTTGGGAGTTGGATTCTTTCCCTTTAAATCATTCAGGCTCAAGCACCGTCACTAATGTCGGGAGTAGTTGCAAGGCACACTTCTATTGTCCCAGCAAGAAGTGTTATCAATGGGGGAAGAGTATGGGAAAGGCAGAGAAATCCAAACCCACACAGCCTGGCGCTAATGACTGCTTTGTGGAGCTGCTGCTGCCGGAGCACCACGGACTCTGTGGCTTCTTCACCCAGGAAGGCTCAAACGCGCCTCTTTCTCCATCCAGGGGCTTCTCCCAGATCTGTGTGTACCAGGAGAAAGGGGCAAGGGGCAGGGACAGTGGGTCACACCCAGGGGTGGCTCCAGGAGCTGAGCTGAGCTGCAGCACGGGCTGTCCCGGGGCTGCTGGTTTGCTCCCCTGGGCCTCAGTTTGCTCTCCTGGGACATGGGAGAACTTTTCCATAGAGCCCTGTTGGGATTGGGAGCTGCCCCGCGCCTGTGGTGGGAGGCAGGGACAGGGCTGAAGTGGCCCTTGTTCTTCTCTGGCATCACCTGGGGACAGTGCTGGGCACCCTGGAATGAAGAGCAGGGCTGGGCACTGCTCCTTGGCACTGCAAGTGCTCAGGTGGCCCCTTCTCCCTGTCTTGCAGAGGAGTTTCTTTGTTCCCCTCCTGTTGGGAACATTGCTGGGAAGGCCTTTTTCCCCAGGGAAACGGAAGGGTTGTTAGGATCAAGCCAGCTCTGCTCTCACTTGAAGGGTCATGTGCTGGTGGCAGCAGCACTGGGGGGGAACAGCAGCAAAGAGAGCACCTGCCAGGTACCCAGGTACACACACCTGAGTGGGAATTGTTATCTTTGGATGCCTGAAGAACTATTGGTTCTCTGTGTCACTGCTGGGTGGACCTGTCCCAATGTTTAAGACTCCTGGATTTCAGCAGCACAAATCCCTGCAGCATTACCACATCCCTTCATCATCCTCACGCTCTTCCAGCTTGCTCTGTGGAGGTTCTTGGCTAAGGTGTGAAAAGAGAGGGCACTGCCTGTTTGAGTGACCCCTAATGATCCTCTGATCGTTTTTAATTTAGGAGCCAGTGCTTCCTTTGGTGTGGCAGGTGAAGATCCCTCTCCAGCCCCCCAGGTGCACCCAACCCTGCCTCCCATGCTCTGCTCAGGGTCCTTCAGTGACGTGACATCCTACACACTGAACAGTTTAAAAATTGTTTGCCTGGAAGGCAATATATAAAGAAATTATCATGTAAAACTTGCTATTCAGGATTGGCTTCTGTTCCCACAAGACAAGCATAACTCTGTGTGTGAACTGACAGAGTGGGAGTGCAGGGAAATCTGCCCTTCCAGGGGAAAAGGTTATGTTGTTATTGCTCCCATTGTGTAAAATATTCCATTAAATGTCATTAGCATGGCATTATCTTGCCTCCTTTAGACACCAGAACCCCCTCAAAAAGGGGTCTTAATACTGTAAAGTACATTCTTCACAGGTTTAACCTTTTTTAATTAGTTTTTCTTCAGATCCAGAATATTTAATATGCTGCCATTCCCAGGTGCATGGGTGAGGGAAAGAGGACTTTGATCATTAAGAAACATCTGAGACAATTTGATCTGCATTTTTTGGGCTGTTGGAGGCAAAAGCAATTTCTATAGCTGCTTGTGTGGTGACCCCCAAATAGTCATGCACCAATGGCATAGTCCTTCTACAGTGAGTATCACAAATAATTAAAAATTAAGGAGAATTTATTATTTTTCTGCCCAGCTGAAATTCCCACAAGTCACCTCTCGGCACATTCAAGAGCGCACAAGAGGGATTTATTATTTCCTGGTATATTGACTCTGAAAGGTCTGGGGATTACAGCTGCTTTGCACATGAATAGCTGGAGTGTGTTGTACAAAAGGCACGGTCTGTGGGATAATGGGGTTGGATGTGGGAAAGCGCTGACCCTGGGGGAGAGCAGGCTGGTGCCTGATGGCAGGAATCAATTATGGCTCAAAGGAACACATTGCCCCGGGAGCAGGCTTGGCGGGAGCCACCGTGTTCTGTGTTTACCACCCTCCTGCTCGGGACCCAGATAACAAACCACGGGGTACATCCTGCCCTCCTGCCCTGCCCGGGGCTCACTGATGGTTTGGGAATGGCGCTGTTCCCCACCCCGGGAGCGGGGCTGGCACCCAGCAGGGATCTCACACGTGCTGCCAGATGGGTGTGAGGCTCCTCTCCAGCACCTCAGACCCCACTGGGAGCAAACGCTCCCCAAAGCCCCCCAGAATTCCCCATCAGTCACCTCCTGTGCCCTGGCCAGGGGGGGAACAGCCTGTCCCTGACAATGCCGTGCAGGGAGCAAACAGAGGCTGCAGGGTTCATGCACTTCCCGCATTGTTTTGGGTGGGATTTTTGGAAGACGGTGGCATTCAGCTCTTACAATGGGCTCTGCACCTCCGGGTGTCTGGCACTGCTGCCAGCCTTCCAAATGTCAAATCTGGGCTTTGAGGAGCCAAGAAATGGGCTGAGTGTCATAGGAATTGAACAAAAACATTTGGTGTTTCTAATAAAAAAATAAAAGAATTTTGATGGGAGGGGGTTTACTCACCTTTTGATTATTTTAGTGAGTATTTTGGCTTTGGATCGACATCATTAACTTTCTGTCTTTATGGAATTATGAGGCTTGGATGTGAAGTCCTGCTGAAGGCCATAAGTATTTTGAACCTCCTGATAAAAGTCACAAGACTGAGCAAGCAATGCTGCCAAGCTTTTGGCAAGGAGCAGGAATCCTGCAGGGAGGATATTTCAGAGGAGCAGGTTGAGAACTGGGAATGTGGCTCCTGAGGCCTGGCCCCAGCAACCACTTGCTGCCATTGACAGGATGGGAATGGTGTGTCCGTGCCAGAGGGGAGGGCAGCACCTCTCCCCGTGCAGGAGCAGCAATTAATCCCATCTGCATGTGGCAGATATTTCATCACTCAGACTCCAGCCAGGGCAGGGTTTGGGGTTGGGGGGGGGATAACAGGCACAGGCTTCCCGGGTGTCCCCTGAGCCTCTCTGATTGTCCCTGACTGAAGTTTGTGACCTGAAGCTGACCCTCCCTTATGCCCCAGTGGATTTCTCCCCATCCCTGGAGCTCAGCCTGAGTTTTGGGGTGAGTTTTGGGCTGTAAGCTCCTGCTTGGCAGCCGTCAGTCCCCACCTGCAGAGCACATGGACCTGTGCTTGGGGACAGTGTCCTGGGGCTGTGGCAGGTCCTGCCCTGCCAGGCAGGTGGGTTTGGAAGGCCTGAGGAGCTCCTTTGCCATGCTCAGCTGGCAGCAGAATGAAGAGCTGGTGTCTGGTAAAAGCAGGCACCCGCCCTGGGGACAGGAGCAGAGCTCCAGGAGGAGGGAAAGCTGGTTCTGAGCCAGGCAAGGGACGGGCAGAGGGGCACACACAGGAGCTGCCAGGCCCTGGTTCTCACAGGGCAGGGTTGGGAGCCCTCATCACCACCCACAGGGCAAGGCATGCTGTCACATTCCCTTATGAACTCAGGAGGCCTTGTAGTTCAGGGCACACTGCATCCCCTCCTCCAGGGAGCTCCCAGTCCAGCATAACCACAACTGCTGGGAGCAGAATTCCATGGTGCTGACAGACAGAGCTGCTCCGATGGACTGTCCTGACCTGCAGGAGCACAAATAAATTAAAACTGAGTTTACTCGCTAGAGAGAAGTTATTTTCTGTTAAACACATCATTAAGTATTTCCTGATCAAGGATTTGAGAGCATCTTCCTTTCAAGCCATTTCATGGGCTTAAAGAAATTATACTAAATAACATTTTCAAACCTCACTGCTGAACCCGAGGGCAAAGAACTTTGGTGTCTGTTTATCGAGGTGGTGTGTGGCTGTGAGTGTGGTCCAGGCTGGTATCCCAAATTCTCCCAACAGGCAAGGGGGCTGGCTCCTTTCAGAGATCCAAAGCTAATTAAAACAAAAGTGGGTGCTGAGCACCTTTGCAAACCAGATGTCTCAAATAGGCACTTGAGAAGCCCCACGACCTGTAGGCTGCTTGAAATCCTGAAACCTTGGTTTTCCTCCTCTCTGCCTCATTTTCCTGCCTTTGTAAAACATTGCTAATAATACATCCTCATCTCGCCGAGGAGGTCTCTGAGAATTCATTAGCTGGCATTTGTAAAGCACTTTGAAAATGCAAAGCCAGTGCATTATTCCTACTCTTCTGGATGCTTTCCATGTTATTAAAATCAGGATTTCAGAAAGGCTTATCGGGGATCAAAACAGCATCCCAAACTTGAAAGGAAGCACGACTGTTAAACCATCAACTGTCGCCTCCCCCTCCAGCCAGATGTTAAGCCCCAAAGAACTGAAGTGGCACAAGGAATTACTTTCCCAAGTTCCCCCAGCTGGGCTGACAGGCCTTGATCAATGGTTTTCTCCACGGTGAGGGCTATGCAGATGGTGTGCCCAGAGCAAGGTTTCTGTGCAGCACAAAGGGAAGTCAAACACCATTTCTAATTCAGCTTGTAGCATGGCACACTTCCTTTATCCTCCTCCTGAATGCCCTGAATGGGAGAGCAGTGTGGGAAACTGGAGGGAACTCCACACTCACCGCGTCCCCCGGGCTGGGAGACACCCCTGTCCCCAAAGCACATCTGCCTGTGACAGCCAGGGGGGAGAGGAGTGACAGATCGAAAAATCAGATTATGAAACCTGCACGGAGGGAAAGCAAACCCTGAGGAAGAGGGAAAAAGGGAAGGAAGATGTGCAGGCAGACAGAAATTGCACCAGCCAAGGAACAGGGAAGGGGTAGGGGGGAATGCAGGGGAAAGGCAAGGAGGAAGAGCAGGGAAGGGTAGGAAAGAAACGACATGGAAGGGAGCTGCAGAGCAGACTCTTGCCCATCCACCGCTCAGGCCAAAGGCAAATGTCCCACTGAAGGTGGCACAGGTGGTTTAGATCTGCTCTGAGGCGTCTGAGCCACATCCTGTGTTTGCTTCTTCAACTCCTTGCTTTGTTCAGTATATCCTGGGATTCCTATGGACCATGAGGGACCCACATGGAGCTGAGGGAGCTGGGCCTGGCTTTTAAGGAAATTAAACCAGGTTTTATCCCAGCAATACTAGGGGGAAGCTCTTCTTTTCATTAATACTCCTAAACTACTCTGTGTTGCTTGGGTGAAAGAAATGGGAAACAACAGAGCCGGGTCTGGTCTTGGTATTTGGCAGGAGAAAATTCAGCCTCTGACTTCGCCTGCTGGGTTTTGATAAATCTGCTGTAGGTGTAGAGGTGATTTGTATTTACAAGTTTACAGAGATCAGGAGGCACAAAAGCTGCAGGGCAAAGCTTGGAGCCCAAATTCTCTGTTGGCCTCAGTGGGGATCCCAGCTTGGGATTGGCCCCATTTTATTTTCAGCTCCAGGACTGTAGGACCCATCGACAACTAAATATCCTATATTTTGTCTTTCCCATTCCCAGTTCATCTCTGTCCCTGCTCCCAAACCTTTCACCTCTCCATGCTTACCAACACAAGGCCGTGGAAGTTGGCGCACTCCGGAGTTTCCCACAGCATTCCCCGAGTGCGTTCCCTCCCGTCACAAAGGAAGTGTGCCCGACTACAAACCCCATTAGCAACGGGGCTTGGCTCTGCTTTGTGTGCAGTGGGAAATGCTGCTCCCAAAAGGCCATCTGGGCAGCACAGCCCACAGGAAGCACTGGGAGCATCTTTGAGAGACTTGGGAAAGCAGCAGCATCTTTAAGTCTTCCTCAAGGGATAACATCTGGCAGGGATCCTGGGGGAAGGCTAATTGCTGATGCCCTATTTCCAGTATTTTGGGATCCTGCTGAGTTTTCTGTGCAATACTGTGTGTAGGAGGTGTGTAAGTCCAAATTCATTCTCCTTAATGCAAAGTCCATGGATTCTGAAAACTTTATAATAGGGAGGAATTTTTCTTATCACTTTCTTTAGGATTTCCAACCAAAGCAGGGCATCTATTTTGGGCAACTGAGCATCTAATTTGAGTAACTCTTCCAAGACGGTCATTAATTGGCTAATTTTCCCCTCACAGATTGTGAAACAAACGAAAACCTAAAAAGTATATGTTTTTATTTCAGATGCTTTAAAATTTGTTTCTGACACAGAGTGAGGGAGTAGGAGCCTCAGTGGATCCAAGGGAGATTTTGCTACATTCAGCTCCCAATAATCCATTGAATATTGTAATTTTTATCATCACATGCAATGTAAATATGTGGGGCCTCCAGCCTCCACAGTTAAAGGGAATTTCTCCAGGCCACAGAAGATTATTTTCACATTCGTCCTGCTCAGCTGCAGGCTCTGGGTCAGTTTGGATCCAAAAGGAGAGGAAATTTTGAGCACTGGCCCCTTGACTGTGCCAGTGCACAACCACTACCAAGAGCAAGGAGGGTAAGGTTGGCATGACTGTTCCCATGGAGTTAGTGTAGTAATTATGTGGGAATTGAGAGAAGAAGTAAGAGGAAAACAGCAATTGTCTGTAGCAAAACTGCCAGTGGCCCTGCAGATCACGGGACTGGCGCTTTTCTTCCTCATGTGCTCAATTAACGAGCTCAAGAAATGAGTTCCAGCCCCGGAGTTTCTGTGTCAGGGAATCTCCCCAAGAGGGACGTGCAGAGAGCAGGATTGGTTTCAGAGGTGGCATTACATGGGCTCACAGATAATCCACAGGCTTTGAGGGGAACATGTGAAACGGTGTCACAAAAGCGTTCCCACAACCTGACATAAAGGATGGGGAGCTCAACAGCTGCTGCTCTGAAGGGAGAGAAGGAGCCCATTCAGGGCAGCACAATGGGGCTGGAATGGCAGAGCCTGCAAGAGCTCCTTTAAACCTTACCTGGGCCCGCAGGAACGAGCTGCAGAGGGAGAGAAATGTGCCCTGTGTGCTCTGTGTGTTCACTCTGACAGGCGTGAGTGACCACACGCGTGCTCATGTGCAGATGAACACAGGAATAGTAGTGTAAACACAAACAGTGCTTCCTTACTGCAGAAGGAGCTTCCCAAACGCCAGCCCTGGCATTACTTGACAGACGAATTGCTGGCAGATTTGCTACAAGTTTTCCAACAGGAATCCCTGGCTCTGTGTTTATCAGTCACAAACAGTGACACTGTCAGCTCTTCCCACTGCAGACACCCCCTGAGCATCTCTGTCTGGAAACTGGCCCCGTGGAGAATGATGAGGAATCAGGAATTCGATTTCTCACAAGTTTGGTAGGGATATAAATTTATTCTGCAGCCAATCTTCCTTAGTGCACAGACTAAATGAAAATAATTAGAGTAAAATGTGTTTTGGGGAGGAAGTGAGAAGCAGCATGAGACTGAGCTGATCCCCAAACATTCCAAGACCCTTCACCACATATGTTTATCTTGCAGGTATTTGAAAGCAAAAACATAAAGTGCTTGTAATGTGGCTTGAGAGTTTTCCAAAGGGCTGCATGAGGTACTGAGGGAAGAGAGCAAAGACCAAACCAGAAAATGTTTTCTGTAATTGCGTGTACTTAAAATTAAATGTATTTATTTGCGGTAAGCCAAAGCGGAAAAGCCATTTTCTGTTTCCCATGGGCAAAGCTGGTGCCTGAGTCACCTGTGGGAGAACCATTCCTTTGGCTCCCTGAGGAAACCGGGTGAGTGGATTTGAGGAATTTCTGCTCCTTCTCTCAGAGCAGTGGGAGCTACTTGTGTGTGCCTTGTCCCTGCTCCGTGTGCCTTGCCCCTGCTCTGTGTGCCTTGTCCCTGCTCCATGTGCCATATCCCTGCCCTGTGTGCTATATCCCTGCTCCATGTGCCATATCCCTGCTCTGGGTGCCATATCCCTGCCCTGTGTGCCATGGCCCTGCTCCAGCGTGTGCCTTGGTGCATTCCCAGGAGCAGTGCAGCCTTCCCGCCATCAGCAGCTGACCTCCTCCTCCTCCTCCTCCTTCCTCCTGCCTGTGAACCCCAGGCCGCCCCTGGAATGCTATTGATCCATGGCATTAGTCAGCAGCCTTTCCCATTGAAGGCCAGCTCTTTCCCAGCTCCTGACACGTAACTCTGATCCCAGGCTTTCACGTAGCACACACTCCCCACCTGCTCATCTGGGAGAAGGTCATTATCCGCAGGCTATTCACTGCCACTGGAGCATGCAAGAATAGCTGCTTCTCCCATTGTGCTTCCCATCTCCCGGATTGGCTGCGGACTGTGGGAAACGCCACCGAGCCGCAGACCCACAGACTCGCCCTGAGCTTGGGCAGTATAAATACCAGGCAGAGGCAGCTTCCAGCAGCACGTTTCTCCTGGATTCCACTCCGAGAGCTCCCTTCCCTTCCCAGGACAGATGGCTCCCAGCACCGTTTTCTTGGAGCCCGACAACCTGCTGACACCAAAGGAGAAAAACAAAGTAAGTCCCAGCACAGCTCGAGAGCTGCTCCTGGAGCACTGACACCAGCTGAGAACCTGCCCCACAGGCTTTAGGAGCAGGTATGGGCACCAAACAGCCCCGAGGGGTGACAGAGAGAGGATCCTTTAATAACAGGTGTCTTTTCCTTTGCTTTTTACAGCTGAGGAAGCCGGTGGTGGAGAAAATGCGCCGGGACCGGATTAACAGCAGTATCGAGCAGCTGAAACTGCTCCTGGAGAAGGAGTTCCAGAGGCACCAGCCCAACTCCAAGCTGGAGAAAGCTGATATCCTGGAGATGACTGTCAGCTACCTGAAGCAGCAGAGCCAGCTGCAGATGAAGAGTGAGTATTGAATTTTGTTTAATTCTCCATCTTACTGCAAATCTGTGACAGTTGTATTAATCCTGAGCCACAAACAACTGCTTTAAACTATTCTTTCTTCCCTCTCCCTCTTTTCTTCCCTTCTCTAGCTGCAGGATCCTTCCATAAAAGCTCCCAGTTTGACTTCAGAGAGGGCTATTCCAGGTGCTTGCAAGAAGCTTTCCACTTCCTCTCTCTCCATAAAGTCCGAACTGAAACCCAGACCAAACTTTTGAGCCATTTCCAGAAGAGCCAGTCGGCTGCTCCGGAGCTCTCCTGCTGCCCTGGGAACGCTGGGCCCCTGAAACAAGTGTCTGCAAAGGACACCTGCCCTCTCTGGAGGCCCTGGTAGTCGGGGAGTCCTCACTGCAGGGACTGTGACAGTCCAGAGGAAGGATCTGACTGCATCTGATAGTCCAGCTCTGATCCTCTCTGCTGTAGGGAATTTTATTTCCCCCTGTATTTCATTTATGTGTGAAAGAATGCCATACTTTTGACTCTTTTGGGATCCTTTGGCAAAAGTTGAGGTGTTCTGTTTGGTGTGGAAGCTGTGTAGGCACTGCTGCAGTGCTGCCCAGGCAGGGGCAACGTCTTCAGAATGAAGGAGGATGTTTGTAAATGTTACAGTTGTGATGGACAGCAATTGCTGTAGGAGATTTTCTCTAATATTCCCTTTAAGAGCCACCAGCTTTGCTCTGGCTTGATGAGTGACTCGGGTTGGCTCAGTCACTCCCAAGGAGAAATTTATTCCCTTTAGTCCATGCACACTTGGTTAAAATCCATTTCCCACTGTTTGCTTATCAATTGTGCAGCATCAAAAATGGGTTTGGTTTTGGTTTGGATTTCTCCCCCAAGGCCCTTTCGTAGTTCTGTATATCCAGTGGGAGGGATGACCAGGAGTTAGGAAACTATGTGGAATATTTCTACTCTTTGATGCTTTTTTCAATTTAGAAAAAGAGTGTGTTCCTGCTTTATGTTAAAGAAAAGGTGGTAGGTAACAGGCTTGATTTGTCAATGTTATACATTTTGGGTGTAAGCTATGCTTTTTTTAGCATTTTCATTATAATAATGATTTTTATCTGTATTGAGTAGTTGAATTCCTGGTGGATGGTGTTTCTCCCAGTGCTGGGACTGCCCTATGGCTCATGTGCATACTGTGTATGCGTCTCTGTGTGTGTAGAGAGCAATAAAATGCATTTGTGTGCAACCTGTGTGTGGTTCTGTCCCTCTGAGGGATGTGCAGCCGCTCGCACCCCTGGGGAAGGTTAATGTCAGTCTTCTGAAGAAATGGTTTTTTTGTGAAGCTCGAGGAACTCCCATTTGTGTCCACTCTGTATTCTTGTGATTCCCACCACGAGTGCCCCCTCAGCCCAAGGAGTAAGAAGTGCTCCTGGCAGGCAGATTCCCTCAGCTGAATCCTGCTGAGCATTCCCCTGTCAGGGCCCCTCCTGCCACACAAACCTTGCACCTGCCCGGCAGGTCTGCAGGCACCCACCTGAGTCCTCCTCCCTCCCACCCGAGCCTGTCACCAACGAGACCCTAGGATGGGGTTTGAGGGGTTGGTTTGCCACGATTTCAGGGGCTTGTTTTGGGGTTTGCGGGGTTGGTTTGCCACGATTTGAGGGGCTTGTGGCACAACTTTTGGGTTTTTTTCCAGGTTTTAAAGGGTTTGTGCGCCAGGATTTGAAGGGTTTGCTCCAGGTTTGGAGAGCTGGGTTCGTTTGCCAGGTTTTGAGGTGTTTGTGACAGGTTTTCAGGGGTTGGTTCGCCACGATTTGAGGGGCTTGTTGCAGGTTTTGAGGGGCTCTTTTGTCACAATTTGAGGTATTTTACTGACTTTCGGAGCAGCTCTCTCCCCGCGGAACCCGGCGCGGGGAATGGGAAGCAACACGGCTGTCACGGGGGACGGGGCACCGGCTTCTCCTCTTCCCGTCTCTTCATGCCGACCTTTCGCTTTCGATTTCTTCGGGCACCCTGCGGGGACGGGCCCTGTCCCGCATGGGGCAGCGGCCGCGGCGGTGGCGGCTGAGGGAGCGCACCTGGGACACCATGAGGCTGGTGAGGGGGCCGGGGACACCCGCCGGGAACCGCCCCGCGGGAACGGAGCCGAGCCCGGGGGAGCCGCCTCAGACCGGGCGGCCGGCCCGGCTCTCGGGGGATAACCCGGTCCTCGGGGGATAACCCGGTCCTGGGGGATAACCCGGACCTCGGGGGATAACCCGGTCCTCGGGGAATAACCCGGTCCTCGGGGGATAACCCGGTCCTCGGGGGATAACGCGGTCCTCGGGGGATAACGCGCTCCGTGTGTTGCCCCGAGGTCCTCGCCATGGTGCTGGTCACGCAGCTGGAGCGCTCGGACGCCGCGGGCTGTGAGCTGGGCGAGTACCCGCAGGGCACCGAGTGCTGCCCCATGTGTGCTGCGGGTACGTACCGGCCTTGCCTGCCCTTCGTGCTCTGCCTGCCCTTCCTGCTCTGCTTGCCTTGCCTGCCCTTCGTGCTCTGCCTGCCCTTCCTACTCTTCCTACTCTGCCTGCCCTTCCTGCTCACCACCTCCGCTTGGGGCGGCTCCCTCTGCCTCGGGGGCCATGGGGTGACCGATGCCAGTGGTCACCCAGGGTATCCTCTCCAGTCAGCACTCAGCCCTCACCCAGTAATGAGCCCTGTCCCTTCCTTGGGAGCCTCCAGAGTGGCCGTAACAATCAGTAGTCTCTGCTGGGGTAGTAGGTAAAGTCACAGTTTCCAAGGAGCTTCATTTCGTGCCCTGGTTTCTGTTTTAGGATTATGTCCTTGCTATTAGGGTATTTCTGAGGTGCTCATAGTTGATCTGCAGTATTTAGGTGTGGTTGGGTACCAGTGCTGGTCCCTGACCACGTGAGCTTTGCTAACAGAGCTGCTTCTTTGGGGATGGTTTATGGTTTTCAGGATGGCGGGTTTTCAAGCACTGCACTGCCAGTTCCAGCACAACGTGCATACCTTGTATGGAGGGGACCTACACAGATCACCCCAATGGTTTAACACACTGCAGGACATGCAAAGTGTGTGATGAAGGTAAGGAGGATGCTCAAGAACCAGTTCAAATGGATTTTTCATGCCTTTCCATGGATACATTCTCCCTTCTCCTTTCTTGCCTCATTTGCTTGACAAATTAGTCAGTGTGAAGAACAGGCTCATGCCACTCTGCAGACATGGGAGTGCTGTGAGCTGTGGGATGGAAGGGAAAAATTGACAGGGAGCTTCAGAAAGCACCATTGGAATTTGGTCTGCAACCTCTCTCTTAGATTAACTTAAATCTTCTTTAGATTATAGTGAGTTGTCTTGGAGTGCTGGGATAAGGTAGGCCTGGGAGAACTTCACTAGGACAGCTAATTTAAAAACAACTGAGCTGGGAGTATTTTGCTTTTGCTGTGCAACACTTATGACAGATGTAAATGTGAGCCAAGGTTCTGCCTCAGTGAGGAATGGGGCCTCTTTCCACATCCAGAGTCGTGGTGCTGTTGAGCAGTGCATCAGGACAAGGCTAAATGTTGTCTTTTGGTTTGGGTGCTGTTTTCCCGTGTCAACGCCGTGTCTCTGTGTGTGTGGATTTCTCTCAGGGGCCAACCTGGTGACAGCAGCACCGTGTACCTACACGAAGAACACGGTGTGTGGCTGTCGGCCAGGGCACTTCTGCAGCTCCCCCGGGCCCGAAGGCTGTGAGCTCTGCCAGCCCTACACTGTCTGTGTGCCCGGCACTGTGGTCAAAGAATGGGGTAAGCCAGCAGAGCGTCAGTGGCAGCAGCAGCAGAGCTGCCCTGTGGGATGCCTTTGGAGTTTGGTTGCTGTGGCACTTTGTGCTCTTTGCTGGTGTGCCAAGGCAGAAGTGTGTGAGCTGCTGTCTGGGGGGAAGGGTCTCTGCAGTGATGGGTCACTTCCAAAGGCCACGCTGAGCTGAAGCTCTCCTGAGGCAGAGGCTCAGGGGGAACTCCTGGGGGCTTCTCCCTTCTAGGTACAGCCACCAAGGACCATGTGTGTGAAGTCTGTCCTCCTGGCACCTTCTCCACAGCCAACATGTCTGTGGCCTGCACACCATGGCCCAGGTAAGCGGCTCTGACTCCTTAGGGGTGAGTGGCTGTTCTCTAACAGCTGGCTCTGCATTTTGGTGTGTTCCACACCTTGCAGTAAGTAAGTTCCTCCTTGCAGTAAGGCAGCGAGTGTGGAATCCTGTTCCTGTGTCCAGTTCTTTGTTGGGAACAGCTCAACTCGTCTCTCTATAAACTCCTTAACACGACAGGTTTCAGTGCCTGATCTGAACTTGTCAGTGCAGAGGAGGCCCTCGGGCAGGTCTAGCCGAGCTGGATCTGCAGCCATGGAGAGCAGCAGCCTCCTGGTACCCGGGTTTCAGCTGGCACATCCCTTAGCTAGAGTAGAAGAGGTGAGAGTTTGTTTCTGAGGAGAATCCTTTTGCACTCAGAGGCATGAAAGCAAAGAGGTAAGAGTCAGCTGCCACCTGGATTACCCCCCAAGTCAGCAAGAGGCTTGGGAATGCTGCTGGCTGTGGAGGTGTGATGTTAAAAACGGGGCAGCAGTTCCAGAGCAGGGTCTGCTGGCAGGTTGTAGCATCACAGGTATTTCTTTCCTCACATCAGACCTAAGAAGCAGAACCCTTCCCCAGCTCTGCCTAAGCCGGCAATCATAGCAATTCTTGTCTCTGTTGGTGTGATCGTGGCGGCTGCTGCAGCTGCTCTCACATATAACTGGCAGAGGAGGAAAAGGAAAAGTTACGTGCCACGTAAGTACAAAGAGTGTGAGTGCAAAGGGGTAGTTGTGTAAGATTACTCTGAAGAACGGTCTTGGATGTTCAGCTGAAAACTGAGCAGCCAGTTAGAGGAGGCTGGAAGGCAGCCGCAGTGTGTCTGTGTCCCAGTTCCCCTGTGTGAGGGGCCTCCCGTGGGGCTGTGCCTGTGCCCAGGGTGACCCTCAGTGCTGCCCCACTGCCCCCTGGCTGGCACAGTGTGGGTAGGAAAGGGCATTAGTAGGAAGTTCCCCTTCCTGCTTGTTGATGGACTGTTTGCTTTCCTTTGCAGCGGTGCAGGAGTCAGAGGTCAGTATGTCTCTTCTTCCTTTCTCCTTCTGGGGAATGTGTTGAAATGGGATTTGAGAGGGGCCCAGCAGTGGCTCCTGCCCTTAAGGAATAAGCCCAGGTGTGTCTGGCAGTAGTGGAAGGAGCAGGAATTGCTGACAAAAGCTGCTATAACCTGACTGTTCATACTCTGTGTTTTCCTCTGACATGTCCTAAAGCGTGAACAGCATGGTCAGGCCTTGAGGGTCATCGAGGAGAAAGGGGATCAAACAACTGTTCCTGTGCAGGAAGTGGGTGCTGACCCCGAAGAAACCAGGCCTGAATTGCACAATCTTGTTTGAAGCATGACAGACAATGGGGATGATTAAAAAGAAGCAAGCACAAACCCTTTTCTTCTGCAACTCTGTGAAGGAAAAGTCAGCCTGGAAATGAAAAGGAGGGTTTGCAAAGGAGGTAATGAAATGGCCCAGTGGCATCCTGGGAAACATCAAGGTCTGAAAGAGTTGAGTGATCAAGGGAGTGTCATCAGCAGCTGGAAATCTCTTCTGTTATCCATCGCCTTCATGGAGCAGTGGGCTGTGTGGAATGCCTGCAGTTCTCTTTTGCTTCCCTCACAGAAAGCTGACACTTGATACATATTAATTACTCTATTATTGATTGTTGGTGGGGAAAAAATGGTTCTTTTTCCCTTTTAAGCATTCCTCATACATAACAGAGTTTTTTCAAATGCATTTTGTACACAGTTTTGTTTTTTAGCTGGGAAAAGGAATTGTGCACAGCAGGGAGCATATATGTTTTAGTAAAGAAAGTTAATATCCTATGTGACCACTGTGTTTTTAAAATAAAGTTTTTACTAATGAGAACCCTTTCTCTCCAATACCAATGAATTTCGACTTGTTAAACCTGTCCCAGGGCAAGAAGAGGGTTTGTACACCAGGATTTGAGGGTTTGTTCCGTGATTTGAGGGGCTGGTTTGTTTGCCAGGAGGTTTGTTTGAGGGGTTTGCCAGGTTTGGAGGGGTTGTTTGCTGCAATTTGAGGTATTTTACTGCCTTTGTGGCTAGGCCCTGCCAAAGCCTTCCCTGCTGTACCGGCCGGGGGAGCGGGCAATGGTGTGACCGTTACGGGACCCCTGAGGGGGCTGGAGCCACACGTGCCCCCCGTCCCCTTCCTCCAGGTCAGTGCCTTTCCCTTGGGCATCAAGTGGGGCCGGAGCCGGTCCCATCCCGTCCCACATGTGGCCGCAGCCGCGGGGCACGGGGAGGCCTCTGAGATGGCGGCAGCAGCTTGTGCAGGGCACCGTTTGGCTGGTGAGTGGGGCCATGAGGGAACCGCCTCGGTGATCGGGAGGGAACAGCCTTGGTGGCCATGAGGGAACCACCTCAGTGATCGGGTGATGAGGGAACAGCCTCAATGATTGGGAGGGAACCACCTCAGTGATCATGAGGGAACAGCCTCGGTGATCGTGAGGGAACAGCCTTGGTGATCGTGAGGGAACAGCCTCGGTGATCATGAGGGAACCGACTCGGTGATCGGGAGGGAACAGCTGTGGTGGCCATGAGGGAACCACCCAGTGACCATGAGGGAACAGCCTCGGTGATCGTGAGGGAACAGCCTTGGTGGCCATGAGGGAACCGCCTCGGTGATCGTGAGGGAACAGCTTCGGTGATTGGGAGGGAACACCCATGGTGGCCATGAGGGAACAGCCTCGGGGGCCCAGAGGCAGAACCCAGTTCTTGAGGTATAACCTCGTCCTCTTGTTGCCCCGAGGTCCTCACCGTGGTGCTGGTCACGCAGCTGGAGCACTCGGATGCCACGGGCTGTGAGCTGGGCGAGTACCCCAATGGCACCAAGTGCTGCCCCACATGTGCTGTGGGTACGTACCGGCCTGCCTGCCCTTCGTGCTCTGCCTGCCCTTCCTACTCTGCCTGCCCTGCCTGCCCTTCCTGCTCACCACCTCGGCTTGGGGTGGCTCCCTCTGCCTCAGGGGCCATGGGGTGACCGCTGCCAGCGGCCATGGGCACCTGCCCCAATGGACAGTGGCTGTGAGGTGACCCACCTCAGTGGACAGTGGCCATGGGGACCCAACACCGCTGTCGTGCCCGCTGTGCCCTGACAAGAGCCAGGTAGCCCATTGCTGTGAACGCCACCCAGGGAATCCTCTCCAGCCAGCACTCAGCCCTCACCCAGTGCCTGGCCCTGTCCCTTCCTTGGGAGCCTCCAGAGTGGCCGTAACAATCACCAGAGTCTGTAGGATCCAGAACTCTGTACACATCCAGAGTTGTGGTGCTGTTGAGCAGTGCATCAGGACAAGGCTAAATGTTGTCTTTTGGTTTGGGTGCTGTTTTCCCGTGTCAACGCCGTGTCTCTGTGTGTGTGGATTTCTCTCAGGGGCCAACCTGGTGACAGCAGCAGCGTGTACCTACACGAAGAACACGGTGTGTGGCTGTCGGCCAGGGCACTTCTGCAGCTCCCCCGGGCCCGAAGGCTGTGAGCTCTGCCAGCCCTACACTGTCTGTGTGCCTGGCACTGTGGTCAAAGAATGGGGTAAGCCAGCAGAGCGTCAGTGGCAGCAGCAGCAGAGCTGCCCTGTGGGATGCCTTTGGAGTTTGGTTGCTGTGGCACTTTGTGCTCTTTGCTGGTGTGCCAAGGCAGAAGTGTGTGAGCTGCTGTCTGGGGGGTAGGGTCTCTGCAGTGATGGGTCACTTCCAAAGGCCACGCTGAGCTGAAGCTCTCCTGAGGCAGAGGCTCAGGGGGAACTCCTGGGGGCTTCTCCCTTCTAGGTACAGCCACCAAGGACCATGTGTGTGAAGTCTGTCCTCCTGGCACCTTCTCCACAGCCAACATGTCTGTGGCCTGCACACCATGGCCCAGGTAAGCGGCTCTGACTCCTTAGGGGTGAGTGGCTGTTCTCTAACAGCTGGCTCTGCATTTTGGTGTGTTCCACACAGCAGTGTCCTCCTTGCAGTAAGGCAGCGAGTGTGGAATCCTGTTCCTGTGTCCAGTTCTTTGTTGGGAACAGCTCAACTCGTCTCTCTATAAACTCCTTAACATGACAGGTTTCAGTGCCTGATCTGAACTTGTCAGTGCAGAGGAGGCCCTCGGGCAGGTCTAGCCGAGCTGGATCTGCAGCCATGGAGAGCAGCAGCCTCCTGGTACCCGGGTTTCAGCTGGCACATCCCTTAGCTAGAGTAGAAGAGGTGAGAGTTTGTTTCTGAGGAGAATCCTTTTGCACTCAGAGGCATGAAAGCAAAGAGGTAAGAGTCAGCTGCCACCTGGATTACCCCCCAAGTCAGCAAGAGGCTTGGGAATGCTGCTGGCTGTGGAGGTGTGATGTTAAAAACAGGGCAGCAGTTCCAGAGCAGGGTCTGCTGGCAGGTTGTAGTATCACAGGTATTTCTTTCCTCACATCAGACCTAAGAAGCAGAACCCTTCCCCAGCTCTGCCTGAGCCAGCAATCATAGCAATCCTTGTCTCTGTTGTGCTCGTGGTGGCTGCTGTAGCTGCCATCACACATACCTGTCGGAGGAGGAAACTGAGAAGTCGTGTGCCATGTGAGTACAAAGAGTGTGAGTGCAAAGGGGTAGTTGTGTAAGATTACTCTGAAGAACGGTCTTGGATGTTCAGCTGAAAACTGAGCAGCCAGTTAGAGGAGGCTGGAAGGCAGCTGCAGTGTGTCTGTGTCCCAGTTCCCCTGTGTGAGGGGCCTCCCGTGGGGCTGTGCCTGTGCCCAGGGTGACCCTCAGTGCTGCCCCACTGCCCCCTGGCTGGCACAGTGTGGGTAGGAAAGGGCATTAGTAGGAAGTTCCCCTTCCTGCTTGTTGATGAACTGTTTGCTTTCCTTTGCAGCGGTGCAGGAGTCAGAGGTGAGTATGTCTCTTCTTCCTTTCTCCTTCTGGGGAATGTGTTGAAATGGGATTTGAGAGGGGCCCAGCAGTGGCTCCTGCCCTTAAGGAATAAGCCCAGGTGTGTCTGGCAGTAGTGGAAGGAGCAGGAATTGCTGATAAAAGCTGCTATAACCTGACTGTTCATACTCTGTGTTTTCCTCTGACATGTCCTAAAGCGTGAACAGCATGGTCAGGCCTTGAGGGTCATCGAGGAGAAAGGGGATCAAACAACTGTTCCTGTGCAGGAAGTGGGTGCTGACCCCAAAGAAACCAGGCCTGAATTGCAGAGTCTTGTTTGAAGCATGACAGACAATGGGGATGGTTAAAAAGAAGCAAGCACAAACCCTTTTCTTCTGCAACTCTGTGAAGGAAAAGTCAGCCTGGAAATGAAAAGGAGGGTTTGCAAAGGAGGTAATGAAATGGCCCAGTGGCATCCTGGGAAACATCAAGGTCTGAAAGAGTTGAGTGATCAAGGGAGTGTCATCAGCAGCTGGAAATCTCTTCTGTTACCCATCGCCTTCATGGAGCAGTGGGCTGTGTGGAATGCCTGCAGTTCTCTTTTCCTTCCCCCATGGACAGTGGACACCTGGTATACAGTGATTATTCCTGCATTGCTTGTTGGCTTTTTTTCATTTTAGGCACTCCTCATGGCTCACACATAAGAGAGTTTTCAAATGCCTTTTGTACAGAGTTTAGTTGTGACTGTTGTGTTTTGGTTTTGGTTTCGTTTTTGTGTGCGTTTGTTTTTTTTTTCTTTAAGTGCAAATAATGGCATATTTCTCATGTTTTGAAAGCTTTTGTATTGCAGTAATTGTGGAAGGACAGATTGCCTACAGTGTCTGTCACTCCCAGCTATTTTTGTACAAAAAGGAGTGTCACAATTCTAAAGTTCTGGAAGTAGCTGAACCTAAAAGAGGCACAGCCTTTGCTGATTCTTTTGTGTCTGCTGAGAATTGGTTTTGCTTTTGGTGGTCAAAGAAGAGACAAGTCAAGAGGACAGTTCTGACAATTCCTTCTGAAAACTCCAGTGGCACCCAGCAAATCCACAACTGTTTTTGTTTTTGCTGGTTTGTGGCTGGTCTGTCTGTGTCATAATGAACAGTAAAAAGAGGAATTGGGAAAGTAAAATTTTTTTTTTTTGACCTTTTTTTCTCTTTGGTAAGTTCTTTAGTAGCTGGTTAATGTTTCATTAACTTTGGATATTCTCCAACATTTCCAACTGTAGAAACTGGTAATTGTTAACCCTTTCTTGTCTTTCTGCAACACCCCTGCATGAAGGGCCCATTGTTGAATAAAAAGCTTTTTGAGCAAACTTTTGAGATAAAGCCACATCCCCAAATAGAGAAAGTTCAGAGAACAATGACAGGGCACCTTCAGCTGTCTCTGTGTTGCAAAAAACCTTCTGCTAAGTTGTGTTTTGTTTGTTTGGTTGTTTGGTTTTGGGGTTTTTGGTTTTTTGCTTGTTTGTTTGTTTTTTAATCTTCTAATGACTTATCTTGTTGCTGAAGGCCCTCTTTGTTATCCTGCTGCTGCACCTGCACCTCTGTGACCTGTGGCTTTGGACAGACTTCAGATCTTACAGCTCTGCAACTGTCAGTGCTTCCTGCAGCTCACCGGTGGCAGGTGTTAGTGCTGGGATTTGTAAGTGTTGAGGCAGCAATTGCTCCAAAGACGTTTTTGCAAAGAAATATCTGTCCTCCAGCCCCATAACTATGCGACTTTCAGTGACTACACTTACAGGTAGAAGCTGCTTGTAGGTGAGCTGGGAGCTCTGCACAGCCAGGTAAAGAGGTGCAGCACCAACCAGGGCCACCCATCTACTGGCCAGAAGCGAAATCTTTGGGTGCTGCCACAGCAGGGTGTTTAATGTCTGCACCAATGTTTCATGGAGTCTGTCTTTTGGTGTGTTTTGGAAGCTGGAGCCGGGTGTGTCGCCAGGTGGCAGCATGGGAGAAGGAAAGGCTTGGTGGTCCTCGTGCTGGAAACCACCGGGATTGTCCTTCTGTTCCCAAAGACGTAATAAAGCTTCTCTGATGCCCAATTGCCCACGAGTCTAAAATGCAGCGGAACGCCTCTGGGTGCAGGATTTCCCGCGAGGCTGAAATGGTTTATGATTGTGGGAAAGAAACGCAGTGGTCAAGAGCAGTTCAGTGCCCTTTCCTGGGCGTTTGGAGCCCGTCTCTTCTGTCCAGTCCTGTGTCACCCAGGGCATCAGCGGCTGCTGGGAGATGGGGCTGCCACTGGAGAGGGGAGTGGGAGTGCAGAGGGGGTACAACGGTGGAGTTGGACTGTGAGGGGAGGCTGGGGCTGTGAGGGGAGGCTGGGGCTGTGAGGAGAGGTTGGAGTTCTGTGCACTTGGCACCGACACAAAGTGACAGCTGGGAAGAGCCTTCTGCAGGGTGGGAGGTGGGATAAACTTCGATGAAAAAACTGAAGAAACTTCCATGTGCTGTGAGGATCAGTTGGAAACCCTCCCAGGCACGTGTGAATTGTCCCTTTACCAGGTGCATGTGCCAGAACCCCACTGGCCCATCTCCAGAGCCGAATGATTTTGCAGTTAGGACATTGGCAGTGTGACCTCCTGCCCCTGAGCCCCCAGGGCTCTGAGCCCCTTCCTGTGCCTGGCACACACACAGTGCTGTCCCTCGCCCCAGTTCCCTCGTGGGGGGCAGTGACCCCCTCCCAGTCTGGGGTCGGGCAGTTTGTCAGTCCCTCTGCTGAGACCTGAGTGAACAAATGCAATTCCCAAGGCCAAAAGTGGTCTTTGAACATGGTGACAAAGCACAGCAGCTTGTACTTTTAAAGGGGGTTTCTGTGCCAATCTGACTTTACAGGATCAAACATCTTGCTAGTGGGGTGCTGAGATCTGGGAAGCAAAGGAATAGTGTGATTTAGCACTTGGTAAGCACTAGAAACATGGAATATCCTGAGCTGGAAGGGACCCACAAGGATCATCATGTCCAACTCATGGCCCTGCACAGAGAATCCCACCATGATTTCACACAAGTAGCTACTGCCTTGCTTTCCAGGGATTTCTGTGCTAGAAAGAAAAGCATTTGCTGAAAGAGTATTTAAAATTCACTGTGAAGTGTTGAAAGTTTAAAATATTCTCATTATGGTAAGATGCTTACCAAGGAAAGCCACCCAATCCTCTCCATAGGGAAATCCTTGCTGAATTGGCCACTGTGATTTTTTTCTTTTAAATTTTATTAAAAATTAATACATGTTACATTTTCAAGTGTAAATACTGAAAAATAGCCTATGGCAAAATGAAAAGGCACAGGATTAAAACCAGCTTAATTGTTTCCATGGATACATGTTTGCTATTTGGCAAAAAGTATTTTTATACACTTTCTACAAGAATAAGCATCATTTTAAATATATCTGTGAAGGGTGGGACCCTGTAATTTAACCATGACGACAGAATTTGTACTCCTAAAATGTGCTAATTCTAGTGATACGTCACTTGAAGGTTGTTCTTTGGAGCAGAGGAACTCAAGTGCAGGAGGAGAGTGCAACAGGCATCTCGACACAGGGCTCACTGCGTGACATGTCACGACACACAGCAATCTCTGACAGCAAAGCAAAGTGCAGGGGTACAGACAGCAGAGTTTACAGCAGCTCTAACCTGATTTGGGGAAGAATGCACCAGAAACTGGATCAGAACACCGGGAACGGATCAGTGAAACATCTCACACAGGTTTGCTGAGCCCCAGACGGTGGAGTTAGAATATTAAAATCATTGTTCCTTTCTGAAAAATAGATTTGTGGCTGTTGATTTTGTTTTCACTTAAGAATCAGTCCTTGTAGCCCTGATGCAGTGGATTGCTAACAGTCGGGATGTCGTTGGAAACAGTCGCTCTGGCCGGGGACACGCCCGGGCTCTGGCACAGCCCCGAATCCCCGCGATCCCGGGGGCTCCCGGTGGCACTGGGACAGCTCAGTGCCGTGGGTCTGTGACTCCCACTCCAGTAGCTGCCCCGTCAGCCCCGGCTGGGACTGAGCAGAACGCCAGGCACGGCCCTGCCACGGGCTGTGTGTGGGGGCACCGGAGCGGGTCACCCTCCCCGCGTCCCTCCGTCACCACACCCGGCATTTCCCTGCAGGGTGCATGGCTGTGCCCTTCTTACACTGGAACACCTCGGAGAAGGCTTCAAAGTTCTGCAAGGATCCCATCACCCTGAACAAAGAGAAGGCACTTGTTAATATGGAGACAGTGCATGGAGATTGCTCCTCTGGCAAACAGAGAGAGTCGTGTCCAGAAAGGGTTTGGAGCCTCAGAACTCGACTGCAGTTTGGAATACAGGATCCTTTCTGCAAGGACATGTAGGTACTGTGACCAGTGAAACACCAGAACAGTGTGGGTGTTCATCAGTCATTCCCTAAGGATTGGCAAATTCCCAGGCCATGTGCTCCCCAGCAGTGTCCTACAAGCCATGGCAGAAATCCTGAAAGTTAAGTTTGGATTTATCTGGTGTGTTATAAAACTCTCCCTCTGGGCTGTCTTGGTGCCAGGGGGTGAATGAAGTGAGCTCCGAGTCAGTAAATCAGTAAAACCCACCTGTATTTCAGAGGGCTGTGCACGTCTGTCTTTATGGACTGGCTGGCATATTCTGGTCTGTAGGAGCCACACCAAACCTGGACAGGGAGCATTAACAATCAGTGGGTCAGGATTAAAGGGACTTCATTTTGGGAATATTCTCACTTGTTTTCAAAGTTTTCCTGAGAGCCATCCCAGTTTGTTATGACATCACTGGAGGATGTTTTATAAAGAGGCAGAATAGATGCAAGTATTTACTAATTAGTTTTTGTTTTACAAAGTCTTGGATCAAGATCTGATGCTTTGGGATCAATCTATCAGCAGGTGATTTCACCAGGTGTTTCCTTCATCACATGAACTGAGGTCTGAGGGCCTGGGGCACAACCCTGACTGTTCTTACCTGGGCAAAATTGAGGAAAAAAAGCTGTTTGTGGGACAGGTTCAGTCCAGGAAGCTTTGGCTCCTTTCCTTCCCGTTCCAGCCACTTCAAATAGGCCTGGAAATGATCATAAATCCAACTCAGAGGAGCAGCAGGAGGGGGATATTGAATGTTTTATTGGGGTGGGAGGCTTTAGCCACAATATGAATGAACCCAACATGTTTCCCTTCTGTACTTCTGTGGGTTTTCTCTCTCTAATACAACAGTACCAAGAATTTTATGACAAAGCTGTCAGCATAAGCTGACTTCACAGACTCTTTCCACAGGAATTTGTATCTGGAAATAAAGTGTTAAGTCTCCTCCACAGCTCTAGAGTGATGATTTTTCTCTCGTCAGGTAACTGCTCATAAAATAGCAGATAACAACCTTGCTCAATGTTAAATCCATTACCTGTTATTGTTACACATTAATTGGCCAATTTGCTTTTTTTAGCTATATTGACATGATGGAGACAAGTTAATGTGTCCTCATGCTGGTTAATTCCCAGTGTTCTGTTTCTGCAGCCTCTCTGTTGCTGAGATAGTCCCAAAGCACATGAAACAAAAGGGAGAGCTGAGGGTAAAAATAGATCCAGCACCACAGAACATCCATGGATTCTGTGAGCAGGCGGTTTGTGTCATCCCACTCTGCTCCTGCACACCTGCAATGGCTTTTGAAACAATTCTAACCAAGTCATTAATTGGAATATTGTCCCTTGGGGTCAGAAATGTCAGTTGAGGTTTCTGAAAATTCAGGACAGGCTATGAACACCTTTAACTGGTGCCATACCCAAAACACTAAGGATAAAAAAATTGTACTGGGACATCTGGAAGGATCATTTGCAGGGGAGAACATTCTCTGTTGACTCCCAGTGTGTTTGAATTACCTTGTAAGCCTGTCGGACTCCTCCGTTATCTGCAATGTTTTCTCCTAACGTGCTGATGCCACTGACCTGTAAAAAACAACCATTTATTTACTCCATAGTCAGTAAAATCAGCAGCTCTAAGAACTACAGGCTGAAGCACAGTCATACAACACAGACAAGCAATGACTTTGTGCTGGGGCAAGTAAGGAGATAATAACAATTTAAAAAAATCACAGGGTAAAAGCTGTAGATTAGAAGAGACGATCTACATGAATGTACCATGAGCAGGAGCTGGGCTGGTGCTGGGCAGAACCTCCCTGCACACACAGCCTGGGCTTTCTGGGCTGCTGCTGTGCCTTATTCCCAGAGGAGCTGGCTGCAGTTTCTGGGGTGTGTGCTCTGTAGGGGTTCCCTGTTTCCAGCAGTGTGCAGAGCTGTGGTTGTTACTCACGTTCTGCCCCCCTGCCAGCTCCCAGGTGTAGTTCCCGTACTGGTGCACCATGCACCGGGACTGCTCCTTGAAATGCAGCGCTGAGAAGTTGCTCCACCAGTCCAGCATGTTCCCATCTTTATCAAAATTCCTTCCTGAAGGGAAATCCAAGGAAAAAAGCGAAGTTTTCAGTGAGAGAAAGGAGCCGCTGTTCTTCCAGGGTAGCACCTGGGACGTCAGAGCTGCCCCTTCCCTCTTTCCCCCTTTGGTCTGGATGCTCAGGAATGTTTATGGCACAGCTGATCCTCCTTGTCATGAGAGGATGGACAAGATCAGCTATGGTCTCTGTTATTCCATGATTTCCTGTTCAGTCAGCAGCCCTGACTTCAGCTATGGCACTAAGGCCTGGTTTTATTCCCAGCTGGATTATCCATCACAGAAAAAACCTTCCCCCACGCTCCCTGGGGTTGTTCCCCGCGTGCCTGAGCTGCTCCCAGGCAGGGATGTGACTGTGTGTGCAGGGCTCTGCAGTCCCAGCAGTCTGGCACGGTAATTCCTGGCACTGGAAGGAGTTTTAGCTGAAATAATCCCATTTCCCAGCTCTCTCCTCACCGTTGTCATCGAAGCCGTGCGTGATCTCGTGCCCAATGACCATCCCGATGCCCCCGAAATTCAGGGCCTGGGGCTGGTGCTTGCTGAAGAAAGGGGGCTGGAGGATCCCAGCAGGAAAAACTGCAGAGAGGGACAGAGAGAAGGGGAGATACTGTAGGGTGGCTTTACTTTTGCATCCTTGGCAGACAGCTTGTTTGCCTGGTGGAAGGGTCAGGAAGGAACACAAAATATAAAATGATTAGAAACAAGCTCATGCCTCCTGTGAAATTGTTCCTCTCTTGATAAATGGAAAATGACAAGTTAATAAAGGTTTAATTTGGCACATCTGCAGCTACAGTGTCTCCCTGTTTGAGGCCCGAGCATCATTTACATTAAGTTTAGCCTAATTTGGTGCATAATGTTTGCTGCAGTGAGTCAAGAACAGAATGTTTAGGAGCTGTCTTTTGGAGACAGGCACAGTTTGTGTGTGAGAGCCATTTTATAGGGGAACTAACGGATGTGTTGTTGCTTTATTTGGGTTAAGGAAACGTTAGAAATCATCTGCTGATACCAACAACATTTGGGGTGTAAAACATGCACAGGAGGGATTCCTGCAGGCACCAAGGGCACTCGATGTCAGTCGAGCAGCTCTGCAGAAAACCACCCAGCTGATGTGTCAGTGGAGGGCTTTGCACTGCTGTGGGGCTGAAGATGGTGAATCAGTTCCATGCAGCTGTTCAAAGCTGTTTAAACCTACCTATCTGGTTCCTGTTGGGGGAATAGAATGCATTGACCACTGCAGCTCCAATTATCCATCTAAAAATAAATGTTGCACACAGTTAGTAGTGATTTTTTTTTTTTTTAAAGTCATTCTTTTAATTTAATTATTGTTAAAAAAATGCAAGGTGTATAGGAAAGGATTGTAAGGAAATAATCCTTATAAGGATTATATATAAGGATATATAAAGAAATATAATTTGATGACAAGGAAAATCCCTCAAAGGAAATTGTACAAGGAAAGGATTAATGTAGGGAAGAAGGGTGCATTGAGTACAGCTGTGAGGAAATCCTGACACCAGGAAATACCTGTTTGTGGGCACCTCTCATCCAAAATAATTCCTTGGCTATCTCAGCCCCCAGCACTCTCAGCTGCCCACAGCCTGACTTACACACCCTCACCCTCAGTCCAGAACTGGGGCTGGAAAGTGCTGCCTGGGAACTCACATGTCTTGGTCGACTCTCTCTCGAAGTTTTTTCAGGCTCTTTTGGGCTCCAGCTCGCAGGTTTTCCAGGATGTTTTCAAAGTAATTGTGTTCACTGAAGTTTAACTAAAGAAACAGAGCTCCAAGTGTATTAGTCAGCTGTGCAGACAGAGGGACTCCTCACACCACCAAATGTGTCCTCTAAATGATGTTTTCTGGTTGCATGGTATCCACCAAAAGTTGGCCCTCTGCATGCATTTATTTACCAATATGTTCTTTTTAATGTCCTTGGAAAGGACACTTGTACAGGTATAAGAATTCCAAGTGGCAAGAAAATAAGAGCAGGCTTTTATCTTGAGGTACTTGGTGAGGTGTGCACAGAATACTTACATTGGCATATTCCTGATCCAGTTTTTCATTCTGATCTTCCAAAATGTAATCTGGATAGCCAATTTGTTCTTTGATTGCCATTGCCTAGAAGAAAAGAATTTAATGTTTCCTCTTAAGTGTGGTTTTTGTTGGTGTGTGGTGGGTTTTCTGTGAAGTGTCAGTACTTTATTGAATAGAATAGTTTAGCTGGGTTTTTTTCCCCTTGCTATTGGAATGGTGCTGATGGTCACTGAAATGTTTTCCCTGGGGGATTGCATTGTCTCCAATCGCCATTCTAGCTGATTTGGGCTAGCAGAGGATTAAAAGGAAAGGACAATGTGATAAGATAATGGAATAATGAATATTGAAGTATTTTCCTCCATTTTGTAGAGGAACTGGAAACAGAGGTACTACAAAATTCCAAGTATTTCCCATTCATAAGGGAATACTGAAGTTCCCTATGATCTCTGACCTTCTCCCTGGCTTTCTCCTTGGACGCCTCATCCATCCACTGCAACTCATCCAACGTCTCCACGAACACTTCGCGGATCTTCTCTATTAAATCTCGCACCTAAAAGAGAACCAGTAAGATACGAATCACTTCCAGGATTTACATTTCCCCAGGCAGAGCTAAGGAGGGGTGAAAAGCTTCCTGCTGAAGCCTGATGTCCCCAGATTCTCTGCTTTAAACCGCAGTGCCCAGCATTCAAAGAGCATCATAACCGAGTTCTGACTCTTGCCCTGGGGGGGAATCTTTCACAGACAAAATATTCTGGGGGCTCAGGCAGAAGGGAAGGGGCTCTGTGGGCACAGTGGAGGTACAGGAGTACGAAGGGTGAACTACATACCATCCTCTTGCTCTCACCAGCAAATGTCTCCCGGACATACATGGCTCCCACCGCGTTCTCCATGTTGTTGTTGACGTAGCTCACGCACTCCCTCCACCGCGCCTCCTCCAGCGTCGTCCCGTACAGAGCCTGCAGCACCAAGCACAGCTTTGGCCCTGCCTGTGCCTCTCCAAGTCCTTGCCTGACCAGCAGGTCAGCCTGACACAAAGGTTCCCATCGCTGCCCTGGGGTGTGTTTGGGGATTACGCGACCTAATCACGGCATGGCGGGATGGTTTGGGTTGGAAGGGACCTCAAAGCTCATCTCAAAGTTCCACCCCCCTGCCATGGTTATGTTGACAAGGGCTCGTTCTGGAGCTGTTGGGCTCTCCTGCAGCACTGAGCTCTCCAGGAAGAGGGGAAATACCTTCCTGTAGCTGGCCCGGGCGTCCTTGAAGCGCCGGCTCAAGCTGCTGACGCGGTCGATCACCAGCCGCCAGATGAGGTAGTTCTGGATGGTGCTGTGTAGGAAAGCAGAGCTGAACTTAATCCCCTGCAAAAGCCAACTCTAGTGCAGCCAGCCAGGCATTTGGGTTGGAGATAAGGAAGCAAATGATTGCTGGCAGTCATTTGGGTTTCACAGCATCTGCAGGTGACTGTTCTCATTTCACTGGAGTTGTCCAGCCTGAGGCCTGGACTGTCATGTGTGTTCAGGGATTCATTTCTTATTGGTTTTCCTTCTAGGATGTAACAAGACCTAAGCCTGTGATGTATTTTTTGCTTCCCATTTAACCTTCTCTAAGCAAGCAGCAGGTGAGACACTTGGTGCTGAAGTGCTTTGAGACCTTCAAAGACATTTCCCATATTTTACAGGGGTCTCATTTTCCTTGGAGAAGCCCTGGCAGAACTAAAAAGAGGCTCCAGTGATTGACTTCTGGTGGCATATTCTCCAGTTTTTTACCTTGCTGAGTACTTGGAGATGATTGCTTTCAGCTCTTGCAGGTAGGGCATGCCATAGACAACCACCTCCTCTTCTGGGTCAACCTGGACACTTACTGAAGACATGACACCTTGGATGAAGAAGGTCCAGTTAAATTCCTAGGCAGACAGAGAGATGCCAACGGTGGGTGTTTAAGTGCCTTAGTAACTGGACTTTCTGCAGTTTTATGGCCTTGAATGTAGCCGTAGTGCTGTTCAGTAGAAAAAAGCTTTTTAAGAGGCTCTGAAGACAAGATTAAGAATGGGATTGATTTTATACCTCTTTGTTGAGTCACTGACAAATTCACAAAGCCATTTCCATTGGAATTAAGAGACTGAAAGTATGAAACTGCTCATTAAGCACTTACATTCAATGCAAACTTCTCCTGTAGCTCTGTTAAGGTCATTTTGTTGTACAACAAGGTCACATCGTGCCTTTCCTCTGCTGGGGTTGTTGCCTGAAGACATTCACAAGGTTATTACTGGAATCAACTGACAGAAATATCAATGGCTGAAATCACATACATATGCACAAACGAACACTCAAATAACATGCAAATAAACCATTTCTCTGGGGAGAGAGGAAGCTCATTTGATGGTGCCCAGTGCTGCTTTCTAAATTTCAGTGCAGGAACTCTGGTCCCTGCTATTCAATAACATTTCAGTGATATGCTGAGCCAAGTGGTTGCCTCTGTCCTCTAGAATGGCAGAACAAGCTCTGGGAGATTTTTAGGGGGCTGAGATTTCTAAGGATGCAAAGGGAGGGAGCCCTAGTGTTATCACAGCCTATGTTTAGCAGAAGAATTCCAAACATAAATACAGCCAGGACTGGAGCAGCACAGCAGTGTGCTCAGCAGACAGTTTAGACACAGCAGACACTGATTTCTGGGCTGTTCATGGCACAAAAAGTCTTCTTCCCCCTGTCTTTCAGGCCGTGGGCTTTGTGCTGTGTCGAAAACTGTTGCCCAAACAGCGAGACCCGTCCCCCTCCTCCCTCACCCCCCTGGCACCCCGAGGCCTCAGTCTCTGGACTCACATTTGCAATCTCTGTTTCCAGCTCCATCACCTTTGCCATTTCCTCCTGGACAAAGGAATCATCTCTGGACACGTTCTTGTCCTCCCGGATCATTTTGGCGATGGTGATCATGAACTGCAGATAAGCCTCTCTCACCTGCACGTGGCAAACAGGGGGTGTGGACAGCACTGAGTGCCTTTTTCCCTATGGCAGATACTGCTGCTGCAGCTTGGAGCTCAGTTCATCCTGGAATGCCCTACAGGGCAGTCACCAGCCTCAAAACACACTTTGTGCTCCCCTGTGCAATCCATCTGGGGCATTCTGAGTTAGAATTGCTGCTCCAGCAAAGAGAAGGCTCCATGACTCAAGTTACTCTGTGGGAACAGTGATCCCCACCAGCCAAAATCCCAGAGTAAGTGTGGAAGGTTTGAATTCTCTGAAAGTAATACCATAAATCTCCTGAACTCTGCTTTTGCTGACTGAGACAAAGGCTCTGTCTCAGACGGTTCCAGTGACACCTTTGCTTTATTTCTGGTGGGAGGTTCTGGCTGATTTATGCCCCAGAAAGGGCTTTGAAAAGAGATTTGGCTGCTGAGGGAGTGCTGATCCCTGATACAGGAAAACCTAATGTTACCTGTTCTTCTTGCACACTTTTCTTCCTCCACAGACCTTGGAATCCAGATGAACACAGCAACTGTTGTGAAATTGTGTCTGGGCACTTACAGGACGATGATTTGTGGTTTTAGGCTGAGCCCTTAATCAGGCCAGACTCCCCCAGGCCTCAGGAGGAGCTTTGCCAAAGGATGCTGGACTAAGCACAGGGGGAGTTTGGGTCATCAGAGTTGGGTCATTGTCTGGGGGCAGCCAGCTGGTAAATAGCAAATAAAAAGGGGTTGTGTCTCCTCCTTAGTCATTAGGATTAAAGACACAGCCTGGCCCCTGGTTTATGGCTTCAAATTAAAGCTGTATCGAGCACAGATGGTTTTCTTTTGCTAATTTGGGGTTGTCTCTGCACTGTACCTGATTTTCTATCTCCCACAAGTCGATCTATGTCTGACCTCCATGAGCCAGTGCGTGAATATCCCTCTTTTGTGCTGTAACTGCTCTGTGCAGGTGACACTTGCAGGACAGACTCCTGGTTCAGCAGCTCCCTGCAGTGCCCAACACGGCTACGAGGAGGTTGTTCTGGATCAGGAGCTGGCATCTTGTAAAGGTGCCCAGAAGGTGTGGAAACAATGCTGTATAAACCTCCCAGGGCTGTGTCCAAGCTCTATTCTGCATGAGAATATGGTCAAACACACTGAAGGAAGAAGCAATCTCTTCCCACTGATGTTTTCATCTGCCTTTACAACCACGAGACAAAAGAGTCTCAAATGCTGATTGTTGTCCCTCTGTTTTCCCTTCCATTCTTGTTAGGAAAATTGGTTTGATGTTGGGCTGCAAATACTCTTTGTTAGCATGACATAATTGAGGGAAATGCAATGTACTAAAGCAGTATTTTCATCTTGGAAACAGATAAATTATCTGGCTCTGTTTGCAACAGCTTTCTGTGTATTTACAGAAACAGTGTTTTTGCACAATCAGTGCTTTTGCCCCGAGCACTGGCAGAGAAAAACAGCCAGGAAATCATCTCTCACAATTTTCCTGTAATTCTGGGGAAAGGGGAGAGTAGGTGGCAGCAGATTCTTACTAGCTGAGAATCAGTGGATTTAGAGGAAGATAGAAGGGAATCCAAGACAACCTGCACTGAAAATGTGAATCTGCCCTTCAGAATTTGAGGCTGTTCAGTGATTTTATTTCCCCATAATATTCTTCATGGTTGGCTGGTTCTGGGGAGGCTTGATATTTGTACAGTCTTTTTGTAAATGTTACAAAATTTTGGCATAATTAGGAAAAAATGTAGCAATGAATGTCACAATCTAACTCTGATTGTTACATGCCCTGAAGATTCACATATTTGAGTTTTCCAAAGCACAGTGAAGTTGTTTTAGTGGCACATAGTAAATAAATTACAAGGAACACTCACCCTTTGATAGTTGCCCCCATTAAAGTAGTAATCCCTGGATGGCATTCCCAAGCTTGGCTGGTCAATCTGAAGGAAAACACATTTCTCTGGTTAGGGATGAACAGGGGCTGTCCAAAGGAATCCTCGAGAGGCAACCTGAAATGCTGTTCCATCCTTGCAGTGCTGGAACAGCACAGCAGCCAGGCAGGCAGAGAACTTCAGCTCTCTAAGGACTGGGGGCAGATGGAAGGAACAACTTTGGTCTCTGGGTTTTTAGGTAAGGACAGGATGGATCTTGGTGTGAGTTATTGAGCAAAATCTTTCAGTCCCCATTGAGATCCAAGAATAAATTTAAGCAACTTTTCTAAGTTGCTTGACTTGAGGGCTGGACTTCCTGCAGAACCATTCATGAACAAACTCTGAAATATTATTTACATTTTTAGACCCAGGGTTTCCTGCTGTATATTAAACCTCACCATCATTTTGTGAGTCACAAGAATTTACAGCCCTTAAATGCTGTAAATCAGCAAAGTTCCATTGATTTTTATTCATTTTACTGAAAAAAAAATAATTATGCTGCCATGAAACGTTTCCTGACATGTCTTTGGGACAGATCTGTCACTTGGGGTACAGAGCTGGTTGTTCCCTGCATTTGGCCAGTGCTGTGCTATGGAAAGCTCATCTGCCTGCAGTGTAAATAACTGTCCACTGTGATTCTGGGATATAAATAATGCCCTGTGATTTCTGGCTTACATAAATGATGTGTCTGCTGGAGTCCCTGTCGTCGTTCCACACGAACATGTCGATGAGGACACGTTTGTTGAACCTGGAGTTCATTATGGACAGCTTTTCTTCCATGCTCCAGCTTGGCTCTGGGAGACGAAAGGGAGAACAAACACCATTTGTCCATCTGTGTCAGGACTGATTGAAGCTGTGCAGTTTGCTGTGCTAAAATTGTTTAGCTCTAATTCTCTCTCTATACATATCTATGTTAAATATGGGTGACCCCCTGACTCTTGTTCATGAAGAAAAGCTGGAAATGGGGGTTTAATTCATTGACAGTGGCCCCCCTAGTGCAGGAAATGACTCTGACTGCACATTATTGAACCCTTTCAGGCCCAGCATTACCTTTGGTCTTATTCCAGTCTGCAGAAGCCACTGGCCAGTCTCCAACCATCCTTAAGGCCTCCAGCAGAGGCAAAGAATCTCGCTGCTCTATAAGGCCTGAGAGAGGAAAGACAAATGTTGCATTGTTTTCACAGAAAAACAGGTAATGGGCCTAACAGTTCAAATCTGAAGCTGAATTTATCATGGTCCAAAATAAGAGACACCATGAAACCATCTGTCCCCTGCATCAGTCTTCAGAAAAGCAATGACAGCACTTCTGAGACTCCAGTGCTGACCTTTACTGCATTGGTTTGGAAAGGATGAAGTGGGACAGGTTTGTGCCTTCTGAAGGGAAGGTTTTGCCCCAGCCCAGGGGTGGGTACCCAACCTCCATCCTTTCCACATCCCAAACGTGCACTTCAGGCCCTAATGATGTGGCCAGGCATGTTCATCCATCTGAGGATGAGTTTCCAGGCGGGTCCACATGGATTAAACAGATATTGAGTGGACTGAGCAGAACACTGGCACTTCTGTACATTCAGTATTGACCACGGGGATCAATGGAACAAGAAGGGACTCACTCTCGTTCATGCAGGACTTGTAAAGGATTTTAGCTTTCTGAAATGCCTCTCTGTCCCCTTGATCTGAAGTCTCCAGCACACCTGGGGAAGGAACCATTGCCATGAGATTTGTGCCCTGGAGAGCTTTGATCATTTCACAGTAACCCCTGAGAATTCAGGGCTATGATAAACACTTGTTTCTGTAGCCTGCAATTACTGTGAGCCTGGAGAGCTCTTCAGAGGAGCTATTAATGGCAAAAGTGTCAGGAGGAAGGATGTGCAGGCTTGTCCTGCTCCTTTTGAAGTTAGTACCAGATCACCTATGGCTAATTTTTAGTGGGAACAGGATGTTCCTGCAAAATGGGGGTAGTAAGAGGTGTAGAGATTAAAGGACCAGAGAGAAAAAAAAAAAAAATCATAATCCACACTTCTCTCTGCAGGTTCATTTCTCTGTGCAGTGTGTAGCCAATAACCCCTGAAACCAAACACAAGTGTGTAAGGATGGAGTTCCTACCTTTCAGGATGATCTCCAGCTCGTCCCTCAGGGTGTCGAAGATGCTGTACCTGGAGCTGGTCTCTGGGATGATGTGCCTGCTCAGCCAGCCCCCACAGGCGTACTGGTAGAAATCCTGGCACGGGTCAGCTGTGGGGTCCATGTTCTGGATTATTCTGGCAGCTGGGTACCAAAATTGGAGAGCTGAATCCCACAGGCTGCCCGGTGGTCTCTGGCACTACCAAAGACTGTCAAGGAGCTGCTTGGCAAGAGTCATTCCCATGTGTTAGGGCTTGAAGGATCCCATTTTCTGCTTGAAAATGCCTCTGAGTGGCAGAACAGCTCTCCCACAGCACAGTGCCCTCCAGGCACGGGGGTGCTGCCCAGGGCTCCCCTGTGCTCCAGCTCAGGTACCTGCCTGAGAAGCCAGTGTTCCAGGGGGAAACTGGGAACATCCCTGCTGGGGTCCCACCTCTCCTGAGGTGTGGATGCCAAAAAGAAGAAGGTGAATGCCCCATGTATAGGATGCACTCACAGACAGAATTCATTCTAAAGGGATTCTTACCACACTAAGGGACAGACTGTTGGCCAGCCCATGTCCCTGTGGCTCAGGCCAGAGGGCTGTTGGCCACACTGGCAATTTTCCTGTACTACTTCCTTACGGATGATACCCCCTGGCCAAGGGGAAATCTCGTTCCTTTTCATCTCCTTCAGCCTTAAAGCCTGAATTACCTTTTACTCAGGTCCAGCACCAACCCATAAAACACCCCCTGTGCAATAACCCCTCAGAGCGACCCCGTTACCTGCCGTGACACAGCCAGGGGTGGTGCAGACGTTGCCTGAGTTGGTGCCATAGTGAGTTCCTGCAGGGAGAAAGCAGATGGAATTAGCTGTTTCAGAAGGGAACTGGCCACCAGAGCCCAGACTGTGACAGCTCTGCTTGGTCTGAGAGAAGTGAGCGAATATCAGAGCCAGAGACATCGGCTGACAACTGCGGGGAAATCTTTCATCTGGAGATTTATGAGGAAAATTTGTTGGCAGCAGCATTACAACAGCACTGGCAGTGAGTTTTAACTCCCTTGGAAAAAGGATTAGACCATCTTTTTCTACCTGCTGCCTCCACAGACTTTCTGGTGCAAACTCAAACTCTGAGGTCCCTTTCCAGACAATCTATTAAGATGCTTTGAGCATCTCAGCTCTCTCTTGATCTCCAAAGTCATCGTGACCAAGAGATGTAAACAGGGGGTGAAAAGCTGCATTGCTGCTTTCCCACTGCTCTAAGTCATCAAGATCAGATCAGGAAAAAGAAATGATCTTTATTTCTGGAAGTATGTGTGTGCTGGGGATGGCCTTGGCCCTTGGAGAAGGAGATTAATTCTAATGGCTTAATTTACCATTTGTGAAAACTGGGCTAGCTTCATATCCACCTCTGTTAAATAGACAACTACTTGGTTCCACACTGGAAAACAAAAGTTGATACTTCCCAACAGGATTAGCCATTTTTTGGACTTCTTTTTGATCCTTACACTGGGATGTTTGCAGTAAAGAGTTACTAGGAAATTCCTTTCAATGAAAGTAAGTGCTTTACACGAGAGCAAACAAGATTACAGTAATTCAGAGAGAAATGAAACAGTGGGGAAGAAAAGAGGGCTTTGAAGTTCATCAGTGGAAGCGACATAAAAAGCCCCCACTGCGATGGGGGCCCAGCTGAGCACATCTGCATGAGAATAACTGTGTGTCTTGTGGGTCTGGCAACCTCCACATGGGATGAGCAAAATATGGCTAAAAATGTGAAGCTTCACATTAGATGGTTCAGCTTTTTCTCTTTGGTGTTTCTGTCAGGGCTTTGGGGTGGTTTTTTTTTTGTACTGGATGAAGCAAAGTGCAGTTTTTGGAATTTCCTAAACTCTCTGTTAATTAAACAATTAGCAAAATCAAACCTAAAAGCCCAGGGTATTTTCAAGAAAAAAAAAAAAGAGTTTTGAGAAAAGAAAGGAGTAGTTCAAAGGCAGATGGAAATTCTCTGTAAAGGAGCAATAGCAAAGGTGAGACAGAAATACCTGTTCTACAAGAATGCTGTGCTTCTCATTGTTTCTCAGGGACCAGGCAGGACTCAAGTGAAGCCTTTTTTCTTTTATATTCACTTTTTTTTAGTCAAAGCTCCTCTCTTTAATATGACCTGACAATGTCTAACTCCAGTTTCTGGAACCCAACTGCTTTCAGCAAGGCTCAGAATCCCTCCCTTCCCAAAGCCCTGGGGATTGGGAAGCTGTAACTGAGCTGGATAACCATCCCTTTCAGTCTGATACAGCACCATCAGAGAATTGATCAGGGAAGATAAGCTTTAATGGAGCTAAATAAAATGACCTTGGCTGTGGGACTACTGCAAATGGAAGAAAATGAGGGAAATTAAGAACTCCAGATGCTACTTGGAAGGTGAACTGCTCACCTGAGAGATGGCAGAGCTGGGACGTGCTTCAGACCTCTCTGGGCTCCCTGGGGAGAATTTTTCTTGTCTCAATTTGCCTTTAGAAGAAGCCACAGGACACTGTCACATTCCCTGGCCAGCAGCAGGAGGTGAGAATGACTCCTGGGAGTGTGGAGCCCTGCAGGCCCCTGCAGCAGCTCAGCTTTTGAATGGCAATTATTTTTATTTGGTTCTTTTTTTTTGAAATACAGGTTGCTTTTCACAGCCTGACTGAGGCTCCTTCTCAGACAACGAGAGCAAAGCAAATCTCTGCGTGGGGCTCTGGAGCTCACAGCTTGTGTTTGGCGTTCGGAGGAGCACAGATGGCTGGGGATGGCACACACGGCGACAATTAGAGCCACAGTTGTCACTACGTGGGAGCTTTACCTCCCAGCACCTTCCCTGTTCCTCAGAACTCCTCTGCAGAAGCGCTCCTGGCGCTGCAACCTGCTCTTTTGGCTGCTCAAGCGGCCAATTGTCTGCCACAAACAGCACTGCTGCCAAATCCAGGTTTTCTTTGCCGGAGAGGGTGGGCTGTGCCGGGTGTCAGGGTCTTCAAATGGAGCCCAGAACACCAGTGTTTGCTTTGGTTCCACCTGCCTCAGGATTTCAGGCACGGCTGAGCCAGGATTCCATGTGGGAATCAGTGAGGACTGTTTGCCTTGCATGGGCTGTCACTGCCCAGCAACAAACCCAGGGAGCTCCATCTGACTTGGACTGCGGAGGGTCTTGCCACCCAAATATCACAGTGCCACTGCCCAGTTCAGAGGTTGCTCCTGGTCAGCAGATTTGTGCAAATCTGTTATTCAAGTGCACAAAACCCACACTGACAGCAGAGGATGTGTAGGAGAAAAATGTGGTTTTTTGGTAAACCCCCAGGGCGAGGTGTTGCTTAGACCAAGAATTGGATTCTTCTCTGTTTATGGCCTAAGAGGGCAGAGCAGAGCATGACCCTGAGCTTCCCAACTGCCAGTAGGGACAACCTGAGGGGATGCAGACACACAGAAATGAATGTCTGTGAGTCTGACTTCTGAGAGGGGAACTTGGAAGCCCAAAAGTGAATAAAATGTCAGTGAAACAAGATATTACGGGACCAGCAATCAGGTGAGGATGGAAGTGGTTGGTAACTAAGTTGCCTGAAGAAGTTGCTGACTGATTTGACGTGTCAGCTATAATAAGTGTTGAAATGTTCTTCAGACCTTTCCAACAAGTGCTGAGATTTGGAGTTTGGTAAATATTTGTGGAAGGGAGCTGTGGAAAGGCTCAGAGCTGAACGTGTGGGTGTGATGGAAAGACTGACAGTGTGGTGTGTTCAGGTCCAAACCCAGTGACTTCAGTCCTGTCTGCTTCCCTTGCTGTGATCACCCAAATATTACTCTCTTCTTCCTACATTTTCTTTTAGCTTGTTTAGATGAGTCTTTTTGGGCATGAAAACTTCCTTGGATGTCAAGCACCCCCAGGCTGCTTGTAGGACTGTATAACTGCACTGCTGTGAGAGCTTCAGTGTTTTTGTTGGCTGGGAATAGAGATAAAAATCCCAGTCAGCTTTAACAGCACTACAGGAATTACTGCTGCACCCAGGGGGCTGTTTCATGCACCACAATGCTCCTCTGTGAGCTATGTACAGGCAGAACAGAAATAGTCTTCCTGAACCACAAGGCCTATATGTGCCTTTCTATATATAAAAAAGAGATAATGTAAGGCAGGACAGGTAATCCTTCTATTTTTCTGATCTAATTTGCTAATTTAATTTCTAATTACTAGCTAAACAGAATTATTTGTTAGAAGCTGGGTAGTGTCAGCGTGATTAAGGATGTACAAGAGATGAAGTGGCAGATCTGAATCTGCTCTTAGTGAACAATCCAGTGCCCCATTCTCCTTTCAAAATTAACATTTGAGTGAAATTAGAAATGGAACAACCCCAGGATAACACTCTGGGTTCTATCACATGAATGCTGCTCAGCCACACTGTTTTTTCCTGTTGCTGTGTGGGATTTGTTGCACAGCTTTGAGCCATAAGTGCTTTTCCCTGGGCGAGTCTGAGACTTCAGGCTCTTGGCTGAGCTTCGGGAGAGGGCCCAGGGGTGACAGCGAAACAGGACCAAGGGGAGCACTGGGACAAAACTTCTGGAGACAAAAAGAAACATTTTTGTCCTGCAGGAACTGTCTGAGGAGCAATTCCTGCCCCAGCTTTAGACCCAACCAGGGCATGCACACACCCGCTGAAAAGGTGAAGATTCTCCTGCTCAGTCCCTACCTGGAACTTCCTAAAGCCCGTGGCTGCTCCAGGGTGTGCCCACAGCTGGCTGTGCCCACAGCTGGCTGTGCCCTGGGTGAGCTGGCTGTGCCCTGAGGCAGCAGAGGCACAAAGGGGCTCTGGGTCAGAGCTGAACCCCCTCTGCTCAGCTGGGGGGAACCAGCCCAGGACAAGCAGCACATCAGCCCTGCAGTGCCTGGCACTGCTGCTGCCCAGGAATGTCTGAACCTGGGAAACACCTCCAGGGAGAGTTTAACTGGCCAGACAAGCATGCAAAATATTTAGATTTTAGGCTTGTTCTCTCGAAGAGAAACTTTCCAGTAAACAAATGTGGTTAGCACTAGCTCTTCCCCTGGGTTTGGATGAGACCAATATGTGGCTAAATATTAACACCTGGATTATCCAGGCAGTGAAACCCTGCATAGCTCAGTATTTGATACAGAAACTCCTCCTCTCTCCCCCCACCTCCTGAGCTGAGAGAATAAACTTCTCTGATGAACTTCATGAATACCAAACGCTCAGATTTCACCTGACATTCCACTGCTGGGAGCAAAAGGAGTGAACAATCAAAAGGCTTTTCCCATGAGTTATTGCCCAGAATCGTGCAGCGTTTCCCTTCCAAGAGCTGAAAATGCAGTTCCCTGCAGCAGGGGATGCAGAGACAGGGGAAGGACACAGCAGTGCCTTGCTCTAGGTTTGCTGTTTCTCCTTTAGTTCTGTGCTCTGGTGTTTTAGCAAAGATGTGAGTCCAAGAGGCTTTAATGGAGATGACAAACACAAGGCAGTGCTGCTCCCAGTCATTTGGTGCCTCACAGGATTTTAAAGTAGGTGTTCTGGTGGGAAAACTTCAGCTTTAGTTAGTGTGCTCTGCAGCTGAAATATTTAGGCAGAACACCTCAAAATAAGGTGCCTCCATGTCAGCAAGACATTTGCACTGAAGTCACTGAACCAAATCCCACTCAGAGATCCAACTGCCTGGTGGAATATTTAAAAAGTCTCTCCTTTCCTCAGCAGCAAGTGGCATTGATTTTAAAGCTTTCAGATTGTAAGAAGCGATTTCCCCTTTGGAGAGACTGTTATAAAAAGTGTTTTAAAGCAGCTGCTCCTTTTAAAAAATCCTGACAATGATGAATCTTGGCTTGTGCTTCTATAAAATCAGTAACTATCAATCCTTACACACAGACACACACCCTCCCCCTGAAACAGCACAGCATCTTTCTCAAAACAATGCTGAATTCAACAAAACCCATAGAATTCACTGAAAACACAGAATCTCACATCACACCATTTAAAAATGAATTAAAATCCAACATAATCCCTGTGCACGGGCTGGGAACAAGGCAGAGACAGCCACAGCCCTCACAGAGGTGACTTCACTGTCCCCCCTGGAATTTTATTTTCATTTCTCTCTGGGAAGAAAAAAAAATAGACTTGAATGCTGTTTGCAGAGGGAAGAGGAGAATCATTCCCAGGTTCTTACCTCTGCTGCTGGCATAGAGGATCACCAGGGCGACGGCGGCACAAGTCATGAGGAGCAGCAGGACAGCCAGACCCAGTGCCACAAAGCTCCAGGGCTTCTTCCCAGACTTCGTTGATTTTTCCACAATATCCATTTGGCTTTCTGATTTCCCCATTATTGTAACTCTAAATTGGGGAGGGGAGGGTAAGAAAGAATTAACAGCACGGCTAAATCAGCGTGAGGGTAAAAGCAGGAGAAAGCAGGGAGGAAAAGGAAGCAGAAAAAAAGCAAAGGGAGAGAGGAAAGTTCCAAATTATTACATGTATTTGTCCATTTGATTGTCCACAGATTTGCCAACCTCATTCTCCATCTCCTGAGCTGTGTGTGCCCTCGGGGGGGCTGTGCTGGACTGGCTGCCCGGGGCTCTCAGTGCTGCAGCGCCAGAACTTCAGGAGCCTCTTTGGGAAGTGTGGAAAAGTCTCATGACCAGGTTGGGCAGCTCCTTTCTCCCGAACAGAGAAGGAGGGGGAAAGCTGCCGCCTTCCACTCCCCACTTTTGAAAGTCTCTTGCTGCTGGGAGGAATTCCTCCCGTGGCTCCGGGTAGGTCCGAGGAGCTCCGTTACCAGCCGGGGAATCCACGCCGGGATCCTTCCCGGTGCCTCCGAGCGGGGTCTCCAGCACGGGCGGAGGGTCTGGAGGGTGGGAAGCTCCCGGGACACGCGTGGGCTCTCCGGTGCGCAGGAGGCCGTGCCCCGCAGCCCCTCGGAGCCCCCCGAGCCATGCTCGGAGCTGCAGCTCAGCCGTGCGCCCTTCCCGGCTCCGGGAGATGGGAACGATCCCAAACCCGGGCAGCGGCGGGAGGAGGGGTCGGAGCTGCTGCGGCTTCTCCCGAGAGTCCCCCCGGCTTCCCGCAAATCCCTGCTGTGCCTGAAATGCCACAGGGGAGGTGGCAAACCCACCGACACCCTCCTGCCCCGAGAGCGCCGCGGCTCTGCGTGGGAACGCTCGTGTTGGGAACGGGAGGATTTATAGGGGTTGTAGGCAGTGCACCCAGCTCCTTGGTGCCGCTGCTTGGGAATCCGTCTGGTTACAACCGGGAAAGAGAAAAAAGGGCAGGGAAGGCATGTGATTCCCCTTGGGGTTGGCTTTATTCCTCCCCAGAACTGGCTCTGGAGCGAGGCAGAAGCAGGTGGGTGTTTGGGGGGGTTTGTCACTGAGTGCCGAAGTTCGCTCTGGATAAGTGGTCAGGTTGTGCCTCTCCCGACCTGCGCTCCCAGTCCCGTGTGGGTCCGGGAGGAGGTGCTGAGGGCAGATTCCTTTGTGGCAGCCCTGATTTGGGAATGTACACACAGTGTTCCAAGGGTAGGAAACAATGAACACCAGTTTTTTCTGCCAGGAGTCCAAGTGTCCTCTCCCAGTCAGGATTCTGCCTCAAAATCCCTATGAGAATTTGCTTTTTTTTTTTTTTTTTCAGGAGTCATGTTATCTCAGGCTTCTGTCGAGTGTGAAGGCAGCTATTCTCATCCCACCAGCTGAGGAGGAGGATGAGAACACAGGGATCTGAGAGGCACGTGCAGATCCTGGCTGTCCATATGGGAGAAAGAGCTGCAGAAGGCAAGGTCGCTCTTAGGGACAAAACTATACATTTAGTGAAGATGTAAATGACGTCTCATTTCTGCTTGCAGAAAGTTCCACAGCTAAAAAAGGCTTGTTTCCTGTGTGTGTGAGTCTTCCTTACTGCTGAGCAGTTTTACTGGTGCCTTGCAATGAGGGTGGCTCTGAGGAGGGTCCACCTGGTTGAGGTCCCCAGCACTGCAATAGGCAGGTGTTTCAGGGTTTAATGTAGCTATTTTTTGAGATTTAATGCAGTTATTCTTGTACCATGGCTATAAGATACTGCAGGGTATTATTTTGCCCATTTTGGAGTTGCAGAGTCAAGATGCCAAGAATCCAAGAGCCTTATTCCTACTGCTGGGCTGTAAGGAAGTAAAAAAAACCAACAACCCAAATACAATAACCCAAACACAACAACCCTTCTATGTGAGGAGAAGCAGCAGCAACTGTAAAGGACATATTTGCAGAATCATTAATTTTGATTGTCTTGAGCAGCTTTGTGTGGTCACTGAAATAGAGCAATCCATCATCTTGGCAGTGCAGCAAGGTCCCTGTTCTGGTCCCTGCTTCCAAGGGGACAGACCTGGTTTGGTTTCTGACACTCTCAGGATCACCTTGTAGCCTCTGGGGCAGAGGAGACCTGATGCTGCAAAGTGGAATGGGGTTGTTTTGTTATTTATTCTTTCTTAAATCTCACGTTCAGCTGAATGTTCATGTGCTGGTCTTTCACCTGCTGCCCACTCCACAGTCCATTAGCCCTTATTTTACCAAGGAGCTTAAAAAGCATCGTCTCTCTTGCAATACAGAGAAGGTGAACACTGATCTGGGGAATTTTCTTGCAGAAACTGAGGAACAGTGGGGGTTTTCAGTTCTTGGAAAACATCCTCTTTCCCCAGAGCAGCGTGGACTCAAAACAGATGAAGCAATGAGGCGTTTGCTGTTTGGGTTGGGCTGCTTTGAAAGGATTTTTCCCTTTTTGCTTAGTTTGTAACTTTGTGAAGGAGGTTCTGCTGTTACTGGAATGTGGATGTGGAAGGAGCTCCCAGTGGCAGGGTTACAGTTTGGAAAAAGCCTCAAATCAGAGATTTTTACACTTGGATCCTGGAGGGATGGGGCTGGAGCAGCCAAGCTGGATGACTGCCTGCTTTTAGGATGTGTTCACTGTGAACTTTAGGGCTCCACATATGAATGTTTAATAAAAAGGTGCTTCCTCAGGCATAAGGCTTCCCCAGGCACACAGAACCACCGTGGTTCCTGAAGAGAGAGAGGGAGCTGCTCTGGAGTTTAATGCCCTGCTTTTCTTCTTGGGAAAAAATTCTCAAGTCTGGGAGGAATTTATGGTCGGAGCGTTCCAGCCCTGGACAGCAAACAGTTGAGCTGGTGCCTCACTTGCCTGGGAGACTGTATTTGGATATTTTTCTTTTCATATTTCCCCTGGAGAACCTGGAATAACCGTGGCTATACCTGGGACACTGCACTGGGAGGAGGGAGTGGTCAAGGATAATACTACCTTGCTCAAGAGTTTGGTTGCTTGTCTCTGTTTCCACAATGTTGAGTTGACCTGCGACTCTTCCTTTAGAAGGAATTGATTCTGGAGATAAAAACTGTGACAAGTTGCTCATTTTTCTTCCTCTGCATGTTTGCTTTCCCATGAGAGATTGGGCCTCAAAAGCTCTGTGCTTATGAGAATATATTACCCAATATTCTTCTATACATCTGACATTTGTCTATGAGGATATATCACCTCATTTAGTTCCCTGCCATCCAGGGGTTTTGCACAGTCTTTAGTCTCAGTATTGCTGTAGCTGAATGTTCTGGGTCACCTGAATAGCTGATCCCGTGGTTGCTGCTCCCTGAATGCTCCCAGAAATCCAGGGATGCCCAGCAGGGCAGTGATTTCCCAGCCAGAGCTCTGGGCTTCTCCTGCAGGTATTAAACAGCTCCATCAAATGTGCCAACAGCTCAGTGTCCTAAAGCAGCCAAAGGACGTGGCAGCATCTTTAGTAAGATGTGTCTTAAGTGTTGTTACCATGGAAACAAGGTCTCCATCTGTGTGTGCTACACCCCTTATAGACTGATCCACACTGAGATGTGAGGGGAAATCACAGACCTCTGCATGCCAGGGGTTGTAGTTTGCCCTGAATCCTTTGCCTGTGCAAAAAAAGTCCCACATAAATAGGTTTTAGGTGGTCCTGTGTCAGGGGAAGTGCAAAACCAGCTCTGGAATCACTTCCACGTGAGCTGCAGGTTCCAAATGACCAGCTCCTGTGAGTGTGAGAGGCTGAGAAACTCCCCAGAGACTGCTCAAAACCTCTTTTATTGTTTACCTCTTTGGCTTCAGCACAACAAAGAACCACGAGTGTGGAAAGAGAGCTCTAATCTGTCCTGGTCTGTGTTCCAGTGTTCAGGTTACACAAAGATATATTTCTTCTGCTTATATGAATTAATCTGAACTGGAATGCTTACCTGAACTAAGATTTGTAACACATGGTCAGAATCCACTCTCAACATCACTGGTTTTGTTTAGGAACCAGAGCAGTGTCACTATTCCATTGTTAATAAATGAGGCTGGTATACGCATTTACCTTAAACAGGGGAGAAAATCTGAAGCTATAGGGTGACTTTAAAACAAAAAGCCCAACCAAAGAGCCTGGCCCCAGTAAATCAGCACCATGCCCTGCTCCAGGACAATGGCTGGATGTTCCCTGTGATTTATTGGAGTGGGGCTGCTGAGCACAGAGGATAACTCATTGTGCTCAGAAATAATGGCTTTGTCTTTGGGAGCCGGTGTAACCCTGTCATCTGTCAAGCAGCATAAAGGAAATAAAACCCAGCACTGAAATATCTTCTTAGAGCTGGTTGGCTCCCAGCTGTGTGTGGTGGAAATAAGTGCTGGTAGAGGCACATCTGAAACAGATTAGAATTGGGAAAACCTTGAAGCTTAGATGATGTTTCAGAACTCTTCTCTCACCCTCCCTTTAAAGATGAGCATCTTTGGAACATCACCAGAGCAAAAACCCATCAGACATCAGAGCTGTTGTGTATGAAAGGCAAGCAAGGATTTCTGCCCTGGATTTCTGAATCCATGCACTCTGCAGAGACAAGCAGGAAAAAGGTGAAGGTGTCTTACCGTGCTCTCGTGGAGGATGTTTTTCAGCTGCAGAGTTCAGGTGGCTTGTGTAGTTTCTGGGGTGGAATTGAAGTGTTTGTGCTTTCTGGCAGTCGGAAACAGATGCCTGTTCATCTTCTCAGCATTGATGCCTCTACCAGTGATGGAATTGCAAAGTGCTGCCCTGAATCTCCCTCTCTTTCCCTTGAACACTCGCTCACACACAGGTGGCTTCCAGTGCCCAATGAATTAAATGCTGAGACTTCTCAGGGAGATTAACCCTTTCCATATTGGGAATCACTTGATTTTACACCCAGACTGAAAACAGGCTGTGTAGCAGGCACAAGCTCTGCTGCCTTTAAGTGGACAAGGTGATTTCCTGGCTTATTAGCATTTATTGCTTATTAGCATTAGCAAAGCCTCTTCTATTACAGCAATTAATTCTTAGGGAAGTCCTCATTTTCCATGATGTGCTTTACTTTTTCCCCCCAAGAGGTTTTGTAGGTATCTATGGCAGGAAGGCTTCTGGAATGCAGTGTCTCCTTTCCACACTTCATTTCAGTGCAGTGATGAGTATTGCAATTACATTATTAATAACACAATGCTTAAAAGGCGTATTTTTGCCTTGCTTTGTGGTGCAGGAAGGTAGATTACAAGCAAAATGAAGATATTTTACTTTGTTTTCCTTTACTGAGCACGTAGTTTTAGCTGTTCCGTTAAATGCACTGTTTTTAGGTCTTTAAATTGGCAGAAAGAATTCCTGTTTCCAAGGAAAGATATTCTTGTGCTTTAGTTTGTGGCCATTACTCCTGGAAGTTGGGATTAGGAGTGGGTGCTGGAGATGCAGAGAGGGACCTGGCTGCCCTCCAGAGAGGGATTTGGGTTCCAGGTGCCCCTCTGTGGTTGGAGTTTCCCATCAGGGACTGGCTGGTGGGTGTGTGGTGCCCTCTGGGAAGGGGCAGCTCTGTGCAGCACGGGGAGCTCAGGGACACGGGGGCTCCTTGCACAGCAGAGACTCAGGCTCAGACAGACAGGGCCCTGCCTGGCCAAGGTGTCTAAATGTCTTTATCACTCCTTAACCCTTGCCACTGTCACCAGAGCAAAGCTGCTCAGCACTGGATGTGTGGGATGTTCCCCCGCCCCTGCTGAGGGTCTGTGCCAGGGGCAGCTGCACAGACACACGAGTGGGTGTCAGGCACAGGGCAGGGGGTGACCTTCACCAGCACCACCCCCTGGGACAGGGGCTGATGACAATCTGTAGCTCTTTGACAATACTGTAAAATGTACAAATAATGTCGACTTCAAAGCGCTCTGTACCCAGGCCTGAGAGGGGCTGACAAGCTCCTGAAAGAGAGCATTATCCCCATTTTACAGATGAAAGGGAGTCACACAGAGAATCAAAGTCAGGATTAGATTAATAGGCACTGATGCCAGAGGAGCTATTATGTCTTGTCTGGCATCTGGCAGAACAGAGCAGAGAATTTCACACAGATTGCTCCATTAAATCCCTAACCTCTGGTTGGGCTTAGGAAGAGACCTCCAGAGCTGACACAAAGACACTGCACCATCTTCAAGCAAGTTGCTTGTGGGGCACTAGTGGAAGTTCACATCATATTCCAGTATGAGTTTATTTAACTTCCTGCTGCCTCATTTAGTTTTGTTTGAATAATATTATCAAGAGGCCCACACATCCCCTAAAATTTCCTTTGCATTTCTGCTCCCTGGAGACAATTATCAAGCTGATACTTCTCCAGCTGCACGGGGAAGACAAAGGGCAAAAGGTGCAAGCTGCACTGGGAGAAGTTTCATCTTGATATGAAGAAGAATGATTTTTTTTATTCAGTGAGAATAATCAATCACTGGAACAGTGGCAGAGTCCCCAGCCCTGGAGGTTTACAAGATTTACAAGGCCGGGCAGGGCTCTGGGTAATCTCATCTGGGCTCCCTTTCCCATGACAGGTTGGCTCATGTGGTCTTTTGAGGTCCCTTCCAACCTGGGCTGTTCTGTGATTCCACAAAAATGTTTTGTGGAGAGAAATTGGCTTAAAGGGTGTCTTGAAGACCAACTCCAGCACCAGTTAGAGTCAATTTTCCCAGTTTCCCTGTTGAGAAGTGATTTGGATCTTTCAAAATGACACAGTCTATTCTAAACTGTCAGTTCTGTGGCATTTTCCTCCACATCTCTGCTTGATGTGTGATTATATTGCAGTTCATCAGTCAGGTTTATTAGTGGACTTAATTGGATTGCATTAGCTGGCATTTAAGCCATCCAAACCAGTTGAGAATGCAATCAATTAAAACATCCAAACACATTAATGGTGTAGACACAGGGTAATTTATGTAGATGGCTAATTACCTGTTTACTTCAGTAAGTAGGTTTTATTGCCCAAGAATGGACAAATGCTTGAGAAGAAAAGAAACAACATCACAAAAATACTGTTGGCAAGGCTGCAAAAAGTAAGAAAATGGCAGGGTATAATTGTCTCTATTGTGAAACTCTATAGTGAAAGAACAAACCCTACACCGTGACAGGCACTCAGAGGTGTTCCTAATCATCTGAGATTTTAATGGGAGTTCTAGAGAACACAGTGAGTATATTACCAGGGCTGGAATGTCTGACAATGGGACATCTGAGGTTTCTGAGCAATCAAGATGCTCGGTGAGATGGTCATTTTAAGTGGGAAGATACTCACCCCTGTCAGTTTTTCATTTCATCCACTACTGATCTGGATCTAAACCTGGGGCTCCCTCGTGACTGGAGGTGCCTGTACCTCACACTGGGTGAGGTGTGCTTGGTATCTGGCATTGGGCATCTGCAGCTCTGACCTGGAGAGGGAAGTACAGCTGAGGGGCACAACAAAATGGAAATCTCCAGGACTGGAGAGGGATCATCAACATCCTCCCGTGCTCCCTGCTCCCTCCTACAATCCCCTTCTGGCTTTGCAGCTACCTTTTCTCATTGACTGCGACACAGCTCAGAATGAGATGCACCAACTGGTTATCAGATACTGCTCTTAATTTCCTTTACAGTCCCTGGGGAAGTTCCTATGCTCGTTTATTCTCTGCAGCTCCTGCCCTTTTGGAATTGTGCAGGGAACATGCAGACACAAAACTGACTGGGCTGGGAGGTTTTGGCCATGCAGCACGTGCCCAAGAGAAACTCTGGAAGGGAAGAGAATTGAAAATTAAATAGTTACAAGTGCCTCAGATGTGTAGGTTCCACACTTGTACTGAGGTAAGGCACCCACAGGGTCAGAGGCACCAGGCTGTGACATCAGGGTGGGCCAGGACTGGCCTTCATCACTCTCTCAGTGAGAAAACAGAAATAACATCACTGTAACCATGGCTGTTTTCCACTCTCTGCTGCCATACTTTGGGACTGGCTCATGCTCTCTAACCTTGCCATTTGGGTGGCACTTCCTTCCTCCCCTGCCCTCATATATCCCCACCTTCTGAGTGCCACGAACACCAATACCAGCTGTGTTTGTCTTCTACCCTTTGCACTTCTGGAAGCAAATAAACCACTGCTGCTGTGCTTGGGGAGTCAGAGCTGCACACACCTGTGGGCAGGTGAGGTCTGCAGCATGTCTTGGCATCCCACAGAAAAAGTCACTCCTGGAGAACACAGCAGGAGGAGAAAGAGTCTTCTGAATGCCACAGCTTTGGGATGCTGTGCCTGCTAAAGAACAAGCCATTTTTCTTCAGGTGTCACTCAGTAATGGCCAACTGAACCAGCAGATTCCAGCACAGACCAGTTTCTCTGAAATACAACTGAAATAGCCAAGGCTCCAAAGCCAGTGATAATTCCACGTGACACATTAAATTGATGGTGACAGCGGCTCCTCAGGGCTCTGGCAAATTGGAAATTGCTCGATGCAGCAGCAGTGCCATGATAACACAGTTCATCTTCTGCAGGGAAATGAGAGTAAAAGGAATGGCTGTCAGATTAGCTGTCATTACAGTGGAACATCTGCCTCTGCCAGTCAAGTGCAGTGTCCTCACTGGGGCGCAGGGAAGCTCATTAAAGTGCCTGGGTTTGGTGGCCCCGAGCCAGGGCCGCACTTCCACCAGAGCTGGGGAGCTCGGGAGCTCAGGCTGAGAGTCAGGAAGACGAATTCCCAGGAGGTGTGCTGGCTTCTAAAGCAGCTGCAGGAGTTGGCTGATGTGTTTAGACTCTCTCAGTGCCCGGGAGCGCATAACTAAGCGAAATAGGAAAAATAAATGGGAGCGATTGGATTTCGGAGGAAATCAAACCTTTTGAGATCACAAAAGCTCAAAGTTCAGCTCTGTCTGAACTCAAGGAACAGCTTCCAGTTGAATAGTTGATTCCAAACACTTTGCCATCATTTCTAAGCTGTTCTTTGCCTGCTGGACTGCAGAGCATGAGGTCAGGAAACTTTGTCTGACCGTGTTTGTGACGCAAATATTCTCACATCTGATTTTCCTTTTATGTACTTAGAAGGAGTGTTGGATACTTCAGAGAGGCAAAACTGTTTGTGTAGGAGCATTCTCAGCCATGAATTCAGTTTTCTTTCATTATTCATTACCTGGTGGTGATGCACAACAAAGTCCTCTGTGCTATTAAGGTTGCAGGATATTTTAAAGGAACCAAATTCATGGAGAGCAAAGAATTGTTTGGTAGTGTCTGTACAGAGCTCTGAGCTGAATAAACTACAGGTATTTAATCTTTCCTTGGGATGACTGCAGCTTCAAGCTGGATTACAAATAGGCATCCAGTTTCCCTATTTTTTAGGCTATATTCCCTTCTGATTACATTAGTCTTGATTCATATAAATATATTTGAATTCTTCACAGTTTTGTAACATTTACAGCACCAAGCCATAAGGGTATGTCCTAAAGCACTAAAGAGACTCTCTATACAGAGTCTCTTTTCTAAGTATTCAACCATGGGCTGCATGCACAGAGTGAGGGATGGGTCTCAGAGCACTTGGAAACAGCTCCACAATCTCCAGGAACTGCAGCTTAACATTAAAGGAACACACAGAAACGATCGCTGCAGGTTTTTTTAGCCAGATTCTTCAATCTGAAAGAAGTGGAAACAGCAGCATCTCGATGCCAAAAAGGGGGGAAAAGTACTCCTCAGTGTCAGTAGGATTAAAATCAAAGCAACTCCTCTTGAATTTGAAGGGAAAGAAGCCCAGTCTCAGCTGTGCTCTTGGGGCAGCAAAAGAACACACAGAGAAGGAAAATGGGATGGAAGGTTACAGATGATGTCAGTGCCATGGGGTGGATTGCATGGCTGCTGAATGAAGTTTCACTCTGGATTGTTGCCTTTGAGACAACAATATAACAAAAAAGAAAAGGCTCCCTTTCCCTTTCATCCCAATCAAAGCAGGAGAGCAGTTCTCAGCGTTGCTTTGATCTTTGTTTTCAATAGTAGTTTCTGTTTTTCTCCATGGCTGTATTATCACACTCCAAAAACATCAGCAGAAGTCGCTTGGAGAAGTCAAAACAAATAGAGGAGGTGGTTATTTTGGGTGCCACCTTGTTTCCTTTGCGGGAACCCTCCGGAGCTGAGGGTTCCCATGGCACAGGTGAGCCCCCACAGATGTACCAGCACTAAATCTGGGGGGCCCCCAAGTCCACCTGTCCCTACCAGTGATGAAACCACACACATGACAGTAGGCAAATCCCTTCTGAGCATTGCAGAGGCCGATTCCTGTGCTGTTGCTCGTGGATGGTGAGGGATGAGGGAGTCCTGCAGCACTGAGAGCAGCCCCAGCAGCAGCACCTCCAGCCCCTGCTGCACATGGAGCACTCCTGGTGAGTTCATGCTCCAGCTTTGGTGCTTGAATATCCAGGAGTGTGAAGGATGGGGTTGAGCACCTCTGGCAGACAGCTCTACAGAGAGATTATTCCCTTTATCTGCTCTGGCAAACAGAGACACAGGATCTGGCAGCCAAGGTGATGTCTGGAGTCCGGCTGCCTGTGTGTCCCAGATAACAGGGCAGGACTCCCAGGACTGGATGTCTCATCTTTGTTGAGTCTCATCCTTCATTCTGTCTATTGTTTCACTGTTCCCTGGGCCAGTAAAACAGTTTACTTGCCATTTGTGCTGTTCCACTGCCCAATATTGGTGCTGATTGTTGTGAATCCACTGCAGTTTGACAAGGGCAGAGCCTTCCATCCAGGAGTGGGTCAGGAGAGGGGTGTAGCACACATGGGCCTTCACAAACACATGACAGAAGTTATTTTTGACTGATCTTTTTGACTGGCCCATAAAAATAAGGCCACTTAATTGAATAGTATGTGTTAAAGCTAATCAAGTGTCATGGAAATGCATGATTATTATTCATAAGCTGCAAGCCATTTGAATGATTTCCTTCACTAGGACTGGAACCCCTGTGTTAGAATTAGTTCAGTTTAGCCAGAAGAAAGCTTTCTTCCCCAGGGGGAGCTTACATAACCCACAATAACTTTTAAATAATTTCAAAAGAATCCTGAATACTGCAATTTCCTTTTTCCTCATGGCTCCCTTGATCGGGTTCTGTTTCACCACCTAAAACTTTCTACTTCTCATCCTGTTCAGTGCCACATCTGTTGCATATTTATCACGAGCTTCTCATCTTTCCCTTATCCCTGCAGCCTCACAAACACACGATACCGGCGAGCGGAGGGTGGAAAATCCCCGAGCAGGGAGATCAGTGGATGCTGCAGCCCGATGCCTCTCGCTTCAGCCTTGTCTTCAGCCTCTGGAGCTGGGTGTCTTTCTGGATCTGCAGCCCGTAGTCCGTGACCCTCCAGGCCTCCTCGTAACGCCGCATCTCCAGGTTGCGCTGGGCGACTCTGAGGAAGGCCTTGGCCACGGGCTCGGTGCCAGGGCACTCGGCGATGCTGCCCAGGGCCAGCGCCCGGTCGAGCTGCAGGGCCTGGATGTAGTGCTGGACGGCTGCGTCGTCCCGGGCCATGGCCAGGAGCAGGTGGCCGGCGGAGCAGAGGTCCCGCGGGCCGTGGCAGCCGTGGCGCTGGATGAGGGTGCCCAGGTCTGCCAGGGCGCGCTGGGGCTGCCCCAGCAGGCGCAGACAGGCGGCCCTGCGGCGCAGCGAGCGCGGGCTGGCCCCGCTGGCCACCACGGCCAGGCAGAGGTAGCCCAGGGCCCTCTCCAGCTGCTGCCCCTTCAGCAGCGCCTGGCCCTGCCGGGCCGCCACCTGCGGGGACAGAGGGGCTCCGTGTTAGGGACTGAGGGAGAAACACGGGAAAACGCTCGGTGGGAAAAGCAGGGCTGGACTGGTCACGCACACAGACACTGAGAAAGCTCAGGTGCTTCTTCAAAAGCTGCAGCTGCACCCAGCTGGAGAATTAACCCCCTTCTCTGGTTTTGCCCGCAGATGTGAAATGCTTGGATCACCTGCTGTTATCTCGGGGGGTTCTGAACCCCCCTCCTCTTTGTTTCTGCTTGTTTGCCTAAAAGCTTGTCAGAGTTTCTTCGGAGCTTGTTGACGTTCCTTAGGAATGATGAACAAAAAGCTGCTCGGACCAACCTCCCCACAAATATCTGCACGTGCTAGCAACAAAGGTTTTGGTCTCTACTGAAGTTTACCCAAGCTGGAGGATAAAAAGGCCAGCTGATGTCTCTGCTAATCCTTAATCTCGAGTGCAAGTGAATTCTCTGCCCCTGTCTGAAGGGAGAAACAACAACAGGAGAATAGAGAAGGCAGAAAGAGCCACATAATTTTTCGGTTCAGGGAGGTCAATAAAGAAAACTCCATTAGAACCATTTGCCTCAAATGGATTTCTCATTATTTCCCTTTATTGGTAATAAATAAAGCTTTTAAGGTACTGCAGCAGAGTGGATATTTAAGTTATAAACAAGGCTGCCACCAGCAGTGAGGTCTTAAAAAGGGCTGAGCCAAACAAGCTGATGCTTCAAGCAAAGGATAAATATTTTCATCACAGGTCTGAGCACCTCATGTGAGAGCAGTGGCATGGAATAGTTTAGCCACTCCTAATGCTTTGTGAGGAATTCTACCCCAGTTATTTTGTTATAATACATAGAATATATATAATAATATATGTATATTTTGCTATTTTGCTATATGAATGTAAAATCCTCTATATAGTCATATTTATTAGAGAGTCTCTCAGCTTCCACACGTGGAACTAGCAGCAGGACCTCTCCCCAGGTAGTGTCAATCCCTGGCTTTAATAATTCTGGCTGTAAATTGTGAGGCAGCCTGTCCAAACACGCCTCAGATATCTATATATACATTTAAGGAGCAGCAAGTTCAGTTTGTGCTTTGAAATGTTTTTAAGACTACCAGTCAATGCAAGTGTTTCCTCAGTGGCAGGATTTTAACAAGGGATCAAGGTGGAATCGCAGCTGGCAAGAGAAGATGTTTTTTTCCCCTAGAAATTCCAAAGTTCTAGATCACATTGTTCCAGAGAACACAGTGCAGTTCCTCAAAATACCTCGTGTTTGTGTAGTTAAATTGTCATTTTCAGTGTTTAAAATGCACTTGTTGTCTCAAAGGTAGAAGAAAATGCAATTTTTGTTGTTCTGCTGGGTGACTAATCTAATGCTCGAGTTTTCAGCAGCATTTTGGGTTACTGCACCCATAAAATATTGCATTTATTAACTGAGCCACTGCTTCCACTTCTTCACATTTCCCTGGGAGTCCCCAGAGTGAGCAAGCCACAGGATTCTGCACTTCCTGCCAGACTTGGTGGAAAAAAATGATTCAAACTTGTCACTAAATGTTTGATTTTGGCTTCCAGAGTGGAATAATTGTGGTGCCATCTGGAAAGGGCTCTGCAGAGCACACATGCCTGGGGATTGGGCTTCCTGGGTCTCTGTGTCCCTCTTTTCCATCTATTTACCTCACTGAGTGATAAAGGTCTGAAAATACGCATATTTTGGTGCCACTTTTGGTTCCAGTCCCTAGTGACATTCAGTTTTAGAAACCATTTCTGTAGGAGTCTGGACATCCTACGGCATGTCCACAGCCGAGCAGCTCTGAGGGTCTAGTGAGGAGCTGGGGTTGAAGCTGCACCAGCAGCAGCAAACTCCCTTCCTGTGACCTTTTGCAGCTTGATAAATTTTTCAGATTCCTATTCCCATGGGGCTCTCCCAGTTGTTTACAAATTTCTTAGCATGGGACCCCTCAGACTATAAATAAATGGGAGGATTTTATTGCTTTGTTTTTCATGAAAAACCTGAGTACATCAAGGAGCTCTCTCCTTCCTCCACCCTTTCCTATTCAGCTTATGGGGGATTATTTTTAGCCTTTCAGACCGGACTCCAGGGTAATGATGACACGTTTCTGTAACCTCCAAACACTCTTAAACACTGTGGCAGAAATGCTTCTGTGCTGGAGGGCTGAGACTGAGGGCTGGGTGTAAACCACTGAACTCTGCTTTGCTGCAGCCTCCTCACCTGGGAGATGGGGGTGACAGAAAGAGCAGCCTCTCCCAGAGTGTGGCTGGGAGCCTTGGCAAAGTAAAGCCATCAGTTTGGTACTTATCCTCTCATTAAGCTGCTTTTTTGCTTTTACTGAGATCTTCCTTTCACTCCCGAACTGGAGTAACCTTGCAGGCAAAAGGAAGTGCTGCTGGGAAAGGCTTTGAGACACCAGGCAGGTGAATTAACCAACTCCTTCCCCACCCCAGAGAGAAAACATTCATCCCTTTGTCACAAAATACATAGAAAAAGACCCAGGTGCTTGAGTTCAAATGTTTACTCAGTTGAGCAAAAGCCCAGGATAAAAGAGAGTAATGTTTTCTTTCTAAACTTCTGACACTGGTATTGAGTTCCAGTTTTGAAATCAGTCCTGTCACACCTTTTCTCTCAAGTTAGCACAGAAATCTTTCATTTCTCTACTTCAAGACAGAAACAAAGAGCCTCTCCCATTTGAAAGGCTTCATTCACCTGTGGCACCAGCAGGTTCTAACACATCAGTGCAGTTTAAGCCATAGAAAAAGTAGTTTGGGGATTGGTTTTTTTTTTTCCTCTTCTCTTTGCTCTTTTCTTATTGACAGCATAAGAATATCCCTCCTGTGTTGTCTCACAAAGCAGCACGGGTGGATTTAGCTGAGAGACTTCCCCACTAAGGGAGTGATGTGGCAGCAAGGGAAATTCAGCTGCAAAATGTATCTTCATTTACAGACACCTCCTCAGGGCCTCCACAGTAACAGTCTCAGTTGTACCTTTATCAACTTTCTAAAGTGGAAGATTGCAAATTGGCTCTGAAACCTTCAAACTCTCCCCCACAAGACTGAACTTTTTACATTATTTAGAAGAGAGGGGCTCTTTTCTCTGTAATGGGGCATGTCTGGGGACTGGTAAATTAATACTTGTTTACTTATATCCTCCTGCTGTTTTGTTAAAATACATCCCAAGTACTCCCCTCAATGCATTAAGTGTGTCAGCATGTTGTTTGTTTTATAACCTGGGAGAGAGCATAACAATATAAGTTCTCACCAGGGCGCTCACCAGCCCCAAATTGAATCAAAGGAAGCAAACTGCTTCTCAGAACACAGAGCTTCTGGGTAATCAGAATTGCAGATGCTTGACTGAGTGTTAAAACTCTCCACCATCAATCTGAGCTTCTCCTGCCTTATTACTGGAGATTCTTTCTCAGAGCTGGGTGGACTTTGGGGGAGAAATTTGAAAGAATGCCTAATAATACATATCTGGGTGGACTGGAGCAATGTGCCATTGAGGTGACAAATAGTTTTAGCTATGAAAACCAACCTCACAGGCCAGTAATGTTATACAAATGTGAATATAAAAGTCTTCCCACTGACAAGGCAGGGAAAAATCGCTACAGCCGAATTTGGCCTCCCATTTTTCCCCACTGAATCCAGGGGTGTGGATCAAAAGAAGGACTGTACCTGAGCGAGCTGCTGCTGTTGCTCGGTGTCTACGAAGTTCAGGAGAAATTCCAGCTCCCTTTCATCTCTCTGGGCCAGGGCACTGAGCGAGTGAGCTGCTCCTGCCACGTCCCTGCTCTTCAGCTGCAGCACAGCCAGTCGTGCCCTGGCAAAGTCCTCTGTGGGGCAGTGGCCAAACGCTCCCTGAAGATGGGTAAGGGCCTCCTCACACCTCCCTGTTGGGTGACACCAGCACAAGCTACATAACCCCTTCCATGGCAGGAGAGACACCAAGAAAATTCACTGCAGCAGGATTTGGGAAGCCTGTCCACAGTCCACACCTAAAGGCGTTAATTACTTCAAACTCCTTCCCAAAACTTTCCCAAGCTCCTCTTGAGAGGACTCACCACTTGCAATCAGGACATCTGTGTAGAAGATGTGACACTGTGCAGCCTTGCAGATTTTGATCAGTGCTCCTGCAATCACGAGGAGGTCCCTGAGGGTTTCTCCTGTCGAGGTGTCTCTGGCAGCCACGAGCTGGGTCAGCACAGCCCTGCCGTGCTGGAGGAGCCACCCAGTGATCAGCTCCTGGGCTTCACCCTTCAGGGACAGGATTGCTGGGATCACTGCCTCTGCCTCCACCTTCAGCGCTGAGATCAAATCTTGCACTGCCTCCTATGGAAAAATAACACCAAGAAACGACATGGAAGCAGTAACTCAATACTGGGCATTTGTTCTTTCAGGTGCTCTCAGCTCTCTGCCATCCCACAGAAACTCTTTGCTCTTCCCTGTCCTTGTCCTGCATCTTTTCCCTTTGCAAAGCTGGCAGAAGAGCATAATGGCAGGTTTGGATGGCTGTTTGCAAAGGGTTTGGAACTCCTTGGGTTATCACTGGAAAATTGTGACTAAGTTTAGCTTTCCTCTCCCTAGGCTTGGGAAAACAAACAGATCAGTAACGTCAGGTGGGCTGCTTATACACCCAGCCAAAACCAGAGCCTTTCACTGCCCAAATTCCCTGAGAAACTCGAATTCAGTGGGCCCAGGACAAACTCTGTGATGCCTCGCACTGATGTCATTTAATACCCTCAGAACAACCCCCAGGAAATCAGCACAGTGGAAGTACCTTCTGCCGCCTCAGGGCGAGGAAAACGAATCCTCTGCCACTCAGAGCCTGCACGTTGCTGGGATCCTCCCTCAGGATGGCATTGAAATCAAAAATAGCAGTTTTCATCTGCCCAAGGCGCCCGTAGCACCGAGCCCTGCTGAGCAGGCAATCTCCAGCACCACCACCTGCAGCACAGGGAGGCAGCCGTGGTTACTCGGGGATACCCACAGGAAGCTGGAGGAAAATTCCACTTTGCCTGAGGATGCTTGAGGAAGTACAATGAGAGGGCTTAAGTGGAAGTTTCCCTTATTTCTGCTGCAAGTGGAATTCTTATCTCGTACTCTCGGTTCTGAGTTGAAAGGGAAAAATAATCTATGTCAGGTTGGAATAGGAGCTGCACAAAGGAGAGAAAAAGCTCTAAGAAGGAGATCTGTGGGTGTGTGAGAGTGGAGGCACAAAGTCATTTGGCTGTTTTAATGAAGTGGAGACAGAATCACAGAACAGTTTGGGTTGGAAGGGACCTTAAAGAGTCCAACCCCCTGCCATGGGCAGGGAAGGTACACTTTGTTTGGGACAAATGAGTAATCCAGATGGGACTGACTAATTCCCTGCCAGAATTAATATGCACTGGGATTTGGGATACTGAGATTTTTTTTTTTGCTTTTTTTCCCCCTCTTCTTTCACATAAGTGCTGCCCAAATAAACACATAGAGCTGACAGTGAAAATCCTGGTCCATCCACTCCCTGACTGCAGAGCATTTATCTTCCTGCCATCCACATGGCCCTTCCTTTCAAGGCAATTTCAATAAGGATCTTAACATGCCCAGGGTTGCAATCCATAACTGTGGCATCCCAATACTGGATGATAAATCATCGGTGCCACTGGAAATATGTTTTCATAGGGAGGTCAGCAAATGCAGCTGCCTGCAGAGATGAGCCAGCAGACAGGCTCCAAGCAATTCTCTTACAGTAATGAGGCTTTTTCTCCCGCCTGATATGCTCCAAAACCCCTGTACCAAAGGTTATTATCACTCTGGAGCTCGACCAATTGGCTCCTGGAAAGACAATCTCTATTTCTCAACAAGCATCTGTTCTAGCAGGTGGGGAGCTGATAAGCTGGAATGCACGGGCTGCGAAATGGAACCATCTCCAAGCAATTAACAGGGTTTTTTCCATTTTCATGAGCCAGTCTCTCTTCTCCTCAGTGCTGCTGTCATAACATTTGCTCAGAGTGAAAGGCAGATTTCCATACAAACATGGTTTCACTTGGAACGTGCCAGAAGCATTCCCATGCCAGCCTGATCTCTCTCCTCAGGAAAAGCTGGGACAGTGATGCCATGGAAGTGGCTGCATTCACTCTTTGCACTGGAACTGCACAGGCTGGGCTTTCTGGCAGGTGAAGAAAAGGGGCTGACGTGCCTGTAGAACTGACCTGAACACCTGCAACCCATTTCAAGGAATTCACAGATTGTTTACTTATTATTTATTGCTTTATTGCACCTTTTCACGGTGCAGATGACCCTGCTATTTCAGTCTTCTCAATGGGGAGATGGCAGGTGAGAACTGGCTGGACATTCTGCCCCACCCACTGATCTGATTTCCCCTGGAAGTCCATCTCCATGGGTACCCTGATGCCCTACCTGCAGCAATAATTGCAAAGGACAGGTAGGCAATGGCCTCTTTGATGTGAACATCCTCCTGTTGGCTCTCCAGGATGGCCAGTGCTTGGACATGGCAGTGGGTTTGCATCAGCTTCCTGTCCTCATCCTTGAAAATGTCCATGATGGGCAGGAGGCAGGAGGTATCTCCAGTTCTGATCACTCTCTGTAGCAGCTTAACAGTGGAAGAGAAAAAGGCAGCAGAGGAAGATTTGAAAGAGGAGATGTGAAGTTGTGTTAAACTGCCTGCTGAGACCAGTTTGCTCTTACCCCGCACTCTCCCACCCTCCCCTGGGGCTTCTCCCTGCCACGGTCCAGCCAAGGGCATGAATCTCACATTTAACTCCTCAGCTGGCTCTGGTGTAAATGCATGTTGGAGAAAACACCAGTTCTTATCTTCTCTCAGCACCACACCAGCTGTGGAAACAATTGTGGGGAAATACCTGGAGCTGCCTGGTTTACTTTGGGCAGCATCTGCTCCAGAGTGGCAGAGGAGTGTTTGTATAAACCCAGCTGAACCACGGGAGGGTTGCCCCAAAAATAGAACCCTTCTGTGGAACAGAAGGATTCCAGTGACCCCTTCTGACTGTACAATCAAAACTGGTGAATTAATGGAAGGTCAGGGAAGTGCTGTGCCTTTTTTCAGTATTGTTATTGGGAATCTGGGAAAAGTATGGATTCAAATCCACAAACTGTTTTCCTCCTGGAAAAGAATCTTGCCTGCCTTGTGGTATCTTTGCCTCCATTTACTGCAGTGAGATTCATAAGCAAATTTTTACTACATTTCCTATGGAAATGAATCAAAAGGTGTTTTCAATAGTAACCAGCAGGTACTGGATGTTCAAATCTGAGCCAGGCAAGCCAGGACAAGAACAAAGTTATCCTGATGCACCAGACACATCCATTGGGGTTATTACTCTCTATTTCATTAATAGATAAAAGTGTTTGGCTTCTGACAGGCAGGTGGGGTTAGAACATTTTGAAGAGAAATTTCTGGTGGCATATGTTCCCATGTAGAACTTGCAGCAGAAGCTGCAGACAGGAATCCAACTCCCAAGGGCAGCATATAATAAAGCCATGTCACTCATTAATAGCCTTCCCAAAGGCAGCAAATTACACCAAACTTTTACTTTTCACAGGGAGTAGCGAAGTGGTGACAGTAAAACCTTTCTCTTTAGGGTTAGCATTTACGTGGCATTTTAAAAAATGCAATAGTTCCCTCTGATGGCAGAACCTGGGAATTCAGCTTTGCAGTCCCTGGCAGGAGAATGAAACATGCTGGACTGTCTTCCAGGGTTCCAAGGACAAACATTAAAGGGAGAACACTGCAGACTGATACTGGAGGCTTTGTGCCTTTCCCAACCCTCCCCTCCAGTGCTTCATTAGGATAATCCGTGAGGTGGCACTTCTGCCTCCTTTTCTGCAGGGGAAATGACCCATCCCACAATATTGTCCCCAGGGGCAGGATGCTCAGCCATGCTCTGCCTGGTTAAAGGCTCTGCTGAAAAGAGCCATTAAAGAGCATGAGAAGAAGGGGTTGGATTTAGCTGAGTCCTCTGATTCTGATGCATCTCAGGCCTGTATTTAGATCTGAAAAGTTTTACTAGAGGTTGAACAGCTCTCCCTGTTGCTGTTCCTGGAGCATCTAACAGCAAAAGTTCAGTTATGAAAGGGCAATGCACACAAAGCACTGAGCACGAGGATGACTCTGTACTTTCACTGGGGTCTGGGACAAGCAGTACTGAGCCAGGCAGACGCAGCTGTTCAGCAGGGAATGACCCTGTGCCGAAGAGGAAGCTTTGCCAGGTCCTCCTTACCTGGTTCCCATCATACACAAACCCTTTCTTCAGCTGCAGCAGTGCCAGCCTGGCCAGGACAGGAGCCCTTTGGGGGTTTCTGGAGAGGGCCAGCGAGAGCAGCCTGTGGGCTTCTTCCCCACGGCCCATCTGGTACAGGGCATCAGCACAGAGGATCCTCGAGGCCTCATCAGCAGTGTCCAGCTCCACCAAGAGACAGGCCAGCTGGAAAACACCAGGGGCATCTCTGGAGGGGAAAAAAACAACAAAACAAGCCACCTTCAAGGTTAGGAATCTGCCCAGCGCTGTTTCTTTTTCTGAATATGAACTGAACTGCCCCCCGGGTACCTCTTCTTCTGGAGCATCCTCTGTCCTTCCTCTTGGAGAACTTTCATCAGCAGTCCCCTTTGGTTCCATGGCACATAGGACTTGATTGTGAAGATGGTTTCTTCCAGTTTCAGCTGGCAGGCCGTGATGTAATCCAGGGCTGTCAGGTAGGAGCTGCCACCAGAAATGCGGATGAGCCCGCGGCCACACAGGGCTTTAATGCAGCTGTTGGGGTGTGGGGAATCGTGCTCAATGACCTTCTGAAAGTCCTGCAGGGCCTGCTGATGGTCCTGGGCGTGGAGGGAGCAGAACCCTCTCAGTGCCAGCAGGGTGTTGTGGTAGGTTTTGTGCTCTGCTGCCAGGAGCTGGTCACAGATGGCCAGGGCAGCCCCGGGGTGGCCCTGCAGGAGCTGGCAGTCTGCCAGCCGGACTCTGAGCTCCCGCTGGGATGCCGGGCAGAGCTGCAGGAGGAGCTGGATGGTCTGGATGACAGGAGGGAGCAGTTCAGTCCCATGATTGCCCCTGAGCTCGGTGCGAGCCCGCACAGCCTCCCTGTATGCTGCAAACTTCACCTCCAGGACAGTTCTGGCCTGCTCTTCAATCTTCTCAGCGTCACGTGGCGAGAAAAGCTCGTCAAAGCGTTTCCTGGCCTGGGCAGGGTTTGCAGCAAAGGCTTCTGCTAAATCCTGCACCATTTCCTCCATCCATCCACCCAGGGAGAAATAGGCAGCAGCCCGTTCCAAGAGCAGACCCAAAGCCGCCTCATCTCTGAGCTGATCAGCTGAGAAACCCTTGAGGGCCTTGGTGCAAACGGCCACACACTCTTGGAATCTGCCCTTTCTGAGCAGGTGAGCTGCCTGCAGCCTGCAGACCCAGACATGCCCCGGTGCCACCGCGGACAGGAAGCCGTAGCAGTTGCCCAGCCACTGGTCCGAGGAGCTGCAGTCTGGGCTTTCCTCCTGACACGTTGAGAGGTAACTGCAGAAGGCCTGGATGACCCGTGGCAGGTGCTCCCCTTGCCTGCTGCACACATGGGCCACCGCCTCGGCCCCGTGCAGCGCAAAGGCTTGGACATATCCCGCCACCCCGTCCCTGAGCCGCGTCCCCGACAGCACCGCCGCCAAGGCCCTCAGCAGCAGCAGCTCCAGGGGCCACCCTGGGCCCGCCTGGAGCAGGGCATCGCACTGCCTCACCACCTCCTCCGGGCACCCCCGCCGCAGCAGGGCCTCCAGCTGGTACACCGAGCACACCACGTTGTCGGGGCTCAGGGCGGACAGGAAGATGGCAGCTATTCCCACGCTGAGGGACACGACGGCCAGGTGCCTGCTCTGGATGCTGGGAATCTGCCCCTTGCCTTTGCACCAGCTCTCCAGAGTGGCTATGAGCCGCTCCTGGAGCCCGCTGTCCATGCAGCTCACTCTCTGCACCGCCGTGGGGGCACAGCAGCTGAAGGCAGCCAGGTAGAAGGCAGTGGCTGTGGGAAAGTCCTGCTGGGCGAGGTGCTGGTCCCCTTCCCCACAGAGCAGGGCGGCGAGCTCCTCGGGGGACATGCTCTGCACCGGGGCCCTCACCGGGCAGCATCACCCATGCGACAGGGCTGGTGCCTGTGGGACAGAAACGCGGCAGGTGAGGGGCTGTGGGGCAGGGTTCTCACAGAAACACAGCAGGTGAGGGGCTGTGGGGCAGGGTTCTGACAGAAACACAGCAGGTGAGGGGCTGTGGGGCAGGGTTCTCACAGAAACACAGCAGGTGAGGGGCTGTGGGACAGGGTTCTGACAGAACACAGCAGGGTGAGGGGCTGTGGGGCAGGGTTCTCACAGAAACACGGCAGGTGAGGGGCTGTGGGGCAGGGTTCTCACAGAAACACGGCAGGTGAGGGGCTGTGGGGCAGGGTTCTGACAGAAACACAGCAGCTGAGGGGCTGCAGAGCACAGGTGCTTCTGCTTTACCTCCTTCCAGCTGAGGGCCATGAGCAATCACAGGTTGCTGTGAAAAGCCAGGGGTTGGGCACTGCGAGGTTTTTTAGGGGGAGGCAGCAGGGAGGGTCTCAGTTTCCAGCCAGGTAAGGTTGGCTGGGAAGCGGCCACGCACCCTGGGCACTGCTCCCTGCCCAGGGACCATCCAGGATGAGTCGGGGCTCCCACCGGGCTGTGACCCCGCTGTGACAAACCTTTGACCATCAGCCGCTGGCACGGGGGACACGGGACCGCTCCTCGATGCTTCACCCACCGCTTACCTTTTCCCCTCGCCTCGGAAAAGGAGAAGAGAACTTGCAGCTTTCGCCGCGGTGGGACAGACGAGACTCCTGTGGCTCATCCCTCACCTGCGCAGGTGAGGGCCCCTCGGGGCACCCCCGGGGGTGCGGGGAGAGGCGGGGGGGACGAGCCCGGGGGTGCGGTGGGTCCTGGAGAGCGGAGCTGGGGAGGTTTGAGCCGGGCTGAGGTGACACGAGCCGGGAGGGAGGGAGGGAGGGCAGGAGCGGGCGCTCTGTTGCCGGGAGACCACAAACACAGCCCGCTCCGTGCCTCGCAATGTCCCTTTGAGCCAGGGCCACTCTGAAGCCCAACTCTTTCCTTCTCCGCGTTCCTTGACATTCAAAGGAGGGAAAAAAAAAACCCCTCTATGATGGATGGAGATTTTTTTGGCATTTTATTAGGAGTTTGCTCATTATGTTGATTTGATTACTTTCACTTTAATTACCCTAATTAGCCATCAAGATATAATTTAGCATTGCTGTCACATCGGGCCACAGGTGATATTGCCAAGGAAGACTCGAGGGCATCAAAAGAGCCAGTTCTGAAATAGAAATCACATTAAAGGGAGCTGGGCTGATCAAACACCTCTGCCCCCCCCCAGCTGGGGTTCAGGAATTGAGCTTGTGGGAATAAAACCGAGACCGGAGCCTCCAATGGATCGTGGGCCAGGCTGCAAAAATCATTACCCATAATTTGACTTTGCTGCATGACTGAGTGGTCTGGAAGTTGCTTCCAGCCACGTTTTGCCTTGTAGATCCAAAGAATGTGAGGATGGCAGTGTCCTCCATCCATCATTTCCAGCAGAAAGAGTCCTGGTTTGGTTCAGAGTCCCGTGTGCTCCCTGCCATACACTGATGGTTTGGGGGATGTTGGGGAGCAGCAACATGAGGCATTATTTTGTTGACTTAGGGTTTTATAGCAGGTGGTACAGATACAACCAATTATATGTTGTGTATCAAACTGCAGCTTAAATTAATTTAGGTTCCTAACTCTGTTCCTTGAAGCAGTAAGAGGAACAGCATCTAAGGAGCTCAGTGCAGATAGAAAAATGGTATTTCTGTGAGGTGTGTGAGTAAAGCCCAGCGTGAAAACCTCTTGTTGTAAGTGGTGGAACCAGGGCTGTAACTTAAAGACTCCTCAGGTTCCTCTCAAGCCACCAGACAATTTGCTGTTTGTCCCGTGGGGTGGGTATGACAAGCTCCTTTTCCAGGATCGTAGAAGCACAAGGAGGGGGAAAAGTGGGGAGATGTTTATGCAAACATTAAATATTGAGTATGCTGCAGACTCATTAAATAGTAAGTATACTACAATAGCTCCCTGTGGTGTCTCTGATTACAGATAAATTTTTAAATGGAGGTGTGTGTGGGGGAGTAAACACAGCACAAGTCAGCAAATTTTGCTTTTTCCTGTTTGCAGAGCAGTAGATGCACTAACATGTGTCTGCAGTGACCCACCTCAGGGCTGAGAAATCTTGCACTTCTTTCTTTTAAGCCAGTCTTACCTTTTCACTTGGCTTTCCAGGCTTAAATGTCAATGTGTGAACACATGAAACACCCTGGTGCTCTCGGGGTGCATAAAGGTGAAGGTGTGTGGGCACTGAAAGCCCAAACCACCTCTTTATGCACTGGACTATTTTGATCTCCATTCCCCCTGTAAGAATGATAATGCAGAGGATTGCAGGGCTCCTTGATAAGGAGCAGGATTAAGATGCACTTGAGTGAGATTACAAGAAAAGCGTGGTGGTTCCATTAGAGAAAGAAATAATCCCTTTGTTTATATTCTGGAGATTAAAGCACCCAGAGGTCACCACACACAGGCTTTGCTGTCTCAGTTGTCTGTGCTGTAACTGTGGGATTCAGCTGTGCAGCTGCATAATTTAATATGTTCTCGTGCTGGGAGTCCTGCAGTGGCTCCATGAGAGGCAGGGAAGTGAATCTGCTTATTCCACAGCCAGGTGGGTGTGCTTGACTTTGAACAAAAAAACGTGTGGGGTGAGTGAAGGAGGTTCCCCCATAACGTTCATGGTGTTTCCTTGTGATGTTCATGCACCTGCCTCCCCTCTGATGCCACATCCTCTGATACAAAGGCTGGAGGGTAGAAATTTCTAGCTGAAATCACAATCAGGTTGGAAAAGACCTCCAAGATAGAGTCCAACCTTTGACTGCTCACCACCTTGTCAACCTGACCGTGGCACTAAGAGCCATGTCCAGTCTTTAGTGCCACATCCAGTCATTAATGTGGTGCTTGTAAAGAGCTCTGACACCTGTGGGTGGAGGGTGGCAGAGGCCAGAGAATTTTTAGCTTGGTCATTTCATAGTCTGACCCTGTGAGTCTGGATCTGGATAAGTATTACAGAATTTACCTCCTGTAATTTCCTGCTTCGAGTCATTTCACTGGCATTTCCCAGCCCAGATTAGCAAGTACAAGATTTTCTGGATGTAAACTCCTGAGACTGAGAGCAGTTGGGCCATGTGTAATCAGGGAGCAGGACTGACCTCTGGACAGCCAAACTCTTCAACTTGCCAGATTTCACATCTCTCTCACCACAATAATCAGCCCAGCCAGGCTGATTTTCCAACTAGCTCAGTACATCTGTGTCCTGGGAGGGTCACTGGAACAGGTTCACTTGAGCAAAGTCCTTATTATGCCAAGCAAGTGACAGTGCCCCCCAAAATTAATGCCCTCTGCTCCCATTCTTCCCCGTGCAGAGCGGCCAGTGTCACGTTTGTGTTGTGTGATGTGTTACTTGCCATGTTTATTTAGGATATAAGCACTGGAAGCCAAGGATAGTGCCTGGTGTGATGAGTTTGATGGGCTGAGCCTCAGAAGGGATTCCCAGCACTGCTGTAACATGGAATAACAGACCATGAGGTATAAAAAAGGGGAAGCTGTTACAACACCCTACAGATATGTTGCCAGCTCAAATTAACCAGGCAGTGTTAACCAGCCCACTTTATCCCTCCTCTGTTAATATTGAGACTTGACTGCTTTTCTTTCCTCTCATTCCTTCCCTCATTTACAAACAGGGCTAAGGAGACGTTGTTAAGGGGTAACTTGTCTGGTTATGCTGTTTCCAACTCATGGGTTTGGAGTAAGTTTATCAACCAGCCATGGAAACATTAATCACCCAGAAAAATAGCACACAGTGAAATGACTTTTCAAAATGTCGTTGGTATAATTATCATCTTGGCCATTACATTAAATGCCACCATTTATAACTGTTATGTTTAAGTATGCAAACAGTAATTAACTTGGTAATGAACTGAGGACCCCTGTGCCTCTCTTCCCTCGGCTAATTTGCATGTTAATTATCATTAGCAACCAGGGAAACAAGTTATAAACAGCTTAATTAGCAGCTTAATCATTTTTACAAGAAAACGTGCTGCACTTTGATACACGAGCAAGGGTTGGATTAATGAAGCCAGGGGAGCGTGTTCAGTGCTGGGCTTGTTCTTGGACATCGTGGTGCCACAGACGTGTCCTTGCACACCCTGGCTCGAGGCTCTGCCAGTCTGCCTGATTACTGTCTGCTTAAGGAGTTCTGAAGTTTGTAAGAAAAAAATAATTTCCTTTTAAATTTTTATTCTTTTTTCATTTTGTTTCCTTTTCAGCAGCAGAAATTTTTCTGATGATTTCATGGGAAATTTAGGTATAACTTGATTATTTGTTTGTTTGTTTTTTGTACACATGATTATACTTCCATTCCCCAATTATACTATAAATAACAGGTAGCTCACATGCATTTTGAAGACTGTTTTTTTTTCTTTTTTAAGAGCTTTTTAATTACCTTCAAGAGTTAAGGGGAGAGCTGGAATTGGGTCTTATCCCTACAAAGGACATAATGACTAAAGGAAGGCAAATCCTAATAGGAAGGAGGAATGCAAACTGGGGGTTAGAGGTGTTGTTGCCTGGTGTGTCTGATGTGGTGACCTGGGTGGGTTTGGATTTCTGTGCTTGTTCTGACATCCTGGATGGGTCAAATATCCAGATGAGGCTCACCCTGTTCCCTTAGAGCAGATGAAGTGTCACTCTGGGAATAATTCCACATCAACCTGCCGAGAGCACTTCTCGTTTGGTCAAAAATCAATCACTTGGTGAGAAGCAACAGGAATTTTGTCGTAGCGTGAGAACACCTTGTCCAAGGGGCTTGTGGAATGTCTGTCACCAGAGGCTTTGGGAATGGGCTGGATAAACCCCTGTGTGGGATGGTTTGGGTCCTGCTGGTCCTGCTCCAGGACCATCGTCACAGAGATGCTCTTGGTTAGGATGTGTAAGGAAATGCGTGTTTGCACCGCTGGGAAGGTGTTCCAGCTTTAAACCTCATTATTGTACCGCAGTGCCATGACCGGCCCTCGGCAGCAGGGGGGGCGGGTGCACTGCTGGGAAGGGCTGAAAAGGGCACTTTTGGAAACCCTTTATTATTATTATTATTGCTATTATTATTTATTTTTTATTTTTATTTTTTTGGTGTGATTAACCGGGGCTAACACAAAAGCAGGGAGCAGGTACCTCATGAGGCTTCAGCACACAGAACTTGCCCCAAATGGCTGCTTGCAGAATCCTGACTTTTATAGCCACAGTGAAGGAGTTAATGTTGTGTGTGGGGGTGTCAAATGTGTTTACTTTTCCCGTTTTCGGTAGCACCACCCCCCCCCCCCCAACAGAAAGATTTTGATTTTTTTTTTTTGACATTTGAATTTATCTGCTGGTGTATCACTGGCCCTTATTAATTCAAGATAGTCTGTAAGGATGGGTGAAAATCTGAAAGCTCCCAGCTCAGGCAGGTTGAGAGTTGCTGTACTGGCAAGTGAAGAAGGTGCAGCTGAGAATCCACAGTCCTTGCAGGTTAATGTGTCATTTTACCAAAGAAAATAAGGTAAATGCTGACAGGGGGATGAATTGTTGCAGGAGCCAAGGGTGGCAAGTCCAGAGTGCTCAGCTCCAGAGCCCAGCAGTGACTGATTTACACCAGCTGAGGATCAGCCCTGTGCTCTTTATCTGCTCTGCCACTGCCCCATCATTTCCTCACGAGGGGCACTGCCCCGTGGAATGGCAGCCAGCAAAGGGAGAGCTTCCTGTGCTATGTTCCAGAAATCCTTTATCAGGCCTGTAATCAGAGAGCAGGGCTGGATGTTGGTTTGGTTACGGTACCTGGAGCGAATCTCTGCACGTTAATTTAAAGCCATAAAACTGCAGCTTTGGGTTTCGGGGTCCTAATTGAAACTTCCTCATCTTGGAGGCATTCCTTCCACCACAGAGGAGGAACAACCAGCGTGGAAAAGAGAGATGCAGATAAAATGAAAGTGCATTGTTTTAGGTAACTCATAAAGGCCAGGAGAACTCTGACACCTCGTGCCAAGCTGAGGGATCCCCCGGGGACTTTTTGCTGGCTTTTACAGGCAGTCCAGTACAAGCTCCATAAGGAAATCCATGTCAGAAAGCTGGTGATGAGTGTCTTTTTGTGTCAGAGAATGTCCTCATTTGCACTGTTGCTGTGTGAGGGGCACACAGTGCTGGGCACAGCAGGGCCCATGTCATGCTCATGTCACTTAATTGTCCCTTTGACGTTTGGCTCTTCTGCCGTGGAGGTGCTGCTGAGAGCAACAAAAGAACTGAAGAGCAGGATGTTTGTGCTCAAAGTGTTAAATCTGGAGCCTGGAAACTGTCCAGGCAGTCCCTGACAGCTGCAGATCACGTCCTTAAATTCTCCCACTCGTTAGCCAAGAGCAGGACAGGGCAGCAGCATCTGGAGGTCAAGGAAGGAGGGTGGGCACTTGGCTCTCTCCTGTTGATCTGCACTCCCCTCAAGCTCAAGGTGTAACTTCTGCTCTTCTACATCCCTGGGTCCTGCCTCCAAAAACACCAATAATGCCTGGGCAGGGTGTGGGACCTCGTGCTTGGAAGCAAAGCAGGAAGGATAAGACAGCATCAGCTGCCAGACTGTGATCCAAGGGCTGGAACAGATCAAAGGGAAAACTAAATTATAGATTGATAGATGCCTTTAGTTTATAAGTTATTAAGCACCAGGTAACAGGTTAGATTGATATTGTGCCTGGAGGTTTCTTTTTGCCTTTTTTTTTTTTTTTCTCTCTCTCCTTTTTTAAAAATTGGAGAAAACAAAATATTTTTCTAATTAAGTAAATCTACAGTGCTTGCTAATGGGGCCCGTCTGTGTGCTTGTCAGGGCACAGGGAGAGCTGGAATAATGATTTTATTTTTTCATTAAATAGAATTATAGGCAGTTACTCAAAGCAACTGTGAGTCTAATTGAAAGAAAACCATTTCTTCTTAATTTACTTTCACGGTTCTGGATGATAAAAGAGTGCGTTCGCTGGAAAATTAAATAAAAAACACCGCACGAGGAAGCTCGAAATAATGCTGCTCAGGCACAGGTGTGCAGAGAGAGCACAGGAGTTTTCCTGCTGGTTGTTAGTTCAGGTACTGGTGCTTCCTGAAACACCCAAAAGGTGCATTTCTTCCCTCTCAGAGCTCCTCCTGTGTTGTTCTTTCAGTTCCAGGACATCCCTTTGTTTTCCAGTTGGCTCATCCACTATGTTAAGCTGGGCCCTTCTTCAGGGTTAGATTTGCCCCCATTAATGGCAGTCAGACATCAGTGCTCAGCCCAGTGGTTCCTGACTAGTTCAGGCATTCCCAGGATCAGCAGGGATGGGAGCAGGATGAGTACAGAACTAGCTGGAGCCCTAACCCAGCCTAGGACAGTGCAGGACAGGGTTGCTCAATCCCAGAAATACGTTCCTAAATGTGAGTTTGAGAGAAGCCAGGTAGGAAAGTCACCTTGGAGGCTGAAGCAGAGCTAACCTCAGGAATTATTCCTGGTGCCATGTGGGAGGGCAAGTCTGAGGAGCAGGACCAGAGACAGGGTGTGAAGTGTCCACCAGAGACCTGGGGCTCTGAACTGCAGCCAGGGCTCTGCAAACACGAGGCTCAGGTGAAAGGGCCAGGGCAGGGCAGTGGGGTTTGCTTTCCTTGTCAGCAACTCCTTTGGTTCCCAGCCCTGAGCTCACGGGTGCACCTTTGGACCAGGCTCCAGGGGCACCTCAGATCTGCCAGAACCTCCTGGGTTGGTTGGGTCCCTGTTCTCCTGCTGGGGCTGCCTGCAGCAGGAAAGGTTTGCCCGTGTCTTCCAGCCCTGAGTGGCCCCAGGAACCTGCAGGCACTGCACAGGCACGGGAGGGGTTAAGAAAATGGGAACTGATTAATTCCATGGCCAGGGTCCCTCCCTGGCCCTGGTGCTGCCACATCTGGAAGGGTCACAGCATCAAGGCAGGGCTGCAGCACTGAGGAAAGGGTCTGTTTCCACTAACCATTTCTGCTACTTCTTACACTAAGTACTTCCTCAAAAGGGCCCGGGATAATGTTTCACTGGGGCTGCCGTTAGATTTACGGGGATCCCATTTGCTCCAGCCCTTGGATTCACTCAGCCTGGGACAAGATGAAAACCAACCCTTCCATTTCCTTTTTTTCCTTTAGGAAATTAACTGTGGCTTTTCTGCTAATGAAAGTCCAGAGACACTAAACTTATTGAGGCTCTCTGCTGGCTCCATGTGTGTTTGATGTGTCCTCAAGGTGCACCTGAAGGAAACAAGAAGTTAAGGCAGCTATTGGCAATTAGCACTGAACATTATTCTTTGCCTTTTATAAATGCCTGTGTATATAAGGAAGCCAGGGCAGGGCTTGGAATTGTCACTTTGGGAAATGCTCAGTCTTTTCTGTTTGAAAATAGGATAAAGAAGGCAGTGAAAACTTCCCGTGAAACAAAAAGTATTCTGATTTCTCATCTGTACAGATGTTTTACAGATGTCATCTATATAGATGTTTTCTATGCCTATAAATGTGATCCTGTGACACTGAAAAATCCATTTCATTCCAGTTTCAGCTTCATTTCTTCACACTGTACAATACTAAACCAAAGAAGTGATTTCAGAAGAAAACTGGAGTCTCCTTGTTCCACTGAAATGTTTCTAACCCATGGTGTTTTTAATTGGCTTTATTTGGGAAGAGCTTTTCCTTACAAACTGTTCTGCTGCTGATGCTATGAGATGTTCCAGGGAAAGAACTTTCCTGTGATACTCCTTGATCAGCTGTCTTGGGTCAGGGTAGGGCAGTCAGTCAGGATGATTCAGAGCAATGGGACAAGATATTTATATTTTTTCCCATCGGCAGATTTAGTTAGGAATTTTCTGACAAAAAGGGTTTTCACTGCAAAGTGCTGCTTCAGCCAAAATTATTTTTCTTCCATCTCATTCTCAGAAAACACTGCCTTCTTTGTTTCCTCCTGCTGCTGGAGAATCTGGGCCTCTGGGATCAATGATTCCAGTGCTGTCCCAGCACAAGCATTTTCCTCCCTTTGGAAAATATGAAGCCTTCCAGGTAGTCTGGAGAACTGGACACCATGAAAATCCCCACGGAGGCAAGCGAGCTGTGAGTCTGGGATCCTGCTGAACTCTGCCTTGAGCTTGATTTGCAAAGAGCTTGCCCAAAGAAGGGAGTTTTTTTGTTTGTTTGTTTGTTTTTCATCAGTGTCTGAAAGGTCGGGGTTGGGTACAGAGAATACCCAGTCAATGGGCTCACTGTGATAGGTAAAACTGGGAGGAATAGATCACCAGGCCCTTGGAATTAGGGGCGTTTTTAGGTTTGGAAACACTTCCAGTCCATTTTGTTGAAGTGAACTAAAGAGATGCTGCTGACTCTCCTGCTCTTGTTAATGTAGAGGCTCCCCCTCTTCTGCACATCCTGTCGAAGTGCTGTGAGGAATAACCAATGTCCTGGGAACCACCTGATAAATGCTTCTTTCAAAGGAAAGATTTTTTTTCCCCCAAACTCTTTAATACCTTCCTAATCTGAAGGACAATTTTTCTCCTCTGTAATCGCTACATTAAAATTTAATACCAAGTATTAATATAACAATACTTACTGGCAACCTGCACATTATTCTGGACATACCTGCACTGCAAAAGAGCTCTGTGAGCAGGAGAGGATTTAACTCTTCCCACGGCCTTGGGGAATAGCAAAGGTGGAGTTGCTGCCTCACAGAGCGAACTTCAATGCTGGGAACTGTGTTGGAAGGTTGCAAGCAGGGAATGTGCTTCTCCAGAGAGGAGATGCTCCAGATCTTGTGCTTTGCTCCTCCTGGACACTGTCCAGCCTGAACAATGGGCTTAGCCCCAAAATGATGTGATTGGCTTAAAACCACAGGGTTACTGTTGAAAGTTATTGTTTTCAATTTTGGATTTTGAAGGTTTACATTTCTAATATTCAAGCTGTGGTTCCATAATGTAAAGAGGGAGCAACTTGCTGTAAGGGAAAACTCAGTCTGTGAACACAGACAGGCAAAAGCTCTGGCTTGACAAAGTGCTGAAACTCAGGACAAAAATCTGTGTGGCTGAGAAATCCATAAAACCTCAGGTCCACTTAGAGGAAAGAACACAGGAAACAAATATTTCCATGCAGGTTTGGTTCTGTGGGTGCCTGACTGGCTTGTTGTGACTGTGTCCTGAGGAGCTAAAAATGGCAAGAGTCAGTTCTTTCACAATGTGCTTTTAATAGAACCACTAGGTAAAATATTCTCACCTGGAAAGGAGTCTGTGCTGAGGCAGAGGGAGGGGAAAGAAATTAGAAAAAGAAAATAAAGCAACAGGCAGTGGGTGGCAAAAGGGAGCGAGGGACACAGTGGTGAGTGTGAAGGATGACTTGGAAAGGAGAGGGATGCTATTGAGGAACAGCAGTAGGAAGGAAAAGCGGGGGGAGGCGAGGGGAAAAGCAGGAGACATGGTAAGTTAAGTAAATTCACATTTATTTCTGCAAGCATTTGCTCCAAACGCTCTTCCTGCCCCGGCCGAGCAGGGGGTGTTTGGCCGCCCTCCACCCCCGGCACAGAGCGGCTCTGTCGGAGCGCGGGGTGAGGCCCCGGTCACGGCCCCCCTGTGCTCCGTGGGGCACAGCCAGGCAGGGGCCAGCACGGCCTGGGAGCTCCTCTGAGGGGTGCCCAACCCCACTGCCAACTGTGGGGCATCCCCAGCACGGCCGGGGCCTGGGCAGGGCTGCTGCAGTGGATGGGGGGGGTTCATCAGCATCGTCCTGAGGGTGTTTCGGTGCAGGAGGGATGAGTCAGAGCATCCAGCTGAAATTCCACCCTACTCTGCCAGGGAGATGTGCTCAGAGCTGGGCCCTGAATATCAGTGCCAGTGAAAGGCTTTTCAGCACCAAGGAGGACAGGAGGGTTTTTACCCCGAGCTCCCCTCCCCGTTCCCTGCACGCCAGACAGAAGATACCTTCCAGCTTCTTGGGACTACAACCAACCTATTGTTCTGGTCCAGTGGGAGCTGCAGGGAACAATGGGAGACATTGTTGGGGGTCTGGTGCAGAAGGTTTTTAAGTGTGTGCTGTGCTGAGAAGGCCCTGGGCATCTGCAGAGTCACTGTGGTGATGTTACTGCACAGCCCCGAGGAGGCTCCTGCACACACACACATCCCTCTGTTTTAACGAGGACTTCCCATTTCCCATGGAATCCTACACAGTCTCAGCTTTTGGGGCTTCTCGAGGCAAAAGCCGTAGTATTTTAAGGAACACCTTCCCCACCACGTGAGCTGCAAGGGAATATTTCAAGTAGAGCAAACCTAATAATCCACTCAGTCCAAGCATTGGTTCCTTTAACAGGCAGGTAACTCCCTCCTTCCAATGAGCAACTTCTCTCTTTGGGACACAGGATGTGCTGGATTTTTGGACAGCTGCTCTCAGCCTGTACCTCTGGAATTGGCAGTAATGCCAAGCCAGGAGTACAAAAGTTTGTTAGGAGAGGTCAGTCCCTCTGTGAGAGCACTAGAACCAGGGAAGAGGCTTTAGAATATGATGGAGGTGGGTTTAGGATTTTTTTTTTTTTTTGGTGTTGATGATATTACAGCTTGATACCTAAATTTCATTGATTAGTTATCAGTTAGTGAAGGTGGAGGAGGCTGAAACAAGAGGTGCCTCTTACGCCAGTCATCTGTAAAGTTGCTGGTGAGCCCTGAAGCCCTGATGGTAAGGCAGAGCTTCCAGCTGGATGACATTTCACACACGTTTAGGAGATGTTCTCCAGTCAGTCACCATCACTCACAATGTGCTGTACATATTAGCACACAGTTTACAGTCAGGCACAGGAATACAATTGCAGAGCAGCTGCTCACAGCGAGACACAAAGGTTATGGCTCTGTGTACACAAGCAAGCTGTGAAAGTCCCAGCCATCCAGCTCCTTCACCCTCTCGTGCTTTTAGAAGCCAACAGAAGCAGAAACAAATAGTGAGTTCGCCTCTCGTTTCAGCCCTGGAAAAACATTTGAAAGCGTGGAGTGAAAGGAGGGATTTTGTTTTTCTAATTTGATTCCCATTGCTGCAGCTGCAGCCAAAACCTTTGGATTCTGGAAAAAGTTCAGAAAGTGCTGCTTTTTGGAAGAGGTCGTGTTTATTGGAAAATTACATCTTGCCCAGTAAAAACTGACAGTGTAAGTACTCTAGTCTATTAAAAGCTACAGAAGACACAGTTAAGGGTTTATTTAATGAGTGCTGCAGATGGGGTTTGGGAACTTGGAGCCTGGCATTGGTATATTGTGTTTGAGATTGTGTTCTGGGAACACAGAAACCATCCCTGTTTTATCAGTGACCCCTCTCGTCCACCCTCGTGGTTAAACTAGAGCTAGCTGGCACAAGTAGGCTCTGCCTGGTAACTGGTAACTAGTTTTTCCTGAAAAAAAAGGTATCAGAGGTCAACACAGCAGCTTGGTGAGAACAGGGAGACACCACAACCGAGGGAGCCCACAGCTGGCAGGGCTGGGATCCTGTTCTGGAAGCAGACTCTGGCTCAGACTGGGGCATGACCCTGTGAAGTTTCCTGGAAGTCTCTGCATTATGGAACAAAAATACATGGTGTGGAAAGAGAGGAGCCACTGCCTCAGAGATGTGAGACCTGACTTAAACTCCATGTGAAGGCTTGATTCTGGGGTGTGGTTGGCTGGAGACTGAATGAGATCCAGGTATCCATGCAGGTTCTGCTCCCTGTCTCTGTGCCTGACTTGCTGTTGGATGACTATCCAGAAGCCAGACTCTCCAAAGACTTTTTTTCCTCACTTCACTGGCTCCTGAAGTCTCTGTCCACCTCATCCAGGCCTCCTGTGCTTTTGAGAGGAGCTGCCTTTCCCCTGAGCATCAACTGCAGTTTTACTCCAGCCAGCAGAGAGTGTGTGTGTGTGTAAAGATCTTAATGTCGCAGCTGTTTAGAACCAATTCAGTGTAATTCAGTTTTACAAGCAGTGTTAGGCTAAATCCAAATCAACATTGCTTTCAGCAAAATGCAGTTATAATTCTTTTGGCCTGCTAGCAGAGTGTGTGTTGCCATATTTGTCTTTGAGAAGCAAAATAAAATATGACATTTACTGACAGCCTGTTTCCAAAGTGGAACGGGCTGATCCCAGCCACGCGCGGAGGCTCTGGAGCCAGTCCATGATTGCTCCTGATTCCATGGGCAGAGCTGCCACCAGGATGGGACCTCTGCAAGGAGGAAAACTCCTCCAAGAGGAGGGGCTGTGGTCTCTTGTAAGGTGATGAGGATGTTTCTTTCAGGAGTGATGTTCTCAGCTCATGTGATGGAGTGAATTTTGAAGCCCCTTCAGGAGACTTTGTGAGGCTTTTCCTCTGTCCCTCTTTCCCTGGGAGCTGTTCCCCTTGGATATTCACCTCTGGACTTTCTCCCACCCAGCCACTCTCCCATAACCCCTTCCCCTCTGAGCAGGTGCCCTTTGCCACCCCCACTGTCAGCATTTGGGCAAGTGAACAATGTTGGACAATGTTGGCTGCTCTCCCCCCATCCTTCTGAACCTCTTCAAACCTTGTCACGTTACTCTGCTGATAAATAGTCCCAATAAATTCTTTAATAGTATGAAGATAGGTTATTACTCATCCCAGCCAGGCTGTGAGAAGATCATAAATCCGGAACAAAAGCCATTCGTTTGGTTGGAGAATCCAAAGCTTCCCTGCTCAGAAGGATTCATTTCCACCAACCCCCTCAGTTAATCATTCTCCAAGTCCTCATAAATATCAGGGGCAAAGGAAAAGCGTGACCTGTTCTGGCTGTGCATGAAGTGTGTGTGCTGTGCAGTGAGTTTTCAGTTCTCAGCTCACGTGGGAGAAACTCAGCAGCAAAGCAGAGGCTGCAGTGTGGAGTTTGTGCCTAGGCCAAAAGGAGGCATTAAGGTGTTCAGAGACCATCTAATCTCCCAGGAGAGAGAAAAGGGACATTCAGGATCATGTGCCTGCCTACATAGGTGTGTACTGAGGTATTTTCTCTCCATAAAATCTGTGTTAGTGGTAAAAACTTAAAAAATACTGCACCAGACCGCTCTACTTCAATACCTCTACTAGTCAGACTTAAACCAAAGTCAATGATTTAATTATTTATCAATTTATCATGGGGGGATTTTCAAGGTTGGCTCTCAACTGTAGAAGTGAAAACATTTTTGTTCCCGAAGGGTGAGATTTTTCAGGCATTTGTTAAAGACAATGAAATAATGAGAAATGAGTCATGAGGATTCCCATACTGAAAAAAACACGGGAGAAAAGCACATATTGTATTTCCATTGTGAGGAAAGATCAGGAGCACTTAAAGCCAAAGTGTGAACAGGCCTCACACAGGAGTAGCTGAAATAGCTGTAGTATCTACTCATGGCTGATTCCTTGAGGAATCTAAGTGGGAATCTGCTGTGGTTCTACAGGGGGAGCTGCTCCTAACTGCACCCAATTCATGAGGTAGTGTTGGCCAAAAATTCATTATCCAGATGTGCACGTTATTAGTTCTTCCTAAAAATGCCAGTTTTTCTTTGTGGGAAAGATGTCTGACCAATTCTTGACTTGGATTGTGTTTTGGAAAAATGCTTTGGGTTTGTCAAAATACATTGTTTTGAAATTTTAAAGAATGCAATTGTCACCTTTCTGGTTTAAACGACTTTTTGTTTCAAACTTCAGTGAGCTGAAGTAAGGACACTTAAAAAATGCTCAAAAAAATGAACATTTCTCCAAAGGGAAAGGAAACAACATGAGAAAATACCACTTTCTTTTAGGCAACTAAATATCCTTGATGGCTGTGGTGCTGCATTCTTTGGCTAGAGAAAGGTGAGACTTCCATTGCCATCCACTTGGAAAGAGAAAGGGGCAGGTTTGTGGTTCCAGAGTCGAGCTGTGTTTATTTTGGTGATGTGAAAATCTCTTCCAGCTTCTGGTTACTGCAGTGCTTGGTGGGTTTGGTGCTTGTAGCCCAAATTGTAGAACCACTGGTGATTAAGGAGACCCTGTGATCTCCTCTGTCTTCTCCTCGTGAGGCAGCTCAGTGCTGATGGACCTGCTCTGCCAGGGGGGAGAACTCTCTTCTCTTGTATGACTTCTGTCCTGCTCAGAAAGGAAAAGGAGGATGGCAGGGTCATTCTGGGGGGTGTGTGCCAGTGCTCCAAGAAATCCAGAGTGACCTTTGGGGATGGGAAGGAGGGAGGTCACTGTGGTGGTGCTGGGCAGTCGTTCTCAGGGCTTACAGAGGAGTTCAAGTGAAAGTGTGCAGGGGAGCGACACCACGGCTCATTTATGCCCCCAAGCTCTGACCCAAGCAAGGAATAAATCACAGCCCTGGGGGAACACAGAACCATTACCTGGGACTCTGCAAGTCATGAGAAGGAAGTATTAAAGAAAAACAAGGACGGGAAGGAAAACTGTCTATTTTTAATAGATGGTTTGAGGGCCAGTGTCAGCAGGCTCGGCTTTGCCCTGGGATCAGGAGCCAGCCTGGGAAGCAGCGAGCGCTGTCTTTGCCTCCACGTAACCTCATTACCTCTGTAATGTCAAACACATTCTCCAGCAGGGCTCCTGGGCTGTGTGTCCATGTGCCTTCCTCCCTGGGCATCTCCCAACCATCTCTGCAGCCCCTTGCTGGGACCGTCAGCCTCCCACTCTGAGCGGTTCTTGTCCGTGCCTGCAGATCCCCGAGCAGGTACACGCCCGAGTCCAAGATAAACAGTGCCCTGGCCCCTGGTTTATTGCAGATAGCAGGCCATGAAGCCCAGCTCTGTGCTGGCTATCGTGCCCTCTATCGCCTCCTCGCAAAATGTAATCCAGAAAATGCTTTCATGGTAACCTTAGACAGCGGGGACCGGCGATAACATCTCGAGGCCCCCGTGACAGACAGGAACTCGCAAGCATGGAGTTAATAATGCAAACTTTCAAAAAATGAAACTGGCAGAGGGAGCCGAGGAGGGGAATAAAAGGGGCCGGTGTGGCTGTAATTGGGACCATGTGAGCTTCCTTAGAGAGGGATTAAGGCAAAGAGACAGGCCTCGCCCGCGAAGATTAGTTTCAATTAGACGGGCTGGAGGCGAAAGTCAGGACTTGGTGAAAGATTAAAACAAGAAGGGAGAAAGTTTCCATTGCTTTTGCTCCAGGCCTGCACAAGAGGGTTCAGTGAGATCATGCTAATTGAAGGCAAAGCTTGCATGGAAGTTCGGAAGAACTCGCATTAATTGATTCGATGCTGCGATTTTTTTTCTTTATCCGCAGTGTTCTTGTGGGTTGTTCTTTTTTTTTTTTTTTTTTTTTCTCTTTCTAAACCACCCTCAACTCTTGCTGTGGTTAAAATGAAATGTGGTTAAAGATAAAGAGAAGTTGTGGGTGCCCCGTTCCTAGAAGTGGAGCAGAAGGGCCAGCAGAGGACAGTTGGCTGGGGCCATCCAGGCAGTGCTGTGTTCCATCCCCCTGATCCCCCTCCGGTTTAGTATCAGCTCTTAGAACCAAATTGGTGGTGTCACTGTTGCTGCTGCACAGCTGAGAGCCTGGTTTCACAAATTAAAAAGCCTGTGCTCTTGACAGATTTGTTTTTCCCACAAGAAGATCCAATTTAGGGCGTTTTTATTGAAAAGTCCTCTCTGAGATGTACAGTATGGGAATCACCCAGGCCTGTGTTTTCCAGTTCTGAGGTTGAGTAGAGCAAACACATGGTTTCCTTACGGCTCCCACAGAAAGGAGCTCTTCAGGAAATGGGAAATGGTGTTTTAGTCCATCTCTGCCAGGCTGGATCCAGCACTGGTGTAATTGGGATCCTAGGGAGGAAATTCTGGGTTTTTTTGTCTCCTCCTCACTGCTTCCAGTTTCAGTGGAAAAGGAAATAATGGAATAACTGGGACTGGGGAAGATGGGCTGGTGTCGTCAGGCAGTGCAGAGCTCCTGTCTCTGGGACAGCCCTCAGTGCTTTGTCTGGTTCCCAGTGCTGAAATTACAATTACACCACTTCCTTTAAGAGGAAACTATTCCAAATATGAAAAGGTTTCCATGTTCAGAATTTTCTCCCCTACCCCCTTGACAATACTGAGAGCTATAGGAAAATGTATATCCAATCTTTCTATATTAGATCAATATTTTTATTCCATTAAACTTGTCTCTGAGGGGCAGGAGACATCATCCTTTGCCAGATTTCTGTATCAGATTGTCACTCTGAGGATTTTTGTTGCAGAAAGCTTTGGAATTACAATGCCTAGTCAATTAGAGTTAAATGCATTTTCACAGCCAGCCAGAAAAACATTAGCACTAATCAGAAACATCGCCCCGACAGGGATTCCCAGAGAGGTTTTGTGTTTTGTTGTGCTTTATGAAAATGTTCTCTCAGCTAGAAACATCAAAAGACAACCACGAGCGTGTTCAGCTAAAATATGAGGAAAAGAATTTGAGCTCTGGCTGCCCAGAGATCTGTCTTTCTCCCAGATGACAGCGCATCAGGATTTTTGGGTTTCAGCTGATCTCAGGCTCGGCAGGGGAGGGCCCTCCCAACATCACCCTTTGCTCCCATCCCTTGTCTCCAGCCCCACACGAGTGTATTGTTTCATGTCCACGTCTCGGATCCTGCTGCATTTTTCAGGTTCAGGATGAAATGAGATACCAGGGGCTCATTGCTCAGTACCTTTTCATTTTTCATGCTGGGAGAGGCAAACCCTCCCCTGCAGGATCCCACCTGGCCACGGGATGGAGGACCCCCTGGGGCTCAGGGGGTCTCTGAGGGTCCCGTGCTCGGCTGTGCCAGGACCTGCCCTTTGTGTCTGCCAGGTTTTTCCAGCTGTCCAAATGACACTGTGGATATTTTTTAGGTGGATTTGAACCTACCTGTGGCGTGACAGGGGTGCAGTTGCCTGAATGCACAATCTAAGAGTTCTAAGACTGGGCTATCGTTCAGCTGTAAAAGCTGTGAGCAGAACCAACTTGACATCATCTGCTACCCCAGAATGGCACCTGGGCACAAGCAGTACTTTGTAGCTGCAACGTGTCTTTCACATGGAAACACTGACAACGTTCCAGTTTTATCCCTTTAAAACCTGCTATCCCTGTTTTCCTCTCCCCACCTACCTCCCTTCAGCCCTTCTTTTTTTCTTTTTGGCCTGCAGTTCTCACATGGAGCGCTGATAAATGGATGCTGTGAATGAGTGTTTTCCAAACGTTGTAGGAACTACTAAGAAAGTGGTTTTCCTTCTTCCCCTTTTTCCTTCCCACACTCCTCCCTGCTCCCACCCCACAACTAATAGCACACAAATAGCACTTCATGTAATTTTGGCTACCCTCCACTGTTCCAGGCAGACTTCAGGAAATCTCTTGATTTATAGTTGGGGCATCCAAAGGCAGCATGCTGCCTGCTTCCTTCAGGGATGCCTGTTGGTGACATTTAGTGGGGTTGAGGTGCAGTATTTCAAGTGGGCAATATCCATATTTTAGTCAGATAACTCCGTGTTTATACTCATAAATTGATTTAGTAATGAAATGAGCTCCTTTCACGATGCTTGCTGGCTTTAGGGGCTTTGTTATGGTATACCCAGACTTCCTGGAGTTTAGTTTACCAAAGCAGAGCCAAAGTTTTCTATCCACACTCCCATAAGCAGCCCAAGTGAATTCAATAGGGCCATTCACATGAATAGGTAAAGCAGGATTTGGGGCTGGGTTCAGAGAGCCCATGGAACATGTGCTGCAGCTCCCTGGCCTTTGGGCTCCCCTGGCTGCCCCAGGAACAGCAGTCCTGGAAGGCTTGGTGAGGCTGCTGGGTGTGGAGCTGCTCTCCTGCAGGTGGGATGCTTGGAAAGGGGCTCCAGGCCAAACCCAGGGCTGCAGCTGAGGGACTGACCCTTGTGTTTGGTTTTTCACCTCCTCTGTGGGTCGGTGACACTCCACTGGTGACTGTCATCAGGTGAATTCCCTGCTGTTCCAGGGGTGCAGGTGGTTTCCTGCATGGGAGGTGGGTTTGCAGAGGGCAGGCAGCTTGTTTGTGGCAGACAGAGATGTCATCACAGGTGGAGAAACGTGGTCTTTGGACTTTCTTATCCAACTTCCCGCAGTGAGCGAAATGCCAGTGGAAAGAAGCACCTGAATTCCCGCAGTCCCAGCACAGACCATGGCTATGGCCCAGGGTCAGGGTGTTCTAGTCCCATTTGGAGCAGATTTATTTCTCTGGCAGCGTTGTTCCCGAGTTTTAGTCCATATTAAAGACTAAACATTCACTCATTCTAGAGATGTTCTAGTTTCCTCATCTGTAAACAGAGGGAACACCCATCTCTATGAAGTGCTGGAGACAAACTCCACAGCCTTGGCTCTGCTGAGTGCTCTTCAGAAGGGTCTCAACTTTGTATAAAATAAAGCTTTATACTATGAAAGTATTAATATTATGCCAGAATAATGTTATTCCAAACTGCAGCATCCTTGGACAATTCTGGGACATCATCTCCCACTGAGAGCAGCAGGGATTTCTCTGGTTCAAGAATCATTTGGGATTCTGCCCAGAGTTAAGAGCTCTTTTATTAGTTTAGACTTGTTTTCGAGGGAAAAGAGTAACTGCACTCACAGGTTTTTGGGGGATGCAGCTTCAGGTTTTCCACCAATTTAAGAAGTATACTTATCAATAGATAATATTTCTTCCTCCTACTGTAATATATTTCTCCTTAGATTGTTTCTTTTCTCCTTTATCATTCATTCTTTATCTTAAAGGGAAAAAATCCCACAAGAACTGTGAAACAAAGCAGTTAATCTTTTCCCACAACATGCTGCTATTTCCTACATTTGCTTTACTTATGACAGCAGGTAAAGCTTCTCTCAAGAATAAAATCCACCATGCTCACAGAGTTACAGAAATCAGAAAGATTTTAAAATTAAATCTTGCAGTCCTGAAGGGAACAAAACTCCTGACGGTCACATAACGTGAAGATGCCATGTTGAACGTTTCAGAGAAGTCTGAAGAGGGAAGTTCAGTGAAGAAGTAGAAAGCAGGACGAGCCCCAGGGACCCTGTGTGGGACTTGGGCCTTTGTCCATTGAAAAAATGGCCCAAATAGCCCCTTCTGCTCTCCCACTCCTCCCACGGCTGCAGCGAAATTCTCGGATCGTGAGGGCATGTAGGGAACAGCTGCTTATGATCTCTTCACAAGTGCTGGGTCACTGGTAAACAACCATCCCTCCACCCTCTCGGAGGGGGGGGAGAATGAAAAAAAAAAAATCACACAAAAAATGTATTCATTTTGCTGATGATGAAGAGTAATGAAGAGCACGTGCACCCCGCGCCGGGAGAGGCAGAGAGAAATGACAAATTAAATCATGTCTCGTTTGACAAGCCTTTAAGTGTAACAGATCTGCACTTGTGCTGGGTGACAGCAGTGATTGATACCGCGCAGCACTCGTCAATTCTTAAACACACAGCCCGAACAAAGGCTCGCTTCAGCCCGGGCTGGGGAGCTTGGAGGCAGCCCGGTGCTGCCCGGGGTAAGCACCCTCCACACGGCCTGTTTTCCTTGGCAACCCGGCTGCCCTCGCTGTTTGGACGACTATATTTATTTTTATGATCCTTAAAATATTGTAACCCAGTCAACTCAACAGTCATTTAAGGTAATTTCTGGTCTGAACAGCATCTATTTTCTAGACAACTTTACAATAATATATGTTTGCTGTGGGCCAAATTCTTTGTGTAGGTAGCTGTGTTTCTGGGCTGTACTCAGAGCTGTTTAACTAGGGGGGCAGTCACAGGATCCAGGAATTTCTAATAACTTGAAATCTAAACCTCCTAGATGTCTCAGGCCATGCCCCTCATAGAAGACAGTTAGCATGGCAGAACAATATGCTTTTCTTTAGCTTTATTTGTGTACAAACCAACCAGCCCACAGATGAGCTATTTTTGATTTTTTTTTTTTTTTGAGGGGGGGGAAACTTGTTTTGAGACAGACTTTGAAAATTTCAGCCTGAGCAGGTCAAGGTGTTAAATGTAAAAGGGCACTGCTGTAAAAAGAGGCAGAGTCTTTAATTATCAGTGTTTTGCTATTGCACCACAGGAGCGTGGTTATATGGGGCTTTTAAATGTACTAATTTAAAAGTACATTTAAATTACTGGAGCTGGAGGATAATGGATTGTTTGCCATCCGATATCAAAAATGGCTCAGCAGTTCAGAGCAGGCAGTGAAAAATTTTTTATGGCACAGAAGTGGAAGGGAGAGCCTCAACAAGAGGGCTGTAAACAGCCAAAAACATGGGTAACCCTATGGAAGGAGACATTAGTGTGATAAATTTGATTTTTAGGAACTTAAGCCATTCAAAGCCTGGTTAGTGGGGGAACATCCCATCTGCCCCTGACCCGGCAGCTCTGAAGTGACAGGAGGCAGTGATGGTCTCTGTCATCTCTAGGAGCCCTGGAGTGGTGTCTTTATGTTCCTGTGAAATTGTTTACTGGCAGGGGGAAGAATCAGCACAGCTTTCAGCCAAATCCACGGGCTCTGGGAACCCAAGGCCCTCTTTGGCCGGGGGTTTAGGAGGTGCTTCTGCAGGTACCAGCTGTGTCTGTGCAGGGATAATTCTGGGATCCAGCCTTTCATTTGGAGTATCTTTACTGCTTGGCCTGGGCCCTTGGCTCCATTAGGGGTGGATGCTCAACTCTGTTTATTTAGGCCTTTTTAATCTGACAGTTCCAATCAAGCTAATTCATCCGAGAGAGACCAACCATCCTTTTATTTATTTTAAGCTATTTTAGCAAGGTAACCCAATCCAGGCCATCTCCATATCTTGTTTACAAGAGCAGCCATGGTGACAACATCTGTCCTGTGTAAAATGTCAAAAAAAAAAAAAAGAAAAGGAAAAAAAAAGAAACCCGAGCAAAAATCCTAGAGGTATCAGAGTTGTATTCAGACACACGTGGCAAAATGAGCCTCCAACATCATTGTCTGCAGCATTCAGAGAAGAAACAAGGTCAGAAGGAGGTTTCAGAGCTGTGGTGTGAGAGCCCAAGTCCCTGGGCACGAGGCCATGGTGTGTCCAGGGGAATTTATTCAATGCTGGGAGTTGTGGCTGTTCAAGAAGTGTTTGCACAACGTTCTCAGGCACAGGGTGGGATTCTTGGGGTGTCCTGGGCAGGGCCAGGAGCTGGACTTTGATGATCCTTGTGGACCCCTTCCAGCTCAGGATGTTCTCTGATTCTGTGCACAGGTAGAGGAAATGGTTGTTTCATGCTTAGAAAAGGGAATTGTTTATGAGGCAGCAAAGACAGCTTTTTCCTCGTAAAACTGGCCAGATGAATCAGCAAAAGAAGGTTAAAAGGAGGGGAAAATTCTGTACAAATCAGGTTTTGGGCCCAGCGTTATTAGAACAGTCAGAAAAGGGTTTGTGACTGTTGTGATTATTTGCATAGGAGGCCACTCATGGATTCTGAGCAGCACTAAGGGGATTTTACACCTTGCTGGTGAAAACTGCTGGTTTTAAATGATGCTGTGAAGTTTTTGCCGTCCAGCAAAGGAGGGAAAGTCTGGCATAACTCCGCTCTGGGAGGTTAACTCCCACCAAAATGACGCTCAGAAGCCCAGCAGCAGTGCAAGGAGGGACCTGGCTGTCAGGGTGACAGCAGCCTGTGGAACCCAGAAGGGAGGGAAAGCCGAGCAGCTCCCATTGCTGAGATGCCTGGGCAGCACTTGCTGGCTTGTCTTGATCCTCCTTGATCCCTGAGAGCTCTTGGATTTCAGGAAGAGGTGGAAGCCTAAGGAATTTATTTGTCACTTGAGCTAGTGATGACCATCAGGAATGAAACCTGCAGAGTCCATTATTGTGTCGTGGCTTCTTGTTTAAGTTCAGTGCTGCACAGTGTGTGGTTTGACATGAACTTCATGTGAGTGGAATGATCCTTATAATATGTATAATATGTATTTACATGCACAGAGCAGGCTGGACAGTGGGGATGGCAGTAACATGCTGCCTCTGGGCCTTCCTTGGCTCAGGTCTGACCTGGCAGGGTCATCTCTGCTCTGCCCAGGAGAGCACACCCTGTGGGCAAAGCTGGAAGAAATTCGGTGTTCCCATAGTTTTAGGAATTCCAACAAAGCAATAATTAACCTATCATTCTGCAAATCAAAACTTAAATGCCTATTTTGGTCAAAAACATCTGGATATCTGATTGGTATCTCTTTGCTACTAAATCTGCCAAAAAAAGGTTGTTAAACTAGAGAGAGGCAAAATTGCCCCACTGATCCTTCAAATTTCAACCAAACCTTCCAGAAACAGATCTAATGAAAACCACTGTGTACATGTCAGAGAAGCCAAACATACCTGAGAAAACCTCTTTAAATGCATTATGACCAAGCTTTGTGAGACATAATTGAGCCCCATCTGCTCTTGCTGCTGCACTTGCACCCATGTGACAGAAAAGATTAAAACAAGATCCCAAC